>NC_059344.1:43060903-44369236 GCF_019703515.2 Myxocyprinus asiaticus
TTTGTCACATAGAAGTGGATGGTGAAAAAATGTAACTATCTGCCATGTTGATATTGGAGTGATATACAGTATGGTAGTACAGAAAGTTTTACAGACATTCCATTTCAGAATTGCAAAAGAATTTTTTTTTTTTTAAATGTGATTACTGTCATTTAGTAGATACGTTTTAGGAAAAGCAACTTCACAGTATGAAAATGGCATTCTCATGAAGATGTGGAAGCCTGTGGTTTAAGTGCATTGCTCAAAGGTGAAATCGCGCTAGGGCAGAAGTGTGATGCCCGTAATTCTTCCGTTCATGGGTCACCCCTTCTTGGGATTGAATCTAGAACCTTTGTATTTGCAGCTCAATTTCTTAAATATGTGCCACAACCAACCACAGCACTGAGTGTGAGGTTTTGATACACAGAGAGGTTAGTTGGCTTTGGTGGAGCAAAAGGTGATTTGTTTTGTTAAACCTTCACATAAATGTTAACTCATGTTACAACTGTAGGAGCGTGCTTGCATTTAATTTAATCACACTTTCCATTAATAGGTACGATTAGTTTCAAACTGTCACACATTCACATATTTGTATGCTAACCTAAACATATTGGCACCACTCTGACAACTAAAAAAGATTGCTGTACATATTCAAAATGCAAATCTATATTTATTACACAGCTTCTGATTGGTCAATCGTGCCATTCATTCTGAGGTCAAATATTTTTGCAAAATGACCACTAAACTTTTTTATTGACCATTTTACCATGGTCTCTAACATTCAATTTCAAATAAATATTTTGTGGTCATTCATTTGTTTATTTGGTAAGTAGCATATCATATTCAGGATATCGTACATACAGCTGGTCATTATCACAGAATAAATCCCTCTATTTAATGCTAGACTCCTGATCACCATGTCTGTTTTTGTTTTTTTGTTTTTTTTTTAAATCGCCTTTTCTCTCCAATTAGGCATTCCCAATTCCCACTGCTTACTAGGTCCTTGTGGTGGCATGGTTACTCACCTCAATCCGGGTGGCAGAGGACAAGTCTCAGATGCCTCCGTTTCTGAGATAGTCAGCCCATGCATCTTGTCACATGGCTCCTTGTGCATGACACCACCATGACAACGTCACTCAGCACATCCTGGATTCGAACTCGTGACTCCACTGGTGGTAGTCAGCGTCAATACTCGCTGAGCTACCAAGGCCCCCCGTCTGGGTTTATTTTACAATAATGACTAGCTAACTGTACATTATTCCTTACATGTATGTGTGCGTATGTGTGTCTGAGTGTTTTGCCTTTAGGCTTTTTAGCAAAAGCTCAAAACAGCCCCATTCCAGTGAGGATAATCTCTCTCTCTCTCTCTCTCTCTCTCTCTCTCTCTCTCTCTCTCTCTCTCTCTCTCTCTCTCTCTCTCTCTCTCTCTCTCTATATATATATATATATATATATATATATATATATATATATATATATATATAAATGCATTTACCCAAATGATATCCAGCTGTAAGAGTTTTAATAGACCATACTAAATAATCCAGTATCAGCATGATGAAAGACAACTTTAATAGTTCACTACTTTAAATTCTTTCTTTCTTTATTTTTTTCTTGTTCACTTTTTCTTATGCAATCACACCCTGCATATTAAGAATTAAAGACAGAAATAAATATTAGTCTCATAACTTAATGGTTCAATGAGTATTCATTATTAATAAATCAATAAATACCAAACCTAATTCTTTAACCAAAGAAAGATAGATAGAAATGCAGGTGTGGAGCAACAGTAAATTATGGAAAAAGAAAGAAGGGGAATAGGATCAGGACATGTCACAGGCTGGGCTTGAACCTGCATCACCCGCCTGAGCACCATGAACCGCTTCCACAGCTCTGACATCAGGGGTGGCTCTACCAGGTTGGCATGAGGTGGCAACTGCCACCCTAAGAAAAGCATTACCACCCAGGATTAGGCAGATTACTTTAAGAAAGTATTCTGGTCTGAATACTGAATACTCTCTCTTAAATATGTTCAAAGTAACATATTCAGAATTCAATAATACTTTTAGAATACATATTTATAAAGTCAAGGCACAATTGGAGGAATTAAGTGTGATATGTCATTATTATCTTATCTGAACTGCTACACCTCCACTTTTATCTAATCTAAGTGAATCCGAAAAGCTTGTTTCTTTAAATTAGATGTGGATTTGGACACTAATAATTTTTTGTTTATGGAAGGCAGAAAACAAATAGAAGGCAGTTTGGGGTCATCTACAATATCTTTATATTTTAACAACATTTTAATCTTTTTCTTAACCCATTATTTGATTGGACTGACAAAGAATAATTCATTTTGACACAAAATTAGATAAGAAATGCAAATAAAAAGTATTTATTTTAGAGATAACTGGATTCCATAAAGTAGTGAGGTCATGTGACTAAGATGTAGTATATTAATGATTTTTAACTAGGCTTGCTTGTATATTTCCACATTAAGGCCTACTTATACAGTTTATTTTGTATCTCTTTTATTACCAACACTTTTATTTTGGGTGATTTTGATTCTTTTACTCATCCTTTGTTTTGTTTTTTGTTTTTTATTGTTGTTTTGTATTTATTTTGTGAATCACTTAGTATGAGATGTTTATTTATTTATTTATTTATTTATTTATTTTTTTGAAATAGTGAGAAATAGTATTAATATGCCTGCATATTACAATATGTGTCACACTGAACTAGCATCACATACATCTATAAGCCACAAATTTTACAGTAGTTATTTACATGAGGTTTTTCTGTCGTCATTTGGACTCTGCTCCTTTTCCCTCTTTCAGTCTTTGCAGTACTTTCTCCCATATTTTACCTATTCATAGTATTATTTTTGTTAATAACTGCTATTTATCAACAGTTCTGCAAGTTTCTCAAGTGGATGTGACTCAACAAATGCTTATCGTGAGCCATCTGCCTTTACTCCGCCTTTACACAGAAGCCGCTTCCACATATTTATCATGGTGAAAATGTATCATGATCATGGATGTTATATTTATGGAAATAACGTTGCAGACTATATTGACACTAATGCACAGCTGACAGCTTGCTGATTGTTCAAGGAATATGCAGGGTTCAATACAAGTTAAGCTCAATCGACAGCATTTGTGGCGTAATATTTATTTACACAAAAAAATTATTTAGACTCGTCCCTCCTTTAAAAAAAAGGCACAAATCTGGGTTACAGTGAGTCACTTATAATGGAAGTAAATGGGGGCCAATTGTTGAGAAAAAAAATAAAAAATAAATACTAATTTAGTGTGATAAAATCACTTACTAACCTTTTCTGTGTAAAGATATAGCCAATTTTACAACTTTGTTGCCTTGACAATGTAATGTCAACAAACCCTAAAACCCTAAAATGACTGTAAAAATGACAATTTAAACAAATTTACAGCTCTAATAATACATGAGTTTTAACATAAGAATTAATGTGCTTTTATAAAAATATAAGCTTCAAATTTCCGCTTTTAAACCCTCCAGAAATCGGCCACATTACCATCTCGGTTACTTACATAACCTTGGTTCCCTGAGGGGAATGAGATGCTGCGTATGATCGCTATGGGACAGCGTCCGAGTGTCACATGGTCTGAAGCCCTTATACAATCATGACAATTTATTGGCTGATGGCGCTTAAGCGACACCCCCCTAGGGAGCTATGTCACAGGCTCCATAAAGGTGCTCGCTTTTGCGCCACTGAGTCAGATTTTTGGCAAAAGGCACAAGCCTATGCAGCTGCTAGAGAGTATGGCCAGCTACGCAGCATCTTGTTCCCGTCAGGGAACCAAGGATATGTACATAACCGAGACATTCCCTTTCATGGAACTCGAGCTATGTATGATCACCATGGGAACAAAATACATTCAAGCCATGCGAACAGTAGCTGCCAACTGTCTAAGCCCGTGTGGCAAGCATACAGCAGCACACAAGTGAGCTAAAGCGTCTGAATAAAAGGAATTATGAATTTACTCCTGTTCCAACAGGGAGAACCTGGAAGCAGGAGTCAAATCCTCGTACAGCTTACAAAATCTAACAAATGTATGCAGAGGGGACCTCCCTGCCACCATACAAATTTCCTGCAAGGATACACCTCTAGCCAAAGCCCATGAGGATGCCATGCTCTTTTTAGAATGGGCTCGAATACCCAAATGCGACAGTAAAACGTGCTTCGTAAGCACTCAAAATTGCATCAATAAGCCAATGAGTCTTTGAGTCTTTGCTTGGACACCGAAAATCCTCTGTTGTGGCCACCAAAGCACACAAACAAGTGCTCTGACTCTCAGTGCCTGAACTGGACAAAGCCTGTAACCTTTCATGCTCCTCTGACTCAAATGGGGGAGGAGAGAAAGCCTGAAAAATAATCGTCTGCTAGCAAATAACCCAAATGAGGTCTTAACACAATCTTTGAACACCCTGGTGCAAAATCCATACACAAGGGATTGACCGACAGGGCATGCAACATAAAATACTCCATCATTTTTGGGCATACAGATAAGTGTAAGACATCATTAGAGACTATACAGGGTCTACTTTTATTTGTGTACACTCACAATAACAACAAAACTTTGTGCTTTTGTCAATAGAAAATAAACAGGGTGCGCTTTCAGCCGTCTCTGTCTCTGTGAGCATCTTTCTGAAACACGCTACAAAAATGAACGGCAACTCCGCGAATTCTTATCAGACAAACATGAAACACATGTCTAAAGAAAGCTTAAAATTTCTACTTTTAAATAAAACAATTCAAATTTAAAACAAATATTCTCCTGCAATGTAATCTGTATGAAACAAAGCAATGTACAGTTTCTCCTGGCTCAGCTAATTATCCCTAATATGATCCCACCCACGGGCAGAGGGCGCTATTCATACAGTAATGTGCTGAGGCGATTAATGCAAATGGTAAACGCCCCAACAGTGCCTTAAAAAGCATCAAGTTCATTCACTTTTCTGAGTGTTTGGAAGATGGCACGCTACACGCTGCTTCGATAGTGACGAAGAATTCACATTTTCCTCATAAGAAGAGCGGGAATCCGATGAGGAACGTTTGCATTTTGAAGAGCGGCTTGATTCAGCTGAGGATACAATTTTGGATGAGTAAGTAATTTAGTTTTACTTACATATTAGTTGACATGCTATTTTATATAAACATGTACATATTTTACTAGTTGGACTATTTCCAGACTTGCCAGCCAGTATTCAAAGTATTGAAATTTGAAATATGTGCTAATAGGCAAGTTTTAGTCACATTTAAATGTTGATTCGGCTAAAGCAGGTATTTAAATTTTATGCTGTATGATATAAATATGATATGTAATATGATATAAAAATAATATGAATGTTTAGATTAGATTTTAACTAGCGTTTATGCTGCCTCATTATCATCAACGAAGCTTGTGCTTGCAAATATATGTGTAAAATGTGCTGTAAATATGCCCATATTAGAAAATCAGCATATTAGAATGATTTCTGAAGGATCATGTGACACTGAAGACTGCAGTAGTGATGCTGAAAATTCAGCTTTGATCACAGGAATAAATTGCATTTTACAATATAGTCAAATAGAAAAGTTATTTTAAATTGTAAAAATATTTCACAATATCACTGTTTTTGCTGTATTTTGGATCAAATAATGCAGACTTGGTGAGCAGAAGAGACTTCTTTTAAAAACATTAAAAAATCTTACAGATCGAAAACTTTTTAACGGTAGTGTAGGTCTAAAGTTTTAAGTCTTTATGTAAAGAAAATGTATAGTCAGATTACTTCTTTTAACTTGAACTTGATTTTGTGAATAAGCTACAAATAATAAATTCAATCATTAAGTCTCCTCACATTCATTCTCTCTCAGGGGAGGGGTCTTTGTCTCCTCAGGTGTGAATCACATCAATATTCATGATCATCCACACCTGCTCGCATATGGCCTTTCTAACACTAAAAGTGTCTTACAAAAGTTAAATGACTATATTGTTTTGTATGAATGAGTGATCAGGATGGTTTTCACATCATTTTTGTAGCAAAAACTCTAGGCTACAAGATCCAGTTCTCAAAAGTCTTGTGAACAAATGTTTAGTATATGTTATATGGCCTTATTTCAGTGACTTAATTTTTTTTTTTTAAACCACGCATAAACATTATTTTCTCAAAAATACAAACATGTACAAACATGTTGTTCACATATTATTGTAGCCCAGTTTGTGCTGAATACAGTGTTATCAGACTTTAGCCATTAATGTTTTTAAGCAACTGAAAAAAGCACAAATGTCAAGGCATGACAAAATTTCTCCAGGGCCCAAAACACCCTCAGACCCCAGAGGGTTAAATGATGCCAGTGCCATTAGCAGTGCCATTTTAAGAGTCAAAAACTTATCAGTAACTGCTGTCAAGGGCTCGAACGGAGCACCTGAGAGCATCTCTAAAACAACAGATAAATCCCATAAAGGAACGCAGACAGGATGAAAATGTCTAAGCCTGGGTACCCCACATATAAAGTGAGAGACAAGAGAATGTCTGCCAATAGAGACTCCATTGATAAGCGCATGTTCAGCCGCTATAGTGGCAACATAGACTTTAAGCATTGCCGGGGCAACCCCGGCCCCGAAATGCTCCTACAAAAATTCCAGCACTGTACCGACAGGTTCGCGCTGTACACCAAGAATAAAAAATATCCCACTTAAACGTATATAGCCTCCTCGGTGATGGAGCTCTAGCATTTAGAATGGTATCAACTGCAGCGGGGGAAAACCCATCATTCAAAAGAGCACCCCGTTGAGGGGTCACACCCATAACTTCCACAAATCCGGCCGGGGGTGCCAAATGCTGACCCGTTCCTTGAGACAACATGATCGCTCTGACTGGAATCTCCCAAGGTGTCTTTTCCAGGAAAGAGACCAGAATTGAAAACAATACTTGAGATGGTCAATACGGCGCCACTAACAAAAGCCGAACCCGATCCTCCCCGACCCTCTGATTGGTTAAACTAGTGCCCGACCGATATATCGATATTAGCCTTTCACCGATATATCAATATCGGTGTATATTTTACCGATAAGCGCCAATATGAAAACTATTTTTCAGAACATATAATGAAGAAAACAATGCTTTAGAATTGGTGTCATTACGTAGTTTGTCCAGCAGAGCGCGCTCCGACTCCATTGTTTACAGAGCTGACTCTGAGCTGACCGTGGCTCTGCAGACAGGGCAGAGTTAAACGATGCAGATTTGCGCGGTCTCTTCTCATTAAATTGCTAACTAGTTTGTGAAATACATACTGGAAAGTTAATAAAAAAATGACCCCATCATTTTATATAACTAATATAATGTTAAACCTGTCCCTGACAACCATGTCACTCATATCTGTTTGCTAATAGCCAGCTATAGTTTGTCAGTGCAGTCAGTAATGTAGCAGATTGAAAGGTAAACATCAGATCATCTTTTTGCAGCTCAGCAGACAACGGTGCGGTGGTGGATTGTGTGTGGTGAGTGTTGATTTCACTCTTCGCTGTTACCTATTTGGTGAGACACAATGCTGGAAAGTAAATAAAGTCCATCTTTTACTCTCTGTGGCAACGAGCTTAAAGCTAACTAGCTAACCACGTAGCTACATTCATTGCTTGTCAGCTGAGTGGGAGCTAATGAGTAAACATGTATTCACCAAACTGTTTTGTTCAGGATTCACAGTTTGGTACCCCCTTCAACCGAATAATTCCAGTTGTTGCATTTATAAAATGTAATATTTAAAAGTCTGGTTTTCCAGACATTAAAATAGGATACGTAATAAAAGTTGATTTAATAAATAGTATGTTTGCCCTGTGTAAATAATGATATATAGGAACTGTATCTAAAATAATTGAGGGGTGATAAACACTAATAAAACAGGCTGGAAAAATAGACATTCATTCATTTTAATATCCTATATATATATTTTGAATGTGTTGAAACTTGACACCGGGCGATGCACCCTAAAAACGGCACCGTTAGATCGGTTTCATACTGAAGAGCCGCTTAAAAGTATGGTTTTTTTTTTCTCTCTCTCTCTCGTAAATGTATATGAATGTAAATGCCAACATCATCGTATATGTCGAAAGGACTGATGCCTGTCAACCAAAACATGAGCTCATTGATGTCATTAAATGAGTCTGCTTTTTTATTCCATCAGTTACTCCTGGTCGGAGGCGTCCGTAAATATTTAGTTTATATGTAGGGTTACGTCCTATATAAATTTAATGGTGCAATGCTCAAATATTTAGTAGTGCATACATTTTGACTTGGTGCCCATTTACGCCACAACTAGACTAAGTTGTAACATACGTATAGCTGGTGCAACCGGCCCCTGATGTTTATTTAACTATTTATTGTATTTTTATTTATTTTTATTTAAATGGTCAGCAACTGACTTATACTAAACATACAGTACTGATGTTAATTAAGCTATTTATTTTATTTTTGATTTATTCTTTATTTAAATGGTCAGCAATTTACTTATACTAACAGTACTGATGTTTATTAAGCTATTTATTGTATTTTTATTTATTCTTTATTTTCTCAGTGTTCATTTCTAGAATTTGTTGACAATGTATAATAATAATGTCAAATGTTCTTTGATAAAAACATTTGTTTAAGAAAGCAGCCTTCTGAGTACCTTTGCATAGTCATATCGGTGCAAAATCGGTGCACAATCCACATAGAAAAGGTCTGTTTTCATTCCAGCTCAAAAATTAGCTTTATCGGTCACCATATCGGTAATCGGTGAACTTTCCACCTCTAAAATCGGTATCGGTATCAAAAATCCCATATCAGTTGGGCTCTAGTGGAAACGCATAAAGACTTCCGAACGGAAGTATGCAAAATTGGTACACTTTGCCCCCAAAAGCGAATCTGAGAAAACGCCTGTTTTGTTTCAGCGCAATCTGAATATGGAAATTAGCGTCCTTCAAATCTATTGTCACAAAACAGTCCCCGGCTGTACTTGTGAACATTATTTGCTTCTGCGTCAATATTCTGAATTGACATTTCATTAGGGTGAAATTCAAACAACAAACCAAACAACCAAACAGGGTTGTCTGTCGGAACAAGACACCTCGATTCGTAGAAGGAAGCACAAAGTCTGTTGTCTGTCACCCTCGCAAAAAAAGCATCGCCTTGACCAACTCGTTCCCCAGTGCAAGCTGCGGGGGGAAATCGAAGGAAAGTCCAAACGGAGCCAGTGAACTCATAAGCATTCGTTAACGTGATGTGCTTGGTTGGACTGCAAAACCATCATGTGTAGATCCAACAGCTGTCTGAAAAGAGCGACATCCATGCAGCCATCGAAAAAAATCGAGCAAAGATAGCAGTGTGTGTCTCTTATCTCACCAGAACGCCTGTGTGAACCACAAAACAGGTGAAAGAAAAAAACGAGTTAAACTACCTTGCATCTCCCTATAGAATCTGAAGAGAATAATGGCACCGACGAAGCACTCCACGCGTTGGTCCGCCATAACTCAGTTGAGGAATATTCTCTTATTCCAGCCCCTTGTTCTGCGGCCTGGCTCACCGGTCCATGCATGATCCCCTCTGCCACGTGCAGAGCTTCGAAGAGGGAGGGGGGAGAGAGAGAGAGAGAGAGAGAGAGAGAGAGGCCGAGGCTGCTCTCACCACACATTCTCCCAGAATGACACAGAAAAAAACAATAGGGACAAAGAGGCCCATTTTGTTTCCTTACCGTCCAATGACGAATTCTCTCATACAGTGTTTTTTTAATGGCGACGGCTCACAACGCGCATGGTCTCTCACACATGTTGCTCATCAGAAAATGACTGCTGAGCTAGGCCTCAGAGCATGTCCGACGAGACTCATGTTTCCACTCAGGGGGAGGGCAACAAACACGAGGAGGATTCCGGTGTCCACTCACATTCCTATCTTCTCAGACACAAAGCCGAAATCCCAAACGGCCCCAGCACATGGAGCTCCAAATCTGGAGGCCGTAGAACTGGAACAAGTGGGGATAATGCCTTGTGGTGAGAAATAGCGAGCCTCGAGGAAGTGCTGTTGTCCTCATCAGTCCCTTGCAATGTTTGTAATGATTATTTGATTTCAACCTGTGATTGTGTTTTCAAATTAGCCCAATTTGTTGCGAAAGCTGGCAACACTGCACACCCTGCTGCTGATCTAAAAGTAGATCAGAGTGAGTGTGTAGCGTGTGCTTGTGCACTGTTTATAAAAACTGTTTCTTACTTGATTGACAATATTTGTTTCTTATATATCTGCCCTATTTGTGTTCATTATGAGAGAAGTATTCTAAAATAATTCTAACAAAATTTTAGAAAGTAACTGTATTCTGAGTACAAGTGCTTGAAAACGTAATGGGGCTGAATACAGTTATTCATTTTTTAATTCTGAATATGTAATGCCATTGCATGTATTCCGTTACAGCCAAACCCTGTTGCCACCCCATCTGCCACCCCAGAAATAGTATCCCAATGTATGTAAATGTAAGTATCTTATAGTTGATATTTACATTGTGTAGGGGTTTAGTCATGTCGAACTGCCTCAACTCTCACTGAATGCATAAATGACTAGAGCAGACCGATTGCGTGATTGATTACAGCAGTGGACAATCCCATGATTAATTACAACAGCGGCCAATCGCGTACTTGCTACTGCAGCACGTGCACAGTGTTTGGGCACCCGGGCTTATTTTCTCGACCACACCAACGTGGAAAGATACAGTACATGGAAAAACTAAAGGTAAAAGGTGAATTTTTTCACTTTATCCTAAGTCTTCACTATTTTTTTATATACATATGCATCTGTTATAAGTGGAGACGGGTGGGAGATTTCCTCATCACTTTTAGAAATAGCTTTTGTTAGGAGCATGTCTAATCCAGATGAAATTAAGAAACCAAGAAATTAAGACAACAAACCATTAGGGTTGTAAATAGTAGCAAACACCTACAATATAAAATTACTTTGAGTATTCTAATCAGTTACCACTTTCATTCACTGTTATATATAACACAAAACAAAAATAAACACAAATATGCATGCAACTATTCTCTGATACCTGCAGTTATAAAAAAACAAAACATTATGCTATTGTTAAGAAAAATAAAAAGATTGCAACACCAATGCTCACAAAAAATCATAAATTGCGATCACCATGGAAAATTGTACAATGATTATTAAAAGAGTATAATTTTATCAGGCTTTCTAATGTCTATGCTAAAATAGGGTGACCATATGTCCTCTTTTTCCCAGACATGTCCTCTTTTTCGGACCTTAAAAAAGCATCCGGCCAGGATTTCTAAATTTGCGAAATTGTCCGGGATTCGGCTTTAGTTGCATTATGATGTGCATCTGGTCTAATACTTCATTGTGTGTGCGCGCATATTTGCATTGCTTTAACCCCTCTTTGTAAGTCCTGCCTTCTCGCACACCAATTGGTCCATTATAAGAGGCTTGTAGCAACTATTGGCCAAATTCCTGCCTGTCAATCTCTCCATGAATGCGTGAAGCGCTGTTGTGTTCGGCATCAAACAGTTGCTTGACAGTAGCAGCAAATGATAGCTGAGTGGAAATAATGCCCAAACGAAAATTCCCATGCTTCCCAGTTTGAGATCCATGGGAAGCAGAATGTATGACAAAGATGGCACTTTTGTGTCAGTTGCTAATAAAGGTGCAAGTGATTTAGAAGCACACATTAGCTCTGCGAAGCATAAAGGGTCAGCAAATGGTGAAAGTTCATCAGGTAAATTAACGGACTACTTTTTGCGACCAGGTAAAATTGTTATCACATTGCTTCATGGCCATTCAAAATAATAGTAATAGTAAATGAAGGTACACCCATGGCATCAAATATTTTATTTTAATACATGGACATTCAAAAGAATGTTGGACATTTTTATTTATTTATATATATTTATGTTATGCTAATAGAGTGTCTTTTTCACTGTATTAAAGTTTGCATTCATAATAACACTCTTTTGAACCCTATTATTCCACCCCACCCCAATCCTGAGAGACGCTTGGCTCTCAGTTACCGTATTGAGCTAGCAGAATTTAACTTCTTTTGATTGTGGCCAGCTCTTAGGAGTAATGCCCAGGAAAGCAGATCTCCTAATGGGATTTCCTCTGCTGAAGAAATAGCTATTGCCTCTCTAGTCTATGACAAAAGCTAACGCTATGGTACAAAGGCTGAGTTCTCTCTGGTCCAAAGGCAGACTTAAAATACAGCAGACCCTGCCTAGAGCGAAAGAGTCAAACTGCCTTGTGTTTAAATGTCAGAATGACAAGGGAGAAATGAAAACGCATGCTTTAGATTTCATTACAGTCTTGTAGTTCCACATTTAAAAACATGAGTTCACAAGTTAATGTGTTCATCTAATCTTTGAGAGGGATAAAGCACAAAAAAGGGCAAATTGCTGGTTGATTTAATGTTTACCAATATTTAATGAATGGAGTGCAAATTTCTTCTTTATACACTAAAACCATTGATGCTAACACACTGAAACTGCATTGTTACTGGTTACAATTTAAATTGTGAAATTGAATATGTATTTAGTATCAGATTACATTTCTGAAGCAATTTACCCAACACTGGCAGTACATCAGACCAGAAATATGATTAAATAGGAAAAAAAAAAGCCACCTATGGTATTACTCTACTGTTTTAATAGTCTTTCCCCACCAAGGCACTTGACCTTCATCCCTTTGTGTCATAATTATTAGATATGAGCTGTGTTGCTCATTTTTCTACATTAACACAGGGACAGAGGCCTGGGAGTTTAATTGCAGACAAAGCAACAAACAACTCCATGTTGACAATCAGGTCTTATTAGATTCCCGCTTGCATTTCCCATCCCTGTCATTCAAGGTTGGATGAGGCTATTAATATTCACAGCATCCTAGCACATTATTGAAGCTCTAAATGCAAAGGAAGATTGCATTGTCTGCCAAAACTTCATGGTCACACTTAGAGGGAGGGTGAAAAACTTGGTAGGGTAAAAACAAAGACAAGACAGAGAGGCCCAGAGCAGGACAGGGGAAAATTTGTAAGCAGACAGAAAACTTAGCGAAACAGAAGGATTGTTTGGAACCATGAACGTAGCTGAAGGCTTGTATTGGTTATGGGCAGCATTTCACTAGGGGGCATAATGAGGGGGTGGGGGTGCATCAGAAGTGGCGTATACTTAACACAGTCATCACAATCGTGAGAAACAATGAATCACAAACTCGAAAGGTGATTGTTGATCCTCGCGCACAGTCAAAAACAAAAAAAGGTGCTGATTTTCATGACAAGAAGGGTAGATTGAGGCAATGTGAGACTTGAAAGAATAGTTCACCCAAAAATGAAAATTCTCCCATGGTTTACTCACCCTCCTGGCATCCCAAATGTGTATGACTTTCTTTCTTCCGCAAAACATAAATGAAGATTTTTAGAAGTGAATGGCTGCCAAAATTTTGAAGCTCCAAAATCCACATAAAGGGAGCATAAAAAGCTCTGGCATTTAGCTACATTTGCTGCCCCTACTGGTCAACACCACCGCCGAAATCCTAGAAACTGTTTAACAATGGAGCTTAAATACTCTTAATTTTTAATACTGCCAAATGCTCTGGAAATAAATGGCTCCAGTGGTTAAATCCATGTGTTCAGACACAATATGATAGGTGTGGGAGAGAAACAGATCAATATTTAAGTCCTTTTTTATCATAAATTCTCCTCCCTGCCCAGTAGGGGGTGATATGCATGAAGAATGTGAATCACCAAAAACAGAAGAAAAAGAAAGTGAAGGAAAAATGACTTAAATATTTATCTGTTTTTCACCCACACTTATCATATTGTGTCTTAACACATGGATTTAAACAACAGAGTTGTCTGGAGTACTTTTATGTTGCTCTTATGTGGATTTTGGAGCTTCATAATTTTGGACCTACTTGCATTGTATTGTACAGAGCTGAGATATTCTTCTGAAAACATGTTTTTGTGTTCAGCAGATGAAAGAAAGTCATACACATCTGAGATGGCATGAGATGGCATGAGATGGAGTAAATGATTAGAGAATTTTCATTTTTGGGTGAACTAACCCTTTAAGTGCTAGTGCAAAAAATAAAAAATTAAATATAATAATGCAAGCGTCCAGTGTTTTAACATAAGTATTGGATATTAGTTGAGTCGCAACTGTGCCATTCTACCAACAATAAAAAAATAAAAAAAATAAATAAATAAATAAACAAATAATTAAATAATAATAATAATAATAATTGTATGTTTTAATACATTTTTATAATATAATATATATTTAATATAATAATAATAATAAAACAATTTCAGCTCTGACCACTGGGTACTGCACCCTTACATGCACCCCCCAAACTCCAGCTTACAATTTTACCAAAACATGCAAGCAACATGTTTTAGCAACAAAGAGAGGCCAAAAAGTGGTAACATGATTTCAATTGCCGGTTGGGCTTCTTTAATTGAGTTGATCAAGGATAAGACCAGTACCACATCTGCCTTGCAATAATAAATAAATAAAATGTATATCTTGTAAAAAGAGATAATATAGTTATCAACACCTGTCCAGCTATTTGGGTCATTTAATAAAGCTACATCTGCTGCATCTGCTACATCTGCTGCCCCTACTGATCAACATCACCGCCAAAATCCTAGAAACTGTTTATCAATTGAGCTTAAATGCTCTTCATTTTTAATACTGCCAAATGCTGCTGTAAGGTTTAAGAACTTCTCTTGAGTGTGTGACATAAGCGGGGCTGTAGCAAGCATCTATCAAGGTTAGGGTTGCCTGATAACATTGTGGTCACACCATCCGATAGGACTTTAAAGAATCACATTAATGTGTGGTTAATTTAACTGTTTTTTGTTGTTTGTTTTTTGCTCTCTGGGTGAATGGCAGGCCACTGACATCTCCATAGTCTCATTTATTCAGGCATCCCATTGTATTCATGTATTCATTGCCTTGCATAAGAGCATTGTCATTTCTCAGCTATACACCTGCCATATAGTAGTTCCTGTCTAGCTCTATGAGCTGAGCAGTACAGTATGCAATCATGCACAGTGCACTGATTAGGAGACAGACAGCACATTGCACAGGCTGCTCCCCCAACTGTGTGGATTTGCACAGAGCTGAGGTTTCAAGGTGGTCCTGCCTAATCTGCTGCTGGATTTGAAGTCAGGTTAGGCACTGTACCTGCTCTCCATCACTTTCAACCAGGGTATGCATGAAGTAGGCAGTACACATCCATGCATCATTTGACCACCCTGCAAACTGTGCTGAACTACCTCAGGAGTTGCAACACATTTTGTAAGCTGCTGTATGGAGGAAGGCAGGAGATGCAATATTCTCTGATTCCTGCCAAACACATGAAAATCATTCACTGCATCCAAAAGTGGAAAGATCTGCAAAAAGATCTACTGTACATTGATAATCATCTTTCCCTCCCTTGCAACTATATGGAGACCTGCATTTTATGGGATTTTAAAAATAGCCCACAACCCAGGTGCTGGATGTAACCTCATGTCCATTTCATAAGTAATGTATGCAATGTTTGCCTTTTTTCTGAGCATATTTTTCAACGTTAACATTTTCAGTGACTCCACAAAGCAGATGTCATTTTTCTCAGTTGAAATAAAATAAAATAAAAATATAATAATAATAAAATAAAAAAATAAAATAAATATATGTAAAATTAATCTGTCAAGACAACAAATATACTTATGAACAAATGCAGGTGAAAAGTTTGGAAATAAATAGAATAATAAGCTTTTGTGATTACCCTTCAGGCCCTGTGAATGGAAAAAGCTATTCATTTAGTAATTCTAACTTACAGTGAACTGACAGATAGACAGAGAATAGACAAACTTCCAGAGAATCTACTTTGTATTTTTTTGATTTTCTCAGGAACTGTTCACCTCAGGGGAAAGGGACTCTTAATGATAGAACTTTGTCAATATCAAATCATAATTGTCAAGACAAAAAGTGTTGTTGGGCTAGAAATTACTTTCTGGAAATCAGCACATTATGTATGGATTGGAAAACATTCTGTAACATATATTTCATAAAGTTTTTAAACCTATGGCTTTTCACGTCTATTCTCAACTCTGTCTGGTCCACACTGTAGATAAAGGTAATAACTTAAGCCATACTTGCTGTAACTAGATTTATAACAACAAATGCTTATCCAAGCTCTTTTGTTCCTGTGACTTTTTTTTTTCTTCTCAAAATTGTTGAAATAATGCTCCATGTCTTAGTATTGAACAATATATTTGACTGTATTTAATGGTCAGCACTAGTCTTTTTATATATATTTAGTATCAGTCTCTCATGAGTGAGAGAGGACCAAAGGCCAGCAAACTGTAGCTAGAGAAGGGTTAATTGAGCAGGTCGTGGAACAGATGTGTGAACTCTGCCTCCCATAGATGAGCATGAGTCTCTGTATCCATTTTCCTTGACTAAAGGGAGAGTGCAAAACAACACTGATGAGACTACACTGGTGTGTCACTGAGAAGTTTTGCATGCTAAATTTACTGAGAACACAATATATTTACAGACAACTGTTAAAAGTGATTGCTTGTTTTCATTTCTCTGATTTACTAGACATACAGTACCTGTATTTAATTTCCACACATATACAGTGGTGGTCTGTCAGAGGAGGCAGGAGAGGCTGAGTCTTCTCAAAAATTTGTGATAAAATTAACAGTTCTTTTAGTGAATTTACCTGCTAACATGCATGACTAAGATTCCTATAATATAAAAATATTTATTTTTCTGTTATTTTTCATGTGTTAGCCCAGCGAGTTTTAATGACTATGAATTGGTATGAATGCCAGAGGAGGCTGACTACATACTGTAAAAGCACCTTTCATTAGTAAACTGACCAACTGAAATGGACATTTAAATGATGCAGCATCATCTGCTTCCATTCAAAATGTGGCCAAAAGAGGGCAAATTAAATTTGCCTCCTTCTGCATTAATAACCAGTCATTATTAGGGGTGTAAGAAAATATCGATTCACGTGAGTATCGCGATATTATGTTTGGCGATACTGTATCGATTCTCAAAAATGCTGTATCGATATTAAAAAAAAAAAAAAAAAAAATTCATACAAGGTTCATGGCAGTGGTTTCGTTTTGGGTTTATACCCCGACCGCTAGATACTAGCAGTCTTGTTATCTCTGAACATAAACTGTGACAGGAAGTAGCGTAAGGGCACACCTCTAATGTCAGTGTTAGCTAACATAGTTTAGTAATGCAAGATGAAAGAATTGTTCCAGCTTCCGCGGTGTACAAAGCTGAAGTCTGGCATCATTTCGGCTTTCATTATAGAGAAGGGATTGACAAAAGTCATGTGGTGTGTAAAATGTGCAATGCCAACGTCAAATATTCGGGGAACACAACAAATCTGAGAGCGCACATAACGAGGCACCATTCTGATGTACAGCTAACAAAACAACAGCAGCAAACAGCTAATGTTAAAAGAGTGGATCCCCTTCAACTCAATCTGGAAAAATGAGCGTACTGGAATCTCTTAACTCAGCTGAGAGAGTTGTTTTGACATGTGATGCTTGGACCACGGGCCACTGAATCGTTCGTAACGATAACAGCGCATCACATAACGAATGAGTGGAATCTGGTCTTGTATGTCCTACAGACAAGAGCGATGCATGACAGCCACACAGGGGATAACATTGCAGAATTACTAAAGGAGGCAGTTACTGAATGGGGTTTGGAAGAGAAAGATCCCGTGATTGTAACAGACAATGCATCCAATATGAATGTCGCGGCTGGACTTGCAGACATGACCCACATATGATGTTTTGCACATAGCCTGAATCTCGCCTCACAGAAAGCACTGAAATTGCCAGGATCAGACGTGTTACAAGCTTTTTCAGACGTAGTACCATAGCCAGTCACCAGCTAAAACATAAACAAGTTACCAAAACACAGGTTAATCACAGATGTTGTCACAAGGTGGAATAGCTCTTACGACATGATAGAAAGATTTTTAGAACAACAACCAGCCATCTATGCAGCACTCCTTTCAATAGAGGTCAGAAAGAGTGAAAAGGATGTCTTCATACTGAATGAGGCTGACATCACATGTGCTGAGGAAGTGCTCAAGGCACTGAAGCCAATGAAGGATGCCACACTGGTAATGTCAGGAGAGAGCATGCCCACTCTTCCTGTCATTGCACCACTTTATTCCAAGCTTGTCATGGGCACATAAGAAAGCCTGGATGATACAAAGACAGTGAAGGACATCAAGGCTGCTATAGCACAAGATCTGGGAAAGAGATATGCCAATGAGAGGGAGACACTGTGCATGGCATCAGCTCTTGATCCTAGGTTTAAGGATCTACCCTTTCTCTCTGAAACTTAAGTTTTTAAGTGTATCAGTTAATACAAATAAAAATAAATAAATACAAATGTTCACTGATGTTAATTTAGTTTTAATGGTTGTACTTGGATAATTATTTACAAAATAGAAATATGCAATAGGATGAATTTAGTCTCAGATTATGTGTTGTGATAATGCCAATTTACTGTAACAAAATAATATTTTATTTGATGCTTTGGTGTTATTCAGCAGCAAGAGGAGGTATACTGTCCGGTAGAGGAGACTGACCAGTCAAAGGATGTTGATGATCACCTACCTAACTATGAGGATGGCCCTGCCTCCACCTCCCTGCTACCCATGAAGAGACCAAGGAGATCATGTGCATTGGCTGACTTGCTTGGAACGGTATTTGCCACTTCTAAAGACTACATGTCAACAAAATCTGCACATGTTGCTGCTGCAGCTGAGATTAAGAGGTTTAGAGAAGAAAAACCTTTGCTACTCCCAGAAAACCCACTCAGTTGGTGGAAAGAGCATGAACATGAGTACCCTGAGCTATCCAGACTAGCAAAGCATTTCTTGTGCATTCCTGGCACAAGCGTCTCTGCGGAGAGAGTTTTCTCTACCACAGGAGACATCGTTACTGCACATAGAAGTGCCCTGAAATCTGAGCATGTTGACCAGCTTATCTTCCTCCAGAAAAACCTTGACATTAAAAAATAAAGACTGACATAAATACAAACAAACTGAAAAACCTGTGAAATCCAAGTTAAAAGGATCTGTGAATGTTCAACATCTATATTTATTTTATTGTTTACATTTGTTTGTTTTCTTTAGGAATCCTGCAAGCACTATTCAGATGTAGGTAGATGTAATTCTTTTGATCAGATCACAAAAAAAGTTATGACGTTGTATGTTACTACTGTGAACTGTTACACTGTGAACCTTTAAAGCAGGATCTCAAAATATATACAGTCTGTTTATAACTGTTTACATTATATATATATATATATATATATATATATTTGATTTAACACAATAATCCTGCAAGCACTTTATTTTTTCCCCCTTTACTCAGATTGCACAAAAAGTAGTTCCATGACATTGAATGTTACAGGGACTGATGCAGATCCCACTGTGTTCTGATTAAATAAAATAAAAATATTTTTTTTTGCTCAGGTTCGCATATGGTAGTGTGTTCTTTATGACAGCTTTCCTAAAATTAGATCCTATTCCTAAAATAAGAAATATCGCAATATATCGCCTTGCTTACAGTATCGCAATATATCGCAACATATCGTATCGCAACCCCTGTATCGTGATATGTATTGTATCACCAGATTCTTGCCAATAAACAGCCCAAGTCATTATCAGAGGTATTTTCAAACCAGATTGTTTTCAGTATCACGTTAGTGCATCACCAAGTCTGCTTGTGATATGGTTAACACAAAAACTGAAGAGAGACTTTCAAATTTTGCCAAAATATAAATGAAATAAAAAGTTATGGTAACACGTCTATGAAGCCCATTATTATAATGCATTATACTGCATTCATAATGTCTCAAAATAGACCTTATAATAAGTTATAACTTCTCATTAATAATTATACAGATACAGTACTTTATAAGACTTCCCCTATTCATAGTTATACTTAACAGTATAATGCATTATAACACAAGCAACATCCAATTTTAAAGCAGCAGAAGCTAATAAAGGTAATCGTATAAGTGCTGTCATGCAAAAGCAGCATAGTGTAAACAGTCAAACGGCTTTATGACATGATCATATTATAAGTGGCCTTTGCCTGCTTTAAGTTACAAAAGCAATAACTTCTTATAAACAATCAAAACATAAACTTGTAACATACAATGCATTACAAGTCAAAACTTATATAATGGAAGTTATTTATGAAATTAGTCTACAAATAAGATTAACAAACATTAAAGTTTATTCAATAGAGTCCAGTCAAGAATCAGTTTGATTTAAAAAAACAAAACAAAATAAAATAAAAAATATTCTTGGGTGTGTTTGCTACATGTGTGATCAACATAATTTATTTTTTAATTATTATTATTTTTTTTTATTTATTTTTTTTTTTGAGAGAGAGAGTTTCTAATATATTTGAACCTTGTAACTTTATATAGTTTTCATTTATCACTTAATGTCATACAAAGTCCAGTATACATAAAAACGCTAAATCAATATTCAGTGTGACCACCTTTGCATTTAAAACAGCACAAATTCTCCTAGGTACACCTGGACACAGTTATTCTTGGTTGTTGGCAGATAGGATGTTCCATGCTTCTTGGAGAATTCGCCACAGTTCTTCTATCTATTAGGCTGTCTCAATTGCTTCTGTCTCTTTATGTAATCTCAGACTGACACGATGTTCAGTGGGGGGCTTTGTGGGGGCCATGACATCTTTTGCAGGACTCCCTGTTCTTCTATTCTAATCTTTTCTATTTGCAAAAGTAATGTTTGGGAGTCTAACATTTATATTTCCTATTGACACACTAAAGCTGAAGATATAAATAACCATCTTAAGACAAATGCTTTTGTGAAACATCTTATGTGCTTAAGACTTTTGCACAGTATTGTATATTACACACAGGTATATATACAGGGGTGGGAGGGTAACTTTTGAAATGTATTCCACTACAGATTACAGAATACACGCTGTAAAATGTATTTGTAACATATTCCGTTAGATTACTCAAGGTCAGTAACGTATTCTAAATACTTTGGATTACTTCTGCAGCACTGGTAGATTTTTTCACTTGCTTTGACTATAAAAACTCTGCCAGTACAGTAAGACAAAATACACATGTTAAAAATACATTCTCTGAAAAACCTAAATATCTTATGCAGTGTTGTTTCTAAAACAAGATCAATCAAAATTATCTTGTTTTAAGGATTTTTAGATATTTTTACAGGAAAATAATACAAAAATTATCAAGAATATGATTTCTGCCATATTATCAAAAGGTCTTACTAAAAAAAAGAAATTATGATCCAACGTGAATTTTCTTGATAAAAAAATATGATCGTGCCTGGTAACATGTGCATGTAAAATGGCTAGAAATAGCATTTTAGCTTAGCGTAAAGCTGACAATTTACACAAGGTTTATTTCTATTTCTTCTGCTCCAAACTTACTTCAAACATACTTCTCTGTCTGCTCGTATGAATGTAACACATCATTAGAAAGTGTTTCACTGCTGTTCAAATGCACTTTGGATCGCATCATTTATATGTATAAATGTTTTCCATCTGAAAGGACTAAATATTAAATGAAACAAACAATAAAATGCAAAGTAATCTCTACAGTAATCAAAATACTTTTTGAATGTAACTGTATTCTAATTACCAATGATTTAAATTGTAACTGTAGTGGAATACAGTTACTTATATTTTGTATTTTAAATACGTAATCCCGTTACATGTGTTCCGTTACTCCCCAACTCTGTGTGTGTGTGTGTGTGTGTGTGTGTGTGTGTGTGTGTGTGTGTGTGTGTGTATATATATATATACTGTATATATATAATGACACATACAATATATATATGTTTTTTTTCTTATGTATATGTATGTATTTTTTCCCCTTCCTCAGTCTAGATTGCTATCAAATTTCAACACTTGTGTTTACTATGGAAAAAACATTGATGTGAACTGTGAAAGCTGAAATGCACTCAGGGAGGAATATTTGTAAGTCCAACTGGGAAAGAAGGCAGTACATCCATCCAAAGCCATGCAAGTGTTTGTATTGACACGGGAGTACTAAGAAGGGCTACAGAGCATAATTTCCTTAGAAGATTATTCTGGATAAGCCTGTATGCTTTAGACTGTGTGCTTGGCAGTAGCTAGGCATAGAAAGAGATATATTGAAAAACACTTTTTACCAAACTGACTTTTTCCCGTCTCACTGATCTGCAGTCTGAAGCTGCCAGTGGGCATACAGTTGGTTTTGTATATTCAGCACCTGATTTTCTGGGGTAAGAAGAGTGGATGGGGACAGAAAAACGAACTGGGCCGCTGAATGGATCTGGCGCTCTGTTTCATTTGTGGGAGTGAGCTGTCAAGACAGAAATGTCATCGAGGGGACCCACAAAATATGGGCACTATTTCTCTCTCCCTCTGTCTGTAGATGAAGGGAAACAGGAAAATGCTATAACTGTCTCTTCTGTATGACTCCTCAGTTTGTTTGTTTTTGTTTTGTTTTTCCCCAGACAGTGCTTATATGGCTTGGAATTTACTATCTGCAGTCTGTCTTGTAAAATTCAATCACTTTTCTGTATTGCTGTTCTTCACAGTAAACTCTGAAGTTTAAGATTGCATAACAAGCAAACAGTTACAATTTCAAGGGTCAGATAAACAGCATATATTCAAGATAGGTGCAATTAATCTAATCTACTCTAAAACATAATATTAATCCTAATGCCAAATCTAGTTGTCTGGCTAAACCAGATTTATGTTTATGAAACAATATATCCATAAATTGTTTTTGTTTGAGTGCTTGTAATGAAAATAAAGCTGTTTATTTATTTGGCTCATTACAGTATTCATTATTTGCTTAAATATTCACACACCTCACAGAGTTCGAACTAAGTTTAATTTGACAAAATATCTGGTAAAACACATTTAATGGGTTTCAGGATTTATAAAATGAGAAAATCTTTCAAGGGTAGAATTTTCAGAAAAATTTCAATGTATTTTGCTGACCCTTTTCAAGCCAAACACTGCATGTTATTCATTTAGTTGCTGAGAATATGCAACAGTAACCACAATCTATCAGCTAGAGCACCATGAATCATATGACAGCTCCAGCATTTTACCATTATATTAAATTTTCCAGTCTTCTGTTTCAGCCTGGGTGGATCAAAAGCAGTGACTAGAAACTCTAGCACAAAATCTGCAGCCAGCGGATTCTGGTACACCTCTCCTGCCTCACGTGAGGCCTATCTGTCACCTCAGTGTTCCCATGCTATCTCCCTTGCCTCCTGGAGTATCTGGTTCTATCTCCATGGGGAAGCAGGCATGAGTCCATGCCGCCTCCCAAACCCTGCCACGGCCACTGCCACCATATAAATTTATATCATATTAACTTTTCCCAGGCAGCACCAGGTGCTCAATTAGGAGACAGGCCCAGGGCCAACAGCAAGCCAAAGCCATTCAATAAATCACTCTCCATTAGGGGCCTAGTGGCCCCTTCTAGAGCTGTTCTGTGCCATGTTTTCCTGGTGCCAAAGGGGCACTCTAAATCCAGCTGTCATATAAGAAAAAGAATAGAAACAAGAATATATATATAATGCTCTATTTGAATACCGAATTCTTATTGGCTGGAATCCGTGTGTTAAAACCGTTTAATGTACAAACAGTTTCAGCCAATTTTAATCACGTTCTATATTAATGCGCCTTCCCTTCTGTCCTCCATAGGTAGAGTTTTATGCTTCTATTCAATCCACCTCTGGACTTCAGTATAGTGAAGCAAGTCTGATAAGTCTCAGAGCCGGAATTAACAGTCACATCACAAAAAAACAACATCATCAAGCCATCCAGTGCTGTCTTCAAATCAACTGTGAAGCGCTACAGAAAAAAAAAAAAAAAAAAAAAAACATTACTTGAATTATTATAATTCAATTTAATTATAATATATTATAATTATCATTATCTAAATTGCTATGCTGCTCAGCACACCCACTAGAGGGTGCGCTTGATCACACATCGCTGACTGAATCACTGAATTCAGACTGTTTTGTAAAATGCAGCCTTTTGCAGAAATCAATGGCAGCTGTAAGTAATCAACGCTGGCAAGTGACCACTGTGAGTTAAACAATTAGAATGCACTTCGAGGAGGCTTCGCGTAGGGTGGTTCTTTGCATCCACGTTGTGCATTAACATTGTTTAACGCACACCTAGCCATGTATTATCCCTTACAAAAATGCATTAAATATATGATATTTTAACCAAGTCTAAATAATTGTGTACTGTAAATGTCACTAACTTCTTAGTATTTATTTTAGCACATGATTAATCAAGAACACAAAAGGACTAAATAAAGAGTGTAAAACCCTCAAATATCACACAGGAAACTGACATGTTGTTCTGAATGTTCATGTACCCTGAAATTGACCCCCATATACTGACAAGCACCCCATCAGACATTTTTGCATCAATTCAAACATGATAACCTTATCCTCTGGCGCTCCTGATAGTAGCAGGTTCTGGTCGCGTGGAAACCAGGAAGTAATCTTGTTCAAATAAACTATGCTGAGCGTAATTCCAAGTTTACATTTTCACTCTAAAATTAAATTTTTACTCCACAGATGGTAAGGTTTAGGGTTGGGTTTGAGTTAGGGGCTAGAGTTAATAAAATATCCATTCCTATTGACTGTTTTAACCCTTACAAAAAATCAAGAGTTCTGGAAAACTAGCCAGAAACTTACCACAAATTTGCCGCAAATTTGCCACTCATTATTTTCAGATGCAAATGAGCTTATGATTCGCCGCAAATGTTTGCCAGGAGTTTGCAGCTCTTCACCGGTAGTGGTGATCCTGTAGCAAACCTTTGGCAACAATGGACAATTGTCCGCAAGTGTGCCGCAAAGCTCATTTGTATGTGAAAATAATCAGTAATATTTGTGACAAGTTTGCGGGAGATATGCCAGGAACTCTAGATTTTTGTGAGGGAAATAATTTACAACTAAAAATACATCTCGCTTTTGGCACCCATACTTTCAACAGCAATACTAGTTTTGGCTACCTGGCCAAGGGCCAGTGGCTAAAATTTTGGTAAGTACAGACCAATTTCAGCAGCAGAACTTTTGAACTACTGTCGCCAAATTAATTCATAGTGCGATCAGTCTGTTGCAGATGTGTTTCCGTAGCATGACCAGTGAAAGACAAAAAAATCAAACTTGATTGTTGATTTAAAATTATAGTGAAACACTGTCAGCTAAAATAATTTGGCTGAATATTTACAAAATCACAGTATTTTTCAACCAAGACAATGATCACTTAGCCTACAAAAATAGCAAAAGCTTCACTTAAAAAAAGGACCGAACATATGGGCTTTTAGCGTCCTATAGTCACAACTGCAAGATTTACACATGACAGTGGTGTTTACACAGGGTAAAGGTCCAGGACACATAAATACAAAGCAAAATGGGGTAAACTCCTAATTTTGACCGAGACATTAATGAAACACTTATACTGGGCTGCATCAATCAAAAGGTTAAAGAAATAGTGGGTTTATTCATGAGTAACCCACATATGCTCCCATAAAAGGCATCAGAAGTCTTATTGTCCCCTCTGACATGGGTATAGGCTTTTTATAGGCTCACACTGACAGCCTCAGACATGCTCTTTCCAGTCTAACTTCCTACACCATTAGTAATTGAAACCAGTGCTGCTATAAGACATCACATTGAGCTTTATATTTTATAATTTCAAACCACTCACCACCAGAAAGCTGGATTCAGTTGGTAATTGTACCTGACAAAACAGGATTGTTCATTTGAAACTCTTCACAATTTACCTAATGGAATTCAGCTGCTGCCGTTTCCTGTCGAAAACGATCTGAATGTTGTTCCATGCAGACCTCTTCCAAGTAAAACAGGCTGACCTGTCAGTTTGGGAAAGATGGAGAGAGAAGAATTTAGGTAGGCGGGGGAGGATTGGGGAAAGGGAGGGGTGCTCCATTACAGAATATTAATTTTAACTTGGGAAATGTTTAGACTGTTATTCTACACTTTTAACTCTGCTGTGCAGACTAAATACTCTGGAATGTGGGTCACATATTTTTCCATCTCAGACCAAAAGCATTGATTCAGATTACAGACAGGAATGGCCATGACATGGGGCGAGAGAAAGGGTAAAATTAAGCTACACAATCTGTCAGGGAAATAGGCCAAAATAACCCAGTGATCGATCGATCTATCTAATTAAAACATTATAAAAACATTAAAAAAAATTATCTAATGCAAAATAAAACCTAAATTATTGAGTCTTTACTGTGTGATTATTAGATACACATTAATACTACTTTATGTCTGAATGCCTATAACAGAGAGCAGCAGGTACAGTATATTATGCTGCATTTACACATTGCACACATACAAATATTTTTGTCCCATCTGCTTATACAGTATATTAACAGCTGTGTTTACATTAAAATCGCATCAGGAGGGGCATTTAAAAAAAAAAAAAAAAAAAAGCATTTGGCTGTTCATGTACGCAACTGCATTCATCACAGGACACAAGCGCACGGGCAGACATACGCATGTGAGCATTTGAAAGTAGCCATCTGAAATCAAACAGCGCGTTGCTACCGAATTGAGTTAAAGCTTGATACTACCAGTATTTTTTTAGCATCGGTGGCTATTAAAATATTGAACTGAGTAGAGATTTCGTGGCACCCATAGTCAGTCGTTGCAGCACCCTGCAGTTTGGGAATCACTGCGCTAAACTAACGTCTTTGGCCATTGCTTTTCCTAGTTTATTCAGCATCCCATGCAGGAATGCTCTTTTTTAGATGCCATATCAAGATAAGAAGCACTTCACCCTTTAAAACACGTCTCGAAGCAAATTTCAAAATGAAATTTGATCCCCTTACAAAGGCATGCCACAGGAACATTAACATACATAGATGAATCATAATCTGAATCAAGATCGCTCTAGTTTCTATATTATTCGAAATAACTTATGGAATATCTGTGGAAAGCATCCTCACGCTCCCCATCTCCCTCTCTTTCACGCTCACCCACGGACACATACACGTGCAAGCAACAAACTGAGCCTTTATGTCAGACTCAGCACACCCCTGCAACTCTGTGAGGTTGTAAACAGTTGTTTAGCAACAGAAAATCTATATACAAGAATGACGACACTCTGCTGCTGAGAAGTATTTAAAGCGTAAAAAATGTAAGCGATGTAACTGCTGACGAGAGCCACAACAAAGAGGTAATCCCAAAGGCGATCTCTCTGTTTCTCTCTATCTTTCTCTCTCTCGCGGCTCACACGCACTACCTTGTTACTACAATAAGTGCTTAAAGGTGCACTCAGTAATTTTTTTCCCCATTAAAAAAAGATTTACTCCTAAAAAAAAAAAATAAAAAAAATTGTGAAACACATGTATAAATCATGGCCATTCACATGAGAAGAGGACTCTAATCATATCAGTAAATTTATAAATGCTGTTTTAATCTACATGTGGCAGGGGCACCCTCATGGGTTCTGCCATTTTAGAGTAACATGACCAGCTGAATACTACTCGCTTAATCTCAGTAACCATCTTGTTATTGGACACTTTCGCGCTTGGATTAAATTAATCATGGCTGATTGTGAATAGTGAATTTCTACAATGGCATCTGTAACTGAAAACTATTGATTTTAAATGATGCTGCATCCACATAACTAAATGTCACCTTTAAAAGCAGCACAAGTATGAAGGTAAATCTGTGCCTAAATGATTTGCATGCACATAGTAAGATTTGTGAAAGCTTAAATCAAATTGCAAGTGTAAAAATAAATTGCATGCGCACAGAATATTTTGTAATGGTGTACATCACGTTGCAAGCGTATGAAACAAATATTAGCAATACTTTAATGCTTTGCATAAATGTAATTCATGTGTTGTGAATCTGTAATTTCGTATTAACACAAAGTAAATTTGGTGTGTATTCTGACTTCCTTTTTTTCGTGCTTACACTTTTGGCACTGTTTATGTGGCTAAACATGGCAATCCTGTAATCAGTGATATGCCAGCAAAGAAAGGGTGTCATGAACAGCAAAATGGATTGACCGCATAGAATCAGACTGTATGTGTAAAATAAACTACTGCAAATGTGTAAATGACTTGTGTTTGTTTCATAAATATTTTACAAAAATAATCCGATATACACTGTTCCTTCTTCCCTTTGTTGCACTCATACTTTTGGCACAAATTTCTCACTGAAAGAGTTCTGCAAGTGAGGGGGAAGGCGGGTCTACCTGCTTCTCATAACCAATCAAATGAGGGTTTCGTTGACCAGTTTACTCTGACCTGATTGGCTTAATAATGTGACAGACCGCTTGTTCTCCGAGAGTGGAACAAGCGTTCTCCTCTCTTAAATATTAAACTGAAATATTAATGTCCCCTCCAGAACTTCTTGGCCACCACAGACTGATCATTTGCCCCTGCCCAGCCAAATCCTGGCACCACCCCTGCCGCCCGGTACAGAATAAGAGTTCCAGTCAGAGGTTGTGAAGCAAAAAACTTTATCCATCACATGGATGATATGAGTTGTGAAATTTCCGTCATGGTTATTAACCGCTCCAGAGTTTGTTTGTAACCAGTCCGAGACCACCTCGTACAGATATTTTAACAACATTTTTCTTTTTCTATCAACATCTTTTTCTTAACCCATTATTTGATTGGACTGACAAAGAATAATACATTTTGACACAAAATTAGATAAGAAATGCAATCATGTGACAACAATGTAGCATATCAATGATTTTAACTTTAACTTAGGCTTGCTTGCATAGTTCCATATTTAGGCCTATATATATTAATTTTATTTTATATATCTTTTATTACCAACACTTTTATTTTTGAGTGCTTTTCATTCTTTTACTCATCCTGTGTTTTTTCTTTTATTGTTGTTTTATATTTTTTTGTGAATCACTTCCTACGAGTTTTTTTTTTGTTTGTTTGTTTGTTTGTTTTGTTTTTGTTTTGTTTTTTGTGCGATATAAATATTAATATGCCTGTATGTTACAATATGTGTCAAAATGTACTAGCCTCCTATACGTCTATAGGTCACACATTTGACAGCAGTTATTCTGTCGTCGTTTGTACTCCACATCTTTTTCCATTTTTCATTCTTTGCAGTACTTTCTCCTATATGTTACCTATTCGTATTATTTTTGTGGTTAATAACTGCTATTTCTCAACAGTTCTGCCAGTTTCTGATGTGGACGTGACTCACCAAATGCTTATTGAGAGTCGTCCGTCTTTACCGCCTTTTCACTGAAGCGGCCTCTGCAGCTGCAAACATTTATTTACACAGCAACAATTGCGGGAAACAATGTATCATGTGCAAAAATGTTATGCTAGTTGGAAATATGCTGCCGACTGTATTGATACTGTTGCACAGCTGACAGCGAGCTAATTGTTAAGGCGTGCCAGTGCGGTTGCCAGATATTTAATCTGGAAATCATTATATATGAATAAGACATTGCATTTCCATTTGTATTGCTTACCATCAGACATTTTGGTGAACGAGGTCCATTTTTCAAGTATCCCACAAACACAACCCAAAATTCTATGATTTTTACCCTCGACTGTGTTTTCAAATTAGCCCAATTTGTTGTGTCAGTGCGAACCTGGCAACACTGCATACGCGCTGATGCTGCGGCTGCTGCTATAGATGAAATCAGAGAGTATTTAGCAGAGATTGGCCACTTCTATTAAAATGAATGGGAGAAATTGGAACGCCAAACCAAGAAGCTATAGCACCCAACGGTCAACTGATGTAGAAAGGAAGTCCTGCCTTATAGGTAAAAGACCAATCACCTTTTAGATACAGACATCGCCTGTCAATCATCTCGAGAATGTGCATGCCCTTTAGCTATACAAGCCGGGACGATTGTGTTTTTTAGTGTAATCTAAAGGTAAAGAAGCACAATTTATGATACCAGCGTTGTCAGATTTTACTGCTTATGTTAAATATGTTTTTGATCATAATCTTGACCAACGGTTCTTGAGATTTCGGTCTTTCCCCATTCAAGTAGATAGGAGCTGCACTTTCATGACTGCAAAGAGCCACCCAGGAGTATTTCAAAAATGGCCGTCAGTGGACTGACTTGCTAGAAAGATTTGATGAAATTACGATGTTGCACCGCAGGAAACCACGCTTCCGGGTTCTTTTGAGCAGCAGATTTCAACGGTGTAAATAGGCATCTCTGCAGCTTTAATAATATTTGAAGCAATATAGAATGTAAAAATGTTTTTTAATTTTAATAAAAGTTATTATTAAGGGATATCTATGGTTTACAGTGAAGAAATTATGTGGGTTCTTCCTGAACTTTTAGTAATATGCCTGTTTGATTGTTGGACGTGTAACAGGTTGATGAATACACATCCTCACACGCTTAACACACTTCTAAAGGGTTATCTATAATTGAAAACCACCATCAAACATGTAATGTGTGTCTTAACTGCTTAATTATTAACCCACATACAATAAATCATAATATTTGACTTCAAAATGATTATATTCCATATCAAAATGTAATAACAGCCGTTTTTGATTGAACAATTGTTATTTACTGCATTCAAAATAAATGCAAAGACATAATTTTAGCAGTATGACATTATTTTTATTCACTTATCCTTTCACAAACAGTAGTCCATGTGCTGCAGTGGTGGAGACGAGATCTGTTCCTCCTGTTATACCTAATATGGTGGTCTTGTTCAAAAGATCATTGTTAGATTGTATTTGGCCTCATATCTGTCACAGTGACAGCACTTTGGAAATTAAAAATAGCCATTTGTGATCGGAGTTGGTGGGATTTCTTCATAAAAAAGTTCATATCCTCCAATGGCTGCTGCGGGTCACTTGTGTCTATACTGTACGTGATAATGACGGTGACCTGTGAAATATCCAAATTTATGTCAAATCTTGTGTTTTTCCTGATGCAACGATCTGGTGGAAATTAAAAGAGGCCCAAATCTCCAATAATCTGTAGGAAATGGGGTGTTTCAACCCTACAAACAGCACATTTGGGGCAGTTTCAGTGCAATTTGAGCAAAGCACCCATAGACAGTAGTTATTTTCTGGGCTACCAAAAGAACCCAGAAGAAGCCTGGGCAGAGCATTTCTTTGTAAACAGTAACTTAATCTATAAAGGAAGAGAGAGTGAGTGTGTAAAGTGCGCATGTGAGCTGTTTAAAAAAACAGTTTCTTACTTGATTGGCAATAATTTTTTTCTTTCACATCTGCTCTATTTTGTGTTCATCATGAGAGATGTATTCTAAAAGTACTCTAACAATTTTTTTTTAAGTAACTGTATTCTGAATACAGGTGCTTGAAAATGTAACAGGGGCTGAATACAGTTACTTAATGTTTGTATTCTGAATACATACCGCCGTTACATGTGTTCCGTTACAGCCCAGTTCTGTATAAGCAGAACAATTGACTCCCATTGAATTACTGAAAAATATTGCACATCCGAGCTGTAACTCCGCTGTGTATCGAGGCCACATTACCACGGGGTGCAAATAATTTTTTAATAATTCAACAGTCCATAGTCAATTATTCCTCATATATTACATTTCCACATGGCAAGATACTATACCAGATTTTATTATTATTATTTATTTTATTTATTTTTTAGCATTGAAACAATTATCCATGCCATTATAGATTTAGTAGACTGGCTACATGAAAAATAAATAAATAAATACATCAAATAAAAAATTCTAAAAGAACATGTATCTGTAACATATTAGAATGCACATTTTAATCAAAATGCAATTAATAATTTCAAAATGTTAAATTGGTATAAAGTAATTTTAGATAAAGTAATTATTTTGTCTTGCTTGCTTCATAACTTTCTCTCACTCTGTATCTGTACAATGGTGTCATTTACAGGTGGGACGGATGGGACAACTCCCACTCACTTTTTGCCTTTGGCAATTTTGTCCCCACCACTTTTTGAAATAGCTTTTGTCAGGAAAGTGTCTAATGTGGGAGAAATATCTCCAGTTCTTGAGCAGGAGTTTTTTTGTTTGTGTGTGTACTATAATAAGTGACGATTCAGCACTGGAGTTTGTTATACTGAGTACTAGTTGCAGCTGTTATCAATGAGGTTGATTGACAGCTGGCAATGTTCACATGCACCAGATCGCACACTCAACTACCCGCTCCGCTGTAGAGCAGCTCACGCTCCTTTCCAGTTAAATTGCAAAGCAAAATGCAAACAGAAGTGTCCCACCAAGGGTAGAGTCCGTGTATGCCTCCCCTGGGCACGGGCATAGGGCTGGAGCACGGGAATAGGGCTGCTAGGATCACCGTGACAACCGCCCAACAGTGGCGAAGTGCACGTAAACGTAACATCTTATTAAACCTAAGGAAAACCTGAAATAAATTAGTGAAATAATAGCATACAATCAGTATAGTGAAGTATAAGATCCTGTGAGACTGTTTTGACATTCTTTATGATAGAGTTTCCTTATGATTATTTCCCTTTTTTAAATACTTTTCATTGTTATGGCACCGGCCTATTCACAAAGTTTTACGCAGCATGTTCAAGTTCAGCTGTGAATTCACTTCATTCTGTGCAGATGTAAGTGGCAATATTATATTCATGTTGTTGATATAGCTTATTAATGTAATTTATATAAGATGTGTTTAATTAATATGTTGATTAACCCACCAAGCGCTTTAGTTTATCATGTTCAACTCTTTATTTCCTGCAGCTCAGATGCCCCGTCTCCTCAAAATACTATGACTGGGTCATTTGACAAGGTTTTATTTAACAAGGCTTTTCTGGTTCTAAAACATTGTCAGTACATTATCTTGCAGTGTTATTTACTTCTCGTCATATTTTCATCAGCAATAGCCTATGTTTTAAGTAGAAATTTCTTATTATCCTCATGATGTGCATATTTCCATGTTGTTGTTAACGTAATAATAATAATAAAACACTTCATACGTTTGTCAGTAATTTCATTGACAGAACTTGACTCCTCCTCTTCTTCCTTTCTCCAGTGGCTGGTTCAAATCGGCTTGCCTATAGTCTGTTACGTGGCAGTAACAAATTGCATTCTGCATTGTGGCAGTAATGCTACAAGTACATTACACAGTCTTGAACTCTAACCAGATGATCTATTAATATTTAAGTCTATGAGTAGTTCAATACTGATGCACAACATTTGAATCCTGTTCTGGGCGCATCTGTTCAGTTTCCAGACTAAGTAACAAAACTTTAGGTTATGTGAGAGCACCTTATGATTCACATTGCGTACATTCACGTTGCGTGCATTTATAGGGTCACTTTCATTAATCTCTATGATTTAGTCTGTCGCTATCATTATTTCTTTTATTAAATTCTGTAATAGTTAATACATTTTCGGTGCCTCGACAAGGTTACAAACAACTTCCATGAGTGTTAGTATTTCCACATTTTCATGTAGAGAAGACAAACTCCTTAACATATATTGGCCAATGTAAGCATCCTTAGAACCGGACAGCTCCTGTAATGAAGAACTTAAGTTCATCTTTATAATGAGTGATCTACGTGCTGGTTTGGGAAACAGACATTACTCCATCGTAAAACAACGAGCGACGTTAGTTAAGATGATCGAAAAAGCTTAATTGCAAGATTATCGGGGACACTCAGCCGTTGCTCATTATTTTACGATGAATGCCTTTATGTTGGTGCTGGAGCACTTATATGCAGGTCCATGCTGTTCTGTTTCAATCTAATTTTGTGTCGGTAAGAAAGACATCGCTTCAAACTTATGATTCAAATTTGCAGTTACGCTGATTTAACATAACACATCAGGAATACGCTTGCTCTAGCCTTTGTTAAAATATTGATAAATAAGAGTACTGCCATTTGTTTGTTTCAATAACAACAAACAATGGATCCATGTACAATATTTATTCACTGACTGACAAAATCTTCTGACAGTGTTAAATGTACAGTTCAAACTATCAGATTATAATGGATTTTTTTTATTTTTTATTAAAAGGTTTGAACTGTTAATCAAGAATTTTATTATTTATTAAAACAGTAAAATATTATTTGACATTATCTGCACATAACCTAATTAATATTCACGAGTCAAATATTTTTGTCCCAACCACTTTTTAAAACAAAATGACACCCATGTATCTGTATCACACAACGGTGGTCCTTTGCTAATTTTAATGGCTTGACCTTTCAGTCTTAATTACAGAAATTCAAAGCAAAATAATTAAACAGAATATCATGTTTACCAAACTAAACAGCATTTCACATTGTGATAACATAGTTTACTTCACATGTTCGAGCGTAATTTACATATTAATGACATTTACATTTCCCACATTTTGGGTTTCTGAAAGATAAGAGAAAAATCATTAAACTCATGATTGTACCCATGAAACCATTGTAAGCTAAAGCAGATGATTTTAAGGAGTGAAGAACATAGTTTGACAAGCATGCACCTTCCCTTGCTGTGGCAGAACTTGAAATGGAAATTAGACAAGACCGCTCTCTAAATTTGAGACCCTTCCTGTCCTGAGACCCTCTAATCTCTGAGTGTCCTCTGCAACAGAATACTATTTTTTATATACAAGCACACACACACACACACACACACACATGCTGGTGCAGCTATCATTATGAGGACTCTCCATAGACATAATGATTTTTATACTGTACAAACTATAGATTCTATCCCCTAACCCTAACCCTAACCCTACCCCTAAACCTAACCCTCACAAAAAATGTTCTGCATTTTTACATTACTCAGACTGTGTGTAGAACATTTTACAGTAGTAAGCTATCAACTTAATAAAAAAGTAAATATTTTCCTGATAATAATTTATAATATTTAGATAAACTGAAATTATTTCATTTTGCAATCAACATCATAAAAAAAAATTAAAAAAAAAATACTATTTTACTATTTTTCTCTATAAATTCTCTTCTATAAATCTCTAAGTCTTTAAATTTGAAATTATATAGATGGCTTTATACTTTATGAAGGGGTTCCCTCACAAAGGTATTGTCATATGTGGGTCCTTGTAATCGAAAAGTTTAAAACCCCTGAAGTACAGAGTATAGAATGAGAACCATATAGTCCTGTAGTTCAGCAAGCCATGCAAGCCATCCGCAACATGGATGGAGACCACACAAAAGATATAGCCTATAGCACTCAGTGCAAACACTATACAACCTGTACGGCCCCTGTAGATCACAAAGAGGAGATGCTTAGAGCATTATTAATGTAGCTACTAATCCAAACTTGCTAGACAAAAAGTTATTTCATATTCATGATTCCTGGGAAACGGATTCAGTCAAACAGAATCATCCTTGGACATTTTTGGCTAAATGCTCAATACTACCCAAACAGCTTGAGCAAAGAAATAAAGAAAAATAAGTGTAGAACAACTAACAACCATTTCCTTTCTTGTCTTCTGTTTTGTTTTATGTTCCACTGTTGGGTATTGGGAATAGAGACATCGACTGGCCACGCCTGACTGAAGCTGTCACTATTATTGTATTTATTTATTTATTTTCCCCTCTCGTTGGCCCTGTAGGAGCTGCTCAGCCCTGCCACAATAAGTTGACCTGAGATCAGCCTTCCCCGTATGGTCATTACCAAGGGATCAATCTTGGGGGGTCATCCTGACCTTTGGATATTATGGAGGCTAGAGACTGAGCAAAGCATGCCAACAATCACTGCCCCACAGAGCACACAAGACCACCAGCTCACAAGTAAATATAGACACTACCCACAATCAAGAGCACACTCTATGCTCCCAGCACAATGCTGGGGACCTTCATGCGTGCTAAAATATTTCAGACTACCACAGATAATATTTAAGAAAATATTAGCTTGACAAATAATAAAACCTGTGAGTTACTTATATTAACAAGTGGTACCTAAACAAAAGCACGACCTAGGTAATTTCCTGTCTGAGGTGAATTAATAATGTTTCCACATTAGGTACCACTTAGGGGTGGATTGGATGAATTCCATCTCCGGAGTGGTTGAATTAATCAGATGTCATCCTAAAGAAGTAAATAAGAAATACAGTCACTAACGAATATAGAGAGTTGAAGAATGAGATGATAAATTAATTGAAAATAAGTCAACATGGTTGATGAAAGGTCCTTTTTTTTTTTTTACAATTCATAACAAGCAAGGAACAGCATCAATAATAGAGGAGATTAGATGTCCCTGAGACAGACTTGAGATGCCTTTGTGTCAGGACATGGCTGGCTGATATGCTGTTACAAGAGAGAGCAAAAAATCTCAACTCAAGCTGTTCAATGTCAAACCTAGCTTCCATCCAAGTCTGAATTCCTGTCTCACTAAATGGGCATTTATGGGCAGGGATAAAATAAAAAATAAAAAATGTTTACAAAATGTACTTTGGCAGACTTGATTGTATATAACACACTGAATGGACTTGGGGTCTGTCAGGTATTATTGATTGTAACTGTGTAAGAGACAAGGTTAACCTACAGAGTAGAGATAATGCCACGGTGTTCGTATACTTGAAATGATTGCAAGACCAAGCACAATAGACATTAATATCATAGAATCGTTAAATGAAAGGTACACTCAATAAAACCCCCACATCTAATCAAGCACTTATGTTAGTATAGCATACTTATTTTTCTCTCATACTTTTCTCTGATGGTAGAAGAGGGCTGTTTTGAGTGTAAAGAACTAAAATCAAGTCCTCCACAAACATCTATCATTGTACCTGTTCAAAGGAAGTACATAAAAGCTTATGTATTCCACATGACTATTCAATTCAGATTTTATGTTTATTTATTTATCGATTGCTTAGTGTTAATGGAATGTCTGCATGAGTGATTCAAGGTTAGCACACAATAAAGATGTGTTGTTTGAATATGTATTCATGCATCATATTATGCAGCAGATCCGATGTGTTATTGAATGTGAACAATTTATACTCACTACAAGTTTAGATAAACTGACTTTCCACTTTGGGAATCTTTCTCGAACTGAGGATACCTTTTATGTTTGGACAAGGGATATCTGCACCTCCGCCATCCTGCTGGATACGTCAGAAAAGTTTGGCTCAATACCCCATAGGCCAAACACCCCATAGTCAATACCTCTTGGGCCAAAACTTAAGCTACTCCAAATTAGATTCACATCACTACTTAGGTCACTGTGAAGCTTCAATTATTATAAAATATATAAATAAAATGAATGAATGAATGAATGAATAAATAAATAAATTCTGATTAGAATTGGACGAGTCATTTCAAATATTTTGCAATTTATTGGTAAGCTTAAATTTCTACAGGTAGGATAATTAATTATATTAGTGTTTCAGAATCCTTTTCTGGAGTACCACTAACACTACACATTTTGTATTTCTTCTTTATTGAACACCAGATTCTACATACAGTGTTAGCTAACTAGTAGAGTGCTCCATGATTTATAGTGAGTGTGCCAAATAATGAAGACATCCAAAATGTGAAGTGACAATTGTACTCCAGTGTTAGATCATCCATCTTGCAGATAATGCCAGGTATGTTAGATCCAGTCTCCACTAGATCTCTCCCTCCATCAGAAGATTTCCAACTATCAGAGTTTTGTCTGATATCCAAAACCAGTCTACATCAACAGCTTTTCATGTTCATTCTTCTACCAGCCCAAATGCTAGGCATAGGCTTCAGGGGAATATAGAAGGCAGGAGACGTAGTGATGGTAAAAATGAGCAAATTTCATTGAACAATCTTAGTAGCATGTTTTGCAATGCACAGTCTGACTTTGCATCACAATTTCAACAAGTGTTATTATACCAATCAAAGACAATAAAAAATTACTGCTTTACAACATCATCCAGTGACATTGAAGACCTTGAAATGAAGACAACTCCTTTTCAATAACTTGTGAAGATATTACAGCACACAACACAAGATTAAATATAAAGAAAAAAAAATAATATAAAATAAAAAGTAATAAAAAAATAAAGAAACAACATAATTGAAGTGCAACACATATGTATATGTACACACTCTTTAAAACTCAAATTAGATTATTAGATTAGTAGATCATTCACCAGGAAAGGTTTGAGAAACACTGAACTATATTGCTTGGTGGAAGATAGTTTTATTATTTGATTATATAGCATATTGCTGTTGACGCCATTTTATAAAAGTTTGCATTGTGCGTAAGAACAGCCCTTACCCATGGTAAAATCATTGTAATTCAAAGGGTAGTATTTGTACATGCCACAAAATTAATTAATAATTACAACAACTGTCCTCAATTGTCATTTCTCTCTAATGATTGATTTACTCTGAAGCAAGGAAGATATAGAATTTACACAATCATACTGTGAATCATGAATAAAGATATTTAAGTATTTGAATTGCATCGGTGATTTAAAGAGTGCATGACGGATTCAAATCTGGTATTCATTTTAATAAAATTATCAAAAGGCCTAACAGACTGAAACCTGAGGGAGGAAATAAAGTAGGTTGAATTTGGGAGCTACAAAAGCAGCATAATGGATAGAGATAAAGGGCCATGAAAGAGCTGCTATTTGAAGGAGATCATAATGACATGAGTCTGGGGATAAGAGTCTGAAATCATCTGGATAAACAATAACACTGAAGAGGCTCCACTCAGGATTGATTAGACAATTCTACCTCTCATCAACACACTTCGGAGGAGAAGTCCATGTCATGACCCCTTCATCAACATCAAAAATTTGAAGTCACTCCCACCTGACCACACACTCAAGCAGGGAGAGCTTGAAAGTATACATTCGCTCAAGTGGACAGTCATACATTAAGCACATTTGAGTACTGCCTCTTCTTAGCACTCCCACACCACAGAAGAATGTGCACTGTTTTTCTGTTAGACCACGTCCACACCAAAACATTTTCGGTTGAAAACACAATGATTTTGTTACATTTAAAGCTCTCATCCACACTGGAATGGGAATCTGCTCCACCAAAAACAAAGACTTTTGAAAATACTCTAGTAACACATGTTTAGGAAATGGAAAACTGAGTTTTCAATCGAAAACGTAGTAGTGTGGACATGGCCTTAGTGCAAAAATCTAAAGTTTGAGAAGTCATAAAGACCTTTAAAACACATATATTTTTATATATGTTTCATACATTTTGAAGACTAAAGATTTAATTGTATCATTACTGAAAATGCGTATAAATCCTTAAAATGAAGTCAAGGTGGAATTAATCCTGATTTAATTTTGCTGGCACATTATAAGATGATATGCGTATTGGACCCATTGGAAAATTTAAATCAAATGTACATGTCCATTACAAGGACAGACTCTTTAGTCTTCATTTTCAACCATATTTTATTGACTTTTAAAATTGACTTTAATTTTCTGATGTTTCAATCCAGAGGTGTACCATTTCGGCTAGAGGCATTAGTCAGCACTAGGAGTGTGCAGCAAAGCCATTATCTGTATCTGTTTCTATGAGAAAATTATCTGTGTCTGTTTCTGTATTCGGATAGAAACGGATGTGGATGTGGCTTAAACTAGAAGAGTCTCAAAACACATTTTTAAATGTAACTCTCTTACATTTATATAGTTTCTGTATATAAAATATGCCTATTTAATTATTATTATTAAGGATTCCATTTGCGGATATTTATCAGAGGGATTGAATAAACAATTCAAACAGTATTCCTTAAACGTAGTCAGGTCACAGGCTTGAGTCAAAACACTGATAAATTGGTCCAGAAGCAAACAAATCCAAAACAGTAATCCAGAGATGTAAATCCAGCAAATGTAAGCAATGGTCATTACAGTAGACAAAAACAATGGCAGAGAATAAATGCTTGGTAAGGCAGATAACTGGCAATACTTTGCAAAGTGATACTGTGAGAACATGGCTTATATACATGGTGAATGCCCAAACAGAGACTGATATGGCAGGAACAGGAAGTGACAGAGTTCAATATTGGGCGGGTGCCTGTTCAGACGTTACAGATTCCCCCCCCTTTAAAAACACCTCTAGGTGTTCCTCTCCTGGGACGACCTCTTGGTCTGGGGGCTGGGCGATCCAGATGGGTTTGATGAAAGTCTCTGATGAGTGATGGATCCAAGATGTCTTTGGCTGGTATCCACGATCTCTCCTCTGGGCTGTATCCCTCCCAGTCCATGAGGTATTGAAGTTGACCACCCCTCCTGCGAGAATTGAGAATCTCCCGAACTAGGTAGGCAGGAGCTCAATCGATTTCAAAGTAGCCCTTGTCAGTAGCCTCAGGACTCAGTGACTCTTGGAACGGTTTCAGGAGGGACACATGAAAAGAAGGAGAGATGCGGTAAGTGGCAGGCAATTCTAAACGGTATGTGACTGGATTAACTTGACGTAAAATCTTGAAGGGACCTACTTACCTAGGATTTCGCTTTTTGCAGGGGAGTTTCAAACATAGGTCCCGAGTAGAAAGCCACACCATTTGTCCTGGTTGATTCTCAGGATGAGGGTGTTGGTGTCGGTCAGCTTGGATCTTCTGAGATTGAATGGCTCATTGAAGACGGACATGAGCACTGTTCCAGACTACCTCACTTCTTCTAATCCAATAGTCCATGGCAGGCACTTCAGAAGGCTCCCCAGACAAAGGGAATAGGGGAGGTTGATATCCCAGGACACACTGGAAGGGGGTCAGACCCATATAAGTGTGTGTGAGGAAGTTTTGGGCATATTCTGCCCATGGAAGGAAGATGCTCCACTTCTCCTGTTCCTTACTACAGTACAACCTTAGATATTGACCAATCTCCTGATTGAGATGCTCCACTTGTCCATTAGCCTGTGGATGGTATCCAGAGGTGAGATTGACATTGATGTTGAGTAGCTGGCAGAAGGCTCTCCATACTCTTGAAGTGAACTGAGGTCCTCAATCAGTGACTATGTCACCGGGTAATCCATAGATTCGAAACACTTGATTGAACAGCACTTGAGTTGTTTCCATGGCAGTGGGTAGACCCTTCAATGGTATAAGACGGCATGATTTTGAGAAGCGATCAAAGGTGACCATGATGGTGGTGGATCCTTGAGAGTTAGGCAGATCAGTGACGAAATCAATAGACAAATGGGTCCAGGGACGTTGTGGAATGGGTAGTGGTTCTAATAGACCTGCAGGTAGTTGACGAGGTATGCGGGATTGCACACAGGTCTGACAGGCACTTACATAGTTCTTGACATCAGTGGATAGTGTTGGCCACCAGAAAGAGTTCTTGACTAAAGTGTCCATATGGTTAATTCCAGGATGTCCAGAGGTGAGTGATGTGTGAACCCATTGAATAATTCTGTTGTGTAGACTGGAAGGAACGTACACTTTGCTAGCGGGACATTCAGGAGGGGAAGTTTCCTCTTGTTGAATGCGTTGAATCTCCTCCATGATATCCAACCGGATGGGTGCGATGATGATGGGGGAAGGTAGAATTCTCTCTGGACTAATAAATGCCTCGACAGGTTCATAGATATGCGACAAGGCATGGGCTTTACTATTCTTACTTCCTGGACGATATGTAACCGTGAAATCGAACCGAGTGAAGAAGAGTGCCCATCTGGCCTGGAGAAGGTTTAAATCTCTTGGCTTCCTTGATATATTCCAGATTTTTGTGATCGGTGATGACTTGAAAAGGATGATGTGCGCCTTCTAGCCAGTGTCTCCACTCTTCAAGAGCGGCCTTGAAAGACAGTAACTCTTTGTTACCGATGTCGTAATTGCACTCTGCTGATGTTCATTTCCGAGAGAAGAATGAACAGAGGTGTAGTTTGCCTGGGTTTCCATGATGTTGGGATAGGACAGCACCAATTCCAGTATCAGAGGTGTCGACTTCTACAATGAAGGGAAGTTGAGGGTCGGGATGCTTGAGAATGGGGGCAGAGGTAAAACTGGACTTGAGTCTGTTGAGGGTGGTTGTTGCGCTTCTGTCCATGCCAACTTCTTGGGTTTTCCTTTAAGAAGAGAGGTGATGGGTGCAGCAATGGTACTGTAGTTATGGATGAATCTGCGGTAGAAATTAGTGAAGCCTAGAAATCATTGTAATTCCTTTATCGTGGTGGGTGTGGGCCAGTAAATTATGGCTTTTACCTTGGTGAGAACCATCTCCACTCTGGAGTGGCTAATATTATATCCCAAGAATGTGGTGGAAAGGACATGAAATTCACACTTTTCGGCTTTGATGATAAGATTATTCTGGAGTAGACGTGACAAGACATTTTTTACTTGGTAGATATGTTCCCCCATAGACCGTGAATAGATCAAGATGTTTTCCATGTAGACTATCACATATTGATTCAGGAGGTCCTTGAAGAATTTACTGATGAAAGATTGGAAGATGGAAGGTGAGTTGGATAGTCCGTACAGCATATCCAAGTATTCGTAGTGCCCTCTGATGGTGAGAAAAGCGGTCTTCCATTCATCACCCTCTCGTATTCTGATGAGGTTTTGAGCAGATTTGAGATCCAGTTTAGTGAAGTATCTGGCCTCTCGTAATTGTTCCAGGGAAGAAGGAATAAGTGGGAGTGAATGGCGAAACTTGAAAGTAATTGCATTGAGTGCACGATAGTCAACACAAGGTCTTAAGCCGTCATATTTCTTGTCAACAAAGAAGAATCCGGAAGCAACTGGAGAAGTAGAGGGTCTAATAAATCCATAAGATAGAGCCTCGTCAATGTACTCCTTCATGGCCTTGGTCTCTGGGATGGATAATGGGTAAACACGGCTCTTGGGTGGAGAAGTGTTAGGAAGAAGGTCGATGGCACAGTCGCAGGATTGATGAGGAGGTAACTGGTTGGCCCTCTCTTTACTAAAAACCTCCGCCAAGTCAGCATACTCATTGGGGACATTGTTCGGCAAAGAAGGGAAGTTCTCGGTGAGATGAGTTGTGCAGACTGTAAACTTGGGTGGCAGTACTAGACAGTGGAGATGACAGTGAGGAGACCAATGGATTAAGTCCTTGTTCTTCCATGAAAACTGGGGTTCTTGAGCGGATAACCAGGGATATCCAAGAATTACTGGGTTTCGTGGTGAGGAAATTACATACAAAGTGATTTATTCTATGTGAAGCAGACTGACTTGGAGTTTTATAGGAAGAGTTTGAGTGATATGACCTTTACCAATGGGACCATCATCGACAGCAGTTACAGTAATAGGTGGTTCACACTTGGTCGTGGGGATGTTCAATAGCTTCACTAAATCCTGATGCATCACATTGGCAGCAGCTCCAGAGTCTATTAACGCTGAGAAATTATATTCTTGGTTAGCTATGGACAAAATAATGGGTAGTGACAAGCCTTGACTGATTGTTAGAGGGTTAAAGATGTGACTCACTCGATAACGTTGTGAAAAGGTGGTAGCAGGAATGACGGGGCAGTTGGAACAGCGATGACCTGGTTCACCACAGTAGAAGCAGAGGTTATGAAGTAATCGTCTTTTACGTTCCTCTTGAGACACAAGTTTGTCCTATTTGCATAGTCTCTTTATGTTGCTGCTGACTTGGTACTTGAACAGAGATTATAGATACATGACATGGCAAGGAGGTATTGAAACATGGTTGCGATCGTAAGAGATTGTATAGTTTGATGTGAGGGTAATGTACTGAGAGAAGTCGAGGGAGTTATCTCTGCATACAAATTCTGCCTGGAGTTTGGCTGACAGACTAGAACAAAAGATGTTTTTCAATGCGATGGCATTAAATCTGCTCTGTGCCGCAAGAGTGTGAAACTGTATGGCATGGTCGGAAGCAGATTTATTGCCTTGACGTAACTGAGTGAGTTGAGTTGCTGCATCCATGCCTCCCGCAGGGTATTGAAAAACATCACGAATCAACGTAGTAAAATGACTGTAAGATTGCTGAATACGTGTATCATGATCCCAGACAGCCGTAGCCCACTCTAATGCCCTCCCTGTTAGTAAAGTCTTGATAAATGAGCATTCCAACTTATCCTGGTTAAACACATCAGTTTGGTTTGATAAGTAAATCGAGCAATATTGTAGTAAACCAGTACAGTTATCAGGAGAGCCATCAAACTTATCAGGAAGAGCAAATCTTACCGGATCATGGCATGGTGCAGTATGGGACTGGATATATTGAGTTAGCTGCTCATTGGTAGCTTGTAGCATTAGCAGCTGGTGTTGAAAATCTTTGAGCACCTCATTCTGATACCCGATGGTTGAAAGGAGTTGAGAGACATCCGCTGGATCCGAGCCGGGTGAAGTATTCTGTAAGGATGAGGTAGGCTGAGAGGATTCCATTTGCGGATATATATATTAGAGGGATTGAATAAACAATTCAAACAGTATTCCTTAAACATAGTCAGGTCACAGGCTTGGGTCAGAACACAGATAAATCGGTCCACAGGCAAACAAATCCAAAACAGTAATCCAGAGATGTAAATTCAGCAAACGTAAGCAATGGTCATAACTGTAGTCAAAAACAATGGCAGAGAATAAACGCTTGGTAAGGCAGATAACTGGCAATGCTTCACAAAGTGATACTGTGAGAACATGGCTTATATACATGGTGAATGACCAAACAGGTACTGATGTGGCAGGAACAGGAAGTGACAGAGTTCAATATTCAGGTGAGGGCTCCCTCTGGTGGACTGGAGCCTGTTCAGACATTACAATAACAGGTGGGATTTAATGTTGTAAATCAAATGTTTTATGACTCTCCTGCCAGCACAATACCATCAAACTCTGCATGAAAAGAGCTGTATTCCACACGCCCGAATATATACAACTATATACCATTTTGGATGTTAGTAGCTGATGATTCCTTCCATGTTATGGCCATTGGTTGCCATGCTAAGTAATCCTCTTAAATTGTCTGTCAGGGGACTTTTTCAAACCTGAGCCACATTTGCATTTCTTAAACTCTGGATAAAATAGTCACCCCTATTGGTCATTTATCTAAAACTGGATTGGCTGCCCTTAAACTTAATCTACCCCTAAACCTTGACAGCTGTTGGATCACTGTATACACTGACATTGGATCACTGTATACACTGACAATTTTATTGGTTACAATTTATTTAGCACATCCCTAAATCTTGACATCTATTGGGCCACTTGATGCATTGGCTTTAATTTTATTGTGTCAGGACAGTGGCCTCCATGTTGTTTTCCCCCCCTGTATGTCATTATCATTATTCCTTTCACCTGTGTCTCATTCCCCTGAGTGTATTTAAATTGGTTTGTTCCCTTGTTTTAGTGCTTGGTGTTTAGTTTTTCATTCTAGACAAGCTACCTGTGTACCTGTTCCTGAGTTTCTCACCTTGTGTATTTTTTCCATGCCATTTCCCCTTATGGAATATACTTTTTGCCCTGTGGATTTTTCTTTGCAAAGTGCTCTCTGTGGATTATACTTTTTGTTGTGGACTGTTCTACTCGATATTTTTTGTGGATTAACATTTTTGCTTTGTGGATTATCCTCTGCCTTTGTTTTCCCCATTTTCCATTTTGGAGTATTTTTTTGTTTCCTTACCAATTTGGATTTTATTTATAAACTCATTCTATTTTGAACACTACTTTGTTTCTCGTGTAAGCCTTTGCAGTTGGGATCATCACATCTATGGTTCACCGGTTGTGAATCCGGCTCATATGCCACCAACCTGGGTTTGAGCCCCGGCCTTGACAGAAATACCTAGCCAGACATGGACCTTGCAAAGGCCACCAGCACTCAAGAAATCTTTGCTGCCATTGCTCAGCATGAGACTTCTGTTCAGCATCACAACAAGAGCCCTTGATGTCCAAGCACTCCCAAGTGCTGTCTGATATCCTGGCTTCTCTCCAAGAGATTTTTAAGCAGTTGCCTCCAGCCTCTGCTCCAGCACCTCCTGCTCCACAACCAGTTCCTCAAGTGCCATCTCCTCTTGTTGAATCTCGCCTGCCTCAGCCACAATGTTTCTTGGGAGACCCCAGTGCTTGCTGTGGATTTCTTATCCAATGTTCCCTCATATTTGAGCTACAGCCATCGTCTTTCCCCTCTGACTGAGCCAAAATTGCATACATAATCCTCCTCTCAGGAAGAACCCTCTCCTGGGCTACTGCAGTCTGGGAAGCACAGAGCCAGTTCTATGCCAGTTCAAACAGGTCTTTGATCACCCCATCAGTGGCCGTGAAGCATCTAAGTGGCTTCTCCTCCTCCAGTAAGGCAGCCACTGCATAGCAGAATACGCCATCCATTCGTACCATTGCGGCAGGAAGCGACTGAACAATGATGCTCTCATAGTTTGCTTCCAGAATGGGCTCTCGGAGGCCCTTTAAGATGAACTGACAACACGAGAGTCCACAAATAATCTCGAGACCCTCATTGACATAGTTGTGCGGCTGAATATTAGACTCCAAGAGAGGCAGCTGACCCGTAAGCCCTCCGTTAACCCCAAAGTAAGTCCCTCTGAGAGATCTGTTATTCCAAAAACCTACCAAACCCATTCAGCTGGGGAGCACTCGGATCTCTCTTTTGGAATGTGACCGCTGTATGAGGGAGAGATGCTGTTTATACTGCAGTCAGTCTGGGCACTTTTGTTCAGTCTGTCCTGAGCTCTCGGTAAATGCCCAGTCCCATCCAGTCAGGGGAGGACTGTGATGGGAGTCACCCAAACCTCTCCAGCCACCAACTCAGGATTTTACCTGCCTGCAATGCTCACCTGGAATGATCAGAAACACTCCCTCTAGGCCTTGGTGGATTTGGGCATGGCAGGTAATTTCATGGACATTTCCCTGGCTGAGAACCCCAAGATCCCCATTCACTCTCTTCCCTCTCCTTTGATGGTAACAACCTTGGATGGAAGACCTCTAGGCCATGGGTTTCCCATCAATCTTCCACCCTGTGTCTTTCCATTTTCCAACACCAAGAGGAGATGTTTTCACCTCATTCAGTCTCCCGAGTAATACTTGGTCACCATTGGCTCCTTCGTCATAATCCTCACATCGAATGGTCCACTGGCACAATCCTCGAGTGGGGTCCCACGTGTCATGCCACCTGTCTCTTCCCGAGTTCCGCTGAGCCCATTCCTGAATCTCAAGATTCCCAAGAACTTTCTTGAGTCCCCGCCCAGTATCACAATCTCAAGGAAGTATTCAGCAAGCGGAGAGCCACCACCCTGCCATCCCACCGTCCATATGACTGCGCCATTGACCCCGGGAACATGTCTCCCTAGGGGTCACATCTTCTCCTTATCTACTCCTGAGCGTGCAGCTATGGAAGAGTACATTAAGGACTCCCTTGCTTCCAGCTTTATTCGTCCCTCCACCTCACCCGTTGGCACTGGTTTTTCTTTGTGGGCAAGAAGGATGTTGGTCTACCCGTGCATTGACTACCGAGGTCTTAACAGGATCATGGGCCGTAAGCACTATCTCTTGCCCCTCGTGGCCACTGCATTTGAACTACTGCAGGGGCTTCCATCTTCACCAAACTTGACTTGCACAATGCTTACCACCTCGTGCGCATCAGGCAAGGAGATGAGTGGAAGACTGCTTTCAACACCCCCAATGGCCACTACGAGTACCAGATCATACCTTTCGGCCTCACCAATGCCCCTGCTGTATTCAAGACTCTGATAAATGATGTGCTCACAAACCAATTTGTGTTCGTCTACCTGGACGACATCTTGATTTTCTTGAGTTCCATCTACGAGCGTGTAGCGCAAGTTAGTACGGTCCTTAGATGCCTCCTTGCTAACCACCTCTACGTTAAGCCTGAGAAATGTGAGTTACATGTGTCTCCAGTGTATTTCCTGGGGTTCACTATTAACCCGGGGAATATCCAGATGGACCCCAAGAAAATTCAAGCAGTTATCGATTGGCCCGTTCCCACTTCAGTCAAGGAGGTGCAGCAATTACTAGGCTTTGTGAACTTTTATTGCAAATTCATACCCAACTTCACTTCTGTGGCCTCTCCACTCTCTGCTCTCACCAAAAGTAAAAACTCTGGTTTTCATTGGACCTCTGAAGCTGAGAATGCTTTTAAGGAGCTTATGCACCATTTTTCCTCTGCTCCTTGAATTTGGGGGCCCTGTGTGCTTGCTAAGTATTAAAGCCTCTGATGAATATACTGCTGCACATGAGCCTACAAGTCAGCCTGTCTCATTGATTCCTATGGCACTCTTCTGCACCCTAGGCCTTCGTCCTCTTAGTATGTTGATAAGGGGCACTCGATGTGTCACTGTGTGAAATTTGGGGTCCTTAGGACCTCACGAAGCAATGCCAGAGTGCATCCCACCTACAATTTATGCCATTCATGTCTGTAATGCTTTCATGGACACCAATCAGAATGCTCCAACTGACTCCAATTTTAAATCTGTTTCTTCTCAGGGGTCCTTTAGACAGTGTGAAAAGTTTGAAGTCTTTTTGACATGGTTAAGTGCTTTATTGGCTGACATGAGAGTGTAATGTGACAATTTTTCAGGAATATTTTTCTTGTTTTTTTTTTTTTTTTTTTTTTACAGTACTTGCCTAACAGTGAGGAACATGAGTTTTTAATATGTTGTATCTGAAGGCCCCACAAAGGAGTATTCGACGCCTGAAGTTGCTGGCCTATGATTTAAGTTTTTTTTTCACTGAATCATACAGAAAGTGCCCACGTCCAATGTTTTTAAATGGCGCCAAATGCATGGTTTGTAGACAGTCATTTTTTAAAGAAATTATGCATATTTATGAGTTGTAAGTTACATAAACATGTTGTATTGTGTATTCTGAGTGCTGACAAGGGGATTTTGTCAATCAAATCTAATGTAAATGTTACTTAAAGTCTTTAAAATGAATTGTCCACGAACCTAGTGTTGAGTCTCCATAGAACAAATTGCTTTTGGACACTTTCATTTTTTAAGCAAATTATGCATATTTATGAGTTGTAAGTTACATAAAAGTGTTCTGTACAATATGTTGAGTGTTGTACTAGAGGTTCTACAGGTAAATACTAATAAATATTTTTTCCACCCCTCAATATCTCTTCTTTATACTGGAAGGTCCCACGTACAATGTTTTTAAATGGCGCCAAATACATGGTTCGTGGACAGTCATTTTTTTAAACAAATTATGCATATTTATGAGTTGTAAGTTGCATAAACATGTTGTATTGTGTATTATGAGTACTGACATGGGGATTTTTGTTACTTAAATGTTACTTAAAGTCTTTAAAATGAATTGTCCATGAACCTAGTATTGAGTCTCCATAGAACAAATTGCTTTCATTTTTTAAGCAAATTATGTATATTTATGAGTTGTGAGTTGCATAAACATTTTGTATTGTGTATTCTGTACAGAAGCACAGGTTTCACCTTCCTAAGTCTATCCAGAGCTAAGATCTGGACATCCCATGTACAATTTTTCCCATTCACAGAAATAGTGGTTTTGTGGACAGTGGAATTTGAGGGTTTTGAAGGGCTTATGTTGTTCAGGGGGAGTCAGAGAGTCACTTAAGTATGATATTTAGTGATTTAATGTTTCCTTCACATTATAAAGAGATGTCCACCAAGTCATTATTTCAGGCCATTCAAATAAATTGTCTGTGGTACCATCCCATTTTCAATGTATCTAAAGGGCTAAAATAGGTGGTTGGTGGACATTAGTTTTATAAGTTACAGGATCAGTTTATGTACTAGATATCATATTTTGGTGACTGTAGGACTCCCCCTGAACAAAGTGCACCTTTCAAAACATAAAAATTCCACTGTCCACGAAACCACTATTTCTGTGAATGGGATAAATTGTACGTGGGATGTCCAGATCTTAGCTCTAGAAAATTTAGCGCAAAAAAACTCCAAGGGAAAAAACACTTTTAGTTTTTTTCGGACTAAATTTTCGACTTCCTCAGATCTTCTTGAAATTCACACCATAGAAAGAGGAGGCTGAGATTAGAACAGGAGCACAGGATTCACCTCCCTAAGTCTACCCAGAGCTGAGATTTGGACATCCCATGTATAATTTATTCCGTTCAAAATTTTAAGTGGTTCGTGGACAGTAAGTTTTGAGGTTTTGAAGGGTGTATGTTGTTCAGGGGGCATCATAGAGTCACCTAAATGTGATTTTAAGTCAAAAATTTGATCCTGGAGTTATAAAAATGATGTCCACCAAACACCTATTTTAGCCCATTAAATAGATTGGAAGTGGGACGGCCCACGGGCAATTTATTTGCATTGCATGAAATAGTCACTTGGTGGAAATCTGTTTTTTAATGTGTGGGATACAGGAATTCACTGAATATCATATTTCGGTGACTGTATGACACCCCCTGAATAACATATATCCTTCAAAACCTCAAAATTCGATTGTCCACGAACCATCTAAAATTTTGAATGGGTAAAATTGTATGTGGGATGTCCAGATCTCAGCTCAGGGTAGACTTAGGAAGCTGAAACATGTATTTCTATTCTAATCTCAGTCTCCTCTTTCTATTGTATGAATTTCAAGAAGATTGGAGAAAGTCAGAAATATGCACAAAAAATTGAAACTGTCTGTGATTTTGTGCTAAAAAATACACTTTTTAGCACCTTTGCACTGTGCAATTCTCAATATGTCCATTATCTATCTATCTATCCATCTATCTATCTATCTATCTATCTATCTATCTATCTATCTATCTGTCTGTCTTCTCTATCTATCTCAGAGAGTCACCTAAATATGATATTTAGAATTTTCTGTATACTTTATAATGTTGGTGGACATTAAATGGTCCATACAATAAATTGTAAATGGACATTTAGTATGTTGGTGGACACAGAGGTAATACACCTATACAATAAATTGGAAATGGAAATGTAGTATGTTGGTGGACACAGGCTAAAGAGACATATGCTATAAATTGGAAATGGACATTTAGCGCCCTTACCGCTTTCTCTCTCTCCGGAGAGACACTTTACCATGCCCCAGCTGCCACACAGGGGTAATAGACTAATACAATAAATTGGAAATAGATATTTTGTATGTTGTGGACACAGGTGTAATACGCCTGTACAATAAATTGGAAATGGACATTTAGGGTTAATACACCTATACAATAAATTGGAAATGGTCATTTAATATGTTGGTGGACACAGGGGTAATAGACCAATACAATACACTGGAAATGGAAATGTAGTATATTGGTGGACACAGGGTAAAGAGACATATGCAATAAATTGGAAATGGACATTTAGTATGTTGGTGGACACAGGGGTAATAGACCAATACAATAAATTGGAAATTTACATTCAGGGTTAATACACATATACAATAAATTGGAAATGGACATATAGTATGTTGGTGGACACAGGGTAAAGAGACCTATGCAATAAATTGGAAATGGACATTTAGTGTGTTGGTGGACACAGGGGTAATAGACCGATACAATAAATTGGAAATGGACATTTAGTATGTTGGTGGACACAGGGGTAATAGACAAATACAATACATTGGAAATGGATATTTAATATGTTGGTGGACGCAGGATAAAGAGACTAATACAATAAATTGGAAATGGACATTTAAGGTTAAAACACCTGTACAATAAATTGGAAATGGACATTTAAGGTTAATACACCTGTACAATAAATTGGAAATGGACATTTAATAGACCAATACAATACATTGGAAATGGACATTTAGGGTTAATCCACATATACAATAAATTGGAAATGGACATTTAGTATGTTGGTGGACACAGGATAAAGAGACCTATGCAATAAATTGGAAATGGACGTTTTGTATGTTGGTGGACACAGGGGTAATAGACCAATACAATATATTAGAAATTTATATTTAGGGTTAATATACATACACAATAAATTGGAAATGGACATTTAGTATTTTGGTGGACACAGGGTAAAGAGACATATGCAATAAATTGGAAATTGACATTTAGTATGTTGGTGGACACAGGGGTAATAGACCAATACAAAAAATTGGACATTTATATTTAGGGTTAATACCCCTGTACAATGAATTTCCTACCTGTGAAATGTATTGCAAGCATCTTATTTTGTACTTAATCTGTGCAGCTGAGCAAGACAAAAGAGAAGGTGTCAGTAGTAATACCACTCTACACAATGGTTGAAATGGCCTATATAATTCCTAAAGTTTTCATATTGTGGGTTTTTTCAGATTATACTTTAACAACAGAATTTGTATATATATATATATATATATATATATATATATATATATATATATATATATATATATGTGTGTGTGTGTGTGTGTGAGTGTGTGTGTGTGTGTGTTTAAGGAACTATATTTGTCTGCCTTTATTACATATTTTTGTTATGTTTTTATTATTTTATTAACTTTATAATTTTTGTTTACTACTGTACTGTACAGTAACTCTTTTTAATTGGACATATTCAGTTGTTTGCATTCAATTTCTTTAGTACACATATTTAAAAAAAGTAGAATAATAAACAGTTTTTTTTTAAATAATTTTTGTTTTCTGTAATGTCTGTCAAAAATATCAAGTAAAATAAAATTGATTTAATATTGAGTTAAATATCACTACTATTTGGTCAACAATTTTTACATTCAGGGTGTTTATTTGAGCATGTTTGCCTGGACAGCAATGTAGTTTGCTGTAGCCTACAATAAGCCAACTTTCAGTTATGTGCCTTCCCCTGTGCTCTGAAAACACAGCAATCCCCTAACATCTTTCAGTCACAATTGCCAGTCATTCACATATAAAAGGCCCTCTTAGCAGAACTGCCATCAGTCGTCACAACCAGCTGAAGTTCCCTGTTCATGTCCGCTGAATTTAGGTATGTGGATTTTTGTGGATGTTAACGGTTTTGTTACTTGGGTTAATTTTTTCCCAAATACATCTGACAAAATTGAAGTTAAGTGGGAGATTATTATTCCCACATTTGTCCAGATTTGACTTTTTTCATGCAGTGAAAGCCAACAATGAGAGGACTGGTGATTTTCCAGCATGTACCTGGCATGTGGTACTGTCCCAACAGGTTATCTGCTCTGAGGCAAAGATAACCAAGAAAGCAGAACAGTCTCTGGGAAGGAAGTGATTCTAATTCCAATCACCCAGTCATCTGCATGGGAAAATCTATGCCGATCTGTCACTCAGCACAACTCTCTGGTCTTATTGACAGCTAACACGTCTTCATGTATGCAAATAAATGTAGCTGGGCCATGGCAAGTGGTGACATTTCTGGGTTAGCCCATTCTCTTGAAATTAAAAGACACGTAAATTGAGAATAGGGCACTTAGAGTGTGACCTCATTATGTTCATCATGAATTTGTGTATATATTCCATGCAAATTATAGCTTTTTTTTTTCTTCAGTTTATTATGTAAGGAATAATTTATGACAGACCATTGAATTATGGAAAAATAATGCACACCCTGAGTTGATAATTTGGCCTTGATGCACAGCGGAGTGGCCGTTAAACCTCGGGTGTGCATTATTTTTTCAATAATTCAACCGGGCGGAATCAATTTTTCCGCTTATACCATGGTTACCACACCTTAAGATATCGTTCAGGGTTTTATCTAAAGACATTTTTTTTGGTTTTCATCCCTAAAATTCTCTTGTGAAGGGAACAATTTTCTCTACGGATTCTGTGTCTTGCTTTTATACAGCCTAAGCCTTCGCTTCTAGTTCAGAAGCATCACTTCAGAGAAAGCCCTTCCGGCCCCACCTGCTGGCAGGTCATCCCCACCTCTTTGGACCTGGGAGAGTGACAAGGGGAGGGGAAAAACAACAACAAAAAAATGAGAGGGAAAGGCCAACAAGGAGCGACAGCGTGAGAGAGAGAGAGGAGAGAGAGAGAGAAAAAAAACGTACTTGCCGGTTCTACGATACGCCGTACCCTGGTCCTCAGCCACTCTTCCACCCTCTAGTGGATGACAGCCGTGCCTCCCTGGGCGGATCGGAGGCAGTCCTCCAGCCCCTGGTGACGGAACAAACTGCCATGTTTTCGGTGGACGATAGGGGTCTCCCCCGCCCCTGGCAGCGGTTCTCCCGCTCCAGGCGGTCGGCCAGGAGCCCCTCCCCGCTCGTGGTCGGTGGTCCTATCTTGACCCTGCTGTATTTTAGCGGCCGGTAGGGGTCTCCTATGCCCATGGCAGCGGCCCTGACCACTCTAGGAGGTCGGCTAGGAACCCCACCTCCCCTCGCGGTCGGTGGCCGTTCCTCCGCTCTCAGGCGGCCGGGCTCTTCCGTCCCCCGTTGGATGGCCGTGGCTGCTCCGTTGGGGTGGATGCTAGTGGCGTGGACTCTACTATGGCGCATCCCTCCTCCTTCCTGGATTTCAGTACCAGTGTAACAAGTGTAAAAGGGAAAGGAGTAGGTGAGAACTGGCTTCACCATATAAATAATCTTTTAATAAAACAAAAAGGCACAAACATAAACACATGCAGGGCAGCTGCCCATAACTCTCTCTCTCTCTAACTGCCGCCTCAGGTCGCCTTTATCCCTCTCGAGGGCTTGATTAGCCTGATTAGGGGCCAGGTGTGCAGCATCACGACGCTGCCCCACCCTCCTCCCTGCCACACAATGTGTAGGGCTTTACTGGTTGTTTATATCAGTGTTACTATCAGAAATAATTAATAATTATTTCTTTAGTTATTAATTAATATTTAAATTAATTAATTGAATCTAACTCATTAAAACCTCATATGGGGCTCCAGGAAATGTAGTGTGCTACGTTTAGGAGCAAGTTTGGTTATTAGCAATAATTAATAATTATCAAAGATAATTATTAATTATTAAAATCAATAGAACATTGATGAGAATCAATGTTTGCTTTTTAAAATCCTTTAAATCAACAATTATCAAAGATAATCGTTAATTGTTAACATCGATGAAACATTAATTAAAATGAACACTAGCTTATTGATCATTCAAATTCAATCATCAAAGATAATTATCAATTATCAAAAATCAATAGAACATTAATAAGGATTAACATTGACGGGGCACCACCCTGGAATTAGGGACTAATAACCAAATATTAAAACAGTCTCAATATTAGATTGTTTTCTTAGGAAAATCAACATCCGAAGAAAATCGATTTTCCGGAAAAAAAACAATGAATGAAGGTTTGAATCCGAGCACTGACATCCCGTCAGCATGACACAGGCGTATGCAAAACAAACCAAAACACTTCTCTTTGTAATATAAACAAAGTTTATTAATGCAGTAATATCAATTAATAATTAATACAATGCAGTCAATAAACGTCCGACTTACAACTACCAACTAAATAGTGATATGATTAGATATGGAAATAAAATAATCCTATAACACATAAGGTGTGTGTGTGTGTGTGTGTGTGTGTGTGTGGGTGTGTGGTTAGTATGAGAGAGAGAGAGAGCGAGATGATTAAGTGTGACAGCCCTAAAGCCGATTTCGCGATAGTGGGAGAGAAAACAGCTGTCAGTTTATCACTCAGAGACGCGGTGGACGGCTCGTAAAAGTCCCGTGTTATTTGACTCTTTAATGGATGAACTCAGCTGCTGTCTCAACCGCGATGGTGAAATTGCACAACAATCCAATCTGGTTGGACCACAATACAGCAAAACAAATTCGTGATAATTAATACCCTGAGTATTAATAATGAGCGGACATGGCGGTCCGTTAACTGTACAAGCAAAAACCTTGAAACACAAGAATAACATACTATAATATTCTATCTCTGCCCAGACGAAAACATCTTACTTGAATCGCATGAGGACACAGGTAGAATGTGTTTTCCTCCGTCCTTTAACTCTGACCCGGTTCCTTGAGGCTCGGGTGATGACGGGAGGCCGTTTCCTCGCTCTGTCAGTGGGCGGTACGGCTGTTGATTCTCGGCGGGCTGGCGGAGAACTCAGAAATGTCGACTTGATTGAAGATGGAAGAGAAATCTTTAATCTCTTCACTTCTGTAGGCAAACGGATGAAGATGCGAATTGCTCGGCGGTCTCCTTCGGATCCGTTAGAGTGTTCGGTTGAACACAGAGTAATCTCAACTCGTCCAGCGAGATGGAGATTGTATGGCCAGAGTTTCAAGTCGGACGTTACTTCCTTGTGCCACGAGGTTGCACCGGAGAGCAGCGAAGAGCTGCATCCACACGCTGCAAACAAAGTAGCTGGAATTAAATCCCGGAAGCATTTCAGAGGTATTTCAACTCCTGATGATGTCATGTTTGAGGGACGTTCTGTTGTGTGCCTCATCCAATTGGAGTTAAGAGTTCGATCCTTTAGTGAGCAAGGCTTCATGGATTTGTAGTCTGTTTTGGACTCCCTTTGTTTGATTTTGGCATGATTTTTATCAGTAAGATTTACAATTTGGAATGTGGGGGCTTGAGTTAGTTTTTTTATGACTGTGTTAGGCCTGCCTTTGTCTTCTATCTGAATACATGAGGCCCAACAATGTTAACATGTAAATTTAGTACAATTAAGTCTAAAACAGATAAAACACAATTAAAAAATGAACATATTTAATCATGCCCCCTGACCTGTATGCAAGGGCAAGTTTGACTGAGACTACGCAGATTTCACTCTGCAAGGTTAACACTTTTACCAGTAATTGTGTTTTTCTTGAGTTGTTGTATATTTTTGAAAAAAAGCAGATTTTTGGTATATTTCAGCATATTGGTGTGCATATAAACACATTCAATGATATGCAATTAAAACAATCAATATATTCTCTTATAAAGCCACTTTTTAATGTATTCAATGCTTTATTCATCTGCCACAATAATGTAATTACTGGCACAAATGTAAAAATGTCTTTAAATTATCTATTTATTAAATACATTACAATAAATATACAATCCATGATTACATGAAACTGTCTGTGGAATGACAATCATTTATTATGATTGTTTTACTACTGTAAAATTTGTTGTACTGTACTGTACAGTAACCTTTAATTGGACATATTCAGTTGTTTGCATTCAATTTCTTTAGTACACATTAATAAACAGTTTTTTTTTTCTTTTTTTTCTGTAATGTCTGTCAAAAATATCAAGTAAAATAAAATTGATTTAATATTGAGTTAAATATCACTACTGTTTGGTTAACAATTTTTACATTCAGGATGTTAATTTGAGCATGTTTGTCTGGACAGTAATGTAGTTCGCTGTAGCCTACAATAAGCCAACTTTCAGTTATTTGCCTTCCCCTGTGCTCTGAAAACACAGCAATCGCCTAACATCTTTCAGTCACAATTGCCAGTCATTCACATATAAAAGGCCCTCTTAGCAGAACTGCCATCAGTCGTCACAACCAGCTGAAGTTCCCTGTTCATGTCCGCTGAATTTAGGTATGTGGATTTTTGTGGACGTTAACGGTTTTATGTTACTTGGGTTAATTTTTTCCCACATACATCTGACAAAATTGAAGTTAAGTGGGAGTTTCCTATTCCCACATTTGTCCAGATTTGACTTTTTTCATGCAGTGAAAGCCAACATGTAACGATGTTGGCTGCGGCAATGATGAATACGAAGACGATGATGAAGATGAGAACCCAAGTGCAGTTTATTTACAAAAGTGAATCCAAAACCCTAACTATAAATGTGATTTAACAAAAACATGAACTTGACATAAACTAGACTTGACTATGGCTTGGCTTGACTTGACAACAAAACAACATTCACATCCAATACTTGACAACTACACAATGGAAAACATGAGGCTTAAATACATGGACATGGGGGAACATAAACCAATGAACAAACAGAACTGATAACAAGATAATTAAACAATAAACCAATGAAAACATGACACATGAACATGGAGGGAAAACAGAAATCACATGACAAGGGAACAGGAACTAAACTTTTCAAAATAAAAGACATGAATCAACAAAATACACCTGACATATCCCCCCCACTAAGGGGTGGCTCCTGACACCCCAACACATAAACAAAACACGTAAAACATGACATAAATTCAAAGTTCTGTAGGGAGCTGGGGGGGGGGTGTCTTGAGGTGTGGCGTGGCATGGCGAGAAAGGGCGAGGGGCATGGGACCAAGGCAAAGTCCGTGGGGGGTGGAGCCATGAGAGGCTCGAGGGGCGGAGCCATGGAAGGCAGAGCCGTGAGAGGCTCGAGGGGCGGAGCCATGGAACTTGGTGCCCGGAGAGTAGCCGAAGACTCGAAGGGCCAGGGTGGAGCCGATGACAGGGAGGACCAAGGCGGTGCTGGAGGCTCGGAGGAGCAAGGCTGAGCTGAGGGATCGGAAGACTGCGGTGGAGCCGGTGGGACTGAGGACCAAGGTGGAGCCGTAGGGAAGGAGGTCCCCGGTGAAGCTGACAGATCGGAGGGACGAGGCGCAGCCAGAGGATCGGAGAGCCAAAGCGGAGCCAGGTGACCGACAGACCAAGGAGAAGCCGGAGGGACGAGGGACCCCGGCACAGCCGACAGGCTGAAGGACCGTAGTGGAGCCGAGGGAACGCCAAGCTGTGGCAATGTCGAGGGACCGACAGGCCAAGGTGAAGTCCAGGGCTCGGAGGATCCAGGCGGGGTTGGAGGGCCAAAAGTTCCCCTTGCCTGCTCAGGAGAACTAAGGGTGGGTATAAGGGTGGGAACCATCTGCAGGTCCCACTGCTCAGGTGTGGCTGTGACATGGCATGGAGCAGGCTGAGGCGTTGCTGTGACGTGGCATGGAGCAGGCTGAGGCGTTGCTGTGACGTGGCATGGAGCAGGCTGAGGCGTTGCTGTGACGTGGCATGGAGCAGGCTGAGGCGTTGCTGTGACGTGGCATGGAGCAGGCTGAGGCGTTGCTGTGACGTGGCACTCTGGCTCGGCGGCGGCCATGTCGTGGACCTCTGGCTCGGCGGCGGCCATGTCGTGGACCTCTGGCTCGGCGGCGGCCATGTCGTGGACCTCTGGCTCGGCGGCGGCCATGATGTGGAACTCTGGCTCGGCGGCGGCCATGACGTGGAACTCTGGCTCGGCATCCGCCTCCCCCACAGTGAACGTGGAACCAATGATCCGTAGGGCGAGGTCGATATATTGAACCAGGCTGAGGGAACTGCGACCGCCAGGCATCAAAAAAGAAATGGACTCATTCAATCCAAATCTGAAACAGTCTTTGAGGGCAACCTCATTAAAGTCCACCTGGCAGGCTAGACTGCAGAAGTCCTCGACATAGTCCTCCAGGGGACGATTGCCCTGACGAAGGCGCAGAAGTAAAACTGCTGGGTTCATGGGTGGTCAAGTATTCTGTAACAATGTTGGCTGCGGCAATGATGAAGACGAAGACGATGATGAAGATGAGAACCCAAGTGCAGTTTATTTACAAAAGTGAATCCAAAACCCTAACTATAAATGTGATTTAACAAAAACATGAACTTGACATAAACTAGACTTGACTATGGCTTGGCTTGACTTGACTTGACTTGACAACAAAACAACATTCACATCCAATACTTGACAACTACACAATGGAAAACATGAGGCTTAAATACATGGACATGGGGGAACATAAACCAATGAACAAACAGAACTGATAACAAGATAATTAAACAATAAACCAATGAAAACATGACACATGAACATGGAGGGAAAACAGAAATCACATGACAAGGGAACAGGAACTAAACTTTTCAAAATAAAAGACATGAATCAACAAAATATACCTGACACAACAATGAGAGGACTGGTGAATTTCCAGCATGTGCCTGGCATGTGGTACAATAAATATACATATATTGAAGTTGTTCTGTTGAGGACTAAACGTGTCCTGTTCTCATGGCCCCAGTTATTTGATTCAGAGTTACTGAGAGTCAGTACTCATCTTATAAAGCATCCATGATTTCAGGATTTAAAGTGTTGCAACAGAAAATAAATAAATAAATCTTATTATGGTGTATTTTCAAACATATCCTAGTCCTTGATTACATGAAACTGTCTGTGGCATGACAATCATTTATTATTATTATTATTATTATTATTATATATATATATATATATATATGCATTATTAAAGCAGTGCACTGCCTTATGATGAAATCCCATTCAATAAATCAGAGGACATTCCCTGTAAGGGTTTCTGGCTGTGTCTACTTCTCATTTGCAAGTAAGTAATCTGACTCAAGCAATGAAGCATCAAGCATATATTGATTTTGTGCAGATACAGTAGTTATGGATTTGAAACATGTGATCTGGAAAAAAAAAAAAGCCAGAGGGTGTAAAAGCTCCCCAGTATGAAACTCTTTTTTTTACGAATGAATAAGACAAAGAAAATAAAGAAGAAACTCAGTGTTCCACTAAACTTTACCAGAGCTTAATGTAATATATTATATGTAATCAAAGGAAAAACATATCTCATGCTCCTTGAACTCAAACAAAAACTTAACATGCATGATGACAGACATTTAAGATGCCTTACGCTGTATGCATGTTAATTATTCTTTTAAATATTGCAGCTCTCAATAGAAGCAGTCAAATTGGCTCATCGCAATGGCTGCTGTCTACTCCCACCACTCTCTTGGTGTAAATCATACATCATACACTGATTGCTTTCATTTAGCCTATTGTAAACAAATGTGTATTCAAATGTCCCCCACAGTGAAACAGGATTGTATACAATAAGGACAGGATTGCTGTCTATCTTAAAAAATAATACTACTGCTCTGACATGCTTCTGGATTTGAAGTCTAATGAGCATTATAGTACAATCTGTGTAAAGTGGACAGAGCAGAGCTCTGGACTTAGTTTCCCACATGTTCTGCTCAAGTTTTACATTGTCACCCCAATTGAAGTTGTACAATTATGTCATTTTGTGATATACCATTGTCACCAGGGGCGCATTAATGCACGGCCTTGTAAGCCCAGGGGCCCACAGCTCCCATGGGGCCCAGCACATGGCATCCACCACCCCATTGCATGTTTTCCCTATGCATGTTCCCCTATGCATTGTTGACACGGAGATGGTGCACAACTGTTAAAGGCGTCCGTTTAGCGCATGTTAAACGCAGAGCAGTTACACCCACCCCACAACCTGCCAACTGCTACAGGGATGAGTTCTGGAATCAGGCATTCTATATCTGCAACCTGAAGGAAGGAGGTCAAATTCTTTATAAAGCTGTTGATCAGGGAAATCAAGTATTGAGTGCATTTTCTCTATAACCAGTTTGCTGTGGATTTCCTACATTGCACTGCCTTCACCTTAAATGCTGTTTTAACTATTTTAAACAGTTTTATCATGTGCCCTGTGTGTCTGTCACTGTTCTGATATGCAGGGCAGTTTAAATGAGGATGTTAAACTTTAAAATTCAAGAGAGTAAGTATGGAAAATTCTATAGGCAAACTGAAATGGGTCTAACATATCCTTCACATGCTTCAAAATTTCCTGTCTCTCAAAAGTTTTCATCACCACAGGGGTGATGTAATCAATTTCATACTATTTCACAGACTTATGACCAGAATTAATAAACTTAGGTTACATTTTTTATTTATATTTAAGTTTTGCCTTCTCAAATTCTGCCTTAACTTCCTTGCTCATAGCTGAGTAAGCAATTTTTTGACCACTGTTAAATTTTATTATTATTATTATTATTATTATTATTATTATTATTTAGCAGATTTCTGATTTGTCCTTTAATCCAAGGCTCATTTTTCGAATAACAAATAACCACCTTTGTAGGAATTACATTGTCAACACAAAAATAAATATAACTGCACCACGAAGTTCAGAGCAAGTTCACTGATACTGTCTAATGACACTTAAAAATAGACCATTGAATGTGGTCAAAACAACCTATTAAGGTCATTATACGGTCCCCATTGCACTCCTGGACCTTCCGTGTCTCCACTCCCCTTCTGCACAGTACTTTTACGTTGTATTTTATGTTGGAATTAAGATAATGCACAACGCTGTGGTAGGAGGAACTCATCGGTGAGTCAGCAACACATCTATAGACCCTTTTGATAGAACCATAACAAAGACAAAGAGTTTTATTCCCACAAAAGTGATACATGATGTACTGATCAGAGTGGCTTAGTGCTCTTTAACTGTCACTGTGGTTAAATCACCAAGAAGAAAATACTCTGAGCATCAAGTAAAATAGACTGGAGTCTATCTAATATGGGGGAAAAATAATAATAATAATAATAACTGGCAGTTTTAGCATTTGCCCTATGATAAGTGTACACCACGTAAGGAACACTTGAGGAAATTCCCTGGGCAAATAAAAGGGTCTCAAAGATATTAGCATCAAATCAATGTCCGGTAAACAAATCCTCTCCCACACAGTCATATTATTGCACCCCATTATAGGCTGGACTGAGATGAGAACTGAGTGGAACAGTATAAAATCACTAAAGTGATGTGTCCCTTTTGAAACTACCCTGCCTATGTTGTTAGCTCGTTAGTAGCTTGTAGTGTAGTTACACTTTCAAAAAGAGTAGCTTGACTGTAATTTAACTGTTATTATAAGTAGCTTGTAGTTATTATAAGTAGCTTGAAGCTGCAGTTTAGCTTTCACAACACTTGCACACACACTTAATTATGTTATTTATTTTGACAAATTTAACAGAGCATACCTATGGCCACATTCACACAGCAGCAGAATACGGTTGTCAGACCTGTTTTGAGTGCTTAATACGGTTACGTTCACACAAAGTTTGGTTATTTACGAGCGTGACAACCGCATTCTATAACAGAACTGACACCCACAAATGTTCAGGTCTCACAACCGCATTCTCAGCAAACCCGTGCTGTGTGAACAGTAACGTACTGGACAACTACTTGTTAGTTACATCGTGTACAGTGTGAGTACAGTCATGTACGTCATGTACAGTGAGAGACACATGCATGTGTCTTGTGTGTTTCATGTGGGGTTTCGTTAACTCATGGAGACGGAGATATTAGCTGCTTGTCATTCGAAGATTCAGCCGCTGTTTTCCACCAGCTGCTCATGGGCACGAGCTGCGCAACACAAAAGCTGCGCTCTGCATGCAGTTAAAAAGCATTCAAAGCCACTGCCTGTTAATTATGATCTAATGGATGAACTTACGCCTCGATTGGTTTATTGAATAACACAGTGTCAGTTGTAATAAGACATGCCGGTGTTATGGACGTCGCCATCTTTGATATTTACTTTAGTCACTGTCACTATGGTTACAGCTGTTAGAATACGGTTGTGAATTTGGTTGTTCATTCATTCCGACAGTATTCGAACTGCTACAGTAAGCCATTGTATGAACAGGACATTTCAAGACTCATACTTGTAAGTAAACATGGTTGTCAATCTCAAAAAACTTACTGTGTGAATGTAGCCTATTTGACAAATTCATGATTCATCACTCAAATTAAATGGAAGTATATGCCACAGTCTCCTGGAGCACTGCATCACTAAACTTCAATTTTACACCATTGCAGACTTCTCTGTAAGACTTAAAGTGTGAATGTTCCTATGAAGATTTGAATTAACAAAGTCACATATGTTAGAAAATCACAACCTGTTTTTGATATATGGATCTACTGATGGTAGCCCTCTATTTTATTATTTTCTTTCTTCCTTTCTTCCATTCTTCCTTTATCACCTCTGGCTAACACGCAATCAATGAGGCAGATGAAGTTAGCAAGTTGTTCCCCACAGTCTCCACACATGCTTTTCTTTGGCTATGAGGTTGGTCTCACATGTCCCTGCTGGAACACAAGACTATGGATGAGCCCAAACCTTTTCAGCAGAAACCTGCTCCTGGCTTGGTGTCTGGCAAGCCTGCTGTTCACAAGTGTCTGCCTGAATAGCATCTCTCCCCTAAACAAGAACCAATGTATTAAAACAAATAGATGGCACCAGGTTAGAAGTAAAAAGAAAAGAATAGAAATAGAAATAGAAATGTAGGGAAAAGGAAAGGCTTTCGAGCTATTTTAAAAACAGAAACAGGTGCATTGTAATGAACCATAAATGCTTCTCTCTTATGTGCCAAGTCTTTGATGTTAGGAAAGCACACTGTAAAAAAAGAAAAATTACATAAAATAACGGTAAATCATGGCAGCAACGGATGCCAAAGGTTGACCATAAACTGAAATAACAGTTTTAGACCGTGAAGTGAATTAAAATGTTTAGACTGCAAAATGAAATAGGTTTTTCAACCATAAACTAAAATAGCATGTTTAAATAGTAATTTCAAATAGCGTGTTAACACTAAGTTGAAATGACATGTTTAAAATGAAATTTGAAAGAACATGTTTCAACTATAAAATGAAATTATTTGTTTTGACTGTTCATTTAGAAAAATAAACATTTGCAGACCATTAGTTAAAAAACATGTTTTGACTGTAAACAGAAATAACACTGTTAGACCATTGATTAAAACAACAACAACATCATATTTTCACTGTAATTATTGTGCCTCGCCAAAGAGTTAAAGTAGGTTTACTCCACCATGCATTTTAAACTCATTTAGACTTAGACTTATAAATTTTAATTAAGCTCAAGCTCGACTCTACACCACAGTGGTAACCCCCATAACTCCAGCATTACAGAAACTCTTCTAAATCTCAACATATCAGAACATTAAAAACTTAAAAATCTCCCCTTTTATTCATCTTGCACCAAAACACATAACATTTCTGTTAATTTTATCATTTAATCTCCCCATCAAATCTCATGCAAAGCATGCTGAGAAAAAAATCCACAGTAAAATACTGTAAATTTACAGTTCACTACCGTTTATATTATTAAATGTTAAAAACTTCAAATATGAGCCTTCTGGAACTACAAATATCTGTTTTTCCACTTTATCTGCTTTTTATATATTTATTTAATTTTAGTCTATAATGTTAAACACTGTAACTACTAAAGGCCACATGCTGACTTAAAGTTCATCAAGAGTGACCTTTCCAGGAACAATAATTAAATTAATACAAATGTATAGACAGTGCACAGTTTTACTCACACAAACACAAAACACCATCCCGGTAAAACATGTGACACTAAAATTATGTAATTAACATTAACTAAACTGCATAAAATATAGCATAGAACACCCCATTGTACATAAGTGATATAAAAAATAAGAAGAAACATATTTTTTTCCATAAAATACAATGAAATGTGATGGCTCATACAGGGAATTTTGGGAATGCCCAATTATTGTTTTTCACCGTGATTTTAACAAAAGTTTACCATAAAAGTACATGTAATATCTTGTTAGACATAATATGAATTTTTACCATGAATTATTTGGTAATTTTAAAACATTTTTTATTTTATTTTTTACAATGTTTTACTGTAAAATCACATGTATTGTCTTATGAAATATATGATTTTTTATGACATGTTAACCAATAAAAAAAAAAATATAGTAGCATTTTTGCATTCTTTTTCTGTTACATTACAGACATTTTTTACAGTTACAGAAATCTCAACATAAATGGATTAAGTAAACTTGTATATTAAATTTCTACAGTAAGTGTTTTTCACTTAGTGAAATTGTGTTTGCTTTCATTTTAATGAAGTAAACTGAACGAGCAGCAAAAATTTATTTTACTTTGGTGTTTACAGATTAATTTTGACACTTTAAATTATTTGTTGAGTTTCTTCATTATTATGAATACAGCATAAACTTAATATCTTGTGTTGCAAATGTAGCGACAAATAAAGTACAAAACATAACTTTGTAAGTAAAATATATATTTTTCAATTAGCAATATTTGCTGAAAATGTAAATGTGTTGTGAATAAATTTATTTTTATGAGAATTTAACACTTTTATTAAAAATGTTAAATTAATGTTCAATTATACTGTATTTTCACTGTAAAAATAATTTTTTTGACACAGGAAGAATTTTTTTTTTTTTTTACGGACATATTTTTACAGATATCTCAGGTAAATGTATTTTAGAGTAATTTCACACTTTTAATTAAAAATGGGTAATGAATGTTAAATTAAACTGTATTTTCTCTGTAAAAATACATTTATTTTTTACAGTGCAGTCTTTAGGCAGACAAGAAAAACAAGCCTTTTTTATCTAATGTTGTCTTGCCTTTCAAGTTAAAAATGAACAAAATTTTAGGAATAAATAAAGATGTAATGACACAAGTTTTTAAAGGATTTTTTTTTTTTTTAATCATGACACATGAAAAGTCTACAGGAAAAAGAAAGCAGAGAAATTACCCATGGTAAAAATAAATAAATATATAAAAAGCAAGACCTTCTGCCAATCTGTCAGTGAAAAAACAATTTGCAGTTTGTTATTAGACTTTACAAGCTTTTGTTAACATTCAGTGACACCTTTCAAAGCATGAAAAAACAACATTTCAATTTCAGTTTTCATCAAAGAAATATGTGATATTATCTTTTGATATATAATTCTGTATCCTTGAATGCAATGACATGTTATTACATGGTTACTTTGTGGTTATTATATGATTATTACAATTAGTTTTTTTAGAATTATTTTTTATTTAGTTTACTTTAATATCGACTTGCCGTGCACTTAGAAATTTTCATTCATTTACTCTGAAAATGAGGAATCCACTCTGCAGAACATTTAAGTGACTGGTGAATTTAAAACTAAAATTAATATATATATATATATATATATATATATATATATATATATATATATATATATATATATATATTTTTTATTTTTATTTTTTTTCTGCCCATGGCATCCATAATCAAGTCATCAATCACCAACTGTCTTGGATTCCCCATTTTTTCTCCCTCAAATCCACTGCATGTCATTCTCAAAGATTTTGTTCAATCAGGGGGGCTGACAGCTGAAAGAAAGGGAAACAGTCCTTACAAAGAGAACCCCTACTCAACTGCCAGCCATTTTAGGAAAATTTTAGCTTTGAATTTTGAGATGTAAATTCAGCCAAGAAGCTGTCAAGATTTGTGCAGTCTAGAAGGCACCCACGCTCCAGAGACCATGGTGAGGAAAGGGATACAATATATAAAAGTTTATTACTGTGCAGTTTTTTTTTTTTTTTTCGTTTTTTTTTTTTTTTTTTTTTTTTTTCAGTCTGGGAATTTAGAACACATACAGAAATGTTGCTTACCGTACAAGGCATTGCTTCTCCTAAATTAAACTCTGCTTTCACTTGTTCGGAAAGTACATCTTATATTAGCATGCCTCCCAATTATGCATTTTTATGTAATCCAGTAAAACTTCCTTTCCTGATGTTGAGTTAAAGCAAAGAGTTATTACTGGGCCATGCAGACTCAGCAGTGTGGACAGAAACATAATTTTCACCATGTAATACAAAAAATACAAAAAATAGGAATCTTGAAAGTCTGCAAGATTCAAGTGAGTGTCAATTGCCATTTTGGTAAATGTTGCTGCTAATCAATCAATGTATTGATTTTTGTTGAGTCTAGTTAGATGATGTTATCCTTTTGACCGAACAGTGTATTTCCTCTGACAATAATAAAATCTGTCAACTCTGCCTGTCTTGTTGAACAGAAGTTGTGCTTTTCATAAGAACCTGCATTTAGGCCCCCTACACTAAACATAATTAATGGTTGTGAGCCTTTTCATGCCGGAACAGTATCCCTGGTGAAAGGAAAAGGATATCTGTAGACTCAGAAGACAGGCTGTAAATCCTAAGTAAGTCTACAGCTCTGGCCTGTTCCTAAGAGGCTCCACACAACATTGCAGAGTGCCTTGTTTGGCTAGACTAGACGGGGCAGTTGATCGATGGTAACAGGATGCAGGTCTCTCCGCTTTCAAACAGTGGGCTGGCTTTGTGGTCACGTTTAATTGGGTAAACAATTGGCAATTTTGCTGGCCCTCATATAAGATGATCCAGAGACCAGATAATCAACACGCTGAGTGATGAGGCGGCAGACCACTGCAACTGAAATCTTTCCCACGTTCCCCTTCGCTGTTCATGCAAATAAACCTGAGGCTCAGGAAAGGCCCACCCCTCATCTCTAGCCTAAATCTATGGGAAGGTCAGTCATTTCCAGAGATGCACTAGGTTCCTGTCTTTAAAATGTATAGTGAGTTAAACCATAAAAATGCACTTATTATGTGGATGATCATTTTATTTTAGGCATTACCAGTTATTGAGAATCTTTCACTCAGTTCTCTGGTATAATGACGTGATCTCATGAGCATTTGTATGTACTCTCGTGTAAAGTGTAGTTCTAGCAAACGTACATTTGCTTGTGTTTGCGTAGACATTGAAACATACAATACTGACATATTCACAGCATGTAAAATGCAATCATTTTAGATATTAAATACATACATGTTTGCATACATTTTTGAATCCATGGATAATGTTTTAATGGAATTAAAATGTACTGCATTTTAGGGTTGGGAAATTTAAAGCGTTAATTTATGTGATTAATATTTTTATTTAACGCGTTAAAACAAAATTAGTGTGGTGTCCATTTTTTTTTTTTTACTTTCTAAAACTTCACACGATAGGAGAAAGGTGTCCGAGTTAGACCCTGCTTGTAGAGACTTGTAGAGACTGAACGGAAGCCAGAGAAAATAATAGTTTTGAGATTTTAAACTGCAGCAAATGAAACTTCACATTCAGTATGTTTTATATCTGTATGTCTAGTGTCTTATAATGCATTGGCAATATACAAGTTTATTTACCAATAAAGATTGATATTAATTGAATCTGCCTATTTGACCCTATTATTAAAAAAGTCCACTTTTGTAATTGTAATTACAAACTGTAATTACAACATGTCCACTGAATTTATGGCATATATACATATACTTGTATCCATTATTTCTACCTGCAGAAATGCATCTGATTAACTTGTTGTAAAGTGTTACCATTTAATCACATTTCTTTTACTTTCCTTTAAAATTATGTATGGATGCTATAAAGATCTGAGTAAATGTTTTATACTTAGCAGTTTTAGGCAGAGAAAATGAAAGTAAGCTCAAACGCTTTTATTTTCAGGGGTGGGATCTCACTTAAAGCAATGTGCAGCATCACTCTCACAGGAATGCAAATTTAGCTCAATTTGTGGTTCATTTTCAATTTATACTACAGGGACAGAAAAAAACAAAGTGACTTTATTCCTGCAAGATGAGGAGAATGTTTCTTTGTTGATAGACTCATCCATTAAGTAATCTGAAGAAGAAAAATAGAAAGGAAGAGTCTGTTAAATATGAAAATGCTGTCCCACAGAAAAATAATAATAAAGAAGTAACAGCATCATCAAAATCCACACACTTTAAGTAGAATTTTCAGTTGAACCTTTACAAATACATATATAACATATGTTTTGTTTTAGTATATTTTGATCTGTCTCCTGTCTCATTGCATTGGAATCTAAACAAAATGTATATATTTAGCTGTAATTGGCTTTTAGTATTAACAATTTAACAAATGTGTGCTCTACATTTTCCTAAATGGGTGCTATAGTATGGTGTCTGAATCCAGAGAACATGGGGGAGTGATATGCCTGAAGTAAGTACACAAGGCCAGATCTTCCATGTGCAAAATATGTCCAACAGAACACAGCCTCTGTTTCACAAGTCTAGATGTACAATCCATTCCAAATGATAGCACCTATTTTCAGCCAAATATAAGTGTGAAAAAATGTGAGAAAGTTTTGGGAAGAGGTCATTTGAAGCTGTAAAAACTGAAAAATAAAAACCTCAAACATGGTTGTGCAGACATTTTTCATCCATGTGTACTTAAAAGGTGTGAGACAACAGCTTTTTCTGTAGTTTACAGGACTGTATAGACAGTTGTGCTCAAAAGTTTGCATACCCTTGGAGAATTGGTAATATAAGTACAATTTTTAAAGAAAACATGAGTGAGCAGGCAAAACACATTTCTTTTATTTCTTATGGGATTCATATTCAACTGTAGGTTATAACAGAATGGCACAATCATAAAACAAAACATGGCAACAAAGAAAAAAATGAAATGACCCCTGTTCAAAAGTCTGCATACCCTTAGTTCTTAATACTGTGTATCGCCCCCTTTAGCATCAATGAGAGCATGCAGTCTTTTGTAATAGTTGTCTCTGAGGCCCCAGATTATTGCATGTGGTATAGCTGCCCATTTGTCTTGGCAAAATGCCTCCAGGTCATGAAAAGTCTTTGGTCGTCTTGCATGAACTGCACGTTTGAGATCTCCCCAGAGTGGCTCGATAATATTAAGGTCAGGAGACTGTGATGGCCACTCCAGAACCTTCACCTTTTTCTGCTGTAACCACTGGAAGGGTCAGCTTGGCCTTGTGCTTAGGGACATTGTCATGCTGGAAAGTCCAAGAGCATCCCATGTGCAACTTTCGTGCAGAACAATGCAAATTGTCTGGCAGTATTTTCTGATAACATGCTGCATTCATATTGCCATCAATTTTCACAAGATTCCCTGTGTCTTTAGAGCTCACACACCCCCAAAACATCAGTGAGCCACCACCATGCTTCACAGTGGGGATGGTATTCTTTTCACTATAGGCCTTGTTGACCCCTCTCCAAACATAGCGTTTATGGTTGTGACCATAAGCCAATGAGTGTGACCATTTTTGTCTCGTCACTCCAAATTACAGTGTGCCAGAAGCTGTGTGGCATGTCAAGGTGTTGTCAGGCATATTGTAACAGGGCTTTTTTGTGGCATTGGTGCAGTAAAGGCTTCTTTCTGGTAACTCGACCATGCAGCTCATTTTTGTTCAAGTATCATTGTATTGTACTCCTTGAAACAACCACACCATCTTTTTCTAGAGCTGCTTTTTCCAGAGCAGCCTGTAAATAAAAGTGATTTGATTTGAAGTATCATCGTATTGTGCTCCTTGAAACAACCACACCATCTTTATCCAGAGCATTCTGTATTTCTCCTGAGGTTTTTATTTGTATCCCGAACAATTCTTCTGGCAGTTGTTGCTGAAATCTTTCTTGGTCTACCTGACCTTGGCTTGGTATCAAGAGATCCCCATATTTTCCACTTCTTAATAAGTGATTGAACAGTACTGACTGGCATTTTCAAGGCTTTGGATATTTTTTTATATCCTTTTCCATCTTTATAAAGTTCCATTACCTTGTTATGCGGGTCTTTTGACAGTTCTTTTCTGCTCCCCATGGCTCAGTATCTAGCCTACTCATTGCATCCATGTGAGAGCTTACAAACTCATTGACTATTTATACACAGACACTAATTGCAATTTAAAAAGCCACAGGTGTGGGAAATTAACCTTTAATTGCCATTTAAACCTGTGTGTGTCACCTTGTGTGTCTGTAACAAGGCCAAACATTCAAGGGTATGTACATTTTGATCAGGGCCATTTGGGTGATTTCTGTTATCATTATTATTTAAAAGATGCCAAACAACTATGTGATAATAAATGGCTTCATATGACCACTATCCTTAAATAAAAGACAGTTTTTTTGCATGATCAGTCATATTTTCAAAATCAATGCCAAAATTTCACAATTTCTGCCAAGGTATGCAAACTTTTGAGCACAACTGTATATACTGTTTATTAGGGATATGCCCAAAGCTAAATACCTTATTTGGAAAGGCACGAATAATGACTTTAAAACAAATAACGGATATTTGTATGACTTATCCAAAAAGCACAAGGATAAAATTACATTTTAAATAAACATATCCAAAATTACAAATGAATTTATGAATCTGTGCAGCCAGTATTTCTAAAGTGTAAACCTTATGAATGAAAATGTGCACGTTGTGATTTTAGATCGGATGGCCACGGTCTCGACTCCGTTTGTGATCTCTGTTAATTGTGCACGTCTGGAGCTTGTCAAGTGTAACATTAATTAAGATACAACATCATATACACTTTCCACTTCTTGAAATGTCTATGTTAATGTATCACACGATTCACACGTAATGATTCCCATGTATTTATTTATAGCCTAAACCTGAGCACAATGTTAAATTCCTAACCTGAAGTGATTTAACGTCGGAGCTCGTCTTTCCGTCCCTTAAAGTTGACCACATTTATATCCACATCAGGGATTAAGGTAATTATCTGGTTAAGACTTTATTCTGAAAAAAGTAAAAATGCTCCATAAAGGTTTAAATGCTCCATAGAGTTTTCATCTATATATTTTTCCTTATGTAAAACGAAGAAACTGAATCTACGTCTTTTTCTTCTTCTTCTTTAAACTGTGTTAAATTTGAAAATGTTAAGTGTTCTTGAACTCTGGTAAGACACTATATAAATTTAACATTATTATTAATAGGGGTCAAGCCCTGAAAGGTTTGTTTACGCGAATAACTTTTGAACTGTAAGTCCTAGAGACACAATTATTTTCCCCATGATTCCTGAGCTCACACTGAGTCGAATGCATACCTTGGTTTTGATTTCCACTAGAGTAGATTTTCTGGCATTTTGAATTTTAAGGAAACAAATTTTTTCACTACTCTTCGTACAATTTTTGTCCGATTTCCACCTAAATTGTTTTAAAGCGATTGTGACATAGAGCTACACAAAAGTTATCACTTTTTTTTCGATGTTTGAAATCGTTCCTGAGAAATGGCTTCACGAATTTGACGGCGAGCATGGCAAAATGGACTTCATGCTGTATCTCCGCAACACTTTGACGGATTGTGACAAAACTTGGTATGTGTTGAGGTCACCTGCAGCGTTTCACCACACTGCCCCCTAATGGTCAGGAGATAGCAAAAACGGATATTTTGGCTTATAACTCTTATAAAACTGGTCTCTTTAGATTCAGTGAAATATTCCGAGTCAAACAATACCCAATTTTCCCATGTCAGCCATTTTGGGCGTCTGCCATTTTGAATTTTGTCGCAAAATATTGTATTTTATGAATGCATTGGTGTATCGTTACAAAACTTGGTATGTGTCATCAAGACCATGCCCTGAAGGTGCCTGAGAAGTTTGGGTCCGGCACCACCAAGTGGTGGAAAAATAAAATTTTGAAAATACTTTGTGAGCTTATATTTTTTAGTGGTGTTGGTCTATTTTCACAGGACTGGTCTCATTAAGTTCTGGAGGACTTGCCGAGCTCAACAATACCATATTTGCTATGGTTCGTCTTATGGCCTGTTATCACTTTGAAAATAATTTCAAAAGTACTTTAGCGAATTGCTTCAAAGCTATCAGAACGAAACCACCAAAATAAGAAGCGTCATTAGTAAATTTCTTAAGATAACAGAGAACATGGCAAAATTTTGCTCGTAAATGCCAAAAACAGGCCGATGAATTTTAAAAATGGTCTCTGCTTTTACGTAAATTGATATAACTCTTAAGTGAAAATTTTCTCCAAACTTCACACATATAAGGGCTCAACCTGAGAACACAGAAAAATTTGCGGGGTTTGGTGGCGCTATATCAGGGAACAATATGAAAGTGGTTTTAAATATAGAAACATTGGTCAGATTAATTTCAAAATTTGCATGCAGTCTCTTTGCTTTCAGTGTCTTTGTGGGAGTTGCCATCATTGATCATGAGGACAGTTGCATATATTTAGAAACATGGCAGCCATTGGCCAATCATCAACAAACTTGACATTGAGCACACCAAAATGGACTTGAGGCTGTATGTTTGCATTTTTGTGAGACTGATCTTGTTAGATTGTGTACGTCATGCAGAGAACAATGATACCATGGTTGGCCATGATTTGATTTTATGTAAACGTTTTGTTATTGCTATTACTCCTATAACATTTGTCCAATAAACATGAAATTGAAATCTGCTGATTATTTGCAGACCATGCCTGAAAATATTAGCAAATAGATTTTTGTTGTTTAGAATTGATTCACAAACAAATTCGAAAGTACCAAATTTATAAAAAAAAAAAAAAAAAATACCAAACAGGAATTAAGGCTGCTGCATTTGCTTAGTAAATTGAAAATATTTTAGGACCTTGCCCCGTGGGGTCATTGTGAATTCTGAATGCCCTCTAGTGAACAATGGCTAAATGTGCTTGCTTGAAATATTTCAATCAATTAGACAATTTGTCTTTTTCAAATTGGAAAAATCAAAACTTTTTTTTTAGTTTAAATTGGATTAAACAAAATATTGCATAGATGTCTATAAATGTATTGCATATAACTCTATGGATGTAAAAATTGACTTTTCCAATTTTTTTCCAAAGAATCCTACAAAGTGCTTGAAAATACACTTAACAATGTATAGTGTGCAATGTTGCACTTAACACCCTCTGCACAACCTTGAGTAAATGCTCTTTATCAATGTACTAATAGTCAAAAGAGCAAGCACTTTTGTTCTGCCGACGATGGAGATTTTAATGTGCAACTAGTAGTCTTGAGAAACATGGCCATAGATGTTTGGTTTTTTATCTTTAACTCCTACAGCATTCATCAGAATTCTAACTTAAAATGTGTCACGATGCTTCTTTTGCTGCTCTTGCTGCCAATAATTGGCTTGACCCCGGTATTGCTACTTGTAGCTATATTTATTATTATTATTATTATTATTATTATTATTATTATTATTTAACTAAATAAAGTCCTTTTGTCCTATTGTAAAAATTCCTGATAGACTTACGTGACTTTCACCTGTTTGTAGGCTATATTGATTTTATTTTAATTTATTTTAATGTTTGAATTTGTTATTATTATTTACTGTAAAATGTGTGCTTGACATTCCACATTTTGCTTGACACCTCCTGCCTCCAGAATAATTTTGTTATACATGCACAGGCAAACAAAAATTCTGTTTCATGCAGATATTAATATATGAAATACCAGGATAAACCACAGCATATTCCACAGTTAATGCAGCCTACAAATTCAACTTCATCTGGTTAGGAAAAAAATAAAAAAATAAAAAAATGAAATAATATTTTTTTAAATAATAATTGAATATTAATAATAATAATAATAATTATTATTATTATTAGGCTATTATTATGAAAAGGCATATACAAGGCACATTTTATTAATAGAAACTATAAATGTAAGAGTGACACTTAATAATGGCCGTTTCATTTAGTTTTGACGCACTTCCGGTTTAAGCCCCACCCACACCGGTTTCTATCCGAATACAGAGATAGATACAGATAATTTTGTCTTTTGAACGGATACAGATACAAATACAGATAATGGCTTCACTGCACACCCCTACTGTATACAGTATCTTTTTCTAATATTGCCAAAATTCTTTCTTGATTGTTACGTCTCTTACAACATCCCCATTTCTATTTTGACAAACTAATGACTCAGTTGTGGCGATATCTATTGTTGTCTGCTTTTGTAGATCTGTGAATTTCAACATTTTATTTTCACCATTCCTACATTTCTCAAAGCTCTGTTAGATTATTTACATGGCTTTTGACTCTTTGCACACATGCAAAAGCTACTTACAGTATATACTCATCAATATCGAAAGGCAATTTGGCATTGGATGGTTTAGGAAAGAATTCTGTGAAGGTGGTTGTCATTTTGAGTCTGGCTGCATTTATCTCTTAACCTTATCCAGTGAGGAAGCATGGCACATCCTAATCCAGTCCATAAACCTAAACCTAAAACAAAACCTAGACCCCTTTAGTTTTGCTAAACACACACACACACACACACACAAAACATGCTGCAAAGTGTTCATAAACAACTTGAATGTTTTCAGAATCTCAAATTTTGAAATATATCTTTGCCAGCATTTAAAGCAGATATACAAAGACAGTTGATGACAGAATTAGAATCCACACAGGTAAAGGAACACAATATCTGATTAATATCTTAACAATTTAGGCACCTCACTCTTCACGGAACACAAGGAAACTGGAATAGGTAAATACTGTAGATGTTGCTAAAATCATCACATAATTATAAAAAGCCTAACGCTTGTCCTAACGTTAAACCAAGTCTTAAATAACACACTTTAGCCTCTATTATCCAAAATAATCAACCTGTTCTCATAGAAATACGTTACTAGACTTACATATTTGCAAAACTATTTATTTTAAGGCCTACCTTCAAACTCAGTGCCTCTTTGCTTGACATCATGGGAAAATCAAAAGAAATCAGCCAAGACCTCTGAAAAAAAATTCCAAATGCCTTAAGGTACCACATTCATCTGTACAAACAATAGTCATGGTTGGGAGGGTTACTTTTGAAATGTATTCCACTACAGATTACAGAATACATGCTGTAAAATGTAATTTATAACATAGTCCGTTAGATTATTCAAGGTCAGTAACATATTCTAAATATTTTGGATTACTTCTTCAGCACTGGTAGATTTTTTCACTTGTTTTGACTATAAAACCCTGCCAGTAAGACAAAATACACATGTTAAAAATACATTCTCTGAAAAACCTAAATATCTTATGCAGTGTTGTTTCTAAAACAAGATCAATCAAATTGATCTTGTTTTAAGGATTTTTAGATATTTTTACAGGAAAAAAAATATTATCAAGAATATGTTTTTTCCCTAATATCAAAGGTTTTACTAGAAAAAAAGAAATTATCTAATGTGAATTTTCTTGATAAAAAAATATGACCATGCCTGGTAAAATGTACATGTAAAATGGCTAGAAATAGCATTTTAGCTTAGCATAAAGCTGACAGTTTACACAAGGTTTTTTTCTATATCTTCTGCTCCAAACTTACTTCAAACGTACTTCTCTGTCTGCTCGTATGAATGTAACACATCATAAGAAAGTGTTTCACTGCTGCTCAAATGCACTTTGGATCTCATCATTTATATGTATAAATGTTTTCCATCTGAAAGGACTAAATATTAAATGAAACAAATGACAATAAAATGCAAAGTAATCTCTTCAATAATCAAAATACTTTTTGAATGTAACTGTATTCTAATTACCAATGATTTAAATTGTAACTGTAGTGGAATACAGTTACTTATATTTTGTATTTTAAATACATATACCCGTTACATGTATTCCGGTACTCCCCAAACCTGACGATAGTACACAATTATAAACACCATGGGACCATGCAGCCATCATACCGCTCAGGAAGGAGATGCATTCTGTCTCCTAGAGATGACTGTAGCTTGGTCCCAAAAGTGCAAATCAATCCCACAGTAAAATGAGTCCTATATTGACTTAACCTGGAAGGCTGCTCAGCAAGGAAGAAGCCAATGCTCCAAAACCACCATAAAAAAAAAGCCAGACTACAGTTTGCAAGTGCACATGGTGACAATGATCTTACTTTTTGAAGAAATTTCCTCTGGTCTGATAAAACAAAAATTTAACTTTTTGGCCATAATGACCATTGTTATATTTGTAGGAAAAAGGGTGAGGCTTGCAAACCGAAGAACACCATCCCAACCGTGAAGCATGGGGGTGGCAGCATCATGTTTTGGGGTTGCTTTGCAGCAGGAGGGACTGGTGCACTTCACAAAATACATGGCATCATGAGGAAGGAAAATTATGTGAATATATTGAAGCAGCATCTCAAGACATCAGCCAGGAAGTTAAAGCTTGGTCGCAAATGAGTCTTCCAAATGGACAATGACCCCAAGCATACCTCCAAAGTTGTGGCAAAATGGCTTAAGGACAACAAAGTCAAGGTTTTGGACTGGCCATCACAAAGCCCTGACCTCAATCTGATAGAAAATGTGAGGGCAGAACTGAAAAAGTGTGTGCGAGCAAGGAGGCATACAAACCTGACTCAGGCCAAAATTCCAGCAGCTTATTTTGAGAAGCTTGTGGAAGGCCACCCAAAACGTTTGACCCAAGTTAAACAATTTAAAGGAAATGCTACCAAATACTAACAAATTTTATATAAACTTCTGACTCACTGAGAATGTGATGAAAGAAATAAAAGCTGAAATATATCATTCTCTCTACTATTATTCTGACATTTCACATTCTTAAAATAAAGTAGTGATCCTAACTGACCTAAGACAGAATGGGAAAGTTTTCTTGGATTAAATGTCAGGAATTGTGAAAAACTTAGTTTAAATGTATTTGGCTAAGGTGTATGTCAAATTCTGACTTCAGCTGTATGTGTCCAGGAGTGTTGGTCATTCAACTTTTTGAAATGGTAGACATTACAGCTGATTTTCCATAAAGCTGAATAAATAAGTATAATTCAAAGTAATGGCCAGCACCATCAAATCACTGCCATTCATGTTAAAATAAAATGTTGCTGGATATATGTACTGATTATCATTGCTCCATGTCTGCCAAACATTTTGAGTGTTCCAAACATCATCTGCAGCCTGAAACTGAACTTTTTGTCGATTTTAGGAGTGAATGCATTTAGCTGCATAGAAAGCTATAGGATGCACCCTTGCTCCCTAATTAGTGAATGACTTAATGTAGCAAATGACTTTTAAGGCAATGCATTTCAACATTTGCATTTCAAAACCAATTACATTTACAAGCTTAATCACACAGGATCAAATTGCATGGTAGCTCAACTGATGGAGCTTTGTACTTCCAACATGAAGGGTACGAGTTCAGAAGATCACGGGAGTTGACACATGAGTGTCATAGAAGCACCGTAAAATAACATGGTGGCATGGTTTTTAAACGCACAGTTGCTTCTTATGACACTACTGTTTAGGTTAAGGTTTTGGGTATTGAGTTAGGTAGGTATTGTTGATTTATAACTCAACAGAGCATTTCCCTTAAAGCCATTGACCTCGGAACTGCCACGATACATGCAGTGAACCACGTAATATTATTTAGCAAAAATGAAGCCACAGTCACATAATTTTTATGAAATTGGGTTGTAAATAATATGAATAAGATAGTTTAGAAGAAAAAAAATATTTCAAGATTACTGTACCACTGGATAAGTTAAATGACAGGCCTCTAAAATGAGTGCTAAAATTAATTCAAATCCTTCATAATTCAAGCAATACAGCAAATGCTACTTAAACAACTGTAACCTTTCTTCAGCCTGTTCAATGAACTGTACAATTCCACAAGGACATAAATATTAGGCTCAATATTAATATTTTTTGTGCAGTAAAGTGCTATTTGTCCTCAAGAAATGTCTGTGTTTTTGTGCAAATTATATTACTAAGCATAAATGTGGACCATTTTGAAGTCACGGATGTTTCTGTGCCTGAGTGTTGATAAATGACACCTTGGCATTGAGTGCTGACTAGTTTCCTCTTGTAAAATGAGTTGCTGTGACAAAAATAAATGGCTGTAGAGGTATAGGCACTGAAGTTTCGAGTGTGAATAAAGCCTAAAATGTATCCATTCCCCTTTAGCCATTTGATTCAAGTGCTTACTCGCTTAGCAGAATGTTCCGTGAGGTATTTTTGTGTTCTGTTTAAATCTGGAAAGCCACAACCTTCTAAATGTCTAACCTCGGAATTAAGGAATTTGTCATCATTGATGCTTTCCTATTCTCCACATGCTGCACTCGAAAATGGCAAATGATGGGGTTGTGTTCGGAACACCAACCAGCCAGTACAGCAGACATTCTGAAATTGTCCCTCTCCACCAGTTAAAATTCTAATGAAATGTTCATTTTTAATGAGAATTTATCTGTGTAAATCAGCGGCAGATAAGGCCCCCTTTCTCAGATAATCTGATAATGAAAGCTTGGTATTTTCAGGCCCGTTTCCAATAGTGGCCTGCTGGAATGGGGTGAGCCCTGTTTTCTGCATCTCTCAGCACCATAATTGAACTAGTGAGAGGCAGATCAGGGATTCGGTGGGTGTAGCGAGAGAGAGAGAGAGAGAGAGAGAAAGAGAGAGAGAGTGAGAGAGGGATCCAGGGTGGGGGGTAGGTGGAGTGGGTAATCAACAAATCTATCCTCACGCTTAGCTTGGCTGGCTCTCCTTTGGTTCAAAGTGGGTGCAGATGGATTTTAGATGGAATGGCCATTCTGAGCGATAGCCTGTGACACACTTCAACAGCATGACAGCTCGGGGCTTTTGGAGAACTCTAGACTTCATCAAAGTCTAAAGTCAAATCATTATACTTATCATGATTAACAATGCCTTGTTGCCTGGATGCTATGAAGTAATAGATGACAAATACAAAGTTACATGGTCATTTGGTCAAAGCCTTACATGCGAAGAAACACTGATTACAGATTCATTGTCCTTTTATTGCTATTTGCAGTGCAGTTCTGTCCAGCTTGGCTCATTTGACCCTGTGTGGGCTGCACACTTAATTGCTCCATGGTTTGACAAGTCTAATTGTCCTTTAGCAACTTTCATGTATTACAGTGTCATTTCACAGCAATTAAATGGAAAATTGACCTCCTTACATCAACTTTTGTACTCTTTGACATTTCTCCAAAACCTCTTGATTAAGGAACTATCATGGAACTGATGATGACCTCACACCCACTGTACAGCTGTTGCAGCAAATCTTCTCTTTCTTTTAGACCCTCCTGTTGCTCTATGTCTAGCTTCTGCAACACAGTCTCACACCTTTCCAACATACTGAAATGTTACCTGGCAGACTCACGTAAACAGACTCTCAAAATTTGAATTTTGAGGTCATTCAATGCAATATGCATTTCTGTTAACACCTCGAGCAGAGAAAAGACTATATTTAATGAAATCTGCTTTCACATTTCTTTCCTTTTCAAAGGTCAATTCAATCAGAAACACAAAGTTCAATGTGAAGCCTTTATTCCCTGACAGCCAGAGCATCTTAAAAGGATAGCTCACCCCAGATTGTTTATTCATGTAAAATAATTTACTCATCCTTATGTTGTTCCAAACCTGTATTACTTTCTTTTTTTTTTTCTTTTTTTTTTTTTTTGTCCATGAAACACAAAAAGGAGATGTAAGGCAAAATGTTAGGCTTAGACACCATTCGCTTTCATTGCATCTTCATGCATTCAATGACTGTGAATGGTAACTGAGGCTAAAAAGTTTGCATATCGCCTTTTGTGTTCCATAAAGGAAAGACAAAAGGATTTTGAAACACCATGGGTGAGTAAATTATGACATAATTTCCATTTTGAGTGAACTATCCCTTTAAACCATTAATTTAGCATGTGGTACAGGGAGAAAATAAAGGGCCAAGATGAGCAAGGTCAGTGAGAATCTTTGAGGTGTGAGTCAGATAATAGACCTAATGAAGATGTAATGCACATGGGTCACTTTGTGCGCTACATTGAAATGTGTTGGTCAATCACCTCTGTGTATTGACATGTTATGCCATTAGGACAGCTCTCCCCTTTGAATATCGAATCACGCTATGTTTTCCATCTCAGTGAGAAAAAGGTCACAGCACGCGCTGACTGGCATGTCTGAAATTTCATAGATACTAAAAGCCCTGACATTGCTAAAGAACATAAAAAAACATTAAGTTGCAGAAGCAGATTCCATTGTAGATACAATGCACACACATGCACATCGAAACAAAATGATTTTCAGAGCTCTGTGACAGAAATGCCTATAATTGATCAATCACGGAGATCTATTATTGTAAAGCAAAATTACTTGGTAGCAGCTGCTTGATGCACAATCCAGGTCGAAGGATAAAAGTGTTTTAGCATCTGTCAGTTCATTTCCATTTGCAACTGCTTCCTTTTTCTGCTCCATCCGCAGTATCGTAGAGAATACAGCACGATCTCATTCCCATGAATAATTTATATGCTTAAACAGAGTGCATACATTCCCCTCACTCTTTGTTTTGTTTTTTTCCCAAAGGCTAAAAATGACCACTATTATGGCTGGGTATGAGCCTCCCTATCAACTCTGCTCCCTCCCATGATCAGCTGAAGAGAGCATTTGATTTCTTCATCTATCTGCCTCATTAGAATAACAGAAAATAAATATGCCAATGTTGTGTGGCTGGTACTCCAGCAGAATCTATTCATTCACTATTGCGACTTGACCACCCAGCACAAGCAATGAGTGGCAATCAGGCTTCAGAGTTGTAGAGGAAAGAGAATGGCTGCCTAGACAAACTCCGACGAAGAGGACAGAATTCTCTTATCGTGCCTACCGCCTTGCGGCAAAATGAAGAAGCCTTTTTCTGTCACCACAAGCATCCCTGGCTGTAATGGCATGGCATACAACTGCCACACAGCACCCAGTGGAAGTATCTGCAGAACAATGCTTCAACCATCAGAGGCAGCACATCTGACAAGTGGCATGATGCTTGCCAGTCAGACTGCTGTGTGACATGACCCAGAGCTGTCAATATGCTCAGCTTGGAAACAGACAGCACGTAGAACAATAACAGCATCCTGCATTGATGCGTGTCTTGTCAGTTATGACAGTGATCACCTGGTTTCTTTTACACATAGCAAGTTATAGACTCAGATTTGATGCAAAACATGTTGTTTCACACTATCAGTCGTAATTAGCTGCTTAGATCTTTTACAGTTGAATATTAGCAAAATACCACTAATATGTAAAATAAATGCATCACCCAAACATTAAAATGATCATTCTTCAGTGAATAAACTGTAGAGAATGTACTGGTATCCCTTTTCCATGCAATTTCAATGAATGGGTACTGGCGCTTTCAAGCTTCAGTATGAACATAAAAATTAAATAGGGCTGAAGGAATAACTGAAATAAAATAAAAATCGCAATATTACCCAGTGCAATTATCAAACCGCAAGGGCTGCGATTTAATTAAGTAAATAAATAGTCTCAACATGCTGCCCGCTGTGCTGCACCTATGTTCATGGCTGTTTTGTCTGTAGTGTGTAGGGCTTTCTTAAATACATGTAAACAGGATCATTATATTACACATGTGGGTTCAGAGTGTTCTGAGCTCCATACACACAAACTCTATCTCTATTGCATTATTTAAAGCACCCCATATTTACTTTAATTGCACATTTGCGTAATTTCACATACTTCTATGTTTGGCCGCTACACTTTACTACAGACATTTAAAACAACCCCATGAGAGGGGGTTTTTGTAGACAGCAAGTCAGATGACAGCATTTCACTGCATTAAAAGGCTGTTGTCAACTCAATTACAAACAACAGAAACTTCCTTCCCTTCAGCTTTTCAAAATAAAAGCTACCGCCGAAATAAAGGCTTGAGGGTTAAACCGGACTGCATAATAAGTTAAGAAATTGTTAAAGAAATTAATTACTATTGAATAATAATAATAATAATAATAATAATAATAATTAATATTTAATAATAATAATAATAATAATAATAATATATATTTTTTTTTTTTCCAAAGCAGACAGATGCAATGTGATAGTGATGTTTTTTTATTTTATTTTTTTAAATTTTTTTATTAGTTTGGTTCTTTTTAGAGAACTCAAGTGTGAACACCCTTTCTAGAATAGTATTTCCAGTCAACAGTAAAGCATGGGCAGAACATGGTTTAATTTTGGTTAAACAAAAAACATGTGTGACTCCTTTTATCATATCGAATTCCGGATCGCAATTGCATTTTTTTTTTTCAAAATAATCGCAATTTGATTTTTTTTTGTCCAAATTGTTCAGCCCTAACGTAAAAGCACCATAAAAGTGTTCTACATGACTTGTGTGCTATATTTCTCCTAGTCTTCTGAAACCATATGATCACTTGGTGAGAAATAGACAGAAATCTAGGTTGTTATTCACTGCCCTAGCTCTCCTTGGAATGTCCATGATAGAAGTAGTGATGTCCGATTCATGAATGAACCGTTCTTTTGGTTCTGATCTTTTCAATAAATTAGTTGATCCAGTTCACATCAGTTGATTCCTTTAGAAATCGGACTGATCCAGTTCTGGAGTTCAACTCACTAACTCATAAGTCTTAGAATTTGTGGTGTGCAGCAAAGCCATTATCTGTATTTTTATCTGTATCTGTTCATATGACAAATTTATCTGTATCTGTCTCTGTATTTGGATAGAACCGGGTGTGGGCGGGGCTTAAATCGAAAGTGTGTAAAAACTAAATGAAATGCCAATTTTTAAATGTTACTCTTACATTTATAGTTTCTATTAATAAAATATGCCTTGTATATGCCTTTTCATAATAATAGCCTAATAATAATAATAATAATAATAATAATAATAATTATTATTATTATTATTATTATTATTATACAACTATTATTTTAAAAAATATATTATTTTATTCTTTTTTTTCTTACCAGATGAAGCTGAATTCGTAGGCTACATTAACTGTGGAATATGTTGTGAACTGTGGTTCCCTATCTGTCACTCACTCGACATTGTGTCGATGTAGTGACACTAGGGGTCACTCTTGGGAGCCCGAGACACCTCTGGTCTTTGATAAAAGGCCAATGAAAATTGGCGAGTGGTATTTGCATGCCACTCCCCCAGACATACGGGTATAAAAGGAGCTGGTATGCAACCACTCATTCAGATTTTCTCTTCGGAGCCGAACGGTCATGCTCATTGAGCTGAATACTACTGTTCATTCACCTCTGCTGGATCTGACGGTGCATTTCAGCGGCTTCTCCCTCCTCTGCACTCGTGCACTGCAGAAAACGCCCCTGGGCGCTTTGGCAGAAAAACTAGAGAATATATTTTCTGAAAGAGCTTTTTCCCCTCTAAAAGAGTATATATTTCTCTAAAAGAGCGGCATACATGCCTTCCCGATAGTGTGTTATTCCTGGTTGCGATTGTTATCTCTCAACTTCGGACGGTCATGATCGCTGTCTTTCGTGTCTGGGCACGACCCACATGGAGGCAGCATTTGTGGATGGTTCATGTTCTCACTGCGAGAACATGGCCATGGCAACGTTGCGGTCGCGGCTTGCTTTCGTAAGAAACCCCAGTGGCTCTCTGCCTCGGTCCTTCTACCTACGGGTATGAGGCCAGCGTGGCTAGCACTGGGGGTGATTTGGGGACACCAATGGGATCATCTCCACTGGGTATCCCCCCGCGGACCTCCCATTCCCCAGCATGCTCGTCTGCCACAATCGGGCTTCCGGATGAGTTCGCCGGCTCGTCTCACGGCGAGTCTGGCTTCTTGTTCGGAGCCTGCGAAGATGATGAGCTCTCGAGCACAGCATTGGAGAGCGGGCTTGTCCAGTCGGACACAGAAGCCTCAGCTGGGCTTCCCCCTTTGGGGACGATTGCCCAGTCACAGGCCGATGCTGAAATGACGGACATGCTTTCCTGGGCAGCCACGAGTGTGGGGTTAGAGTGGAACCCTCCGCTCTCCCCTGAACCCTCGCGGCTTGATGATTGGTTTCTGGGCTCGTGGCGCCGCTCAATGCAGCCACGCCCCACTCCAGCGCCATTCTTCCCGGAAGTGCACGAGGAGCTGACGAAGTGACGGGAGGCACCTTTTACTGCACATCCCCGGCCCGATTCCGCAGTTCGTCCATTCTCACTACACTCGATGGCGCGGTGGCCAGGGGCTATACGGCGATTCCCCCAGTGGATAAGGTGCTCGCGGTGCACCTATGCCCACAGAGCGCCGCCACCTGGCGCGGACACCCTAAGCTCCCGTCCATGCCCTGTAGGCTCACGTCGTCCCTGACAGCTGAAGCCTACAGTGCTGCTGGACAAGCCGCCTCTGCCCTGCATGCCATGGCTCTCCTGCAGGTCCACAAAGCCAAGGCGCTAAAAGAACTGCACGAGGGTAGTTCCGCCCCAGATTTGATGCAGGAACTGTGCTCGGTGACCGACCTCGCTCTCCGAGCGACGAAGGTCACGGCACGGTCTCTCGGGCGGACGATGGCCACACTAGTGGTCCAGGAGTGCCACCTTTGGCTCAACCTGGTCGAGATGGGCGAGGCCAACAAGACATGGTTCCTTGCTGCCCTCATTTCCCAGGCGGGCCTATTCGGCGACACCGTCGAGGACTTTGCCCAGCAGTTCTCGGCAGTGAAGCAGCAGACGGAGGCACCCACCCCTTCGGCCCAGCCCCGGTGTGGAGCCCACCGCAGGAAGCAGACGCCACCCATCTCACAGCCGGCGCCGAAGAACCCACGGAGGTCCTCAAAGCGCCCCTGAGATGGGCGACCCAGGGACGAGGGGACCGACTCACGTGGAGCTGGTAAGAAGACCACTCCATCCCCCGGTGGAGGGCCGGGTGGAAAATGTTTTGTTGCCTTTTCATTTGATTTCACCGCATGCCCAAGTGGCTGCGGTACCCAACAGTTCAGCAAAAGAGCAGCTTCCTTCCTCCCTGGGTCATATACCTGGTGTGTACGGTCATCACCACGACTACTGTCCATGGGCTTTTCTTGCAGGATTGGGGCTCCAGCGGTGGCCTTTCCACCCCTGAGCGCCCAGCTGTGACACACAGCCATCCCCGATGTGGCAGTCTCCACAGGTTATGAGGACAGGCCTCTTCCTCCCCTGTCCCAGTCTGTTCCGGGGGTGGTCACAAGGAGCCAGGTAAGTGCTTCGATGTCCCTAGACTCAGCACGGCCACGACGTGGTGTGGCACCTCACGGTCCGCCCCGCCGCGAGGCCCCACCTGCCGGTATGTCCGATGACGTTGTCCCCTTGGTCCCCCTCACGCGGAACTTGGAAGCGTGGCTCGCGCTTTCCAATCCGTCGCGATGGCTGATCCAGACCGGCTACGCGATTTAGTTCACGAGGCGCCTGCCCAGGTTCAGCGGTATTCACTTCACCTTGGTCAAGGGCAAAAACGCTACCACCCTGCGCGCGGAGATCGCTACCCTCCTACGGAAGGACGTGATAGAACCTGCCCCTCCAGCCGTGATGAAGAAAGGGTTTTACAGCCCCTACTTCATTGTACCGAAAAAAAGGCGGTGAAAGCACTGATCCAACTGCGCATCTCTGGGGGTCTGAATGAGTGGTTGCATACCAGCTCCTTTTATACCCATATGTCCGGGGGAGTGGCTTGCAAATACCACACGCCAATTTTCATTGGCCTTTTATCAAAGACCAGAGGTGTCTCGGGCTCCCAAGAGTGACCCCTAGTGTCACTACATCGACACAATGTCTTGTTCCCTCCATCAGGGAACGTTTGACAATGACGTTTCTTCTGGTATTTCGGAAATTAATATCTGCATGAAACAGAATTTTAATTTGTCTGTGCATGTATAACAACATTATTCTGGAGGCAAGGGGTGTCAAGCAAAATGTGAAAGGTCAAGCACACATTTTGCAGTGAATAATAAATACAAATTCAATCATTAAAAGAAATGAAAATAAAATCAATACAGCCTACAAACAGGTGAGAGTCCCGTAAGTCTATGAGGAATTTTTACGATAAAACACCTTTATTTAGTTAAATATTATTATTATTATTATTATTATTATTAATAATAATAATGTTACATTTATATAGTGCCTTAATAGAGGCACTGGTTTGGAGGTGTTTCATCGCAGGAGCAGTGGAAAAGCTAGGTACTTGTTTAACCCTCTGGGGTCTCAGGGTGTTTTGGACCCTGGAGAAGTTTTGACATGCCTTGACATTTGTGCTTTTTTCAGTTGCTTAAAAACATATTAATGGCTAAAGTCTGATAGCTGTACTTAGCACAAACTGGGCTACAATAATATGTGAGCAACATGTATGTACATGTTTGTATTTTTGAGAAAATAATGTTTATGCGTGGTTTTTGAAAAAACTAAACTTTAAATCACTGAAATAAGGCCATATAACACAAACTAAACATTTGTTCACAAGACTTTTGAGAACTGGATCTTGTAGCCTAGAATTTTTGCTACAAAATTATGTGAAAACCATCCTGATCACTCATTCATACAAAACAATATAGTCATTGAACTTTTGTAAGACACTTTTAGTGTTAGAAAGACCATATGCGAGGAGGTGTGGATTCACACCTGAGGAGACAAAGACCCCTTCCCTGGGCCTATCAATGAGGAATGTGACTGAGAGAGAATGAATGTGAGGAGACTTAACGATTGAATGTATTGTTTGTAGCTTATTCACAAAATCAAGTTTAAGTTAAAAGAAGTAATCTGACTATACATTTTCTTTACATAAACTTTACTTAAAAACTTTAGACCTACACTACCTTTTAAAAGTTTTAGATCGGTAAGATTTTTTAACATTTTTAAAAGAAGTCTCTTCTGCTCACCAAGGCTGCATTTATTTGATCCAAAATACAGCAAAAACAGTGATACTCTGAAATATTTTTACAATTTAAAATAACTGTTTTCTATTTGAATATATTGTAAAATGCAATATATTTCTGTGATTAAAGCTGAATTTTCAGCGTCATTACTGCAGTCTTCAGTGTCACATGATCCTTCAGAAATCATTCTAATATGCTGATTTTCTAAAATGGGCATATTTACAGCACATTTTACACATTTACACCTGAACAGATATTTGCAAGCACAAGCTTTGTTGATGATAATGAGGCAGCATAAACACTAGTTAAAATCTAATCTAAACATTCATATTATTTTTATATCATATTACATATCACATTTATATCATACAGCATACAATTCGACTTTAGCCGAAACAACATTTAAATGTAACTGAAACTTGCCTATTAGAACATATTTTAATACTTTGAATACTGGCTGGCAAGTCTGGAAATAGTCCAACTTGTAAAATACATCCATGTTTATATAAAATAGCATGTCAACTAATGTAAGACTTTCTCATCCGAAATTGTATCCTTGGCTGGATGATGTCGCTCTTCAAAATGCAAACGTTCATCGTTGGAGTCCTGCTCTTCTTCTGAGGAAAATGTGAACTCTTCGTCACTATCCAGGACCATCTGTAGAGCTTCCTCACCTGTGTAGCGTGCCATCTTCCAAACGCAGAGGAAAGTGAATGAATCTGATGATGAATTTGATGCTTTTTAAGCATTGTTGGGGGCATTTACCATTTGCATAGATCGTCTCAGCACATTACCGTATTAATAGTGCCCTCTGCGCGTGGATGGGATCACATTAGCGATAATTAGCTGAGCCAGGAGAAACTGTACATCTCTTTAGTTTCATATAGATCACATTGCAGGAGAATATTTGTTTTAAATTTGCATTTTTTATTTAAATAGACATTTTAAGCTTTCTTTAGACATATGTTTCATGTTTGTCTGATAAGTATTCACTGAGTTTCAGTTCATTTTTGTGACGTGTTTCAGAAAGATGCTCATGGAGACAGAGACGGCTGAAAGTGCACCTTGTTTATTTTCTGTATTTTACAAAAGCACAAGGTTTTGTTGTTATTGTGAGTGTACACAAATAAAAGTAGACCCTTTATAGTCTCTAATGATGCCCAAAAATGATGGAGTATTTTAAGTTGTTTCCGCTGTTATGAGGAAAAAATCCAGCATCACGCACCGGCGCATCCGTCGACCCCTGTGGGTTAAAAATACAAAATTTCTTCTATTTTGTCTCTCCTGTGTTTGGAGCACTGTTGCCAATTGGTATCAAAATTTGCCTATTAAAAAAAATAAAAAATAAAAAAAATAAAAAAACTCTCATTCCGAATCCAGCGTCTGTCACTTTTGTCCCCATGTTCACATATTCTTTCCCATTCTAATGCTAGGAAAGATGGGTTATCTGGCATTCTCTACTGTAAATACATTCAGAGTGACCCTTTTTTATACTTGCCTGATCGAATTCGGCTTCTGTCCTCATGGCCAAAGGTCTCGAGACAGGCATAATGGAATTTGATGTATAATAAGCACAAGTGTTCACGAATGACACTCTCATAAATGTCACACGCTGTTCCCCCATAATAAATGCTGGGGCCTTTGTGGCAAACCAGCTCCTTCCAAAAAAAAAAAAAAAAAAAAAAAAAAACAACAAAAAAAACAATTATACATTATGCCTAAATACAATAAAAGCAAAACATTGTTAAACCCCATTCAATCAGCCACAATGATGGAAGCACAAGAGCTTCCCTCCACTGTGCTTCTGATTGCAAGGCAGCCACCAAAAGTAAACCAAGAGCGCTATCTAGTGGTTACACGTTGCGCTGCAATAGAGACTCATGCATTAATTCATCTGTCTGCCCATCTGACGGCTTGGAAGCAGTTACCAGGCACTCCGAATTGGGTAATCCGAATGAGAAAGAATGTGGTTTTTACTTCATATTGTCACGCTGGGGGACTGGTTTGTGACAATAGAATTGAAGGATGATTATTTCCGCATTTAAATTATGTCAAGGCACAGGTATTTCAAAGCGTACCAATTTTGCGTACTTCTTTTCGGACTTTCGGTAGCACCTCATACATTTACAAAATGCATGGATGCAGCACTGACATCCTTGAGGCTTCAAGGCATCTGCATTTTGAGTAATCTCTACAATTGTTTGGTGTTAGCTCACTCAGAAAGTTTGGCTGCCCAACATCGAGATGTCGTTCTCAGTCACTTAACTCTTACCAGCCGAAGCGTTCAAATTTGGGAACAATTATTCCCATGGTTCCTGTCTCAATATCTTTGCCGTCCAATCACCAATTTTATTTCTGAAAACTGCCAGATACTCATGACAATATAAGCTAAAAGCACATATGATTGGTTAAGGGGTTACTGAATAATAAATGTATCGTCATCAGCGTCATCCTCCATTTGCCTGAGCGGAGCCAGAGAGGATACGCCAAGAAATTACCTCAAGTGTTGGACTTACTGCTTCAAATTTAAAACTGAGGCGATCTTTCGAGGTAAGGCAAGTTATTTAACATGGGTTGTCAATATTGTCAATTGAAAGTCAAAACGTTTTAGTTACGAAGCATTAATTTGTAGGAGTAATGCTAGTTATTTCTGGAAAAAATGACATGACCATTGGCGTTCATCGGACAGGCAGCTAGCCTCTATTTTTAAGCACATTTCTGTGAAACTTACTAAATAAACATTAGCTAGCAATACTATGTACATTTTTAACTAAATATCAATAACTTTTTGGCCAATTTTGTCGCTTGTGGAAGATAGTCAAACCTTTTTAGTTACGAAGCATTTATTTGTAGGAGTAGCGCAAGCTAGTTTTTTTTCTGGAAAATGTAACGTAACCCCCTTACGAAAGAAAAATATATGTGAATATATTGGAAAATATAATGTGATATATTAAATAATACATTTTCATATTCAGGAATCTAGTGCTTATATTTTTCAGTATTCTGCAATATATGCATGAACCACGTATGGCTATATATTGATACATATAAAAATATATATAGCAATAACAAGACAAAAACTGTATTACTTTTTTACATGTAATAGCTTTATTGATACACTCAAATCATTTCTCTTTCATTAGTTAACACATGGGTTTACATACAGCATTAAATGTCTCAAAAATATATTCCCAATATGCCTACAAATGTCCCCAATTCTTTACAGATTCAGGCAAATGTATATACATACACACACACACACACACACACACACACACACACACACAGACACACACACACATATATATTTATATAATTAATACATATGGATATATATTACAGAATATATTTCTCTCAGATTTGTGTATATTTATTTAACATACAGGTACATGTTCCCATATATATATGTTCAAATATAGTGAATATATGTTCAAATGTATGTATACTCAATATAGATATAGTTGTAACTATATGAATATATATATATATATATATATATATATATATATATATATATATATATTTACATATATGGATATATATTTCAGTATATATTCTGCCATTTCCCTGGGCATGTTGCACGCGAGACCTTTTCGGTGCTGGATGAACTCCATAAAAGGACTTTAACCACTGAAGCATATGTTTGGTCCCATCCCAGTTACGCGTGGGTGCTACCAAGCTCTGTTACCATGGAAACTAATCCGCTCTCTGCGGATGGGCATTCCATTGGAACAATTGTGTCGCCGTAAAGTGATAATGACAGACGCCTCCTCTGTGGGTCGGAGTGATGTGTATAAAAAAACGTCCAGCTCAGGGAGTATGGATGGGTCAGTGGCAGAATTGGCAAGATGTTAGCAGTGCTGCTGGCATTAAGGTTCTTCCTACTGGAATTTCGGAGTAGTCATGTCCTCACCCAGTTGGAGAATGGACATTACATCCTCAGATTGTAGAGCAAACCTGGGGAGGTTCAGCAGAGCGGAAGTGGATCTGTTTGCGTCGAGCGAGACGTCACACTGTCCCCTTGGTTTTCACTTTTGCCCCCGGAACCACTGGACATCAATTCGCTTGAACATCAGTGGCCGACAGCGCATCTTTCCACTTTCCACTGATCAATCTATTGCACTCGGTTCTGCAGAGGATTCGGGAGGATCATGTTTAGCTTCTGTTAGTGGCACCGTATTGGCCATCTCAAGTGCGGTTTTCGACTCTGGTCTCTCTCCTGGAGAGAATGCTTTGTGAAATTCCAGTCAGAATGGACATGTTGTCTCAGGCGCAGGGCAGCATTTGGCACCCCTGGCCAGTGTTATGGAAATTGTGGGTTTGGCCACACAAAAGGGCCCTCTTTTGAATTATGGTTTATCCCCCGCTGTAGTTGATTTAAATGCTAAAGCTCCATCAACGAGAAGGTTATATATATTTAAATGGTGTATTTTCACCTCTTGGTTCACAGCATGGAATGAGGATCCAGTCCACTGCCCAGTTGGTTCAGTGCTGAATTTTTTTGCAAGAACATATTAAGGCCGGGGTTACCCCAGCAATGCTTAAAGTTTATGTGGCTGCTATAGCAGCTGAGCATGCACTGGTGAATGGAGCTTGTATAGGAAGACATTCTCTTTTCTCTCGTTTTATGCGTGGAGTATGCAGGCTTAGACATTTTTCGTCCTGTCCACATCACTTTATGGGATTTATCTATGGTGTTAGAGTCGCTCCTGGCTGCTCCATTCGAGCCTTTAACATCAGTATCTGATCAATTTCTGACTCTTAAAATTGACGTTATTAGCATTGGCATCGTTTAAGAGGGTTGGTGATTTGCATGCCCTGTCGATCAATCCTTTGTTCATGGATTTTGTGCCAGGGTTATCTAAGGTCATGCTGAGACCTTGTTTGGGATATTTGCCTAAAGTCATTTCTACATCCTTTCGCTCACTGATTATTAATTAATTTTCTTCTCCACCATTTGAGTCAGAAGAGCATAAGAGGCCACATATGTTGACCATACTAGCCAAAGTCATAAGTCAGAGCAGTTGTTTGTGTGCTTTGGTGGCTGCAACATGGGTGTTTTGGTGTCCAAGTAAAGACTGTCTCATTGGATTGTAGATGCAATTTCAAATGCTTATGAGGTGCATGGCATTCTCATGGGCACTAGCTAGAGGTGCATCTTTGGAAGACATCTGTATGGCAGCAGGATGGTCCTCTCCACATTCTTTTGTTAGATTTTATAATTTGGACGAGAGTTTGGCTCCTGCTTCCCAAGTTCTCTCTGTTGGAACAGAAGTAAATTCATGAGGTTTGTATTTATTTAGCTCACTTGTGTACCGCTATAAGCTTGCCACAAGGGCTTAGAGAGCTGGCAGCTACTGTTCATATGGCATGATGGTATTCGTTCCAGTTGCGTTATTACGCAATGTTGAAGTTTCCTTCAAAAGGGAACATCTCGGTAATGAATGAACCTTGGTTCCCTGAGAGGGAACGAGACATTGAGTAGCTGGCTATACTCTCAAGTTGCTGCATAGGCTTGTGCTTTTTGCAGAAAATCTGGCGAGATGGTGCCAAGCGCTCGCCTATGTAAAGCCCATGACGTGGCTCCCTATGGGCGTCGCTTAAGTGCCATCAGTCAGTAAATTGTTGTGATTGTATACAGGCTTCAGGCCACGTGAGACCAATGACGTTGTCCCAATTGCGTCATTACGCAACGTCTCGTTCCCTCTTAGGGAACCAAGGTTACATTCATAACCAAGACATTTTTTGTTTCTCATGAAAGCAGAAAAGCCCTGTCCAAAGTTATCAATCTAATCAGTATAGTAGATACTGATACCATCACTATTGACACCATTATCCTTTTATAACTTAAACAATTCAATTTATCCTCATCCTCCTGGGACCCTCATTTTAGATGTTTGCAATCAGTTATTTTAGCACCACCATTAAATAGGACCTGACCTCTGAACCAAGTAAAATATTAAGGACTAATTACCTAGTCCTTATTATGGCTATTACCAGTGGCACAATATAAATCACATCCTCCCTCTTAAACTTGCTTTGGAGATAATACATCTTCTGAGATTTAAAAATGCCTTGAGAATATTTATTGACTTGAATATGGAGTGGTTTCCCCCTACATACTGCTCTGAAAGGTCATTCTCCAGCCAGGGACAAAGTTCCCATATGAACCAGGGCTTGCTAGCTGAGCTGCCGACAAGACACTGTGGTAATAAACTACTGTATATACTGGTGGCAACTCTGTTTTATGAGGTTCTTATCACATCCCTGTGGCTTTTACTCTCTCTGGATCACAGCCTTTTCTGTCCTCAGCTCTGGTTGTGCTCATGATTGTGTTATCATTTCTTCTGTAAGGCTTTATGTAGGCTTTATCATGTAAAGCTTCTGTACTGTGGCATCTGGAGAGCACATTTTACCTTATTGGAGGTAAAATAAAAAAATAATCTTTCCAGAGCTGTCGGTGTTGATGGGGTTTAAAAAGCCTTGAACAGTGACTTATAGCTCTCTTCTTATGCCTTGAAGTCCATTATGTATAGTCTATGCGTGTGCCAACTGCTGAATTAGATTATTGCGCTCCATATCTCATAAAACTCCAACAGAAGAATCTGAGCTGTTTATTTATATGCACACTTTTCAAAATTGCTAGAGATAGAGAACACAGAGAGAGAGAGAACATAAAGCTATGCTGGATGTCAGCAGGACTAAAAAATTATACATTTTTCCTTTTATTAATTACATGTTGCTGAGCTGAGTTGTGATAAAATAATATAAGTCTTCTTTTTTTGAGTTGCACAAACAAGGCTTAACATCAGAATTACACAGGAATGATGTGTTGTAAGCTGATTGGAATATGTCCTCACAAGGATAATAAAAACTGTGAGGTTACTGTGCATTGCTGTTCACAATATCAGTATTGGATGGGAATTGCATGCTGGTTAAACTGGTCTTTTCAGCAGAGAGCCGACACTCCCTTTAATGCATAACTGTATTTAGTGATCCGGGACCACATTCCACCCCCTGTAGCTTATCCATTTTTTTTAGTTGTGCCCACACCTCTTTAGTATTCCTCAACCTTTCTCTTATCTCTGTAAATAGTGTAAAAAAAAAATACAAATAAAACATAAATAATTAAAAAAAAAACAATTGCAAATAAATAAATACATTTATTATAACTACTTAATTACCAAAAGTGTATTGGCTCATGAAAGTCTTAAGATATGTAATAGTGTCTTTTGATTTGCACTTCCATATATCATATTTGATTGATTATTTCATATCGGTATAATTTACTATCACAAAATATTTATTTCTTTATTTATTACAAGACAGATGTAATAAATATATACTGGTGGCAGCTCTGTTTATGAGGTTCTTATCACATCCCTGTGGCTTTTACTCTTTCTGGATCACAGCCTGTTCTGTCCTCAACTCTGGTTGTGCTCATGATTGTGTTTTAATTTCTTCTGTAAGGCTTTACAACATAACATTGTTATGTTCCTCAGAACTGTACCCAAGACTTTCACCCACTGTTGCACTTGTGTATATGGTTGTGTGACAATAAAGTGATTTGATTTGATATTGAGATTAGTATTCATGCAAATGTCTACTATGTCATGTCGATTTTATGTGCAACAGTGGTGAATTATCCGTATTCTATATGCATGTACACATACATTATACATGCTATTTTTCTTAATCAAGTTGGTACTGATGTTTCAGTGATTGAGTTGATTTACATTTGATATTGTTATTTGATGAAGAAGCAATGTGAAAGTAAACTATAGCAAGTGTAACACATGAACAGTATGAATTACTATTGTCATTTGGGTGTACTACTGAGTTAAGTCGTGCATCTATTTACACTCAAAAAGTGCCTGAGAAAATACATGTGTTGCTTATGTGTGTCTCATGTGTTATGTGTAGCTCAATATGTGTTTGACAGCCAGTTGCATCTCATGAAATTTCAATGCTGAAGTAATGAATCCTGTTCTATATTTGAATCATCTCTTTGATGTATGAAAAATAAAACATCACAATATATCAGAATATGTTCTATTCTATTTTCTAATTGTATTGAAAATGTCTGGCCATTTTGTAGATCCATTTGTGACAGATATATGTGTGGGGTCATTAAAGACCCAATGAATGTTTGGGGAAACACCCATCCATTTAAGGGTTGATAACTATATTAAATAATATCTTAACGAGGAGAAAAAGAAAAGAAAAAAAGGTTTGTGTGGGTTAGGTTTAGAGTTAGGGTTGGGTTAGTGGATAGAAAACATCCTTAGCTCAATAAAAATACCAGTAGGAGTCTATTGAAATTCCCCACAAAGACAGAAAAAAAGGGTGTGCATATGTGTATGCATAAGTGAGCTATGTGTAATAACACACCAACTCGATGTGATGAGGCAGGCGAGGAATGAGGATCTAAATGCAGCATTTAATGAAACAAAAGATAAACAAAGAACTCAGAATAAAACGAAACAAAACACAGGGAACCAGGCACAGAACATGACAACACATGTGAAGACTGACCAAGAAACCAGGGTAAACAAGGGCTTAAATACACAAGGGAACAATGAACACCTGGGGAAACAATCAGGGGAAAACCAATCATAAAAAGAAACTACAAAAGGACTACAAAACTAACAGGAAACAGGAATGGGGAACTAAACAAAAATTTCAACATAAAAGTCAGGGCAAAAAACAGGGAATACGTGACAGAGCCCCCCTTTAAGGAGCAGATTCCAGACGTTCCCAAAAAAATAAAACAAATAAATTGTTGATAGAGTGTGGGGGGAAGGGGGAAACAGGCAGTTCAAGGAGGCACAGGGAGCAAGGGGAGCAGAGGAACAAAGCAAAATCAGGGAGGCTTGAGACCAAGGCGGAGCCGGAGGGATGGAAAGCCAGGGCGATGCTGCAAGCTCGGAGGACCAAGCTGGAGCCAGACGTTCAGAGGGCTGAGGTGCAGCTGGGGGCTTGGAAGACCGAGACAGAGCCGGTGGGAGTGAGGACCAAGGTGGAGCCATAGATCAAAGAGGCCAGAGCAGATCAGGCAGATGGCCAGGAGACCAAAGAGACCAGAGCAGATCAGGTGGACAGCCAGGAGACCTAGGAGACCAGAGCAGATCAGGCGGATGGCCAGGAGACCAAGGAGACCAGAGCAGATCAGGCAGAGGGCCAGGAGACCAAAGCAGATCTGGCGGATTGCCAGGAGACCAAGGAGATGACCTCAGTGCGGGGACTGGGTCAGGAGTCCTGGTAGGTGGCCACAGGGCCGAGACAGGGTCAGGAGGCCTGGGAGGCGGCCGCAGGGCCGAGACAGGGTCAGGAGGGGAGGTGTCCTTCTCCTTTTCTGGACAGCTGGGAGTGTAGTCACAGGAGTGGACGAGGCCTAAGGCATAGGCGCTGGCTCGTTGGCCGTGGCAGGCGTGGGCGCTGGCTCATTGGCTGTGCCAGGTGTGGGCACTGGCTCGTTGGCTGTGGCAGGCATGGCCGCTGGCTCGTTGGCCGTGGCAGGCGTGGCCGCTGGCCCATTGGCCGTGGCAGGTGTGGGCGCTGGCTCGTTAACCGTGGCAGGCGTGGGCACTGGCTTGTTAACTGCGGCAGGCATGGGCACTGAGAATTGGTGAGGAAGGGTCTTCATGGCCCTACATACCGACATCAGTGGGGGATCATTCAACTTAGAAGTGAGAGCAGTAATGAACAGGATAAACTCCTTGGTTCCCGAAGCAGGCGGCGGTGGTGGTGGTACAGGGTTCCAGATATAACACAGTGTATGGGGGAAATGTATGGAGAGGAGTTACCTTGGAGACAGGGGCTGTGAAAGGCTTGGAGACGGGGGTCTTGAAAGGCTTGGGTGCAGGTTTTGGCATGGGGTTCTCATCATAACCCACAGTGAAAGGGGAACCGCAAAGTTCTAGAGCCTTCTCCACGTATTCGCAGAGTGTCCAGTGAGGACCAGCCAAAGGCATTAGTTCCTTTAGTGCACTATTTAGACCGGCCCTGAAGAAACTCACCAGAGCGCGGTCATCATAGTGCACTAAATTCACCAGATGGAGAAACTCACAGACATGATCCTCAACTGGACAGTCCCCTTGCTCCAGGAGGAGAATCCTGACAGCTGCTAGATCCATTCTTGTTGGTAAGTTCTTCTGGAATGTGTTGGATAGATGAGGCGAGAGAGCGGAATCAAAGTGCAACTGGTGCGGAAGGTGTGGCTTGCTGTGCAAGGTCGGGAGTGCGGAGGACAGCTGCTCTTAGTTGATGCACAACCTCCGGGAACGGATCATCATCCATAATGGTGAAAACTCCCGCTGGGTTCTTTTCTTTTTCGGCCTGGCCTTTCTGTAATGACACACCAACTCGGGAGTTGAGATGAACCCAGATGTGGGAGTTTATTGCACTGAACATTAGAAAAGCAGATAAGCAATGTGAGGTGAGTATGCAGGTAAGGTATAAAGTCTTTGAACACAGTCTTTGTTCATACTGTGAACTAAGGCAGTAGGCATAGATCCACCAATGGTTAATTCCAAACCAACATGTGCACAAACAGGTAACTTAAACTTCAGACAGGGTCAAAAGGTGAGTAACTTTCATAAACTGGGCAGGTTTGTATAACAAGACATAAAGTACATTCAGAGTTCTCAAAGTCATGTTTCCAGCACATTCAGAGAAGTTCATTGTATAACAGGCAAGTTTCAAACAGGTGAGTAGATATGCAGTAAAATCAGGTTTTACCAAGTCACTTATCTTGCACGTCTGGAGCAGATCGTTGAAAAACAGGTGACGTTAACACAGGTGAGTAGGTATGCCGTATTCTCAGAATTCTCAGAGTCACTTATCTTACAATCAGGTAAGAAATAAATAGAAAAGCAGTATTCCACTGTGGTAGAGCGAAAGGGAAGTCCAAGGTACCTACAACAAGGCCAGGCACTGACTGAGTGTGAGTGTGGGGTTTAAGTGCAGGTCCAAACGAGTTGATATTGAGCTGCAGGTGTGCATGATTAACACTCAGGCGAGTGAGAGCAGGTGACTGATGGTGAGGGAGAGCACAGTGCGCTCATGACACTATGTACACATCAGTTGTGTTTATATCCATTCACAAAATGGCTGGGCGACAAGAGATGAGCACAGAAATCTAGGCTGTTTTCCTCAGCTGAAATTGCAGAGTGATGCCACTTCTCTTGCTGCACTTGTACTGGAAATTAGTCTGGCGCATGTGTAACGGCTATTGAGGTCACAGGGCCTTTGGATGAAAGCTGCTTGGCTGTTCTTTACACACACCTCTTCATCACGTTACTGCCTCTGGGCCATCAGCGATCAACACTCATAAACTCCATTTTGTTGTGTGCGTCAAGGTGTCTGCTTCCTGCACACTATCTCAAGTATCCCGCAATGAAGTGCTGAAATTAGCTAGCAGATCAATACCATTAGCTCTGATAGATTACTGAAGATCATGCCCTTCTACACAAGAGCTCTTTGATGTGTCTGGTAGTTTGGCCAAACCCGTAAAAGGCTGTCACACTTTTCCCTCCTAAATAATCAACTGATTTACAAGCCAATCCATCAAAGCAGAGTGTGTTGTGCAACAGCTCAAAAAAAGTACTTGAGCAGTGAAGGTGAACACATGTGTCCATGTGTAATTTTCAGAATGGCTCATTTCTATGTGATTCTGCTACATGTGCTATGCATTAATGCACAGTGGCATAGAAGAAGCTATTATGTATTTTTAAAGTGTCATTTATTTTCTGTTGACATAGACATATAGTGCATCATGGCACAAGGAACTCATTTTACACCATAATATCATTCCATAACGGTTCCATTCAAGCTCATGTAAGTGAGTGTGAAGGAGTCACAATGGCGGAGGATATATCAAGTCTCATGACCATGTACTGTGGCAGCACTTTGTGACATTGTCAAGGAAATGTCTATATTCTACAGAAGCATACAGCTGTCATGGTCCTGTCACTCTATCAGTCTGGGTTTTTGTGTGGCAGGACCATGACATCATCATTCTATGCCTGTCTTGTGTTTAGTTTTCTGTCTTTGTGTGAGCGCACGGCTTCAGTTGTGATTTCCCTGCCGTGCGCTCCTCGGTTGGTCTCACGTTTCATGTTCGGAGCATGGGGTCTGGATCTTGACTTCCCTGTCTGATCTGGTTTCGGTTGGTGTCGGGATCCGGACACGCATGCTCCATGTTCTGTCTGTCATTGGCGTGAGTGCATTGCACTAATGTCACCTTGGCGGCATGCACTGAAGTCAATCATTTATGTCTGTCTCTCGCGACCACAGATGCGCTTTGCATTGTGCTCGTGTTGCACTGTGCGCTTGGGTTGCGAGCTAAACATTGAGCTGTCTTCACGTTGTGCTGAAGTTTGGTCACTTAGGTCTGAGGTGTCGTGTTTGTGTGTTGGCCGAACTCTCGTACAGGTTTCCTGTCTCGTTTTGTCGACTGTTGATTGTATCGCGTGGTGTTTGCCTTGCGATGTACACTCAGGCTTTGTCTAGTGTGAGAATGCATGGCATTGCTTTGTTAGCATTGCCGTGTATTCTCTTGTCTTATCTGTCAGTTGGCATGAGCGCATGTTGCCTGTTGTCTTGGCGATATGCGCTCGTGCTATTCAGGTTTATGTGACTTGTGAGAGCAGGTGGCTTTGTTTTGTTTCTGTATTGCCACATGTCTCTCAGTCTTGCATCATACCTGGCCTCCTTGTTTGCTTATTATTAGTTCATTAGTCATTAGTCATAGCCTGCCCTGCTTTTTAACTCGTTTGATTTCTCTCCCTATTTTAGTCTCCTCGTGTGCACTGTCCAGTGCCAGTTCATCTTGTTTCATGTTTCATGTTGGTCTCTAGTCGGTCCAGTTTCCCGTCTGTTGGTCGCGGTCGGTCCTGGACACAGCTCGTCTGCCTCCAGCCCAGCTTCAGTGGGTTTCCAACCTTGACTGTGTTTTCCTCTACGGGGTAGTTTTTTGTTTGCCTTGTTTTTTTGTTTATAAATTCCCTTTTACTCTGCATTTGGGTCCTGCCTCTGCTTCAGCCCGTGACAACAGCAGCATTTGAACCGTGATCAAAAGAAATGATAATGAAGAGAGAGGGGTAGAGCTAGGTGCAAAATGCCCTCAAGAAAAAAGCAACGAAATGCAAGACTACAAAAAATTTTCTTGACTGATGGGGAACTCAGCTTTTTAGCCATATGGATTGAAAAAAGCACAGGACATCAGATTAATTAGCTTGCAACCTTAACGAGCATATCTTTTTGAAGATCAATTCAAAGACTACATGGATAGAATCACTATCATCAAGATAATGATAGAGACTGGGTAATAATTCCATTTCAGAGCAGTCTGTACAAAGCAATTTGCTAATTATTTTGATTTGGCCCCAGTGTAAGGTATTAGGATTCACCTACTTTACACAACCAATATATAGCCCTCTTTGGACCTTGCTCTGGGAGATATCTGGCTGTGCAGGTACAGATTAGATCTTCCTGGATTGTGCCACATTGTGTTGTGCTGGTATGGAGTATGGCAAGACTGAGAAAGAAAATCAAATTCCAAGACTAATAGAGAGAATTCAACAATCCATCAAAACTGGAACAATAGCTGCCTAAAAATGTGCAGTCGATTTAGTTTTAGTCGATTTCTCCAAAAATTCCTGGTCCTTGAAACATGAAATATTGTGCAATCTTGCGAGCCACATGCATTTGACATTAATATTATGATTCAGTTCTCTCTCTCTCTCTCTCTCTCTCTCTCTTTCTCTCTATATATATATATATATGAACTAACATCTATTTTTCCCAATTCATGATCTCTTTTTCTAGAAACAGCACCATTGTTGTTGTTTCTTTCTATTGCAACATCAGAAAACAAAGACTCTGTATTGATCAGTCTGACTCTGGAAAGAACATTTGTTGGGATGCTTCTCAGGGATATCACAGAGTAACATTATGCTTAATATGTCTGCTTCTGTTAAAAAATTATTAGATAATACTTTTTTTTAAACCTTTTTTAATCTAAATATCCCCAGTCTCCTTATTAAACTAGACTGCTTTCCATTGCCTTTCAAGTTTGTGTGCCAATGTAAAATTTTGGAAGAAACCCCCATGTAGTATCATGTTTTTCTCCAAGGCAAGGATGGTTTTATAAGGGACATGTGGCTGGGTTTGTAGCAGATATATTAGCATTTAAATGTAGTGTTTGAAGTATTTGTACTGACACCTGGACTCACTACAAACTGGAGTCAATCAATCTTTGTTTGTTATCATGCCCTTCACGATGAATTGCCTAAAAGCACCTCTTAGTTGAAATGTGAAGAAAACAAAATGAGAGAGTGGTGCTCTATCAGAGAACAAAAAAATACTCCCACACTGAGACTTACCTTGCAAAAGTATGCTTTTGTACACATTGTCCCTTTAGCATAATTGATTCAGATTTAAAATGATTATAACATTTTTGTTTTAAGCAGTGTACTCTATTAATTCTAGTGTTGGGTTCGAGTCCACCTTGGTCGATTCTGAGTCAAGTCCGAGTCTTTAAACAGTCGAGTCCGAGTTAAGTTCCAGTCCAAAAGGGGCTGAGTCAGACTCAAGACAGAGTCCATAACAGGACGAGTCAGAGTCGAGTCCGAATGAATCTGTTCATGAATCTGAGTTAAAATTGTAACCGTAAACTCAACATCAACATTTTAAGCTTATTTTAAACGTCACAACTAAGAAAAACAGTTTGTCAATATACACTGGTGGCCAAAAGTTTGGAATGATGTACAGATTTTGCTCTTATGGAAAGAAATTGGTACTTTTATTCACCAAAGTGGCATTCAACTGATCACAATGTATAATCAAGACATTAATAATGTGAAAAATTACTATTAAAATTTGAAAAAAAAAAATAAAATAAAATAATGTTCAGAACTTCTTAAACTACTTCAAAGAGTGCTCATCAAAAAATCCTCCACGTGCAGCAATGACAGCTTTGCAGATCCTTGGCATTCTAGCTGTCTGTTTGTCCAGATACTCAGGTGACATTTCACCCTGTGCTTCCTGTAGCACTTACCATAGATGTGGCTGTCTTGTGGGGCACTTCTCATGCACCTTACAGTCTAGCTTATCCCACAAAAGCTCAATGGGGTTAAGATCCATAACACTCTTTTCCAATTATCTGTTGTCCAATGTCTGTTTCTTCGCCCACTCTAACCTTTTCTTTTTTTTTTTCAGTTTCAAAAGTGGCTTTTTCTTTGCAATTCTTCCCATAAGGCCTGCACCCCTGAGTCTTCTCTTTACTGTTGTACATGAAACTGGTGTTGAGAGGGTAGAATTGAATGAAGCTGTCAGCTGAGGACATGTGAGGCATCTATTTCTCAAACTAGAGACTCTGATGTACTTATACTCTTGTTTAGTTGTAAATCTGGCCTTCCACATCTCTTTTTGTCCTTGTTAGAGCCAGTTGTGCTTTGTCTTTGAAGACTCTAGTGTACACCTTTGTTTGAAATCTTCAGTTTTTTGGCAATTTCAAGCATTGTATAAACTTCATTCCTCAAAACAATGACTGACTGACAAGATTCTAGAGAAAGCTGTTTCTTTTTAGCCATTTTTGACCTAATATTGAACTTAAGACATGCCAGTTTATTGCATACTGTGGCAACTCAAAAACAAGCACAAAGACAATGTTAAGCTTCATTTAACGAACCAAATAGTTTTCATCTGTGTTTGATATAATGGCAAGTGATTTTCTAGTACCAAATTAGCAATTTAGCATGATTACTCAAGGATAAGGTATTGGAGTGAGGGCTACTGGAAATGGGGCCTGTCTAGATTTGATAAAAGTAATGTCCTTACTATACTTTGTGATCAGTTGAATGCCACGTTGGTGAATTAAAGTACCAATTTCCTTCCGAAACAGCAAAATCTGTACATTATTCCAAACTTTTGGCCGCCAGTGAAAATGTAACAAAAACACCTCTGTTGCCTTTCATATATATATTTTATGTTTAGTATCCTGCTGAACAAACTTCAAAGTGGTTTCACAATGAAAGCATATGCTTTAGGTGTATGAAGAGAAAACTGTCCTTCAACACAGTTCTTATTGTGTTCTGTTGACATTTAAATTATTTGTTGCTTTTTCCCCTCCACTCAAACATAGACTAAAGAAAGTGAAAGCTGTGTTAGTCATTACAACCAAGGTTATTATGTTTCGAATTTTAATTTAGTTTTTATTTCTACTTCATTTTCAATTTGTCAATTCAATTTAATTTAGTTTTATTTAAAATTATCCCTATCTAAAGAAATAATAGTCTATACTGAGATTTCTTTCTGAATCTTTTTTCTCTATCTGCCAACTGATTTGGAAAAATACAGTACATACAAATAAGTCAACACAGTAGTATTTAGCACTTGCTGAGAAGTTACATCTCATGATTTGACTGCAAATGCTACATCCAAAAACACTGGAAAAGCCCACTGATAGTATTAGGGCCATGTCATTACGGACATGATTTTCTAGTTAATTTGTGGGAAACCGCACAATGCAGGGCAGTTCTGCATGCTGCTTATGTACCTAAATCCCTGATGTGTCCATGTGCGTCTTGCAGCAGCTGCCGCAGAAGACAGAAAAATAATACTAATTGATATTTGCTTGAGCGGCAGTCGCGTTGGTCTGCAATTAGCCTGAAATCTTTAAATACCAACCAAATAAAATTTCATTGAGCTCTTCTTTAACCGCAAAAACATGGAGAATAATAATTTTATAAAATTAACAGAAACCTTCAAAAGTGTCAGAGATCTAGACTAAAAAAAGATGTGCATAAGTTACCCAGTGGTTTACAATAAAAATAAAATAAAAAGATTCAATAAAAATGTCATTACCAACTAAACATGAAGTTTAGCTTCATACACAAACTCTGTCATTGAATAATACATTTATTTTATAGTCTATAATTAAATTATAAACAAAACATTTCACTGCCCAAACTATCCTAATATTTTATTGTGCATGGTTGAATGTTCGAATGTGTCACAGTTAGTGACCGTTCTGTTCAAAAGGACTCTTATTTTGATATGGTTATTGTCTTCTGTTATTAGTTTGCCCCAAACTTCATTTCCCATGTTGCACTGCCCTCATCACAGCCACCTGTCCCCCATCTTCCTCACCTGTTCCCTCATCAAGCACCAGTTTGTATATATACCCTCTTGTTTTTATCACTCTTTGTCAGTTCTTATGTTACCTAGCATGTTCCTGTGTTTGTAGTTGATAGATTATTTAGTTCTTTGCATTTCTCCACATTGTTTTGTATCTCCTTCATCACCTTCATTAAAAGCCTGCATATACATGTAGATCCATTGTCTCCGATCTCTGCTACAAACTGTGACAGAATGGTGGACAAATGCTGTAAAATAATGTATTTTAAGCAGCTCCTCAATACTTTGAAAATAGTCAATAAATAATAAATAGGTGCTGTTTATCTGGTTAGAGTTGCTGTCTGCTTTAGCAATAATGCTTTCCCCCCCATCTTTTTAAAAAGTTACACAGTTAATTCATCAAGCTATTATGGGCCATTTCAAGCTGACAACACTGCATGGACCACAAGAGGCTACAGAAGCCTACATGTGTAGATACCTTACACCTAAAAAGACTTAATATCCAATATTAATACTATTTTTATTTCGATTTTCTGTTATTTCTGTTTTTAGTAAACTGTGAGAGACGTGATGTGGGTGACCTCAATGAAGTTCTTGATTTTAAGTTTTTAACCATATTAAAACTGCGATGCAAGCACCATCTTGGCTGCACAAATGCCACATGCAATTTTACCAGTTCTCAGGTCCCGTGTTGTGTGAAACTGCCTTGTTTAGTTTCTATTACATTGGATACATACCTGTCTTTATGTTTTTGTCATGCCAGCCACCTCAGTAGTGTAATGCTGGGTTCAAGGAGAGGAAGAGAGGAGACGCAGGAGTAGATACTGTAAAAAGATTCTAAGTTTGTGGGCAATGGAGGAGTCAGGAGACAACGAAGCAGGTTCAAGGTCAGTCTTTTTAATCTTCAGCTTTTACACAAAGTGGATAGTAACCGTCAAAACAAACAGTTCATAAATGAATAAAAAAGTACTCTCTCTCTCTCTCTCTCTGCTCAACTGGTGTGCTTTCTGGCCACACGCTCTCTCTCTCTCTGATGCTTTGGCATGCCTTTTAAGTCTCCCTCTGCCATCACTATAATGAGAGACAGGTGTTAGAGATAATTATGAGCCAGGTGACGAGCCTTACCGCTCTCCCTCTCCCACAGATGACATGTGACCACGCCCCCCATGCCACAGATACGATGAAGAGCAGATGGAAGTGATGAGGGCAGTGAACTATGGGAGATGTAGTCCGGGGGAAAACTTCAAATTAAGAGTCCTAGGAAGACATGAGAGAGACAGACTGTGACATTATTTTGTTTGGGTGGCAGCTCTAGGAAAGGAACAGAGTCTGGAGGTTGGGCCGCAGGAGGTGGAGACTTCGGATCTAGAGGTGGAGTAGCTGGAATGCTAGGAGGTAGAGAACATGGTGAAGTAGGCTGAAACGTAGGAGTTGGAGATCCAGGAATTAAGGGCGGAGTCGTGGGAGACATAGAGGACGGAGACATGGAAGGGTCGAAGGAGACAGGTGGAGCCGAGAGAGGCTTGATGAAGGCATGCGGAGCCTGAAGAGGTCCAACAAAAGCAGGTGGAGCCATGGAAGACTCAGAGGGTGGAGCCATGGAAGACTCAGAGGGCAGAGCCATGGAAGACTCAGAGGGCAGAGCTGTGGAAAGCGGAGCCGTGAGGGGCTCGAAGGGCGAAGCCATGGAAGGCGGAGCCGTGGGAGGCTCAAGGGGCGAAGCCATGGAAGGCAGAGCCGTGGAAGGCTCGCGGGGCGAAGCCATGGAAGGCAGAGCCGTGGAAGGCTCGCGGGGCGAAGCCATGGAAGGCGGAGCCGTGGGAGGCTCGAGGGGCGAAGCCATGGAAGGCGGAGCCGTGGGATGTTCGAGGGGCGGAACCATGGAAGGCGGAGCCGTGGGAGGCTCGAGAGGTGGAGTCATGGGAGATGAAGCCAAGGAAGGTGGAGCCAGGGAAGGCAGAGACAGGGAAGGCTCAAGGGGTGGAGCCATGGGAGGTGGAGTCAAGGAAGGTGGAGCCAGGGAAGGCAGAGCCAGGGAAGGCTCAAGGGGTGGAAGGCTTGAGGGGCGGAGCCATGGAATGCGGAGACATGGGAGGTAGAGCCAGGGAAGGCGGAGCCGCGCAAGGCACGAGGGGCGAAGCCATGGAAGGCAGAGTCATGGGAGGATCGAGGGATGAGGCCATGGAGGGCTCGGGGGATGAGGCTGTGGAAGGTTCAAGGGATGAGGCCATGGAAGGTGAAGTCTTGGGGGATTGAGGGAAGAGTCCATGGGAGGCTCGGGGCTAAGAGCCGTGGAAGGCTGGGAAGTGATTCCCATGGTAGAGTACAGGCAGAGGCTGGGGATCGACCTCCACGGTCGTGAACATGGGAAGAGACTGAGGAACGACCTCTGTGATCGTGAGCACTGGCAGAGACTGGAGAGAAGGTGTCCTTTTCCTTCTCCTCCTTTTCCGGCCAGCAGGGAGCATGGTTACGGGGATGGTCGAGGCTACAGGCATTGGCTCTGGGACGGTCAAGGCTACAGACACTGGCTCTGGGATGGTTGAGGCTACAGTCATTGGCTCTGTCTCATTAACTATGGCAGGCATGGGCACTGGCTCGTTAACCATGGCAGGCATGGGCACAGGTTGTGGCCCAGGGTTCCCGCCATAATTCACAGCATACAGGGAAAATGCAACTTCCGTGGTCGTTAGGGAAGGGAATCGACCACCGGAACTTGGAGAGGATGAGCCCCCCATAAATGACAAGTAAAATGACAATAAAATGTGACTTCAATAACTTTTATTGTGCAAATCAAATCATCAGTTATTCAATGTATCATAATTAACTACATTCCCACTCCTTTCAGTTTCAATTAGAGCTTTAAATTACTGTAACACTTCTGCATGTCCATACTAATAAGGAACCTCATTCACAGGCATGCAAGCATTTTCATTCTTGCAATAACATTTCAAATTTGTGCAAACTTTCTTAAATAAACTCTCCTGAGCACAACATACTCTCTTGTGGTAGATTAATAATTTGCAAAGTCAAATTAACAAACTTCCTGATGGTTGGAGGAAGCAACACGAGGATTCAGGCTAGAGTTTCTTCATTTGCAACGTCTTGCCACTTCTGGAGCACTTAGAGTCTGGATTGATCCTCACAGTGAACCTTAGAAATAAAGTATAAATAAATATTCTACAATACATGACCATTTGCTTTTCAACATTTCTCCCTAATGTTGCTCCAAACTGATAAACTAATATATATATAATATTATTGTATTCTGTTTATCACACAAAGTGAACATATCACTTCAGACCTGGAATATGACGCACACAAGCTTCATGAAGGCACTGTCCACTGCCATTGTATTGAAGGCGGCTAGAGATATTTATTAAGATATCTCCTTTTTGTCTTCAACATAAGAAATTCATATGGGTTTTGAATGACGTAAGGACGAGTAAATTATGACAGAATTTGAATATCACCTCTACCAATATAAAAAGCTTTTTAACAGATTTAAATATTATGGCATATTACAAGATTTGCTTACATTTGATGCTTTCAATAGACAGCATTTATTTACTGGGAAGAACTGAATCCCCTGAAAAAGAAAGAAATATATAGTTTTAATCTTGCTAAAGCATTCAAAGGTGATGTCTTAGTTATGTGTAAATGTGGGAACTTTTCTCATAATGGTTAGTTCACTCAAAAATGAAAATTCTGCCATCATTTTCTCACCTAACGTCATTCCATCACCATTACCGACCCCTTTTTCTCTTTTCCATAAAGTGCACACATCATGACCAGATCGGTGAATTTCAGGAAAGGACAAAACAAAAAGCACTGTTAAATTATGTCCAAATGACACTATATATTGCAAGTGTACTGAATCCATATGATCCCCTTTTTTTGTTGTTTTTTGGTGAAAAAATTAGATCAGTGCACCAAGGAAAAACAGATCACATTAGATGTTATTACCACAAATTAATGTTTTAAAGGATCTTACCAAGAGTGATCAGTTTTGAAGTACTTGGGGAGTGCAAATCTCTACATCTGCTGTGTTGATGTGACCCAACACACACACACACACACACACACACACACACATGGTGCAGCTATCCTTATGAGGACTCTCCATAGACATAATGATTTTTATACTGTACAAACTATCCCCGTATTCTATCTCCAAACCCTACCCCTAAACCTAACCCTCACAAAAAACTTTCTGCATTTTTACATTTTCAAAGAATCATCATTTAGTATGTTTTTTAAGTAATTTGAATTATGGGGACACTAGAAATGTCCTCATAAACCACATTTATAGCATAATACCCTTGTAATTACCAGTTTGTAACCTAAAAAATTTCCTCATAAACCACCCAAACCCGCCCACACACACACACGCACACACACACAAACACACGTTAGTGCGTCTATCCTTATGAGGATTCTCCACAGACATAATGATTTTTATACTGTACAAACTATAGATTCTATCCCCTAACCCTACCCCTAAACCTAACCCTCACAAAAACTTTCTGCATTTTTACATTTACAAAAAACCATCGTTTAGTCTGTTTTTTAAGCAATTTGAATTATGGGGACACTAGAAATGTCCTCATAAACCACATTTATAGCATAATACCCCTGTAATTACCAGTTTGTAACCTAAAAAAAAAAACTTGTAAGCCACCCAAACCCACACACACACACACACACACACACACACACACACACACACACACACACACACCAGTTAGTTTTTAGTAGACAGATTTTCTAACTGTTATATTAACTGTAAGTTGATGGAATATCATGGATTGTCACTTTTAAATGAAAATTACTTACATCTGTGAAAAAGAACAGTGAATCATCCTTTTCTTTCAAGCAAGTCATCAAATGGTATCTGGAAAAAAAGGGAAAAGCTCAGGCCTCTGCACAGATCAATTTCTAGAAGAACATTTATGATTTCTTCTGTGATGAAAGGGATGACCTCAATCAAAAAATTATTTTTACAGTTACTGTTTGGACAATCACATTCATGTTCTTCAGACACCGTTTGCAAGCAGTGTTGTTCTCTTTCTCAGAGAGAGAGAGAGGACATATATGATTTTAATAGGTATGCAAATGTCAGGTTTTCTTGTACTGTCTGAATGCTGGTGCACATTCAGATATTAATTCTGTCACATATGTACCGAAACACAGAAAGCCCGTAAAATTAGACCACGTCCACAATAGTACATTTGCATTTTGAAAAAGATTTCCATTACCACATACTTTGGAAAAAGTATAGTGGCTGCATGCGAAACATTTTGGGCAGCTGACTCGCTGCCTAATCAGTTAATGGCTTAAATCGACAGCGTGTTTTAAATGAAGGGGACTGGAAAATGGTCTCAGAACTTGTGAGAAATCACCTTATTTTCATCCTACCTTCACATACAGCATCAGAAGGCAGACAGCATTTTGAGATTTTAGTTAATTCCAGCAAAAACATAATACACGTAGGCTATCAAATATCTTGATTACATGGTGATTCAAAATCAAATCTACACTAGCTAACTATCTAGTAACTAATCTTACGGTGAAGTTTACATGAGGGGAAAAACACATAAAACTACAAACCCATTCAAAATAAAACATAGACGTGAATTGCCTCAACAACACTCACCTTTTTGAGCCGATCTGAAAGTGGTTCACAAGAACCAGCATGGAGTCTTTCTGTTAATTTCAAACAAATACTGGTTGACAAAAATTTACATTTCCAAATGTTGAAGTTTAGAGAGATGAAGTCGAAAAATCAATCTGCTCTGTGGTGGCCACACAGTGAAGCCTGAGGCAAATGGGAAGCCTAAGGCATTGTGAGAACTCCTTAAACATCAAATAATCGATTACTTAAAGATTTTTTAAAGAACTACAAATAAAGGTGAGGGAAAACATATTATATAAGATAATTAAATATCACAAATATATCAGCAAACTCCCATTATGTTCTTGTTCTTTTTTCTCTCTCTGCCTTTTCAGAGCAAAAAATAGTCTCCTGTCATTGGTCAGTTTTGTTCGCGCTTAATTTGACTGTATTTGGATTTACTGTAAATCAAAAAATGCTGTATTTTAATACCACTCAGAGTATAATTACCCACAAAGCAGCTGTGAAATACAGTAGCATACTGTGCAATCACTTATTAATCTTGGTTAATTTTAATTTCAACATAATAATTAATAATTAATAATTTTCTTTATTCATCACACATTATACATTTGCACATATACAGTGAAATTCTTCTTTTTCACATATCCCAGCTAGGCTGGGGTCAGAGTGCAGGGTCAGCCATGATACGGCGCATATACCAATCCATTTAAAAAACAAAAAAATAGAAGTAGTAGGCCTATATGTTAAGAATACTTAATGTGTTACGAACACACTTTAAACTAACAATGAACAATTGTAGTTTTATAAACTAAGATTAAGCAAGATAATGAAATATCTTGTTAAAAATATTGTTTGTTGTTAGTTCATGCTATCTAATGCATGTACTAACAGCTAGACATTTAACATCAGAAACTTGTTGTAAAACTGTTACCTTAAAATGAGATGAAGATGACACACATACTGGTTGAGTACACTCACCAAATGTGCAGACATATATGGATCGAGATGCAATGTACTGAAATGGAACAATGCAGGGATTAACATGTCCCAGAATATGTGTCTCTCACAGAGTAATTAATTAGTGCTAATTCTGGAGATTTTAGCATTAGATGAACAGATTGTTCATTAAAATCTTATTTTTGTTTTATAGCCATCTTCAAGGGGACTACTCACATTTTAAACTCTATCAAAATAATTAAAAACAAGGCCCTACGGATTAGCACAGAACAGTTTTTTTTTTTTTCTTTTTCACAGTGACACAGTAGGGAATACACAGATAAATTCTTCATTTACTTCTTGCTGAGAGGACCCTTCCACTTCTTCACCACAAGATATTTTGAAGGATTTACAGTCAAATGTCTGTTTGTCCATACAATGCAAGTCAATGTGGTTAAAAACTTTCAAGATCCAAAAAGGACATAAAACAGCATAAAGGTAATCCATACAACTCATGTTGTTTAATCCATGTCTTCTGAAGCGATATGATCGGTTTTGGGTGAGAAACAGACCAAAATGTAACTCCTTATTCAAAATACTGTAAATCTTGACTCCTGCAGTCTCGATGGTGTGATGATTTGAAGCTTGATTATATGTCCTCGTGCTTGAAGCATGCGTAGAGCTGCCTTAATGTTTTTTTTTTGGAGCTTGGAAGTTTTGGACCCCATTGGTTTGCATTGTTTGGATATAAACACATCATACATCTATGAAAATAGTATTGTTTGTGTTCCACAGAGTATGAGATGGCAAAAGGGTGAGTAAATGATGACATGATCATTTTTGGGAGAACTATTCCTTTAAATACTTAACACTAACCATTCCTACATATACTTTATTATGCTTATATAATTAATAGAGCTTCAAAGCTGTCACTTTCTAACAAGTGACAGCTTGTCACCCCCCTGATAGGAACCTAGTTTGAACAGTACAATTTGGCTGTGGAAGACAATGGTTTGTGCCCTATCTAATGAAAGTCCAATAATCCAGAGTGTAAGATTACTCTGAAAATCTTGATTCATCTAGTATGCAATGAAGTGACCAAAGTCCAAATAAATGAATCAGAATCAAATTTAACTTTGACCTTATCACAATTGCCTCAATATTCCTTCAGTTCTTTGTCCATAGGGTGACCAGATTCCTGTTTGTGGAAAATGGGACAGCCCCATCACAGCAAAAATTGACATATCCTTACCTAGGCCCAGATCAATGCGAAGTAGAGAGTGCATCCGCATCTGTAACTGTTGTCACCTTGTATTTTTCGCTAGCAGCAATTTTTCTCAGTGTGCGCTTGTCTTTCAAGAGTATATCATAAAATGCAGAGCAGTCCAAAATTAAGATGAACGAATAGCATCGCCTTCATGACTGTTACACTGAATCGAGATCTGGTGTCCATGCTGCGTTCATTAATAAGAACGCACGCTCCACAGATGCAGATGTCCCAGGCAGGGGACGACCTTGGCTAAGACTCCGAAGTTGATGGTCTAGCTCTCCAGCTCACGAAAAACGTCTGTCCATCTCTCAGACACAGCCATCTTGTTCATGTTCCACTCAGTGATGCGACGAGTGACAATGTTTTTCACGCAAGCCCACTCATCAAAGAGTGTGGTTTCGTCAAAAAAAAAGAAAAAAAAAAAAGAAACTGAGAGCAGGGATTCTGGAGTAGAAGTTTTCGAGGCTGCTCTGAATGTCTTACCACTCTGGGATGTCTGGGATATCTCTCAGTCAAACTTGGGGCATTTTTTTTTTGAGAAAGAAAGTATGCACGCAGACCATTGAAAAGGTGTAGTTTTCTTTCAAGAGCTGGACCAAGAAAGAGAAAACGTGTGTTGCTATGCTGCAGTAATTTCTGATAGTCCAGCTGCACAAATGTAATATGACAGCTTCAGATTTCGGGCAGAAGAAAATGTCAGATCATAAAAAAAATGTTGTTTTTTTTTTATATCCCCTTTTCTCACAATTTGGAATGCCAAATTCCCACTACTTAGTAGGTCTTCGTGGTGGCGGAGGACAATTCTCAGTTACCTCCGCTTCTGAGACTGTCAATCCGTGCCTCTCATCACATGGCTCATTGTGCATGACACCGTGGAGACTCCCAGCATGTGGAGACTCATGCTACTCTCTGCGATCCATGCACAAGTTTCCACACACCCCATTGAGAGCGAGAACCACTAAATTGCGACCACGAGGAGGTTACCCCATGTGACTCTACCATCCCTAGCAACTGGGTCAATTTGGTTGCTTAGGAGACCTGGTTGGAGTCACTCAGCACACCCTGGATTCGAACTCGCAACTCCAGGGGTGGTAGTCAGCGTTAATACTCGCTGAACTACCCAGGCCCCCAGATCATACAATTTCTTGATCAATTTCAGAGTGCAGTCAGCCGACTGAAAACTATGTCCATGCACAACAGAATGATAAGCAATAAGTCCTTCACTTGCGTGCACCTTGTCAGATTCGGAACTTTGCTTCACAAAAAAAAAAAAAAAAAAAAAAGCTAACACTTGGTGTGGCACACTTACTTTTAGCAGCATCCACATGCTTTTTTGTATGAACATGCTGTGCGATGTCGGTGCGGCCTCCATGGGCAATGGAAAAGTAAGCTCCACGAATCTCACACCTCACTTTACTAGGCTCTGTCTGTGACTCCTTTTTTAGAAATTTAAACTCTTTTTGAAGATCCTCATTAAATGAACATGCACACTTCCTTGACATTTTTCCAACCGCAATTTAATATGTGTGCTCTTTCAAACTGACTCTAACTGGACGTCTATTGATAGGGGATTGTGACTGGATACTCTAATCTAACCATGTACTTCAAATAACACGTTGTGATTTTATTGGTTTTACAAGCCGTATCCTTGGCTACCTTTGATTAGAATACTCACGTGGCTGAGAAAGCCGCATAGGCGATAGAGACATTATAGTAGAGGGGACATACAGGACTGTGGCAGCGGGGGCGTGGTCAAGCGTCTGCCCGGAGAGTGAGAAAGAGGTATGGGTGCATATACCTGAGCCAGATTATGATTAACACCTGTTTCTAATTGCAGTGAGCTTGGGGTGAGCGGTATAAAAGGACCACGCCACTGTCAAGAAGCAGAGAGAGTCAGGGACAAGAGACCTTATTGTGAAGCTGATGAGTTATTGTTGTGAAACTGATGAATTATTATTGTGAAGCTGATGAGTTGTTGAGAAGCTGTTGAGTCATTGTGAAGCTTTAAAGTGCTGGAGTATATTAATTAAAGCCTTACTTGTGAAGAAACAGCTCTCCTTTGTCCTCCTGCTGTGAAGCTCCTTTACAAGGACAAAACACTATTTTTTCAGAATAAGTCGGGACACTAGAAAAAGTGCTTAAATGTGGGACTGTCCCAGGAAAAATGGGATGTCTGGCCACCCTATTTGTCCGTCAACTGTTTTCTCAATCAGAGTGCCTAGTTCTCTGTTCATTTCAACTGACTTGATTTTTGATGAAAATTTCACAGGTTTAACCTAACCAATAATTCCTAATTTCTTTCTTTAATATTCTCTGCCATTAGGTTTTGCACATTAAGCCACTATTGACTGACAAATCTTCACTGGCAGTCAAATAGGAGTAGTTCAAAGTGTACTCAAGCCCCTCTGAAACATCATAGACTTACAAATTACTCTCAGGCAATATAATATCCTCAAGATGATGCTAAAACCTTTCAGTAACCCCATTATTCAGTTCGACAACACATTTGAGGTCTGGGTGTCCCTTATTCAAAATGCACTCTTGCACATTTGTAGCCCCGAGCTATGTCGGGCCTCTGAGCACAGGTCTGTGTTTCTCTGCCTATAATGGGGAGGCCATTGTAATGTCATTTATCCAACTTACCACAGCGTCAAAGCCTGGCGCCCTCACTGCAGACTAGGCTCCATCATTGGGTAAACAGTGTTGCACATGAGTGTGGTCTCATCAATAAATTCTTAATGACTCTTTCTGCCTCTGTAGGACCTCTCTATCATGAGCTGAGTAAAACCCGAAGGGATAGGTGAAGACAGAATGAGAGAAAGGCACAATCAGTGAAAGAGAGATATATAGACTATGTGAAGTGTATGGTAAACAATATGCATGATCTGGAAAGCATATTTTGATTGCAGAGGAGCATTTTTGTTTGCCACAAATTTGGATGAATTAAATGTTCCATGTTTATACAACAAATGAGTCACAGGTATAGTAACAGGCCCTGTGAAGCAAACCAAACAAAACCTCTTTCAATATGACTTCATCAAAAATACTTAAAAAAGACATGATTTCATGGACGATCATGTGGTGAGAAAGTTCCATCAGCGTAAGTTTGCAGAAAGGCTTAGAATTACATAACTGCAAAACTGAACAAAGTTTGGATGCATTTATGACAGAAACTTGCTGCGTGAGAAGACTGGGCTTTCAATTAAGTCCAAGTCAGCTCCAAAGAAAATGCATAGCTATGAGTGAGAACCTTGAGAAATGAGGAGCACTCCACTCTTCAGAAGTTTTTGTTTTCAAATAGACATACTGTACTGTATGTATTACACATACGTAGCTAACCATTCCAGCTATCACACTACAGCACACCATCATCCATAACAAATGCTAGTTGACCAGCCATAATGGAAATGTTAGTTCAGTGTAGCTCAAAGACACAATAGTAATAGAAATTGAACCCACATTTATAACAATATGAGCAAGGACTCCAATTAGGCAATTTCCAGTTGTTAAAGGGTTAGTTCTCCCAAAAATTATCTCATCATTTATACACCCTCATGCCATTCCAGGTGTAAATGACTTACTTTCTTCTGCAGAACAAAAATTTAGATTTTTAGAAGAATATTTCAGCTCTGTAGGTCCTTAAAATGCAATTGAATGGGTGCCAAAATTTTGAAGCTCAAAAATCCACATAAGGGCAACAGAAAAGTACTCCAGACGACTCTGGTGGTTAAATCCATATTTTCTGAATCTATATGATAGGTGTGGGTGAGAATTGTACATCCGTTTTCTTTTACTTTCACGTTCTCCTTCTGTTTTTTGACCCCTACTGAGCAGGGAGGAGAATTTATGACAACAAATGATTTAAATATTGATCTGTTTCTCACCCACACCTAACTTGTTGTGTCTGAACGCATGGATTTATCCACTGGAGTCATATGGATTACTTTCATACTCCCTTTATGTGGAGTTTGGAACTTCAAATTTGTGGCACCCATTCACTTGCATTGTAAGGACCTAGAGAGCGGAGATATTCTTCTAAAAATCTTAATTTGTGTTTTGCTGAAGAAATAAATTCATACGCATCTGGGATACCAGGAAGGTGAGTAAGTCATGAGAGAATTTTAATGTTTGGGTGAACTATCCCTTTAATAAATAAACAGTGTTGGGGAGTAGCTAACTTAACTACATTTTTCAGTAGCTTGACAGTAGCTCAGCTGCTTTTAAAACAGAGTAGCTTTACCAGTAGCGAACTACTTTTTCCAGCAAGTAGCGGTGTAGCGTGACCAAACACTACATCCTGTTGGTCAGATTGTAACTAATAGCCTTCCTTATTGTGTCGAAGCCAAACTTTTACCAGCAAAGCGTCCGACGATCTGGCAGCATATTTCTGTCTGCTGATCAGAATCAGGCAGCACCATCTTCTTCTTTTGTAATGGCAGATCACAAACAAAAATAGTGAATTACCGCCATCTACTGAGAGCTTATTACAGCTCACTTGGATAAGAAGAGATTGCCTGATGGTTATGTAAAGTGAGCAAACACAGTTTGTTTACCTTTACAAGACCTACAGGGGCAGGTAATTCTGAAAATGATAAAAGAACACCATTTTATTCTTCTATGAAACAAAGAATGTTTCAGACACTTTGTTCTTAATAGATCACACAACAGCATATTTACCTTTACTATTTTAAATAAAATAATTCAAAAAGTTATTATTACCTTTTGAGGGATTTTTTTTCTGTTCTAAATATGTTTATTTCGCTTCTCATCATCTGTGCATTATTGGGAGCAGCGAGTGAATTATTATTATAATATTTATACATATACAGTAAATATTATTATAATAATTACTATCATGCAGAACAATTTGATTTCTCAGTTTCTTAGCATTTAATTAACTATTATTTTCATGTAAAATAAATAAAATGATTGGTAAAAGAAATCATTTATGGCATGTATTTTTATGCAACAATCTAGCATGACCATCCGTCCACTTTTTTTGGACCTGAACAAAGCAAACAAATATTTGTAGAGCAACCTCTGTATGTGACCTGTAAATCTGGCACTTGCATGTCAATGGCAAAAAAGTCAGTAACTACAATGAGCATGAACCCAGGTGAGGGGAGAAACAAGCCCTGAGTCTTTATTCACATATTATCCACACTAAATATTATGTAACAAGAACATAAAATGCCAGCCCAAGGAGAGTTTTTCATAAAAATGTGATCTTTGGGAAGTAGGCTACACCTGGCCACAGCAGGACTGAAAAGTGTGAAGTACAGTATAAAAAAGATTTTTTAATGGCGTCTGATCATTTTTGTTTTTATTTTATACTGTTGTATTTTATTTTATGGCCATTATTAACTGTATTAATGTTACTATTCATTAAATGTATTAAATAAATTTTATATATTTAATTAAACACATTAAATGTATTTAATACATTAATTAATAAATGTCATTAGTGTAAATTCTGTTATTAATATTACTGGTTTGATGGTAACATAAAAAAAAAATATATTGCCTCATTAAGTAGCTTCAATGTAGCTAGCTACTTTTTGATAGTAACTTGTAGTGTAGCTAACTACTTTTTCAAAAGAGTAGCTTGACTGTAGCTTAATTAAAATTATGAGTAGCTTGTAGCTTGTCAAACTACAGTTTCAAAGTAGCTTCCCCAACACTGTAAATAAATACAGTATATACAGTCATCAAGGGCATAGCAACCATGGGAGACTTGGGGAATACGTCCCCCACACTCTTTAAAAAGGTGATTAGGTCACCTGCAATTTTTCTAGCTAAATCCATAGTGATTACTAATATATATATATATATATATATATATATATATATATATATATTTTTTTTTTTTTTTTTTTTTTTGAAAGTTTTAAATCAACATAAGTGGAGTTTATATCAATCTTCATTAAGTTATGCTTTTACATTATGTTTGTGAGGTAACAGTTTGATTAGTTCATTTTGCCCATTAAAGCAGATTACTAGATATGTGTTAAATATGTAAAGTTAGTTTTAATATCAACTCCTGGTTTATAACTGCTATGTTGGTGTAGGACAATCAAGCACTCCCAGTTTGAAGTAAAAACAAAAAACTGTAAGAAAAATTATAGATATGCTTTGTTCTTATATACTTAAACATTTGACTGAAGTCAATAGATTTGTAGCCATGCAAATTCTAAAACAAAAAATGTATGGACCTTATTGAAACTCATGATTATTATAAGACTATTATTATTGTCTTTTAAACAAAATTCATGCACAGCAGTTCAAAAACTGAAGGGAAATAATTGATTTGATTTGTTCAAATAATGCTTAAACACTGCTGAAGTATTTTGGTAGATTTGCAGACATATAAATGTTTTTATTTATTTATTTTATTTATTTATTTATTTTTGGACATGTTTATTCAATGTTAACATGATCAATGTACAATGTGCCTTCCTGAGGGAAATAGAAATACAGTCATTTAACAGAAAATCTTCAAAATATTGTGTGACAGAAACAACTCCAAAGCAAGAGGGATAGTGTATAAATGATAACATACATGCATAAACATACCCAAAATAAATAATAATAATAAATAAATAAAAAAGAAACTAAAATAGTAATAATAAACATAAGAATAATACCATTTATAAATATTAATATTGGTGACTAGATTAGTCACAGAGTTTAACAATCAAAACCTACAGAAAAGCACATGAAAAGATTTCCCATACATATTTCTTGCGATGACAAGAATAGATCGATACGTGAAAATGTTTGGTGAGGCTGAGAGAAAAAAAGTATAATCTTTCCCCCTCATATGAACTAACCGCCAAACATCAAACAGTTCCAGATCCTTGCAAAATTCTGAAAGCCTATGACTCTTCCATGATCTGGTACCTCTTGGAGGAGACTGGTCTATGGATGGGTCTAGTATGCAGTTAAAATCCCCTCCCAAGAGTATGAAAGAACATGAGAATGAAGAAATGTCAGCAAGTAATTTGGGAAAAAATTGAGGATCATATGCCGTGGGGGCATAAATGCAGCCAATCAGCACATGTTCCCCATATAAAAATCCTGAAAGAAGTACATAACGACCTTCATTATCTGTAATCGATTTTTCTCATTTAAAGGAGAGATTTTTATGAAGAAGAATTGCGACTCCCCTGCTGTTGGACTTATAAGAGGAGAAAAAAACCTGGCCAACCCAGTTTCTACACAGTTTCATATGCTCTATATCAGAGAGATGGGTTTCTTGAAGCAATGCAATCTGACATTTCTCCTTCAGAAAAAAAGAGAGAAGTTTTTGCCTTTTGATAACATGGTTAATGTCTTTCACATTAAGGTTAATTAATTTAAGATCACTCATGGACAAATTCTACCATAACATTGAAATAGTCTTGATAATACTAAAATCCAGATATAAAAGAGCTCGGGGGTGTTAAAACAGCATGAAGTATGGTCATAATAATGAACAAAATAGCACACAAAACAAAACCATACCCTCCCTGCCCCGTTATCAAAAACATTTACAAACCTAGCTTGATAAACACATCCCTCCCCCCCAACCAAGCTTAAATACAAAAGTGTGGAGGATATGAAAAGCAGCAGCCACATTACACCGAAAGACGGAGTTTAACTCTATCTAACACTCCCCCCCCCCCCCCCACACTCCCATCGCTCATAATATCACGTAGCAGTAACCAAGTGGCTATAATTACTGTATGTGCCCAAAGCGGAACACCTTAGGAAAATTAAATAAAAAAATAAAAAAACAAACTATAACCATTTGACTGAAATAGGAATAAACAGCTGTGTAACAACATCCCTCAACACCACAGTGGTGCAAAACATTAGAGAATCAGAAATAAAGTCTTTAAATGTATAGTGAACAGAGTCTTTAAAGTACCTGTCCGTCCAAGCATTTACCGACTGTAATAATGGGATGCAACACTCATCCCAGTCATTCGTGTAAACATAATATTTTAGTCCAACCCGTTCAGATACGCCTGTGCATCTTGTGCAGAATGGAAGGAGCGGTCAGACCCACTGAGGTTGAAACAGAGGTTAGCAGGGTAGCGCATCACAAAACGGACACCTCTTTGAATGATCTGACCGCAGACATCATTGTATGCCCGTCTTGCCTCTCTGACCTTAACTGACAGGTCCTGCGTGATAAGAATGTCACTGACTTCATATGTAAGACAATTCTTCTTAGCAGCAGCAGCCATGATTTTACTCTTGTCCAAGTAATTATGGAGCTTGATCAACACAGGGCGTGTGCGGTTAGGTTTAAGTGGGCCAAGTGTTCTATGCACGCAGTCGATTTTAACAGTGCCATGTTTTGTTTCAATCTCCAGCAGCTTGGGCAGCCAGGTTTGAAAATTCTCAACTGGTTTGGGACTCTCCGCGCCTTCCTTCAGACCAATGATACGAATATTGGCCCGCCAGCTATGATTTTCGGCGTCCTCTGCCCTCTCCGAGAGGAACTGTACAGTTTTTTCCAACGACATTATCTTGTTGTGAAGTTCCGCCACTATGTCCTCGGTCTGGGAAACACGGCTCTCCACCTCTGTGATACGTTTCGTGTTATCCTCTAATCAGGTTGTAATTGAGTCTAATGTCGACTCAAAACGAGCTAATTTATCATCTAGGAAGGCACTTAGATTATCAGTTACAGCCTGTGCCAGACTGGAATGTTCAGCTGAGGAACCACCATCTTTGTTACCCTGACAAGCAGACGGTTGGCCTTTTGTTGTCGTGCGGCCTCTTCTAGTTTCTTGTTGGGAAGCCGCGGGACCTGACCCTGACATGTTTATGAGTTGGATGATGAAAATTAAAGTAAATGGCCACACAGTTTAAAGTAAAATTAACAAAATCACGTGACTCCCCAGACATATTAATTTTAAAGGAAAGATTTTTTTTCATTGATTCAATGACTCATTCATTTAACATAAGAAGCTAATTTGTCGTCACCTTCTGGCATAATCAGAAACACATGCACAATTGCAATTACTGTAACTGAATAAATGATTTATTAAAAAAACAGCTTGTGCTCAGTCTTTTATTGTCATGGGTGAAAGAGAAGCAAGTGTTCCAGAATAAGATGCCCTTTATTTTTGCAGCTAATTCTGGGAATAAATATTTTGGTATAACATGTTTGTGGACCTGTGATTGTCTTACCTTTTTGCCTTTCATGAGTTTGCATTCTTGTGTGTTGATTAAAATATTAAATATTCAATAAATATGTAAATAAATAATAAAAATACATTTTCAAAAGTTCAAAATAAAAGTTATGATTTTTAAATTTATGATGTTTTAAGGTTTTTCAAAGAAAGTTCTATATGTAGCCTAAATGGCTGGCTAATTCAACTTTGTCAGACAGATATTAAAAGTATTTAATACTTATATACTGTATTAATATATAATATATTAATACTGTACTGTTAAGTGTTGGGTCTGTGAAAGCCATGCCGACAGCTGTGCTCCCCACCCAAAGTGTTCCCAGAACATCTAGTGAGCGGCACAGAAAAGTACCTTAACCCATTTGCCCCTTACCAAAGACATCATCAGATCTATTTACAAGCCTCTGCAGTCTGAGTTTGAATCGTTAAGCTCAACTTCACTTTCAGGTCACAGCTCTTTGGCTCTCACCTTGCAGCTATGAATCAATATCTGTCACACTCTCAGCCATGATCTCCCAGACGTGCATTTCAATATTTTCCCATAAATTGGAATATTACAAATGTACCGGCTATGAACAAAATCAGAAATTAGTGGCTTCATGTGCTTGTCTGGCCAATATGCAAAATAAACATCCCTTTGTTCTCTTTAATATGAGTTTGTATTATCTTAAAAAAAATAAATAAATAAATAAACTACAAAAGACATGAATAAAAAAAAACCAAAATAAATATTTTCCTCAAAATGGATTGTCAGTTCAGTCTCATATTTTTGGTTCTAATTTCAAATTTGTAATAAATGAATAGAGCTACTGCAGTAGAACAACTGGTGTTATGTTACATATTACATAATTTTACACACACAGAGTTGTATATTTGAAATCTGAAAGTGCTTTGAAATGAATTCCTTACAAACAACTATGTCTGCCTGTTTGTATGCACAATGTGGCATTTTTTCGAATAGTTAGACACATTGCTATGTAGCCTTAATCACATAGTGACAGTGCATGTTTATTGCTCTTATTTTTGTAATGGTACAATAAAAAGGGAAAGAGAAAGGAGTTCTGCTTCAGTTCTGTGTATTTGACAGAGAGCAAATTCCTATTGGGCAAAGGTCATTTGAAGAGCAACCAAATTTTTAACACAGTGCTTAACACCTCATTATTGACTAAGCCTTCTGAAATGAACAAGTGAAGGATTTGTGAATGCATTCCTTACTGTGATTAATTGTCAATGTGGTCTCATGAAGACCAGGAAGGATTGTATACAACACACTGACAACCACTGAGTGGAGATTGATGGGCACACTTTAACACAAGGTTAGCCATGACAGTTAATTTAATTTGCTCCCTTATCAGCTGTTATTGTCAACAAGCTAGAATAGAAGACACACAATTAAATGGGTTTGCAGGCTTCAAGATTATCAAATAATAGTCTAACACAGAAGAGATGAATCTGGGAAAACTTGGTTATGTCAAGGATGGTACTGTTAAATGACATTAACTTACATTCCTGTATAGCACAAGATGTTATGCATGTGTACAGTTGAAGTCAGAAGTTTACATACACTTAGGTTGAAGTCATTAAAACTCATTTTTCAAATCAAATCAAATCAAATCAAATCACTTTTATTGTCACACAACCATATACACAAGTGCAATAGTGTGTGAAATTCTTGGGTGCAGTTCCGAGCAACATAGCAGTCGTGACAGTGACTGTCAATTTACAATAAACATCAGATTAACACAACACAATTAAAGTCTAATATACACATAATTTCACACAACACAATATACAAATAATAACATACACATACAGTATACAATACACACAATATAGAATACACATTATACAATAAAATAGTATATATAGAATATATATAATGTACAGTAGGTTGTATTGTACTGTATTGACATTCAGGCTGTCGGTTGATAGTAAGCTATTAAGAGAGAATCTAATATAATAATAATATAATTTATGACAGTCCAGTGTGATATATAAGAGTAAGAGTAATAAAGTGCAGTGCTGATGTATTTGATCATGGGAGATCAAGAGTTCAAAAGTCTGATTGCTTGGGGGAAGAAGCTATCATGAAGTCGGCTGGTGCGGGTCCTGATGCTGCGATACCACCTGCCTGATGGTAGCAGTGAGAACAGCCCATGGTTCGGGTGGCTGGAGTCTCTGATGATCCTCCGAGCTTTTTCACACAATGCCTGGTATATATGTCCTGGAGGGAGGGAAGCTCACCTCCGATGATGTGTCTGGCAGTTCGCACCACCCTTTGCAGTGCTTTGCGGTTATGGGTGGTGCTAATGCCGTACCAGGCGGAGATGCAGCCAGTCAGGATGCTCTCTACAGTGCAGGTGTAGAACCATGTGAGGATGTGGCTGTTCATTCCAAACTTCCTCAGCCATCTCAGGAAGAAGAGGCACTGATGAGCCTTCTTCACAACGGCTTCAGTGTGGATGGACCATGTGAGTTCCTCAGTGATGTGGACACCGAGGAAGCTGCTGACTCTCTCCACTGGTGCTGCATTGATGGTGATGGGACTGTGTTCTCTGTCTTTTCTTCTGAAGTCCACCACAAGCTCCTTTGTCTTACTGACGTTGAGGGAGAGGTTGTGCTCCTGACACCAGTGTGTCAGAGTGTGTACCTCCTCTCTGTAGGCTGTTTCATCATTGTCAGTGATCAGACCTATCACCGTCGTGTCATCAGCAAACTTAATGATGGCATCGGACCTATGTGTTGCCACACAGTCATGTGTGTACAGAGAATACAAGAGTGGGTTGAGAACACAGCCCTGCGGGGCTCCAGTGTTGAGGGTCAGTGATGGGGAGATGTTGCTGCCTATTCTAAACACCTGGCATCTGCTTGACAGGAAGTCCAGGATCCAGCTGCACAGGGAGCTGTTTAAGCCCGGAGTTTCTCATCAAGCTTGGAGGGCACTATGGAGTTGAATGCTGAGCTGTAGTCTACAAACAGCATTCTCACATAAGTGTTCTTTTTTTCCAGGGGGGAGAGAGCAGTGTGTATTGTAGATGCAATGGCATCATCAGTGGAGAGGTTGTTGCAGTAAGCAAACTGCAATGGGTCTAGTGAGAGAGGCAGCACAGAGCAGGTGTTATCTCTGATTAGTCTCTCAAAGCATTTGCTGATGATGGGGGTCAGAGCAACAGGACACCAGTCATTTAAGCAAGTGATTTTGGATTGCTTTGGAACAGGCACAATGGTGGATGTTTTGAAGCATGTGGGGACTACAGACAAAGAGAGGGAAAGGTTGAAAATGTCCATAAAAACACCAGCCAGTTGGTTCGCGCATGCTCTGATGACGCGGCCCAGAATGCCGTCTGGACCCGCGGCTTTGCGGATATTCACCCGTCGGAAGGATCGGTTACATCCGCTACAGAGACGGAGAGTGAACTAACCTCTGTAGCTTCGGCCGCGAGAGCTCTCTCCGCAAGGGCGGTGTTATTTCCCTCGAAACAAGCATAAAAAGTATTTAGCTCATCCGGGAGAGAGGCAGCGGTGTTCATGGCGGAGTTTTTATTCCCTTTAAAGTTCGTGATGATATTAATTCCCTGCCACATGCTTCTAGAGTTGGTGGTGTTAAACTGTCCTTCAATCTTGTTCCTGTACTGACATTTTGCTGTTCTGTTTTTCAGAGGGCATAACTGGCTTGTTTATGCTCTTCCATGTTCCCGGAATTAAAAGCGGAGGTCCGCACATTAAGTGCCGCGTGAACATCGCTATTAATCCATGGCTTCTGGTTCGGATAGATCCGTATTGTTTTGGTTGGAACGACATCCTCTACGCACTTTCTGATGAAACACGTTACGCTATCAGCATAAAGCTCGATGTCGTCATCAGAGGCGGACCGGAACATCTCCCAGTCCATGTGATCAAAACAGTCTTGTAGCATAGAGTCTGATTGGTCCGACCAGCACTGGATCGTTCTGAGGGTGGGTGCTTCCTGTTTCAGTTTCTGCCTGTAAGCGGGCAGAAGCAGAATGGAAGAGTGGTCTGATTTGCCAAATGGTGGGCGGGGGAGGGATTTGTAGCCATCCCAGAAGGGAAAGTAGCAATGGTCCAAAACCCGGTCCCCTCGTGTGTTGAAACTGATGTGTTGGTGGTATTTTGGTGCGACTGATATGAAACTAGCTTTGTTAAAGTCCCCGGTCAAAATGAACGCAGCCTCAGGGTGCACGGTTTCCTGCTTGCTTATAATCCCATACAGTTCCTTGCATGCCCAGTCTGTGTCGGCTTGTGGCGGGATGTACACAGCAGTGATAATGACCGCTGTAAATTCCCTCGGTATCCAGAATGGTCAACACAGAAGCATGAGAAATTCCAGATCAGGAGAGCAGAAAGACTTGATAGAATGTAAGTTCCTCTGATCACACCAGGATTTGTTGATCATAAAACATACACCACCACCTCTGCTTTTACCTGAGAGGTCTTTCGCTCTGTCCGCTCGGTGCATGGAGAACCCCACGGATTCAAAGACTGAGTCTGGAATCTCAGCAGACATCCAAGTTCTGTAAGGCAGATAATGCAGCAGTCCCTCGTCTCTCGTTGGAAAGAGATCCGCGCTTTCAGCTCGCAGAGCTTGTTGTCCAGAGACTGAACATTTGCCTGTAGAATACTGGGTAGCGGGGGTCGATTTGCGTGGCGTCTTACTCTGATGAGAACGTCGGCTCTGTTTCACCTTTTCCTTTTGCGTTTCGTGGCCGGGCTGCCCAGACAAAGGGCTCCGCTTGCGTGTTTGTAAACAGCAGGTCGGCATTGAGGAATTTGAAGTCCGGTTTATGGTGTGAAATTGCTGAACCAATGTCCAAAAGTGTTTGTCTGTCGTAGACAATAAGGCAGACAACATCCAAGATAAAAAACATAAGAATTGTAAACAAAACAAACAAAACACTTCCATATTGTGTCGGAGCTCGCAACGCAGCAAGCATACTCGGCGCCATCTTGAGTCCATCTTGGTTTTTTAACTACTCCACAGATTTAGGACATCTAATTTGTGCACAACACAAGTAATTTTTCCAACAATTGTTTACAGACAGATTGTTTCACTTTTAATTGACTATATCACAATTCCAGTGGGTCAGAAGTTTACATACAAGTTAGCTGTGCCTTTAAGCAGCTTGGAAAATTCCAGAAAATGATGTCAAGCCTGTGGATGTATTTTAAGGCCTACCTTCAAACTCAGTGCCTCTTTGCTTGACATCGTGGGAAAATCAAAAGAAATCAACCAAGACCTCAGAAAAACAAAAATTGGACCTCCTCAAATCTGGTTCATCCTTGGGAGCAATTTCCAAAAGCCTGAAGGTACCACGTTCATCTGTATAAATAATAATACGCAGGTATAAACACCATGGGACCACGCAGTCATCATACCGCTCAGGAAGGAGATGTATTCTGTCTCCTAGAGATTAACATAGTTTGGTGCGAAAGCGTAAAGTGTAAATCAATCCCAGAACAACAGCAAAGGACCTTGTGAAGATGCCGGAGGAAACAGGCAGACAAGTATCGATATCCACAGTAAAACTAGTCCTATATCGACATAACCTGAAACACTGCTCAGCAAGGAAGAAGCCACTGCTCCAAAACCACCATACAAAAGCCAGGCTAAAGTTTGTAAGTGCACATGGGGACAAAGATCTTACTTTTTGGAGAAATGTCCTCTGGTCTAATAAAATAAATTAAATCATCCTCTCTACTATTATTCTGACATTTCACATTCTTAAAATAGTGATCCTAACTGACCTAAGACAGGGAATGTTTTCTAAGATTAAAAGTCAGGAATTGTGAAGAACTGAGTTTAAATGTATTTGGCTAAAGTGTATGTAAACTTCTGACTTCAACTGTAAGTATGCAAAGTATGTTCAAAATATTTAAACTATTCTAATAAAGTTCTATGAAACCATGTATGAACGTCCCTCAGAGCCTTCACATGTGTCCTTCAAGCAGATTAAATGATAGATTTCCTCATCATAATCACTCCATACTGTCTACGTTCAAACAGTGAGTGTTTGGGATTGAAAGTCCAATTTACTAAGAGGTGCGACTCAAATTATTCTCTTTATATTCAACATGATCACACAGGAAGTCACATGTTTTTTAAGAGAGTTCCAGTACTCTCAAATTGGCAACTTTGTGCTGACTCGCTGATAAGCGGCATCATCACATTTTTGCATATAGGCTAAGAATGTTTACCTTCCCTTGTGCCGCGACCAGAACAAATAACCGAAGACAGGTTGAAGTCATGTTCCTTTCCTATTCTTGCAATAGCCATGAATAACACTTGTAACAACAGTGACAGTGATGAAAGTAAATATCAAAGATGATGACTCCAAAGTGGGAGTTGATTTTAAAATTGTATTAACCGACAGCGGCTTCCAATGCGTTTTTGGGTAGAGTGCAGCATTTGGGTCTTGCCTAGACCACAAAACTGAAGGGTGCAGCTCCAATGGAATACAGGTGGAAACACAGTGACTGCTGCTAAAACCTTAGGATGAAATACAGCTCATTTATCAGTCTCTGCGAGTTACCGGAACCCCACATGAAAAAATGCAACACACTTGCATTGTATGACGTGGAAGACAAATAGCACTCACAGCACAAGCTTACCAAACTCGCTCTCAAAATTTAAGGAATTCGGTTTGGTTACAGAATGCAGTTGTCCTACACATTTATAACCAAATTGATTGTGTATGTAACCACATTTAGCACTCTAAAAAATAAAAAAAATATAAATATATCTATCTATAAGAGAGTTGGAGTGTAAATCCTACCTTTCCAGAGCCTGCTGATATGAAAAGTGCTTTTCAAGAGTTGTTTGCTGTGAAGAAATATAGCCTGCATGCATTTTGATTCTGACCTGCTCATTGGAACATGGGCAGGTGAATCGGCCAGCTGTGCAGAAACACATCAGCAATTGAATGGCAATCAAATAAGTGTCAATCTGCCTCTTTTAAATTCTGCTCTGACTCACTCATACACCTTTATACAGCCTAGTGGTCCTGCTCGGAGGACCTTACGGGGAAAAAGAGTTTGAAAAAAGTACTGCATGATTGAAAAATAATAAAACACAGTCAAATTCCTTTAAAAAAAATTAAATTAAATAAAAAAATAAATAAATAAAAGAAATGTAGGACTAATGACTAACTTGGTGTATAGTGTAGGGTTTCACGGTAGACCGGTGTTACAGTAGTATCGTGATACTAAAGCTTCAAAATACTGGCGGTGCCACCGTATTTTTTAAATGGTAGTGCCGTCCGTACGGTAGTACCATAAGTTATGTTGTATGTGCGGTGGTAAATATTATTTTCGCTAAAGCCTTCATTTGAATGAGACCTATGTCTGCAATAACATTAAGAATACAGTCTTTTCAAGTGGCACCCCTTCACGCAGTGCCCTTTAAGGCACAAAATGCTATTTAGAATTTGCCCCTTATATAGCATTGTTTATTTTTTAATGAGTGGTTTTCCCATGCTTAAAACACACACGTCTGAATCCCAGTTTGTTAATTTGGCGGTTGTGTCTCCTAATGGATAATATGGATTTAAGTAAAACTTTGGAGAGTGAGAAGCTTTTTACACAACATAATTCACATAGTGAGATTTGGAATTATTTTGGGTTTTGGCTGATGAGACCGGAAAAACCCATTTGCTGTGAATGTCTACAGATTTCAAGCCAAAGGGGTAAACCTTATTTAACACCTTTGTTCACATCCCACTGCCTCTGCAGAATACACACAGGTTAGTGGCACTTCATTCAATCTGATAAATAACAATAAAGTCAACACAAACAGACAGATGTAAAGAAAATTTGTCCTCTTCAAACTCAATTATATCATAAAATATATTTTTGTTTATATGCACACCTCCATGAAAACACACATTATATAAACCAGCAGATTGAAAGAAATATAAACAGTCTTATCTGTAAGTCATGAATGATGAGGATGGAGGTGAGTGTCCAGTTTCAAACAGTGTATGTAGAAATAAGTGATCGTGAAAACACCATCCGTGAGGCAAATACCAAAAGTCATTTCTTTTCCGGTGTAAAATATAATCCATATTTTAAAAAAGTAATCCAGACAAAAAATTGTCTTTATAAACCCTTTTGCAGCGAAATCCAATCCAAGGATCCACAAATGGTAAGTCAAACAACTAATATCTTTATAAGCTTGTTAAATGTGTACATCCAATAACATCATAGTACTTCTATGATGAATCATGAAAGAAGTACACAAACTCAGACACTAGCCAATCAGATGACATCAATTGAATGCCATGGTAGTGGTTGAGGTGTCCTTTTCAGATTGAGCGTAAAACTAACAAGTTTCTCAAACAGGACAACAGTAGTGTACAGTGTTTGGAAAACACAGGCCATGCCTATTCCTCCATTACAAACTAACTTCAACTACCTGTACCTGTATATACCTGAAAGCATGGCTCACAAGCGCCCCCTTAGGCAGGTAGTAGAATAAAAAAATAAACAAATAAAAAAAAACACATAACAGGTTTGTGACCATTACATACCCCTCCCCTCATTTGAAGACTTGCCATAACCATGGCAAGGCTTAAGGTTTTGCATATGGTAAGTGTCAATATTTTCAGGTTCATCAAGAAAATTGACAGAGTAGTTTACTGGCCCTAAGCATTTAACAATCTTTGCAGGCCCTTTCCACCTACCAGCTAATTTGGCCATAAATCTTTCATCTGCTCTGGATAAGGGATGAGCCCGCACCCAGACCACATCTCCCACCTGATACTGAGATTGGCTGTGCCATAGGTTGTAGTAGCGCTGTTGTTTGAATTTAGCTTTTTCCACATTTTCCTTGACAAGTTGGATGAGGTTCTTGACGGTCAATGGCTGAATAGATGGGGTCATTGGGATTAGGTGTATGGTGCAGTTGTATGGCTCTTTCCAGTGGTCCGTGGAGGTTTCTTCCTTATGCGATTTGTGCTGGGGTGTGACCGGTACTTTCATGCCAGGCTGTGTTTATTGCAAAGCGAAATTCTGGTAGCCATCGGTCCCACTGGCTATGTTGATCTTGTACATATGAAGCTATCATGGTTTTTAGAGTGTGAATGATATGTTCGGTGAGGTTGGTTTGAGGACGGTATGCAGTTGTAAATGTTTGAACAACACCGCACTGTTTACATACCTGGGTGAGTATGTGAGGGGTGAATTGTGCACCATGGTCAGATACCAGATAAGCAGGAGTTCCTGATCTTGTGAAAGTTTCTTCCACAAATATCTTGGCAATCTGGGGTGCCTTGGGTTGCCTCAATGGGAATAGCTCCACCCATTTGGAGCAATAATCCACAATGACCAAGAGATGTTCATTCAGCCTCATGTTCTTTGGGAATGGTCCCATGAGGTCAACGCCAAGCATATGACCAGGTGCAACAACTGGAGTGGATTGAAGTTGGCCGGGTAATTTACTGATTGAGGGTTTGTATTGTTGGCAGGTAAGACATTCTTTACAATGCTTCCATACATCAGCTCAAATACTTGGCCAGTACACCATGTCTAGAAATCGTAGCAGTGTTTTGAATCATCCTAGATGTCCACTCAGTGGGTTGTTGTGGGCGTAGTGAAGGAACTCTTTATGTAGACTGGATGGAATGATTAGTTGTAATTTTTGCCCAATTTGCTTGTCTGGAGTGCTGCAAAACAGAAGACAATTTTCGATGACTTAGAGCACCTGAGAGATGTCTTGACCTGATTGTGACTGTACTTTTGTGATGAGTTCTTGGATTACCTGTGCTGAAGAGATGTTAGAGATGGCAACAGGCAGGTTTATGGGTAGACTGGTTGAGTTATAAGCCTTAACTACTACGATGAGGTCTGATGAGAGGTGTTCTGGTGATCTGGATAAAATGTCTGGTACAATATTGCATTGTCCTTTGCGATATCTGACAGTAAACTCATAACCTTGTAGGCATATTGTCCATTGGTGAGTCTTGAGGATGGTTTAGGATGCTCAAATACCCAGGTGAGGGCGGCATGGTCTGTGATGATCTCGAAGGCTCTCCCTTCGAGATATGGCCTCCACTTCTCGACTGCTCATACTACTGCTAAGCACTCCTTTTCTGACATGGAATATGCTTTTTCTGCTCCTCTGAGCAGTCTAGATGCATACGATATTACTCTTTCTCCTATATCCTGTGTCAATACTGCCCATATTCCAATATCACTGGCATCAGTCTGTACACGAAATGACTTAGTAAAATCGGGTGGCATGAGAACTGGTGCTTGTGTTAAATCCTGTTTTATGGTGTTAAAGGCATGTTGGCATTCTTCTGTCCATACCCAGGTGGCGTTTTTTTTGTTTGAGTGCATGTAATAGTGTGGCTTTAGTTGAAAATTTGGGGATGAAACGATGGTACCAGCCAGCTAATCCTAAAAAACGTTGTACTTCTTTTATTGACTGTGGTGTGGAAAATCGTTGACGGCAGCTACTTTGATGGGATCAGTTTTAACTCCTTCCGCTGCAACTATGTGTCTTAAGAATGTGATGGTGCGCTGCATGAAGTTGCATTTGGCGAGGTTGGGTGTTAGTCCTGCATCATGTAGACAACTGAAAACCTGCGTGAGGTGGTGGATGTGTTCATCTTTGTTTTTGGAGTATACGACTACATTGTCAATATACACCTGACAATATTTCCCTTTTATGTCTCTGACTATGCTTTCCATAAGACATTGAAATGATGCAGCTGCATTTTTGAGGCCAAAGGGTAAGTGTAAAAATTCATACAAGCCCGATGATGTCACAAAACCAGTTTTCTGGATACTGTCTGCCTCCATCTCCAGCTGCCAGTAGCCACTCTTTAAATTCAGTATGCTAAAGACTATAGCTCCATGAAGAGAATCAAGTATGTCCTGAATTTGTGGCATGGGATAAGCGTCCAGACGTGTTTTTGCATTCAAACCTCTGTAGTCAATGCATAGTCGGGAACTACCATCTTTCTATGGGACAACAATGACGGGGGAAGCCCATGGTGAAACGGATGGTCGAATGATTTTCTTTTTGGGTAGCTCTTGAATTTCTCTGTCCACTAACTGTTGTTTGTCGATTGAGAGTTTGTATGCTCTTTTCCTGACTGGAACTTCATTGGTGGTAATGATACGGTGTGTAACGATGTTAGTGTGACCGATTTCTTTGAAACAAACCGTGGGCCATTCTAACAATAGGTTTTCCAGTTTTTCTTTGAATAGTGGGATGGTATCAGCTTTCTGGGTAAATTTCTGAATGGATTCAAGTACAGTGTCAGCAACTGTAGACGTAGGTATGGTAAGGTAAAAATGTATTGAAGAAGTGGAGTTTTGTGGTAACTCTGTGACAACATGAGTCTCTTCATAGTCTGCAGACTGTAAACTGACCTGGAACTTACTAAAGTCCAGAACAATTCCTGCCTCCATCAAGAAATCCATGCCCAACATGACTGGCACAGTCAGGTCCCTATCTTTTAAAATAAACAGTCACCGTGAAAGGTTGATTTTGAATTTCACACTGCCATCCCACTTTGCCTATAGCTGTCTGTCTTTGATCATTTGCTAACATGAACATCTGCCCTTTGTTGGGCTGGAATGGTACATTTTCATTGAGTTGTCTCCATACAGATTATTGTATGAGTGACCGAGAACTGCCTGTGTCTATCATGGCTGGAAGAACTTTATTGCGGATAATGATGGGTAGATTAACTGTTCATTTTACAGTTTGTTATTTGTTGATGGACTGCATCATTCTAGTATTGGCTGGGGATGGGTTGGTTCGACAGGGTGGTTGTTTCTTCTTCCTCTGGTCATCAGAATTGACTTGATTCCAGTACTTTTTTGCTTCCTCGAAATCCCTCTCTATCTGAGTGACAACTCTGACAAGCTCACCAATATTCATGACAGTACCTCTCAACAAACTAGCCAGTCTTGGATTGCAGTTGTGTAATATGGCTTGTACAATTTCTTTTTCAGACATCTCTTTTTTTCTTCTTAGACAAAGCACGGTAGTGGAATGCAAAATCTCTAATACTTTCTTTAACGCCTTGCTGCCATGTCCTCATAATCTTCACTGAGGAACGAACTCAGGAAAACCTCTTTAAACTGGTCACAACAATGTACGTCTCTCCTTTCTGCATGCCACCAGTCTTTAGCTGTCCCTTTCAGCACATTATTTAGAGAGGCTAAAATTTCACTATCATTAAGAGGTCTCACTCCAAAGTTCTCCTCACAGCGCTCAATGAAGGTGGTGGGATCCTCAACTGGGTTATTGCTAAAAGATGGAAATTCTAATTTGACAGGCGGATTGTAGGGTATGGTGGATGTGTTTAGATGGTTTTGCTGAATTTTGTAGGTTTGGTCAAAGGATCCGTGAACTGGTGTAGGTACATTACAACTGGGTATTGGAGGTACTGGTGTGAACATTAATGGCTCGAGAGATTTGAATTTATGATAATTTTGCCTGTCACATCTTTTTAAACAGTCAGTGATGGATTGACTTAGTTCTTGTACAGAAAGTTCAACAGTTTTCTTGACTTTATGACATTCACGGTCTATGCGATATGTTAAACGATCCTCTATGTGCTGGCATTTGTTATGGAATTCCCATTGTTGGACACCTTCACTCATCCTACTGAAACATTCATTGACTCATTCTTCAAGCACTTCAAACTTTTCAGTGAGTTGCTCAATGAGTGTGATGAAGAGAGGTTGAGAATCATATTGTGTCTCTTTTTCTGTTTCAGGTGGTGGCGGAGATGGAAATACGAATTCATCTGAATAATTATCTTCTTCTGGATCGTAGATGTATAGTTCACTGAATGTTGTTATTAAATCATTGAGTGGTTCTCTGGGAGTAGTGAATGCATCAGATGAGAAATCTACCCTAGGCACGAACACATCTCCACCCAGAGCTCTATGGCTTGCCATAATGTTACACAACAGATTTCACATACACAATATGAATATACAATCAGTCAGGGTCCCTGTTCGGGTGCCACTTATATAACCATTGTCTCCTATGTCAAACAGTTGAAAACACCGGCTACATAAAATCTGTTTCTTATTTGTATATAGAAATAAGAGATCGTGAAAACACCGTCCGTGAGGCAAATCCCAAAAGTCCTTTCTTTTCTGGTGAAAAATATAATCCTTATGTAAAAAAATTATCCAGACATAAAATAGTCTTTATAAACCCCTTTAAAATCTTTGAAATCCAATCCAAGGATCCACAAATGGTAAGTCAAACAACTAATATCCTTATGAGCTTGATAAATGTGTACATCCAATAACATCATAGTCCTTCTATGATGAATCACAAAAGAAGTACACAAACTCAGACATTAGCCAATCAAATGACATGAGTTGAATGCTATGGTAGTGCCTGAGGTGTCCTTTTCAGATTGATCGTAAAACTATCAAGTTTCTCAAACAGGACAACGGTAGCGTGCAGTGTTTGGAAAACACAGGCCATGCCTGTTCCTCCATTACAAACTAACTTCTTCTACTATCCGTACCTGTATATACCCGAGGGCATGGCTCACAGGCACCCCCTCAGGCAGGTAGTGAATTACAAATGGGAAAAAAAACACGTAACAGGTTTGCAACTGTTACAATATAATTTTTTTTTTTTTTTTTTTTTTTTTTTACATCAAACTAATAATGTATTAGGTAACAAGTTAGTCCATTTGAGCCTTCTCCATCAGTTATTTTCACCACCTCCAGAGCAACAAATGGAATTTCTAAGAACCACCTTTGCTATGACAAACTGTGTTAAGAATTACACGCTATCGTGTGGTATCATGATACTTTAACTGGTATAGTATCGTAATATATGATTATGGTATCGTGACAACCCTAGTATATTTTACCACATACAGTACACTATATGGTGCATTATGTTATAGTAAATAAATTAAGGGAACAATGATTCCCATGGCTTTCAATTCAGCTCCCTGCTGCTTTATCTGATATTCGTGAAAAGGGATACCACTACCAAGAATGTTGTGTCTAAGTCACAGATCATAAAGATATGAAATCATTTATGTATGTGTGTTTATGTGTGTATGAGAGAGTAAGAGACAGAGAGCGGGAAAGACATTTTCTCTTAAATCACAGACCACTTAATGGCAATAAGAATGTAGACACAGCAGTTTTAATTAACAGAATGGCTTTACAGGCTTTATTTGTGTAGGCAGATGGTAATATACATTATAGGCCATGTCAATTCAGGATTATATTATTACAAGAATGTGTTACTTCAACAGTTGTTGCAAAATTAACTGAGAGATTAATTTCATGACAGCTTGTTCTGAGGCACAGATCTTGCAATTACTGAAAGAGTGTGGTTAATGCCTTAATTGCTTATGCAAGGCTTGCAAGTTCAAGTTGTTTGACTGAGATATACTTTTTAAACAGAACCATTTAACCACAGGTTGTTCCAGTGGACTCATAGACATTTTAACCTAAGAACCTAATGGTTGACTCAGAGGTTGTGCTCTGTCAGAGTGGTCAGGTAGAGAATCATTTACTAGCTCCAACTTCTTCCTTTGCAATAAATATATTGGTGTGAGTGACCATATATGTTGTGTTAATCCAATGGTTTAGGATCTATGTTAGTAATTACCACAGGATCAACCCTGCATTAGGTGAGGTCAGCCCAGACATTGTGCTATTTCATAATTGTCTTGGAGAGATATGTTTAACTCCAAGATGCTTCAAGTTTAAAGGTTTATAAATAATTTAATATATAAATATACAGTATAAATTTGTGGAGCTTGGTGCATCAGGAGGGGGTGCATGCCGCGACCCCTGCAGCAGCAAACCCCCATGTGTTGTTCGTGAAGATGGGGGCGCAACACGATCTGGAGGCCTTTCTGGAGCTCTTCTAGCACACGGCCCAAGCCCTGGAATAGCTGCGCATGCAATGGGCAGTCCACCTCTTACCACTGCTGACCGGGGAGGCCCAATTCATGGCCCAACATCTCCTGGTAAAAAAGGTACCCTGAGCTGAAGAAAGCCATCCTGCAGCGGGTCAGCCGCAGTCCAGAGGAGCACTGCCAACTGTTTATATCCTTGATGCTGAGCAAAGTTGGCTGCCTGTTTTCCTTCGCTCAACAGCTCCGTGACGCCTGCCGGTGGTGTGTGCTGACCGAGGAGCCCAGTGACGTCAGACATGTCATCAATCTCGTGGTGCTGAAGCAATTCATCTCCCGACTACCGAAATGATTGCCGGAGTTGGTCCAGTGCCACCACCCGGCATCGCTGGATGATGCAGTACATTTGGCGGAGGACCATTTAGCAGTGTACCTGGGGGCAGCGCGCCCCGCTCTCTCTCTCTCTCACCTATCCTGTTACCCCAGAAATGGTGGAACAATTAATACCGGCCTCGGAGTGTATTAACCCTCCTGTCTCTCTCTGCCCTGGATCTACCTACTCTTCCGCAACTTCCCCGACACTCCACGGGCCGCCCCATTCGAGCTAGGACATACCAAATACCCGTGAGTATTAAATCATACCATACATACCAAGCCTTGGTGATTTCAGGTTGTAACCAAACCTCTATTCATCAATGCTTGGTTCAAAATGGGGCATTGAATACAAATAATCTGGTGAAGGTGAGGCGTGTGCACAGGGGTATTTATGATTATCCTGCCATGACCGTCACTATTCTATTTCGGGGTCAAAAGCATAACATTGAGGCTGTGGTTAGTTCCTGCCTCACCCATCCACTAATTTTGGGTACTGATTGGCAGGCTTTTCCCAAATTGTTAAAAGGGTTGTGTGTGGATGGGTCCTGTAATACAGTGAGATGGTGTGGGGTGTGCAATGCACTGACAGGGAAGGCGGAGCCGGGGCAGTCTACATCAGCTTAGCATCAGGATGACGTAAGAAGGGGGAAGCCTCGGCTTGTGTCCCGTGGTGCCATACCCGTCTCAGGACTCGAGTCTGAAGCGGCCTCATATGCATCAACCCGAGTGGGGTGGCCACCGCCGAGGATGCCATATGCCCCAGGAGCCTCTGAAAAAGTTTCAGTGGAACCGCTGTTCCCTGCTTGAATGCCTTCAAACAGGCCAGCACTGGGCGTGCTCATTCGCAAGGCGCGCCGTCAAGGAGACTTGGAGTCCAACTCCAATCCGAGAAAGAGATGCTCTGAACTGGGAGGAGCTTGCTCTTTTCCCAGTTGACCCGAAGCCCTAGTCGGCTGAGGTGTGAGAGCACCAGGTCCCTGTGTGCGCATAACACGTCTCGAGAGTGAGCTAGGATTAGCCAGTCATCGAGATAGTTGAGAATGCAAATGCCCACCTCCCTTAATGGGGCAAGGGCAGCTTCTGCGATCTTCGTAAAGACGCGAGGAGACAGGGACAGGCTGAAAGGGAGGACTTTGTACTGACACGCCTGACCCTCGAACACAAACCGCAGGAAGGGTCTGTGTCGAGGAAGGATCGAGATGTGAAAGTACGCATCCTTCAGGTCTACCGCCGCGAACCAATCTTGATGCCGGACGCTCGCCAGAATGCGTCTTTGCGTCAGCATCTTGAACGGGAGTCTGTGTAAAGCCCGGTTCAGTACTCGCAGGTCCAAGATTGGCCGCAACCCACCGCCTTTTTTCGGTACGATGAAGTAAGGGCTGGAAAACCCTTTCTTCACCTCGGCTGGAGGGACAGGTTCTATCGCGTCCTTCCGTAGGACGGTAGCGATCTCCGCGCGCAAGGTGGCGACGTTTTTGCCCTTGACCAAGGTGAAGTGAATACCGTTGAACCTGGGAGGGTGCCAGGTGAACTGAATTGCGTAGCCGAGTCAGACGGTCCGGATCAGCCGCCGCGACGGATTGGAAAGCGCAAGACACACGTCCAAATTCCGTGCGAGGGGGACCAAGGGGACCATGTCGTCAGATGTACCGGCAGGTGGAGCCTCGCGGCGGGGCGGAGCGCTTCGAAGTCTAGGGACATCGAAGCACTTACCTGGCTCCTTGTGACCACCCCCGGAACAGCCCGGGACGGGGGAGGAAGAGGCCTGTCCTTGTAACCCGTGGAGGCTGCCATATCGGGGGCAGCTGTGTGCCACAGCTGGGTGCTCAGGGGCGGAAAGGGCACCGCTGGAGCGCCAATCCTGCGAGAAAAAGCCCGTGGACAGTAGTCGAGCTGACGACTGTACACACCGGGTATGTGACCCAGGGAGGAAGGAAGCCGCTCTTTTGCTGAACTGTTGGGTACCGCAGCCACTTGGGCATGGTAACAAAAAAGGCAACAAAAGACAACAAAAGATTTTCCCCCGGCCCTCAACCGGAGGATGGAGTGGTCTTCCTACCAGCTCCACGTGAGTGGGTTCCCTCGTCCCTGGGTTGCCTGTCTCAGGGGCGCTTCGAGGACCTCCGTGGGTTCTTCGGTGCCGGCTGTGAGACGGGTGGCGTCGGCTTCCTGCGGTGGGCTCCACACCGGGGCCGGGCCGAAGGGGCGGGCTGTGGCGGAGCCGGTGCAGTCACCGCAGGGGGACGCCCTTGGTGACGAACAGACGGGGTGCGGGATCTTGAGCCGCACTGGCAGGATGTGCCGGATTGCCTCCGTCTGCTGCTTCACTGTTGAGAACTGCTGGGCAATGTCCTTGACGGTGTCGCCGAATAGGCCCGCCTGGGAAATGGGGGCAGCAAGGAACCATGTCTTGTCAGCCTCACCCATCTCAACCAGGTTGAGCCAAAGGTGGTGCTCCTGGACCACTAGTGTGGCCATCGTCCGCCCGAGAGACCGCGCCGTGACCTTCGTTGCCCGGAGGGCGAGGTCGGTCGCCGAGCGCAGTTCCTGCATCAAATCTGGGGCGGAACTACCCTCATGCAGTTCTTTCAGTGCCTTGGCTTGATGGACCTGCAAGAGAGCCATGGCGTGCAGGGCAGAGGTGGCTTGTCCAGCAGCACTGTAGGCTTTAGCCGTCAGGGATGACGTGAGCCTACAGGGATCGGATGGGAGCTTAGGGCGTCCGTGCCAGGTGGCGGCGCTCTGCGGGCATAAGTACACCGCGAGCACCTTATCCACCGGGGGAATCGCCGTATTGCCCTTGGCCGCCCCGCCATCGAGGGTAGTGAGAGCAGGGGAACTGCGGAGTTGGGGCCGGGCAGTGAAAGGTGCCTCCCATGACTTCGTCAGCTCCTCATGCACTTCCGGGAAGAATGGCACTGGAACGGGGCACGGCTGCTTTGAGCGGCGCGTCGAGCCCAGAAACCAATCATCAAGCCTCGAGGGTTCAGGGGAGAGCGGAGGGTTCCACACTAGCCCGACGCTCGCGGCCGCCCGGGAAAGCATGTCCGTCATTTCAGTGATATTCAGCTCAATGAGCATGACCGTTCGGCTCCGAAGAGAAAATCTGAATGAGTGGTTGCATACCAGCTCATTTTATACCCGTATGTCCGGGGGAGTGGCTTGCAAATACCACTTGCCAATTTTCATTGGCCTTTTATCAAAGACCAGAGGTGTCTCGGGCTCCCAAGAGTGACCCCTAGTGTCACTACATCGACACCAACGTCGAGTGAGTGATAGATAGGGAAACCATTATGTCTATTGAGAGTCCTCATAAAACCCAACGTGTGTGGCTGCATTCTCCATTTACTCTGCCCCTCCAGGATTAGAATGTGGAATGTCTGGGTGGTGTTATACCATATTCATCACTTTCCAATTGTATTTATTGCAGAAAAAATGAGCACAAACAATTTACTCACTCTTACAGCATATGAATAGAATTTTCAAAGCTCCAAGGCAGAGACAGCACAGTTCGACTTTCTTTCAGTACTCTGCTATACCACAGGCAAGCATGTAGACTTTTTTTCTGACAGTATTAAAAGCCTGTAAGGTCAGTCTTTATCCTGTATTTCCCAAGAGGAAATAAATGTAACTTATTGTGAAAAGGCTGAATTCCAGTAGTAGAGTAAGCAGTCATCTGCTAAGATAGAAGAAAACTGCATAGCGAAATTGCTATGTTTTTCACTCTTAAAAGAGAGAATAATCTCCATTTAAATTGCTTTCTTAAAAAAATAAAATAAGATTGAATTTTTTGTCAAAGTTCAATCTTTCCAATCTCTCCATACCAAGTTTACAAAATGGCAGTTATTGACGAAGTATCAGTTGAGGGCCTTGAGATCAAAGCAGACCTATCTATCTGCTCCTCAGTGTTCAAAGTGCTGAGTGAGCTAACAGTGAATGAAGCTACAACGTGATCTTAGATCTTTAATGATGGATGGCGTGTGCACCAGCACTCAAATCAATTCATCTATGTGTTGCCATCCACTCCCTTAAAGATTGTTCCCTCTCCCCTCTGGCATAAAGCAGACTGAGATCACATCAGATGCTGAGCTCATTGACAATTTAGAAAATTCAGCATAGCAGGAAACATCTTGTTTTTCAGTCTTTTATTTCAGGCAGAGGAGAAGAAAAGATAATTTTGCATATTTGCCAGTCCCATAATGATTCTCCATCTGGTGTGAGAAAAAAATGTGCATGACAACAATCCATAATATATTTGTTTAGTATAGTGGGCCATATTGCTTGGTTTCTTGTAGGGTGAAATTAATATTTGTTTTTGAGAAAATGGCAGAGACTGAAATGTGTTTAACACATTTAGCCATGCATGATAGATATACATTGACTGTTTGTTTTAAACTATTCTGTGGCAGCATATGTCTTAATTATTTTGCAGGCCCATTTGCTTATGTTAAATTATTCCTGTAACCTACTGATCCAGAATGTTTGTTATTCTCTCTCTTCTATAACTCACTCCTCTATCAACTAAACATGCACTAGCCTCCAGCAGCCACAGTGTTTTACATTACACTAGGCCTAATGCAAGGTAAATAACCATCCAACAACCATTGTCTGCACCCCCTCTGGGAGAGGCCTCCTGATCCATGCCTGATTTCCATTTATACTACATGTTACTCCGGGGTAGATTTTCTCAGTGTTACTACAAATGGTTGCAGTGCCAAGGAAAAAAAAGTGAATACACCCATTCTGCAGTGGCATAGTATACAGGCAGATTGCTCAACAACTGGAACACATGCAAAACAATGGCAGAGTGTATGCATGTGTAAGTTTTGGGGCATACATTTGTGTTTTGAAAGCGAGCAGGTGTGTTTTTGCCTTGTGTGTGTCACACCATGTGTATGAGTGCATAAACATCCTATAGTGGCTGTCACTGCTACAAGTGGGCACAGGGAATATAATGGGCTCCCGATGGGCCAGGATCAATTATTTCAACCTTGCTTTTTAATACCTGCTGACATCTGAGGGGGAAAATGCATTCAGCCAAGGAATTTTAAAAGTGATACCTCTTCTGACAGAAAAAGAGCAGAACATTTTCTCAGGGAGACTTGAAAGTGCTTCTTCCTCATCTGATGGTGAAGAGCTGAAGAGGAAAGATGGAGAATAACTCACCTAGATGGCAGGCGTCAGTGAGAAGGGAGTTTAAAAAGCAAGAGAGTAAAGGGAGGGAGAGAGGGAGGGCTGTCAATCTCATTCCAATCTGCTTCCGCCAGCTGGAATAAAGCCAAGATTAGGGTGGAAATGTCTGTCTGTGTCCACTGCTACCAGCATGTGTCTTTCAGTTCAGCTCTCAAAGGGCCATTACATCTTGAGTATCAACCCTTCACCTGCAATTTAACTAACACACCCACTTTTTCATCCACCTGTAAAGTCAAAGTTAATTTACTACTTTCTCTTAGCCATTCCTTGCCACAGTTTTTCTAAAGTATGGTACTAGTTTATTGCTTGATATGTGTCATGTGTATTTTGTTGGTTCATGTTTTTCATGTCTTTTATTTTGAAATTTCTAGTTCCTGTTTCATGTCATCAGGAATTCTGTGCTCTGGCCTGCAGGGTGGATTTTAATGAGGTGGCCCTCAAGGACTGTTTCCAACTTGGACTGAATGAGCCCATATCTTCTCTGATGCCAGGCAGTCAGAGTACCTACAGCCTGGCTCAATATATCGACCACACCCTGCAGATTATTGGTTCCACGTTCATTGTGGGGGAGGCAGATGCCGAGCCAGAGTTCCACGTCATAGCTGCCGAGTCAGAGTCCATGTCATGTCTGCTGAGTCAGAGTTCCACGACATGGCCACCGAGCCAGAGTTCCACAACATGGCCGCCGAGCTGGAGTTCCTCGTCATGGTTGCTGAGCTGGTGCCATCTTTTGCCCCGGATCCTCAGCCTGCTTCGTGCCATGTCACAGCAACGCCTCAGCCTGCTCCATGCCATGTCACAGCCACACCTCAGCCTGCTCCATGCCATGTCACAGCCACGTCTGAGCCTGTTCCATGCCATGAATGATGCTGACCATTATTTTGAATAAGAATTATTGTAAGATCTGAGGAGCTTGGAAACAGAAGAAGATTAAGAGAAAGTGTAGAGAGAGGCCCCCGAAATTCCTCAGTGTCATAAATTAAAGGCTATGCCAAGGAGACACCCAAAAGTTTACCAAAAACTGGCATAAATGAGCTAAATAGGCCTGAAAAGAGTCAATAAAAGCTGCCCTGTTATGTGTCAACTGTCTTCCAGAACAAAAATACGATTTAACCCTCTTAGCTGAAGAAACAACCTTCTCCCAAAACCCCTCTCAGAACTAAACCAGTCTTTGTCCTTCAATATAACCAAATTGCTAGTGTTTAAAACTAGTGTAAAACCAGTGTTTTGCTCTCTCTCCAAATGCACAAAACAAACTGTTATTGTGTTTTAAAATGCTGTAACACATCAATGGAAAGGAGGAGGTGAGAACCGGCTTGATAATATAAATAATAGTTTAATAATAAACTTAAACCAAAAGACACAAACACACACACACAGGTGTCAGACAGCTGTCCGTAACTCTTTCTCTGTCGCACTGCTGTCTCCAGTCAGCCTTTATCCCTCTCGGGCTAATCAGCCTAATTAGGAGCCGGGTGTATAGAATCACGACCCGGCTCCGCCCTCTGCCCTGCCACAAATGCATATACACATATGATGAACTTAAACACTATAAAAAAACTCAATTGTATCATCATCATTTTACAACGCAGTCTATTTTTGATACTAAAAATGGGCAAATTCATCTTACATTAATGATAATATCCTGATGTAACCTTTAACACATGTGTGATGACTTACAATCACTTCTATAACTGATGATTATGATTTCTAATCTTGTATTATCCATGTTGAAATAGTTAGTCAACTATTATTCAGAGCAGATATATTGTGTCTGATATGTAAAAAATTGTCTTTCCATGAGGAGAACAATGGATGAATTCATATTATCGTTATAATCTGTTGTATTTAAGATATAAAGTTCATGACTAAAACATTGCCCTTTTTCAAGCGGGAAACAGAATCTTAACACACACAAAGAACTCACAAATCACCTTATAAGAAGGTGGAGAGTGGACCACTTGCCATTTCTGACAGGCTTAGAGCCTTTTTCAGGGTTGGACTGAACAGAGAGGGTTAAAAGGCCATGCCTGACCACCTCTCTCGCGCTCTCTCTCTCTTCCGTTCCTCCTTCCGTCCTCTCTTCCGCACTCTTCAGCGCATACCTGCTCGTCTCCAAAATGTAACCTCTCTCTCTTTCTGCCGAAATCGACCCTCCAACTGCATCGGAACTTCCAGACCATTGAACCCAACAAAGGCCTCCTTGAACTGAACCAAGCTAAAAGACTTCACAAGACTTAGACGCAAAACAAACATAAAACAAGTACAACCCTCTAAACTTTCTCTGAAAGTGCAGGTGTTTCTTTAATATAATTTGAGTTACCCGATCTCAGGTCACGGCGTACTAAATTAAGTATTAAGGGTTCTAAAGGCATGGCGTAAGGACTCCATAAAGTTTATTTTCCTGTTACAGATCATTTCCATTTAATTTTCTGTCAGAACTCATTAATTAATCTATGTTCGTGTTTCGTCTGTGTGTTAGTTTAGTTTATGTTGTAGTTTAGTCAATAAAGTTTTGTTTGTATTCAAAGCGAAGTTCACTGGTGTATTTTGATAAATAAAATCATCACTTCAATTTTAAGATCTACGCTACCTGCTCAAACAATATTTCAACATATTTGTGATATTATTTTCAATGACCATGAGAATAGTATTACTCTAAAGGGTTAACCGATACGTTATATCAACACTGCACTGGCTGCAGGTTTATCGGACGTAAACATTAATTCTTTCAATATTCCCAGAATTAAACATAATTCCTTTTTGAGATATATTCCTTGCATATAAATTAATAGCAGATACAATGAGTCTGTTGTATTACATTTTTAATGGTGGAGAATTTTTATTAGATTTCCATTCTGCACATTTGTCATTTAGCTGCATATATTCCCCTACATTATTTTGGGGGGCTGAACACGGCCAAGATTCTTAAACTAATTATTTACAAATAAAAACCAACATATTATTGGTTAGGATATGCAGTTTGTTTAATTTAAATTGTGAGCATTTTGCAAATCACTTAGTCTTTGTGCTGTATTTTATATTTTCCTTACATTATTTATGCTAATTTCTGATTTGTAAAATGCTTTATCACTGGCTATCAATTGTTTGTTTGACAGTACAAATAGAGATTGAGACTTTGTTGCCAAAGTAGAAAATAATATTGTAACATAAAAGTCAAATCAAGTCAAATATTTTTTGTATAGTTTTATTATTATTATGATTATTATTATTTATGTTTTCCCAATACATACTGTTCCAAAGCATCTATACAGAAAATCAGCAGTAAGGTTTGCAACGTTCTAAAAGTGTGAATAACCAACACTCATGGAAACATAATAAACTATTTGATTTAACTTTGACGACTTTTTATAGCTTGGTGTTATTTAAAATTCCACACTTCCTGCTGTCCCCATATGAGGGCATACATTTTTAGGAAATCCTAATACTTATGGGTCATTTACAGATACAGTTGTCCAAGGTGTTAAAATGAGAAATCTTTTAAAAATCTAGTTTAAAACATTTGTGTCATAGTTCTCAGAAATGTAATCTTTGTTTCCAATTTGGTTTCATAATAAAAAAAAAAAAAAAAAAACCTTTATAGAATTTTCTACAAAACTAATTTAAACTTTAAAATTGTCATGTGGTGAACCATAAAGTAAAAAGTATTATAATACTTTATTTGCACCTTGAATACATGAGTATAAACAACTTAATTATTCATTTCCAAAAAGTTTTCAAACACATTTTACAAGATAATATATATATATATATATATATATATATATATATATATATATATATATATATATATATATATATATATATATATTATGAATTTTTGAGTCAAAAATATCAAGAAGTTTTCTCAGGGTTACACCACATGACAATGTGATGTTTTTTTTTTTTTTTTAAACTTTACACTCTGTCTTGAGGGTCTAAATGTGTCCGCTCTGTTTTATGCTTTTTATGGTCAACATAAACCTACATGATGATTACACCCAATTACTTTTATTTGGTGGACAAAAGTGTTTTTAAATATTTTAAAGCACAATTGTGTCACTTTTTTTTTTTCTTTTTCAAGAAATAACAATAAAAGATTATTCTGCACTAGTCATGCCAACATTCCTTTTTTTCAGGAATTTCAGCTTTTAATGAGACTTTGACTTTCTCTGCACACCACATTACTTTTTTTTATTTTAAGCCCCAGAAAAAAATCTTATGACTTTAAAGTCAGAAATTGAAAATATGCTCATCATAGAAGAGGTGTATTCAAGTACATGGTTTGTGTGAATTGCATTTTTTGTGTATTTTTAATTTAATAACCCTCTGTTATTGTATTTTATGATGAATCTTGTAAAAAAGAATCACTAGCCCAGTCACAGACATGCATTTTCTTCTCCAGTAACCGAACTAAATGAAGTTTGGGCTGTTTCTATGAAGGATGCTTAAACAGTTGTGTAAAAAAATTGTTCTACACACAAAAGCGTTTTATGGTCGAAACCCTGAAAATCGGTTGAATTAAAAACATGTACATGTTTAACTGTACACTCGTCATAGGAATATCTTTCATTCTGTTATCTTCTTTTTAATGAAAGACTAAATATTTTCTTGAACTGTTCTCTTGGCCATTTTTTAAAGTCTGCAAAACTTTTGAAATTGTGCATTACCTTCAGTGGCGTAAGTTTCATGTGAACACTAGGAAGAACATGTCAATCCTGTTTTACAGTGTTTTCAGAAAACCAGCACCTTTTCACAGTGGAGAGAGAGCTCACACGCTCAAGGTTGCCTGACTGCAGGACTAAAGCGTCACCCTGTCAGAATATATCCAAACTGTACAAGTGTCAAGATCTAATTGGGGGAATTTGACCTATAGAAATCTGGCAACCTCAAACAAATATCTGACCAGCTAATCGCCCTTATTTAAAGTCTACTATTTATCAAAAGTAGAAAATTCAGTATTTTACTTGCATGATTAGTTCTATGTAATACATGACACAATTGATCTAAAGGGGATGGTTACGAGGGGGATGCTTTTTGATATTTCTTGCAACAAGGGAGATGCCATCCCCTCAAATCCCACCTCAACTCGAGCCCTGGTTCTTACCCCTGAAAGGGACTTTAAAAAAGTCAGGCCGGGATTTCTAAATTGCCTTAAATGCCCGGGATTTGCCTGTTGTCATATTGAATGCTCTCTGTAATCATACATGGATACATGTCATAAATACGTGTTTGTTTGCCATTTAAACCTAGCGTATCAGTTAAATTTTAACCAGCTTTGCTTTACGTGTCTCCCTCACTCTCTGCGCGCCCGCTGCGCCTGTGATAGAGGGAGGGGGAGCGTGCATTCTTATTCAAGTGACTGTAAGAAAAAGGCACTTTTTGACGAAAACACTTCGATGTTCACAATAAATAAGTCTGAAAATGTCTGTTTGTATCTTACCTCAGTTTCAGTGAACTTGTTAACATTCAGCTGATCTGTTCGCCGATGAAGTTTGTTTGAGGTAGATTGTTTGTTATATATACACATGACTTTCACTGGCTTTCAAGAAACGGGAAAAATTCCCCGACTTTATATAAATAAATAATTACATGTGTATGCATTTGCATTGTAGGGATGTACATGCAGATTTCAGATTTAAAATCGGTGATTGAATGACTAATGTTTACTTGCTGAAATTAGATTAATTCCTCTTAAGTTAATAGGGATATTGGAATGTTTGGGCATAGCAATATGGTGGGGCAGTGGCTTCACTGTTATGACGTCATCAGCAATCCAGTTCTATATTATATATCAGTCGTCACAACCCATTTGATCTTCAGCTAGAGAGATACTACATTTGCACACAAGTAAGTGAAATAATGCTATCTATCTGTACTGTTATGTTTAGGGTTTGGGGAATATTTATGGAATTTCTTCTCAAATGTTTCCGAAAATCAGAAGTCATATTGTTTTTTGTGCAAAAAAAAAAAAAAAAAAAACTTTACTAACATTATAAGTGAAACTCAAGGAAGAAAATATCATTGAAAAGCAAATACCTTCCCGCCATTACAAATGTGGAACTGTATTTTACAAGAATGAAAGAATTAAAACTTGCAAGCGATAGTCAAACACAAGCTGCGAATGTAAAGCGTTAATAAATGTGTGTTCACTGTAGGGAGTGTCATAAGGGACGGTCAGCCCCAGGATTCCCCTGAGTCAAATTTCCCTACAACTGCAGTGAGCAGAATAGCCTCTTAGAATGCACAACATGTCAAACTTTGAGGCAGATTGGCTACAACAGTAGAAGACCATGTCGGGTCTCTCTTATCATTGTCTGAGAGGAAAAAAGGGGGAAAAGAGAGTTATGGCTCTGAGAATACAAACAAGACTCTCAGGTAAACAAACCAGCCTGCTGTGCATGCAAATACTGTTACACAGACAAAAGGGCTTGTCAGAATGTCCTTCCATTGGTATTCTTTGAAGACAGATTACTCTTATCTCTCATGTCACTTCAGTCACATCCTATCCTTGTGATTTGTAACTCATTTAGACTGGCAGTCATGCCAAATTAAAACATGGCTTCAAAATTTCACATTCATCAAACTAATGCAATACAGCAGTTTCATTCATTATTTTTGATGTGTAAAGCTAAAATTTTCAGTGGTGAGACACAACTGCTTTGAAAATGCCCATTAATTGTCTCTTTCCAAAGAATGCATTAAAATATCGCATGCCTCTTACATTAATTCCTTCTTAGAAGTCATTAATGGACTGTGTAATCGAGAATAAAAGTTGTTGTATTTTCAGTTTATCTGTCAGTTAAAGACTGTCAGGATTTGTAGATCACTAGCTATCAGTGAAGAAATTCAGATTGCCAATGCGAATTGTATGGCTATGGCCTACAGAGACCAGTCTTGACTAGTTCATGTTTAGGCATGATGATGATAATAATAGAAGATAATGGCTGCAAGCAGCCATGCATAAGGAACTACATTTTACTATTTAATGCTGTGTAAAATCCATTCATTAAACATGTACATGGATATAGTTTCATCACGTTCATGTATTCTGGGATCAAAACAATTCCCCACCATAGTACTCATGCTAGAGGGGAGAACACAATGTGTCTACACCTATCACAGGCTAATCTTGTACCAAAGGCCTCCTGCTGTCCCCATCCATCAACAGCCTTTCGGCATGCATTCATACTCATTTCAACATTCTCTATGTGTAAAACATGCGTATTAGACTAGCAGGGATATTCTTACCTCAAAAGTGCTTAAGCATCCATTTCCAATATCCCGGCTCCTACATGCCTGTCATCATTGTACTCGTAATTTGCTTTAGGTAATTCATCATTAAAATATATGGATTCCCTACGAACATTAGGTAAGTGTAAAAGTGTAAAAAATCATGGTCCAAAATTAAGATTTTGCTGCAGATGTATTGCACATATGCCTACAGTATTTGAAATACTCACAACACTAACTTTAGTAAGGGTCTGACTATCATTTTTAACAATTTGACCAATGCATTATTTTGCAGTTTCTTATAAAGTTACCTTTCACAGGTGAATAACAACCTTCATCTGGTGATTGGGTCATGCAAATTTTGGACTCTGGTAACAATGTTTATGCTTTTTTCTTGGCCTTACAAATTCCTTGTAGCAACTGGCCATTTTTTTCCAGGAACAAGCTGAATCTTTAAAGTTACATGACATCCTAAATGGCAATCTTGATTGAATGCAATCAAAAAGAAATATCTGTTGTAATTTGTTGTTCACACATCCTGAAAACCATCATGACTTGAAATATAACCACATATAAGAAGAAACTTAGCCAATGAAAAAAAAAAAAGTAAAATTGTCCAAGACAATGATGATGAATGGTCCAAGATTTATAAAGTTTGAAATCCAGTGTAGTAAACTGCAGAACTCTAAAAGAGAATATGATGAGCACAAACCCACGGAATCCTCTGACAGGAGATCAGCTCTGCTGTCTTGGCACTCACAAGCAAAACTCATTTGCTAGCACACCACCACAAAGGAAAACACAGTGAATTTGCTTCCTCCAAGCGTTTAGTTTAGTGGTGTTACCGTCTATACTGTTGATAAGCTGAAAAGTGGGCTTTGTTGTCCCTTTCAAATCACAAATCAGCTTGTGACCTTTTTGAAAAGAAAGAAGATTTACATCATGCAGTTCATAACGATTTACATAAACCCTCTTTTCATTTATTCCCTTTAATGTATTTGATATTAACTGCTAAAAGGTCTAACAAGAACTGCTGCTACAGGAGCTTATTTGCATGCAAGAGAAGAAAGAAATGAAAGAGGAGGTGAGAACATTGGTTTGCATCAAACACACCAGTCTGACTGATCTCATGTACTTATGTCATCACAGCTCAGCACAGACTAGATAATGACAGGTCCAGTTAAAATCAAAAACCTCTGTGGAACTTCTCACATGATCAAATATTATTCCCAATGGACTATCAATCATGGAATATGGTTCAAAAGTTATCTCAGTTAATAGTAGATGATATAAAGCCAAGTGTATATAATTTTGCTCTGGATTCCAGGCACATCACTTTTATCTGCACTACATAATGATAATTTCCACTGTATTCATTATGCACACCAAAACAATTCGGTCTGGGTCTAGTCAGCATGCAGTCTTGAATGCCGATATGTTACCCACTGTAATTAGAATTTAAAATAGATTAAAAATGTATTATTTCACATGCAATTACTCATATTACACTATTTTGTTTCTTTAGTTGTCAAACATTATGTAGTGCTGCCAGCTGAAATAGCTTCAAACCATTGAACTAAATACTGAGATATTTGGGTTAAGAGTTGGTGTGGGACAAATGCATCCAAGTCTCATATGACCTCTGTCTCAACTTCAAATGGGGTATTGAAGTCAGTGAAATTTACACATGTAAAGGGGAGACCTCAAGGGTTTATACACTTGTCTCAGTAATGGGCTAAAGCACATTTGACACTCAATTCAGATCTCTCATACAATACGCATTTAGGGATTCCATTGAAAATCACCAGGCATGTCGAAAAAATTTATTCCCTCCCAAACCACAGGCCTTTTCTTCTCCTTCAAGCTTGAATCCATCCAGAAACTCTCAGTGGTGTTGAAAGGTGTGAAGTTAATATTTCAGCATTAACATTGGTTGACTCATTTAAAAGTGAGTATCACATTTTTATTATGTGTTTAAAAGCTTGGTAATCTTTGTGAAGCAGCTCAGAACATATATAAATAATTTGAATACTAAGTTGCACTTAAAAAATTATATACAATAGGCCTATTTATCAAACTAAGTGGCATCTGCAAAGAAATGATGCAAGTCCTTTTTTCCGAAATTACATTATTTTTTTAGTAATATTTATACAGATGTAACCAACTGGTCCCAAGGCTATTTTTACTGGAAGTCAGTTCCCCTTAAAGGAATAGTTCACCCAAAAATGAAAACTTGCTTTCTTCATAAAAACAGAATTTAAGATTTTTAGGATTTCATTTCAGGCCTCCTCCTTTAAACAATGCAAGTGAATGTACTCAATTTTTTTGACGGTCCAAAATTCATATTTAGGGTGCATCAAAATATTCCACAGGACTCCAGTCAACAAATAAAGTCCTTCTGAACCCAAACGATTGATTATTTTTAGAAACAAAATACTTATATACTTTTTAACTACAAATGTTCGCTTCCGTACATCTCTGTGATGCGCTCTCATGAGAGGGATGACGTAAGCTGGTTGGTAAGGTCATGCGTCACATGGAGGAGGAGGCAGGAAGCACGTCATTGTTTACAAGAGAAGGAGTGCTGTTCAAAAGTTGAATTGTCTTTGCTGTAGATTTGTATTTGTAAAAGTGTATTGTTCAAAATGGTCGTTTGGTGTGTGTATCCTGGATGCCTCAAACTTCAGAAACCCCAAAGAAAATGCATGCCGAGAAAAATATATTAACTTTTCATCGATTGCCTATACATGATCATGAACGATTGAAGCTCTGGCTTATCGCGCTGAACCTGGATATCAGTACACCCCTACATTCTCTCAAATATTGGAGGGTGTGCAGTGAAAATTTTACCCCTGAGGATTTCAGACCATCGAAAGAAACAAAGGGTCGATATCTGAATTCATTGGCTGTGCCCGTGCTGTTTTTCCAGTGAACTCGGGTATGTGTGAAAACTTTGTCATGCCTCCCTCGGGCTCTGCACCTCCCTCAGCACTCCGCTCCTCATCAACCGATTTCTAATTCACAACACCTGCACTCAATTCACTCGCTCATCACTGCCTGCATAAATAACTCACCTTCACGCCACTTTACTGTCAAGTCTCACACGAAGGACTCTAGTGTGATGCAGTGTTTATTTACCTGTCTGTATTTGCTCTTGATCTTCGTCGATATCTGTTTAGTGCTTACCCTGCTGATTCGCCTGTTACCTCTTCTTCAGTTTGTGAAGCTTCTCTTCTGTGTGATGTCACCTGTACCATTGATCTCACTGTGTAAACCCTGTAAATCCTGTGAATCTCAGTAAACGCTCTCGCACTTGGTTTCACTAACAACAACTTGTGTGGCTTGAATTCATATAGCCTATATATTTCTGCTAAAGAAAAAGCACAAGTTGATAATGCAACGGCATTGCTCCGAAATAAAGGATGGTTATTTACTGCAGTAATGTTTTTTTTTTTTTTATTATTTGGAAATGGTGTTATATATATATATATATATATTGTTTTGAAATTCTTTTGGACTGTTTTGGTTTGTGAACGGCGCCTAGTCTGTGGTCTGTGCAAGTTTCTCTTGTAAACAATGATGTGCTTCCTGCCTCCTCCTCCATGTGACGCATGACCTTACCAACGAGCTTACATCATCCCTCTCATGAGCGCGCGTCAAAGAGATGTATGGAAGCGAACATTTGTAGTTAAAAAGTATATAAGTATTGTTTTTTTTCTAAAAATAATCAATCGTTTGGGTTCAGAAGAACTTTATTTGCCGACTGGAGTCGTGTGGACTATTTTGATGCACATAAAGGGAGGCATAAAATTAACCCATACAACTCCAAAGGTTAAGTCCACGTGTTCAGACACGATATGCTAGGTGTGGGTGAGAAAAAGATCAATATTTAAGTCTTTTTTTTTTATTGATTTTTTTTATCATAAATTCTCTTCTCTGCCCTGTAGAGGGGCAATAATTTATAGTAAAAAAGGACTTAAATATTGATCTGTTTATCTCCCACACCTATCATATCGCTTCATAAGATATGGATTTAACTACCAGAGTCATCTGGAGAACTTCTATTTTTTCCTTATGTGGATTTTGGAGCTTCAAATTTTGGCACCCATTCACTAGCATTGTATGGACCTACAAAGCTGAAAAATGATTCTAAAAGTCTTTGTTTGTGTTCTGCAGATGAAAAAAAAAGTCATGCATATCTGGGATGGCATGAGGGTGAGTAAATGATGACAGCATTTTAATTTTTGGGTGAACTAACCCTTTAAATGTCCATATACTTAAAGACTATGTGATATTGCCTAAAAAAATAAAGCAAATTCAGAGACCATTATTATTATTATTATTATTATTATTGCAAATACACCTGGATTTTGAGTCTAATCCAAATGCAGAGTTGATTTTGAGACACAAACCTGACAAAAATAATCAACTTGCTTTTAACCTATTTATCTACATTTGCAGATTCTTCAAGTGAAGTAACATCTTTAGGTATAAACTCTTGTATTGCAAAAAAATGCATAGCCACATTAACAATACTTTGTCAATGAGTATGTTTACATGCACTCATGTTTGTTAATCTAAATAAATTTAATCAAACTGGAGCAGTTTATATGTACCTTAAATTTTGCAATCCAATATAAATATTTGTTTACATGTGGATTACATGTTTTCTGCCAAAACTTCTGCGCATGCAAAGAGCGTCAGTTGTCACGTTCTGAAGAAGCAGAGAAAGCTGGATAAAGCCACTCGAACATGCACCAAAATCAATAATTGCAGATTTTGCTTTCTTGACATATCTCAAATATGCCAAAAAAAACCTTTCTTCTTATATTGCTTGCTTTACTTGGCAAATGGAGAGTATTAGAGACAGTATTGTTCATGCCCATTCCTCCTCCAATAACAAGACATCTCTGGATGAAAATATCAAGTAAAGATTTTGGGAGATAATTGGTTACAGTTGTGGAAAGGAAACGTCTCAGTTACTGTCGTAACCTCCATTCCCTGATGGAGGGAACGAGACATGTGTCAATGTAGTGACACTAGGGGTCGCCTTTGGGAGCCCCAAAACCTCTGATCTTTGAGAAAAGGCCAATGGGAATTGGCGATTGGAATTTGCATGCCACTCCCCCGGACATACGGGTATAAAAGGAGCTGGCTTGCAACCACTCATTCAGGTTTTGTGCTGAGGAGCCGAGACAAGGTCCTGGCCATTTCAGCGGGTAGTTCAGTGTTGTGGCAGGAGGGACACAATGTCTCGTTCCCTCCATCAGGGAACGGAGGTTACGACAGTAACCGAGACGTTCCCCTTCTGTCACTCACTCGACGTTGTGTCGATGTAGTGACAATAGGGGTCCCTATACAAAATGCCACGACTAACTGAACTGTGTTACATGGACTGGCGGTGCGAGACGGGCAGACCTCTGCGTGCCCTGTAGCCAGCGCACCCGGCCGTCACGTAACCTCCCCCAACACTCTTACAGGCGTCAACCTCGGGGACAAGTTGACTGCCCAAAATTAGGGACCGGCTGACCCAGCCGTGGCCTCTTCTCTTTTTTCTCCCCAAAAGGAACGAAATAGTTCAGCTGGGGGCCATATAGGGTCCGTTCATCGGTGGTGCGGTGGGGACCACACTCCGCCCCATTTGAGTGGAAATACATCACATGGTCTTTCTGAGTCTTGTCGGAAGCATCTCATGTGAAGAAGTCCCATGGTAAGTCCTACCCTAGGGGGGAGGAGTTCTACAAACACGGTGACCGGGGGCAGAGAGACCTCTGCCCAAGGAAGACGCAGTTTACCAACAGGGACATTTTTTTGGGGAAGATACAATCACACTGGGTTACGTATGGGCAACCAGTGCATGTGGAGCACCTACCCCAGTACAGGGCCTAGTTAGCACACGTACTGGGCCAGCAGTGAGTTTCTCTGTAAACTCACCTGCCACAGGGCTAAGGAGGAAGGACATCCAGGGTCCACGACTTCGTGAACATGACTGGGGGCGTAAAAAGTGCACGTCTTCACCTCAGGGGAGGGGTAAGGCGCTATGCGCAAGTGGTACACCCGGCCAGCTGTCCTGGAACTTACCTGTTCGTACCTGACAACACACGGGACGAGACCGGCTCAACCCGGAGATTATAGAATCTCGCAAAGTTGTTGGCTGTTGCCCAGCCCGCTGCTCTGCAGATGTCTGCTAAAGAGGCACCATTGGTCAGAGCCCAGGAGGCCGCCACACTCCTAGTAGAGAGGGCTCATAGCCCCAAGGGGGGCGGTACGTCCTGGGCATGATATGCCATAGCGATGGTGTCAATGACCCAGAGGGTGATCCTCTGTTTGGAGACAGCACTCCCTTTCCACTGTCCACCAAAGCAGACAAAGAGTGGCTAGGAGCTCCTAAAGCTCTGCGTGCAATCCAAATAGATGTGCAAAGCACGCACCAGACACAGCAACGCCAAGGCTGGATCTGGCTCCTCCTGGGGCAGCGCTTGCAGGTTCACCATCTGATCCCTAGATGGGGTCATGGGAACCTAGGACACATAGCCTGGTTGGGGTCTCAGGATCACATAAGAGTAACCCGGACCGAACTCCAGACACGTTTCGCTGACAGAGAACACCTGCAGGTCCCCTATCCTCTTGATGGAAGTGAGCGCAGTCAGGAGGGCAGTCTTCAAAGAGAATGCCTTTAGATCCACTGATTCCAGGGGCTCAAATGGAGCTCCCCATAGGCCCCGAAGGACCACAGAGAGGTCCCACGAGGGGATGAGATGCGATCTGGGGGGGTTCAACCTCCTAGCGCCTCTCAGGAACCTGACGATCAAGTCGTGCTTCCCTAAATACTTACCGTCTACTGCATCGTGATGTGCCGATATAGTGGCTACATACACCTTTAAGGTGGAGGGGACAGACACCCTTCCAGCCTCTCCTGCAGGAAGGAAAGCACTGATCCGACTGCGCATCTCTGGGGGTCTTCGCGTCAGGAAGAACACCACTTAGCGAACAGACACCACTTCAGGGCATACAGGTGCCTCGTAGAGGGAGCCCTGGCTTAAGTGATTGTGTCTACCACTGCAGGTGGTAGGCCAGTTAGGTCTTCTGTGTCCCGTCCAAGGGCCAGACATGGAGGTTCCAGAGGTCTGGTCATGGGGGCCAGATGGTGCCCCGTCCCTGAGAAAGAAGGTCCTTCCTCAGGAGAATTCACCGGGGGGGGGGAGGGGTGCTGTCGTGAGGAGTGTGAGGTCTGAGTGGGCCAGTAAGGTGCTACTAGGACGACCTGCTCCTTGTCCTCCCTGACCTTGCACAACATCTGTGCAAGTAGGCTCACTGGGAGGAACGCATACTTACGTAGCCCTAGGGGCCAGCTGTGTGCCAGCGTGTCTGTGCCGAGGGGAGCCTTGGTCAGGGCATACCAGAGCGGACAGTGGGAGGATTCCAGGGAAGTGAACAGGTCCACCTGTGCTTGAACGAATCGACTCCAAATCAGCTGGACCACCTGGGGGTGGAGTCTCCACTCTCCCCTGAGCATGACCTGCCATTACTGCGCATCTGCTGTGCTGTTTAGGTTGCCCATGATATGAGTGGCTCGATTTGAGTCACTGCTGACTCCAGAGGAGGAGACGGCGGGCTAGTTGCGACATGCGACAAGAGCGTACACTACGTTGATGTACGCTACCGTTGCCGTGTTGTTCATCTGAGCTTGCCCTGGATCAATGGCAAAAGCCTCCGCAGGGTGCGCAATACTGCCAGAAACTTGAGGCAGTTCATGTGCCAACGCAGCCGCAGACCAGTCCAAGGAACGGCGGCTGCACGACTGTTGCACACGGCACCCCAGCCGGGCTTGGAGGCATCCGTCGTAACCACGACATGCCTGGAGACCTACTCTATGGGAACCCCTACCCGTAGAAATGCAAAGGCGGTCCAAGGGCTGAACAGATGGCCGCAGACCGGCATGATGAGCACTCATATGCATCGACCCGAGCGGCGTGACCACTGCTGAGGGTGTCATATGCCCCAGGAGCCTCTGAAATAATTTCAGTGGGACCGACGTTTTCTGCCTGAATGCTCTCAGACAGTTCAGCACCGACTGTGCGCGCTCACTTGTGAGACACGCCATCATTGAGACTGAGTCTAACTCCATGCCGAGAAAAAAGATGCTCTGAATCGGGGAGAGCTTGCTCTTTTCCCAGTTGACCCGAAGCCCCAACCGGCTCAGGTGCCTGAGCACAAGGTCCCTGTGCTCACACAACAAGTCCTTCCGTAGAAGGGACACAATCTCTGCATGCAAGGCAGCGGCGTTCTCGCCTTTCACCGAAGTGAAGCGGACACCGTTGAACCTGGTGGGTGCCTGGTGAACTGAATTGCGTAGCCGAGTCGGATGGTCCTGATCAGCCACTGCAACAGGCTGGGGAGTGCGAGCCATGCCCCCAAGCTCCGAGCGAGGGGGACCAAGGGGACAATTGCATCGGACGAACCAGCAGGTGGGGCCTCACGATGGGGCGGAGCCTGAGGTGCCAATCGTGGCCGTGCTGAGTCCAGGGACATTGAAGCACTTACATGGCTACTTACACCCACCATAGGAGCGGTCTGGGACGGGGGAGGTGGGGAATTGTCCTCGCGACCCATCGTGACCATCGTGTCGAGGGTGGGATTGTGCCACAGCTGGGCGTGCGGGGGCGGGAGGCCCGCCTCCGAGGCAACGTACCTGCCAAAAAGAAACGGTGCCCGGAGGTCGTGATAACGACTGTGTGACCCAGGGAGTGAAGAAACCGCTCTTTTCTTGAAAATGTGGGTACCGCAGCCCTTTGGGCATGCGGCGAAATAAGAAAAGGTAAACAAGGATTCTCCGCCCAGCCCTCCACCGGGGGAAGGAGTGGTGCTCTTACCAGCTCCTGTGTAGCGGGTCTCCGACTTCCTGGGCTGCCCGTCTCAGGGGCGCTTCAAAGCCTTCCTTGGGTTCTTGGCAGCCAGCCGTGAGATGGTTGGCATCTACTTCCTGTGGGCGGCTCTACAGCGGGGCTGGCCTGCTGGGGCGGGCTGTGGCGGAGCTGGTGGGATGCCCTTGGCGATGAGCAGACAAGGTGCGGGATCTTGAGCCATGCTGGGGCAGAATATGTTGGATGGCCTCCATCTGCTTCCTCACCATCGAAAACTGCCGGGCAAAGTCTCCGATGGTGTCGCCGAATAGGCCAACCTGGGAGATGGGGGCGTCAAGGAATCGTACCTTGTCAGCCTCCCTTGACTCGACCAGGTTGAGCCAAAGGTGGCGCTCCTGGACCACCAGGGTGGACATCGCCTGCCCGAGAGACCGTGCCATGACCTTCATTGCCCGGAGGGCGAGATCGGTCGCCAGGCACAGCTCCTGCATCAATCTCGGGTCAGGACTACCCTTGTGCAGTTCTTTGAGTGCCTTGGCTTGGTGCACTTGCAGGAGAGCCATGGCATGCAGGGCAGAGGCGGCCTGTCCAGCAGCACCACAGGCCTTAGCCGCCAGTGATGACATAAGCCTACAGGCCCTGGATGGGAGCCTCGGACGGTTCCGCCAGGTGACGGCGCTCAGCGGGCACAAGTGCACCGCAACGGCCTGATCCACCTGGGGAATCGCCGAGTATCCCTTGGCCGCCCCACCGTCGAGGGTAGTGAGAGTGGAGGAGCCCGCGGACCAGGTCCGGGCAGTAAAAGGTGCCCGCCACGATCGTGTGAGCTCATCATGCACCTCCGGGAAGAAAGGTACCGGGGCAGGGCGCGGCCGTGAGCAGCGCTCTGGGCCCAGGAACCAATCGGCGAGCCACGAGGGTTCAGGGGGGAGTGGAGGATTCTACTCCAGCCCGACGCTCGCAGCCGCCCGGGCAAGCATGGCCGCCAGTTCTGCGTCAGCCTGCGACATCACATTGATGTCCCCAAATTGCCCCCAGTGCTAACCGTCTCTGCCTCATACCCGTAGGTAGAAGGACCGAGGCATAGAGCCGCTGGGATGGCTTTCCCTCTGACAAAAAAAGCAGCGACTACAACGTTACCATGGTCATGTTCTCACAATGAGGACACGAACCATCCACGAAAGATGTCTCCAAATGGGAAGCACCCAAACATGTGAGACAGCAATTGTGGCCGTCAGAAGCGGAGAGATAGTGACCGCAACCAGGAATTATACACAAACGAAAAGACATCTTGAAAAAGACGCTTTCGTAAGTGCCAATCTTTTAGTAGAAAATATACTCTTTATGAGGAAATAATATATTCTTTTAGCTGCTGAAGCGCCCAGGGGCGTTCTCTGTACAACGGCGGTGCAAGATGAGGAGAAACCGCTGTAATGCGCCGTAAATCCAACAGCTATATAGAGGTGAATGGATCGGCAGAGTAATTCAGCTCACTGAACACAACCGCTCGGTTCCGAAGAAAAAATCTGAATGAGTGGTTGCAAGCCAGCTCCTTTTATACCCATATGTCTAGGGGAGTGGCATGCAAATTCCACTTGCCAATTCCCACTGGCCTTTTCTCAAAGATCAGTGGTGTTTGGGGCTCCCAAGGGCAACCCCTAGTGTCACTACATTGACACAACATCGAGTGAGTGACAGTAGGGGAACAACATTTTAGAAAGAAAAAACATTCTTTTTTTTTTTGCTTTAATGGATGTCATGAAAGAAAATATGAGCCCTGCAGGATATACAGTGCAAGCCCCCATACCCTTAATTATCTGTGTTGCCATTGCTTTGTATAAATTAGGCTCCTGGGGCAAGTATTGTTTAATTTCCAATCAATTTAGAATAAAAGCACTGTTCACTGCATTGCGCTTGTAAGCAACTTATTTCTTTTTTTTTTTTTTATCGAATTGAGAAAGTAGATTCAAAGGTTAGGGTTAGGTTCTTTGTCTTTAAAAAATAAAAAATAATTTTAGGTCTACACCAACCATTTCAATTAGAATGAAATTTCATTTGGATTGGGCTAAATTGGATCAACTGAGTTGTTTATTAGAAGTTTTTTCAGTCTGATCTAGCTATAAATCGGATAATTAATGGATTAATAAATTGCATATAAACGTGGCCAATGTTGAAAATTCTGTGTCTGTGTTCTCCCCATATCAATGTCCAAACACAAAGCAAGCCATATAGACACTTAGAAACTAATTGGACAAAATTGAAAAAATAAAATAAAATCTTACTTAGTATTTTTGTCAGTTTATTTTTCTCACCCCATTGACAAATAGGGCTTCCTTGTTCTAAGCATAAAGCTCACTTCATTTTGTGAGATTTCTTTGAAAACAAGTCTTAACATCTTATGTCATTCTGCTTCTCTTCTTCTTGTTTCAAGGATTTTTGTACAAGGAAATAAGAGAAACGTTCTCAGTAAGATTTTTATTTATTTATTTAATTCATTTATTTATTTTTTTGGTAGTGTATTGAAACATTTTTTTCACCAGTCATTTTGGTGGGGGGTTAGAAAGTTCAGTCCATATAGGTACTAACATAACATTGAGAATTCTGCTCAAAATGTCACGTTTACAGTGAGATTTAAATTATATTTGCGAGCAACCAACTTTTTGGAGTTGTGAATAATTTTTTTTCTTATTTGTGCTTTAGCAACCTGTAACATGGTGTACTGTAAGTGACATAAGAAGTCATGAAACCAGAGACCCTCTAAATTCAATCACAAATGTTCAATGGAAACACACAAGACAAGAAAAAAAGAAAACAGAAATGATCACTTGTGACTGGATCTCCCAATACAGATGTTGTAAACACATATGAGGGCTATGCTAAGACTCAACATGGAAAATGGATATGATCACTGAGGGGTTGATTATCTATTTGCTTGCTTAACCTTTTCATGAGTAGGGTCTAAATTCCCCTGCAGTGCCTCGTGAAGTGAGTTATTTTTGCATGTGACACTGCACAGCCAGCAGAGGTGTGTAGAGGAGTATTTTTTATTTATTTATTTTATTTAAATGTTTGATTTCTTGTCATAAAAAAAATAAATACTGTATATAATATAGTAAACGTGAACAAATGGGTTATGTCTGCTGTACTTTATTTGTTTTATTTATTTCATGTTTATAGCTGTAAAAAACAAATGAACAAATAATATCAGCAGTCCGGTTTTGACTTTTCAGACTTTGTGTGTGTGTGTGTGTGTGTGTGTGTGTGTGTGTAGGCGGGTTTGGGTGGTATACGAGGAAACTGTTTTAGGTTACAAACTAGTAATTACTAGTGTTTTATGCGAAGTGTATTATGCTATAAATGTGGTTTATGAGGACATTTCTAGTGTCCCCATAATTCAAATTGCTTAAAAAACATACTAAACAATGTTTTTTTTGAAAGTGTAAAAATGCAGTTTTTTTGTCAGGGTTAGGTTTAGGGGTAGGGTTAGGGGATAGAATCTATAGTTTGTACAGTATAAATAAACTTTATGTCTATGGAGAGTCCTCATTAAGGATAGCTGCACCAACATGTGTGTGGGTATGTGTGTGTGTTTGTGTGTTACAAGCGCTTATGTAAACAGACTTGTCTGCGTGCATCGGATCATGCTCGATCAGCATGTTTTTACTCTGATTATACGAGTTTTAAACTGTTATCGTGGTGCTTTTGTGATAGTTTGGCTGTCTGTTTCAGAAAACAAATGTATTATATGCCTGAAATGACTGTTTGAGTTGATGTTTGTGTGAATGAAAACCGCATCTGCACCTACTAAGTAGACGTGGATGTGTGCAGGGGAAGATTTCATTTAGATATGATTGCTGTGCATATACAAGCTGTGAACTGTTGTTGTGGTATTTTGGTGACAATTAGGCTGTTTGTTACATAAAATAAATATATTATGTGCTTGAAAAGACTCTTTGAGTACCTGTTTGTTTGATGAATGACAACCGCTACTAATGTAAACAAATGGCAGCACGCATCGGAGCAAGATCGCGTTTGATGTGTTGACTGTGCCTATAAGAGCTGTAAACTTTTTATAGTGGTACTTTGGTGATGAGTTGGATGTACGTATATAAAGTAAACTTGTTCTGTGGTTTAAAAGACTGCATGAGTAACTGTTTGAGTGAAGAGGGGGTTCACGTGGCCAGGATCAGGATGGCAGCTTAGTGTGGAGGCTCCGAGTAACTGTGCACAATTTTATACAAAAACCCCTAATATTACTGCTAGCTTTTTAAAACATTGGTATTGATATGTCAAAACCTCCTGCAACCAAACAGTGTGATATCTTTACTCGAGGACGCAAGACTCAAGACCCACATGGCTAGCTTAGCCGAAGTTCTAAGTGAGCTGAAATCACTTCAAGCAGAATTCAGAACAAAGTTGGACAATACTGATACCGGTCTGACTGACATGGCGAACTCAATGGCTGCATTGGAATGCAAAGTGACAGATGTAAAACGAGATGTCTCTTCAAATGCAACACGTATTGAGGAAGCTGAATGCCACATACACGATACAGTAAAAACACTTGAAAAAACAGAAGCCACACTAGACTCGGCCATCAAACGAATCGCTTACATTGAATCCAAAACTGATGACCTGGAGAACCGGGGCAGAAGAAAGATTCTTCGGCTCTTTGGTATACGAGAGGGCGCCGAAGGCCAAAGAACACTCCTCGACTTTATAAATGACATGTTGACACAATGGCTGTGGCTGAATCCTGATAGATCATTCACCTTGAAGCGGGTTCATCATACCCTAGCGTCAGGAAAGCCCAACCAAAACAGAGCTATCCTCATTCGCTTTTTAAAGTTCCAGGAGAAAGAATTTTTCTATCGTGAATCAAAACAGCGAGACATCACGCATGACGGGGTCAAGATATCATTCGCGCATGATCTCTCAGCAGAGACTGTTCAGATCCGACGAGGATTTAGCCCAGTTACAAAGCTATTTTTCAATATCAACGCTTTCCGTGGATTCCAACACAACTCCTGCAAGCTCAGAGTACTACACAACGGCAAGATCCATCTTTTCTCAACACCACGAGAAGCTGAAAATTTCTACAAAAAGATCCCACAGTCAGCGCAGTTCCCACTGATGTGCGATCCGTGGATTTAAAATAACGCGCCGCTGAAACACTTGATCAGCCGTAGGCAACAGCTGACTTTCAAGATTCACAGTAGGAGAGAGTTCAAATAATCTGAAGTAAACCTTGGTTGATGTGAGTTAAAATTATATATAGTACATAAATGGTTTGTGTGTTTATATATATATATATATATATTACATATATATATAAATATATATATATTTATTTATAAATATGCCTACTGAAATATCATTTTGTTCAGTGCGCAGACTTATTACAATTGAGTTGACTTTATTTACATATTTCGCAGTTTATGTTTATTAGACCAGTGGATATTGTTTTGATATGTTCAAATCATATGTTTTTATATTTAAAAAGGAGAAAATTACTATACCAAGTAGAAGTTCATGGTTGACGGGCACTGATTGTTTTGTTGAGGCCTTGGGTTGAGCTATGCTGACTAGTTGCTCCTCAAATATTGTGGATCAGCATCCCTCAGATTTCTACTTAAGGGGAAGGGTAGGCATTTCAACTGGGGGAAATGCCAGGGCTGAAAGCGGGACTCTGTGTGTGTGTGTGTGTGTATGTGTGTGTGTGTGTGTGTGTGTGGGGGGGGGGGGGGGGGGGGGAGGGTCTTTATTTGTTTACACTTTCATAACTTTATAATAAGCTAAGATAATCATTTATGGAGAAAACAAAACAGAAAAGTAGTTTGGATATTAAAATCACAAGTTGGAATGTCCAGAGAATGAGAAAACTGGCCAAACTGAAACAAGTATTAAATAGGATAAAATATCTAAAATATAAAATAGTCTTTCTACGGAGTCACATTTGATTGCATCAGACATACATTATTTGGGTAAAAATGGCCAGGCCAAGTATTTCATGCTACCTTTAATACTCATGCAAGGAGTGTAGTTATCCTCATATATAAATCAATATCATTTCAAATTACAAAAACTACCCAAGATCCATCTGGAAGATATATTATTGTTCAAGGTAATATTTTGTCACAAAAACTAAATCTTATAAATATCTATGGTCCCAATGATGACAACCCATCATTTTTTGAAAAATTATTTTTTTAACTGTGTCTACATTGGAGGGACTTAATTTTATCAGAGGAGATTTTTACTGTGCCCTCAACCCAGTATTGGACAGATCCACCTGAATTGATACAACTCATGTACAAACTAGAAAAACATTGATTGAATATATGAAGGATCTAAGATAAATTGAAGTTTGGAAAACGCAGAACCCAAACAAAATTGAATAGGTCTTGGTTACTTTTGTATCCTCCATACCCTGATGGAGGGAACGAGACGTTGTGTCGATGTAGTGACACTAGGGGTAGCCCTTGGGAGCCCCAAACACCTCTGATATTTGAGAAAAGGCCAGTGAAAATTGTCAAGTGGAATTTGCATGCCACTCCCCTGGACATACGGGTATAAAAGGAGCCAGCTTGCAACCACTCATTCAGGTTTGTGCTGAGGAGCCGAGACAGAGTTCAGGCCATTTCAGCGGGTAGTTCAGTGTTGTGGCAAGAGGGACACAACGTCTCATTCCCTCCATCAGGGAATGGAGGTTACAACAGTAAACAAGACGTTCCCTATCTGTCACTCACTTAATGTTATGTCGATGTAGTGACACTAGTGGTCCCTATACAAAACGCCACAACCACCTGAACTGTGTAACGTGGACTGGTGATGCAGGTACAGGCAGGCCACAGCGTGCTTAGTAGCAAATGCATTCGGCCCCCACGTAACCTTCCCAATGCCCCGCGAACATCGCAAGGTCCCTCGTACCCAAAGGGGGGGGGGGGGGACAGGACGTACTTACAATGGGAACAGGCCGCGCCAGCCGCTTCGGCCTTCTCTCTTCTTTTTCTCCCACAAAAAAGAAAAATCATTCAGCTGGGGCAAGATGTATTCACATCGGGGAAAGTGTTCTTTTTCCCAAGGGGAAAAGACACAGTGGAGACCACATCCTGCCCTAAGGGGAGGTTAACATGTGGAAAATACATCACATGGACTTACCAACTAGTAGTACACATGGAAAGAAGCCCCCGCGGTAGGTCCTACCCGGAAGGGAGGAGCTCTACAAATGCGGCAACTGGGGGCAGAGGAGGCTCTGCCTGAGGGAAAGCACGGGTTTGCCGTGAGGGAAACTGTACCGTGGAAAATATAACACATGGGGTTACCACAGGCAACCAACACATGTGGAGCACCTACCCCGGTACATGGCATACTAGCACAAGTACTGGGCCTGGCATCGATTTTCGCCTGCCGCAGGGCTGAGGAGGAAAGACATCCAGGGTTCATCGGTCTCGGGAACTCACATGGGGAAAAAGCACACGTTTTCCCCACGGGAGGGGAAAGGCGCTGTGTGCAAGCGGTACACCCGGCCAGCTGCCCGCAAACGTACCTGTTCGTACCTGCCAACACACGGGACGAAACTGGCTCAACCCGAAGATTATAAAATCTCACAAAGGTATTGGATGTCACCCAGCCTGCTGCTCTACAGATGTCTGCTAGAGAGGTGCCATTCGCCAAGGCCCAGGAGGATGCCACACTCCTATTGGAGTGTGCTCGTACTCTCAGGGGGGACGGCGCACCCTGGGCTTGATATGCCAAGGCGATGGCATCCACGATCCAGTGGGCCATCCTCTGTTTGGAGACAGCCTTCCCCTTCCGCTGTCCCCTAAAACATACAAAGAGCTGCTCGGAGTGCCTAAAGCTGTCCGTGCGGTCCAAGTAGATACACAAAGCACATACCGGACACAGCAACGACAAGGCTGGGTCTGCCTCCTCCCAGGGCAGCACTTGCAGGCTCACCACCTGGTCCCTAAAAGGGGTAGTGGGAACCTTGGGCACATAGCCCGGCTGGAGTCTCACGACCACATGAGAGTGTGCCGGACCGAACTCTAGGCACGTATCACCGACAGAGAATGCCTGCAGGTCCCCAACCCTCTTGATGGAAGTGAGCGCAGTCAGGAGGGCCATCTTCAATGAGAGGTTCTTTAGCTCAACTGACTCCAGAGGCTAAAACGGGGTTCTCTGTAGGCCCAGCAGGACCACAGAGTGATCCCACGAGGGAATGAGGCATGGCCTAGGAGGATTCAACCTCCTAGCGCCTCTAAGGAACCTGATGATCAGGTCGTGTTTCCCCAAGGACTTACCATCCACCGCATCGTGGTGTGCCACTATAGCAGCCACATACACCTTCAAGGTGGAGGGGGACAGCCGCCCCTCCAACCTTTCCTGCAGGAAGGAGAGCACTGACCCGACTGCACACCTCTGGGGGTCTTCACCTCAGGAAGAACACCAATTCGTGAACAGATGCCACTTCAAGGCATACAGCTGCATCGTAGAGGTAGCCCTGGCCTGAGTGATAGTGTCTACCACCGCCGGTGGTAGCCCACTTAGTTCTTCCGAATCCCATCCAGGGGCCAGACGTGGAGATTCCAGAGGTCTGGGTGCAGGTGCCAAATTGTGCCCCGTCCCTGAGAAAGGAGGTCTTTCCTCAGGGGAACTCACCAGGGAGGGGCTGTCGCGAAGAGCGTGAGCTCCGAGAACCAAGTCTGGGTGGGCCAGTACGGTGCCACCAACACGACCTGTTCTTCGTCCTCCCTGACCTTGCACAAAGTCTGTGCAAGCAGGCTCACTGGGGGAAACGCATACTTGCGCAGACCCTGGGGCCAGCTGTGTGCCAGCATGTCTGTGCCAAGGGGGGCCTCGGCTGGAGAGTACCACAGCGTGCAGTGGGAGGACTCCTGAGAAGCAAACAGGTCTACCTGTGCTTCGGCGAATCGACTCCAAATCAGCTGAACCACCTGGGGGTGGAGACTCCATTCTCCCTTGAGCGTCACTTGCTGCAAAAGCATGTCCGCTGCACGGTTGAGATCACCTGGGATGTGAGTGGCCCGCAATGACTTCAGTCGCTGCTGACTCCAAAGGAGACGGCGGGTGAGTTGTGACATTCGACATGAGCGTAAACCGCCTTGGCAGTTAATGTACACTACTGTTGCCATGTTGTCCATCTGGACCAACACATGCTTGCCCTGGATCAATGGCCGAAGCCTCCGCAGATCCAGCAATACCGCCAGCAACTCAAGGCAGTTGATATGCCAATGCAGTCGAGGTCCTGTCCAGGAGCCTGAGACTGCGTGCCAATTGCAAATGGTGCCCCAGCCTAATTTGGAGGCATCTGTCGTGAAGACGACACACCTGGACACTTGTTCTAAGGTAACCCCTGCCCACAGAAATGCAAGGTCCATCCAAGGGCTGAACGTGCAGCGACAGATCGGTGTGATAGCCACGCGATGCGTACTGCAGCGCCATGCCCATCTCGGGACTCGAGTCTGAAGCCAGTGCTGAAGCGGTCTCATATGCATCAACTCAAGTGGCGTAACTGCCGCTGAGGACACCAAATGCCCCAGGAGCCTCTGAAATTGTTTCAGTGAAACTGCTGTGAATGACTTCAGGCAGTTCAGCACCGACTGGGCATGCTCGTTCATGAGGCACGCTATAATAGCGACTGAGTCCAACTCCATTCCGAGAAAAGAGATGCTTTTTGCACACAATAGATCTCAAGAGTGAGCTAGAATCAGTCAGTCGTTGAGATAATTGAAGATGCGGATGCCCACTTCCCTTAGCGGGGCAAGGGCTGCCTCTGTGACTTTCGTAAAGACACGAGGTGACAGGGACAGACCGAAGGGGAGGACCTTGTTCTGATATGCCCGGCCCTCGGAAGCAAACCAAAGAAACGGTCTGTGTCGAGGCAAAACCGATACATGGAAGTATGTGTCCTTCAGGTCTACCGCCGCTAACCACTCTTGATGTCAGATGCATGACAGAATGCACTTCTGCATCAGCATCCTGAACAGGACTCTGTGCAGGGCCCGATTCAGCGCTCGCAGGTCCAAGATTGGCTGCAACCCACTGCCTTTCTTTGATACGATGAAGTAGGGGCTGTCCCCCTCGGCTGGAGGGACAGGCTATATTGTGTCCTCCTGTAGAAGGACTGCGATTTCCACACGCAGGACAGTGGCGTCCTCACCTCCAATCGAGGTGAAATGGATGCCATTGAACCTGGGCGGGTGCCTGGCAAACTGTATCACGTAGCTGAGTCGGATCGTCCTGGCCAGCCAGCGCAATGGTTGGAGAGCACTCGCCATACCTCCAAACTCTGAGCAAGGGGCACCAAGGGGACAATCGTGTTTGACGTACCTGCAGGTGGAGCCTCGCATCCCGAACCCATGGCTGTGCTGAGAAAAATGCTAGAGCACTTACCTTGCTCCGGAATACCCACCATAGGACCGGTCAGAGACGGGGGAGGCAAAGTGACCTCATGGCTCATCACAACCGCCTGAGTGTGGGTCATCGGACGGAAGGTGTCAGCTTCCTGCGGAAGGCTCTACACTGAGGCCGAGCTGTTGGCTCAGGCTGCGGCGGAGTCAGTGACATCGCAGGCGGATGCCCTCAGCGACGAGCAGATGGGGTACTGGATCTCGACTGCCTGTAGGCGACAGAGGAATCACACCAGGGCAGGATGCACCCCTTCTGCTTCTTGACTGCCGAGAACTGCTGTGGCAAAGTCCTCGGCCATGTCGCCAAACAAGCCACCTTGAGAGATGGGGGCGTCAAAAAGGCAGTGTCGCCCATCTCCACAGGTAGCGCTCCTGGACCACAATAGTGGACATCACCTGCCTAAGAGCCCACACCATGACCTTCATCACCCGTAGGGCGAGGTCGGTTGCCGAGTGCAGCTCCTGCATCACTCACGGGTCAGGACTACCCTCGTGCAGCTCTTTCAGTGCCTTGGCGTGGTGAACTTGCAGGAGGGCCATGGCATGCAGGGCGGAGGTGGCCTGTCCAGTGGCACTGTAAGCCTTGGCCGTCAGGGATGATGTGGACTTACAGGCCTTGGATGGGAGCCCAGGGTGATTCCGCCAGGTGGTGGCATTTTGCGGGCACAGGTGCAATCGCCTGCTCCATGTACCCCATGGCCGCCCCACCGTCGAGGGTAGTGAGAGCGGAGGAACATGGAAACTGGGTCCGGGCAGTAAAAGGTGCCTGCCATGACTTTGTGAGCTCCTTATGCACCTCCGGGTGGAATGGAACTGGGGCGGAGTGCGGCTGTAAGTGGCGCTCTGAGCCCAGGAACCAGTCATCAAGCTGCAAGGGCTCAGGACAGGGTGGAGGGTTCCACTCAAGCCAAACGCTTACAGCAGCCTGGGTAAGCATGGCCGCCAGCTCCGCGTCAGCCACAGGCTGGGCGACCACACCCGAAGGTGGGAGCCCCGCCGAGTCCTCCGCGTCTGACTGTAGCAGCCCACTCTCTGATGCTGCGATCGAGAGCTAATCCTCCTCCTGAGCCCTGAATGAGACATTAAGCCCACCCTAGGGCAAGCCACCTGACCCAACCATGCACTTGACCATTGGAAATGAGCATGCTGGGGAATGGGAGGTCCGTGGGGATTCACCCAGCAGAAATGTTCCCATTAAAGCCCCCAAATCGCCCCCAGCGCTAACCACTGCGACCTTCTGCATATAAGCAGAAGGACCAGGATGGGGAGCGGCTGAAGTGGCTTTCTTTCTATGGAAGAGAGAAAGCCGTGATCGTAAAGTTGTCATGGCTGCGCTCTCGCAGTGAGAACATGAGCCTCCCACGAATGCTGTCTCAGCGTGACTATGTGCATGTGACCTCGCTCAGTGAGGACGAACCGAGTTTCGCCTTGGGCGGGGGATGTAAAACAGCGATCGTGGCCATCAGAGGGAGAGAGATAATGACCATACCCTTTTTTAGGAACTGCACATAAATGGAAAGACATCTTTAAAAAGATGCTCTACATCAGTGCTCACTCTTTTAGAGAAAATACACTCCTTTATTTTCTTCAAGTGTGGCTGCTGAAGCGCCCGGGGCATTCTCTGCACTTATCTGTGCGAGAAAGGGAGAACCCGCTGTAATGCGGTGTATATCCAACAGCCGTTTTTACGCTTTCGCTTTCATAGGTGAATGGAATGCTGGTGGATTTCTTCAATACCGCTCGGCTACGAAGAACAAATCTGAATGAGTGGTTGCAAGCCGGCTGCTTTTATACCCGTATGTCTGGGGGAGTGGCATGCAAATTCCACTTGCCAATTTTTATTGGCCATTTCTCATATATCAGAGATGTTTGGGGCTCCCAAGGGCGACCCCTAGTGTCACTACATCGACACAATGTTGAGTGAGTGACAGACATGGAACTCTTGTTACTCAAGCTCATATAAAACTCATTCACATATTGATTACTTTTGAATTTCTATGGAACTACTGTCTAATGTAAAATAATGCTGGTACAATAGTATAGTAATTAGTGATCATGCAGCAATATCTGTGGAGATCCATTTAGGTAGATCTGAGCATTGTTCAAGATGGAGATTACAAGTTTATTTGTTACAGGATCCAGCATTTGTTCAATCTGTGGAAAGCTGTATTGATAAATATTTGAATTAAATACAGACGAAACCACAGCCAGCATCAGAAGGGAAGCATTTAAAGCTTATATAAGAGGATAAATTATTAGTTATACAAGTTCTAAAACCAAATGGTACAACCAAGAATTACGAGCATTAGAAAACCAAATAAAAAAAGCTGAGACTGAAATTAATATTGACAATGACCCTGAAAAATTACATAATCTGTTTGTCATAAGAGCTAATTATGATAAATTAACAACTGACAAAGTAGCTAAAAATCTAATGTGGAATAAGCAAACACACTATGCCCAGGGGGAAAAGGCAAGTAAATTATTGGCCTGGAGGATAAAGAAATTGCAAGCTGAAAGAACAATTAATAGTATAAAATCAATATCTGGCAATTTAACTATGGACCCATTAGAGATTAATAATCATTTTAGAGACTTTTAAAAATTGCTATACAAATCAGAATATACAGAAAATAGAAAAGTTCAGAACACGTTTCTTGACCGGTTACAATTTCAGACTATATCAAATGATGAACAAATAGCACTAGACAGTCCATTGACAACAGAAGACCTTTGTGAGGCTATAGGAGACATTAATAGCAGTAAAGCACCCGGTCCGGAAGGGTTACTATTAGAGTTTGACAAAACATTTAAGAGACAACTTTTAAGGCCACTTCTAGACATGTAAGAAGAATCGTTTATTGAACTTTAATATTAAAACCAAACAAACCCCCAACTGAATGCTCGTCTTACAGACCAATTAGTTTAATGGGATGTGACACAAAAATACTTTGTAAAGTGCTTTCTAGAAGATTAGATAAATATCTTCCTCAGTTGATTATTGATGATCAACAAGGTTTTGTACAAAAAAGACAAGGTTATCACAATATTAGAAGAGTCTTGAATATACTACATGAGAGGCATAATGCAAAAGGCACAGCAATGTTATCAGTAGATGCATGTCAAGCCTTCGATAGGATAGAATGGGATTACCTTTTTTAAGTACTCCCAAGATTTGGATTAGGTGAAACCTTTCTCAAATGGATTCAATTATTATACACAAACCCAGCCGCTGAGATCCTAACTAATAGTACCATCTCAAGACCCTTTAGTTTACAGCAATCCACCCGTCAGGGTTGCCCTTTGTCTCCACTGCTATTTATGTTAGCAATCGAACCCCTAGCCATGGCAGTGAGAACGCATACAGGATTATCAGGCATTACAATTGGGGGGAAAGATCATCGTATTTCCTTATAAGCAGATGACATCATATTTTTCCTGACAAATGTAAAAAGTAGTATTCCAAACTTGATGAGATTAATTGAATATTTTGGGGAGTTTTCTGGATATAAAATCAATAATTCCAAATCAGTATTAATGTTTCTTAATAAAGAAGGAAGACATAGTCCCATAGTCAATACTCCATTTATAACAACTACTGAAAGATTCAGGTACATGGGTGTCAAAATCACCCCTGACCTCAGTGAAATAATCCCAACAAATTACGACCCCCTGGTAGACAGAATAACTGAAGCATTGAATTGAATTGCTGGTCCAATTTGCCTATATCCATGGTCGGACGAATAAATACAATAAAAATGAATATTCTACCCAAATTTTTATATTATTTTCAAGCACTCCCACTGCCACTACCAGACATGTTTTACGACAAACTTAACAAATGATTTGGTCAATTTATCTGGAATGACAGGAAAGCTAGACTTCGCCTTAAGCTATTATATTTGCCTTATGAGAGGGGAGGGCTTCAACTTCCCAATCTCAGATGGTATTATATGGCTGTCCAACTGACCTCAGCATCATATTATTTCCGTATAACAGTGCCCCCAGCTTGGGTAGGCATTGAACAAGAGTCTGTTCCAGATCTACCATTAAATCTGTATCTATACTCAGATATTAAGTCATTGAAGAAGTGCACAAAAAATCCTTTTCTTAAAAACACAATCTCAGTCTGGCATGCTGCACACAAATGTAGGTGATATGCCTGAACTGTCTCAATTTACTCCTATTTGGGGTAATGAACAGTTTACACCTGGTAGTCATGGAATATAAAAGGTATTCAGAAAATGATGGATCTTTACGAAGACGGAGTTTTACTTTCTTTTGTTCAATTTTGTCAGAGATATCTAACCCCCCCCCCCCCCCCCCAAAAAATGTTTTTAAATATTTACTGTTAAAAAGCTACGTGTCATCAAAATATGAACAGATAACATGTACACCACCTTTATCAAAATTAGAGGAAATAACACTTGGGAATTTAGAAGGGAAAGGACACATATCTATATATTATAGCATAATGGTTATCTATAGTACTGTATCAACACTAGACAAATTAAATGCTTGGAAAACTGATATACAAGAAGACATTGGCAAGGCAGATTGGAATGATGCTTGTCTAAAAGCGCAAACACAGACAATAAATACTAGCTTTAAATTACTCCAATATAAGTGGTTAATGAGAATGTACATAACTCCTGTCAAACTTAATCATATGTCTGCTAATATTCCAGATGTGTGTACTAAATGTTTAGACAAGAAAGGTACTCTATATCACTGTCTTTGGGAATGTCCAAAGATCCAAAACTTCTGGAAGGAGGTTATAAAATGTCTGTTGGATATGTTTAACACCAAAGTCCCTTTGAACATTAAACTTTGTGTTCTTAGAATATATCTGATGGACTTTATACAAACATCGAAACAGACTAAACTTCTGGACTTTGGACTCCTTCAAGCCAGGAGAGCTATTGCACTATGTTGGAAGAGTATGGACGCTCCATCTTTGAAAATTTGGATAAGGGAGCTATTGGACTGTATAGGTCTGGAAAGACTAACATTGCTAAGGGCAAGCGGAAATACTTTTTTTCAGCTCTGGGAACCATACATGAACATCATGAAAACTGGAAAAGTAGGCTTTACCTGAAAATAAAATGTAAATAATGTAGAGAAATGTTTTTTTATTTTATTTTTTTATGCAAGTTGAGTGTGTGTGTATGGGGATATGTGTATCTGTGTAATGTACTTCTTTCAGTTCCAAAACTGTTGTATTGTTACTGTATGTTTCTTTGATATGATGTTATAAAACAAGAAAATGACAATAAACATATTGTGGGGGGAAAAAACTGTTTGAGCGAATATAAATTACAGACGCTTGACCAGCGCAGCCTGTGTCGGCGCGAAAGCCAATTTGAATCTGGCAGCTTGTAACGTAACTAGCTGTTGCAGAAACACATATGTGTGACGCTACTCTGCAGGGCCCAGTTATTAATCATCATATGTATGACAATACGTATGAAAGGGTTAATAAATTACATCAATTTCTTTACAACACTGTGGTTATCCCAGTGTCATTGTGATGCAAATTATCCATTTGTCTGTCTTTCACTTCAATGGCCATCTAAACTGTATGGTTCAGAATTCCCACACCCTTATTAATAAAGCAGTCTGGTTTTGTTATATGTTTACAATATGCTACAAAACACAACACGTCTGAATTGATGCCCTGCCATCAGTACACATCGTGAATTTTTTTTTTTTTTCTCCTGTGTAGTACCACTCCAAAGAGAGCCCCTCTCTTGTTCTTTAATGTCTATGCACTGTTTAGACGCGTCACTCACATGTTCTTTCATCTCCTGTTCATTTTATCCTTCGGATTACTCATGCGGCCAGCTGTTTCGAATCAAAGTGCTCAGCGGGTGCATACTCTGAACATCATTAATGTATCTTGCAGATATTATATGGCACTCATTGGGCTCATCAAGTGTGACATGCAAGCAATGCCAATGGACACTGGATGAAAGTGGAGGCAGAATGCAAGGAGAGCCAGGAGAGCTTAATCTTCCCAGCAAACCCTCACTCCCTCTATTTTGTGACACCCCTTACAGTTTCGTCTGCACATTACATGGTCCTTTTGCTCAGATATGTGATGTCCTTGTACTTTTTTCAAAGAAGGCTCCATTATGGACTTTAAGGAGAGGGCTGGGTGGGTCACTCATGGAGGAAGAACACAGGCAAAGCAATAAGCAGATTATGCTTTTGATTTGCTTCTGTTTCCTTGCTTGGAGTACATGTTCTCAGTGCGCAAGCATTGCCTCACAGACCTCAGCAGGACTGCTTGGAAAGCCTCTAGTCTTTTATAGATATGTTTTTAAACTGCTCTGGGAACAACTGGCAGTGCGAAAAGATAAACGCTTATTGATGAGAATGTGTACTGGCATTCTGCAGAGTGCACAACAGCACAAACAAGCAGGTTTGACAGATAATTTAACAGGTTCTGTGTTTTAACTTCCCTTAACTCTGCACATACTCTCACAGTAAACCACACGAAAAAGAGCTCTGTGTAACGATGTTGGCTGCTGACAATGATGGCAATGACGAAGATGACGTGAAGATGAAGAACCCAAGTGCAGTTTATTTACAAAAGTGAATGCCCTAACTATACACGTGAACTAAACATAAACATAAACATGAACTTGACATAAACCTGACTTGATATAAACTTGGCTTGTGTAACGTCTGTGTAAGATCAGTAATGGTTAATTACACTTTGTTTAAAAAAACCCTTTTAGCCTTTTGACATTTGCATATAAATTACTGACCTGGCCTCCGCGTTTACATTTATATGAGGTTTATCACTATCAAAAGGATGCTAAAACAGGTCGCCTCTGGAGTGTCTCCATCAAGCTTCAAACACATTCCACAGAAAGGGGGGTGACCCCCATGCCAGGCACCAGAGCAGTTGTCTGTCTCCAGTAATTCCAATACACGTCACACACACACCTAAAGACATTTTCTCTATTTTAGGCCATAGTAAGCAGTTATAAATGTATCTGCTATATGCATGTGTTGTATGTATATTCCCCTATTATATTAACTTAGTTACAACCCTTTACTTGTATTAGTTAGACGTTAAATGCCTATATTCAAGTGTATGGGTGTATCTCTGCTTTAATATCGTCTGGAGGTTACCTTCTTGGTATCAAAATGATCTTCCCTTTATTTCTCACACAATAATGTACACCATGTGATCGTGAAATGCATCGAACAATTCTTACAATGTTTTGAATTAAAAGCTGCACTAGCGGTCCAGATCAGCAATAAAATGCGAATGGGCCATAAACGGAGACAAAGGATGTCTCTCCCGCTCAAAATGCATGCCTCTGATTGGCCACTCCACCCACAAAATGGGTGCGGCAATGAACTAGTAAAACTCCAGAACACAGACTAATCATCGCTCAAAAACTCTTCTTCTTGAGACCAACACACTCCAAAACTCTCCTCTTGAGTTTAACCTTCTGGCAGTGTTTACCTTCAAGTAACTTTGTGGATTTCCTGTGGACTTCTTCAACTCACTCCTAAAGAAATCGTCGAGAACCTCGTCTACCGCATCAAGACTCTTATTCAGCAACAAACCAATGCAAGTAACCATTTACAACTGATTAGATGCATGTTTAAGTTTGAACCCCTTTTAAGGTGAATTGTGCCTCTGATGATTCTCATTTAGGTTGTGGTTAATTGATGTGAATACTGCCATTCTCTGCTCTTCTCTCTCTTTTCCTTACTTTCCTTCATTCTATATATGTATGTTTGCTTAGTTTGTTTGTATGTTAGTTATAGTTTCATTTATTAAATCCCTTATATTCACAATTGATTGTCTCTGTGTTCCGCTCACAATTCAAAGTCACTGAATGTTGCTCCTTGCTACATGCTAAACTACTGCTAGCACTGTATAAGTAGGAAGGCTATTGTTCCTTGGCCAGGAAAGTAATCTTCCTAGAGTTGATAAATAATTATATTGTCTGCTCGGTGGACGGACAGATCAGATAATTGTAATATCGATTCTGCTACAGTTAATTCTAAGATCTAATCTAAATATTTATTATTAATTATAACCAGTTATAATTAATTATAAATAATTCCCTTTTTAAGCTAATTTGCTACACTTGACATAAACGTGGCCTGACATAAACATTTATACTCACATTCAATACTTGAACAAGACACAATGGAAAACATGAGGCTTAAATACATGGACATGGGGGAACATAAACCAATGAACAAACAGAACTGATAACAAGATAATTAAACAATGAACCAATGAAAACATGACACATGAACATGGAGGGAAAATAGAAATCACATGACAAGGGAAACAGGAACTAAACATTTCAAAATAAAAGACATGAATCAACAAAATACACATGACACTCTGCTGTGAGACAGCTGTCATCCATTGTTTGAACAAACAAATAATTATGTCCAAAACTCAAACCATTGGTTGAGTCAGTGTTGTTTTCTCTGGCCCAGTTAGGTGGCACTAGTGGCACGGAAATTGCAACTTTTAAGAAAGCTAGAAAGAGGGCCTAATTTCTACTGGAACAAGCGTAGAACCCCCACCTCATTCACCTCTCATAGAAATGTATGATATGACCTGTGCTTATGTTTCATGAAAAATCAAGTATAGTCAGCCTGATCACATGACTTTGGCTACATTTTTGCAAAATGATATCGTTCCTTATCGTGTCAGGTCCGAGGTGAAATGTCCACTGTGTAGTGCTAAAAGTGGGTTACATTTTCTCCCAAGCTAATAAAATTTTTAAGGTTAAAGGTGCACTCTATACATTTTTTCCCTAGTAAAAAGATAAAGAAATGGATTGTAATTTTGAAACATATGTTAAAAAATCATGACCACTCACATGAGATGGAGACTCTAGTCATATCAGTATCCTTATAAAAGCTGTTTTAAGGGTCGTACGTTACACTGGACGCATCTGACAGACAACATGGCACATTCTAAAATTCGAAACAACTGATTTCAATGAAGGTACGCACATCGCCGCCGCCACTCGGCATCTGTTGGCGGCACCCAGCTACGATTCCGAAGGCTGCTCAAATTTCTGCAGTGCCAAGGAGCTCAATTCGCATATTGTCCATTAAATTCAGCCCAAAATCATTATCAAAGGACACAGATTATTTACTCTAGCATTGTTCATTCTTGAAGAAAAACCTTGGTAACGCCTTTGTTCTACATGGGGTAGGGGCACCCTATGGGGACTGTTATTTTAGAATCACATGACCAGCTGAATTCTACTCACTTAATCTCAGTAACCAGCATGTTATTGGACACTTTTCATGGCTGATTGTGAACAGTATTTCTACAATAGCCTCTGTAACTAAAATCGTTTGACTTTGAATGATTCTGCATCCACATCACTAGGTGTCACTGTAAGTCCAAGTTGACACTAACAAAAAGTTACTGAGTGCACCTATCGAATTTTAAATTATCAAAACTTACCTCCCTACCTTAAACCTTAACCTAACTGACAGTGTCATAAAAAGAAAAATCGAGATGAAAAATTTAGTTTTAAATGAACAAAACCGAACTCCATACTCTAAACCTTAGACACAAGACACAAGCTTGAAAAAGCTTTATTATATTTTATTACATAAAAACATTCAAAAGAAAAGCCATCATTGCTCGTGTCTGACGCTGTTTGTTCAGAGGCGAGCAGTGGGACACTGTCTCGTGGAACACACGCATGTAAAGAGTTATCACTCTTTTTCTCTGTTTCATTCGTCTGCAAATTGTTTGCAGGAATATTGTTGTCTATGAGAATGCAGCAATTTGTCTCCAATCATCTCAGAAGGTGCTATGAGTTAAGTTCGCTTTATTTCCACGGAGCAGTTCACTCTTATTGTGAACGCAACTCTGCAGGTTGAGTAATATATATATCTTTCTATTAAAGAAACAAAGACGAAAGAGATAAAATCAAAATAATAAGACACCTTGAACCTAAAACTGAGTTCTACTTTTTTTCTTTAGGCTGCATTAACTGTTTTACCAAAATGCAATACAAACACATTCGATAAGAACACACATTTGGCAGCATTATTTTGGAAACACAAGCGAATTTATCAGCCTTTTTTTATTATGATTATTATTATTATCTTTAAATTTATAATTGTCTTTTTGTAGGCTATTAGTAATTTTTCACCTGTTTTCGTTGACGGATGCTTGATGACAAATGGGGACGTTGGAGATGGTAAATATTTGGATTTGGGGAGGTGGTTATATACGATTTTTTGATCACTTCATTATTTTAATTGCATTTTTTGTTTAGTTTAAAGTGCAATTTGAATTTATAAATGTCTTTTCATGTTTCAATAAATGTATTTAATTTTTAAAGCAAAATCAATAAAGCAAAAACATTCACTGACCCTTGGCAGGGGTGTTGATGATATAATTGGATATCACGATATTTTTTTAAGGTGATTATCATAAAAATATTTTTTACATATTGCCCAGCTCTATAAGGAAGTGAACTTTTTCATGAACAAATGTAAAATTAAGTAATTGTATGGAGACCCGCACAAACAAATACTCAATTCCATGCTGTAACATGTTACTTTTAATTGTTGCATATTTGTTTGTTTTTATGATTTTGAGTAGTCTATGGGCACAATAAATATTTAATTTTACTGAAAAACATTGTTTTTTGAAAATAGTAAATTATTAGTTTTTGCTATGGCTCTTTCGAAAAAATGCATCAACCAAAAAATAAACAATTGGCTCCTTAGTGAAAAAAGGTTCCCGACCCCTGCTCTATCAGTTGAACTAACGTCCAAGTTGATCGCACTTGAATAAGCTTTATAAATAAATAAAAATAATTTAGCAAAAATTCTATAAGACCAGTTTAGTTTAGTAATTACCATGCTGCACTTATTTTTTCACCCAGACTTCACTACAAACAAGTACCGCGACGTAACACAACTAGATTGCTTTCACCATAAGCTGTCTGAACACTGCAAGAGCCTGGATGCCACAATGCTTGCAGTGTAGGCTAGACATCTTTATTAATTTTAATGGGAGCGATGTAGATTTTTCTCATCATCTCTCACATTTAAAATTAAACACTGGCAAGAAATAAATACAACTCTGCATTCAATTGTCCTGGCCGAACAAAACTAATGTCAGTAGCGGTTTTAGCCACCACATAAACCACGCAATTGCGTGGGGCCCGGATGTCGGGGCCCCCCGGCCTGAGTAGGAAATCTCTGCAAAAACCACTTGAGGGGTGACATGTTGTTCTGGGTACATGTGCGAATACGCTGTTGTCTGCGGTCTCAGAGCGGTTCACGAAGCAGCTGGGTTTGGGTCAGTAGGACTTTGGGTTCGGGTTTGCAATTTATGAAAAAAATATACAGGCTTTCCGAACTTGTTTCGCCCACGCGCGCTCACTCACACAGATACGCGCAAACGGATGAGGGGCCGTTCACACTGAACGTGTTTTTGCGTGCTTCTACTCTGTTTTTCCATTGTTTTCTATGTAAACACAAGCTGGACGAACGTCCTTGACTGCTGTACCGCATTTCTTCAGTGTCTCATGTAGGACCGGCACATTTTTAGACACTGTGTCAAGTTAAAAACAACTTCAGATTTCAAAAACGCATTTCGAGACACTTGCGTTCTGTTTCATTCATTGCACTGCGTCTAGACTGTTTTTAGCGCAGGTGTCACAAAGATTTAACGTTCTGAACAAGTTCAGGCTGCAAAGAGGTGACTGTTATAATTTTTTACATTATTCCAGATTATTCTGCACCAAGCAAAGTTTCAGCGCTTGATAAACGGCAATGTTGTTTTTTTTTCTTATGCTCTAGTGTGCTGAGTGGCTGCCGTGGCTTGTATTTTTGTGAAGTGGCTGTAAATGATCAGAGGCAAACAGGGCATATCCTTTGCTTGCTAGCAACTTGTTTAATGATCTATGGGATGCTTTCTCCTATCTAATGCAATAATCAGGGCTTTTGGATTTGCTATAAACATTTCTGTTTTCTGTTCTTGGCCAGTTAATTGACCAAGTTGTGAGAAAGCTGGAAAAGCTTCAGGTTAGTCCAGCATACTTTGCATCTATCTCTTTGTAGTTAGCCTTTTATTGCCTTTTTACTATCACCACAATGTCCTCATTCCAGCTTATTCTTCCCAGTTTTGCCCACTCAGACAGACAGGAAGTGACTGCATTACTAAAATATAACAAAACCAGGTAATCATTTAAAGTTAAAGGGCAAATAATATCAAATCGGATGTACTGTTTTGCAGATAATATACAGGTGTGCTCATAGATACTGTATCTTCTATGATATCTATGAGATAGATATCTCATAGAAGTGTTTCAGTAAAACTCAATTACGTTCAGAATGGGATACTAGCTTATACCTTTTGAATACTGTTCAGTACATAACTACTGCTCAGTACATGCCAGGGCCAACATAGTATGTGAAACAGAATGCACTATGAAATTATAAATGTGTCATATATTGAACTGCACCCAAGAATTTCACACACCATTGCACTTGTGTATATGGCTGTGTGACAATAAAGTAAATTTGATTTGATTTGATATATCATTTCTATCCCCACTAGGATTGTCACTTTATGTTGTATGTTTAATTTAGTGAGTGGTGTAGGTTCTACTGGTTGTTTAGATCAGTGTTACTATCAGAAATAATTAATAATTATTTATTTAGTTATTAATTACTATTTAAATTAAATAATAGAATCTAACTCATTAAAACCTCATACGGGGCTCCAGTAAATGTAGTGCTCTACGTTCAGGAGTGGGTTTGGTTATTAGCAATAATTAATAATTATCAAAGATAATTGTCCCTAAGTTATCGTATAACAATCAACAATCAAAGATAACCATCAAATTCAATAGAATATCAATTATTATCAAAGACAATCATTAATTATTAAAATGAATGGAACATTGATTAGAATTAACACTAGCTTATTGATTCCTCAAATTCAACAATCATCAAAGATAATTATCAATTATCAAAATCAATAGAATATTAATAAGGATTAATATTGCCGGGGCACCACCTTGAAATCAGGGACTAATAACCAAACAGTAAGTTAAGAAAATCGACATTCAAAAGGAAACAATGAAGGCTTGAATCCGAGCACTGACATCCCCCTGCCAGCATTGACACAGGTGTATGCAAAACAAACCAAAACACTTCTCTTTGAAATATAACAAAGTTTATTTATGCAGTAATATCAATTAATAATCAATACAATGCAGTCAATAAACTTCTGACTTACAACTACAAACTAAACAGTGACATGATTAGATATGGTAACCAAAATAATCCTATAACACATGAGAGGAAGGTGTGTGTGTGTGTGTGTGTGTGTGTGTGTGTGTGTGTGTGTGTGTGTGAATGGGTGTGTGTGTGTGTGTGTGTGTAAGGAGTGACGCGCACAAAAATGGCAGACGTGACTCTCGTGGAGAGTACGTCACGCGAGATTTCCGGCCAGAGAATATGGCCGCAAATGTGGGCAGGGAGAAGCCGGTTAATGGCATCTTCCCGTTTACCGCTTATACGATAACTTAGGGACAAAGCTGAGCTTTATCATGAAGTTATCTACTAGCCAAACGTGTGCGAGAATGTTTGTGAGGGGTCGCGTGTGTGTGTGGTTAGTACGAGAGAGAGAGAATAAAGTGGCGGCACCAAAACCGGTTTCGTGATCGTGGGAGAGAAAGCAGCTGTTCGTTTAACACTCAGAGACACGGTGGATGGCTCGTAAACTGTCCCGCGGTCTTTCGTTCTTTAATGGATAAACTCAGTTTGCTGGTCTCCCCCGCAATGGCGGAAATACACAACAGTCCAATGTGGTTGGACTACAACACAGCGGATCTCATTCATGATAACAGTACATTACAGTAATACCTTGAGTATTATTAGCAGCAATGAGCAGACTCGGCGGTCCGTAAACTGTATAAGCAATGACCTTGATACACAAGAATAACACACTATAATATTCTATCTCTGCCCAGATGTAAACCTCTTACTTGAATCACATGAGGACGCAGGTAGAATGTGTGTTCATCCGTCGTTTGACTCCAACTCGGTTCCTCGAGGCTCGGGTGATGACGGGAGGCCGTTTCCACGCTCTGTCGACGGGCGGTACGGTTGCTGATTCTCAGTGGGCTGGCGGTGAAATCAGCGACGTCGACTTGATTGAAGAGGGAAGAGAAATCTTTTTCTCTTCACTTCTGCAGGCAAACAGATGAAGATGTGAATTGCTCGGCAGTCTCCTTTGGATCCGTTAGAGTGTTCGGTGGAACACAGAGTAATCTCAACTCATCCAGCGAGATGGAGATTGTATGACCACAGTTTCAAGTCGGATGTTACTTCCTTGTGCCACGAGGCTACACCTGAGAGCAGCGATGAGCTGCGTCTACACACGGCGGGCAAAGTTGCTGGAAGCAATGCCCGGAAGGGTCTCAGAGTTATTTCTACTCCCGATGACATCATGGTTGAGGGCCGTTCTGTTGTGTGCCTCATCCAGTTGGAGTTGAGAGTTCGATCCTTTAGTGAGCAAGGCTTCGTGGGATTTGTAGTCTGTTTTGGACTCCCTTTGTTTGATTTTGGCGTGGTTTTTATCAGTAAGATTTATGACTTTGTGTGTGGGCCTCAGTCAGATTTTAAGACTGTGTTAGGCCTGCCTTTGTCTTCTATCTGAATACATGAGGCCCAACAGTGGAATCCAGTTATTATCATTGAAATAAATATGGTTATCATGGATTTTTGCCACAATTTATGGATTTTTGTTATTGTATAAAAGTCTTGACATTTGGCAGTCCGATAAAATAATAAACCAAGAAGATGTTAAAAATTGTGGCTCATACTGTACTTCTTCCAGTTCATTTGTCACACTGGTAAAGGAAGGCCAAGATGCACACATTTCATTGTGGTGTACAGTATTTTGCGCTATGTGAGCTTTGTTGTATACTGCTCACTTTTGTGTATGAAGTAGGTCATCCAGGTATTCTATGCATACAGAGTGCACAGTATACCTACTATATACTAAAGAGTAGTATGTCAGTATGTAATTCCGAACATAGCCTGAGACAAATTGTGGAATGAACAGACACTTTTTGGATTCAGCTGCCAATTCCACCCAAAATCATGATGAACTAACAAATTTACTTTTTTTTTCAATGTACATACAAAATAAACCTTCCAACAACAAATCCGATCTTGAAAGAAATGACTCTGTTTGTCAAAATATGTTCTTTATTTGCTTTAGTAGATGTATCTGCCACATTATGGCCCAAAGAGGGAGGTGTCATTCTCTCAGAGATTCGATAGTAGGGAATAACATGAGTTAGTTATAGATTAGTTTCACTTGGAGTAAGCCCCCTCCACTAGTAGTCTAGGGCATACACAGTCATACAACGTATGTCCACCTATCTTTCTTAGGATTTTGCATATGCCCACCTAATATAAGTGTGGCCGCCAGAACAATGAGTAGTCTTTTGACCCAGAACTTTCTACAGTCTACAAACATGATGCACCATTGAATGAATTGTGTTTTTGATTTTATTTAAAAAAGTGTACAGCGATTCTCTCTAAACGCACACGGTGTAGTGGTAGGTGGGAGCACAACTGATGGCACAGGCAAGACAGACAGTCCGACTAAGCTGATCCACCAATCAGAACATTTATTTCAGACGTGATTAGATATTTGCTAACCAATTATATTTTCCGTTTCAGTAAGGGACGGGACATTTACAGTGCCTAACTTTGTGAAAATACAGCATGTTATTGCACAAGTGCTAATTTTTCATGCTCTTCGCAGATGCTGGACAACTGTGTCCCGTAATTATATAAAATATCTGTTTTTTTGTTGTTTTTTTTTTTTTGCCTTATACTGCTGTCAGTGGTGCCTTTTTCTCATGATATCAAATCATTTCAATTTATATTTCTAAGTAGGAAAACAATTTCACTATACACAGAAAAGCACATTATAGTACACAAATAAAACAAATAACCATACATTTTTATGTAGGCTATATATGGTAACACAAGATAACCCGTTAAAGTGAAAATTACTACCTCCTTCATAAATTCAAAGTATGCCCACCTCTTCTGACATCACTTACACCACTGGCCCCGTCCTGTGGTTCAGCATCAGGATTCTCGCTCGATCCATCAGATCCTGCCGGAAGGTGATGATGGCAGGGGAGAGGAGCTTATCCCTTACAGCAGGACGGGACCTAAACTGGAGGTGTTGGGGTGGTGGTGGATGAAAGCAATGCGGCATAACAAGCAATGAGGTACAGCTATGAGATCTTATAAGGCATGGGCTAGATCATGATTGGATGAGATGCCGGAATTTAATGAATAAATGATGTCACCGGGGGATGACCACGGGCATGGATGCTGGGCCACCTTCCTGTAAACAGCTTTGTCTCCTACAGATAAAGCTTGACTCTTTGGTTGCTCCAGAGCCTTGCCAGAGCTTCTCTGGACTGACACCATGCCTGGCACAGTTCTTTCACCTGTATAATTAAATGGGTGAGTAACCAACATATCCTCTTATAGATTAGCAACAGGCAGGCTGAGTGACAAAGCACATCTCATTAAAGAAAACAATTGACAAATTTAAAGCACATTAAAAGGCAAATATCAATGCATTTCATGCAGTTGGAGATGAACATCTTGCTAAAGCTATATTTTTATGATTATGTTATGTCACGTCATTCTTATGTTTTCTCCCAAGGACTCTTATTTTGAAAGTGTTTTGTAATCATTCTCATGTCTGTTTTCCTGCTTTCCCTCCTGATTGTATACCAGGTGTTCCTAGTCTTCTTGTTAGTCCATATGTATATATACCCACTTGTTCTTTGTTCCTGTGTCGGTTCTTGTTTGTATGTAATGTGTGATTACCCAGTATACTGCTGTAGTGTTTGTTACCTTCTTCTTTTAATAGTTTCTTTCATCGTTGTATCCTCTTCTGTTGTTTATAATTACAGTTCTGCATTTAGATCGTCACTCTCCCGCCTCTTTCCCTCACATACCCTGACAGTCATAGTGTAGGCATCACTTTTGTGTCACTCAGTACAATTACATGTGCAGTTATAATCAAGCTAGAGCATGATGCCTAAATTGCATTCTGTATTCAGAAGAGTTGTATGTTAAAACTGAGTGTTTGTTATGGATCATTTTTGAAGGATGCATATGGATTGCATGTGTGGAGTTTGACCACGTTTTGTGCAGATACGAGAACTGGTATGTAAATTTAGAATTAATCATATCTCATTTAATGATTTATAGCCCAGAGTGTTTTCCAATTAAAGGTGTCATGAATTGTATTTACATTTACATTTACATTTATTCATTTGGCAGACGCTTTTATCCAAAGCGACTTACAAAAGAGGAAAACATGAGCGAATCATCATAGGAGACAGTGGTATGAAAAGTGCTGTATTACAAAGTATCACTAGCATCATAATAGTATTCAAAACAGAATAAAGTGCAACAGAAATTATTTATTTATTTATTTATTTATTTATTTAATGACTAGTTAAGTGCTCATGGAAAAGATGTGTTTTTAGTCGTTTTTTGAAGACAGAGAGTGAGTCAGCTTCATGGATGGAGTTGGGAAGGTCGTTCCACCAACGTGGTACGATGAAGCTGAAAGTCCGGGAAAGTGTTTTGGTGCCTCTTTGTGTTGGTACAACAAGGCGATGTTCCTTAGCCAACCACAGGCTTCTAGTGGGCACGTAGCTCTGCATAAATGATTTTAGGTATGCTGGAGCAGACCCAGTGACTGTTCTGTATGCCAGCATGAGAGCCTTGAATTTGATACGTGCATTAACCGACAGCCAGTGGAGAGAGACAAGGAGTGGTGTAAAATGTGCTCTCTTTGGTTCATTAAAGACCAGACGTGCTGCTGCATTCTGGATCATTTAGAGGGGTCTAATTGCACATGCAGGGAGGCCTGCAATGAGAGCATTACAGTAGTCCAGTCTAGTTATGACAAGTGACTGGACAAGCAGTTGTGTGGCATGTTCAGAGAGGAAGGGTCTTATCTTCCTGATATTGTAGAGTGTAAATCTACATGATCTTGCGGTCTTTGAGATGTGGTCTGTGAAATTTAGTCTGTTATCGATGGTTACCCCTAGATTTCTGACCGATTTGAAAGGCGTTACTGTAGTTGCACCCAGCTTGGTTGAGTTGCAGATGGTGCTCCTTCATCCAGGCCGAGATGTCCGCCAGGCAGGCAGAAATTCGAGCAGTCACTGTGGTGTCGTTGGGCTGGAAAGACAAGTAGAGTTGCGTGTCATCAACGTAGCAGTGGTAAGAGAAACCATGTGCCTGAATGATGGGTCCCAGTGATGTTGTGTATATAGAGAAGAGAAGTGGCCCAAGCACTGATCCCTGAGGTACCCCAGTAAGTAGCTGATGTGGCTTGGATACCTCACCTCTCCAGGCTACCTTGAAGGACCTACCTGAGAGATAGTAATTAAACCAGTCAAGCACAGTTCCTATGATGCCCAGCGAGGAGAGGGTAGAGAGTAAGATCTGATGGTTGACTGTGTCAAAGGCTGCAGAAAGGTCCAGCAGAATCAGGACTGATGATCTGGATTCAGCTTTCGCCTGTCTCAGCGACTCAGTGACAGACATCAGGGCAGTCTCAGTGGAGTGTCCACTTTTAAAGCCTGACTGATTGTCATCCAGCAGCTTGTTCTGTGAGAGATAGGCAGAGATTTGATTGAAAACTGCCCTTTCAAGTGTTTTCACCATGAATGGGATGAGAGAGACTGGTCTGTAGTGTTCTATTTGTGTGGGATTAAGTGCGGGTTTCTTCAGCAGCGGGGTTACTCGAGCCTGCTTAAATTTAGTGGGAAAAGTGCCTGTAAGTAGAGATGTGTTAATTATGTGTGTGAGTGCAGGTAGGATGGATGGAGAAATGGCCTGGAGAAGGTGAGAAGGAATGGGGTCAAGGGAGCAGGTAGTGGGGTGGTTGGAGAGGAGGAGTTTAGAGACCTCAGTGTCAGTCAGAGGAGAGAACATAGAGACAGAAGAGTTGCATACAGGAGACAGGTGTTTGACAAGGTGTGGTGCTGAGAATGTATTGCTGATGGTTGTAACCTTATTAGTAAAAAATGTGGTGAAGACATCTGCTGTCAGTGATGTGTCAGGCGGTGGAGGGGGAGGGCAGAGAAGTGTGTTGAATGTTCTAAACAAGCTGCGAGTGTCTGTGGTGCTGTTGATCTTGTTCTGGTAATAGGAGGTTTTTGCAGATTTAACGTTATCTGAAAAAGTAGGAAGCAGGGACTGATATTTACCTAGATCTGCTGGATCTTTAGATTTCCGCCATCTCCTCTCAGCTGCCCTGAGGTCAGTCCGATGTTCACGAAGGACGTCAGACAGCCAGGGGCTGGGTGGTGTAGCACGTGCTGGCCTAGAGGAGATAGGACAGATGTTGTCTAGACAGGTTGTTAAAGTAGAGCTTAGTGTGTCTGTGGCAGTGTTTACATTAAGCATGGTAAATACATTTTGTGTAGGAAAAGATGTAGTGACAGCAGTGGAAAGGCGAGAGGGTGAGAGGGAACGGAGGTTACAGCGAAAGGAAACCAATGGTGGAGTCTGTTTTAATGTAGATGGGAGGGTCATGTTGAACTGAACAAAGTAGTGATCAGAGACATGTAAAGGAGTAACAAGAATATTTGAGTTGGTACAGTTACGTGTAAAGATGAGGTCCAGCTGGTTGCCCGATCTGTGAGTTGCTGTGGTGTGTAGTTTTCAAATGAGGCCAGGAGAGTATTCAATTCAGTGGCCTGGGGCTTGTCTTGGTGTATGTTGAAATCACAAAGAACCACAAGTGGCCTACCATCCTCCAGCAAGGAGGACAGCAGGACATCCAACTCCTCAAGAAAGTTTGTCAGCTGACCTGGAGGGTGATAGATGACAACAACATGTATTTTTGTGGGTTGCATTGTAGTAATAGCATGGATTTCAAAACTAGTATTGTTACATAGTGAAGAGTGTGTTGAAAAAGTCCAGTTGTTATGAATGAGCAAACCTGTTCCCCCACCCCTACCGGTGTGTCGAGGGGTGTGAGAGAAGGAGAAGTTGTTGGAGAGAGCAGCAGGTGTTGCTGTATCCTCTGGACGTATCCATGTTTCTGTCAGTGCCAGGATGCTGAGGGTGGACTGCGTGGCAAAGGTTGGAATCAAGTCAGCTTTCTTCACAGCTGACTGGCAGTTCCAGAGTCCCACTGAGAAAGAGAGTGGAGCAGGTGCTGAAGTGCAAAGTGGCCGTAGGTTGTGTGGGTTGCGTTTGGTCTTGCATCGATATCGTGTAAACGGTCTGTAACAGATAACAGGGATGTGCTTGAAGGCATGTGTTATTCATGAAGTAGACATGTTAGTATACAGAAGGAAAATAATAAGAGATACAATAACAAGATACTTAAGTGCTATGTTGAGTGGCGCCTTGTCGGTGTCCTTGCTCGGTGGACTCACACAGGTAGACTCGCTGGTCTTTACACAAGTAGGTCTTCACATGAGGAGGGCTTTACACAAGGGCTACCACTTAAAACAAGTGAAGCACTGTTAATAAACACTAAAAACCACGATAGTTTTACACACACTGGATGATCAACGCTAAATCTAGCAGTGAATAACCTGGGACAAGTCAAAACAATATAGCACACACACACCAACCTACGTATAAGCGACGCGAGTTCAAGACAGTAAACAAACAGCACAAGTCTAGCAATGAATACCACTCTTCAACAAAGTAAAAGAATGAAATAAACACACTTACACGCAACTGCAGACTCCTGTAGATAGATTGCCTGTAGATAAAATATTTTTATTTTATTTTATAATGTTCCTTGAGGTCCACTTATAATGTTAGTGTGATTTTTTTCATTAAAAGTAGACATAATTTAGGAATTATTGGTCATTTTCTATCCAAAATTTTTGTGCCTCTGATTCAAATGCTAATTTTTGTGACACAACGGTGTGTATCTTGTTACATAGTTGGGGCATTTTCCAATGGTGAAACATTTCTGTGTTTTACAAATGCTGAGTAACGCATGACAGTACCAAATAAAGTGTAAATACATGGTGCTATCACATTTATAACTGTGAAACAGTTGCAACATGTAAACGTATACAGGATATATTACCATGCAACATGTACATGTAACATGTACCATGCAACATGTAAACGTATACAGGATATATTCACTGGTGTTTGTCGCACTGTCGTTTGTCATATAATCATCTTTCATCATATATTTATTGTAGTGACAAACGCATGCATTGTTCATTACAATGAGTCATGTTTTCATTTAAAAGGAAAGAGATTGTCTAAACAAATTGATATCAATACTCTTTAGGTGCATCTGTGGCAATTGTGCCATCATGCCAACAGAACTATAAAATAAATGCTGTTTAGAGATCCCTGTGCATTAAAACTAATACACGAGCATCTAAAATCATTAGGATCAAATCAAATACTCAGTACACGTCTAACAGTCTGTAACATACGAAGCAAAACAATTAACACGGATATTCACACTTGTTTGTTGCGACACCACTGTCGGGTCCAATATAGTTGGCACTGCATCAACTTTTAATTTAAGTCTCTCTGCAAAGCCTGCTTTGAACTGTGTCTAGTTTGTGAAAGAATCATCAGTAAAATGAAGCGAGCAAACAAACACTTTCTTACCGACGCGACCCGGGACTTCATTAAAAATAAACTTCAGCCACTCTTTCTTAATGCTGGGATCCTTGAAAAGCAAATGCAAGAAATCTAGTTTCCCACAACCTGGCGCTGCACAACGTCTTGACATCTTCGTGGCCACCTCCTGTTGCTCCAAAATCTCACCACTCTACTCTAACTGCAAGACCGGTAAGCGGCCTAAGCAGTGTCGATGATAAAGTAGACATTGATCTGTTTATGCAGAGGCTGGCCTGTGCTGATGTAATACCTCACTATGACGTATTAGTGAGGAGGAAGTAGAGAACAAGTCATTTTGGCAACTTAGTTTCAATAAAGCCTTTTTTTTTTTTTTTTTGGACTAACGAAGAAGTTTTCGGTTCTGAAATGTACAGTATGTTTTTATAGTTCCATGAACTCTTATATGTCAGGATATCATGGTAAGTTTGATTTTCCAGTACATGGCCCCTTTAAGTGAACAGGTGTAATGAGAATTTTGCTGTTTTAAACTGTTATACATGTCCTTAAAGTCTGGTTAAAAAATAAGCAAATTACTTTGAGTGATTTAAGCATGTGTTAAAAGCATAAAATGTTTTGAGTGATTTAAGCAAGTACTTAAATGCATAAAATGCTGTGAATGATATAAGCATGTATTAAGTGTGTTGAAGTACATGGGTAAGCTAATGCCCTGTTTTTCCTTTGATTTGGACATTATCCTCTACCATATTTCTTTGTCCCATATTTCATTTCTGTTTTTAATTTTACCATGTTTCATTGTGCTGAAATTTATAATCATTCTTTTTATATCTATATATATATATATATATATATATATATATATATATATACTGCCCCATATACCGCTGTTTTTTTTTTTTTTTTTACTCCACAGGCAGGGGTCGCCGGCAGTCTTACGATCGTTATTGTTTGCTTTAACTGTATGTTATTAACATTCAATTCTTGTTTAATCGTGACAAATATACATCATAAGAAATGTCTAATACTTCAGCTTTGATATTTAGCCAATGTTTCAGAATAGATATATTACTGCCTGAGCAATTTCTTAATTTATGTAAACATATCAATATATCAAAGCAAGAGTTATGAAAATGAAACCATTATAAAGACGCATGTACATGTTCAGTGATGTAAACTCCCTTTGAGTTGTCCCTTGCATGCTTCAGTGAACAACATCAAATAGAACAATTAGTCCAACGGTGTGCACATTTACGGAAATTTTGATATATTCTCATTTACTTCATAAATAATTATTATTTATGTCCATTTTCCACTAAATTATGCGATATGTTCCACTGGCATGCTGTAATTCTTTCATATGGTGATTTCCAAACCTCCATGAAGCTAGAAGGTGCACAAGTTCATTTCTCATATGGTCAAGATAAAGATGAAATTATGACATCATGCACACCTCAGTGTCCACATGGCTGGGACTTCCCCATCCCATACTAGGGATGGGCGATACCACTTATTTTCTTTTCGATCCAATACCAATAATTTCAAGTCCAATAACGTCGATACCGATACCTCTATTAAACAGATTTTTTTTTTTTATTTCTTGGGATAAAATGGGTAATTTTAAATATTATTTTCGTCATTATTATTATTATTTTTTACATTTATGAGCCTAAACAGAAAATTCTTAGACTTCTGTTTTTTTTTTACCCCTACAAAAATGTACCATGGTTTCACTACAGTAACTATAGTTTAACCATGATATTTAGTTAAACCATAGTTACCACACAATTAACCATGGTTACTACTACAATAAACTGTACTAAAACCATGGTTAACTATTTTTTTATTTCTTATTAACAACAATTACACACAATTATAAGAAATAAGAAATGTCACCTTTAGATATGTTGCTATTTTAGCGTGACTTTACTACAGAAGCTGTTTCTCTGATTTTCTATCATTACATCTACAAGGCACTGATCCCTCTTGTTTGAACGAGGCTTGTGATGGCACAAGCACTTGTCTGCTTGTGTCTTTCAGCTTGCATGTTAAGATGAGCGGAAGAAGAAATAGTTCCCATCCTGCACAAGTATTTGCTAATATTGCCTAATCCTTTTTATTTCACTTTGAAGCTTATGATTATTGTTCATGTTAATGGTAACCAAAAAATTCCAAAAAGTTAATTTTATTTTTATTTTTTAGAATCGATATTTGTGTGAAGATCGATATTTGTGATACAACATCAGTATCGGAAGTATCAATACTTTAGGATCGATCTGCCCATCCCTATCCCATACCATAGTAGGATAAATTACATATCAAGCATAGAAAGAATCAGTTGACTGCTGAGACTTATTGTAAATAAATGGACAATTACAAAAATATATGGTTTGTTTATTATTTCCATGCAGTCTCTGGTATTTTTATATGATTATTGACAGTTCTGTAGCTGTAATTGCAGAAGAGCTGTACATCTGCTATCATCTTCACCTGCCAATAATCTGCTTTGTGCCTCATTATATGGTTGGAATCCACATGAGATCATTAAAACATACTGCTATAACAACTCAGTTATGATTGGAAGTCAAATATATGCACAAGATAATGTTATTTTATAATGTATACTATTCTGTACTTAGGCGCTAATGCGAACGGCTAATTGTATTTGCGACCAGAATCACAAGACATGGTCTTGGAAAATGATTCATATAACTAAGTGTTTTAAAGTTATCATCTCAAATTTGAAATAGAACATTATCAGACTTGTGGCTTAGCTCCATTATGTTTCTATGTATCAACAAGGTCTGTGTCCTTTATTATTTCATATACATATTTATGAAAAAAAAAAAAAAAAAAAGCTGATCACTTTACAATAAATTTGAGCTTTTCTAATTAAAAATAAAATAAAATAAATACTTTTATTAATTTTTACTTTTTAACAACAAACTTACAAGTGTCTCCTTTCAAAAGAGACCACAATTATACCTGTAATACAATGTGTGGATGAACTACAGCAATGTATTTTGAGTATGTCCTTTTAGGCTTGTGCTCAAAACAAGGGGGTGCTCGGAAACCCCCCCAAAATAGTTTTGTATCCTGTGTTGTTTATTTACAACCCACCGACTTCATTAACACAAATGCAGATTGTAATCCACAGTGATTCTATCACCAAGCATTTTTCCTGCATTTTTCTCCTACACAAAATAACTAATAAACTCAGAGGCACAGCAGTCTGTTTATATTGAGTGTAATTTCTTTACTCACTGAAAGCTGCATGCAGACATACGCGTTCTACGGCAAGCCTCAAGGGGATTAATACACAATCACACTCTTTCACAATGTAAAGTTACTCCATGAATCGCATCCTAAATCTATTATTCTATTACAATTGTTTATACTCACACGGTACTCCTGTTGTTATTTCAGCAAGCTCCACATGAAAGAAATGAGAGAGAGTTGCTAAGTCATTATGTCTGTCACTCTTCCACCATTCTTAATCGGCAAGTTGTTTTGAGTCTGCTAGTGTCATGCTGGCTTAAAACAAACATTGACAGAGTATGGATGTATGTACCTTTTACATGCAGATGATGCTCTGTGCAAGGCCAAGATTTTACTATTCAAACATCTTATTGTCTTTTGTGAGGCACCTAAAGCTTTCATACAACTAGCTTTTTATTTTATTTATTTATTTGTGTATTTTTATGACTCAAGAGGATTTGCTCTATACCTATAGCTATATACTTTGTACAATATCAAATTGTATACAAATAACAATTTGGTGGTTGGTGAGAAAGTTTCCATTTCCAAGTAATGTAAATAAAAACAACAACATTTGATTGAGTTGAAACTGACTCAAAAACACTATTAATGAGTATGCAAATATACGCACGGCAACAGAAATTATATACATAAGGATTTGAATGCTAATTATGGAGTATGAATCTTGTGTCACATTTTTAGCTGCTGAACATTGGAATTACTGTAATCAACCTGCATTAATTACAATAGCATATGTCAAAAAATAGAATATAACATCAAACTTTCATTACATTTAGCAAGAACCAATATAATTACTGTACATAAATATAAATTCTAATTGCAAACAGTACACTTGGTAATTAAACCATAACCTGCCATGAGTAATCCATCATGCTAGTTAATTATCAAGAGGATAATCTGCAATAACACCAAGATACAGAAAACCGTTTATGATGCACTATTATAAAATTCTAGATGGGTTATTTGGTTTAATTTTTTCAGTCATGGGATTTGGGCCACTTTGCAAGGAAAATGATAATTTATTCTGACTGTGGTGGGGTGAGCAATTTATTGCAGAGAGGAATTTATTTGAAATAATTATAACTAAAAAAGGGGGAAAAAAGTTTCCAAGGGGATAGTGTCCAAAACAAAAGGGAATCTGGTGTCCTTGCAGTGCATGGGGATATCTGAAGGAAGGTTAGTTCAGAGAGAGTAAGGTCCAAATGTAGTGTGCGGGGTCCGGCGACACAAACGCGCTCCCCTCATGGATCCAAGAAGGGGAGAGAGAGCCCAGGCTGCACCTGTGTGTCAGTGCCATGAGCATTTGAGTTTTACGCTTTTGTGTTTGAGAAAATAAAAGTACCTTTTAAGTTTGATTCGCCGTCTCCTACTTCCTCCTTGAGAGAATTAAGAACTTTTGCCACAGTGGTGCTGAATCCCAGGAAGGAGGACGGATACGCTGCCATGACATCCTCACCGCTGGAAGAAGTCTTTTAAGTACCTCACCAGCATCCACCAAGCACAACACCAGGCTCTTATTGAACTGCGGATGGAGCAGGAGAAGCACCTCGAGGTGCTCCTCCAGGCCCAAGCAGAGGACCGGCAGGTGTTGCGGAGCTTGCTGCCCCGGGAAGACTACAGCTGTAACCCCAGCAGCAGCAGGAACTCATGTGAAGCAATCAAAAATGACACCGCAGGACGACCTGGAGGACTTCATAGAGCTCTTCAAGCACACAGCCAGAGCCCTGAAGTGGTCGCGCTCATAGTGGGTGGTCCAACTCCTAACACTGCTGTCTGGGGAAGCCCAACTCGTGGCACACCAGCTTCCGATGGCCAACCTCCTGGGGTATCCCGATTTGAAGAAAGCCATTCTGCAACAGGTCAGCCACAACCCGGAACACCATCGCCAGTGTTTCTGCACACTGACACTGAGAGAGTTCGGTCACCCATTCACCTTTGCACAACAGCTCTGCGACGTCTGCCGGCGGTGGTTGCTGGCTGAGGAGGAGGGCGACGCCGATGATGTCATCAACATCGTGGTACTGGGGCAGTTCGTCTCCTGGCTGCCAAAGGGGATGGCAGAGTGGGTCCAGTGACACCATCTGGCGTCGCTGGAGGAGGTGATCCAGTTGGCTGAGGATCATAAAGCAGCATATCCAGGGGATGGTGAGCCATTCTCTCTCTCTCTCTATCTCTCCCACTTTCTCCCTTCCCTCCCCTTCCCCATACCTGTTCCTGTTCCCTGGAAACAGGGAATGCCTTCCCCAAAACTGGTTTCCCAGTCCTGTGGGCCATTCATCCCGCTGGCTTCTCCTAACCCTCTCCACTTTCACCCACAAGCTGGTGAATCTGCTGCCGTGGGTGTGAGGGTGAAGTCTGGGGATAAGACCACCGGGGATATTCACGATTACCCATTAGTGATGGTCATCTTTCAATTTCGGGGAAAAGCATAGTGTAGAGGCTGTGGTTAGATCCTGCCTCACACATCCACTAATCTTGGGTACGAATTGGCCAGCATTTACTGCTTTATTGAGGAAAATCTGTGTAGATGGGTCCTTTAACAGAGTGTTTCAGTGGGTGATTTGCACTGGCTGGGGAGGCGGAGCCAGGGTCATCTACGTCAGCTCTGTGTCAGGATGACTTAAGGGAGAGGGAAGTGCCAGCTTCCCCCTAAAGGATTCCCTGAAGGGGATTTTCCTCTGGAGCAGACGTGAGATGAGACCCTTAGGCACGCCTTTGATCAAGTAAAAGTGATTGATAGTCAAGGTCTCCAGCCAGACATTGCACTCGCATATCCGTATCAAGGATCGGTTGTATCGAGTGACACAGGACGCTCAGACAAAGGAATATACAACCCAATTGTTAGTACCGAAGAGAAATGTTATTCCAGATGGCTCATTATAATCCGATGGTGGGTCACTTAGGGCAGGAAAAAGCACTGAACCATTTAATGGCCCATTTCTGTTGGCCAGGCATTCACGGGGATGTTCACAGATGGTGTGCAGCATGCTGTGAATGTCAACTGGTGAATCCATGGCCACCCCAAGAGCACCATTGTGCCCCCTTCCCTTGATCGAGGTCCCCTTCGAATGAACTGACATGGACTTCATTGGGCCATTAGAGCAGAGGGCATGCGGGCATCGCTTTGTGCTGGTTCTGGTGGACTACGCAACGCGATATCCGGAAGCAGTGCCTCTGCGCAACATTTCAGCACATAGTGCTGTGGGGGCACTCTTCAGAATTATCTCCCGAGTGGGGATTCCAAAAGAAATCCTCACTGATCAGGGCACATGGTTTATGTCACATACACTATGCGAACTGTATGAATTACTGGGGATTAAATTGATTCAGACCAGTGTTTATCACCCTCAAACAGACGGCTTGGTCAAACGATTTAATCAAACACTAAAGAATATGATTAGTAAGTTTGTGTACGAAGATGCACGAAATTGGGACAATTGGCTCGAGCCCCTATTATTTGCAGTACAAGAGGTCCCGCAAGCCTCCACGGGGTTCTCCCCATTCGCAGCGTGCTCAACATCCTACGGGAAAATAGGGAGGAGGGACCTTCAAACAGCAAAAATGAAATTCAATACGTTCTTGACCTGAGAGCAAAACTCTATACATTGGGGCAATTAACACAGGAGAATTTGCTCCAGGCTCAAGAAAGTCAGAGCTGGCTGTATAATAGGGGTACTCGGCTATCGGAATTTGCACCGGGAGATAAAGTCCTTGTATTACTCCCCACATTTAGCTCTAAATTACTCGCCAAGTGGCAAGGGCCATTTGAGGTCACACGGCAGGTCTGAGAATTCGATTATGAGGTTTAATGAATGGATAGAGGCGGAGTATATCAGATTTACCACCTCAATCCCTTAAAACCATGGAGAGAGGAGGTCCCCGTGACGTTGGCAATGGTGGTGCTGGAGAGGGAGGAGCTCGAACCGGAGGTGAACTTAAAAGTCACTGATCGAGTCACCCCGGTCACTTGCAGAGACCACCTCTCACCGTCACAAGTCACGGTTGCCAGGTTGCAAGGACAATTTTCCGAAGTGTTCTCACCTCTTCCCTGTCATATGAATCTCATAGAGCACCATATCGAAACGACCCCATGGGTAGTGGTACGCAGTCATCCCTACCGATTAACCGAACACAAAAAAGTGGTTTGGGATGAATGAAAGGCTATGCTAGATTTGGAGGTAATAGAAGAATCCCACAGTGACTGGGCCAGCCTGGTGGTGTTGGTTCCGAAGAGTGACGGCTCAGTCCGGTTCTGTGTGGATTATAGAAAAGTCAATGCGGTGTCTAAATTTGATGCATACCAGATGCCTCAGATTGATGAGCTGCTCCGTTAGGCATGGGTCTCTTTTATTTGACACTGGATTTCACAAAGGGATATAGCAGATGCCTTAAACTCCCATTTCCATGAAAAAACTTCATTTTCCACACCGTTCAGCTTACACCAATTTGTCACCTTTCCTTTCGGTTTGTTTGGGGACCCGGCTACATTTCAGCATCTCATGGACTGAATCCTCAGACCTCACGCTGCTTACTCTGCTGCCTATCTGGATGATATCATCATTTACAGTAATGATTGGCAGCGGCACCTGCAGCATCTGAGTACAGTCCTGAAGTCATTGAGAGGGGCAGGACTCACGGAAAACCCTAAGAAGTGTGCAATTGGACATGTGGGAGTACGGTATCTGGGCTTCCACTTGGGTCATGGGCAGATGCGGCCACAAGACCAAAAAGAAGGTGAGACAGTTCCTGGTGCTGGCTGACTATTATCGTGCCAAATCATTCAACCATCACCAGTCCGCTGACTGATCTTACTAAAAGGGGGCACCAGATCTGGTCCATTAGACAGAGCTGTGTCAGCAGCCATTCACGCAAGTAAAAGCTGCACTTTGTGGCAGGTCATTACACACTCCTGACTTCTCTCTCCCTTTTATCTTGCAGACAGACACATCGGACGGGGTTGGGAGCAGTACTGTCCCAGATGGTGGAAGCAGAGAAACACCCTGTGCTGTACATTAGTCGCAAGCTCTCAATGAGAAAGACTAAGGAGTGTTTGGCCAACAAGTGGATGTTCCTCACCCTCCAGTACTGTCTGTTGGGACGTGCTTTCACCATCTGTTTGGATCACACCCCGCTCCAGTGGCTAGATCGCATGAAGGATGCCAACTAGCGGATCACCCGCATTGGTATCTAGCTCTCCAGCCTTTTAATTTCGAGGTGGTCCACAGGCCGGGGGCGCAGATGGCTGTTGCAGATTTCCTCTCCAGAAATACGGGGGGAGTAAGTGACAGGCCAGATGGCTCCCTGGCCTGAGTCGGGCGATGGGGGTACCTGGTGATGGGGGCATGGCCGAGCGACGTCTGTGGAGAGCGAGGCCGAGTGAGTGAGTGCGGTAAGGGTTGGCACCTGTGGGAGATCACCTCTAACAGCTGTTTTGTGTTTGCAGTGAGAGCGGAAGATTGATTTAAAGGGTGATCCAGACCGCCGGAGGGGATATAGAGCCCAGGCTGCACGTCTGTGTCAGTGCAGTGAGCAACTGAGTTTTAAGCTTTTGAGAAAATAAAAGTACCTTTTGAGTTTGATTTGCCATCTCCTGCTTCCTCCTTGAGAGAATTAAGAACTTTTGCCACAGTAACTTTTTAAGAAACGAGTAAAAATATGAACTGATGATGAATAAAAGCAAACTGAAACTGAAAAAAAAACATACATAAATTCAAAAGCATAATTTATACTTAGTCTTAATAAAGTCAAATAAACTGCATACTGTGTTAATGGAATTCTCTGCTTGCTTTCGCTGATCAGGACTTAAAAATGTGCTTCTCACATTTTCAATCACACTTCCAAAGTTTACATTTGCGCTTCCGGAGTTTTCATTCGCAGTTCTGGCACAATACTTTTGTGTGGGTGGGGATTTCTCATTCGCTTGTGAGATTTTGAATGACAGCTCTTTGACCTGGAAGTAGAGTTAACCTGGAAGGGGTTCTGGTTCAGGTTTTGCATGTAAAAGTGTGAGAATATGTTAGCGCAGGGGTCTTCAACCATTTTCAGGCCAAGGACCCCTTGGTGGGTAGAGAGATGGAGCCAGGACTCCCGTTACATATTGTATAAAATTGAGTGTTGTGTTTTATGCCTTTAAAAACATGGATGGTAGGCTACCATATTATTGTACTTCGTGATGTTTACATTGCAAAGCCATTGAAATAATCATTAAATGCTGCACTGCTGAAAAGACCAGCTAAAACCAGCATAAGCTGGTTGGCTGGTTTTAGCTGGCCTTAGCTGGTCAGACTCGCCATGCTGATCTTAGCTAGTCAGGGTGGTCTTAGTTGGTCAGGCTGGTCTTAGCTGGCCAGGATGGTCTTAGCTGGTCAGGGTGGTCTTAGCTGGTATCCCAGCCTGACCAGCTAAAAAGTGTTCAAACCCCCTCTGAAACCCTCTGAAACCCCCACTGACCAACCTGGCTAGGCTGGGTGGCCAGCTAAAACCAGCCAATCAGCTTAAGCTGGTTTTAGCTGGTCTTGTCAGCAGGGATGTACAGCAGGGGTCTGCAACATTTTTGACATGGTGACATTTTTTAATTCCCCTGTAAATCCCTGTGCCAAACCTCCTACAAAAAGAAAGAAAAAGACAGACTTTCTGAAAGCAGGCTGTCACCTGCTCAACCGCGCAGTGCGACCAACTGGTTTACTCACGTGACCCTCCACTGCAGCGCTGCTGAACCTGATGTGTGTCACGCTTTGAGCGGATGAAGGGTTTATCTGGGCTGCGCGCTTCTGCTGACTAGCACTGTTTAGTCACACTAAGATTTGGCATGCAGCTGCGAAGGACTTCAACATGTCGATAATTCATACTTCTGTCTCTCGCTGTCACTCGCGAGCATTACAAATGCCACCAATGGTGGATTAAACAATAATTTCCTGTTGAAGACCCTTGTGTTTGTGGCTTCATAATTAATTAGTGTTTAGTGATATATTTAGGCACTTGTTTTTGTACTTTACCTGTATTTTTTTTCCCCACGACTATTTTGTCGTGATTAGCTTTCAGGAGCAGCATGGACGAATGCCGTCATCATGACTACCCCATTGTTAGCGCATGCACTGCACTTTTTACAGTTTTTTTTAATTTATTTTTTATTCTGATCGATTGAAACAGATTATGAAACTCTTAATCATGCATGGAGCTTGTTTTCACAGGTTGTAGACCTTCAATGGTATTGCATTGCATGGGTGTTTAATCCAAAGAATGTTTTTGTTGATAGTATTTATTAACACTGCTTCAAATGTGGCTTCTACAAAATCAGCTGAATGATTGATTTTAAAGTTTGAATGAATTTAACTTGATTAAAATTTTTATGGAAATCAAATCACTTTATTGGTGTAGTTCCACCAACATTGCATCTTATAGTTACAAGATAATATACACGATTTACAGAATACACAACACTCACTGAACAATATGTACACATACTACACAATATCCATATCACATAATACACACATTGTACACAATATACAGACAACAAAACACAATGTACCAAAAATAATATTTATTTTTAATGCGTTAATGCATGAGGACACCAACACATTAGAGGCTTGTTTCTTTTCATTTATTCAGTGTTCCTGCACTGTACATTTCACTGTCTAGTGCAATTTAATTAATCTGGACTAACCATATATCATTAGAAATGTCTTAACCTCAATCATCAGTTATAGACCACTGTTTTACAAATGAAATCATATACTGTATCTAAAAAAGTGCAAAATCAAGCTAGACAATTATCATTCATGTTCATTTTCAGACATCAGTTGACGATCTTAATTTATCATTCAGAAAACTCCCATGTCTGGTCTAGAGATTAAGTTCCATATTCTTTCTCTTAAAACAGCCGACAGATTAACAGATATTTAGTTTTTTTTGTTTTTTTAAGCCAACAAATACACTACTATGATTTTTTTTTTCTCTATATCTTAAAGTGGTCTCAACTATTTTTATAAGCATAAAGGATGTTAATATAAGAAATTCCAAGCAACTGTAGCCTGAATTTGAAATGGAATGTGCCTGATGCAAGGGACCTTCCTAGTGATGTATCTGTAACATAAGCAGTTTCCTTTCCAAGTATGCATTCTATAGTATGTGGTACTGAGTGCAATATAAGGCATTAACATTTATTTGATGGAATGCTTGTCAGAGCCAAATATATTTTAACTGCTTGTGTACTTGTGAATTGTGTTTGTTTGAATCTAGAACTCAAACCAAATTTAGTAGAACATAGTCTGCATAATATCACAGTATAATACTGTCTGGTGCTCCAGGCCTTTCAAAGGTGATATCAAGGGATTCATTAATACATAATAGCAAGATTCTAGTCTGATAAGAGTCAGTGGATCTCTGGTGCCACCACTCCATCCTCTGGGTCATCAGAATTTTGTTCGTGAAAAACTGTTAAATGAAAAGGGAAAGAGATCATAGTAAAACACTACAAACTGCTTTTAATTTTTTTTTTTTTTTTTTTTTTACATTGTTAAAGAATTGGTTTATCCCCCAAAAATGAGAATTATGTCATTACTTATAGCCTAATTTAATTTCAAACCCATATGTTTGATTTTCTTTCTTTCATGGAACACAAATGGATATGATAGGCAGAATGTTTGAGACTGACAGCCTCAGTCCCCATTCACTTACATTGTATGAAAAAAATTTACTGAAACTGAATTCTATCATTCTGCCTTTTGTGTTCCATGGAAGAAAGAAAGTTGTATAAGTAAATAATGACAGAATTCTCATTTCATCTTCATCCATACATGCTCAATCCATACATATATAATAATCCGGTAAAAATTATGTCCTGACAACTAATGAACAAGTAAACACAATATAATCAAGAATGTAATAGTAAGGGGCCAGGGTAGCTCAGTAAGTAAAGACACTGACTACCACCCCTAGAGTCGCGAGTTCGAATCCAGGTCATGCTGAGTGACTCCAGCCAGGTCTCCTAAGCACCCAAATTGGCCCAGCTGCTAGGGAGGGTAGAGTCACATGGGGTAACCTCCTCGTGGTCGCTATAATGTGGTTCTCGCTCTCGGTGGGGTGCGTGTTGAGTTGTGCGTGGTTGCTGTGGAGAATAGCGTGACGCCTCCACACAGGCTATTTCTCTGCAGTAATGGACTCAACAAGCCACGTGATAAGATGTACAGATTGACGGTCTCAGACGCGGAGGCAACTGAGATTTGTTCTCCACCACCCGGATTGAGGTGAGTCACTACACCACCACGAGGACTTAGAGCACATTGGGAATTGGGCATTCCAAATTTAAAAAAAAAAAAAAAAGAAGAAGAAGAATGTAATAGTAAGGATAACCAGGTCAAGTACTGGGCTAAACCAAGATCAAACTGCCTTATCCAGTAGCCTAGTGAACCAAACTGAGAGACCATTTTGAAGGCTCAGGAAACCTTTGCAGGTGTTTTGAGTTGATTAGCTGATTGGCATGTCACCATATTCTAATTTTTTGAGATAGTGAATTGGTGGGTTTTTGTTAAATGTGAGCCAAAATCATCACAATTAAAAGAACCAAAGACTTAAACTACTTCAGTCTGTGTGCACTGAATTTATTTAATACACGAGTTTCACAATTTGAGTTGAATTACTGAAATAAATGAACTTTTCCACGACATTCTAATTTATTGAGATGCACCTGTATATATATATATGTATATATATATATATGTGTATATATATATATATATATATATATATATATATAACTTGAAATAAATTGACTATGGTTTTCTAACAGTAACCATAGGCGAAATTTGGTATTTGTAGTAAAACCACAGTAACCACAACATTAATGGTTTTACTATAGTAATCATGTTTTAACCATAATATTCATATTTGTATATGAAAACGAAAACTCTATGGTAATAAAATAATAATTTTGTGGTTACTATGGTTTTACTACTAATACCATAGTTCAACTATGGTTACTGTAGTAAAACCATGACTAATTATATCTAAATCAAAGCAAAACTATTTAAGAAATAAATCCCTCTCTGTCACCTGAGGGACTCTCCGACTGAAAAGCAGTAACTTTTATTTATTTATTAGCTTGTCTTAATTATACTGACTTACCTCAGGCTGCCTCAATTGTCCTGCTGTTGACGATTAAGGCATTCGTCCATGTTGCTCCTCAAAATTTATCGTGACAAAATAGTCATAGGAAAAAATACAAAACCAAAATATGAAATATTTCACTATACACAAATGAATTATGAAGCCGCTAACAGATTATCGTAATTTTACATGCAAAACCTGAACCAGAGCCCCTTCCAGGTTAACTCTACTTCCAGGTCAAAGAACTGTCACTCAAAATCTCACAAGCCAATGAGAACTCGTCTTTGTTAGCCCTGCCCACACGAAAGTATTGTGCCAAATTTGCGAATGAAAACTCTGGGAGCGTAAATGAAAGCTTTGGAAATGAGACTGAAAATGCGAGAAGCGCATTTGTAGGTTCTGATCAGCAAATGGAAGCAGTGAATTTCGTTAAGAAAGTATGCAGTTTATTTGAAGACTAAGTGTAAATTTTGCGTTTGAATTTATTTTTTTTAGTTTCAGAATGTTTTTATTCATTCTCAGTTTATATTTTCAGTTTCAGATTGTTTCTATCCATTCTCAGTTTACATTTTTATTTGTTTCTTGAAAAGTTACATTTGAAAAAATTGCCACAAAAGTATTCCCATATAAGGCCTCATTAACTTCAGGTGCACCTCATCACACGCTGCAAAAGGGGGAATAATCACTGTGCCCCTCCTCACTCTCCTGCCCACTCCCATCGAGAGCCTAGGAAGGGCAGCTGATCCAAATGACAGGGCAGCGCTGACGTCAGGGGAGGAGGGTGTCATGTCAGACTGACCTAAAGAGACATGCAGCATCCTTTTTATAAACAGAACATAAAAACAAGGATCATGATGTCATTTGCAATCAGCAATACTCCCATTTACACATTTTAGAATGTCTTTAGCTAAATCAGAGATGCCTGATGCCTGTTCCTCTTAACTCATCCTCAGTAGGCTCTCCACCCACCCATAATTTATCTCTGCTTGTTTTCACCTTTGATATCCTATTACTATAGCAGGCTTGTGTTCACCCAGCCATCAAAGCCCCTGCCACCTCATCCAGCTGTGATGGGAGACTCAGCCACTCAACCCAAACCCACACAGCCCTCTCCAGAGTCTAGTTGAGATCAGATGACCACTGCAAAACAATTACAACACTCAAAAAAATCCCCACAAAAATACTGAAATCTCAGTATGTGGAACAAGTGGGGGCATCCTTGAAAGTGAAATAGAGAACATCCTATGAAACAGAGAAGTGCTGCCCTCTAACAAAAAACAAAAACAACACATGTAGCGCCAGTGTCCTTCAGGACAACACTGTAAATACTACTGGACCAGTTCTAGGTTCTACGGAGTGGGGTAAACTCAGATAAGTAAACTCAATTTTTATTTTCTTCTTTTCCAGGGTTTTTTGAGAATAATTTCTTTTAAGAGAATCCACTCTTATTTTCGAAAGCCTATTTCAGTTTAGTGTATCTAATTTTATTCAAAGTATTATTTAAATTAAGCAGTTATGTAGTTTTTTATATTATCAGCCTAAGAGGTTACACCTATTTTTGGTTTTATTTCTGTGAATGAACCTTTTTTCCTTCTTTTCACTTTACAGGTAAAATAATAACTTCACTATATGCAAATTGATACAAATGAAACACAGTTGTACATTCAATCACAATATCAACACTTATGAAAACAAAGTATATCATAAAGATGTGTAACAGTTCAAATTCAGATCAAATTCAGTTCAGTTCAAGTCCAGATCAAATTCAATTCAGTTCAAGTTCAGATCAAATTCAATTTCTGTTCATGGAATGCAATAATGCAGATCGAATTAGCTCAGTTCAGTTTCGGTTCCTGCTATGTAATGCAGTGATGCAATAGTGCAGTTTAGTTCACTTCAGTATATCTATTCCGATACTCCTACCACACTGGCAGTGAGTGTATCAACAATCCACGGTGTAAGGGGGTTCGAGGGAAAAGGAGGAGGCGAGAACCGGCTTGAGAACTTAAATAATAATTTAATGAACAACTTAAACAAAACCACACAACCATAAACACACACACAGTACAGCTGCCTGTAATTCTCTCTCTCTCGAACTGTCGTCCCCGGCCGCCTTTATCCCTCGCGTGCCCCATCAGGCTGATTGGGGACTGGGCATGCGTCATTCCAGCCTGGCCCCACCCTCCTCGGCTCTACACATGGTATGCAGCAGAGTCCCTTGCTGATGCGATGAAGTTGAAGAATGTAGTTTGGGTTGGCTCGCTGTCTTGTTTCCTCATGTGCGTCATCTCGTGCCACGGAAGAATCTTTGTTCAATGATCAAACTTTAATGAAAGGAACACACACACAAAAAAAACTAAACCGCTGTGGTTTAGTTACTCATGTTCCTTGTAAGTTCTCGATCAGGTAAATGTCAGTTTCTGGATCTTAAATTAACTTTTAATGAAGCTATTTCATCCATTAATCTCTGTGCTTCTATTTTCTGCTATCATATCTCGTCTGTTCTCTTACTGTGTCTCTCTCGCTGCTACTACGTCACTAGCATGCAGTGAGAGAGTCTCTTAACGGGGAAGTATCATTTACAATTTCTCTTAGGTATATTTTTATAATTTACCCCATGAAATTGTTATTACTATGTTTTTATGATTTTTTAACTTAGTTTATTTATGCATTTTCATGAATTGTTTGTGGTCATTTCATGCTACATCATTATGTGGGTTACATCCTCCCCTCATCTAGGAGTTTATATTGTCTCAACTCTGTAAGTCTCTGGGAAGTTTGGTTCTACAAGGGAGTTCGTGATTGCTTCACTCAAGCTCTGGAGTAGAGACTGGACTATTGTTACTAGTGGGTTTCCTAGCTTAGGGTAGGTCAACCGCTTAGCAGCTTTTCTGTCTCTGTTGGATCTTCTAAGACATTCTCTTTCAGTCTCAGTTTCAGTTCCAGTTTGGTCCATTACATCTACATTTCCATTCCTTCCTGGAGTAACTTGAGTTGGAAGCTGAACTTCATTCAAATCCTTTCTAGGTAAGTTTCCAAGTCTCTGCTCAGCAGGTGTGTTATTTTCTTCAGGATCAGGTAAGTTATTCTTTTCAGGTTCAGGTAAGTTAATATTTTCAGGTTCAGGTAAGTTAATTTCCACAGGTTCAGGTAAGTTCGAATCATGATTTTCCACTGGAGCATCTTCAGGAAAAGCTTGGGCAACTTCTGAAGGTTCTTGCTCAACAGCAGTCAACTTTCTGGAAAACTCTTGTTCAGCATGTTCTGGGAATTGCACTACCATTGCAGAGATATATTCTGGACTTAGAGTTTCTACTCTCAAGCTTCTGAAACCATCATGGTAGTATTCATCAAAGTCAGATTCGGATTCATTCTCGTCAACTTCATCTGAGTTATAGTCTTTTGAATGTCGTCAAGTTCTTGGTTGCTTAGTCATCTTTGTTGTGTCAGATTCAATCTCTACTGGGTTTACAGAAAGGAATCTGCATTGCAGTAAAAGGTGATGGTGAAGTGTTCTTTGTGGGCCTTCTCCAGTTTCAGGTTTCACAACATACACTGGGATATCTCCACATTGTTTCAGGACAACGTATACATCTGATTCCCATTTATCAGCAAATTTGTGTTTGCCTCTGAGACAAACATTTCTGACCAAGACTCTGTCACATTCTTTCAAGGTAGAATCCACAACATGTTTGTCGAACCTTGCTTTGTTACAGTCTGCCGTTTTCTGTGCACTGTTTATGGCTACCTTGTAACTCTCTTGGAGTTGGGACCTCAGGTTGTGGACATAATTTGAGTGTGAGCCTGGCTGGTGATTGACTGCTAAGCCAAATGCTAGGTCTACTGGCAGTCTCGGTTGTCTCCCAAACATTAGCTCGTAAGGGGTGAAACCGGCCACCTCGTTCTTTGTGCAGTTGTAGGTGTATACTAACAGCTTGACATAATCTCATCATTGGCTCTTTTTCTGATTGTCAAGGGTTCCTAGCATGTTAAGTAGGGTCCTGTTGAAACACTCAGCAGGGTTCCCTCTTGGGTGATGGGGTAGTTCTTATTTTCTGTGTGCCAATGAGTTCACACAGTTCCCTTATCGTTCTGGACTCAAAATCTGGACCTTGGTCACTATGAAGCCTTTCAAGGATCCAGAGATGGAAACTCGAGTCTGCAACTCCGACTCGAGTCGCACTTAAGTCGCAAAAAAAAAAATGACGACTCGGAAACAACTGACTTGAGACTTGACTTGGACTCTAAATCATAGACACGTGAAAAACACAAGTCATTTTGCAACTGTTTTCCCCATCGGTGTGACAGAGATGGCCAACTCTCCATCCCTCTCTCTCCGTTTATGCGCTGCTGTTTTCTGTTAAGTGATATCAAATGGCATATGCATCAGAAGTGGAATGAAACAGCGTTATTCGCTGCCCGGAATAATGGACAAAGCAGCCCGAGCGCAGAGCGGCTGCGCTTACACGTCTCAACCTCACAGCTCACATTACAGTGCTGCGAGGACCAGTGAGATGCATGGCACAAGTCACGGAAACATTTTAATTTGGCACAGAATTCTCTGGTCCAAACCTCTCGGTGAGAAACATTAAACCGCCTGACAAAACAGCACTGATGCTGAGAAAACACAGTGACATGCACAGATATAAATCAGCATACATTTCACACATCACAACCTTTATCATGAATTTAATATAGTAACACTAACTGTATGGACTGTAGTATTTTAGGCAGAAATAGATTCATAAAAAATATTGTATTACTACTATAGCTCTGTTAAATTTATAATAGGTTAAACAAGGGAAGTAAGGGAATATAATTAATTTTTGTTACAGCTTTATAAGTTTATAAGGCAGTTTATAAGAGTTTTTATTTACATTTTGTATTTATAGTTTTAAATATTGTAGGATATTGTTTTTCTTTACAAAAACGCCAAAGTTTGTTTTATAGAAATCATGTTACATTTGACCATGATGACAATCCATGCTTGATTTTACCTGAGGTAACCATGGTCTTGTTACAAATAAATACCATAGTTTAAACTATAAAAACTATGGTACATTTTCATAAGGGCAAATGCAAAATAGAATAAAGGGTTTTAATTCCCTAAAATGTATGGCTAAAGATAGTTTTCCTTCTGTGTAAAATCTGTTCTCTTTTTATGAAGAAAAAAATGGATAGTTAATTGATTGTTTCCTGAATATAAATAAAATCCTTGATTAAAGTAAAACCTTACATACATAAATAAACAGAAGTCAGTTTTAATATTTGAAAATTGAATTATCCTCATACAGGGTTTATTAAACTAACCAGCTGCAGATAAAGAACTAGTCTTGACTTAGACTTGGCCTTGAAAGACTCGAAACTCGAAAGACTTGAGACTTGACTTGGACTTGGACCTCAGGGACTTGTGAACATTTCGGCGAGGATCACATAATGAACAAAGAAGTGGTCCCATAAACACTTCTGTTCGAGCTTTCTGTTCGGAGTTGGGACGGCTAATGCATACTTAGTAAAGTGGTAAGTAATGACCAAAATATCTTTGGTATTGCTGGATCTACTGAAAGAAAGTCCAAACATCCGAGCTCAAGAGGTCTTGTAGCTACAATGTTAATGAGTGGTGCAGCTTTCTCAGTTAAGGACTTACGCATCATGCAGTGGTTGCAGGTTTTTTGCTTTCCACGTTGGCTGACATTTTGGGCCAATAAAACTGGTTCTGAACAAGGTCTATGGTTCTCTCCACTCCCATGTGGCCCATGTCATTGTGTAAGCTTTTCAAAACTAAGGGCCTCAGGTTTTCAGGCAGCACAAGCTGATAGCAAGTATGCACACTCACTTGCTGCTTTCGATACAAGACACTATCTAATACTTAAAGCTTGTTCCACTCCTTTAACAATAGTGGTGGATATTTCATCTGTCTCAGTACTTTGCAAATGCAGGTGTCTGCTTTCTGCATGTCTCTCGACTCAGCTGGTGTAAACGAAGGAATGGTAGGTAAACCACCGAGCTGGTCTTCTTCTTCAAAGCTTTCAGGCAGAGCTTTTGGATGGTGGGCGAGGGAGAATCATAATGATGGCGCCGCGGATGGCTGCCTCGGTGTGGAGTTCTTTTGTTGTTTTTGTTTGTTTGTCCTGTGTTTAGTAATCTTTTTCCAGTCAGTTTTAACAGAGACAAACTGCTGAACATTCGACAGCATGTAACAGACAATCTTTTCCCGGTTTTTGAATATTCAGACATTTTGCTAGACAGTTTAGTTGGAGGTGCGGCTTTGTTGTTCAAGAGACACAGGCGAGGGAGACGAGCCGGTGCGCTGGACAAACTCCGTCAGCGTGGATTTCGAACAATGCTGCCGAGTATTCACTTAGAGAATCTCCGCTCTCTTCCTAACAAAACGGACAAACTACAGCTCCTCACCCACTAAACAAGGACTTTTCAACCTCTGCTGCCTTGTGCTTCACAGAAACCTGGCTGAGTGAAACCATTCCAGACAGCGTGTTACATCTGCCGGGCTTCCAGCTGTTCAGAGCGGATCGCATCACGGAGTTAACGGGGAAAATGAGAGGCGGTAGAACATGCTTTTATATGAATGAAAGTTGGTATACAGATGTAACAACGTTAAAGAGGATGTGCTGTCCTAATTTGGAAGCGCTCTTTATTAACTGTAAGCCTTTCTACTCGCCACAGGAGTTTTCCTCGTTTAATCTGGTGAGTGTGTATATCGCACCAAATTTGTGTTTGAACACTGCGCTGCAACAGCTGGCTGATCAAATCACAGACATGGAACAAAAATACCCGGACTCAGTTATTATTATTCTTGGGGATTTTAACAAAGCAAATCTCACATGTGAACTGCCCAAATACAAACAGCACATCACATGCCCCACCAGAGACAGGAACATACTGGATCATTGTTACACAACAATAAAGGATGCATATCGCTCTGTCCCTAGAGCATCTTTGGGACTCTCTGATCACTGTCTGGTTCATCTTATTCCAACCTATAGGCAGAAATTAAAATCAACCAAGCCAGTTGTAATGACTGTAAAGAGATGGACCACTGAAGCAGAGCGGAAACTACAAGCCTGCTTCGATTGCACGGATTGGAGTGTTTTTGAGGCTGCAGCCACAGACCTGGACAAGCTCACAGATACTGTTACATCATATATCAGTTTCTGTGAGGATATGTGCATTCCTACTAGGACTTATTTAAAGTTCAACAATGACAAACTGTGGTTTACAGCAGAGCTCAGGCAGCTTCGTCAGGCCAAAGAGGATGCTTACAGGAGTGGGGATAAAGTCTTGTACACTCAGGCCAGGAACACACTGAACAGGGAAATCAGAGTGGCTAAAAGGAGATACTCTGAGAAGCTGAAAAACAAGTTTTCAGCTAATGACCCTGCATCAGTGTGGAGTGGCATGAAACAATTCACAAATTACAGGACTCCTACCCCGAACCCTATAGGGAACAAACAACTGGCTGACAACCTGAATGTGTTCTACTGCAGATTTGAAAGGCCCAATCTCACACCCCACACCCACTCTGACCTTCACTTCACACAAACACCAACACCTCCTGCAACCCCCCTCCTCCCCCCTCTTGCTACTCAACCTGCACTTAAGATCTGTGAAGATAATGTGAGCCGCGTCTTTCGGAAATAAAAGACGAGGAAGGTTTCAGGCCCTGATGGCATCTCACCAGCATGTCTTCGATCCTGTGCTAACCAGCTGGTCCCCATCTTCACAGAGATCTTCAATAGATCACTGGAGCAGTGTGAAGTCCCATGCTGCTTCAAATGCTCAATCATTATTCCTGTCCCAAAGAAACCAAAAATCACAGGACTTAATGACTACAGACCTGTCACCCTGATGTCTGTGGTCATGAAATCATTTGAGAGACTGGTGTTGGCCCACCTGAAGAACATCACTGGACCCTTTCTAGATCCCCTTCAATTTGCTTATCGAGCAAACAGGTATGTGGATGATGCAGTTAACATAGGATTGCATCATATCCTGCAACATCTGGACAGACCAGGGACATCCGTCCACATCTTGGTTTTGCTTACCAGCTCTGTACTGTAACTGGAAGTCGAACATAGACAGGGCAACTAACCATCTGTAACTCGTTGCATCGAGCCTAGCAGAGGTAATAATATATGTTAGCTGGTTACTGTCAGTTACAACCAGGAATGGGCTTCCTTATAGGTAGTCCTGGAATTTCTCCATCACTGTCCACTTAAGGGCAAGAAATTCCAACTTGTGCACTGGATACCTGGTTTCGCACCTCGACAACCCTCTGCATAAGCAACAACTCTTTTCTGTCCTAGTTGCTCTTGTTAAAGTGCATCACCAAGACCTGAGGTACTTGCATCTGTTTGGAAGATGTAGGGTAACTTGGGATCAGTGAACCCAAGGACAGGGGCTGTTGTAAATTTTTCAATCAAGGTGTCAAATGTTGTCTGGCAAGCAGGGGTCCATCTATCACCGAAGAGATCTTTTGGGTGTGATATTTCTCAGCTTTCACTGGGGCATTAACACGCTGCCTCAGTGGTGGATATCCGACAGTGAGTTCATTGAGCAGTTTGACAATATTCAAGTAGTCTTTGATGAATCTACGGTAATACCCAGGAAAGTTCTTAACTCCTTCACATTGTTGGGTTTTGGCCAGGTTTTTAATGCTGCTATCTTATCAGGGTTTGTTTCAATTCCTTTTTCAGACACAATGTGGCCTAGATATTTTACTGAAAGAGGTCTGAAAGAACTTACACTTTTCTGGCGATAGCTTCAGGCCACACTTTTTCAGTTGGTTAAGCACTCACACTCATCTCTCCTCATGTTCTTCCAGTGTTGCAGATAAATCAATTAGGTCATCCAGGAAGACTAGGGCTTCTTAAAGTTCAGTTCTCATATATAGTGCTCCATAAGCCTCTAGAATGTGCTAGGAGCATTGGTTATCCCTTGAGGCATCCTGTTGAATTCAAAGAATCCTAGCGGGCAGACGAATGCGGTTTTGTGCTTATCTGCTTCCTCCATTTCAATTTGATAGAATCCAGTTTTGAGATCTAACACCAAGAACCATCTGGACCCCGTCAACGTCGAGAAGGATTCTTCCAAATTAGGTAAGGCGTATGCATCCTCTACCGTTTTGGAGGTTCAATTTCCTGTAGTCTATACAGAGTCTAACGTAATCGTTCTTCTTTCTGACGACTATGATCAGTGAGGAGAAGGGAGATTTGACTCATGAATGACTTCTGCATCAAGAATTTGCTGGAGGTTATTGCGCACAGCTTCTATGTCCTGAAGATGTATAGGCCTCGCTCTGTTTAAATGGCGCTTCTTCACTGAGAGTTATATGATGCTTCATTTTGTCAGTGCAGCCAAAATCAAGCTCATGCTGCATGAACACTTCTGACATGGAGTTCAACTTCTTGGTTATTCTCTTTTTCCACTCACTGGGTACTGGAGAGTTTCCAAAGTCAAACTTCAGCTCCGATCTGTGATCATACTTTGCTAGGGAATCTGAATTAGGAGATCTGATGGACTGAGCGCTCCTTATGGCGTGCACCTCTGCTATCACAGCTTTTGGAGACAGAGTGATATCATGGTCTGAATCATTCTTGAGAATGATTGGTATGCATTGTGACCGTTTAGATGGTAAACTTGCTAAACTGTCTGTTACCAGTATGCCACCTGATAAGGAAGCTGATTGTTGTGATTCTACCATCACCCACTTTCCAGTGCTTGATGCGCTACAGCTCACTGACCCCTTAATAATTTGGGTTTTACCAGCAGCTATAGTCTCAGGGTTTCTGCTGTGTAGTCTCACTTCTCCTAAACTGGAGTCAACAGACCATCTTTTCCTGCTTCAAGAATTTTTAGAACAACTTTGAAGCCGTAAGTTAGTGACTCAAAATTCTGAGGTGTAGCGGTTGCATGCTGCACATACAGAACATCCAAAGTATTGGTGCCTATCAAAACTGATGACAGGGTGGAACGCATATCAGGCACAATTAAGGCTAGTGTGGGCACCTCAATATCTGTTCCAAGTCAGCTCTTAGAGAACTTGATGCCCGTTTCAACATAGCCAAGATAGGAACATCCTGAAAGTTAGCTCTTTCCACTTCAAGTAAATTGTTCAATGAGCTAATTGGTAGGTGAGACAGATTCTCTTCGTAGAAAGAATTTGGGATTGTTGTTACCTGGGAACCTGTATCTAACAAGCAACAGCAATCTTTACCACCTACAGTCACTTGTGTGGTGCACTTAGCTCCAATCAATCCTTTTGGTAGGCCTACTAACTTACTTTTTGTGTGAGAGCACATATGGGAGATGCGCCGTTTCTGTGTGGACACTTTGTCAATGTTCCGGTCCCCGTTTGCCCCTCAACAGAGACCGGATCTAGTTTAAATCAACAGGCTTTGAGATGCTGTGCTCAGTATCCCATGCTAGCTGCCTTTCTCTTAACTGTTTCATTTTTGAAGCTACTAGAGAGGGATTCGGCTCGCTATCACACTGATGTTTTAAATGTCCTTCTTCCCCACACTTAAAGCAATACCAGGGTCTGTGTCTATTGCTCTCATTGCTGTTCATGTTTTGGCTATGAAACTGCAGCTTTTGAGGTACAGGAGTGTCAGCTGAGGGTTTTGCGATGGCTGACTTGGGGATTACTGTGTTAGAAGCTGGTTTATCTGGAGGTTTTATGGTTTCTTTCAGTGACATTCATGTGAGCTGGGATTGCAAATCAGCTATCTGTTTCTTTAGATCTTGAATCATAGATTTGGAGCTAAGGGTCAATTGCGGTGGTGTTTATTATTTCCCATACTGAAGATAAACACCTTGGTAATTGGATGTCACTTTTTTCTTCGAGGCACTAAAGTGCTGTCTCATGTGGGGTGCTTTGGAGGTCCGCTTGTTTTCTGCTGTGCGGCATAGCAGGAGGATTTCTGCAAAGGTGGGTGGGTTCGGTTTCCTTTATTTTAACTGTAATTCAGATATTCAAATGTTGTCCCAGAAACCTTTTAAGAGTTGCCGATCAAGGTCACTTGCAGATACACCTCCCCTCCTGAAGATGGTGTTCAACATTACCTGCAGCCGTTGGAGATAGACTGAGGGTTTCTTACCACTATATTGCATAGTATTAAGGTACTTTGCAAAGGAATCATCTCCATCTTCAGCAGTACCATAGGCAGAATCTAGGATCTCCAAGTACATGCTTGGGGGAGATTCAGGCATTAGGTGTCTCAAAATGTCAACAGTGGGTGACAAGAGGAGTTTACATGACTTGTACAGATCTGACTGTTTTGTGTCTTTGAGGAACAGTTCTACATTGGAATGCCACGTCTCGTAATCCACTTCATTACTGGGGAGAGGGCAACGCCCTGAGAAGGGTCTGAGTTTCTGGAATGAATGAACTTGCATAGCGGAATCTTCGTTCCTTACTATGTGCTCAACAATTACTGTCTGTATCTCAGGTGTATTGATATCAGAAAGTCTCAAGGTAGGATGTGCTCTTCCCTCAGAGGATAACGGAGGTGGAGACCAGCTACATTCTGGTTGAACATATTACTCACGAGCTGTACTAGGTATGGAGCTAACTTGGGCAGTAGCTTCTGAGGCATGATGCTCTGGGGTGTCAGGTGAGTTCAATCTAGGTTCTTCATTTTGGGTTTCTGAGTATCCAGGTCAACAGCCTCATGGATACTAGAGAGTTCCTCCCTAAGGACAGCTGCGAAATCTTTCCAGTCTGCTTTGCTAGCTCCTTTAATCCTGAGAGGTAGATTTGTGTAGCTGCCTTACTGGCTACAGGCATGTAGGCACTGGCTATAGCTCTAACGAGGTAACTGGTATCAATTTGGGTATCAGCATAAAGCTTGCGAAGTCTATATGGTAGTATGGGTAGAAGTAATTGTACTGCTGTGCCAAATACATACTCTACAATGACTTCTTTGTCTGGTTCTGATTCAAGGGAATCTGCAGATATGATCCTGTGGATTGAGCCGTACTGCTTAAGGAAGTCATATAGCTCTGCATCAGTCTCTGTGCCGGACACTCCACTAACTATGACTGAGTTAAGGACTTTAACATTGCTCGTTTGAACTACCTCCATTGTGTCTCAGTGAAAGTACTTTTATTTGGTCTCTGATTATCAGCAGATCTCCAGTTTTTGGCCACTGCTGGCTGGCTCGCCAAAGTTGTAGTGCCAATGTCCTCCAGGACAACACTGTAAATACTATTGGACCAGTTCTAGGTTCTACGGAGTGGGGTAAACTCAGATAATCAGACCAGAGACCAGATTTGTTTTGAACAGGAACACCAGTATTTTACTGTGACGAACACAAACATTAAACCGAACAAACATTTAACTCAACAGGTAATCCTTCATGTATCAAAAGGTAAGTAAACTCAATTTCTCTTTTCTCCTTTTCCAGGGTTTTTTAATTATTTTGAGAAGACTTTCTTTTAAGAGAATCCACTCTTATTTCAGAAAGCCTATTTCAGTTTAGTGTATCTAATTTTGTTCAAAGTTTCTACCCAGGTAGGATAGTATTATTTAGACTAAGCAGTTATTTTGTTTTTTAGATTATCAGCCTAATAGGTTACACCTATTTTTTATTTTATTTCTCAGAATTAACCTTTTTTTCTTCCTTTCACTTCATAGGTAATATAATAACTTCATCATATGCAAATTGAAACAAATGAAACACAGTTGTACCTTACAATATCAACACTTATGAAAACAAAATATACCATAAAGATGCATAACAGTTCAAATTCAGTTCAGTTCAAGTTCAGATCAAATTCAATTTCTGTTCATGGAATGCAGTAATGCAGATCGAATTAGCTCAATTTGGTTCCTGCTATGTAATGCAGTGATGCATTAGAGCAGTTTAGTTCACTTCAATATATCTATTCCGATACTCCTACCATGCTGGCAGCAAGTGTATCAACAATCCATAGTATGCAGCAAAGTCTCTTCCTGATGCGATGAAGGTGAAGAACGTGGTTCATGTTGGCATGCCATCTTGTTTCCTCATGCATGTCATCTCATGCCATGGAAGAATCTTTGTTCAAAGATCAAATTATAATGAAAGGAACACACACAAAAACCTAAACTGCCGTGGTTTAGTTACTCATGTTCCTTGTAAGTTCTCGATCAGGTAAATGTCAGTTTCTGGATCTTAAATTAACTTTTAACTAAGCTATTTCATCCATTAATCTCTGGGCTTCTCTTTTCTGCTGTCTCATCTCTAGTCTGTTCTCTAACTGTGTCTCTCTTGCTGCTACTAGGTCACCAGCATGCAGTAAGCGAGTCTCTTAAAGTGGAAGTATCATTTACAATTTCTCTTAGGTACATTTTTATAATTTACCCCATGAAATTGTTATTACTATGTTTTTATGACTTTTTTAATCAACGTAGGCATTTTAACATGCATTTTCATGAATTGTTTGTCTTCATTTCATGCTACATCATTATGTGGGTTACACACATCTCCAATAGTCAAGTTAACCAATTAATTTGGTTTTAAAGGCTTTTGCTAATCGATGGCTGGGTGGTACACACATTGTCAGTGGCATATAAGATGTAATGTAGAATGAGACCACATTAGCTATCACTAATTAGCACTTCACAGGAGCTCATGTCAACAGCACTTTGCTGGCTGAGGTTTTATTACAAACTTGTATACAGTCTGAGATGTTTTGCACAATAAGGTTTGTTTTTCCTTGCCATCGCTGCCACCACAGACAGTGATTGGTGACATCAAAAATTAACTTGGTGATAAGTGAATTGCAGCTACCGTTGGCTGTGTTTGATTTGAATGACGTATAAGTATTAGATCGAGAAGCAATGTAGTATCAACTACCAATTAGAATTTCAATGGAAGCATTCATCCTTAAACTCAAATCACATATCCCATTATGATGTTTCTGTTTACACAGTGATTGCACCAGGTACAAAACTGACATGAGATGGATAAATTTGTACAAAATACAGAACTAATCAACTAAACTGAGACTTTATTCATGAAATCATAAAACCTACAATAAGTTTTGTTTAATACACAGAATAGCTGAACACAAAAAACAACCAACTACAATAATGTCACAGATGCCTTTCATGGAAATAAATATCAGTCAACTCTTAAGGTTACATTTAACCAGTGTCACCATTAAAGGTGATGTGTGCAATTTCTGCACCAAAAATAATGACCATTTCCAAACACTCCCCAATCATAATTTGTTCGGATAAACAGATAGTCCTGCCCCACACTCACACCATTGGTTGAGCCAGAAATTGACATGTCAAATCATTCCAGTTTAAGCAATGCTATGAAAACAGCAAAGAGTTGCATTGTTTATATTCTTCGGAAAGTCAACCAAAAAATGAATTTTAGTTGTTTATGAATGTTAAACTGGGAAAAAAAGAACATTTAAAGCTAAAAATCTGTAAGAATTTATTTATAATTTATATTTTTTTTTTTTGTACAATATTTAATTGTTAAAAAAAAAAAAATCATTTTAATTCAACAAAATAAAATGTAAATAATAATTTAATTAAAATTTAATGAAATGAAAACTGTATTTTATAAATTATTTTTGCTTTATAAAATCACTAAATGTTTAGTCTAGACCACGGCCAAAAAAAATAAATAAGAATGTCTCGGTTACTTATGTAACCTTGGTTCCCTGAGATGAAGGAAAAAGGACTGTCACAAGGTTCAATAAATGAGGAAGCTGGAGACGGCGATTCCAACTCAGGTATGTCACTCTTTATTCTCAACAACAAAAACACATTCACATAAGGCGCAACGGTGAAGCTTCAAAAAGGCAATGGCCAGCATACAAATAGCTTCAGGTGTCTCCCCCAGTCACGTGCACACACACACAGTCTTTTCGGCGTCTGTTTCTCTCTTGAGCACTCTATGGACTGGGCACCTTTTATCTCCCCCTGTCTCTCACTGCGAACATTGAAACAGCAATTACCAGCATTTCATCTCAGGTGAACCCTTACCACTTCCTCTCTCCCCAGATGAACGCTCGACCACGCCCTCTCCTCCAAAAGACATTGCATCAGTTAGCTGGGGAGTGTCCTTCTACACAACCTAGTTGAAACCCTTCTACAATAACGGCAATTCTAAGATTAGCTATGCTGTTTAAGCTCCGCCCTTTTAGGCATGAATCTATCCAGTATAAAAGCAGCCACGCAAACACCATTCCTCAGAATTTTCTGACTGAGGGACAAAAGTGCATAGCCGCACCTCAAAAAAACTCTGAGTCTGTAGTGCGGCCAGCTTACGCAATGCTCATTCCCTTCTTCTCAGTGAACTGAGGTTACATATGTAACCCTTATGATTCAGTTCACTTGACATGTGTCAGTTAGCTGATGCTATGGATAACAGAGTCCCATCATGCCGCACTACACAACATAACCCTCCCAAAGAGGAAACATGATGCCTCAGTCCCGTGGGACGGCGACCGACATGAGTATGTAAGGGGGAAGTCACCCACTGGCCCAAGGACGGTAACCAATGGCGTGGCTGAAGGTCTCCTGCGTGTTCTGTCTTATCGTGCGCGACATTAAATAATACTTTGATTATTTGATTTGAGTTCCATGTTTTTTATTAATCTTATCATTAATTCTATTCTTTATTTCATCTGACTCCAATTATGAAAAACCTCGTTGATGTATCTATGCTCTGAATTTAGTAATTCTCTCTTCTAGACTGCATTTGTTACTTCAATGTTATTTGGGTCCTGTGCTGGTCAGGCACAGGTCCTTTAACTACAAATTCATCAGTTTCAGATATTAGTAAGTTTTAGACTAAGTTCTTATAGGTTCTCGGCTTTATCCGTTTAGTCTTATTTGGCTAAGTTCTATAATAGATTCACGGTTTACCGTTCAGCCCCAGTCAATTAAGTCCTGTTTTACAGGTTCTCGGTCCTACATTTAGTATTCCCATTTAATTCTACTTGGCTAAGTTCTATAATAGATTCTCGGTTTACCGTTTAACCCCAGTCAATTAAGTCCTGTTTTACAGGTTCTCGGTCCTACATTTAGTATTCCCATTTAATTCTACTTGGCTAAGTTCTATAATAGATTCTCGGTTTACCGTTTAACCCCAGTCAATTAAGTCCTGTTTTACAGGTTCTCGGTCCTACATTTAGTATTCCCATTTAATTCTACTTGTCTAAGTTCTATTATAGATTCTCGGTTTACCGTTTAACCCCAGTCAATTAAGTCCTGTTTTACAGGTTCTCGGTCCTACATTTAGTATTCCCATTTAATTCTACTTGACTAAGTTCTATTATAGATTCTCAGTTAACCGTTTAGCCTCTTACATACTTAACTAATGGGTTACTTCTGAAGTAGCTTAATTAAGCCAACTCTGACCATAGATTTGTAGTTAACAAGAAATATATTCCTTCAGAATGAATCATAATAACAATTTATTTACCATGTAATAGTAATACATTCAAACAATCCAATTAAAATAATAAATCAAACTCAAAGCTATCAGTGAACCAAACATAATAATATATTTAAAGTTGTATTCCATTCAAACATTTACCAAACATAAGAAATACAAATTGCAATTACCTGGTAGTGAAAAAACTACATGCAAACAACGAAGCATGGGAGATCTGATTTACAGATTCCCCGAGCTTCTCTGCCATCCTTCCTTCAGTACCAAACGATTCCATTGTTATTTCAGATGTGTGTGTTTGATGTTATTTAGGATTTGGTTAACAATTTAGGGAGTTGTAGTCAACCTTTGATTAAGTAGGTTGTTTGATGTTTACAAAGAATACACCTAATCTGCATACAGCATCTGGTCTCTGTGTGAGACTTGGGAGGGGCATGCCCCGGATAGAATACTGTATTTTATTAAGTTCTTAAATCTTACTTGTGATTTGACTTTGCTGAAAGGGAATGAGACCGTTTTACCAGTTGCACTGAGACCTCTTGAATGATACCAAACATATATGATCAGAAAACCTTTTACATTACAGAACAGGATAAGTCATAACTTAGTTTTTGTGACCTAAGGTGAGAGAGAGAGAGAGCAGATGAGTGTGATTTGCGTTTTATGGTCCCCAGTCAGTGGGGTGTGTTTTCTCAGGTGGAGATGCTCCTCTGTGTGAGAGTTTTATGACGTTGGTTCTTGCAGAGTTCTTTGACTTTCCCGGAAGTGATGCAGATAATTTTTGTGACAGTCTTACAAGTATGCCGCAAGTGAATGACCCTCGTGGTGAGCCAGGAGGGGAACACTCAGAATGGATATATAAAATATAGTCATATAGTATGAATTAACCCCTTCACGAATCCAGTCGGGAAGGAAGTTTTATTATAATGAAAGTGTTTGTGACTTTGGGAAATGCAACGGTCTGAATGCAGGCAGCTGTGCAAAATGACGGGGAGCCCATAATTAAAAAGAGGGGCATTAGTATATGTTTGGCCAAAAAAATAACAAGCGCTCTAGACAAAGAGGACTTGCGATGAGAGAGATGTTACGTCTAGGTTGTAAAACCTTGCAAATGTATTTTGAGAAGACCATCCTGCTGCAAAATATATGTCTTGGAAGGACACACTGTTCGCCCATGCCCATGAAGAGGCCATGCCTCTAGTTGAGTGTGCTTTAACACCAAATGGGCAATTCGCACCATGCGACTCATAAGCCAGGGAAACTGCATCAACGATCCAGTGAGAAAATCTTTGCTTTGAGATGGACATTCCTTTTGTGCATCCTCCATAGCACGCAAAGAGCTGGTAAGACAGTCTGAACTGGTGGGTGTGCTCAACGTATGTGTGTAGTGCTCGCACAGGGCATAATAAATGCAACTGTTCCTCATTGAATTAAATGGAGTAGGAAAAAAAGCCTGAAGGTGGACCACTTGAGCTCTGAAGCGCATGGATAAAACCTTAGGCACATAGCCTTTTCTGGGTTTGATGGTGGCTTTTGAAAGACCCGGACCAAACTCCAGACATGAACTGTCGACTGACAGTGCTTGCAAATCACCGACCCGTTTACTGAGGCCAAAGCCAGCAGTAATGCTGTTTTAATAAAAAACACATGCAATTTAACCAGAGGCCAGAGGCTCAAAGGGCGGCCCCGCAAGTGCATTTAGGACCAAAGTTAGGTCCCAAGTCGGGATTGTAGTCGGGTGAGGGGCATTTAGCTGCCTCGCTCCCCTAAGGAACTTTATGATCAAATCATGTTTGCCTATAGAGGTGTCAGCTACAGGTGTAGCTGAGTGTAGCTCAGGTGTATTACAGGTGTAGCTGGACTGCAGGAACCACGCATCAAGGTGAGATTTTTCTAGTTCCTCTGTAGGAGACCACTCAAGACCAAGCTCTTCGACTGCCCTTGAAAGAACACAAAGCATCTCCTTGTCAGTTGTGCGTGCATGCTCCTCACCCTCACTGGGTGAAGCAACTGCGAGATGCAGCGAGAGACATAACATCATCCCTAGCATCAGAACCGCTGAACGTGACGAGGTTGTGCACTCCTGCAGAGGGCCGAAGCTCGTCACACACATACTGTATTGGCATAGATGCTCCCAGGGTATGTGCTGGCACGAGGTCCACCTAAAATTCATCCTACTCAACTTTGCGGCCCCGCCGTGCCTCCTCATGTGATCCCTCGGGTGTCACAGAAGAGGCAGGTGTGAGGGTGTAGGAGGCTGAATCGTACCTTAGAACGAGGGTGATTCATGTCTAGATTGCACTCCATTTGTTTTTGCCTATCCTCACCCAGTACTCCCCTCATAGTGTGTGTGATATCAGTGGGGGAGAGGATAGAGGATACATCCTTGTACTGAGCTCCCCAGTAGTGTTTGTTTTCTTATTTGGATCTATGTCCATCAGTGGTTCACTCCCACAGAGAGAGCTATGTGTCCCATAGCTTTCCCCTGCCACCTTTGCTGTCAACTTTCTGCTTGGCTGCACCCTTTTGGTAAATATATTCCAGAGTCATGCTCTACCAATATTACACACACTGTCCAGTTTATTTGTCTCCAACCCTTAACGCCAGAACAGTGTTCTCATCTCTTTGCTTCTAAGCTTCAGAGGAGACACTGGTGTTATTGATTTGTTGGGATCCAGACTTTACAGGGGACCTGCAGAGTCCAAAGTCAGACTGCTGTCAGTAGTGTTGTCAGTACAGAGCACTATAGGCTTCTCTGGTTCTCAACACCAGTCGCTGGTGACAGGAGCCATCTTTTATTCTTATCATGTAAGTAAAAGTCTGCGCAGGACTGATATTTCCACCCAGCTCCTGCACAGTTTCATCCTGCCAACTCCAGCGGAGCAATTTTAATCGATGTCCACGCGACTTATAATGATCTTCTTCATGCTCACTTGTAATTAATGTTTTTTCTATAGTAGATGTCACAAATCATTTAATTCTTTTCAAAGATGTGATCAAAGAAAGTAAGAGAAAATATGAGACCTCATTAATGTAGTATCTGCCAATAAAAAATGGGAACTGTTTCATTATTAATAAATAGCAAATAGCAATTTTCAAACTCCTATTGAAAAGTAAAATAATATAATAGGATACTCTAAATTTACCCTCTCCAACCGACAATTCTTAGGAATAGGCTACTCTCCGTTCCCACATATAACTCACCAAAACCCACAACAAATCTAATCAGGTCCTGTGGGTGCATACTTGAGGCCTGTATATAAAAGTGAGTTGAACAAACACAGGGTTATAGTGTAGCTTTCAGATTGACAAAAACAAACAAATCCAACCTGGTTCAGATCAGGTAAAGTGATCATGATGCTCATTCTCAATCTTCACTGAGTTTATGATTATCTATGAGTGTGCAAATTAAAGTGTGACGTCTGCAGCCAACAGCCACTCATATGAAACATGGATACAGCCGATTCTATTTCCTTCTTTGCTTAAAGGTTTAGTTCACCCAAAAATGAATTTTAATTTAACTTTAAATGGCTGGTTTTAGAGAACATTTGCAAGAAAACGATACTGACTCAAAAACAGGAACTATACGAATTTATATATCAGGATAAATTTATTGCATACCTGTATTATCAATTGACAAAAAACATCTCTTACACAACCTGCGCAGTGTTACTTTAAAGAATACAAGACCTACCTAACTTCATAATTATAAACAAGGTAAAAATAACAAAAATAATAAGCCATATAAAGTGCTTACAGTGCAAAAGTTTTTGGTTTCATTTGTTATAGGGTATAATGAGATTTGTGTTTGCTTAATGAACAATAATTACAAACACTATGACCTGTTTTTGAAGAGAACAGCTAATTCAAAATCATCAGTAAGCTCACTACCTCTTTTTGTAGACACAAGCACATCCTACAGAACATCAGAATAAGACATTCTCTAACTTTAGCTGGCCTTGATGGGTCTTTCATATTCATCAGTCTGGAATGTACATAATTCAGAAGGCAGCATGCATCTTGGGAATGGTGGTGTATGTTAGGAACACAAATGGATGAATAATACAAGACTTTTGGTGCACACAGAGGTTCCAGTTGAATAAACACACACTGTGCATCTGGTACTGTCCCACTTTATGTCTTCTGCCTGATGCTTTTATCAGAAGCAAGAACTTAACATGACTGCTATGTGACCAACTAGAGAATTAAAAGTTTTATTTAGTTTATTTTTTCCCCCTGTTTGCAGTAATGGGGTATATTTGCATGCATTTTACTGATAGACTAAATACTGGTCATGAAAAGACCAAGTGCATTAGAGACAGATAGTAATCCAATGACTCAAAGTCACCTCATGAGGTGGTTTGAGATGCATTCAAAACACAACTCAGCCAAGTGTAAATGCATCTGGTTGTTCAGGCTACATACGTAAACTTTACACCTCCCGGATGGAACTATGTCAGTAAAAGGAAGTTTAGAAGCCCAAAGAAGGCAAAGAAAAGGCTGGCAATAACAGCTGCTGCCTTTAGTATCACAATAGTAGGTAAACATAATCACTTCCTGTTTTTAGTTTTCATGATTTTTTGAGCCACATCAAGTGTATCGTTTTAGTTGCCAAGTGTAAATGGGATGTGTATACCAAACACCCTGTCTACATCGGACGTGAGCGGCATGTCACGTTAAAAGCAATAGAACCCATTATAATCAATGATGCTGTCTACATTGGAAGCATCCGTTGCATCGTATTGCATCACGCCGCCAGTAACCGTGTGTGCCATTCCATTATGCACTGCAAGAGCTGGCCCTACTACTGCCAACAACACAAATAAATGGTTTGGAACGTTCGCGTCAATGCATCCAGTGTAGACAGCCTCGAGCCGTTGTATCATGTCAACGGACGTGCCTGGTGTAGACAGCGTGTAACTGGAAAGCAATTCGATCTATCGCGGCACATTAAGTGATTTCATGTAATTAGGTCCAACATTGTTCCAATTATGCTGTAATATTCATTACGCACAAGTTTACATAGGTGGAGTGTCTAAAGCCCCCTATGTATGATTTGGAGAAAATTTAGTCTTATTTAACTACTTAGCCCACACCTTGTTTAAATAGCATGTTGCTTCTATCTTCATTTGGGGAAAATATCGACACAGATATGACTACTTGCATGCATTGCAGTATGTGAACTGTAATACATGTAACGGGAATACGTATTTAAAATACAAAATATAAGTAACTGTATTCCACTACAGTTCCAATTTAAATCATTGGTAATTAGAATACAGTTACATTCAAAGAGTATTTTGATTACTGAAGAGATTACTTTGCATTTTATTGTCATTTGTTTCATTTAATATTTAGTCCTTTCAGATGGAAATTTGTATACATATAAATGATGCGATCCAAAGTGCATTTGAACAGCGGTGAAACACTTTCTTATGATGTGTTACATTCATATGAGCAGACAGAGAAGTAAGTTTGAAGTAAGTTTGGAGCAGAAAAAATAGAAATAAACCTTGTGTAAATTGTCAGATTTACACTAAGCTAAAATGCTATTTCTAGCCATTTTACATGCACATGTTACCAGACATGACCATATTTTTTTATCAAGAAAATTCATGTTGGATCATAATTTCTTTTTTTTCTAGTAAGACCTTTGATATTAGATGTATTAGATGTGTGGCACAGTAATTAGTTGTTCGAGGCTTGTAAATTATTTATTCCCAAAATAAATTTAAAGTACAAGCAAAATTGCACAACAAGCATTTGAGGAACTGATGTATTATTTATGCCTTTATTCACAAGATGCAGGGAGTCCAGATTTAATGGGTTTTTATTTCATAACTGCATTTCATTGACTCTACTGCATTTTATTGGCTCTGTACCTGTACTCTGCACAATGACAATAAACTTGAATCTAATCTAAAATCTAAAAAATATTAGGGCAAAAATCATATTCTTGATAATATTTTTTTGTGTTGTTTTCCTGTAAAAATATCTCAAAATCCTTAAAGCAAGATCAGTTTGATTTATCTTGTTATAGAAACAACACTGCATAAGATATTTAGGTTTTTCAAAGAATGTATTTTTCACATTTTTTTTGTCTTACTGTACTGGCAGAGTTTTTATAGTCAAAACAAGTGAAAAAATCTACCAGTGCTGAAGAAGTAATCCAAAGTATTTAGAATACATTCTACACCTCGAGTAATCTAGTGGAATACATTACAAATTACATTTTACAGCATGTATTCTGTAATCTGTAGTAGAATACATTTCAAAAGAAACCCTCCCAACCCTGAGTATGTGTTCATCAAAACCTAAATATATAATTTGTACAATTTTTACTTTGGTTTGAAGAGCATAGTGCTATTTACACCAACCATGCATTTATTAATTTGTTTGTTCATTTCATGGTTTTGCATGGATAATTTGTTGATTTATTTCGGTGCTAGATCGTTAGCCTCCACATGATGTCAGTTTTAAAGCAGAGCTCCCCTGTGATTCACACTCCCAGCATCTTCAGGCTGAAGTCTGCTGATAACTGAATGAGAGGTAAGTCACTGATAGAGGTCACTTACTGCTTCACAAACTGAAACAGTATCAGACTGCAATGGCAGGCTGGATACTTTAACCACTTCAAAGGAAGCTAATGCATTCCTGGAGATAACATGGCTTTTAAGAGAAAGAGACCGTAGTATGACAGAACAACTGAGATATACGCAACAGACAGAAAGACAGAGGTTAGTGCTGCTGCAGAGATTGTAGTGCTTGAGACAGAGGACAGAATCACTGCAGATGAGACCTGAAGAGGGAGACAGGGGCGGAGAGGGGTTGCCTGACATTAATAGCACAATACTGTCACAAAGCAGCAGGTTCTAATCATTTTCTAAAATCCCATCAGAGACAAGCATCTGGATTTAGGTGTGCAGAAACTGTGAAGATTCAACTGGAACCCTTCCAGAGTATACCATTATACTCAGGGAGGGACTCTTCCTCATCTGTAAAAGTGCTATTTATCCTCCAGTGGTGGGGGTTCAACATCTCTGCCCAGACAAGCACTTTCCAAGGTCCTCAAGCTCTGTCAGTCGGTCTGATAACAGCTCCGAGATCTACTCTAATGGAAGTCTGAGTCAGCTCTTTCACAACTGCCCTTTCAGCCAGCTAAGTGGAACGTAACCTGTCAGTTTAGGATGGTTTCTTCTTAAATAGTTTGTTTCTGTGCCAGGAGAACAGTAAGGATGTTTTTTACACAACAGAAATAAGAGAAAATACAGGTGGTCTGTATATGTTCAGCTTTGCTTTGAACACCGTAGTTGCCTCCTGGCTTTTTGATTTTCCCGTTTTTCACAAATGGTTGTATTGTACACAGAATCCCAATGACTAGATGCCCTCGCAGAAGCCAATTTACAGGGAATGAATTGAAATGCCAGGGCAGGCAATTATTTTGTCAGTAAACACCTTGTGATCATTGCATGGAGCTGCCAGGATCCTGTGGCAGATTGTCAGAAAGCCCTTCCTAAGACAGAGAGGGCTGTGGAGAACCAGCATGGAGCCCAATAAATAAAACTCATTGAGCCCTCTCCGCTCATTTCCATGTCATCCCAAATAAAGAGCTCTCTCAGAGAGAAGCTACTAGAAGATGTATGGCACAGTAATTAGTTGTTTGCAGCTTGTAAATTATTTATTCCCAAAGCTAAGCTAAAATGCTATTTCTAGCCATTTTACATGCACATGTTACCAGGCACGACCATATTTTTTTATCAAGAAAATTCATGTTGGATCATAATTACTTTTTTTCTAGTAAGATCTTTGATATTAGATGTATTAGATGTATAGCACAATAATTAGTTATTCGCGGCGTGTAAATTATTCATTCCCAAAGTACATTTAAAGTACAAGCAAAATTGCACAACAAGCTTATGAGGAACTGATGTTTTATTTATGACTTTATTCACAAGATGCAGGGAGTCCGGATTTAATGGGTTTTTTTATTTCACAGTGAAAGTGGAACAGTTTTTCTCTTGGTTGTTTAAAAGAACTAGCGATGCCCAATATGCAAATGAATAATTCTTTTGAGTCGGTTCTTTTGAGTGAACTGGCCAAACGGGCTTGCAAAATGGTCTGAATCGATTCATGATTCAGTACAATTCGTTCGGTGTGCTCTCTCACTGAATCATTTGCAGTTTCTCACACAGTAAAACAGTATTTGGATATTTACGAACACAGAACCAACAGCACTGGATACAGTGGAAATTTACATACAGTACAATCAATTGATACAAAATGCTGTATTTTTGAGAGGTAACTTTGGGAAATTTCAGCTAGTGCTGTGTCATGTGAACAAGGGGCTGTTCATACCGAACATGCTGTTTTTCAATCGTTTTCCATGTAAACATTTGCTAGATGGATGTCTTTTGACAACTGCATCAAGTTTCACTGTGTTTTTAGCATCTCACATGGGGGCGCTGCATTTCTAGAAGCCGTGTCAAGTTAAAAAGAACTTCAACTGATAAAAACGCATCTCGAGACCCCAGCATTCTGCTTCATTCATTGGGGTGTGTTTTGCTTTTTTTAGCACTAGAACGCGTTTGTTCTGAACAGTTACCAGAAGAAATGCTTTAGCCAATAGTTACATCAACGCTACTTATTCTCAAATAGAAAAATTCTCACGGCGGAGCATGCTCCCAGACCCCCCTAGATGTAAAGTTGTATTAGGCAGATTTTTGTGCGTACATTCAGATGAAATCCTGCAGCACCCATGACAAACGGTATTTAAACCATGGAATAAGCATTTTAGGTTTGCATATCAGGCAACGGTAACATTTAATGCATCATTAATTACAAATGAAATATGTCATTTGCAGACAGATAAATATCATGTGTAAATCAAACAGGGTCATAGAATTAAAAACTATTTCTTTGTAGTGTATGAAGGCAGTTCTACACAGTATGTTGTACCTCGAAGTTACCTACTCATTTTCAATAAGAGCGGAGAATGCTTTTTCTTTTCATGGCTGCCATGTGTCATTGACAAATCAGAGGTAACTTTAATCAACAGACAATTAGCTTTTGACTGAAATCGCTCTCTATTCCCTATATACTACACTATAAAGAAAGTGAGTAATGAGTGAGTGATATCACTCATTCACATTTATTTAATCTGATAATGTATTCTGTTCGTGGTTAAACTATTTTATGGAGAAATAAAGTTTTTATTGAGATTTAAAGCAATATAGACATATACTGTATATAATGGAGAAGAAAGCAATAACAATTAACTTTTGTTAAATGCACGCAAACAGTTATGAAAAATGAGACCGAAAGCCGAACTCTGAAGCATCCATCCAACCATTTACCCGCTTATCTTATGAGCCACAGGGAGTGAACTCGGCAGCATAAACTTTCTTAATTAAATGTCTAGGTTGTACATTAGATGTATATGCTTTGATTCATTTAAACTCAATACAACCATAAGGTCAACAAAAATGTCATTTTTGGTTTCGCCTCATCAGCTTTATAGCAAGCATCAATTGCAAAGAATCAGCAATTTAATTGATTTGTATCCAGATTAAGATAAATAGATATTACATTCCTGTCTTACTCAGGAATGGGCAGAATGGATTATGTTTACATAGTTACATTGCAAAATTGAAGTTACTGCAACTTTCAGCATCTCTTAAAATATTTACCTGTCCTCCTTTTACTATAACAGATGACTTAATAGCAAGACGTTTTATAGTTGGGGTACTTTTCCTTTCCCTATCTAAGAGCACCAGGAAGCATGAGATGGCTATTACGTCCTTATGCACAAAGTGCTTGAGGAGGCAACATGACGCAACAGGCTCCCAAATTGTCACTGCTTTTTTTGACAAAGCGCAAAGCAATTCAATATTTAATGAGAAGGGACCCATAACATCCACCTGGGAATTGCTTCTATTTTATGATATATTTGTGAAAACTGAGTGCCACTTCTCTAAATGAATGCACGGCGCTTGCCAAGTCCCTTTGCCAAGTTACAGATGGGCAATCTTTGTCAGTGGCCATTGAAGCCAGTGAAAACCCCACATTACATGACCTTTTAGGCCTGTTTTGTCTTTTTTTATCCACAGTAGAATTAACTAAGTGACATAAAATGAAATCTATTATTTAATGGAACAAAGTGCAAAGGGTTCTGTTTTTGCTCTTGTCTTCTCGGAAATGTAAAAGCAAATAGTGTAAGTTACTCCAACTAGTGCTACATCAACAAAGGAAGAGATGCAAAGGCACATCAGCTGTATAAGAGGTCCACACTCTTTTCCATAGTATCAGCACATTATAAAATCCATTAGTTTGGTCTCCATGAGAGAGAAACCCCCTCAAACTTTCAGAACCAATTAGTTACCAAGTTCTTTCTTTATCATTTTATTTTTTTAAGCATGCTATACTCCTGACAGTGTCAATCACTGAAAATATTGGGTCAGCCTGCATCACTGTTTACATTTAGGCACTGTCTATCATTCACTAGCAGACATTGCATGCTTGAGCACCATGTTGACAATTACATTGACAGTCCAGTATAAACAATGCTCCCCAGTGACAACAAAAAAATGTCTACATAAATATCTAAGGTGACAGTAAACATATCCTAGTATGATATTACTGTGCTTTACTGACATGCACATTTTACAGCAAGACAATTTGAGATTTGTTTATTCCATTACTCCATGCTCGAGGGAGGATACTGCATATCAGAATGTCAGTCTACACCTCATTCAGTGCTGTCTGATGTTGTCTGACCTAAAACATTCAGCTGGAGAGGGAACAGAGCCATGATGTAGGAGTGTTTTATAGCTCACATAAAGATTCAGCTCTACTGCAATACTGAACAAGCTGGTGGTGCACAAACTCATATTCATCAAATCATCTAATTTAAACACCACTGTCACCTTGTCTTACCCTTCCAATCAGAATCACACAGTGTTCACAATACATTTGCTGTGTTTTCCAAGGAGAGAATTTGTATCCTGATAACTGTTGTCTATTTCAATACTTGTTGGTTAACAGAGGCTGATTTTTGAAGGTTAATAGTTAATTCGTGCTTGGGATAATGAGCCCAAGCATCTTGACAGTAACTCATTATACATTCATGCTGTGTGTTTGTGTTTGTGGGTGGTAACAAGGTCAATGTGGATTTTAGTAGAACAACCTTTATCAAAGTTTTGTCACTGTATTTTTTAACTTTAATGAGTATCAGATTATTTTCTGAAAACAGCTTGAAAATGTAAGGAAAAGAAGACAAATTATTGTGATGTTGAAATGAAGACGCCAGTTTCACTTGCCAGCAAAGAGAATGGAAATTCCAGTTAGATCCAGTATCTATGATTGTTAATTTTGTTCAAAGACATACTCCATTACCGGAATTGTTCATGCAGATTCCTACCAATGCTTCTAACGGAATGTTACTCTTTTATGTCTTAATCAGCAATTGTGAAAGTGAAATTCTGTGAAAAAATAAAATAAAATAAAAAATAGAATAGCATAGCATAAAAGAATATCACAGCTTTCTTTGAGTTTCTTAAAATAGCAAAGAAAAATTTAATATATGATAGAAAACATATAGAAACAAGGCCGTTTTCATTATAATAGAGTTAGAATAGATGATATATTGGCATCAACACTCTCAATTGCCTGTTTAGAATAACACTTTATAGAGCATTTAAAATGAAGACATTTTCACATTATGATATAAATGTAGCACTTCTGAATAATGTCAAATTAATCTTTCTGTGCAATAATGAAGCATGTGTAGTCTCTACCAAAATGGAATCTCATTATGTCAGTTTTAACCTAATGAAATCTGTCAAATTTATCACACATGGCATTTTAATAAAGTAAAATCACAGGAGATAACTAATCTCGACATTTCTTATCAATGACTCCCAAGCCCTCAAATGAAATGCCTGCCAACACCATCAGTCAATTTTGGCTAATCTAATCTGTTTCTGTCAGCAAAAATAAAAACATTCTTGCTTCATTGTGTTGGTGTTTAATACATGTCCACTTAGACTGGGCATATGTTGGCATGCATGCATGAAACTATATGACAAAGCATATGCAAATGTTTGTTTATATATATATATATATATATATATATATATATATATATATATATATATATATATATATATATATATAAAATACTCTATAACGGGTCTTACTCAAACAACAATCACATAATGAGAACAGAACTTTAATTTTGTCAAACACATTTTAGATTAGATGTCAGAGAGGAACAGAGAGACAGAGACACTTCATTTCTATTTCATGTGCTCTTCAGCAGAGCTAATCACCTCTGCAGCTACTGCCTTCTCCTCGAGATATCCAGGTACAGGGCTCTTCATAATTGTCTCAGTGAATAAAGATCATACATGGTAATAACCATTGTGGCATTTAATTACCCCCATTTTACCTCTAGATGATCATCACAGTAACCTGTTGGGTTTGGCTGCGGCAGGCTCTGAAGCAAATGCCAAGGTCACTGTTGTTATTGTCAAGATGTATATGATATTGAGATATCCAAATAAGAGAACAGATCAGTGTCACTATTTTCTGTTTATTTCAGGAAATTGTGTGTAAGGGAATGGCGAAAAGAGAGAATTACATTTAAGAAAGAGAATAATGTAAAAAACAAACATACAAAACATGATGAGCCATAATTATTATTATTATTATTACTATTACTATTATTATTATTATTATATCAAATAAATAAAGGTATACTATAGGTACCGCAATGAACATTGGTTGTGGTGATATTTGGCAGTCCTCTTAGGGACATATTGTGAAGAAAAAAAATAACATATCCCCCTTTTAAGCCAAATAAAGGGCACATTCTATTTCCTGTCATTTTGTAATTGGTTAAGGGCATTGTGGGATATTGAGCAGATTTAACTGCTTTAGTTATTTAGCTAATTTCTTGCACTCCAGAGCCATGGACTCTGTAAGCAGCCCCCCCAAAAATATCCATTGGAAATTCCCTCATATGGCAGAATAACAAATGTGATCTGCTTTGGCATAATTGCCTCTTTATTCATAATGAATCATAAGTGTGATCATCGCAACCTCCCTAACCATTCACACATTAAATATTAAAACTTTTACTGAGGTCCATTCTGTCACTTCTACCTTATTTTGAAAATAAGCAATCCTGAAGCCATGCCCATGCAGCATGTTCACAGCACAACTGCATTCTCTAATGATGTTCTTCCCAGAGAAATCATCTTATATATCCACCTGCTACTAAAGTGATTCAAATTTTTCTCCAATTAAATTTGGCCAAAAAAATAAATAAAATAAAAAAAATGGCATATTTGCCTATGTTCTTCGGGGGCCAGTGGAGGAGAGATGTGAAAATGGAAGCACATTTGGAACTTATAACAAATGCAGAGGACACAAAATATTTGAAGAACAAGACCAACTAAACGTCACAGCATTGACAACCAGTCACCACAGGGTCTGTTTACAAAGTGCAGGCTTACATCAACCTTCCTGGCATGTTACAAGCCATGTTAACCTGTGTTGACACAATTGAATGTTTGTGAGTCACCTGTTCGAGTATTATATTTTCTACATTGAATCTATGAGGCTGTTATGTAATGCATCATGATTTCTCCAGAGAATTCAGCACAGGTTTTGCTGTCAGGCCACATCTCAAAATGGTTTAAATTAATGGTTGCCATTCAGCATAATGCTGTCAAGATTTTGTCCTTTTTCTCTTCTCATATGCTGTTTTTATTACCTGTTTAGTCCCTAGGAAATGGTGCATCATGATTGAAAAACTAATTGAGGGTAATTTTGTGCTCTAGTTTAAATCCCCTTGACACAAAAACTTCAAAAAAAAAAAAAAAAAAAAAAAGAAAAAGAAAATCCAAGCAGAAAGAAGTAGAAGTAGAAAGAGAAAAGTGTGTAGTGACAGACTCCTGGGCTATAGATCACTCTGACACATCCTGGTATGGAGCCTAGTCTACCGGCATCATTAAATATTCAGTTACCCTTCAATTAAACAAGGGCCAGCATGATTTATGCTTTTACGTTTTAATTTCAATTAAGCAACCTGATTAGCCAACGTCCCATTGCATGCTCGCGTAACAAGCAGAGGGGAAAAACTCAATTACACCCTACAACATGTTGATTCGCTATATCAGAAATTGGCTAATACATTTCTTGTCTTGACACATTCTGCTCTTGTTCTCTCGACTCTACTTCCTCCAAAATCTACTTTCAATGTCCTCAAGGTCCTGCCCACACAGCAAACACACACAGAACAAAAACAATTAGATTACTTGTGAAACCAGAGGTTTTAATTCGTAAGTAAAACACACCATACAGTGATACTGGAGAGGATTGAGCTGCAAAACTGTGATAGGTAGATAACACTATTTTATTATATTTCTCTTCAGGGTAGAAATTAAAGAGAGCGGGAAAGACGCTATATGGTCGCAGCGGAGACTTAAGCTCAGCTGTCCGCAACAGGTGAGAGAGAATGAATGGTACACCAGCTCTTCTCTTTTTCACATTATTTAATAAGACAGCTAACTGTAAACACATTTGATCTAAACTGGTCTAATGCATGCCTCTGAACTGCGGCTTTGACAGAATTGTCTGACTGCATTGTGCCAACTGTGAAGTTTGGTGGAGGAGGGATTATGGTGTGGGGTTGTTTTTCAGGAGCTGGGCTTGGCCCCTTAGTTCCAGTGAAAGGAACTCTGAATGCTTCAGCATACCAAGAGATTTTGGACAATTCCATGCTCTCAACTTTGTGGGAACAGTTTGGGGATGGCCCCTTCCTGTTCCAACATGACTGCACACCAATGCACAAAGCAAGGTCCATAAAGACATGGATGAGTGAGTTTGGTGTGGAAGAACTTGACTGGCCTGCACAGAGTCCTGACCTCAACCCGATAGAGCACCTTTGGGATGAATTTGAGCGAAGACTGTGAGCCAGGCCTTCTCGTCCAACATCAGTGTCTGACCTCACAAATGCGCTTCTGGAAGAATGGTCAAAAATTCCCATAAACACACTCCTAAACCTTGTGGAAAGCCTTCCCAGAATAGTTGAAGCTGTTATAGCTGCAAAGGGTGGGCTGACGTCATATTAAACACTATGGATTAAGAATGGGATGTCACTTAAGTTCATATGTGTCTAAAGGCAGGTGAACGAATACTTTTGGCAATATAGTGTATGTGCAGGCATTGCTCTAAAAAGGGATGGAAGCTCCAAACTGCCATTAAATATATAGGGAGCCCCTTACCTAACCCTTTCCCTAACCTTAACCGTGAATGGAAGTGACACCCCCTTTTGGAGATTCCGCCCACATTTGGAGGTCTCCGGCCTGCAGCTATACCTGAGCCCCCCCTAAGATTGAATTCCTAGAATCGCCCCTGGTAAAATGTCAGTTATGTGCTGGAAACAACTCTCAAGCGCATCAAACAGCACATGCACCTGACATGGCAACCGGCCCACATTTAACTGTGTTAAACATAATGTGATCTTTTGCTCTGGACTACTAGGGTTGTGTTTTTTTTTTTTTTTTTTTTTTTCTTCTTCAACATGTATTCGCCCTTTTTCAAATGAGTTTTCGCATGCAATTACATTTAAGTAAACTGGGGTATCTGACAGAGTTTCTCCATGCATACCAAACATACTGTATACACATACTGTAATCTGTATACACATACACATACTCTAACCCAGTGGTTCTCAACCTTTTGATGAATGCCTCCCTACTTCATTGCCTTACTTACAGTATAGTAATTTGATGCAAGTAAATCTGTCAAGCACACAGTATTAATAATTTGCATTTAGTAAGTTTCAGCACATCAGCAAGGGGTGGGACAGAGTCCAGCCTACTGTACGCATATGTGGCACACACGTGTTCTTACATATAGGTTATACAGAATGCAGTGCAAAAAGAATGCTGAGCGTTGAGAAAGCTATTATGGTGGTGCAGATTGTGCAGGCAGGGTGGCAGATGATGAAATGCCATAAGATGGGGGAAGGAAAATAGGTCATAGACGTCAGATTCCTGGCTTCAATCTCTGACGTGTCATCACCTGAGAGGCAAAATGAAGAAAAATTGCACAGAACTAGACACATGCCTAAGGAGCTGATTGTCTTCAAGGTGTTTGGTTCTGGGTGTGTTACATATTCCAACCATCCCAGACATGGCTTTGTGCTGATGTTTCCCAAACTTATTGTGTACATATGGCTGCTGGATATTTTCATCTACTGGGAATAGTGGAGGGGTGGTGGGGGGAGTTGATAAAGGTGAGGTGGCTTCTCATTACTATGTATCTCTCTCTGAGAGGTTTTCAGTCAGAATCTCAGAAATTATACGCTTTCCTGGGCTTCTTTCTTCTGCTCCACTCAATTTTGATTTACACAAACAAAATGAAGTGCCAGACAAACAGTCTGCTGCATATGAGTCAGGTTAGCTCAGCTCACACTGAGTTTGCATGCTGCTGAGTGACACGTCTTTTTCTTATACACACACAAACACACATTTGTTTCTCTATATCAGTGAGGACATTTCATAGATTTTTTTTTTTATTATTTTTTTTTTTTTTTTTTTTTTACAGAACTAAAAAATAAAATGTCTCATGAAATTTCTGTGAACATGACAACATTTTTGCAAATCAAAATGAACGTGCTGCAGTTTTCCAGTTAAATGTCCAGCTAATGTGATATTCAGACGTGGTTTAAGGTGAATTTTGTATATATATATATATATATATATATATATATATATATATATATATATATATATATATATTTTTTTTTTTTTTTTTTTAAACATACCTCCCTAACATAAAACTTTTGCCTGAACCTAACCAATAGTGTTTTAAAATATAAATGAGCCATTTAAAAAAGACATCTTTACCTAATCAATGCCTAAACCTAACCATTAGTGTTTTAAAATGCAGAAGCGAAGTGAAAAAGCACATTTTCTGAAGTAACCACATCATTTCGTGCTGCTTCTATGACTCTGCTGTGTCACGTTTCAGTTTGAGTTTATTTCTGAACTTGAACCACAGTTCTCCGACTCTAAGTCCAATGCCCTATCAAGGTGAGCTACCACGCAAGCTACTGATGTTGGAATAATTGTATACTGTATATGTAGGTGGGTCTGTATTACAAGCATTGAAATGCATAGTTTTTCAAAAGATACTCAGCGAGTATTGACTCTGACTACCACCCCAGGAGTCACAAGTTCGAATCCAGGGCGAGCTGAGTGACTCCAGCCAGGTCTCCTAAGCAACCAAATGGACTGACTGTCTCAGAAGCAGAGGCAACTGAGACTTGTCCTCTGCCACCCGGATTGAGGTGAGTAACTGCACCACCATGAGAACCTACTAAGTAGTGGGAATTGGGCATTCCAAATTGGGAGAAAAGGGGATTATTAATTTTTTTTTTAAAGATGTGTTGGAGTAGAAGTGTGTTGATATCATAAAATAGCAGGGTCTGTGTAATAGAGAGAAAAATAAGTATTTATAAAGTCATAATTAGTCATTAAAGTCATGATTTGAGTGAAAGTGAATAAAAAACACAGTTGTTGTAACACTTCTAGTGTTCATTTCACCTGGAAACTGCAGGGAATTGTACACAAAAATGTGTTAGCTAAAACTGTAAACACATGAACACACTGTGGCAGGGTGGAGGGCGGGGCTGGGTCGTGATTCTACACACCCGGCTCCTAATCAGGCTGATTAGCCTGAGAGGGATAAAGGCCGACTGGAGATGTCAGTGCGACAGAGAGAGAGTTACGGACAGCTGTCCAACACCTGTATGTGTTTGTGTGTCTTTTTATTTACTTAAATATTATTTATATTGTTAATCTTGTTCTCGCCTCCTCCTTTCCCTTGTACCCCCTTTAAATTGGTGCCGGAAGGAGGAGGGATGTGCCGTAGTAGAGTCCTCGCCACTACCATCCACCCCAACGGAGCAGCCGGCCGTCTGAAAGCGGAGGAACGGCCGCCAACCGCAAGGGGAGGAGGGGCTCCTAACCAACTGCCTGGAGTGGTCAGGGCCGCTGGCAGGGGCGGAGGAGACCCCTACCAGCTGCTGAAACGCGGTGGGGTCTGAGACTGCCGACCGCGAGCGGGGAGGGGCTGGAGAGGGAGAACCGCTGCCAGGGGCGGGGGAGACCCTTCCGTCCACTGAAAACGTGGCGGGGCGTTCCGTCCGCCAGGGGCTGGAGGACTGCCTCCGATCCGCCTGGGGAGGCGCAGCTGTCATCCACCAGAGGGTGGAGGAGTGGACGAGGACCAGGCTACAGCGTATCGGAGAACCGGCAAGTGAATTTCTTTTCTCTCTCTCTCCTCTCTCTCTCTCCCGCTGCCACTCTGTGTTGGCCTTTTCCCTCTCTTTTTAAATCTTTTTATTAATTTGGCACGATCGCCGTAACGGCGTGTAGGTGCCACATTTTTTTTTGTTTCCCTCCCCTTGTCCCCTCCCCTGGGAAAGGCGGGGGGGGGGGGGGATCTACATCATGCCGGGGGCTCCCCGGCCTGAGAGAACTGGGGAGGAATGTGGCAGGGCGGAGGGCGGGGCCGGGTTGTGATTCTATATACCCGGCTCCTAATCAGGCTGATTAGCCCGAGAGGGATAAAGGCCGACTGGAGATGGCAGTGCGACAGAGAGAGAGTTACGGACAGCTGTCCAACACCTGTATGCGTTTGTGTGTCTTTTTATTTAATTAAATATGATTTATATTGTTAAGCTGGTTCTTGCCTCTTGTACCCCCTTTACACACACAAATACACTCGCCATGTACAAAATGTTTCTCAGCATGGCTATAAGCAGTCATCGTAAGTTTGTTAATATGCCCATATGACCATAAATTAAGAAGGGAATTTGCTAAGAATGAATTGCGCGCTGTAAAAGTGATGGTTAGGGATGTGCCCAAAGCCGAATACCTTATTCGGAAAGGCACAAATAATGACTTAAAAGCGAATAATGGATTTATCTGAATAATAGAAACAATATTTGTTTGACTGATTATCCAAGAAGGACAAGGATAAATCAACATTTTAAATAAACATATCCAAAATTACAACAAAATTATGAGTCTTTGAAGTTAATATTAGTAGCCTACTAAAAGGTAAAACTTATCAAGTGTAACATTTACTAAGACACTACATTATAAGCTACATTTTCCACTCCTTAAAATGTCTATATTAATGTATCACACGATTCACACATAATGATTTCCATGAATTCATTTATAAACCAAACTGAGCGCAATGTTAAATTCCTGACCTAAAGTGATTATTTTACAGTGGAGCTTGTCTATACCACATTTATTTTCACATCACCGATTAAAGTTTGTATCTGGTTAAGACTTTATTCCAAAAAAGTTGAAATGCTCCATAAAGGTTTAAATGTCCAATAAAGTGTACATCTATTCAGAATATTCCTGCTCATGTGATACAAAGAAACTGAAACATTTTTTTTCCCCTCCCTTTCAACTGTACTAAATTTGAAAATGTTAACGTAACATTATTATTATTAATAATAATATTAGACTGTTATTATTCTTTTCCCACTATTTCACTAATTCTGTACATGTAATTTAAATAAATAATTATGTCAAAATTGCTCGTGCCTCAGTTAACAACATACTGTATTCTACAGGTTATGAGCCTACATATTCGGCTTCACCTGGTAAGAAAAGAAATATAAAAGAATAATATAATGAAATAATAATAGCACAATAATAATAATAATAATACTCATAGTAATAATAATTAGTTTTATTTGTATTAGGCTATTATTATGAATAGGCATATACAAGGCATATTTTATTTATAGAAACTATACATGTAATAGAGTTACATTTTAAAAATGAGTGTTTCATTTAGTTTTGTCGCACTTCTGGTTTAAGCCCTGCCCACATTCAGTTCTATCCGATTGCAGAGACAGATACAGATAATGGCTGCGCTGCACACCCCTAGTGATGGTTATTTGCATGTGCTCTCTGCACTGGTTTAGTGGCCGCTTCACTAAAGGAATTATAGAGATGAAGCAACAGCGTAAATGCGACCACAAAATCTCTGCTGAACACATGCGCAATTCCAATCTTGCAGCCCAATTCTACTGTGTATAGCGGATGATGCAGCAGACCACCATTATCTGACACAATCTGCCGGCGTGCCGGAACTGTACAGCATCAATCCACTACTGTGATCCAGACACCCAAACCATCTCTTTTAACATGTTGATGTGCTTGACTACACTGTGCATCTGAATATATGCCAGGATATAATGTTCTTCTCCATTCTTTGATAATGATTTGATAAATTACTGCTGATATGATCAATATAAAGTGCACACAAATATATCTTTTAACTAAAATCCATGTTACACTCTGCTTTCATCTGGTGGCAATAGCATGGTGTAAATTGTGCCAGGCACTTTTTGTGAATTAAGCATATCTATCATGAGCCTAATTTACATAGAAAGGAGACATGTTTGCACAGATAGAAATGACAAAGATTTAATTGAAATACTGCATTTTCAGCGCTGATTGTATATCCTTAAGCAAGATTGCTGGTGGTTAGTGAATAAGATGTAGGTTTTTGCATTGTAATACCACACACAAAAGTGGCACAACTGTTTAGGGAAATTGGCCCTATATATATATATATATATATATATATATATATATATATATATATATATATATATATATATATATATATTTTTTTTTTTTTTTTTTTTTTTTTTTTTACTCATACTGATCGCTACAATTTTGTTCCTCTTCTTTTTTTTTTTTTTTTCTAGATGCCATAGTTACAGTAGCATCGAAAGGCCCCCTAACAAACCGCCCCCACTTCCCAAACTCCTGTCCCACCTCAGTCCAACTTTAATTTGCTCTCTCACATCCAGTCTCCTCCAAACTCCAAATAAGAAAGTGGGTGAGTTCAGAAAACTGCCCACAGGGCTTTTGTTATTTTGGTGCAAAGCACCACCTCCCCATCTCCCACTCTGCATTTGCAGTCTTGCCTGGAATTCCATTTACCAGCTTTATATTAAACATTAGAGCTCTGCCACATGGAAGATGGTTATTCACAGGCCTGTGTGCAGCACTCACATCAAACTGTGTCACTAATCATTACGCCCAGTGTTGGAGAGTAACAGAATACATGTAATGGGATTACATATTTAAAATACAAAATATAAGTAACTGTATTCCACTACAGTTACAATTTAAATCATTGGTAATTTGAATACAGTTACATTCAAAAAGTATTTTGATTACTGAAGAGATTACTTTGCATTTTATTGTCATTTGTTTCATTTAATATTTAGTCCTTTCAGATGGAAAACATTTATACATATAAATGATGTGATCCAAAGTGCATTTGAACAGCAGTGAAACACTTTCTTATGATGTGTTACATTCATACGAGCAGACAGAGAAATACGTTTGAAGTTTGGAGCAGAAGAAATAGAAATAAACCTTGTGTAAATTGTCAGCTATACGCTAAGCTAAAACGCTAATTCTAGCCATTTTACATGCACATGTTACCAGGCACGATCATATTTTTTTATCAAGAAAATTCACGTTGGATCATAATTTCTTTTTTTCTAGTAAGACCTTTGATATTAGGGCAAAACTCATATTCTTGATAATAATTTTTGTATTGTTTTCCTGTAAAAATATCTAAAAATCCTTAAAACAAGATCTATTGTGCCGCAGCAAGATATGCTTAATCACCTCGGTCTGCTTCCTCACCGTCAAGAACTGATGGGCGAAATCCTCGACGGTGTCGCCAAAAAGCTCCCCTTGGGAGATGGGTACATCGAGAAAGCGGACTTTCTCGGCATCACGCATCTCCACAAGGTTGAGCCACAGGTGCCGCTCTTGGACCACAAGAGTGGACATCGTCTGGCCCAGGGCTCGCGCCGTGAATTTCATCGCCTGTAAGGCGAGGTTGGTCGCAGTACGTAGTTCCTGCATCAGCCCTGGGTCAGTTCTACCCTCATGCAGATCTTTCAGCACCTTGGCCTGGTGGACCTGCAGGATGGCTATGATGTGCAGGGGATGGCTATGACATGCAGGATGGAAGCAGCTTGACCTGCGGCCTTGTAAGCCTTCATCATTAATGAGGAAGAGAACTTACAGGCCTTGGAAGGGAGCCTTGGTCGGTCGTGCCAGGTGGCTGCGCCCTGCGGGCATAAACGCACCGCTACAGTGCGCTCCACCTGGTGGAGCTCGACATATCCCTTAGCCGCTCCGCCCGGTCGAGGGTAGTTAGGATGGATGAGCCCGCAAAATGTGTACGGGCAGAAAAAGGTGCCTTCCACGACTTCGTTAGCTCCTCGTGCACTTCCGGGAAGAAAGGCACTGGGGCGTTTGAATATATATATATATATATATATATATATATATATATATATATATATTGTGTGTGTGTGTGTGTGTGTACCATAATTTAATCGTGATTATCAGAAAACTGTGCTATTAATTAGTTTCACAGCCCTACTCAAAATGTTTGAGCATCCTGTATTAACGTGGCAAAAAGTTAGCAACCCTAGATGGTGTTGTGGCTTTATGAGGTTATGTGAGCTACCTCACAAGCTTGAGAAAAAATAGATAATTGAAATCAAACTCAATCCTCCACCCCCCCTCCACAAAAAATGCTTTTGCCACCTTAAGTACTAAATTATATACTTATTGTAGACTTTTGCAGTTTATGGCGGCCTTTTCCCCATTCCCTCAGGCTGTGTTTGTTACTGTACACATCGAGGAAGGCTTAAGTGCTGATCAGAACAATCAAAACTGGGCTTTGTACATTTCAGAAGTTCTTGGTCTGAAATTCCTTTCCATTCAGTTAATTATCTGATGATTTGGTATGTGTAGCATCTGGTGCACATCTTTAAGTACTTTTCATCTTTAGAGACTTTTTGACTTGCAATAAGCTCTCTTACAAGGTACAATCCTTTAGTTACTCATCTCATTTAGCCACTGGGGAGTTAGACCTCAAATCAGATTATTTTGTAAAACAACAGCTGTGGGCCAAGTTTGCTGGTACATGATGAGGTTTATATTTTTATCACAGTACATCTAACCAGGACCCAAATGATAAAAGCTAACAGCAATAGAAAAATAATTTTTCTTTTTTTTCTGAAATTTCAACACAAGTGCACTGCCTTAAAGATATCAAGTGCCTAAAGATATTCTTTTATTTCATTTAGTACAAATATTTAATCTGAACAGAAACATGTATCCACATAACCAGCCTCTTTTCCCAAATTTTTTGAACAATTTGAATTCAATTCAACCATGCTGCCATATTTTATGACATATTAGAGTTACTAAGTCAAGGAATATTAGATGAAGACGTGTTTTTTTTTTTTTTTTTAAATGTCAAAAAAGTCTAACCCTGTGTCTCAGTCAGCTCTCCAGCTCCTTATCGTGAATCAGTGTATTGTGAACGCAAATTCGGGCACTTGCAAGGGTGTTCATCCACTGAACATTGGGACACTTATGACTCAGTCATCTGCGACATGATAATGAGCTCACGCATTGAAGCACAGCTGTTATTAATCAGCAGCACCGCTGTATAAATGACACTATCATTTATTTTCGTTGAAGATATTCAAATGTATAGTGTTATTAAAATGGCATAAATAAAGAAATAAAAATAAATGAGTGTATTTTAAACTTTTTATCAACTCAAATATTTAAAAGATTATTTCACTTTCATTGTAATTATGAATGAAAGACATTAAAAACATCTCTTTTAAAGAAAAAAAGGCTTTTACTTCATATTTTCACACTTGTGCTTGTAATCTAATGACTTGAGAGACTTCAGAAGACGTGACAACGTTTCCGGTAAGGGAACATAGTGAGCAACAATGCTCCTTGGTTTTTACGGTGCATTGAGGGATTTTTTAGGGAGCAAACGTTTCAGTGCACTGGAATGATTTTGCAATTAAGACCTGTAAATGGCTGACTCCCTGATCAGTGCCTGACTACTGAACTAGGGAACTGATGTGCACTCCAGATTAAACCCTATTCTGTTAGCTTTCCAGGTCTCAATGCCACATAACAAGTTTATGTTGACTGTTTCTCAAATCTAAGCTACAGAGAAAATTAAGGAAGTTCACATGTTATTATCATGATCATACAGACCAAAAAAAAAAAGAAAAAAAAGTACAACATTTCACTGTTAGATGAATATTAGCAATATTCTCCCGAGAAAGGTTCAGTGTCTAGCCATATTTTATGCCTTATATGTAATTGTTGTATTTCATGTCTGTGTCAACTGAGAACCTTTTTTTTTGGCTTGAAAAATCACCATTCTTTGGTCCTCTTGTAGCAACAACCTTCAAAATGTATAATTAGCCTAATATTACTATTAACAATTGAGGTCTCCCATTTGCCTATCTGCTCACCTACAGAAATTGCATGGCCAAAAATCGTTTTGATTTTTTTTTTCTAGTTACAGAGCAGCCTTCTAACTGAGTCACATGTGCTGTCTTTTATTACATCTTGCAATTTTTGTTTGGCAGAAAGATCAGATTTTGAGTGCATTTAGTGGGATGTGAATTACCCTTGTGAATTACCCATGTTGACACCACATCACATCATACAGCTCCATAATGGGATAAATGTACGAGACACCTGTAAATTGTTATATATATATATATATATATATATATATATATATATATATATATATATATATATATAAGGGCACAGCCCCTAAGAGAAGCAGCCATCCTGAGTGAAAAAGAACACGTGTCTAATATCATATACTGCTCTCACAACATCAAGAGGCTAATTTTGTTTAAATGCTAAAATACATTTGCAAATTACTTTTACTTACCAGGAGAGCAAATCAAGACAATATTTTCTTAATACCAACAGGTCTGGGCCAAGTATCAATCCAGCAAATACAGTAAAAAATAGATTAAATAAAAAATAGCCTAAATTATAATGGAAGAGTGTTTTTGAGAAGGATTATGAAAGGAGGAAATGTGAGCAATGTTGAGGGAAATCCTAGGTGTTGTTACACTCAGTGGTTGGTAAATCTGGGGGCAAATTAAGTGTAGAGGGAATTAGTGTCTCAGCCACAAGGTTCTTAGGTAAGCAGGGCAGATTAGGAGAATCCAATGTAGCCTACCAGTTTAGTCATAATCTGGAAAGTAATGGAAATGGCATTGGTAACCTTGTAGACAAAAAATGTACCTTACGGGGATGCCAACACTCTTTTTATTTTCTCTTTTGAGTAAGGTTCAATGTGGAAAAGATGATACAATTTTATGTCTTAAATAAGTAGGTGACTGGCCATCACATCAGAAATTGTGTGTAAACAAACCTACATTTCCCTGTCACTCACTCGACGTTGTGTCGATGTGGTGACACTAGGGGTGATTTGGGGACCTCATTGGGACCATCTCCGCTGGGTATCCCCCCACGGACCTCCCAGTCCCCAGCACGCTCACTTGCCCCGATCGGGCTCTCGGGCCAGATCGCCGGCTCGTCTCAGGGCGGGTTCGACATCTTGTCCGGCGCCCCGAAAGATGATGAGATATCGAGCGCAGCATCAAAGAGAGGGCTTGTCCGGCCTGACGCTGAGGCTTCGACTGGGCTTCCTCCTTTGGGAATGGTCGCCCAGTCTCAGGCCGACGCGGAAATGACGGACATGCGGCTGCGAGCATTGGGCTAGAGTGGAACCCTCCACTCTCCCCTGAACCCTCGCGGCTCGACGATTGGTTCCTGGGCTTGGGGCGCCACCCACAGCTGCGCCCCGCCCCGGTTCCTTTCTTTGAGGAAGTGCATGAGGAGCTGACAAGATCGTGGGAGGCACCTTTTACTGCCCGGTCCCCATCTTTCAGCTCCCTGCTCTCGCTACCCTCGATGGCGGAGCAGCCAGGGGGCATTCCGTGATCCCCCAGGTGGAAAAGGCGCTTGCGGTGCACTTATGTCCGCAGAGCACTGCCACCTGGCATGGGCGTCCGAAGCTCCCGTCCAAAGCCTGTAGGTTTACGTCATCTCTGACGGCTAAGGCCTATGGTGCCGCTGGACAAGCTGCCTCCACCCTGCACGTTATGGCTCTCCTGCAAGTACACCAAGCCAAGGTGCTAAAAGAACTGCACGAGAGTAGTTCTGACCCGGGATTGATGCGGGAACTGCGCTCGGCGACCGACCTCACTCTCCGGGCGATGAAGGTCACAGAGCGGTCTCTCGGGCAGGCGATGTCCACTCTCGTGGTCCAGGAGCGCCACATCTGGCTCAACTTGGTAGGCACCTCTCAGTATAGACGCATTGGCACACAGCTGGCCCCCTGGACTATGCAAGTATACGTTTCCCCCAATGAACCTACTTGCACAGACCCTGTGCAAGGTCAGGGAGGGCGGGGAGCAAGTCATCCTAGTAGCACCCTACTGGCTCACCCAGACATGGTTCTCGGATCTCATGCTCCTTGTGACAGCCCCCAACCCTGGCAAATTCCCCTGAGGAAGGACCTTCTTTCTCAGGGACAAGGCACCATCTGGCACCCGCGACCAGACCTCTGGAATCTCCACATCTGGCCATTGGACGGGACGCGGAGGACTTAAGTGGCCTACTGCCCGTGGTGGTAGACATGATCACTCAGGTTAGGGCTCCCTCTACGAGGCACCTGTATGCCTTGAAGTGGCATCTATTCGCTAAGTGGAGTTCTTTCCGAAGCGAAGATCCCCAGAGATGCGCAGTCGGATCGGTGCTTTCCTTCCTGCAAGAGAGGTTGGAGGGGTGGCTGTCCCCCTCCACCTTGACGGTGTATGTAGCCGCTATTTCAGCTCATCACGATGCGGTAGATGGTAAGTACTTGGGGAAGCACGACTTGATCATCAGGTTCCTGAGAGGCGCTAGGAGGTTGAACCCCTCTAGGCCATGCCTCGTCCCCCCGTGGGACCTCTCTGTAGTCCTTCAGGATCAACAGGGAGCTCCCTTTGTTGGAGCTTTACACATCTATTTGGATCACACACAGAGCTTTAGAAGCTCCAAGCAGCTCTTTGTCTGCTTTGGTGGACAGCGGAAAGGAAGTGCTGTCTCCAAACAGAGGATCACCCACTGGGTCATTGACACCATCACGATGGAATATCAGGCTCAGGACGTGCCACCCCCTGCGGGGTTACGAGCCCACTCTACCAGGAGTGTGGCAGCCTCCTGGGCCCTGGCCAGTGGCGCCTCTTTGGCAGACTTCTGCAGAGCAGCGGGCTGGGCAGCACCCAACACCTTTGCGAGGTTCTACAATCTCCGGGTTGAGCCGGTCTCGTCCCGAGTAGTGGCAGGCACAAGCAGGTAAGTTCCGGGACAACTGGCCAGGTGTACCACTTGCGCATAGCGCCTTTCCCCTCCCTTGAGGGGAAGACGTGCGCTCTTGACTCCCAGTAGTGTTCACAGACTGTGATCCCTGGATGACTTTCCTCCTTAGCCTTGTGACAGTTGAGTTTGCGGAGAAACTCGCTGCCGGCTCAGTAAGTGCGCTAATGAGGCCCTGTACTGAGGTAGGTGCTCCGCATGTGCTGGTTCCCCGAAGGCAACCCCATGTGAAATTTTCCGCAAAATCGTTTCCCTGTAGGTAAACTGCATCTTCCTTGGGCAGGGGCCCCTCTGCCCCCGGTCGCCATGCTTTATAGAAACTCCTCCACCTTTGGGTAGGACCTACCATGGGACCTCTCCACATGACATACTTCTGACAAGGCTTGGTAAAGACCATGTGACGTATTTCCACTAAAAATACCCCCCTCCCCTTTCTCTGGATAGGGTGTGATCTCCGCAGTATCTTCCCCTTGGGAGTGACCCCCCTTTTGGGGAGAAAAAAGAGGAAAAAGAGGGAAAAGAAGCCTCGGCTGGGCTAGCCTGTCCCTGTTTGTTGGGCAGTCGACTTGTTCCTGAAGGACCGTTCGACGCTCATAGCAATGTTGGGGAGGTTACATGACAGCCTGATGCACTGGCTACGAGGCACACAAAGGTCTGCCTGTCTCGCACCGCTAGTCCACGTAACACAGTTCAGCTAGTTGGCAGACGTTTCTTTTTTCAGGATACTCCAGGGGGAATTTACTAAGAAAGAATTGCACACTCTTAGCATTGTTAATTTACATACATATTTTTAGCATATTTGATCAGTGCAAATGTATAAATGCATGCAAGACCACACAAACACAGACATGCACACGTCTACCTACATGTGATGAAAGAAACCAAATATTATTCTTATGTTGGGATAAAAATAGTTGTGTAAAAGTGGACAAGGGGGGTAATAAATATATGTTTGTGTAAAATATACTGTACACAAACATCCTTTTAAAAAACCGTTCATTTATCGCCTGTTTTCAGTATGCAGTAATGCTATGTTACGTAGCCATGATAACTGTGCCAGGCAAATAGTCCTAATGTTTGTGAATCTGCTGCATTCTATAATAAGTCTTATTAACATAGAAATGGAGCATGGTTGCACTAAAAATATTTATTCATTTAAATACAAAGCAGTTTCATACCAACACAAATAGTGCCTGATTAAGATGGATTAGTTTGTAAATAAGACAATGAAATTCTATGTTTTGCACTGAAATTCTATACACTAATGTGGCACAACTTTTTAATGAATTTGCCCCTATATTGCATTGAAACCTTCACAAAATGGATAATAAAGTCTCTGCATAGATAAGAAATTACACAAAATAGAGATTAGAGATTTCATTGCTTACGCAATATATTCCCCCAGAAATAAAATGTGGTTGAGAAAATGTTATCATGACTGCAGAAGTACCAGGGTCTCATCTAGAGAACTACCTGATTTTGATGCTATTAGCAAAATTCATGACATGTTTAGAGATCTGGCCATTAAAAATGTAAAGCTTAACTCAACATGAGTCCAGCCAAAACCACACTCGAGTTAATGAGTTTACATTTTAAATATACACTATTACTGAGTGAAATTCAATGAACTTATCCAACTGATAAACAGAGCATGAGTGAGGAAGCATCTGTCAAGGGAGATCAGCATCCATTTGCGATTCAGGTAAGAGTAAGACTGAAAACCAAAGGCTTAGCTCTCCTTGCTCCCCACCCATCCCTTTGGAGTGTCAAGAAAGCTTTTCACAGGTTCAGCGCATCATTCTGCAAGTCATCTTAGTCAATGGATGTAAAATGTAAACTACAAAACCTCAAGACTAGCTGTGGTTGATGCGATTATCAGAAGATTTAGTGGGATAAATGACACTTGTTGACCTTAAATGTGATGGAGGATTCCACCAGCTGACATGGCAAGCAAGTAGGTTCTGTTTGCGAAAAAAAAAATAAAAAAAATAAATGAAAATCAATCATCAAGCCAACTACAGCCAAAACACACCAGCTGGTTAAACCCCAAGTTGAAATGTGCCTCTGCTGACCAGCTGACCAACAAAAGAGATGCTAGAAGGTTCTACATGTAATTATTATTTTTTTCTTGCTGCAACTGTATTATGCAGTGTTGCCCTCTTATATACGAGTTCATATTAATGTCCAGATGAAAACTAATAGCTTATTAAAAGAATTAAATAGGTGCAGGGTGACATATTAATAGCCTTGTATTGCCATAAATGGGCGAACTGAGTTTTGAAGTTACTGTAAATATAAATATTTAACAACTGATTCATTATTAATTAACTCATACAAATTATGTGCAGTATGCACTGCATTAACAAAACGTGTGGTGTGGTTGTAAGCCAGCGATTTTCACATTAGATACTGAAAAAGTTTTGATGCAATTAGATCTCTTGTTAATTAACACTGGTTCAATGGAACAAGCTTGGCAAGCAGGGGAATTTGAACTACCATATTGGCCTACATAATTACAAAGGTAGTATACAGTAGATATCACCCACTCTTATTTCAGTTGTGGATTATTTTTCTTGACATGCATGGTCAAATGTTACTGTAATTATGTTAGTGTTTACCAAAGGGACAGGGCATAGGTTTACTACACAGCTTGCTCTGGAGGAGGCTAACCTGAAATGTGCTCTTTAATGTCAATTGTAGTGACATTTCTGCCACTGTGCTGTTCTGTATATTATTCGCCATGCATTGAATATTATTGTGTTTTTTATGGCCCACAAACCACACAGATTTTAAGGTCTGCACTGCTCTGCAGTAGTGCAGTAACCTTGCAGTCCACTGAGGATGGGCAGCACTGGACTCTGTCTCAGCTTAAATGCTGCTTTATCCAAATCCCTGCCATCTTCTGCTGATGTAGTCGCCTAATGCAGTTTGAGTGTTGAGCTTGTAGGGTTCAGGATACAGTGTTTATACATGCTCAGGTTAGGCTTTAGATAGCAGGTGACATCTATGATGAACTTCCTATAGTACTCAGTGACAAGGGCAATGTGGGAACTTTAGAATCCTCAAGCTTCCGTGTGGCTTTATGGAACATTCTAGCCTATGTATTTGAGGTCTATAACTGGGCTTTATAACTGGAGTCGGTATTGGTACAAACTATGCATGTTTTTCATGCATATTGATCATATTATAAACAGGGTTTGAAATTAACTTTTTGGCTCACCAGCCACTGTGGCTAGTAGTTTCCAAGGTCACTAGCCACTCAACATTTTCACTAGCCAAAATCCCCTGCATCACAAAAAGTGATAAAGGTAACTAGAGACAGTAATTGCATGCATTTGTTTGGACATTATTTGAACAAGAATTATATTAGTTTAGCAGGACACAGGTCTAATGATTTAAGTCACCTTTAGTATATCTATGTCATGAACAGTTAGAACAGGAGGAAAATCTGTTAATAAGTTGTCCATAATTCATGGAAATTTTAATTAGTTTCATTCTAAATTGTACTTGCCTATATGAATGTTTACCATTGTTCTACCCTTGTTTAACAGTGGCATTTGTAATTATAAGGCCATTATCACAGGTAAGACCATGGATGACTCCTCATTACTGTGGTTAGGTTAATGTAGATAGTCTTTTCAAAAGAATAAACTATAGTATTTGTATATATATATATATATACAGTTGTGCTCAAAAGTTTGCATACCCTGGCAGAAATTGTGAAATTTTGGCATTGATTTTGAAAATATGACTCATCATGCAAAAAAAAAAAAAAAAAAAAAAAAAAAAAACTGTCTTTTAATTAAGGATAGTGATCATATGAAGCCATTTACTATCACATAGTTGTTTGGCTCCTTTTTAAATCATAATGATAACAGAAATCACCCAAATGGCCCTGATCAAAAGTTTACATACCTTTGAATGTTTGGCCTTGTTACAGACACACAAGGTGACACACACAGGTTTAAATGGCAATTAAAGGTTAATTTCCCACACCTGTGGCTTTTTAAATTGCAATTAGTGTCTGTGTATAAATAGTCAATGAGTTTGTTAGCTCTCACATGGATGCACAGAGCAGGCTAGATACTGAGCCATGGGGAGCAGAAAAGAACTGTCAAAAGACCTGCGTAACAAGGTAATGGAACTATATAAAGATGGAAAAGGATATAAAAAGATATGCAAAGCCTTGAAAATGCCAATCAGTACTGTTCAATCACTTATTAAGAAGTGGAAAATTCGGGGGATCTCTTGATACCAAGTCAAGGTCAGGTAGACCAAGGAAGAATTGTTCGGGATACAAAGAAAAACCCACAGATAACCTCAGGAGAAATACAGGCTGCTCTGGAAAAAGACGGTGTGGTTGTTTCAAGGAGCACATTATGACGAGACTTGAACAAAAATTAGCTACATGGTCAAGTTGCTAGAAAGAAGCCTTTACTGCACCAATGCCACAAAAAAGCCCGTTTACAATATGCCCGACAACATCTTGACACGCCTCACAGCTTCTGGCACACTGTAATTTGGAGTGCAAGACCAAAATAGAGCTTTATGGTCACAACCATAAGTGCTATGTTTGGAGAGGGGTCAACAAGTCTTATAGTGAAAAGAATACAATCCCCACTGTGAAGCATGGTGGTGGCTCACTGATGTTTTGGGGGTGTGTGAGCTCTAAAGGCACGGGGAATCTTGTGAAAATTGATGGCAAGATGAATGCAGCATGTTATCAGAAAATACTGGCAGGCAATTTGCATTCTTCTGCACGAAAGCTGCGCATGGAATGCTCTTGGACTTTCCAGCATGACAATGATCCTAAGCACAAGGCCAAGTTGACCCTCCAGTGGTTACAGCAGAAAAAGTTGAAGGTTCTGGAGTGGCCATCACAGTCTTCTGAACTTAATATCATCGAGCCACTCTGGGGAGATCTCAAACATGCGGTTCATGCAAGACAACCAAAGACATTGCATGACCTGGAGGCATTTTGCCAAGACGAATGGGCAGCTATACCACCTGCAAGAATTTGGGGCCTTATAGGCAACTATTACAAAAGACTGCACACTGTCATTGATGCTAAAGGGGGCAATACACAATATTAAGAACAAAGGGTATGCAGACTTTTGAACAGGGGTCATTTCATTTTTTTCATTGTTGCCATGTTTTGTTTTATGATTGTGCCATTCTGTTATAACCTACAGTTGAATATGAATCCCATAAGAAATAAAAGAAATGTGTTTTGCCTGCTCACTCATGTTTTCTTTAAAAATGGTACATATATTACCAATTCTCCAAGGGTATGCAAACTAATAGCTAATACACTAATAGCCTAAACACATTTAGATACCTTTAACTACAACTTTTACAGTTGTAATAAAAATAAAGTCTAATATATTCACTCCAGTAGAAAAGTAGAAAAAATAAAAACATTTTAGTAAACCAATACCAAATACCACAACATTTTAGTAAGGATAATGATGTGTAATTTAAAAACTGATCATGTGTATATTTGTTTCCTCTTTACCTCGTCAGTGCTGTTTATAATGAAGGGGATGTCTAGCAGTTTGAGGGGTTTGATTTCCCCATATAGTGTTTTATACTAGAATATTCTCTATAGAATTCAAATGGGTCATGTAGGTTTTATGGTCTCCGCCGGCCAGCCTGATACTGAGTAAAGCCCGACTGAAACACGTAAGCCATTTGGCATGTTGGCGGGTGTTAATTTCTAACCCTGATTATAAATATCTAACATGTATTACATATTGGTAGCTTATCTACATATGTATGTGTGTCAGCCATGGAGGCATTAAAGTCCCTGTGAACAGCCTTGACTAGCACTATTCCCTTAACTCGAGCTGCGTATGATCACTACGGGACACCGTCCGAGTGTCTCAGGGTCTGAAGCCCTTGTAGAATCATCCCAGTTTATTGGCTGATGGCACTTAAGCGATGACCCCTAGGGAGCTACGTCACAGGCTCCATAAAGGTGCTCGCTTTTTTTGAGTCAGATTTTCTGTTCTACAGTGCAGGAATTGTCTAAACCAGTGTTTGTTCTAGCGACTCACGTCTAAGCGAGGATTATTTTTCTCCTTTTTGAGTGGCAAACACGTAAGGACGTTGTTGACACAGTGTCAATTTCAGAGCAATTTCAATGTGTTTTTTTCCAAACATTACAAGGGACCAATGAGGACAATGGCGCTTCAAGGCAATTTCTCACCATGAGGCATTATCCCCACTTGTTAGAGTTCTACAGCCTCCAGATTTGGAGCTCTGTGTGCTGGAGCCATTTGGAATTTTGTCTTTGTGTCTAAGAAGATAGGAGTGCAAACAGACACTGGAATCCTCCTCGTGTTTGTTGCCCTCCCCCTAAACGAAAGCATAAATCTGGTCAGACATGTTCTTAGGCCTAGCTCGGTGGCCATTTTCTGATGAACAACGTGTGCGAAGACCATGCACATCATGAGCCGTCACCATTAAAAAATTCTGTATGAGAGAATTTGTTGTTGGACGATAAGGAAGCAAAATGGGCCCCTTTGTTCCTATTGTCTTTTTCTGTGTCATTCTGGGAGAATGCACATGAATAAGGCAATGGAGGAGCGGCCTTGGCCTCTCTCCCTCCTCCTCCCTGTTCGAAGTGTTGCTCGCAGCAGAGGGGATCGTGCATGGACTGGTGAGCCCAGCCGCAGAACGAGGGGGCTGGAATAAGAGAATATTCCAAAACTGAGTGATGGTAAACCAATGCACAGAGTGCTTCATCTGTTCCATTATTCTGTCCGGATTCTATCAGGAGATGCAAGGTATTTTAACTTGTTTTTTCTTTCACCCGTTTTGTGGATCACACGGGCATTCTGGTGAGACAAAAGACGTGCACTGCTATCTCTGCTCGGTTTTTTGATGGTGGCATGGATGTCGCTCTTTCAGACAGCTGTTGGATCTACACACAATGGTTTTGCAGTCCAACCAAGTGCATCACATTAAGGAATACCTTTGAGTTCACTGGCTCCATTTGGAACGAGTTGGTCAAGGCGAATCTTTTGTATGCGAGGATAATAAACAATGGACTTTGTGCCTGCTTCTACGAATTGAGATTAGCAAACGCTCCCCCCCACATGTATCACATCTCACAGATGAGTGCTTGAGGTTCGTATCAGTGGCGTTCAGAGGACCACAGTCTTCTGACCAGCCAAAGCCCGCTAAAGTATTTATTGATGAAGCAGAGTTCACTATCAAGTCAAGTTCACCATTCTTCACGCCTCGAACGCTCGAAGTTGTGTCTGCCCCGTGAATAATGTTAAAAGAAAAATAAATAATGTTGAACATTCTCAACTAAATTTTCTATCTGGTGTGCAAAAGCACTTTGTCTCAAGTATTACATGTTGTTCCTCCATTATATGCTGGGACCTGTTAGTGCCTATTCTGTTTTTCAATACACAAATTTAGCTCAGTTTCCACTGTAATTTGCGCTGGCGAACAAGCATTTAATATTTACAGCCTGAGTTTTGCCTCTGCCTCCATTTCCAAGGGGCACACATAATATAATTCAATATACAAAAAATAGGTCTACACATGAGCCTGACATGCTTGCTGTGTAACAAAGGGTGAGCTCCCATTCAGTGAATGAGATTGGACCGTATAAACGTATCCATTTCTCCCCTGTTTGCCCCATTCTGGAACTCAGGAGCGCTCCTCCGGGCCATAGCCTTCCCAGTCCACCAGATACTGAAGTGATTGTCAAACATGCTGGGAATCCAGTATCCGGTGGACAGTGTAAATCGGCTGGCCTCCGATGATTCTCGGAGGAGGGGGCGGCCTACCTGCTGGAGTTAAAGGACAAGACAAAACAGGTTTTAGAAGGGAGACATGAAACATGGGGTTAATTCTAAGGAATGAATTTCCTGTCCACCTTGAATGGACCAATGTAGTGCTGGGTCAACTTGCGGGACTCCACTCAGAGCGGCAGGTTCTTATTGCAAAGCCAAATCCTCTGTCCAGGATGCAGGGTGGGTGCTGTTCTGTGACAAATGTTTGCCTGTGTCTGATATTGCTGGGATGCCTGAAGAAGCTTGCGTCAAGCCTATTCCAGGTCAGACGGTAGCGTCGGACGAATTGTTGAGCTGAGGGAACCCTGACCTCAGCCTCTTGGTCTGGGAAGAGTGGGGCTGCCGCAGAGCTGAAGTTGTGTATTAATTTGTAATAAACGTCTGCAAAACCTAGGAACTACTGCACCTGTGAATGGGCCAATCAAGCACTGCTTGAACTTTCTTGGGATGCATCTGGATATTCCCCAGTTTAATAATGAGCCTCAAGAAATGCACTTGAGGCATGTGGAACTCACACTTCTCAGGTTTAATGTCGAGGTGGTTGGCAAGGAGGCGTCGAAGGACCATACTGACATGCTCAACGTGCTCATGGATGGAACTTGAGAAAACCAAGAGGTCGTCCAGGTAGACAAACACAATTAGTTAAGCATATCTCTGAGCATGTCTTTTATCAGAGCCTGGAATACTGCAGGGGCATTGGTGAGGCCGAAGGGCATGACCTGGTACTCGTAGTAGCCAGTAGGAGTGTTAAAAGCAGTCTTCCACTCATCTCTTTGGCTGATGTGCATGAGGTGGTATGCATTGCACAAGTCAAGTTTGGTGAAGATGGAAGCCCCTTGTAGTAGCTCAAAGGCAGTGTTCATGTTAGCGGTTAGGGAAAGTGATCATGTTAAGACCTCTGTAATCAGTGCACGGACGTAGACCACCATCCTTCTTGTCCACAAAGAAAAATCCATCTCCAGCGGGAGAGGTGGAGGGATGAATGAAGCCAGATGCTAGGGCGTCCCTAATAAACTGGTCCATAGCTGCCCGCTCTGGAGTAAATAGGGAGAAGGTGCGACCCCTAGGGGGACACGTGCCAGGGAGCAGGTTGATGGTGCAGTCATATGGATGGTGTGGTGGTGGATCTCCACTTGCTGAATACTTACTTGAGATAATGGTACTGGGCAGGGACTCGAGAAAGTTCTTGGGAATATAGAGACTCAGGGATGGGATCTGGGGAACTCAGGAAGAGACAGGTTGCATGACAGGTGGGGCCCCACTCGAGCATAGGGACAGTGGACCATTCAATGTGGGAATTATGATGGAGGAGCCAAGGATGACCAAGGATGATGGCGAACTCTAGAGACTGTATAAGGTGGAAACTCATCTCCTCTTGGTGTTGGTCAATGGAAAGACACAGGCTGGAAGTTTGATGGGAAACCTTTCTTTGGCCTAGAATTCTTCCATCTAGAGCTGTTACTACCACGTTGTCCTTCTGGCCACGTCTGCAGGCAGGCTTTCCCCGCCTTTCGAGACCTGGGAGGGAGACAAGGGGAGGGAAAAGGGGAGAGGGAAAGAGCGAGGTGGAGCGACAGTGAGAGAAAGAGAGGAGAGAGAGAAAAAATATTGCTCGCCGGTTCCCAGACATGCCGTCGCCTGGTCCTTGACCACTCCTCCAAACTCTGGCGGACAACAGCTGCTCCTCCCCGGGCGGACAGGAGCGAGTCCTCCGACCCCTGGTGGATGGAACGCCCCTCCGCATTCTGCCGGCATGCAGCGAGCCCCTCCACCCCTGGCAGCGGCTCCACCGCTCCAGGCGGCCAGCAGCGAGCCCCTCCTCCCCTCGCAGATGGCAGCTGTTCCTCTGCGTCCAGGCAGCCAGCAGCGACTCCTTCGTCCCCCGGCCGCAGCTGCTCCTTTGGGCGGATGGAAGTGGCGAGGACTCCACGACAGTGCATCCCTCCTCCTTCCTGGGTTTCGGCACCAATATAATAAGGTTTAAAATGGGCAAGGAGGAGGCGGGAACTGGCTGAACAGTCAAAATATTGTTTAATGAAAACTTAAAAAGACATAAACATAAACACACACGGCAGCTGCGTGTGGCTCTCTCTCTCTCTCTCTCCCGAACTGCCACATCCTGCTTGGCTTTATCCCTCTCCTCGGCTGATTAGCCCGATTGGGGGCCGACCGTGCGCACTCACAACCTGGCCCCGCCGTCCTCCTCATCACAACGAGTCTGGAAACATTGTGCAAGTCAATGCAGATGAATGAGAAACATCACAATATATCAATGTGGTGAATCACAATAGACTAAACATATAGAATAAAGAACACTTACTGGTGCTGCACATACAATGAAACCTCCGAAAAATGCCTGAATTAACCTTCTCATGTGTAGGGTCTAAATTCCTGTGTAGTTATTTCTGCCAGTAGAGAGGGGCAGAGTATTGTTTTTTTTTTATTTATTTTTTTTTTTAATGTTTGATTTCTTGTAATTTCAAAAAATAAAAAATAATGTACTATAGAAAACATATGAACAAGTGTGTGTGTGTGTGTGTGTGTGTGTGTGTGTGTGTGTGTGTGTGTGTGTGTGACAAATGCTAATGTAAACAGACGTGGCTGTGTACATTGGATAATCATGCGCAGTATGTGTTCACTGTGAGTATACAAGTTTTAAACTGTTATTGTGGTGCTTTTATGATAGTTTGGCTGTCTGTTTCAGAAATAAACATATATGCTTGAAAAGACTGTGCAGTAATGCTGTTCCAGATCATTCCACCCCAGTTTAACCCCTGGATGGCCATAAAGCTGAGTGACTTGTCCTAAAAGTAACAAAACTTTCATTTTAATGTCATTGGGTCTAGTTATCCTCAAATTTACTAACATCTTTTATCCTTGGGGTCAATTTGACCCCAGCAATTTAAACCTCCAGAATATGACTTTTACCCAAGTTTATGTGTCAGGTACTTTATGTTTTCTTGTTGACCACCTAAATAGCCCTTTAAATAAAACATAACCCCCCACCCACCCCTCTTAAACATGTGCTATTATGGAAAAATATGCAAATCACCATAAAATCTCACTGATTGACTTAAAATTGGAAAGAAAGATCTTTTTGGTGTTTTAATGGCTTTATATTATTTCTAAGTACAGATTTTTGTTATTTATAACATTTTGAAAGAACAACTATTTCTGTTATCAATGATAGTAACATGTATTATGTTCAGGGTCAATTTGACCCCAGGGAAAACAAACACAATTTCAAACATTTACAAGGATTTTATTTGCAAAACAGAACATCATCATCATCAGAAACATCAGTAAGGAACACATAACATTTCTTTATTTACAAAAAAACACCTATAAAAAGTAAATTTGAGTATTGTGTCAGGGATTGTTCTATGCTACTGTAAGTGCTATGTATGCAAATATGTATGTGTGAAAAACAAAATTATGTAGTCACCAAAATGAGATTGAAACAGCATAGACAGAATATGTACAGCATATTATTTTTCCTACAGCCCACCAAAAGTTACAATCCAGCTGAAGGTACAAAATCTCAATTTTAACCACTGGGGTGTGTGTCTCCATTTGGATGTCCCTCACAACAGTTGCAGCAGCTGTTGATGCTCTTGGAAGGCACCATCTTCTCTCAATATGAGGTTTCACCAGCACGTAACCCAGCTGCTCCAGGAAAATCCTCCTTCGATTCGGTTCTCCGATGTTCCAGTCCTTGTTTATTTCGCTCCATAATACAAAGGCATTGTAGGTGCTCACATCAATGATGTTGAAGAAAATGACAAGAGGCCAAAGGGCAGTCATGCATCGGCAGCTGTAGGTGGCTGTGACCTTGTCCAGATTATCAACCCCTCCCTTTGTCTCGTTGTAGTCCAAGACCATTTGTGGTTTTCTGTCTTCTCTGGTGCTCAGGACAGCATCTTTGTGCATGGTGCTCATCAGCAGGACATTTTTCCCTTTCTTGAGGCAAATGGAGACGACAGTGGCTCTGCCAATGAAGGAAAACATTGAAGATGTTACCTTCCTGTTCTTCGTCGCAAGAAGCTCAGAGGGAAGCTCCAGCTTGTTTTTTTCTCACTGTCCCCAACATAGTAAACTTCCTTTTCAGCAGTTCCTCTCCCAGGGCGTACAATGTGAAAAAATTATCACATGGAATGTCATGACCATTCAGTCCTTCAGCCATGTCTAGTACCACCCTCATGCACTTATTTTTTTTTTCAGGTGCTTCCCCAGGGGATTTACCAGTGTACACCTGCATAGTCCAGGCATAACTGGACTGTGCATCACATGCTGCCCATATTTTGATATACCATATTTGGCCGGTTTGCTTGGTATGTATTGTCTGAAGGGACAGTGCCCACAAAATGCAGCCAGACATTCATCCACAGTGACATGCGGGCCTGGATTGTAAAGAAAGGGTAATGCTGGACCCACTTGTCCCATACATCCCGTACTGCTGCAAGTTTGTCACACTCCCATCGGCCCTGCCTTGTTTCTCTGTCATTAAAGCGTATGACGGGAGAAAACATGGAATGTCTTTAGAGACATCGTAGCTGGAAATATTGCCCTTCCAGTGTCAGAATTCCAAAAGCTTGCAGTTGCTTCTCCTTTTGACTTGTACATTCCTGCCAAAATGAGCAACCCAATGTAGGTGCAAGTGGGTCACATCCAAGTCTTTCCAACTGTCATACATGCGCTTCCCCTCTAAGTATGTCATCTCAAGTATATCCTTTTTTATTGATGGTGTTACGAAGAGCTCAAATGCTGATTTTATGTCTTGGACGTGGTTAACAGCATATCTGGTGGGGCCTGGTACCATTTTGATGACATTAGCAGTACTAAGTCTACCCTGTCGTTCAAGTGGGGAGAAGGACCATAATAACTTTCCATTTTTGGAAGGTAATGTGCCTGCTGGTTGTTGAGAGACAACACTAAGAGTTTCATTCTCATCAGAGGAGGATGCCTCATAATCAGGGTCCTCCTCAGACACATTCTCCTCTATGTCACTTTCACTGTCAAAGAACTGTGACAAAACCTCATTGAAAGAAAACCTTTGCTTAGAGGTGATTTTCAATTGAGAGAGATCATAAAGAGACACAGAGCCCACAGAGCACCAAAAGAAATGGTTTAGAAGGCTGCTGTGCAAGCTTTTATATGTTTGCTCCTCCCCTATGTTGGGTGAACTATCAATGTCCTAGCAAGAATTGTGTTTTCCCCTCCCCCACGGCACAGGAAATATCAAAGTTCTCAATTGTGTTTTCCCCTCCCCCATGTTTTGTGAACTATCAGTGGTTCTCGCAATACTACAGGTATGGTTATTGCAGGTTAGGGCCCTAAAGCAGAGGGACGTTTTTTGAAGATTATAAAATTGCATGTTATAGTGACCTCAATATCATCCAAAACAACCAAAACAAATGTGGGTAAAAAAAAGTTTTATACAGCTAAAACAGCCTATGGTCAAATTGACCCCAAAGAACACTAATGCTACAAAATGTGTACAGGACATTGAAAACATTTCATCATGTTAATTTTATGTTTATCCAGTTGTCCCCATTAAATTAGGAAAAGTCATTAAATAAGAAGCAAAAAAAACAAAAAAAACAAACAAATGTCAATCATGTATTTAGAGACGTTGAACACTGAATGGGATCAAATTGACCCCAAAGATAATAGGAGGGTTAAAGTGGTCACAAATTTATAATCTCTCCCTTTTGTTTATTTTGTAGATAGTCTGCTCAGTTTAGCTAAGCTGTGTCATTGAAAAGCAAAGGACTATTTGGTAAATAAAATTAATTTGAATATCACTTGTCTCTTTCTTGTAGGATTATAATAAGACATAACTTATTAATAATTGATTCTTATTAACACATTTTGCTTGGTGAATGCTGTCCACAAGGCATATAAACACATGAATATATGAGACCCACCAGTGAGAGGTGAAATTTGTTTAAATGTATGATGAAAAAAAAAAGTTTGTATTATAAAAATAAAAATAAATAAATAACAATAAATAAAAAAAGCAGTGTTCTCTCATGATTTACTCATCCTCCTAGCATCACAGATGTGTATGACTTGCATTCTTCTACAAAACATAAATGAAGAGTTTTAGAAGAATATTTCAGCTCTCTAGGTCTTCACAATACAAGTGAATGGGTGCCAAAATTTTGAAGCTCCAAAATCCACATAAAGGCAGCATTAAAGTAATCCATACGACTCCAGTGGTTAAATCCATGTGTTCAGACACGATATGATAGGTGTGGGTGAGAAACAGATCAATATTTAAGTCCTTTTTTTTTTACTATAAATTATCCTCCCTGCCCAGTAGGGGGTGATATGCATGAAGAATGTGAATCACCAAAAACAGAAAAAAGAGAAAGTGAAAGTGAAGGAAAAAGGACTTAAATATTTATCTGTTTTTCACCCACACCTATCATATCACTTCAGGAGACACGGATTTAACCACCAGAGTCACCTGGAGTAATTTTATGTTGCCCTTATGTGGATTTTGGAGCCTCAAAATGTTGGCACCCATTCACTTGCATTGTATGGACCTACAAACCTGAGATATTCTTCTAAAAATGTTTGTTTGAGTTCTTCAGAAGAAAGACATTTACACATCATGGATGACATTAGGGTGAGTAAATGATAATATATTTTTCATTTTTGGGTAAACTATTCCTTTAAAGTGTTTTTAGATTCTATTTATCTGAATAAGCTATGTATTACAAATAATTATTGCTCAAAGGGCAGTTTTAACTGTTCATGAGATGGATAGCCTGAGGGGAAAAACTGTTCTTGTGCCTGATGGTTCTGGTGCTCAGTGCTCTGTAGTGTGGGCCAGAAGGCAACTGTTTAAAAGATAATGGGCTGGGTGAATGGGGTCCAGAGTGATTTTTCCAGCCCTTTTCCTCACTCTGGAAGTGTACAGTTCTTGAAGGGATGGCAGGGGGCAACTAATAATCCGCTCATCAGTCCGAATTGTCTAGAACCAGACAGTTATTGAAGTGCAGAGGACAGACTCAATGACTGCTGAGTAGAACTGGATCAGCAGCACCTGTGGCAGGTTGAACTTCCTCAACTGGCGAAGGAAGTATAACCTCTGCTGGGCCTTTTTCACATTGGAGATGGTGAGATGGATTCTGTGAGATGGTAGAGCCCATCAACCTGAATGACTCCACTGCTGCCACAGTGCTGTTCAGAATGGTGAGTGGGATCAATGTTTGGGTGTTCCTCCTGAAGTCCACAATCATCTCAACTGTTTTGAGCGTATTCAGCTCCAGGTTGTTTTGACTGCACCAGACAGACTTCTCTTCTGTATGCAGACCAAGGTTATTATCATAAACTAAAACTAAAACTAAATGTAAAAAAATAGATAAATAAATAAATAAATAAATTGTAAACAGAAATAAAAATAAAAAAATAACATAATTTGAAAAAACTAAAACTAAAATAAAATAGGGCCTGTGTAGCTCAGTGGTAAAAGACGCTGGCTACCACCCCTGGAGTTCACTAGTTCGAATCCCAGGGCATGCTGAGTGACTCCAGCCAGGCTTCCTTAGCAACCAAATTGGCCCAGTTGCTAGGGAGGGTAGAGTCACATGGGGTAACCTCCTCGTGGTCGCTATAATGTGGTTCGTTCTCGGTGGGGCGCGTGGTGAGTTAAGCACGGATGCCATGGTGGATGGCGTGAAGCCTCCAAACGCGATATGTCTCCGTGGCAACGCGCTAAACAAGCCACGTGATAAGATGCACGGGTTGATGGTCTCAGACACGGAGGCAACTGGGATTCATCCTCCGCCACCCGGATTGAGGCAAATCACTACGCGACCATGAGGACTTAAAAAGCGCACTGGGAATTGGGCATTCCAAGTTGGGTGAAAAAAAAAGACAAAAAAAGAAGAAAAACAAAAGAAAAAAAATCATGGCTCTGAAATGAACTGAAATAAAATAAAAATAATTCTGAATAAATTATTTTTTTGTCTTTGTTACGGTATGTTTCTATACCTTTAATCCCGCCATTACCATAACATGAAGATGCCACTAGACGGCGATAACAGACGTTCTAAAACCTCATTACATCAGCAACAGAGCGAGAATTACTACCAGAGAGGCAAAGCAGGTAAATAACAGTCTTTTCACTTGTTCTATCTTAACATTAAATCTATGATTTGTTTAACATTCAATTTGGAACTGGGAAAGTGTTTGGTTTGAAGTTCAGCAGGGCTCGACATTAACGTTTGTTGACTGGGATAAGTCACAAGTGGATTTTTGAAAGGGCAAGTAAAAGAGAAAAGTAGCCTGAATGTCAATAACGAAAAAATAACCTGCAATATTTGTGATATAGCCAGGGTCCTATTACAAAGTTCTTATTCTTATACTGCTGTTAGAAATAATCCAGAAAATGGAATTTTATAATTCTCAAATGATCTAATAATAGCTGCACGTTCTGACTGGACAGGCGGTTTGTGCGCTTACATGGGCGTGTGCTCCAAGTACGCTCAAAATGCGGATATGCGCCTGAAATAACCCTAACCCTAAATTTCACAATTCTGCCAGAATGCCCGTCTTGGTGAGGTATTCATGTAAACTCAGAGAGTGATGTCTAAAGGGAATGTAAACAGTGGGGTAAAAGCAGATTTGTATCAAAGCAGCAGACTTGTAAGTGTTAATGTAACCTAATAGACCTGCTGCTGTTGTAACCTTTGTTGCTGGCACTGGCAATGATGAAGATGATGATGATGAAGTAAAGATGAACCCAAGTGCAGTTTATTTACATAAGTGATATCCAAAACGTGAATCAAAACCATAACAAACATAAACAACTTGACATAGACTTGACTTGACTTGACTTGACTGGACAACGCTACACAAACACAATACCTGACAAAGGACAATGACATGGACAAGGGGTAAAACAAAGATGAGGGAGCCAATGAACAGACAGAACTGATAACAAGATAATCAAACAATAAACCAATGAAAACAAGACACATGAACATGGAGGGAACCAGGAAACACGTGACTAGGGAACCACATGACATTAAACAGGAAATAAACTTTCAAACTAAAAGACATTAAATACACGAACCAACAGAATAAACATGACAGCTGTCTGTGTGTTGTTAATTTCAAACAACCATAACAAGAAAACCACTCAATGTTCTTGTCTGGATAACTTTATTAGCTTTAAAAAGTATTACTGTATTATACAGTACATTATACAGTGAAGACCAGAAGTTGTTTTATTTAGCATTTCATTCTGAATGTTTACTTGAATTCTTGTTATTGCTATTAAAAACATTTAAAGCTGTTAACAAAAGTACTGTTTTCTTAATTTTGTATTTTTTCTTCTATTACTTTTAATTTATTTATATTCATTGCTGTATTGTTATTTTATTACTGACTGTTTAGTAGTCTTGAATAATTATTTGAGTACAATTCTTACATAACAAAATAGTTAGTGTTATTATTTGTTGTGATAAGCTGGTATCAAGAATTGTCAAATTTCTCTAACAACTACAGAAATTTTGGTATTGTGACAATGTATGTATGTATATATATATATATATATATATATATATATATATATATATATATATATATATATATATATATCGTTCATGGTAGATCTTGCTGCAATAACATGAAAAAGTAGATCTCATTCCATAGAAGTGTGAGCACCCCTGCTGCAGATAATGGAATGAACTGCATGGAGATGGAGGCATTTCTTTCTTTGACTACCATATGTAACATAATATAACTACCATATGACAATAGCCTCCTCCCCTACCCAGCACAGTTTAAATTTATGTTGCAGAGAATCGAGTTGATTGCACAAGTGTACTTTCAACAGGGCCGTTTCTAAGCATGTGGGGGTCCTAAGTGAAATCCTACTTGGAGACCACCCGCAATATTATTATTTACAAATTGGACATTAGGGAGTCCAGCAATTCGACCTACATTACACAAATACCTGTTTTCCCCATTCTCCAATATCCCTTACTATAAATACTAAAACTAAAATAAAAACAAAATATACTGAAAAACTAAAACTAAACTAACAAATATCAAATAACTAACAAACAAAACGAAAACTAAACTAAAACTAACAAAGAACTAACAAACAAAATGAAAACTAAACTAAATTGGAGTGAAAAATTGAAAATGAAAAAAAAAAAACTAAATTAAAAATTCAAAACTATTATAAACTTGATGCAGACTCTTCGTCTTGGATGAGGTCGATGACAGTAGTGTCGTCTGCAAACTTCAGTAGCTTGACAGAGGGGTCATTGGCAGTGCAGTCATTAGTGTGCAGGGAGAAGAGTAGTGGGGAGAGCACACATCCCTGGGGGGCACCAGTGCTGATAGGACATGTACTGGAAGTGAATTTCTCCAGTCTCACTAGCTGCTGCCTGTCTGTCAGAAAGCTGGCAATCCACTGACAGATAGATGTGGGAACAGAAAGTTAGCGTAATTTAGTCCGGAGAATAGCTGGGATGATGGTGTTGAAAGCCGAACTGAAGTCCACAAAAAGGATCCTTGCATATGTCCCTGGTCTGTCCAGATGTTGCAGGATATGAAGCAATCCCATGTTGACTGCATCATCCACAGACCTATTTGCTCGATAAGAAAATTGAAAGGAATCCAGAAAGGGTCCAGTGATGTCCTTCAGGTGGGCCAACACCAGTGTATTTCAAATCTTTCAAGTTCAAAATATTGCATTGTTTTTGAAAGCCAGTTACTTGAATCTGCCATAAGCTATAATTATGCTGCATACTGAGCAGGATCAACATATTTAATCAGCAAATAAATCTTAACCTTGACTTAGAGTCAGTGAAGTTCTCAGTTATTTGTTAATTAATTTTGTACCATCTTAAGGAATATTAATTCCTAAAAAGAGGAATATTGCAAATTAAATGTCCTTGTTGCTGTTTTGGTTCATTTCATACAAAAATCCAAATACAGCAGTTTAATAAGAATTTTCAGGTACACACATGTGTCTAGAGTTAGGCTTATATTTGTTTTTGTTTTGTTTTTTCAAACATTTGTTGCATGTCTGTTCTACATTCACTAAACAATGTAAAAATAGACATGCCAATATTAATTATACTTGAAAAATGGTTGTGACAGATTTTAAAATTAACATTCATGCAGAAAAAAAATATATTTTTAAAGACATTAAATTAACCACCAGGTGCTCTGTGTTTTTCTCAAAACTGAATATAAGTGAATCTGTGGCTGAGAAAGAAACATTTGCTCCAGACTGGGGCATGTGATGAGACATTAACAACACCTCAAAGTGACAAAATGATTTTAACGTCTTATTATCCTATACAGATGCAAAAAAAAAAAAAAAAAAAAAAAAAATGACACTTGTATAGAAATTCTGTACAAGATGTGTTGTAGAAGGCTTTATGATAGTTCAGTACAGTGCAATTCAGTTGTAATGCTTGCTTTTATCAAATTCTCTGTCAGTTTACACTAGCAAGCTAACATCCCTCAGACAATGTACATTAAAGCAGTCAGAATTCCTTGCTTTTTTAGTCTTGAATAAGCCAATATTATTTGCAGGAAAGTAAGGATGCATCCTTAGCTTTGGCATCTTGGTTAAGATGCACTTTTGACACTTTCTGATCCACTGCTCCACCGCAGTTTTGATCCACCGCTCCAAATCATTATACATGCCAACCCAGAAGCATAGTTGCCTTAACAGGTTTAGTATGCGCTCAGTGCCCTGATGTCCCATACTGTCATGAACACTTTCAAAGACCTGTTCTTTTCAACATGGGAGTAAGTGCAGCTGTTGACATTCACTACGATGTTGATCTTTCACAATGCGATAAAGCAAGCCATCCAGATCTCTAACACACTTCCACTGATTTATCAGTGATAGTACATCTATCTATCTGTCTGTCCGTCCGTCCAGCTGTCCATCCGTCCATCCATTTATAAATATTATATTTGTTATTTATATCCCACTACCTATGAACAATTTGCTGAGAAAAAGCGCTGCCCTGTCTACCAATCACTTTGGGTGATTTAAAAGAGCATGCTAATAAAATGTGACATCATCCATAGCAACAAGGTCAACTCTGCCTTACTCTTACATTAAGATTTCCTTAGTAAAACATGCTCTTAGCAGTTTTGTGAATAGCTTTTAAGCAAAAACTCTTAGCTAGGAATCTATGGAGTTCTCCTAGTGGTAAGATAAAAATCTTTGTGAATACGGGCCCTGATCTCTCACGAGTGGTGGGCATTTGTTTACGTTCCCAAAAGGTTCTGAAAGAACTGAGTGTGGGAGGCCTTCACTGCTCACATCAGTCTCCAGTATATAACACTTGTATAGAAATTTGGTCACACTTTATATTAGGTGGCCTTAACTACTATGTACTAACATTAAATACATACAAGACTATGCATTTACTGTGTAACTACATGCTGTGTAACAAAATTCCCACATTTGCTGCTACTGAGGTTGAGGTACAGGTAGGTTTAGGAGTAAGGCTGGGTTAGGGTTAGGATTAGGGGTTAGAGTTAGGTTTTGGGGTAAGGGTTAGGGTTAGGGTTAGGGGTAAATTTAACAATGTAACTACAAATGTAATTAAATGCAAGTACTTTAAATGTAATTACAATGCAACATGCATATACATACTAAGTACATTGTATCAAATGGTTAAATACATAGTAGTTAAGGCCACCTAATATAAAGTGGGTCTAGAAATTCTATACAGCAAGTGTTGTACTGTAGAAGGCTTTATGATAGTTCAGTACAGTGCAGTTCCATTTTAATGCTTGCTTTTATTTAATTCTCTCTCAGTTTACACTAACAAGCTAACATCCCTCAGACAGAGTGCATTAAAGCAGTTAGAATTCCTTGCTTTTTTAGTCTTGAATGAGTCAGTATTTTTTGCAGGAAAGTATATGCAGGTCTTCTTGGTGGATGGAGTATTGCTGGGATATGTCTAGACCAAAAAGACCCACAATGTTTTTACCATGACACTGTAAGTGCACAGACTAAACCAGGCAGGGAGGTGCAACAGAAAGAGTTGAGCTGAGGTATGAAAGTGCTATGACTCTCCACAGTTTAAGGGGAGACCATTTATTTCCAGACACTCCTCCAGCACTCTCCAATCAATCGCCTCTTTCTGGCTAACAGCTCAACCACCAATGCCTTCTTTGTCTTCTCTCTCTTGAAACCACAGTAAAGTACTCTAAAGCACTGTAAAATGTGTCTTTTTATTCCACACTAAGTGGAGAAACAATTTCTTGCCATTTCAGACGGCCCACATAATCTGATGCTATCCATCTTTAAGTGCATGATAAATTGGTAAATAAAAATCTGAACATGATAGATAGCAACTTCTGGTTCACACTGACAGAACAAATCACAGACAGTATGTTATCTGGTCCTCACATATAAAAATGACGATGCATTTGCAGTGCAGTCTGCTACACTCAAAGTCCCTTCAAGGAATAGTCCACCCGACAATGAAAATTCTATCTCAAACCAAATCATTGGTCAACTCAATGAGAGTGAATAAAACCTTAAATTTCAGTCTGTTTATCACACAAAGTGATTGTATACTTCAGAAGACTAGTTATATAGTGCATGAGTCATATTCGCTACTTTTAAAATGGTTTATGTTTTTTCTTTTTTTTTTTTTTTTTTTTTTTTTTTGGAGATTGAAGCCACTTTTATTATATGCCAAAAAAAGCCATATGAAAATATTTCATTTGGATTTGAAGCAAGTCATAGTCATATGGTTTTGGAGCAACATTCTTGTGAGTACATTGTGACAGAATTGCCTTTGTTGGTCTTTTGTCCTTGTAGTTAATATAAACTATAATTTTAAGAGGTAAAACGTCACATGCGAGTTATTTTCATGGCCATCATTTTATAAATTGCTTCTTTACAATGAGTAGTAATTATGTGAGAAATTCTCCAGTCACTCATTGCAAAAAGTTTTCATTTTGTCTTATGTGTGTACCTTATGGCCTTCAGACGCTTGGTGATTTTAGAGGTGAATGTGGGAAATGTCAGGATGATGGGGTGGTTTTCACCAACTATTCTGCTGACTCCACTGAAGTGGCCACGGGGCACACTGGGGGGCCATCAGGACACCTCTTCCTCCCTTCAGAGAGAACAGGTTGAACTACTATAATTTCTGCCTGACTTATCTTTTTTCGGTCTTTTTTATTTATTAATTATTTACAGTACTGTGCAAAAGTCTTAGGCACATTATATTTTTCACAAAAACATTTGTCTTAAAATTTTATTTTATATATTCCACTTTTAGTGTATCAGTAAGAAATATCAGTTTAATATTTCAAAATTCCCTTTGCAAATAGAATTGAATAGAGTAGAACAAGGAGTCCTACAACAGATGGCATAGCACCCACAGAGCCCAGATCTCAACATCATTGAGTCAGTAGCAACTGAGACAGCCTAAATAGACAGAAGAACTGTGACACGTTCTCCAAGAAGCTTGGAACAACCGATCTGCCGACAACCTAGAAAAAACTGTGTACCTAGGATAATTGGTGCTGTTTTGAAGGAAAAGGTGGTCACTCCCAATACTGAATTAGCTTTTTTTATGTTAACTGGACTTTGTATGACATTAACCGATAAAAGAAAACTATTTATGACATTATTTTTGAAGACGTCCTCACTATGCAAAATTTTTTCACAAGTGCCTAAAACTATTTCACAGTACTGTTCATGAAACATGAAGTTGCTACTTCTGCACTTATTACAATTGATTATTGTGGCCAAATTAAAATCAAAGGTGTATTAAAGGGACAGTTCACCCAAAAATGAAAATTCTCTCATCATTTACACACCCTCATGCCATCCTAGATGTGTATGACATTCTTTCTTCAGCAGAACACACACACACACACACACACACACACACACACACACACACACACACACACAAAGATTTTTAGAAGAATATCTAAGCTCTGTAGGTCCATACAATTCAAGTGAATGGTGATCAGACCTTTGTAGCTCCAAAAATCATAAATTAACGTAAATTAATCCATTAATCTGGCATGGTATGTGTGTGAGTATTTGATGAGAGAATTTTCATTTTTGGGTGAATTATCCTTTTAACAAAAAAAGAAAGATAATGGGTCTGTTCCAAAACTTAGTGAATTAAAAAAAATATATATTATTTTTATTTGTCATTTTAATGTAGCCAAGTGGAGAAATTTCATGTAATTTAACTCTGGTCATAAAATGGACATGGCCCCTTTAAGACTGGAGCGTTGCAATATTTTATTTAATAGGGATGTGCAGCAAAGCCATTATCTGTATCTGTATCTGTTACTATGACGAAATTATCTGTAACTGTATCTGCATTTGGATAGAACAGGATGTGGGCATGGTTTAAACCGGAAGTGTGTCAAAACTAATTTTAAAATGTAAATCTCATACATTTAGGCTATAGCTTCTCTATATAAAGTATGCCTCGGATTGGCCTATTTAAATATTATTATTATTATTATTATTATTATTATTATTATTATTATTTCATATTTTTTGATTATATTCTTTATTTTTCTCACCAGATGAAGCTGAATAAACTGCTACATAAACTGTGGAATATGTTGTTGACTGTGGTTTCTCCTGGTATTTCTGACATTAATATCTGCTGAAACAACATTTTCGTTTATGTCTGTACAGTGTGCAAGTAACAATGTTATTCTGGAGGCATGAGGTGTCAAGCAATTGTAAAATGTAAAGTACACATTTTACAGCGAATATTAAATACAAATATTAAAAGTAATGAGAATAAATTAATATAGCCTACAAACTGAAAGAACCGTAAATCTATATCAGAAAGTTTTATGATGTATTCGATGTCACATCCACACCGGACTCCCTCTCTCACTCCACACTCCGCTTTCTCTCCCCGGGCTATTAATCACCCACACCTGATCCCAATCCACCACGCATTACCTCACCTCTATAAATCCTCACCCCACCACTCCATTCACGTCTAGTCTCTGCTAGGAAATCTTAGACGTACCTGTTCATCAGACTTCCCAAGAGGAGCCTCACTCTCACCCGTGAATCCTGCATCCATGATATGCTGCATCGTCCTTCGACTTCCGGAAGTGGCGGTCCGCCTGTATGCTCTCCGTGAACACGAACTCTATTACTGCCAAGCTAAATTCTCTACTCCTCACATTTCTGTTGACTTACCTGTTCAGTATTTCCAATAAAGCTCCCTCATCTGGGTTCAACCTGTCCTCTGTGTGTGTCATGACAGAAGACTAGACCGCCAACCTTGAACCCAGCGGGAGAACCAAATGAGAACATGGAGCTGACGGGCACCTTTATGAAGTTGTTTCGACAAGATCTCCCTCTTCAGGAATATGCAATCAAGTTTTGTCAACTCACTGCAGGAATCCGACTCCTCCCTTAGAGACATTTTTCGTATTGGATTGACCTTCCACCGGTGGACAACTCTTCCGGTGGTAGGAAACCTCTCTTTTCTGGAGTATGTGCAAGCTACGTTAGCTATCCATCACCTCTCACCACTACCGACACGATGGTCAAAGGAGGTCATTCCCATCCCACATGGTGACTCCTCTCTCAACATTTTCCCCTTACACTGCAGGTTATGGCGGGAAACCCATGCCACCACCACCACCACCTGCTCTGACGACCATGGGGTTTATCTCGTGGTGTATAGCACTATCTTCCAAGGTGGATGATCCTCCACTGATGTCGGTGCGTTTTGCCTCATGCTCCCGCATCTGGGTTCAACCTGTCCTCTGTGTCTGTGTGTGTCGTGACACTCGAGGCTTCTTTTGTGAGCACATATTTTTGTGGAGGACATAATTAATTAGTTAAATTACATGTGCAGGATTAGTGGAATAAACTGCAAGATCGAGCCTCTCTATATATTTATATATATATATATATATATATATATATATATATATATATATATATTATCCTCTGTGTGCAGGAATATTCTGAATAGATTTACACTCTAGTATTTAAACCTCTATGCAGAATTTTAAAATTTTTGGAATAAAGGATTAACCAGATAATTACCTTAATGTGTATTTAATATGCTCAACTTACAGTCGAGCTCCACTATAAAATCATCACTTCTTTGGTCAGGAATTAAACATCATGCTCAGGTTGGTTTATAAATCCTTTTGTGTGAATTGTGTGAAACATTTGTCGTTAATGTGATAAGACATTTCAAACAGACATTTCTAGAAGTGGAAAATGTGTATGATATAGTTAATTCTCTACAAGCTTCGATTTCTAAGACGGGCACAATTAATGGAGACTGTCTGCAAACGGAGTCGAGAATGCGGCCATCCGATCTGAACTTAAAATCACACCATGTGCATTTTCATTCATTAGGTTTACACTGTAGTAATATTGGCTTCACAGACTCATCATTGATTTGTAATTTTCTATTTTATTTAAAATATTGCTTTATGCCTGTGCTCGTTGGATGACCAGTTTTCCAAATTTTTTTTCTATTATTCAAATGACTTCGTTATTCATTTTGAAGTCATTATTTGTGCCTTTCTGAATAAGGTATTTGGCTTCAGGCACATCCCTATTATTTAATGATTTATAGTCAGAGTGTTTTCCAGTTTAGTGAATAAGTGTAATACATGCTATATGTATAATGAGAATTATATTATTTGAACTGCAATAAATGTCCTTAAAGCCTGGTTAAAAATAAGTAAAATACTGTCAGTATTTAAGCATGTGTTAAATGCTTAAAATACAGTGAGTGTTTAAGCATGTGTTAAATGTATAAAATGTTGTGAATGATATAATCATGTATTAAAGTGATGTATGCTGAAGCATATGGGTAGACTAATGCCTTGTTTGTATTTTCTTTTGACATTAGCCTCTACCATATTTCATTTGTTGTATTTCGCTGAACCATATTTAATTTTTTGTATGCGTTTTCTTAAAAAAATATATACGGCCCCATGGACCACTGTTTATTTATTTTCTTTGTATTTTTTTTTTTTTACAGCCGTCAGATAAAAATAGCTTTGTGTCCAGTGTGGTTATTTTTAGCCCACTGGCTACATTTTTGGTAACAGGAGTGGGGTATCTGACTGTTGGGAGCCAACAGGTCAATTTATTGTTCTTTTTTAAATACGGTAGAGGTGAAGATATGTGCCTGTGGGACACAGAGTGGAGGCTGTCAGTGGTGCAGTGGTCCAGTGAACAGACGTCAGCCAGAGGTGACATGGCAAGGTGACGAGAGTGCTGGATGAGAGAGAGAGTGCCTGATTCCACTAAATTTCTGTTAGATGAGACACCTATCCGCTGACTGTCAACAAGAGAACATAGAAGTATTATACAGACTTTCTGCAATATATTCTTCCGCTCCAGAGAAAAAAAAAATAAATAAACATTACGGACTGATTAAGAGACTTTTTTCTCACAAGTGAACTTTCACTGTTTTAACTGGGTTGAACTGAGATAATTTGTACTTTTCAAAATGTCACAATCTGATGATGTTAGACCAGTATTAAAAAACATTGATGATGAACATGGTTAAGGTAGTAGTATGCATGATGTTCAGGGACAGATTCAAGAACTCAACAGAAAGCATGACGAGACCATGGCAGCTATTGCCAATTTGAGTAGAGAGCCTACCAGGTCTTAAGTTTATGTGGCAAGAGAACATCACAATCAAACCATTTAGTGATTATTTCAGCAAAGATGGGAGACATGTTTGTTGAGCCTCATGTATTCAGATAGAAGACAAAGTCGGGCCTAACACAGTCGTAAAACCTGACTGAGGCCCTCACACAAAGTCAAAAATCTTACTGATAAAAACCACGCCAAAATCAAACAAAGGGAGTCCAAAACAGACTACAAATCCCATGAAGCCTTGCTCACTAAAGGATCGAACTCTCAACTCCTATTGGATGAGGCACATGACAGAACGCCCCTCAACCATGATGTCATCGGGAGTAGAAATGCCTCTGAGATACATCTAGGCTTTGCTTCCAGCAACTTTGCCTGCCGTGTGTAGACGCAGCTCATCGCTGCTCTCAGGTGTAGCCTCGTGGCACAAGGAAGTAACATCCGACGTGAAACTGTGACCATACAATCTCCATCTCGCTGGACGAGTTGAGATTACTCTGTGTTCGACCGAACACTCTAACGGATCCGAAGGAGACCACCGAGCAATCCGCATCTTCATCCATTTGCCTGCAGAAGTGAAGAGAAAAAGATTTCTCTTCCCTCTTCAATCAAGTCGACATCACTGATTTCTCCGCCAGCCTGCCGAGAATCAGCAGCCGTACCGCCTGCCGACAGAGTGAGGAAACAGCCTCCCGTCATCACCCAAGCCTCGAGGAACCGATTCGGAGTTAAAGGACGGATGAACACACATTCTACCTGCGTCCTCATGCGATTCAAGTAAGAGGTTTACGTCTGGGCAGAGATAGAATATTATAGTGTGTTATTCTTGTGTATCAAGGTTATTGCTTGAACAGTTTACGGACTGCCGAGTCCACTCATTTCTGCTAATAATACTCAAGGTATTACTGTAATTTACTGTTATCACGAATGAGATCTTCTGTGTTGTAGTCCAACCACATTGGACTGTTGTGTATTTCCGCCATCGCGGGTGAGACCGGCACACTGAGTTTATCTATTAAAGAACCAAAGACCGCAGGACGGTTTACGAGCCGTCCACTGCATCTCTGAGTGATAAACTAACAGCTGCTTTCTCTCCCACGTTCGTGAAACCGGCTTTGGTGCCACCACTTTATTCTCTCTCTCTCTCTCGTACTAACCACACACACACACGACCCTTCACAAACATTCTCGCACACACTTTTGGCTAGTAGATAACTTCATGATAAAGCTCAGCTTTGTCCCTAAGTTATCGTACAAGCGGAGACACGTGGTAAACGGGCAGACGCCATTAACCGGCTTCTCTCCGCCCACATTCGCGGCCATATTCTCTGGCCGGAAATCTCACATGACGTACTCTCCATGAGAGTCACGTCCGCCATTTTGTGCACGTCACTCCTCACACACACACACCCATTCACACACACACACACACACACACACACACACCTTCCTCTCATGTGTTATAAGATTATTTTGGTTACTATATCTAATCATGTCACTGTTTAGTTTGTAGTTGTAAGTCGGAAGTTTATTGACTGCATTGTATTGATTATTAATTGATATTACTGCATAAATAAACTTTGTTATATTTCAAAGAGAAGTGTTTTGGTTTGTTTTGCATACACCTGTGTCAGATGCTGGCAGGGGATGTCTCGGATTCAAGCCTTCATTGTTTCCTTTTGAATGTCGATTTTCTTAAGAGAACAATCTAATATTGAGACAGTTATACTGTCTGGTTATTAGTCCCTGATTCCAGGGTGATATTAATCCTTAGTAATATTCTATTGATTTTGATAATTGATAATTATCTTTGATGATTGTTGAATTTGAAGGATCAATAAGCTAGTGTTAATTCTAATCAATGTTCCATTGATTATAATAATTCTAATCAGTGGAACATTGATTATAATAATTAATGATTATCTTTGATAATAATTAATATTCTATTGAATTTGATGGTTATCTTTGATTGTTGATGTGAAGGATTAAAAGAGCCAACATTGATTCAAATCAATGTTCTATTGATTTTAATAATTGATAATTATCGTTGATAGTAACTGATAGTAACACTGATCTAAACAACCAGTAGAACCTACATGTTGATGACTTTACTGAAGAAGTAGAGAGGGTGTTACATGCTAGAAATCTGACCACAGAGGACCAGTTAGACCTCATACTTTCCCTCTAAAAGGGTTCAGCCTTAGTAGAGGTCAGATTATGGATGGGGTATGAACCAAAACGACCAAGTGACATCTTTTTGTACCTGAGAGAAGCCTTTCGACAAAAGCACAGTGAGTCTCAGTTATTAAAGACATTATATAGCCATAAACAAATGGAATGTGAGGATGTTCGTACTCTCATGCTTTGTCCCAATATCTGAGTTCTATCCTGAAGCAGTCATAAAATGCAATATTAAATTTGAATTTGGCAATCCAAGATCAATTGATTGAGGGGATTAGGGTCACAGGTCTTGTAAGAGACAAGCCACAATCAACAATAACTGAATTCAGCAACAGAAGTGTTCTGTCTGAGACAGCAGAAGGTCAGTGCACTGCTGTTAGTATACCTGAGAAAACCCGGCTACTCTTGAAGAAGTTTTAAAAATTGCAGCAGAGCAAAGAAAAGCAATAGGAGAGCTAACACAAGCTGTCGAGAAACTCAATTTGCAGTGCATTAAGTCAGAACCTGTGGCTCATTGTAAACCCTAGTTTAAATATGATAGCCAGCCAATATGTTTCCAGTGTAATGGTGTAGGACACATAGGTGTGTGAAGAAAAACAGACTGTCACAGAGAATGCTAAATCATCAGTGCAGCAGGGAAACTTGCACTCTTGCTTGCTGTGAGCCTGGCAGTGCGAGGGCAGTCCATAGGCTCAAACAATATCGATACTTGTCGTGACCGACTACTCAAGCATGCTGTGGGAAAATGTCATGTCGCTAATCTTAAATTTAGTGGAGAAATGGTCTCTTATTTACTTGATACAGGAAGCCAAGTCAATACTATTTCTGAGAGTTTCTTCAGTCTCAGGCTTTGAGTCGATTACACACAGCAGAACTCAAAGACCATGTAAGACTCATTTCCTCTGCCTAGGATAGATGAAAGTTTTGATGCACTACAAGGAGCAAAGTTCTTTTCTTCCATTGATTTAGCAAGTGGATATCATCAGGTTGCTCTACATGAGTGAGACAGACATGAGACTGCATTTACGACTCCATTAGGTGTCTTTGAGTATTTTCTTATGCCCTTGGGGGTTTGCAATGGATCTTCGACAATACAACGTCTTATGTAGGCTTCCATGGGTGATCTAATTTTTCAGATCATGCTAGTGTACCTTAATGACATACTAGTGTACTCGCCCTCTTTCCCAGAGCAGTTGCAGAGACTGGACGTAGTCTTTAACAGACTAAAAGAAACAGGTCTCAAAGTTAAGCCTGAAAAGTGTCATCAACTTCTTTAGGTCATCAGATCTCAGCTCAAGGTATTGGTAGTGATCCAGATAAAGTTGAAGTGGTCAAGCAATGGAAAATTCCCAGTACAGTTAAGGAATTACGCTCGTTCTTAGTGTTCTGTAGTTACTTGTAGGAAATTGGCGACTTTGTGGCAGGTTATATTTACAACTGCCAGAATTCTTCACTAATAATATGTAAGAATTTATATGTAAATTAGTTTAGTAATCTTGGCTGCGTTCGACCACCATTATATGAAGGATAAATGACAAATGATCAGATTAGAAATCATCCTTAAATATATAATACAACAGGTTCGTTATATCCGCTCACAATTTATATGTAAGGAATTAGCTTATAAGGGAATTATGATTAATTCCCTTATTGAAAGAAATAAGGTATACATCTGATCACTTGGCCACGCTGAGTTGAATCTGTTAAATCTTGAGAGTAATACTATTCTCATGGCTATTGGAAATAATATCACAAATATGTTTAAATATTGTTCGAGCACGGAACATAGACCTTTAAGAATCAATTGATGAGATTATTTATTAAAATATACCATAGTCAAATTAAATTTGAATACAAACAAGAATTTATTGCTAAGAAATTGAATGGATAAGAGTCAGTTCATTTAGGTGAATCCTTTCCGCCTTGTTTCTGTCACAATTCAAAACCAAGTGTGAAGGAGTTCCCATTGAAAGCAAGACAGATTGAGCTTAATTTGACGCTCTTCACTCAGGAAGTACTGAAAGGCTAAATCATAAAAAAGCGCAGTGGTGTTGTGACTCTGATAAAAGAGAAAGCCCCAAACGCTGTTGCCACACACTGTATGCTTCACCGTTAGGCTCTTGTGGCCAAACGCATTGATGATGATTTGCATCACGTGCTGAGGAATGTAGTTAAAACTGTGAACTATATAAAATCACACCCCTTGAAAAACAGACTATTCGGTTTACTCTGCAAAGGAATGGGTGCTGATTATGAGAGCTTACTGCTCCACTCAGAGGTACATTGGCTTTCCCACGGGGCTGTGTTATGTCGTGTGTATGCGCTGCGCAAAGAGCTGAGAGAGTTTCTCTCTGGTGAAAAGTCAGAGCTTGCCAACTGTTTTGAAGCTGACTCGTGGACACTGAAGTTGTCATACATGGCAGATTTTTTCCAGCATCTCAATGTCCTCAATCAGAGCATGCAAGGGCACAATGTTCACATACTGAATGCACAAGATAAGGTGCACGCATTCATGCAAATATGATCTTTGTGGGAAAGCAAACTGAAAGAGGGAGTTACAGAAATGTTTCCTCTCTATAACCAGGAGTGCATCTCCTCCACTGCTGACAACATCACGCCCATAATCCAGTCTCACCTGTCACATCTTCAGGGCTATTTTAAACAATATTTCCCTGATTTGAACAACACCCACCTGGACTTTGTTAGAAACCCATTTGCACCAGGGTTGGCACTCATCTGGATCTAGCAGCCCAAGAGCAGCTGATTGATTTGACAAATGAGGGAGAAATGAAAACAAAGTTCTCCTGCCTTCCTCTGTCAGAGATTTGGATGTCTGTGAGAAAGGACTACCCTGTTTTGTCTGAGAAGGCAGTAAAGTGTCTTTTATCTTTTGCCACAACCTACTTGTGTGAAGCTGGATTTTCAGCACTGAAAGTACTTAAGTCCAAGCACCGGGCCCGTCTGGACTTCGAAAGTGACATGCGCCTGTCTCTCACTAAAATTAAACCACACATTGACAAACTGTGTAGAAGCCACCAGGACTTCTTGGTTTGATTCACATGTATGTAATGCAAATGCTTAATATTTAATATTTCATCTACTAGTGCCTTAATACTGTGAAAAAAGGTACCCTGTTCAGTTAATGTAAATATTTTCAAATGTTTCCAGAAATACAAAAACTACAGAAGCTACAGAAAATTGTTAATTGTGAGAATTATTTTTGGCTATAGTGAGTTGCCAAATAATAAAATAAAATTGTTATTGAAACAGAATTTCAGATGTACTGTACGTTTAATATAAATTGCAATATTTTGGTCCATAAGCCGGTGCCGTGTCGGTCACTGTTGTGTCTGGCACCTGTATTCGTGTCATTGTTCAAGACAGGATGCGTATGAATTGTCTTTATGGTGTGCCTTAGGTGGATTCTGCTTGAAGTATGCTGTGAGTAGCTTTAGCAGTTCTGGTGAGTCTTGTGCAGGTGGTTTATCTTGTTCTTGTGCAGGGTCAGTTTTGTGTCTGCCTGCACAGTGTTGAAATGGCTTTTGTTGTAGGTTGCCTTTAAACATCCATCTGGGTTCCCATGTCGTCCTTTCTCTTGGATGACTCGAGGGATGTGGTTTGTTCCATGGTTTCTCCCAGTGGTTGGACATACAGCTGGGTCTGGCACTGATGTGGGGGTCACACTCCTGGTCGCCATGGGGTTTACTCCGCTCTATGCTGATGAACCTGGCTTTGCTGTGTTGCCACATATCTTCTAATGCCAGTGCTTTTTTTGAGAGGTAAGGCTTGAGACTGATGATGCCTTGGGGGCCTTTCTTGAGGCAATTATTTGTTTAACATAAGCCTTATTTGCTAAGTCATGCAATTGTTGAGCTGTCATCGTAAAAGGACAGATTGTGACTCCTAGATGATAGCTCACTATGAGATGCAGGTTTCGGTGGAAGACAGTTTTGAAGTTGATTTCTTCTTCCATCTCAGGTTTGTTCTGGGACTTGAATTAGGCTTGCTGTAGTCGATGGTAGTAGGCTTGTATGGTCTCTTTCTGACCCTGTTTGGTGTTCAGGGCGGTAAACAGTCCTTGCTCAGACTCTGGGTCTGAAAGTTCTTTAATCAAGGCCTCTCTTAGAAGTTGGTAGTCAGATTTTGTGCAGTCTGGCTGTCTGTCAAGAAAATTTCGCACCTCAAGACTGGATGTTATCCATAGTAGGTAGAAAGTGTCTCTGTTAGTCATCTGAGGCCTTACATTCAGGTGGAAGTCTATGTCATGCAGGTAAGCATGTATATTGTGACCCTCAGCTGGATTTGGCGTGAACTTGTCAATGTTCCTTGCCAGCTTGTTGAGGTCTTTAAAATCCATTCCAGGTGCTGCTTCAGGGTTCGTTGGGATGTTTACCCTTTTACTGTTGTTGGCGAGGAGTTCTTGGAAGAGGGCCGGTGAGGTTTTGTGCTGCGGGCCCTCGTTTCTTTCATCATATGGCAGCTTTAGGTTGGAGAATGCTGCTTTGTTGAACAGAGGTGCTGCTATGGGATGCCTGTCCATTTTAAGCTATTGCCTTAACTCCTAAGTGTGTTTCAGTTCATCTCTAACCATGTCAAGCTCATCTTTGGTGAGGTCAAGTTGTTGGGTCAGGGTTTTAACTTCAGTTCTGGACATTTCCAGATGGCCTTCCAAGGCCTTGTTTTGAGAGTTAATGTCTTTCAAATCAAACCTGGCTTTTTCCAGTTGCACTTCTGTGTGCTGGAGTTTCTTTTCCAGGTCCTCTTGGGCAGCTTTAGCCTGCTGCTCTCTGTGCTTGGCAGCTGTCAGGTCTTCCTGGAGCCGTTCGATTTCTCTCATTGACGCTTGTTCTAGTTGTTTGGACCCCTTGTGTCAATCTTTAGAAGTTTTAGAAGTTAAAGGGTTAAATCACTTCCAGTTTGTTCAAACACAAGCTGTATTTGAATTGTAACAGGCCACAGGATGCTAATCGCTAGCTTTTGATGCTATGGTTTATTATAGGCTTTCAATGCAAGACCGCTAACTTATTAGCTTAGCTATGCTGTACTTTGTTGACAATATGGCGTAGACAGGTTGTGCATGCACGGCGAGTTGTCCGGGAAGAGTCTCCTAGTGATGACCCGTCGTCATCGTAACCAACACCAATACCATTGATTTATGAACGTTTTTTTAGCATGACTTAACACAGTTTCAGCGAATCACATGAATGTCAGCACTTTCAACAATAAACAAAAAAACAGGCTTTACATTCAGCTCGTTGTAACTCAACATGGCACTTGCAATTTAAATGCATTCAAGATGAATCTTAATGCACAAATAAAACAGCACGCTTAGCCATTTGCAGCGTGGTATTTATTACTCTATTTCTTCAAAGAGCAATCCTTCAGCAATGCAAGTTACAGACAACTCGTGTAATTGTTTTACAGAGTAGTGCTTATGCTTTTAACTCATTCGGGGCTAGATTAATCTATATTTAAGCGACAGTTTCAAACAACAACGTAATTTGATCAGAGCAGATTTTCATGTCAGTTTCTGGTTACACAGCAGAGTCAAGTCAAGTCAAAGTTTTATTATTTTAGAATCAATTGACGAGATTATTTATCAAAACACACCACAGTAAATTATCTTTGAATACAAACAAGACTTTATTGCTAATCTAAAACATCAAACTAACTAACACATAGACAAACATGAAAAACAGGTTGGTGAGTGAACTTTAACAGAAGGTGAATGGAAATGATCTTTACAGAGAAAATTGAACTTTATGGAGTCTAGAGACAATGCCTTGAGAACCATCAATACTTCATTTAGTATACCTCTATTTGCAGTCGGGTTACCTTAAGTATTTAAATAAAACACCAGCACTTTCTAGCAAAAGTCTGGAGGCGTACTTGCATTTCGTTGTGTTGCATTTCATTGCTTAGGTTCTTTGGATCTTTGGCTTGGTCCGTAGAAAGTTCTGGTTGTCTGTCAATGTTTTGGAGGCCGGATAGTTAATTGCTGGAATGATGAGGCGGGGCTTTGAAGCGAGGCCTCCTGCAAGGGAGACTCACGACACCCGTCACATGTGTAAGTCGTAGCGCAGAGAAGAGAACTCTTTTCGACCTTTGAATTCCGAGCTTTTCTGGACTGTACATCATGCGGAACCTGGGCAGAGGGGCGCTGGAGTGAAGCCAGCCAAAGAAGGGCTAATCGCCATGAGGGAAGAGAATAGAGGAAGAGTCAAGGGTGCAAAGAGGAACGCTTGTCCTAGGCAGGGAGGTTTTGTTGAGTTGAGGTTGGCTGCACCCCAAAGGTGCCTTGAGCCAATCAGAAGTGTATTTTCAGAGACCATGTGATCATCTCTTTGTCCCTCCTTCTGAAGGTGATGAGTCTTTGTTCTTAAAGTTTCTGTTTCCTGCTCAAAATTGGGCAATGTTTAATCATGAACTTTTATATAATGAAATTGCTAAGAAATATCAGAAAATACCCTTCATTAGCATTTTAGACATGCAAATGAAACTCATCTATAGTAAATATGACATACTTTCATGAATATACAACATGCAAGTTACAAAACATGAAAATACCTGATTAAAAATCATAATGGTTAATTCATTGGTTTTACAACATGTATAATACGTTACACATTATGAGAAACATAACTGTCATGGTTATTATCAGGTTAAACCTTGAATGAGAAACATAATTGTCAGGGTTATTATCAGGTTAAACCTTGAATGAGAGATCTAGGCACTTTGGCAGATTATGTGCAGGATAAAATTAAAGTAAGTTTTGCATTTGTGTCAAAGTTTCTGGATTAAAATGAGACGTCCTGATATGTGTATTCACTTGAAAAGTTCATTTTGTATATCTGAAGTTATGAGCAGAGCATTAGTTTTGTGTCCTGCTAAAAAGAAAATACAAAGGGATGATTTCAAAGAAAGCCTGCTTTCTTCATGTCTTCTAGCTCTTTTGTCTTGGATGAGTTTTTGGCATATGAAGGTCAGGCGTTCCACAGGAAATGTCTCATGCTACCTTATTAGTCTAATTTATGTGTAGCAAATTGTTTATATCGAAGGACAAAGGAGTGTCTTAGATTTTCAAAAGAGTCTCTTGCAGATGGTCGAGATGGCCATGTCATGTGATGACCATTAATTGAGTTTTTTCTGGTCTTACCACAGGAAATAGAAGGGGGTGTAAAAGGCAGCTTTGTGCTCCTGGACAAGTTTCATTTGTTTGTTGACAGTTATATTGGCCAGATGCAGGTCAGCTCAGACTCCTTGGTGCCAGTGTGAATTTCTGATGTGGACTGCAGGCCCTCTCTGCTAATCTTTTTTCTGCATTCAGTCACTACATACTACAGAAAGTTAATTGAAGGTTTTTCTAGAATTGCCAGCCCCCTTCATGATTAAGTGAACTTGTGTATCAAGCGGTTTGGTGTCACAAAAAGAGAGTTTAGTGCTATGTGGTCATCAGAGTGCCAGTCAGCATTTGAGCTGCTGAAGGAGAAGCTTACTTCTGCTCCTGTGTTAAGGTATGCAGATTTCAATCTTCCTTTCACATTGGAGACTGATGCAAGCAGTGAAGGCCTGGGTGCTGTCTTATACCAGCAGCAGGGTGAGTGTAGGAGAGTCATAGCTTATCCCAGTAGGAGATTTTGTAAAACAGAAAGGAATGACAGAAATTACAGTAGCATGAATATTGAGCTACTGGCCCTCAAGTGGGCTATCTCCGAAAAGTTCCGTTATCTGTAGTTGGTTATCTGCTGGGTTCCAAGTGTGTGGTTATAACAGATAACAACCCTCTGTGCCATCTAAAAACAGCCAAGCTCGGTGCAACTGATCAAAGATTTGAGGTGAAAGGCCACCCAGGATGGCATAATGCAGCTGCTGATGCCCTCTCTAGGCAGCCATCAGCAGGGGAGCCTGCCACACCTGAGGATGCAGAATATGATGACTGTATTGCCATCTGCAATAAAATAAACAAAGGAACAGCCATAGAGCCTGACTTAATGATGGCTGGTGAAAGGTGCTGTAAGGTTAGACAGATTTGTGCTTTAGAGTGTGGAGTAGACGATGGCAGTAACCCTCAGGGAAGTATGCCTACTCTACCGGGTTATACAACAGCTGAACAGAAGGATTTTCAAATGAAAGATCCCACTCTCAGTTATTTCAGAACCTTTTGGGAATGTAAACAAAAGCCTTCCATCCTTGAGAGATCTGGTCTTTCAAAGTCTGCACTGTCACTGATAAAGCAGTGGAAGTGTGTTAGAGAGCTGGATGGCTTGTTTTATCGCATTGTGAATGATCAACATCATGGTGAATGTCAACAGCTGCTCTTACCCACATGTCTAAAAGAACAGGCCCTTGAAAGTGTTCATGGCAGTATGGAACATCAGGTTATTGAGCACACGTTAAACCTGTTGATGCAACAATGCCTCTGGATTGGCATGTATAATTATGTGGAGCAGTGGATCAAAAAGTGTCTAAGGTGCATCTTAACCAAGATGCCACAGCCAAGGATACATCCTCCTATGAAACCATTTCTGGCTTCAAGGCCCACTGAAGTAGTGGCAGTAGATTTTAATGTGCTTGAACCTGCCTCTGATGGCCATGAGAATGTGTTAATTGTGACTGATGTTTTCACAAAGTTCACACAGGCATTTCCAATCAAGGATCAGAGGGCTGATTCCACTGCCAAGAATCTTCTGAAAGAGTGGTTCATTAAATATGGTGTGGCTGAATGATTACATTCTGATCAGGGCATACATTTTGAAAGCGAGGTGATAGCTGAGCTATGTAAGATGTATGAAGTAAAGAAAACCCACACCACACGTTATCGGCCACAGGGCAACGCTCAGTGTGAGTGCTTCAACAGAACACTCCATGATTTTATTAAGTATAGTTCCACCTGTAAAGAAAAAAAGTGTTGGCCAGAACACCTTCCTGAGTTGGTTTATGCTTATAATATAACACCACATGCAACCACTGGATACTCACCACATTCTGTGCTGTTTTGTGTCAGCCTGCATCTTCCAGTTGATGCACTGCTAGGTCAAGAGCAAACTGTGGACAGAAAACATGACTTGTTAGTGATTCACCAAGACAGATTGAGAGAAGCTCATGAAAAAGCCAGACAATATGCCGGACACAAGGCTGCTGAGAGACTTGCCCCTGTGAATGACAAGGTCTGTTGCCCTCTGACTGATGTGGGTCAGCAGGTATACTTGCGCCACAGATCTTTAGGGTCCTACTGTATACAGGGTCATAGATGTGCAGGGTACCACACATAAAGTTGAGCCCCTTGAGGGTGGTCCTATAAAGAGTGTCCATAGAGTTGACTTGCGCCCTTGTGTTAACTCTGTTCCTGAGCCAGAGGTAACTGAAACCCGTTGTCCCACAACACCACAAATCGAGGGGAGAATCTGTTTCTGAGCAGGTTGAGGTTGTGCATTCTGATCCTGATTTTGTTGTGTTAGAATAGTTCACATATCCTAGTCTGCAAGAGACAGAGAACCTTGAAAACCCTGTGTCAGCTGCTGAAGCCCTGTACTGAAACCTGTACTGATTTCAGGGAACACTAAACAGCAAGGTTCGGTACCTGAGAGAGTTGAGTCTAGCAATGACACAGCACCTAGAGTGTCTGGTCCAGAGAGGGTTGAGCCTGACACTGCACAGCTCCTTGTGTGTCTGAACCAGAGATGAAAAATCCTGTTCCAACACCAAGAAGAACTAAAAGAGCCAATGCTAGCATACACTCAAACCCATTTCATGAGCCAGGGTCAGTCAGTCCTGAAGTATTCTCTCAGGTGTTAACAAGCCTGGGTAGTGTGTTCTTTGGAGAAGCTGTTAAAGAAGTGATATATGTATTAAGTCATCGGGGACAATGAACTTTAGAAGGGGAGAATGTTGCCAAGTGGAGAAATATCATGTAATTTAACTCTGGTCATAAATTGGACGTGGCCCCTTTAAGACCAGAGCTTTGTGACACCGGAATTTGGCTACATTTGCTTTCCGGCACTGTCTTGTGCTGGTTAGAATGTGAGAACATGTATTGCGCAAGTGGGCTCCCAGTTTTGTTCCACGTTTGAGAAATACTTGGGTAAATATTCAATTTACACATAATGCTCATAAATTGCATTAAATATGTGTTCAGAAGAGTTGTATGTTAAAACTGAGTGTTTGGTTTGGGTTATTTTTGAAGTATGCATTTGGATTGCATGTGTGAAGTTTGACCACATTCTGTGCACACATGTGAGAGCTGGGTATGTAAATTTAGTATTAATCATATCTTATGTAATGATTCATAGCCCAGAGTGTTTTCCACTTTAGTGAATAATTGTAATACGTTTTATAAGTGTAATGAGAATTATATTGTTTTGAACTGCAATACATGTCCTTTAGGATTTTGCAAAAGGGATACATTAAAGTGCCAACTATATGATTTCTTTTTCTCCGTATGTGGCAACACCTCTAAACTCACCAGAGCATGATCTGAGACTGAGATGTTTCCAATTGAGCAATCAACAACAGATGAAATGAGGGACATTATTCCAACATTAGTGCAACAATCAAACCCCGAACTTCCCCCAAACAAAAAACACAGAAAAAAAAGTGCACCTTAACCAAACAGCGCCAACTGGTGTCCATCCCTCTAAACTCAAACAGTCCATGTACGCCTATGAGAGCCCCCACGGCAACTCTGCCGTTGGATTGCTCAAGTCTGGTGCTTCTATACAAATTTTGTGAGACAGAATTACACAATAGAAAATATTCTATAAAACAAACTCCAGCCAATAGGAGGCATAAGCACAAAGAATATGTAGATTCATCCACATAACTATCCCGAAGGTGTGTTCCTCCACAAAACAAACTCCAGCCGCTAGGCGGAACCAGCACAAAAAGAAACAAAATAGGCACTCAGTATCCTTGGACAGTCAAGTGAATGTTCAGTGAGTCAGGCCCACTCGGCTGCATAGAGAGTATCACACAATGACTTATTCCATTGACTTCATAAAGGACATCGCTTGCTGTGGGTATGTAAATATTTTGTGGCCATCCTTAGTATCTATTCTCAATTTGGCCAGGAACATCAGTGCAAAAGCGACCTTCCATTGATGTAAGAGTTTCTTGCATTCCTTGAATCGATCACATTTCTCTCTTGTCGAATTCACAAAGTATGGGAACAAGAAAATGCTGTGGTTCTTCCAAGAAAGCCTTCCTTTACTCGCTTAACACGAGATCTTTATCGGATGATCTCAGAAATTTGGCCAGAATTGATCAGGCCTGTCTCCTTCCGTGGATCTCTGAGCCGGAACTCTAAGAGCTTGCTCGATTTCCAGCTTATGAACTGTTATGTTGAGCAGATTCTTGAAGAGCCCGTCTAGGAATTTCACCAATCTCTGCCTTCTTCGTCCTCAGGAATTCCAACAATTTGGACGTTGTTTCACCGGTTACAATTGTCAAGGTCTTCCAACTTTTCACATACGCGCTCCAAATCTGTCTTGGTTGCTAGCGGATTAGCAGCAAATTCCCTCTCCGATGACTCCAGATAATCGATCCGTTTCTCAACATCCACCATACTTGTAACCATCTAAGTGAATTTCGTCTCCATGGCAGTGATCGATCGACGTATTACAGCAAGATCCTCCAAATCAGAGCCTGAGGATTTTGAATTCTTTGACATATTGTCTTCCTAGAACAGTTAAGAATCAGTGTATATCGAATCTCACCGGTTTATGACATAAAAATTATTCAAACTAGCAAAGTGCGCAGAGCTCGCCATTCACATGTCCGAACCTTGAATGGCGCCACGCGACTCCTCTGCAATACATGTCCTTAAAGTCTGGTTAAAAATAAGTAGAATAATGTGAGTATTTAAGCATGTGTTAAATGCATAAAATACTGTGTGTTTAAGCATGTGTTAAATGTATAAAATGCTGTGAATGATATAAGCATGTATTTATGTAATGTATGCTGAAGCATATAGGTGGACTAATGCCTTGTTTGTATTTTCTTTTGACATTAGTGTCTACCGTATTTCATTTGTTGTATTTCATTGAACCATATTTAATTTTTTGTAATTCATTTTCTTTAAAAATATACAGTATACGGCCCCATTTGTGTGGTTATTTGCTGCCCACCAGCTACATTAAACTGTTATTTTTCAATACTTTTCAGTGGTGTATGGATTAGAAGAATATTTATAATCAAAATGTATCTTGCTTAGTCCACCTTCTTGGATTTATTTTTCCACCCAGCTCATCATGGTGCATTCTGGGATCGCCTACCCGTAGAAGGATACATATGATGCAACCTTAGAGAGCACTCACTAGGTTTTGGGACAGACCCAGTGTGTTACTTTAAATTGTCACCTCAAAAACATGCTATTATAGATCATTTGAGCTGACAGTCAACTTGTTAGATTATTACCACCTGCTGAGTGTTAAGCACAGATGTGTTGTTAATTTACCAGCATCTCATCTCTCCTACCTCTTTATCGCTGGTGGAGAAATCCCAACTCCTGCTAAACTGGAGTTATTGGAATGTTTGAACTAGCAAAAATCCAGCTGGGAAAGATTGATCAGCATTAATACTTTAAAATCAGTACCTACATACAAAAACAGTTTCAGTGTTATAATTCCATGACAGCATATCCTTCACATCTCACATAAAACCTCATAAAATAGTGGACCACTAGATAATTCATACAGTATAATATCAATAGTTGCTCTGTTTATAGTTTGAAAGACATTGTTGCACTACTGATTGGAAACACTCTCACAGACAGCCATCTGTAAAATTTCATAACCATAAATCATAGTGCCTCACTCAATGTTTTTATGTATATTAAATTGTCTGTGTCTAAATCAATCACTATATGAGCTTCTGCTCAGCACAACAACTCACATTATAGCTGCAGCTGTTTATACAATGGCTTCAATTTATCAGTGCTGTTTACCCTAGAATGCAATTTGCATCCGTTTAGTCAAATGAAGATACATGAGTGATGTAGCAAGTGAAAAACATTTCATAGATGAACCAAAGTTCCGGTTTAAGGGTCTTATCTTTACTAGATTTACTGTCATTGTACAGAGTATGGTTAATGCTTTATTTTATTTTTTTCAGAATATCATTTGTGAGGTTAGTCATGGGTTGGCAATTACACTTCCTTAGTGTCAGTAACAAAACTCTCTGGTCAGAAATGTATTTTCAAATGAACAATCAAATATCGTTGTGTTGTGCATTTACTTCGGCCACATTTACAAAATACGCAAATGTGCATATTGTATGCACACATTCAGTTTGAAATATTGTATATTTCCTGTTATAATCCTGCTATATTGACCAATTCCTATTATAAATTCTAGTTTGCATTGATTGTGTACGAAGTCATAAACTTTTGCAGTAAATCAGGAATATAGGAATACAGGTTGACCCACATTATATCGTAACTACGTAGGTTGATCTTTGTAGTTAATTGCACACTGATGGAATTAAAGTGATTTTTGTAAAGAAAAGCACATTTATGATGTAATGAAGGATGTTTGATTACAACTATAAAACCTGCAATCACTGCACCTATTGATCTTGAATGATGAAATCCATGAAAATCACATACTTTTAAGCATTCTTTTCAATTGCCTAGTTTGCCATTGCATTTTCCATAATGGACCATTTTCACAGATTGTGATGGCACTTTTCCACCTTAATTAGCAGGGCAAATCTAGTATATATATATATATATATATAGATATAGATATAGATATAGATATACGTAACATAATATACTTTTTGTGGGGTTCCCCAAGGCTCCATTTTGGGCCCTGTTCTCTTTTCATTGTATATGTTGTCATTGGGGTCTATCTTTAGATGATATAAAATTCCTTTTCATTGTTTTGTTTATAATATACAAATCTATTTGCCTATAAAAATAAAAAGCGAAGAGTCAATGCAGCTTTTGCTGGATTGCTTAAAAGATATTAAAACCTGGATGGATTTGAACTTTCTGAATCTGAATGAAAGTAAGACTGAGATCGTTATTTTTAGACCTCCGGGTCTTTTGGATGATCCTGATAGGACTCTTGGCCCTTTGGCTTCATGTAGTCGATCTGTTGTGAAAAACCTTGAAGTAATTTTTGACATTTGTTTTAAATTTGATAAACAGATCAGCTCAGTTGTCAAAACTACTTTCTTTCAGGTAAGACTTTTAGCCTCTCCCAATGACTTTCAAAAGGTTATTCATGCTTTTATTAACTCTTGTTTAGACTACTGCAATTCTTTGTATGTGGGTATAGATCAGTCATCTCTCCATCGTCTGCAGCTGGTACAAAATGCAGCTGCTCGTCTTCTAACAGGAACAACAACAAAAAACGTGATCACATAACATCAGTTCTAGCCTCTCTACACTGGCTTCCTGTCTGTTTTAGGATTGATTTTAAGATTTTATTGCTTGCTTTTAAGGTTTTAAATGGCTTAGCACCATCTTATTTAGCAGATCTCTTGCATCATCATACCCCAGTTAGAGCACTGAGGTCGAACAACAAGATGCTCTTGGATGTTTCAAGATCCAGGCTCAAAAACAGAGGCGATAGAGCCTTTGTGGTGGCTGCTCCTAATATATGGAACAGCTTACCTTTCCATATAAGGACTGCTCAGACTATAGAAATGTTTAAGTCGCTGCTGAAGACCCACCTCTTCGCATTGGCATTCAACTTGAGTAGAGCTTGACACCCTGACTTCTTACTCTGTGTGTTGTAACTCTATAGCCCTGTCATAATTTATTTTTTTATTTTATTTATTTATTTATTTATTTATTTATCGTGTTTATTGAGTTCTATGGCTTTGCTTTCTAATTGTACAGCACACTGGTTCAACTCTTGTTGATTTTAAATGTGCTTTATAAATAAATTTGACCTTGACCTAAACACAAATTTTGTTATCCAGAGTTGTTTTGGATCTGTTTTACCTTACCTCAAGGAGAAGTACCCTTAACAACATTAAGATGCAGTTGACCACAGATTTTAATCTGGGCTCACTTTGTTTCTTTAACTGTTGCACTTCATATAGTAGTTAAATAAAATCAGCAGATAGTCAGTTAAATAATTGAAGTCAGTTGAATCATAATCGGTTTCAAAAGTCTACGAGAAAACCTGACGCAAATTTAGCGCATCATTTATTTGTAGTTGTTGTTTATAATTTTATTAGAATTAAGTGAAATATTTTTGGGTATGGTTTATGATTAGCACTGATGACATGTCATCCATTGAAATCAGTTAATTTTAAAATTAGGTTTCATTTTGCAGTTTATTTTAACCTGGCAAATCTACTTGTGCACTCATATGCTCCCAAGCCCTGCCTTTCAAATAATATCTCTTTATGAGATTTTCAAAGGATCATGTAGTTCAGGAATTTTAATTACATTTATCTTTTCTTCCATGTTTTCAGCATTCTGATATGAGCTCAGTAAAATGTTGTATGATTGGCTGTGAATAATAAGCCTATCAATGACTGCTGCAGAGGCTCAGAAGAAAGATTAAATATTTTTACCTCTCACAGCGTCTGTCGCAAAGAGTCGTGCACGTGAAAGCGGCAGGATATTGGGTGCACGAGCACCGCTTGTGCACCGCCTCCATGTCACTAACAAAACCATTGAAAACGAACTAGATACTCGCGCTTGCCGCGTCCCATGTGGAACGGCCTTTAGAGCGTTAACTTTTACGCGTCCAGTGTAGACAGCCTCAAGCCGTAGCGGCACATTGCACACCCGGTGTAGACAGCAACACTGATTATGCCTGACAATCGACCAGAAGTCCGAAAAAAGGACAAGATTGGGTAAAAGAGGATGCGGTCAGCCTATTACTGCTCATATGTGGCTGTTGTTTGTTTGTTTGTTTGTACGTTAACTACTTCGATAGAGACAAAACATGATCAATTATCTGCTGAGCGGAACAATCCGATTCGGTGAGAAGCGCAACACAACCCATTTCAATTCATCAAAACCATATATACCCAAACACACCTTGTTATTGCAGAGCACCAAACAAGGAGACGTGTGGAACCTGCGCTTTAGGGGCATTCACCAATAGAGAGGTCTGCTCTCTACTCCTAGAGGTGATAACTGTGACAGAAATGTGGTGCTGCACAATGCATGGTGTGGGCGAGAGTGTCTTTGGATGTCAGAAAGGAAGATGATGAGAAAAGTCATCGACATTTTTCTGCTCTCTCTGAATTTATTTGATCTATTCATCCATTTATATATCTATTTTAATCTTGGCTGGGTTTCCCATAGCATTTAAGTAGTACTTAATCTCATTTCCCAAAAGCATCGTTATCTAAGTAGTTTGTAAAAACTTTAAGAATTTAATGCTCTTGAACCGCTCTTAAGTCCATTAAGTGCAACATTAACATATCTTTCACAGTTCATCAAAGACAATGGGACAATTAATAAATTGTATTAATACACTATATTGCCAAAAGTATTCGCTCATCTGCCTTTAGACGCATATGAATTTAAGTGACATCCCATTCTTAATCCATAGGGTTTAATATGACGTCGGTCCACCCTTTGCAGCTATAACAGCTTCAACTCTTCTGGGAAGGCTTTCCACAAGGTTTAGGAGTGTGTTTATTGGAATTTTTGACCATTCTTCCAGAAGCGCATTTGTGAGGTCAGACACTGATGTTGGACGAGAAGGCCTGGCTCGCAGTCTTCACTCTAATTCATCCCAAAGGTGCTCTATCGGGTTGAGGTCAGGACTCTGTGCAGGCCAGTCAAGTTCTTCCACACCAGACTCGCTCATCCATGTCTTTATGGACCTTGCTTTGTGCACTGGTGCGCAGTCATGTTGGAACAGGAAGGGGCCATCCCCAAACTGTTCCCACAAAGTTGGGAGCATGGAATTGTCCAGAATCTCTTGGTATGCTGAAGCATTCAGTGTTCCTTTCACTGGAACTAAGGGGCCAAGCCCAGCTCCTGAAAAACAACCCCACACCATAATCCCCCCCTCCACCAAACTTCACAGTTGGCACAATGCAGTCAGACAAGTACCATTCTCCTGGCAACCACCAAACCCAGACTCGTCCATCAGATTGCCAGATGGAGAAGCGTGATTCGTCACTCCAGAGAACGCGTCTCCACTGCTCTAGAGTCCAGTGGCAGCGTGCTTTACACCACTGCATCCGACGCTTTGCATTGCACTTGGTGATGTATGGCTTGGATGCAGCTGCTCGGCCATGGAAACCCATTCCATGAAGCTCTCTACGCACTGTTCTTGAGCTAATCTGAAGGCCACATGAACTTTGGAGGTCTGTAGCGATTGACTCTGCAGAAAGTTGGCGACCTCTGGGTACTATGTGCCTCAGCATCCGCTGACCCCTCTCTGTCATTTTACATGGCCTACCACTTCGTGGCTGAGTTGCTGTCATTCCCAATCGCTTCCACTTTGTTATAATACCACTGACAGTTGACTGTGGAATATTTAGTAGCGAGGAAATTTCATGACTGGACTTGTTGCACAGGTGGCATCCTATCACAGTACCACGCTGGAATTCACTGAGCTCCTGAGAGCGGCCCATTCTTTCACAAATGTTTGTAGAAGTAGTCTGCATGCCTAGCTGCTTCATTTTATACACCTGTGGCCATGGAAGTGATTAGAACACCTGAATTCAATTATTTGGATGGGTGAGCGAATACTTTTGGCAATATAGTGTATATTTTGATATTTGTAAAGCCATTGTTAACTATTGCAGAGGATTAAAAAGTGTTGAAAAAATCGCTATGAAATCAGTAGGCAGTCACCGCAGTCTGTGCATGCGACATGATAGGTCTAAATATACATGACACGTAATAAAATACAACCAGAGCTCGAGTTGAGGGGGGTTGTGAGGGAATGGCATCCCCCTTGTAACAAGAAATACCAAAAAGCATCCCCCTTGTAAAACCACCATTCCTCATATACCATCCTCTTTAGATTAATTGTGTCATGTATTACTCAGAACTAATCTACGTTTGATAAATAACAGACTTTAAATAATGGTGATTGCCGATCAGAATTAGATTTCGACATGTGTAAAGTTGCCAGATTTCTATAGGTGAAATCACCTTAACAAATCTTATCATTTGAACAGTTAGGAAATATTCTGCAAGGTGATGCTTTAGAAACACAATCTGGCAACCATGAGCACATGAGCTCTCTCTCTCCACTGAGAAAAGACACCGGTTTTCTGAAAACACTGGCAGGTATGTCGGAGTTTAGTGATGGGTTGAGTTGTCCTTCCTAGTGTTCACATGAATGTTACGCCACTGAAGGTAATGCAAGTTTTCGAAAGTTTCACGCACTTTTAAAATTGGCCAAGGGAATAGGACAAGGAAATCTTTTGTCTTTAAAAAAAGAGAGAGAACAGGAGACAAGATATTGCTATGACAAGTGTTCAGTTACAACGTGTACATGTTTTTAACTCAGTGGGTTTCGCCCATAAAACGCTTTTGTGTGTAGAACAACTGTTACACCACTGCTTAAGCATCCTTCATAGAAACAGCCCAAACTTCTTTTACTAGTTCAGTTATTGGAGTAGAAAAAATGGGAGTCTGTGACAGTGGGCGAGCGATCTTGAACATTTTTTTTTTGTTTTTTTTTCATTATCATAATGGGGATTCTTTTCACAGAATTCATCATAAAATACAATAGCAGACGGTAACAGGTGCATATGATGGCCATGTTTCCTAAGAGTCAATGAAGTGACGCACATATTTGTCCAGATCTATTAAATTAAAAATATATTTTTAAAAAATGCAATTCACACTAACCATTTACTTGAATAGACCTCTTCTATGATGAGCACATTTTCATATTTTCAAGTCATATTGATATATTTTTTTCTGGGGCTTTAAGTAAAAAATATCATGTGGTGTCAAGAGACAGTAAAAAAAAAAAAAAAAATCTAATTCAAGTCTCATTAAAAGCTGGAATTACTGAAAAAAATAAATGTTGGCATGACTAGTACAGAATAATATTTTTTATTGATATTTCTTAAAATATTAAGCAGTGAAACAATTTTGTTTTAAAATTTGATTGATATTTAAAAATGCTTTTGTCCACCAAAACAAAGTTGTGGTGTAAACAACATGTAGGTAGCCATTTTGTTGTTTATGTTGACCATAAAAAAAACATAAAAGAGAGGGGACTCCTTTAGACCCTCAAGACTGAGTGTGAAGTTTTAAAAAACATCTGATATTTATTTTGACATTTTTATGAAAAGGCACATTTTGTTCAAGACATTTGGTGTAACCTTGAGAAAACTTGATATTTTTTGACTGAAAAATTAATAATAATAATAATAATAATAATAATAATATATTATATATGAAAAATGTATTTGAAAACATTTTGGAAATTAATGATTAAATTGATTATACTCTCATGTAGTCAAGGTGCAAAGAAAGTATTATTATATTTTTTACTTGATAGTTGTAGAAAATGCTATAAAGGTTTTTCAAAAATGTATGAAACAAAATTGGACACAAAGATTACATTTCTGAGAACTTGACACAAGTGTTTTAAATGAGATTTTTAAAAGATTTCTAATTTTAACACCTTAGACAACCTTAAAGTTCTACTTTATAATGAGCGATCTGCGTGCTGGTTTGGGAAACAGGCATTACTCTATCGTAAAATAACAAGCAACATCAGTTAAGATGATCGTTAAAACTTAAGTTGCAACGTTATTGGGAAACCCAGCCCTTGTCTATTAAGATGCTCTTATCTGTAGGATTATTCCAGAGCACTTGTAAATCTATGAGCATTTTCAATACTAATTAAGTTATGATGGCTTTGGGAAACAGGAGGCAAAATTAAGATGAATCGTAAGATGTATTCTACAATCTAGGCTTAAAATGCTTTTGAGAAACAAGGCCCAGAGCTGCACAGTTCGCTCACATCTATAATTAAAAACTTGCTATTAGAAATTTGAACCCATTCACATGTGAGCGATAAGCTTTGTGTCTATCTTGGAAAATCCACAAATGTAGCATATTCAGGGCGGGTTTACGATTTCTGAGGCCCCAACAACTGACCAACCTGGGGCCCCATTTCAAAATTTTTTGCTTAAAACATTACAAAATTTATTTTAAATCATAATTTTAAATTCTTCCTATCAGCCATTGTGGCCAAGTACATTCAAAATGTTTAATGAAATAAAAATCTTGTTAAAGATGATTAATGCATGTTTTCCAGTTTTTCCACAATACAGTGATAAAAAAAAGCTATATTTACTGTACCCACATATATTTTTACAAAACACTCTTTTGTGTGTGTGTGTGTGAGAACAGGGTGTGCAAAACTACTCAACCCATTATATTGTCATATATGTATATATGTCATTATAATATGATACAGTAATTTTATTATTACTTTGAGGATTTGTTGTATACAATAGTAATATATTTCTGTTTTATTTACTTTCAACTGGAGCTTATATTCTGATGCTGCAGTGTATTGTTCACCATGTTGCATAAGGCTGTATTTTATGTAAGCATCGTAGGTAACATTCGTTACAGTATTGTAACAGTAAACATACAAGGCACGTCGGCCCCTCAGAACACTAGAGCAGCAGGGGGAAAAACATTGATTTATCAAGCTGTAACATCTGAACAGGCTCCCATCCACCAGAGGGAGCCCTCACCTGAATATTGAACTCTTGTCACTTCCTGTTCCTGCCACATCAGTTCCTGTTTGGACATTCTCCATGTATATAAGCCATATGCCCACAGTGTCACCTTGAGAAATATTGCCAGTTATCTGCCTTACCAAGCGTTGTTTCTCTGTCATTGTTTTGTCTATTGTTATGACCATTGCTTACATTTGCTGGATTTATGTCTCTGGATTACTGTTTTTGGATTTGTTGCCTGAGGACCGATTTATCTGTGTTCTGACCCAAGCCTGTGACCTGACTACATTTAAAGAATACTGTTTGAATTGTTTGAGCAACCCCTCTAATAAATATCTGCAAATGGATCCCACTCAGCCTACCTCATCCTTACACAAGTGCTGAAACTTTGCATGGTGCAGAATAATCTGGAAACATGTTAAACATTGTAACAGTCACCTCTTTGCAGCCTGAACTTGTTCGGAATGTTAAATCTTAGTGACACCTGTGCTAAAAACAATCTAGACGCAGTGCAAAGATTGAAACAGAACACAGGTGTCTCGACATGTTTTTGAAACCTGAAGTTCTTTTTAACTAGACACAGTGTCTACAAATGTTCCAGTCCTGCATGAGACACTAAAGAAAAAGTGAGACATGATGCAGCATTCAAGGACGTTCGTCCAGCACATTTACATAGAAAAACAATGGAAAAAACAGGGTAGATGCACGCAAAAATACATTCAGTGTGAACGGGCCCTCATCCATTTGCACGCGAGAGTTCATGGGCGAAACAAGTTCAGAAGGCCTGTATAGTTTTTTTCATAAATTACAAACCCGAACCCAAAGTCCTACTGACCCGAACCCGGCGGCTTCGTGAACCGTTCTGAGACCGCAGACAACAGCGTATTCGCACGTGTACCTAGAACAACATGTCATCCCTCAAGCGGGTTTGCTGAGCTTTCCTACCAAGGCGGGGGCCTCTGACGTCCGGGGCCCCACGCAATTGCATGGTTTGCATGGTGGTTAAAACCGCTACTGAGCATATTGACAGCGTTGCAACAAAAAACTTGTAAAATGCATCTGATGTATACTTTGCTATCGCAAAATCTTGGACACGTCTTCTGGGTGGAGGTAATATTCCCTCTGCGCTGTATCACGCAGCTGCGCTCTAGAGACGCAATCCATAATTTAATGAACTGTACGCAAAAATAAGAGCAGGAGAAATTGAGAGGTAATCAAATAAAATGCTAAATATTATTCTGTTTGCCCAACAAGTCAGGCATGTGTGTCCTTTATCTAGATGTGAGACTTGAAGAGAACAAGCTTAAAGATGTTGAACTTTGACACAGTAACACTAAATTCAGCATGTTTCTTGTAGAATCTCCATGCCATGTGTTCCTCTAATAGACTATTCGTATTAGTAGTTGACAGATAATGTATAATTAATATAATAACATTATGACGAACATAATGTATAAGCAGGGTTGGGGAGTAAGGAAATACATGTAACGGGATTACGTATTTAAAATACAAAATATAAGTAACTGTATTCCACTACAGTTACAATTTAAATCATTGGTAATTAGAATACATTTACATTCAAAAAGTATTTTGATTACTGAAGAGATTACTTTGCATTTTATTGTTTGTTTCATTTAATATTTAGTCCTTTCAGATGGAAAACATTTATACATATAAATGATGCGATCCAAAGTGCATTTGAACAGCGGTGAAACACTTTCTTATGATGTGTTACATTCATACGAGCAGACAGAGAAGTAAGTTTGAAGTAAGTTTGGAGCAGAAGAAATAGAAATAAACCTTGTGTAAATTGTCAGCTTTACGCTAAGCTTAAATGCTATTTCTAGCCATTTTACATGCACGTTACCAGGCACGATCATAATTTTCAACAAGAAAATTCACGTTGGATCATAATTTCTTTTTTCTAGTAAGACCTTTGATATTAGGGCAAAAATCGTATTCTTGATCATAATTTTTGTATTGTTTTCCTGTAAAATAAATATCTAAAAATCCTTAAAACAAGATCAATTTGATTGATCTTGTTTTAGAAACAACACTGCATAAGATATTTAGGTTTTTCAGAGAATGTATTTTTAACATGTGCATTTTGTCTTACTGTACTGGTTGAAACTGAGTTTTTATAGTCAAAACAAGTGAAAAAATCTTTTACTGTTACTGACCTTGAGTAATCTAATGGAGTATGTTACAAATTAAATTTTACAGCATGTATTCTGTAATCTGTAGTGGAATACATTTCAAAAGTAACCCTCCCAACCCTGTGTATAAGGAATGTTAATAAAAATATTTATTAAAATGGTTGTATTTATTCTTGTAGTGTTTAATACAAAGCAGGAAATAGGAAAATGCATATTCTTTGGTGTGTTGGTGTCACAGTCTGTCTCTATCATCATCTTCAAGGACTCTTATTTTGAAGTTTTCCCCCGGACTTCATTTCCCATAATGCACTGCCCTCATCACTTCCATCTGTTTCTTATTATTCTCATCTGTATTCCATTCACTCATGAGTTCCTTTTGTATAAATATCCTCTAGTTTTACCCACTCCTTTGTCAGTCCTTGAGTCTACTGAGGGTGGTTGATGCTGCCTCTGTCCATACCAACTTCTTGGGTTTACCTTTAAGAAGAGAGGAGATGGGTGCAGCAATTATGCAAAATTCACTTTTACATGGTTTTTGAACATAAATGTGAGTTGGCAGTGTGTGTACACAACCACCCTACAATGTTAAAAGTCCACCCACTCCTCTTTCTTATATTTCTATTAATCTAAAACAGTGTCTCAAAGTGATTGGTTTTCATTTTGTTAGAGCAGGCCTCACCCACGACTGGTGATGGACTCCACCCTATTTTCATAGATCCTTCCCTGAGTGATCTACACACAGTCTGCCATTTTTTTCCATGCTGGAGCAGCTACGGTGAGAAGAATAATGTCTCAGCTTCGTAAGCATCATAAGTGTTCTGTTGTTGGTTGTAAAAGTGAATATAAGAGTCTACATGTACTCCTTCAGAGCCACTGAAGATGCAGTGGACGAGTTTTGTTTTTGAAGCAAATGAGCACCAAAACATACCAAAATTTGTGTATGTTTGTGCAAATCATTTTACACTGGACTGCTTTGTGAATGAGGGTCAATATAAAGCAGGATTTTCCAAAAATTTGATTCTCAAGCATTAGATCAGTACCAACTGTTCATGTTCCAGCTTTATATCCTGAAGATGTAAGTATAAACTTTATATTTTATGAATGTTTGCAAATCGCCTTTCCGAATGTGCTTATTAGCTGATTCCACGGCTAATGCAGTTAAAGTTACCATTGTCTCTGATTGTATTCACGGAGACCGGAGCTATGTCATTATTTTTACTGAAAGAGGCGGAGAGCAGCAGCTCATTTGCATTTAAAGTGACACACGCGAAAACAGCATGTTTTTGATTCCACCCAAAAAGAGGCATTTACAACATAACAAATTATCCGTGCGGTATTTTGAGCTGAAACTTCACGGACACATTCTGGGGACAACTGAGACTTATATTACATCTTGTAAAAAGGGAAATAATAGGTCTCCTTTAATGTTTAGATTTTGTATTTGTTCCAATCCAGCGATTGTGATTAAAGGATTTAAAGTTTTTACTCCTGTGTCTCTTCTCTTCCTTTTCCACTCCAAGACACCTACGTTACAGTTGGAGTTTCAGAAATGGCTACAATCTATCTGAACATGAATATTAATAGTAATTCAAGTATGTCATTATTATTTCAAAAAGTGGTATGGATGTGGGATTGATTATTTTGCACTCTCTATATATTTTAGTTCCTGTACTTGTAAAACACTCTTCAATTAAGTCAAGAATGTTTGAAGGTGAATTTAATTTGGTCAATGCTAAGGGTTAGTCTCAGTCTCAGACAGCAGGAAATGGCCACAGACCATTCACAGCAAGCATGATGTAAATTGCAGCATAAATTGCAAGAGCTGTCAGACAATCCATTCTGATTGGCTGGTAGCTCTCATGAGGTGCACAGGTTATCATTTTATCAGATAACAAAATGTTGTTTAGAAGTTACCAGGCTACAACAATGAGTACTTCTTTGGAAGAACTATAGTTGAAAACTACTTGACTTTTGATTAGATTTGCAAAAGCTTGCAAAAAAAAAAAAAAACAGTTAAGAGTACTGCTTTAAACAGATTGTTAAAGCGATTATTTGAATGAGCTACCACTTTGTTGTATGTCATGCCACATTAAATAATAAAAATTAGTACAAAAAAATAAATAAAAAAAACACTCGGGGTGCCTCAAAGAAATTGCCAAGGGCCTCTCAATGTCTAGAACCGGCCCTGAATCACTGATTGCTGTGTAGGTAGACATAATAAAGTAGGGTGACCACAGTGTATTAAATTAATATGTAAGATGCAATTATTCCATTAATATGATTTTCTGGAACATATATATTTTTTATTTAACATTGTACCATGGTGAAAACTGAGCCTTGTTTATTTATTTATTTGCATTTCCTGAACTGTCAATATCTGCATATTAATGTCAGGTGCTGAAGTAAATAATTCCAAAAAATTTTCTGGTTCCTTTCATAACCTCAGTTCCCTGATGGAGGGAACGAGACGTTGTGTCAATGTAGTGACACTAGGGGTCACCCTTGGGAGCCCCAAACACCTCTGATCTTTGAGAAAAGGCCAATGGGAATTGGCGAGTGGAATTTGCATGCCACTCCCCTGGACATACGAGTATAAAAGGAGCTGGCTCACAACCACTCATTCAGGTTTTGTGCTGAGGAGCCGAGACAGGGTCCCAGCCATTTAAGTGGGTAGTTCAGTGTTGTGGCAGGAGGGACACAATGTCTCGTTCCCTCCATCAGGGAATGGAGGTTATGAAAGTAACCAGGATGTTCCCTATCTGTCACTCACTCGACATTGTGTCAATGTAGTGACACTAGGGGTCCCTATAAGAAACGCCACAACTAGCTGAACTGTGTTACGTGGACTAGCGGTGCGAGACGGGCAAACCATTGCGTGCCTCCTAGCCAGCGCACCTGGCCATCATGTAACCCTGCCCAGCGCTCCTATGAGCGTCGTACGGTCCCCCGCACCTCGGGGACAAGTCGACTGCTCAAAATGGGGACAGGCCGCCCCACCCATAGCCTCTTCTCTTCTTTTTTTCTCCCCAATAAAAAGTGGAAATCGTTCAGTTGGGGGCCATAAGTGTTCATGTTGGGGGGTGTCTTTTCCCAAGGGGAAGACACCGCAGAGATCACACCCTGTCCGAAGGGGAGGCGATTGTGTGGAAATACGTCACATGGTCTTACCGTGTCTTGGCGGCAGGTCGCATGTGGTGAAGTCCCCATGGTAGGTTATACCCAGAGAGGATGGAGCTCTACAAACACGGCAACTGGTGGCAGAGGGGGACTCTGCCCAAAGAAGACGTGGATTTACCAATGGGGAAACCGTCTCGCGGGAGATATATCCCACGGAGTTACATACAGGCAACCAGCGAATATGGAGCATCTACCCCAGTACAGGGCCTATTAGCACACATACTGGGCCGGCATCTAATTTCTCCACAAACTCGCCTCGCCTGACGTGATGGCATCAATGACCCAGTGGGCGACCCTCTGTTTGGCAAAAGCGCTCCCTTTCCGCTGTCCTCCAAAGCAGACAAAGAGCTGCTCAGAGCGTCTAAAGCTCTGCGTGTGATCCAAATATATGCGCAAAGCACACACCATATACAGCAATGACAAGGCTGGGTCTGCCTCCTCCTGTGGCAGTGCTTGCAGGTTCACCACCTGATCCCGAAACGGGGTCGTGGGAACCTTGGGCACATAGCACACGCACACTGCAGAGAACAAACCCTGTCAGGGTCTCGGGACCATGTGAGAATATTCCGGACCGAACACCAGGCACTTGTCGCTGACATGCCTGCAGGTCCCCTACCCTCTTGATGGATGTGAGCGCAGTCAGGAGGGCAGTCTTCAAAGAGACCGCCTTTAGCTCAACTGACCCTAGGGGCTCAAACGGGGCTCCCCGCAGGACCATGGAGAGATCCCATGAGGGAATGATGCACGGTCTGGGAGGATTCAACCTCCTCGCGCCTCTAAGGAACCTGATGATCAAGTCGTGCTTCCCGAGTGATCTACCGTCAACTGCATCGTGGTGTGCTGCAATAGCAGCCACGTATACCTTCAAGGTGGAGGGCGACAGCCACCCCTCCAGCTTCTCCTGCAGGAAGGAAAGCACCAACCCGACTGCGCATCTCTGGGGGTCTTCGCGTCGGGAAGAACTCCACTTAGCGAACAGATGCCACTTCAAGGCATACAGGTGCCTCATAAATGAAGCCCTAGTCTGAGTAATCGTGTCAACCACTGCGGGCGGTAGGCCACTTAGGTCTTCCACGTCCCGTCCAAAGGCCATACATGGAGATTCCAGAGGTCTGGTCGCAGGTTCCAGATGGTGCCCTGTCCCTGAGAGAGGAGATCCTTCCTCAGGGGATTTCACCAGGGAGAAGCTGTCATGAGGGATATGAGGTCCGAGAACCAAGTCTGGGTGGGCTAGTAGGGTGCTACTATAATGACTTGCTCCTCATCCTCCCTGACCTTGCACAGGGTCTGTGCAAGTAGGCTCACTGGGGGGAATGCATACTTGCACAGCCCCCGGGGCCAGCTGTGTGCCAGTGCATCTGTGCCGAGGGGAGCCTCGGTCAGGGCGTACCAGAGCGGGCAGTGGCAGGATTACCGGGAAGTGAACAGGTCTACCTGCGCTTGACCGAATCGACTCCAAATCAGCTGGACCACCTGGGGGTGGAGTCTCCACTCTACCCTGAGCGTGACCCACCATGACAGCACGTCTGCTGTACTGTTGAGGTTGCCTGGGATGTGAGTGGCTCGCTCATCACTGCTGACTCCAGAGGAGGAGACGCGGGCGAGTTGCAACATGCGACGCGAGCGCAAACCACCTTGGCGCATTGCCGTGTTGTCCATCCAGACCAACACGTTCTTGCCCTGCATCAACGGCCAAAGCCTTTGCAGGGCGAGCAACACTGCCAGCAACTTGAGGCAGTTGATATGCCAACGCAGTCGCGGCCCTGTACAGGAGCCCACGGCTGCGTGACCATTGCACACAGCTCCCCAGCCACACTCGGAGGCATTTGTCATAACCACGACATGCCTGGACACTTGCACTAAGGCGACCCCTGCCCGTAGAAATGCAAGGTCCGTCCAAGGGCTGAACAAGCGGTGGCAGATTGGCATGATGACCACGCGATGTGTGCCATGGCGCCATGCCCATCTCGGGACTCGAGTCTGAAGCCAGTGCTGAAACGGTCTCATATGCATCAACCCGAGTGGCGTGACCGCTGCTGAGGATGCCATATGCCCCAGGAGCCTCTGAAATTGCTTCAGTGGGACCACTGTTCTCCACTTGAATGACTTCAGGCAGTTCAGCACCAACTGCGTACGCTCGCCCGAGAATGCTCTGAAAGAGATGCTCTGTACCAAGGAGAGCTTGCTCTTTTCCCAGTTGACCCGAAGCCCCAACTGACTGAGGTGTCTGAGCACCAGGTACCTGTGCGCACACAACAACTCTCGAGAATGAGCTAGAATCAGCCAGTCATCAAGATAGTTGAGGATGCAGATGCCCACTTCCCTTAGCGGGGCAAGGGCTGCCTCCACAACTTTCGTGAAGACGCTAGGCAACAGGGACAGATCGAAGGGGAGGACCTTGTACTGGTATGCCCGGCCCTCGAAGGCGAACCGCAGAAAGGGCCTGTGCCAAGGTAAAACCGAGACGTGGAAGTACGTGTCCTTCAGGTCTACCGCCGCGAACCAATCTTGATGCCGGATGCTCGCTAAAATGCATTTCTACGTCAGCATCTTGAACAGGAGTCTGTGCAAGGCCCAGTTCAGTACTCGCAGGTCCAAGATTGGCCACAACCCACCATCTTTCTTGGGCACAATGAAGTAGGGGCTGTAGAACCCCTTCTTCATCTCGGCTGGAGGGACAGGCTCTATCGCATCTTTCCGCAGAAGGGTCATGATCTACGCATGCAGGGCAGTGGCGTTCTCACCCTTCACTGAGGTAAAATGGACACCGCTGAACCCAGGCGGGTGCCTGGTAAACTGAAACACATAGCCGAGTCGGACGGTCCTGGTCAGCCATCATGACGGGTTGGGCAGTGCAAGCCATCCCTCCAAGCTCTGGGCGAGGGGGACCAAGGGGACAATCATGTCGGACATACCAGTGGGTGGGGCCTTGCGGTGGGGCGGAGCCGGAGGCGCCATGTTGAGGGGGCTCGAACCCCGAGCTCATGGCCGTGCTGAGTCTGGGGACATCGAAGCACTTACCTGGCTCCGGGTACCCACCATAGGACTGGTCAGCGACAGGAGAGGAAGGGAACATCCTTGTAACCTGTCACAACCAGCCAGGCGTGGGTGTGTTTGTGCCGCAGCTGGGCGCGCAGGGGCAGGGGGCCCGCCTCTGCAGCGCCATGCCTGCCGTAAATGTGCGGTGTCCGGTGATCGTGATAACGCGGCCGTAAACACTGGGTGTGTGACCCAGGGAATGAGGAAACCACTCTTTTTCTGAAAATTTGGGTACCTCAGCCCCTTGGGCATGTGGAAAAATCAAAAGAAAAGGCAACAAATTATTCTCTTCACGGCCCTCCACTTGGGGATGGAATGGTCTGCTTACCACCTTCAGGCCTGTAGCGGGTCTCCACATCCCTGGGTCACCCATCTCAGGGGCGCTTAGAAGCCTTCTTTGGGTTCTTGGTGGCGGGCCATGAGACAGGGTGTGTCTGCTTCCTGCGGGGGGCTCTACGCCGGGGCCGGGCCACTGACCCGGGCTGCGGCAGAGCCGGTGTCGTTGCTGCAGGGGGGCGCCCCTGGTGACGAGGCTCAGGGGCGTTCTCTGCACTCAACCGGTGAACGAGGGGGAGAAACTGCTGTAAAGCGCCGTAAATCCAGCAGCTGAGGATTTACTTCATCAGAGATACCACTTCAAGGCATGGAATGGAATGGCAGAGGGATTCAGCTCACTGAACACAACCGCTCAGCTCCGTATATGTATATATATTAATTTACTTGTGCATTTGTCTTCTGGACTTTGGAAAATAATTATGTAACATTCTAAAATAATCACATTTTATGACTAAATATTAAGCCTAATATTTGGATATATTAACTGGCTTACCAACTCCATTGATAAAAGTGTCATTTATTTGTTTAGGCTAATAAATTCATTATAATGTAACATGGGGCTAAATAGAAAAGAAATTTAGTGCTAAAAAATTTTAAATTTGTGAACAGCAATTGTTGTTAAAGTTACAAAAAAAACTTTTGTGCTTCATTTCTTAAACACAGTTTTCCCTTGGCACACCCAAAGCCTTGTTTCTGGCTATGGCTTTCTAATGATCCAAATATATCAATACAAGTTATTAAACATTCCTTATTCTCTGATAAACTGTGAAAATGAGAGAAAGATACATTTAAGTTGCACTTATGAATTTAGAGCAGTTCAAAGCCCTCTTTAATTTATGAATTTTTTACTTTACTACTTTTATGCTTTTTGGGAAACGCGCCGTAGAGATTAAGTACTACTTTAGTGATACTAACGTTCTACTTAGTGCCTCTGGAAACGCAATGGACAGGTGGTGGCGTAGTGGACTAAAGCCAATGCTCAAGGGGGATTGTCCCTGTAATAAGGGCACTGTAAGTCGCTTTGGATAAAAGCGTCTGCCAAATGCATAAATGTAAATGTAAATGACAGAAAAGTGTAATGAGACAAAAAATTTCCAGTTCAGGACTGGTCACCCTACTACATTATATGTAAAGCCTACCTACACAGCAATCAGCTCTTCAAACATCTGAGTTATGTAATAACCTAGACAATGTATCGACAATCTTTTTATAAACATTTTTAAAAGCCAATGCATTCCACATACTGCTCTGTGCTTCACTACAACGGTCCAATGGATCACGCTGTGCGCAGATTCGCCACACCTTTTGATAAAGATTTTGATAGCTGACTGAGCTAAATAAAACAGGCTGTGTGCCTAAGAAGTAGGCTAAGAAATTTTGCATGCAGATGTGAGGGATTTCAATAGGCTATTTCTAAAACAGACAACTAATATTTCTCTGGCACACATAGGTTGCAGAGCCCATGCCTACACATAAGAATGTTGGCACAAAGCCGTTTATAGACCCTTCCCTAACTAGAACGGTTTGTGTCACAGGCATTCCTTAGTGCGGTTGCTTAATGAGAGAGAGATAATATGTAGTTGCAATAAAAGTTGAGCAGCGGTGGATAATTATTCTGTTGCACGGCATTAAAGAACTGATGATGATGCGGGTTGACCAATCAGTGGAAAGGTGCGTTTCATGCCCACCCACATGTGCAAACCAAATATGTATCTATTTTCTACCCATGAACAATTTTGAAAAAGAAACTATCAAAACATACACAGCTGTTCTCTCTACCTGTAGCTTTGGTCTTCAGCAGTCAACACCCAATTGCATTGCATCACCTACTGGTGAGAACGTATAGCACCAGGTTGAGATTGTGCATCAGTACGCTGCTGCTTTTCCTGCAGTTCCCAGATGTGGAAGGTTGAATTTTCAAACGAATTTGAACCACTGGATTTGAGGAAGTTAATTTTAACTGTCGAAAAATCTAGATGGTATTTTCAAATGAACTGAATATTTTGGAAATGAACTTTGGTTATATTTGGTGAATGTTCACTTTTAAATTTTTAATAATGAAATTAGTTGTGAAATGATTCCAAATGAAATATTCAATGCTTAAATTATACAACCATGTTAAATTTCAGTCTCCCAAAATGCAAGCACTGTAAATGCAATGCATTTAAATGCAAGCACTGTAAATTCAATGCATTTAAAGACTAAAGTCTTTGAAGCATAAAAGCATGGTGAATTGCTCTAATCAAAAAAATAAATGCATTGTATTATTAGTGCTTGCATTGCACTGACAATACAATGCATTTATTTTTCGATTAGAGCAATTCACCAAGCTTTTATGCTTCATAGACTTTAGTCTTTAAATGCATTGAATTTACAGTGCTTGCATTTAAATACATTTAGCTCCATACTAATGTCAAAAGAAAATAAAAACAGGGCATAAGCCTACCCATATGCTTCAGCATACATCACCCTAATACATGCTTATAACATTCACAGCATTTTAAATCACTCAAAACATTTTATTCATTTAACACATGCTTAAATCACTCACAGTATTTTACTTATTTTCAACCAGGCTTTAAGGACATGCATCGCAGTTTAAAACAATAGAATTATCATTCCACATGTTCTCATTACATATTTTCACGTATTACACTTATTTGGAAAACACTCTGGGCTATAAATCATTAAATAAGATATGATTAAAACTAAATTTACATACCCAGTTCTTGCACGTGTGAACAAACATGGTCAAACTCCACACATGCAATCCATATGCATCCTTCAAAAATAACCCATAACAAACCCAGAGTTATAAAATATAACTCTTGTGAACACATATTTAACCCTTGTGCACCCTTTGTTACGGGTGCATTATTTAGGCCTTTGGGGTATAATTTGATCTTAAACAAAAACTGTGTAATTTTGTACCATAATCATGTTTTTTTTTTTTTTTTTTTTTTTTTTTTTAAACAAATGTAATAACACTAACCTCACTCATTTAAAAACTCTAAAGTTATGCAGTTCTTTGTGGGGTTGTGGTATTTTATTTTATTTATTTATTTTACCTTATTTACTTCTAAATTACTAAACTACACAATTTTCATGTAAAAAAAGAACATTGTATGTCATTTTCACTTCAGTGAAGATCTACATTTCTCAATTTAATTCAGGGAGAAAATATGAAAAAGGTGTCATGCATTAGAGGCAGATTGCTTCCATCTGCTGAAAAAACAAAACAAACTTAAATTACAATTGTATAACCAGTATACAATTATAACCAGTAGATTGCTGCAGAGGTCCACTAATTTGCCTGGTTGTAGCAAGCAGATTTGTGATCTTATCACAAGTTATGCATTTGAAGTGTTAGTTTTTGCAATGATGCCACATTATGATTACAAACCAGGCTTAGAGTAAGATTTTTGTTACCCATCATTTATTTCAAACATCCCAATTCAATAGAATACATTAATAAAAAAAATGTCAATAAAACCAACAGCAATAAACAGAAATGAACAGGAATGAATGGTGATAATACATTTTGTGTAAGACTTAGAATACAATTTTGCTCCCACCTCTAAGCGTAAACTTTCTCACAGTGGAAAAAATCAATTGTCTAAAACTAAGCCTTTGATCTGTGTGTGTGTGTGCGTGTGTCTGTTTGTGCATGTTGGTGTGCATGCGTGTGTGTAAGTATGCTTAGTGTGTGCTAGGTATTATTGCCTCCCCCTTTCATTTATGTGTGTGTGTGTGTTTGTATGTTTTCCATTCTGGATGTGTTATGGTCTCACCCCTTCATTTCTGTGTGTATTCTGCATTGTGGCTATTGATTTTATTGGACAAATAATAAAAATAAAAATATGCTTGTTTTATCCTCTCACCCATTAATTTCCTATGTGAGGTCAAGTGATTTTTTTTTTTTTTTCACACCACCACACAACCTCAATCCAGCCCAATTGTGTGTGTGTGTGTGTAGATAGAAAATGTAGGAAAAGTCACCAAATCTCATGCCACTGAGATGAATGAAGCTGAGATGGAGCAAAGTTCAAAAGGGGTAAAATTTTACCCCAAAGCTACATAAGGGTTAATGCAATCTAACAACATTTTGTGTATATTTTTATATTTACCCAAAGAATTATCAACCGATGAACAAAACCGGGAGCTCTATTGCACAATGCATATTCTCACGTCTCCAACACGAAAGCGTGCCAGAAAGCAGGTGTCGCAAAACTCCAGTGTCGCAAAACTCCGGTCATAAAGGGGCCACGTCTAATTTATGTCTAGAGTTAAATTACATTAAATTTCTCCACTTGGCTACATTAATATTAAATATAAATATGAAGTATTGAAATTGTCTGTAATTAGTTGAATATGGCATCAGAGTGATATTTAAAATATGGACAAAGGGTGACATATCGATGATGTAGGCAACAGATCAAAGTAGGACATTTTGGTGGTGCAGGCAAAAAGTTGCTTTAGGGACGTATTGTCCTGAGAGTGTGCTGGACTGACAGTAAATCTCTTTTGACTGCTGTAACACACCTTTTTTATTTTGCTGTTGGAGCAAATAGGAACATATATATATATATATATATATATATATATATATATATATATATATAATATATATAATATTTGCTGTGATCTCCCATTAAGTGCTTTAGACGTTTAGCCCGCTAGTTTACTTCCACAGTCTAAACTTGGAAAAGTCAAAAGTATCCATATGCATGGTGAAAAAGCTTGTTTGACACATTCTCATGTCTGTGTTTACATTTCGTAAATCTGAACATGTCTCGATGTATGCAAAGCACTATGTAATGTCCGTATGGGTGTAGTCTGTTTTGCGTGTGCACAGCATTTATACACGAGACCCCTGCTGATCAAGTACATGTACAGGACATGACATTAAAGAAAAACTATGCAAGGTGAGTCTATGTGAGGGTGTATAGACAGTCATGTGAAGTGGAAAGCATAGTAAGTGCTTCACAGTCCATCTGGGCCCAATCATGATTGTGAGCCAAGCTTGTCGCTAGGGAGATCTGAAGCAGCACTCAGAAGCTGTCTTCCAATTACCTGATCCAATTTGCATTCAGTGCACGAGAGCAGCAATGTGTAAGACTGTGATAGCCTGACAGCCTAAGGTCTCTTTCTTTCCTCTGCTCTTTGTAGAGTAGTGGTATTAGCTTCAGTGAAAAAAAAGAAAAAGCCTTGAACAAACAACTTGACCACTGTGGCATGGTGAAGACATAATGATTCATCATTTTCAGCACAGAGAAACTCTTTAACCCTGAATACTAAAAGAATATGGTGCATAAAGTCTAGTGCATCTGTATAATATAACATTTATCACAAATAACAATGAAAGAGATATTTTCCATTGTGATAGTGAGGGCTTCATGTAATCTGTATTATGATATATTTGTATATTTTTTTATGAATAACATAAATACATATTGATTACATGAACTATTGATTAGAAACATTCACTAATGTTTCATGAAATAAGTGTAAATTGGTACTTAATACACTGAAAATTTGTGATTAAAAAATCCAAAAGTAATCAGACTAAAGTACCTAAAAAATTATTTATTTACCCAACACTCTTTATAGTTAAGAATTTTCCAACCCTTCAGTAAGAATCTATGTGAAATAAATGAATATTTTAAGGATCATAATGAATGTGTACAGATAAAATTTCCACCATTAAGCTTTTACCCAACTGCTGTCATCCATGCCCCATACCGGTGACCTGAGAGTTTGACAGCGGTCTGCTTCTTTTCCACCCTTAATACATCACTCACTCTGTAGCTAAGTGGACTATGCTTGCAGGAACTGGCAAAGATTCAGCACTTGTGTGAATTAATTAATTGCTCCAGAAATGTTAACAAGGTCATCGCAATGCTTTTCCTGAAAATGGTAATGAGGTCAGGGCTTATCATGTGAACACTTTGGTCAGTGCTGTCTTTGAGTCGAATCTTTTAATTTAGAATAAGTAGCATTTAGCTACACACAACAAAAATGTTGGATACAAACAGTTACATGAAGAAGAGTTGAAAAGAAAAAGAGAGCAACAGAGTGAGAGAAACAAAGAAAAATTAGGTTTGGGGCTTCAAGTTACAGAAAATTGCCCATTTGGCTGGAATATTGTCTGTGGTTCAGTTAACATGAGAAAACTAAATGCATATACTGTATACATATGCATTTCATTGTAGTCTTTCTCGTAACTACTTTCCTTTCAATCAGAATGGTCTTTGTCAGTGCTGTGTTATTATGCACTTCATAATATAACCTGCTGTGAAGCCCATTTTTAGAAACTTCTTAGGAGTTCTAATGCTTTTTTGTGTTGTGGTATGGATGCAAGCTGCAGATACCCACAAGTGAAACACAGACAAAGAGCTGCTGCACTCATGAAATACTAAGAAAGAAAAAAGGGATGGAGAGATCCCAAAGGGATCCACAAACTGTGTGAGCGGTGCTCCGGGTCAATGAAAAGTTACAGGGGCCGTTTTGGGGGTCATGTCGACTGTAAAGAGTTTTTGCCTTTTGGAGCACACAAGGGAGACATACATATTAGCACATGTTGTGGAAAAAGAGAAAGATAAAGGGAGAAAGACAGAGAGAGCATCATATTTCTGAGTGTGCAGGCCAAGCTCTCTGGCTGGAGGATGGGAAGACAAGAGCTCTAGGGAAACATCTGGCCTCTGCATGTGTGGCAGATACAGCAGCCCCTCTTTGCTTGGCCCACAGCACTACATTTTCCAGCCAAAAAAGCCCACAGAGAGTGTTAATTATTTCCACACTGATATGGCTGCTAGGATGCCTTAAGAAGACACAGCAAGAGGAGTGTGTAGGAGAAGCGTGTGTTTGAGGGTAACTGTTTGATTTAGGAGGGTTTCTCGAGGACAGAGTGTTGCTGAGAAGATGCATGGCACGAGACTTGTTAAAACCTGTGCATTCTGTCCCATGTGTCGGCCCTATTTCCATTTGAAAGACTTGTGCTGTGCTGCGGCCTGAAGGCACTGGAGGTCAGAGAATTTTGATGGGTGTAAAAGAATGAGATGTCAGTGTTTTACTTCTAATGTGAGTGTGTATGTTGTTGCATGCTTAATGTGTTGCTGAGGGACCGGCTCCTCCTCTGCCCCCCTGCTGTGGCGAGCAGAGAGTTTGAACGTCCACATTCGCCTCATGTGAGCTCAACTGAGAGAAAGGAAAACAAGCAATGGTATTTGTGCTTCTCTTTGGTCTAGCTTGAGGTCAGCTGCCAGACGGTCCCCATGCTGTTACAAGGTCACACATTTTAACACAACCAGGGAATTTGCAGAGCTGAGAGAGAATGAGGTGAGAACAGGGGTCTTAAAAAAGAGCTGGTAACATCTCCAGAGAGAATTTATAAACTGAATCCAAAACAGCAATGTGGACAGGATTATTTTTTCCCATCAATGAAGAAAGAAAAAGTCAGGCATTGTATTCTAATATTTTTTTAGCCACTGTTAAATACATGGAATATTTCAAACACTCTTCAAAAAAAAACAGGTGTGAAGAACAAATGAGTGAATTTATGGCACTTGGATGCTTGAAAGAGCTCAATAACTCTGGGATAATTGAACAAACCATTTATTCTAGCAACTGGTTCATCTATCGTCACTCCAGTAACTGCTGACTCTGACACCCAGGAGGGTGATGAAGCCTGAACTTCCCTAACAAGGTGAAAAACAGTCATATTATTTTTCAGAGCTGGGTCCACTGGTTTTCTTCCATGGTTCATAAGACCCTACAGCCAGCCCTGATGTCCTTAACTTGTCCTCTATCAACTCATCTTGACAGTGGTGCCTTGAATCTTGAAATATGCTCTTCCACTCATAAACCACTGGAGAGTTGTCCTAAGGATTATCGCCTGCTCCCGGTAACATGAAGGTCACTCTGAGTGGCATGGATTCTTGTGGGAAAAAAGGCAGAAATGTGACTGACTTCCCCTGTAATTCTTTGAATCAGTCATGGATAAGGCACCCTGAAATCTGGTGCTTGCTTCTCAGGGACTCAGTGAGACCAGGTCTGCTGCAGGCCTGTTGTTTAAGACTTCAGAGGCAGAGAGTGGAAAGCTTATGTATATGACAGGCATAACCTAGCTGACTAACCCTGAACTTCACTGTATCCAGAAATTCCTGCTGGTCTAACCTGGTCTTTTCAGCAAGGTTCCAATAAAAGCACAATGAATTCAGTCTTGTCCTAACTGACCGGCAAGTCATTTCTACAATTCTATAACAAAATCTATAGTTTCATCTCGGGAATTCCCAATGAGTCTCAGAGACTACAATTTGCAAGACACATGAGGGGGGAAAGGTAGAGGTAACATTTTGACTATTATAAATGAGTCTGTTAAAAACAATGCAGTTTAAAAAAAAAAAAAAAATTCAGCAGCATTATTTCCATGAATTCCATTAATAAAAATAAAAATACAAATAAACTCAGTTTTTGTCTAATGTCTGTTTTTTTTTTTTTTTTTTTTTTTTTTGGTGTAGGTAACAAGCTGATATTAGTAAAAGTAAACCAAAAGTGAGGTTTAGATAAAATCATATAGTTGAGAAAGATAAGTTAATTAACTTAATATTTACTGTTCAGTTACAATTTTGCACTGTTGCTATGTTAACAATTAGTAAATTGTTAGTGTCATATAGATTGCAGAATTTGATGTTGACTTCATGCGGGAATAGATTCAAACAAATCATTGATCAGAGAAGAAATCAAAGGATAATCATACAATACTAAGAAATTATTTTAAGATTGTATTATTTTATTGATCTTCTGTAAGTTCAGCCAGACCGTGCACCATTTTTCAACTGGCTTTCACTGACACCAATCTAAGATTTATATGTAAACTGCCCACTGTCTCTTATAGGTAGATATGGTAATTCTTTGGTACAGCAACTGCTTCTGATTGGAAGTTGTGGGCAGCAAATGGCTTCACAGCTGTCTGCAGACCACCAGAGATTGTTTGTTGGGAAGAAAGACCTTCTGCTTGTAGCTCACATAAATATTTAATTCTATTCATCACTGTTTATTTGAGCATTTAGAGGAAAAAGTTGTTATGGAAAAAAAGTTCATATGGGGTGATGGAATATGAGAATAAATGCATTTCTGAGAACTTTAGACAGTATGGTGCTATTGTAGAGGACATTTGAGTCACTGATTTATTACATGAGATCTTTGTGTAAGTCTATTTCATTCATCAAGTATCATATCTTCTATAACTGCTCGTCCTATGTAGGGTCACAGGGAGTGCTGGAGCCTATCCAAGCTGTCTAAAGGCAGGGAAGCCCTGTGATGAACATATGGCCAGTCTATCACAGGGCTAACAAATAGTCAAACACATTCACGCACTCACACCTATGGGCAAATTAGATTCTCCAATTCACTTGATCTGCATGTCTTTGGACTGTGGGGGAAACCGGAGCACCTGGACAAAACCCACACAAACACAGAGAGAACATGCAAACTCCACACAGAAAGGGCAAGGGTGAGCCAGGACTCAAACTGGGCACCTTCTGGCTGTGAGGCAACAGTGCTACCCACTGATCCACTGAGCCCATTCTTTCAACAAGAATGTGTGATAAAAATCCATGAGTGCTGAGTATCCAAGATCCATCTATTCTCATGATGCTTAACAACGAGGAAATCACAGGTTTGGTTAATTTCAGTTTCAGTAATTCCCCTGATCATCATAACTTCATCTGGCGTTTGCACAAAATTATTGTGTAGTTACAATTTAAATGGGTAAAAAATGGGTTCCAATGTATCTTTGCAAAGTAATAGTACTATAGTACTGGCAACAATGTTTAGAGACATGGTGTGGAGCACAGCACAGAGAAAAGAGCAAGGGCTCTTCAAATGAGAAGGGAGAAATCTTTTATGGGGGAACAAAATGCCACCAAATTAATTAAACATGGACAGGTCAGAATGTACTGCAATCTGTCCTTTTTCTCCACATCCTGTTGGAGAGACATTTGGAAGTCTTCGAGCATGAAATTAAACACTGAGGACACCCCTTATTGAATATCTTCTGTTCTCTGGGAAAGTCAAGAAGACTAAGGCACCAAAAAGCCAAAAGAATTATCGTCATAGTCAGCTTGTCTCTTTGGAAATGACCACATTGGTTACACTGATTAAAAACAGATTTGGTTTTATCAGAAATGCATAAAGTCTTGTTTTGGACTGTAGCGGAACATTACACATCACAATATGTGCATTTGTTATCTTGCCAAATTATGTGCAATTCTCTCTCTTTATTCTCTCTTCTTGAAGCATGTTTTACAACTGATAATTAAACATTGAAAGCTGTCTCGCAAAGTCCTATGTAGAAATGTCACAATCTCCATCTGCTGGCTCCACTACAATAAGAAGTTTGCAAAAAAGAGAGGGGAACAGGGCTTTGGCGTGAGGTTTAGGGTTTTATGTTTGTTCAAACTACAAACACCAGTTTAAACATGTAGAGTAATTGGACTCTGGACTCTTCAGGCATTTAATTTAAAGGGGAAAGAAAATATTTTCCATATGTCTTTGGTTAGGGCTATTTTCCTCTCTCTCTCTCCCCCCTTTCTAGCTCCAGTGTTTGGGCTGTTATTAATGTGTTAACTTAAACCACTGGAATTCCCATTCACATATATCATCCACTTCCTGATTGGAGGCTGACCAGAGCGAACCAGGGTTGCCCAGCAGTTGACACAAAGGCACGGAGAGTTTGCAAGAATTCACAGAGAGAGCACAATTCTCAAATGGGAACTCAGGGCCCAATGTCCTCACCATGGTCTTTGTCTCTGCATCCGCATTTCAGGATTCTGCTTGCTACTTTCCTCAAATCTGAGAAAATACACAGTCTAACTGAGAAACATCAATTGTGTCACATCCTTTATTGTTTGATTATTTGCTTTTGGTTTACTCCTTATCCTCCTGTCTCAACTTTTTGGACACCTGTTATCTTTGGTCTACATTTGAAATATTTACACATTCTCTCAGCCATTTAACCAGTCTGGTCTCCTCCATCCATCAGAGCTTACATTTCTCTGTCTTGCTCTCGATGATCAGAGGGCATAGAGTGTGGGTACATGTGACAGATATATCACAGTCACTTTATAAAACAGACCTGGATGCTCTCCAGCATGGTGATAATTCGTGCCAGCGAGAGGAAGGCTGTCCTTTGGAGATTAAGGTCATGCAAGAGAACGCCATGGGGGGATCTCATCAAAATGCACATCATAACAATCATCTTACTTAACCTTGATTAAAAATTCTAAAAGTCAATGTGCTGCTCTCAATTTCCTTTTCTCCAAGGAAGTGCTGCTCTCAAGACAATGGTTATACTTTCCTTTTCTCCAAGGAATTGCTGGAAATATGACAAAACCCAGCCTATTACCTTTGGCAGTAACTAAAGCAGTGGGACAAGTGTCCTCCATGGTGAATGTGGTAGTAAAGAAACAGATAACAACACTAACTTGACAAATATGTACAGGCGGAAAATGAACATTGAAAGTGTGTCTCTGTGTTTGCATCAGGGTTCCCACTCCTTTGCTCAATTAATTTCCATACTTTTCAATGCAATTTTATTTATTTATTTGTTTATTTATTTATTTTTTGGAGTTATTTTTGGGAGTTCTGTTAGTATCTCAGGTACCAATCCTTGGCATTAATCAATGCTCACTGAGCTGAATTCCCACGGCTGTTCATTCACCTCTGCTGGATCTGACAGCGCATTTCAGCAGCTTCTCTCCCCTCTGCACTGGTGCACTGCAGAGAATGCCCTTTGGCGCTTCGGCAGAAATAAAAGAGTATATTCTAAAAAAAAGAGTATATTTCTCTAAAACAGCGGCACACACGGAACATCTTTTTAAAGATGCTTTCCGTTTGTGTGTTATTCCTGGTTGCGGTCATTATCTCTTGCCTTCTGACGGTCACGATCACTGTCTTTCATGTCTGGGTGCTGCCCACACGGAGACAGCGTTCATGGATGGGTCATGTACTCATTGCGAGAACACGTCCATGGCGACGATGCGGTCGCGGCTTGCCTTCGTAAGAAAGCAAGCCACTCCAGCAGCTCCCCGCCCCGTTCCTTCTACCTATGAGTATGAGGCCAGCGCAGCTAGCACTGGGGGCGATTTGGGGACCCCAATAGGACCACCTCCGCCTGGTATCCCCCCACAGACCTCCCATTCCCCAGCATGCTCGTCTGCCCCGATTGGGCTTCCGGATGAGTCCGCCAGCTCGTCTCATGGCCGAGTTTGACCTCTTGTTCGGAGCCCACGAAGGTGATGAGCTCTCGAGCGAAGCATCGGAGAGCGGGCTTGTCCAGTCAGATGCAGAAGCTTCAGCTGGGCTCCCCCCCTCAGGTATGGTCGCCCAGTCACGGGCTGACGTGGAGATGATGGACATGCTTTCCCGGGCAGCCGCGGCTCGATGATTGGTTCCTGGGCTCGCGGCGCCGCTCACAGCCACGCCCCGCCCCAGTTCCTTTCTTCCCTGAAGTGCACGAGGACCTGACAAGGTCGTGGGAGGCACCTTTAACTGCCTGGTCCCAATCTTTCAGCTCCCCCGCCCTCACTACCTTCGATGGTGGGGTGGCCAAGGGCTATTCGGCGATCCCCCCGGTGGATAAGGCGCTCACGGTGCACCTATGCCTGCAGAGCGCTGCCACCTGGCGCAGGCGCCCAAAGCTCCCGTCCAAGGCCTGTAGGTTTACGTCGTCCCTGACGGCCAAAGCCTATGGTGCCGCTGGACAAGCCTCCTCCGCCCTGCATGCCATGGCTCTCCTGCAAGTCCACCAAGCCAAGGCACTAAAGGAACTGCACAAGGGTAATTCTGCCCATGGATTGATGCAGTAGCTGCGCTCGGTGACCGACCTCGCTCTCCGGGCAACTAAGGTCACGGCGTGGTCTCTCGGGCGGGCGATGTCCACCTTGGTGGTCCAAGAGCGCCATCTTTGGCTCAACCTGGTCGAGATGGGAGAGGCTGACAAGGCACAGTTCCTTGGCGCCCCCATTTCCCAGGTTGGCCTGTTCGGCGACACCATCGAGGACTTTGCCCAGCAGTTCTCGGCGGTGAAGCAGCAGACGGAATCTATCCGGCACATCCTGCCCCGGCGCGACTCAAGATCCCACAGCCCGTCTGATTGACGCCAAGGGTGTCCTCCTGCGGTGACTGCACCGGCTCCGCCGCAGCCCGCCCCTGCGTCCCGGCCCCGGCGTGGAGCCCACCGCAGGAAAAAGACCCCACCCATCTCATGGCCGGCCACCAAGAACCCGAGAAAGGCTTCAAAGTGCCCCTGATATGGGCGACCCAGGGACGAGGAAACCCGCTGCTCTCGAGCTGGTAAGCAGACCAACGGTGGAGGGCCGGGAGGAGAATCTTTTGTTACCTTTTCATTTAATTTCGCTGCATGCCCAAGTGGAGCAAAAGAGCGGTTTCCTTGTTCCCTGGGTCACATTCCCAGTGTGCACGGCCGACATTACAACCACCATCCACCATTCCATTTTGGCAGGTTTGGCGCTCCAGCGGAAGTCTCCCCGCCCCTGCGCACCCAGCTGTGGCACAAATCTGCCCCCGATGTGACGGTTTCCGTGGGTCACAAAGACAGGCCTCTTCCTCTCCCATCCCAGGCTGTTCCGGGGAGGTCACAAGGAGCCAGGTAAGTGCTTCGATGTCCCTGAACTCAGCACGCCACGACACGATGTGGCACCTCAGGCTCCACCCCACCGCGAGGCCCCACCCACCGGTACATCCAACGAGATTGTCCCCTTTGTCCCCCTCACCTGGAGCTTGGACGCGTGGCTTGCGCTTTCCAACCCATCATGATGGCTGGTCCGGACCGTCCGATTTAGTTAGCCAGGCGTCCGCCCAGGTTCAGTGGCGTCCACTTCACCTCAGTGAAGGGCAAGAATGCCGCTACCTTGCGCGCGGAAATCGCTACCCTCCTACGGAAGGGTGCGATAGATCCTGTCCCTCCAGCCGAGATGAAGAAGGGGTTTTACAGCCCCTACTTCATTGTACTGAAGAAAGGCGGTGGGTTGCGGACAATCTTGGATCTGCGAGTACTGAACCAGGCTTTACACAGACTCCCGTTCAAGATGCTGATGCAAAAACACATTCTAGCGAGCATCCGGCATCAAGATTGGTTCGCGGCGGTAGACCTGAAGGATGCATACTTCCATAGCTCAATTCTACCTCAACAAAGACCCTTCCTGCGGTTTGCATTCGAGGGTCAGGTGTATCAGTACAAGGTTTCGGCCTATCCTTGTCCCCTCGCATCTTCACGAAGGTCGCAGAGGCAGCCCTTGCCCCGTTAAGGGAAGTGGGCATTCGCATCCTCAACTATCTCGATGATTGGCTAATTCTAGCTCACTCTCAGGATGTGTGGTGTGCACACAGGGACCTGGTGCTCTCGCACCTCAGCCGACTAGGGCTTCAGGTCAACTGGGGGAAGAGCAAGCTCCTCCCGGTTCAGAGCATCTCTTTTCTTGGCTTGGAGTTGGACTCAGTTTCGATGCCAGCGCGCCACACGAACGAGTGCGCACAGTCTGACCTGCTGACCTGTTTGAAGGCGTTCAGACAGAAGACAGTGGTTCCACTGAAACTGTTTCAGAGGCTCCTGGGGTGTATGGCATCCTCAGCGGTGGCCACTCAGCTCGGGTTGATGCATATGAGACCGCTTCAGCACTGGATCCAGACTCGAGTCTTGAGATGGGCGTGGCCATCACGCCAGTCTGTCACCGCCTCTTCAGCCCTTGGACCGACCTCACATTTCTATGGGCAGGCGTTCCCCTAAAGCAGGTCTCCAGGCACGTTGTGGTTATGACAGACGCCTCCAAAACGGACTGGGGTGCTATATGCGACTGGCTCTTGGACAGCCCCGCGGCTGCATTTGCACATCAACTGCCTCGAGTTGTTGGCAATTCTGCTTGCCCTGTGGAGGTTTCAGCCATTGATCCAGGGCAAGCATGTGTTAGTTCGGACAGACAACACGGCAACGGTGGCATACATCAATCATCAAGGTGGTTTACATTCCCATTGTATGTCACAACTCTCCTTGGAGTCAGCAGCACCTCAAGTTGCTGCGAGCCACTCACATCCCGGGCGACCTCAACACTGCAGCGGACACGCTGTCACGACAGGTTACCCTCTGGGGAGAGTGGAGACTCCACCCTCAGGTGGTCCAGCTGATTTGGAGTCCATTCAGGCAGGCACAGGTAGACCTTTTCGCTTCCCAAGAATCCTCCCACTGCCCACTCTGGTATGCCCTGACCAAGCTGGGCCCCTGCTGGGCCCCTGGACTACGCAAATATGCGTTTCCCCAGTGAGCCTACTTGCACAGACCCTGTGCAAGGCCAGGGAGGACGAGGAGCAGGTCGTGCTGGTAGCACCCTACTGGCCCACCAAGACGTTGTTCTCGGACCTCACGCTCCTTGCGACACCCCCCTCCCCCTGGCGAATTCCCCTGAGGAAGGACCATCTGGCACCCGCAACCAGACCTCTGGAATCTCCATGTCTGGCCCCTGGACGGGACGCGGAAGACTTAAGTGGCCTACCACCCGCAGTGGTAGACACGATCACTCAGGCTAGGGCCCCCTCTATGAGATGCCTGTATGCCTTGAAGAGGCATCTGTTTGCTAAGTGGTGTTCTTCCTGACGCGAAGACCCCCAGAGATGCGCATTCGGATCGGTGCTTTCCTTCCTGTAGGAAAGGTTGGAAGGGTGGCTGTCCCCCTACACCTTGAAGATATATGTAGCCACTATAGCGGCACACCACGACACAGTGGACCTTAGGGAAGCACGACCTGATCATCAGGGTCCTGAGAGGCACCAAGAGGTTGAATCCCTTCAGACCTCGCCTCATTCCCTCATGGGACCTCTCTGTAGTTCTTCAGGGTCTACAGGGAGCCCCCTTTGAGCCCCTGCAGTCAGCTGAGCTTAAGGCACTCTCTCTGAAGACTGCCCTCCTGACTGCGCTCACTTCCATCAAGAGGGTAGGAGACCTGCAAGCGTTCTCTGTCAGCGAAATGTGCCTGGAGTTCGGTCCGGGCTACTCTCACATGATCCTGAGACCCTGACCGGGCAATATGCCCAAGGTTCCCATGACCCCTTTTAGGGACTAGGTGGTGAACCTGCAAGCACTGCCCCAGGAGGAGGCAGACCCAGCCCTGACATTGCTGTGTCCGGTGCGCACTTTACGTATCTATTTGGATCGAACGCAGAGCTTTAGAATCTCTCAGCAGCTCTTTGTCTGCTTTAGTGGACAGCGGAAAAAAAGCGCTGTCTCTAAGCAGAGGATCGCCTACTGGCTCATTGACACCATAGCAATGGCATATCACGCTCAGGACGTGCCACCCCCGGCAGGGCTATGAGCCCATTCTACCAGTGGCGCCTCTCTAACAGACATTTGCAGAGCAGTGGGCTGGGCAACACCCAACACCTTTGCGAGGTTCTACAATCTCCGGGTGGAACTGGTTTCGTCCCTTGTAGTGGCAGGCACAAGCAGGTAAGTCCGGGAAAGCTGGCCGGGTGTATCGCTTGTGCATAGCGCCTTTCACCTCCCCTGAGCTGAAGACGTGCACTGTTGACTCCCAGTAGTGTTCACAACTGTGTTTCCTGGGTGACTTCCACCGAGCCCTGTGGCAGATGAGTTTGCAGAGAAACTCGCTGCTGGCTCAGTACATGTGCTAACTAAGCCCTGTACTGGGGTAGGTGCTCTGCATGTGTTGGTTCCCCATAGGTAACCCCATGCGACATATATCTTCCACTAATTCATTTCCCTGTTGGTAAACTCCCTGAAGCCCCTCTGCCTCAGTCACCATATTTGTAGAAACTCCTCCCCAATAGGGTAGGACCTACCATGGGAATTCTCCACATGACATACTTCCGACAAAGCTCGGCAAGACCAAGTGACGTATTTCCACACAAAATACCCCCCCTCTCTGGGCGGGGTGTGGTCTCCGCGGTGTCTTCCCCTTGGGTGTGACCCCCCCCCCCCCGGACGTAGACCTGGTGGCCCCAGTCGGTTAACAAATTTCACTCTTTTTTTGGAGAGAAAAAAAAGAGAGGATAAGAGGTCACAACTGGGCTAGGGTGTCTCTATCTTTTGGGCAGTCGACATGTCCCCGAAGGGCCATTCGACACTCATAACAGCATTGGGGGAGGTTACGTGTCGGCCTGGTGCACTGGCTACGTGGCACACAGTGGTCTGCCCGTCACACACCGCCAGTTCACGTAACACAGTTCATATTCATAATGTCTCGTTCACTCCATCAGGGAACGTAAGTTACACAAGTAACAGGATATTCGGGATACAAAGAAAATCCCACAGGTAACCTCAGGAGAAATACAGGCTGCTCTGGAAAAAGACGGTGTGGTTGTTTCAAGGAGCACAATACGACGATACTTTAAGAAAAATGAGCTGCATGGTCGAGTTGCCAGAAAGAAGCCTTTACTGCGCCAATGCCACAAAAAAGCCCGGTTACAATATGCCCGACAACACCTTGACACACCTCACAGCTTCTGGCACACTGTGATTTGGAGTGACGAGACCAAAATAGAACTTTATGGTCACAACCATAAGTGCTATGTTTAGAGAGGGGTCAACAAGGCCTATAGTGAAAAGAATACCATCCCCACTGTGAAGCATGGTGGTGGCTCACTGATGTTTTGGGGGTGTGTGAGCTCTAAAGGCATGGGGAATCTTGTGAAAATTGATGTCAAGATGAATGGAGCATGTTATCAGAAATTACTGGCAGACAATTTGCATTCTTCTGCACAAAAGCTGTGTATGGGATGCTCTTGGACTTTCCAGCATGACAATGACCCTAAGCACAAGGCCAAGTTGACCCTCCAGTGGTTACAGCAGAAGAAGGTGAAGGTTCTGGAGTGGCCATCACAGTCTCCTGACCTTAATATCATCAAGCCACTCTGGGGAGATCTTAAACGTGTGGTTCATGCAAGATGACCAAAGACTTTGCATGACCTGGAGGCATTTTGCCAAGATGAATGGGCAGCTATACCACCTGCAAGAATTTGGGGCCTCATAGACAACTATTACAAAAGACTGCATGCTGTCATTGATGCTAAAGGGGGCAATACACAGTATTAAGAACTAAGGGTATGCAGACTTTTGAACAGGGGTCATTTCATTTTTTACTTTGTTGCCATGTTTTGTTTTATGATTGTGCCATTCTGTTATAACCTACAGTTGAATATGAATCCCATAAGAAATAAAAGAAATGTGTTTTGCACTTTAGCCATTAATATGTTTTTAAGCAACTGAAAAAAGCACAAATGTCAAGGCATGTCAAAACGTCTCCAGGGCCCAAAACACCCTCAGACCCCAGAGGGTTAATGATTAATAATTTGATTGAAATTATAACCATATGCTTAGTATGCAGCAGGGTTATCATGTGTGTGTATATATATATATATATATATATATATATATATATATATATATATATATATATATAAAACCATATGCTTAGTATGCAGCAGGGTTAATACTGGCTGGCAAGTCTGGAAATAGTCCAACTATTAAAATATGTATGTTTATATAAAATAGCATGTCAACTAATGTACGTAAAACTAAAAGACTTACTCATCCGAAATTGTATCCTCGGCTGGATCAAGTCGCTCTTCAAAATGCAAACGTTCATCGGAGTCCCACTCTTCTTCTGAACAAGGAAATCAGAGTGGCTAAAAGATACTCTGAGAAGCTGAAAAACAATTTTCAGCTAACGACCCTGCATCAGTGTGGAGTGGAATGAAACAACTCACAAATTACAGGACTCCTACCCCCAACCCTGTTGTGGACCAACAACTGGCTGATGACCTGTATGTGTTCTGCTGCAGATTTGAAAGACTCAATCTCACACCCCACACCAACTCTGACATTCACTTCACACAAACACCAACACCTCCTGCAACCCCCCTCCTCCCCCCTCCTGCTACTCAACCTGCATTTAAGATCTGTGAAGATGTTGTGAGCCACGTCTTTCGGAAACAAAAGACGAGGAAGGCTTCAGGCCCAGATAGCATCTCACCAGCGTGTCTTCGATCCTGTGCTAACCAGCTGGCCCCCATCTTCACCCAGATCTTCAATAGATCACTGGAGCAGTGTGAAGTCCCATGCTGCTTCAAATGCTCAATCAATATTCCTGTCCCAAAGAAACCAAAAATCACAGGACTTAATGACTACAGACCTGTCACCCTGACGTCTTTGGTCATGAAATCATTTGAGAGACTGGTGTTGGCCCACCTGAAGGACATCACTGGACCCGTTCTAGATCCCCTTCAATTTGCTTATCGAGCAAACAGGTCTGTGGATCATGCAGTCAACATGGGATTGCGTCATATCCTGCAACATCTGGACAGACCAGGGACCAAGGATCCTTTTTGTGGACTTCAGTTTGGCTTTCAACACCATCATCCCAGCTATACTCCAGAATAAATTACACCAACTCTCTGTTCCCATGTCTATCTGTCAGTGGTTTACCAGCTTTCTGATGGACAGGCAGCAGCTTGTGAGACAGGGGAAACTCACTTCCAGCACCTGTATAATCAGCACAGGTGCCCCTCAGGGACGTGTGCTCTCCCCACTACTCTTCTCCCTCTACACCAGTGACTGCATCGCCAAAGACCCCTCTGTCAAGCTCCTGAAGTTTACAGACGACACCACTGTCATTGGCCTCATCCGAGATGACGATGAGTCTGCATACAGAAGGGAGGTTGAACTGCTGGCTGTCTGGTGCAGTCAAAACAACCTTGAGCTGAACATGCTCAAAACGGTGGAGATGATTGTGAACTTTAGAAGGAACACCCCAACACTGACCCCCCTCACCATTCTAAACAGCACTGTGGCAGCAGTGGAGTCATTAAGGATCCTTGGCACTACCATCTCACAGGACCTGAAGTGGGAGACACACATTGACTTCATTGTGAAAAAGGCCCAGCAGAGGTTGTACTTCCTTCGCCAGCTGAGGAAGTTCAACCTGCCAAAGGCGCTGCTGATACAGTTCTACTCAGCGGTCACTGAGTCTGTCCTCTGCATTTCAATAACTGTCTCGTTTGGTTTCAGCTACAAAATCAGACATCAGAAGACTACAAAGGACAATTCGGACTGCTGAGAGGATTATTGGTTGCCCCCTGCCCCCCTTCAAGAACTATACATTTCCAGAGTGAGGAAAAAGGCTGGAAAAATCACTCTGGACCCCACTACCTTTTTGAACTGTTGCCTTCTGGCCGATGCTTCAGAGCTCTGAGCACCAGAACCGTCAGGCACAGGAACAGTTTTTTCCCTCAGGCTATCCAGCTCATCAACAGTTAAATTGCCCCATTGAGCAATAACTATGTGCAATACACAGTTTAGTCTTTTTTTATATTTATCCAACACATCCAACCTCTTCTGCCATTTCATTCCTCTGAAAAAAAACAAAAAAACATTTGCACTGTACATAACAGATAACAGATTTGTATTTGATTGTGTGTGTCTGTGTGTGTATGTACATATGTGTATAACTATTTTTTATTTTTTATTATTATCTACATCTTGCTGCTGTTTTTGTATTGTTTTTGTATTGTTGTACACTGGAAGCTCCTGTCACCAAGACAAATTCCTTGTATGTGTAAGCATACTTGGCAATAAAGCTGATTCTGATTCTGAGGAAAATGTGAACTCTTCCTCACCTGTGTAGCGTACCATCTTCCAAATGCGCAGGAAAGTGAAAGAATCTGATGATGAACTTGATGTTTTTTAAGGCACTGTTGGGGCATTTACCATTTGCATTGATTGCCTCAGCACATTACCTTATGAATAGCGCACTCTGCTGGTGGGTGTGATCACATTAGGGATAATTAGCTGAGCCAGGAGAAACTGTACATCGCTTTGTTTCATACAGATTACATTGCAGGAGAATATTTGTTTTAAATTTGAATTGTTTTATTTAAAAATAGACATTTTAAGCTTTCTTTAGACATATGTTTCATGTTTGTCTGATAAGTATTCGTGGAGTTTCAGGCTGAAAGCGCACCCTGTTTATATTCTTTATTTTACTAAAGCACAAGGTTTTGTTGTTATTGTGAGTGTACACAAATAAAAGTATACCCTTTATAGTTTCTAATGATGTCTTACACTTATCTGTATGCCCAAAAATAACGGAGTATTTTAAGTTGTTTCCGCTGTTATGAGGAAAAAATCCAGCAGGACACGCCACCACGTCTGTTGACCCCAGAGGGTTAAGATGTATAGGCCACATTTCTCCATGCAATTGCGTGGAGTAGATTTGCTAGTTCCTATTTCCCAGTGGGCATTGTATTATAGCTTTACAGCAGGGGTTTTCAAAGTCTTGGACAGGAAGCCCCCCCTCTGAGAAAATTTACTAGACTTCGTTAAAAGTTACCGGCCAAAAGGTGAGTTGATTAATCAAACTCCGGTATCATTTCTCCTTTGATATAACATGTCTGCAGAAGCAGAATAGGCAGTGCTGTGTGGTTTTATAAAAGATAGTCACAGAGCAGCATATTTTATTTGAGAGCACACGTCCCATTTTGAGCGAGAGTTGTCCGCGTGCGAGCAGAGAGATTCGCGCTGGATGCGCTCTCACATGATATGCATGTTGTACTCTCGACATTAACAATATTATGATGCCATAGAGCTACAGTCTATTAAGTTGGATTATGGTTTATTATGCCAATAATTAAAATTTATCTTCACAATATATTTTTGTTGTATTTATGTATCTTTTAAATTAATTGGCAAAATTATCATCAATCTCTGCGCCTCCCCTGACATGCTCTGGTGCCTCCCAGTTTGAAAACCGTGGTTTTACAGTGTGACTGAAAGAAGACCTTTCTTGACAAAGTAACTGTGATGAGGAGGAGGGCGGGGCCGGGCCGTGAGGACACTTGGCCGGCCCTGAATTGAGCTAATCAGCCGGGAGGGGGATAAAGACGGAGGCGCCAGTTCGAGAGAGAGAGATGCACACGCTGTGTGTGTCTGTGTGTCTTTATGTTTTATGTTGTTTTAAGTTCATTTATATCATTAAACTTTACATTGACTGTTCAGCCAGTTCCCGCCTCCTCCTTGCTCATCCCTTACCCCGTTACAGTAACCCATCAAAGTAATCTTTTAAGTACATTACCCATGATAAATGTATAATTTACTTTTAAATACCATCTGCTCTGCTTCCTGACTCTTGAGTTCTGAATTGAATTTACGAGGTTTAATATGCCTGAATAAGGTTTGAACTGCCAGAATGAAAGGGTACAGAATGTAAATGTGAATGTGAGGGTGATGGGTTTGCATGTGCATACATGAGTATTAATTTCACCAGAGATCAAGCTTGTGTCTAAATAAAACATACTGGATCCAGGTGCTGGTCAGAAATGTTTAACCGCCGAAACAGTGGAGTGGGAATGACAGCGTGGAGGTCGAGGGCAACTTAATTTTTTTCCTTCCCTCCCTTGCAGATGGAATGGAAAAGCAATCAGGCCCCACTGAGTCTTTCAGGTCTATTAGACAGAAAGAGAGAGCTGCCTCATGTTTGGGGGCATTTAGAGATAGCACAGTGATTATTATACAAAGAGAAGGCAACATATTTAGTTTAATCAAGTGAAAAAAATCATTTCAGTGCAGCTAATTAAAATGTGATGTTCATCAGAAACATTGTGGAGATCAGCTTGATTATGGATAGAGGGCACCGTTTAAGCAAAGCAGACAGGTTTTATTATAATGTTAGACAGCAGAAAAACACATTACTCTAGATTTTTAACAAATGATGAAAGAAAAGGGCTATTATAGCTCAAATTGTGTGCTCAGCCTGTGATTTCTCCTCAGTGGAAAGATTTCCTTCTTTATTTCATTTCTTTTCTCACAGATGCATAAAAACTAAGCTAGCTAGCTTCAGGGGTATAAAGTAATTGAGTGATCAAATTTTATTTCTATATTAAAGGGTTGTTTTTTTTCGGGGGGGATTTGTGCTTTACTTGAGTACTATTGAATCTGCATACTTGTACTATTACTCATTACATTTAACTACATTTTACCCACAGGGGATTGGGGTGGAGTTAGAGCCAAGAGATTAAGAATGCTTCGAGCAGAAACTACTGCCGCTCACTCCCCTCAAGACTCTGTTCACCCCAGAAAGAGCTGTGTTATTTTGGAGCTTCATTCAAATTGAGCTGAAAAAGATCAAAAAGTGCATTTTGTGGAGTTGAAGGACCTCGTTTCCAAAAGACTGTTGAAGACTGAATGATATAATGAGACGAACAGGTCCCAGTCTTGCCGCATAATAGTTTTTTTTGTGAAAATATATGCAAATAAACCCATGCAATGCTGGACACAAATGGCTTTGCATTTATTTTGAATATAGTAAATAACTTAAATTAAAGACAATGAAACATAATAAAAAAGCTGTTACAAGTCTGATCAATTTCAAAATGAATTCCCTTATGTTATGAAATGTGTACAGTATTTAAGCAGCAAAGATGCATATAGCTTGTCTATATGCATCTTTTCATTATCAGAGACAATTAAGTGTGAAAACTTTTTTTACTTGTACTTTAAAATCCATTGACTTTTAGTTCAGCAACATTTTGACACAGTACCCATATTTCAAGATAATTTATCTGTACTTTTTACACCCCTGGCTAGCAACATTAGCTATGTAAACCAAAAGAAAACAAAGGGGCGTAGTCATTTATTTACTTCAGAGTTCATGCAAGTTAATTTAGAACTTCAGCAAACAAAAAGTAAATATTTGTCTGACAGAACATCTGAACCATTGCCAGAGAAAAGACAAAACTCACTGCTATAGACAAAAACTCTCACTGACAATGCAACCCAATACAGATATGCTATAAACAAGGACTGAGCTATTATCTGTGAGAACGTAAAAATTCATTTTGATAGAGAAAATAAATAGAGAAAAGAGACAGATTTATCAAATTGTTTTGGTAAAAGTAGTGAGGCATTTAATCTCTCTTGATGACCATTTTACAAATATATGCATAAATGCATTGCACCTAATGGAATCCACTGTGAACGAACAATAATGATATATGTATGTATAGGCTTCATACAGTACATTATTCTTAGGGGAAGACATTTTCATTTATGTCATGTTTTCATACAAGAATTATTCTCTCTTTTGTGACTTTACACAGGAACTCTTTCTGAATCAGATATGAGGGTCTCAATTAACGTTGAGCAATGGAGCCTCACCCTGTAATGGGTTTGAATTATGCATGTCCTTACTGCCATTTTTAAATAAGATTTGTCCACCACTCTCCTCAACCCCTTAATCTCTCTTTCTTTTGTTTTAGTCAGAGCATTACATCAGTTTAGTGGATTTCATTTTGTGGATAATAATGAATTGGTTTAGAGTAATATTACTGTATGTGTGAGGGAAACACTGTCAGCCAAACAGAAATCTAATATATGGCAATACATGTAAAAAAACAAAAAAAAAACAGTTATATAATATGTATGTTGTCCACTGATATGAAATGTCACATACACATATGCAACATATTTCTACAAAATAGTGGTTTTCATATATTTAACATATATTTGCTCAAAACAAAACGAATGCTATGAATTCCGAAATGTATGGATTGATTCATCACGTGTATAGTTATACTGTATATATGTGGATGGATGGATGGATGGATTAGGTGCCCTGACCAATATGCAATTTTAAATATCAAATTAATGGGGAGAGACAGAACAGGATTATGCAACTAGAGCTGTGAAAAGTGAAAGCGTATTTAATCTTTCCCTCCTGTTCTTGGTGATTTTGGAAAACTTGATATGATTTGTTGATGCCTAAGGAGATCTTAGAGGAAATCTCACAACATATTTTCCTTGTTTATTTGTTTGGGCAATATGATGTAGTTTGGAGGAAACGTTTCCACAAAACACAATGGAACACAGTCATTTTACTGCAATTATGATATTTTTAAACATATTTGAAAGCAAAACACAACAGCACATAACTGTGACTATTTTATGGATCAAATATAAATATTTCTTAATATTCTTTTACTTATTCCAGTAGGTTTCTGAGGCATCACAATATAGCAATTTATATAAATCATACCTAAAAAAGTTTGCTGTGGTGAAATAGACCTTCCTAACTTTGGCTCATAGGTTATTCAAATTGCAAAACAGTCTCTGATTTATGCTGAATTCACAGTCAGGTCAAACTTTGTGTTTGTTCTTGTTTGGCAGACAGAGTTGCGGAATTTCATTTGTTTATTACAACTCCTATAAAAAGGCTAGGGAATTCTGTTATTTAGCTTGCATGTCCAGTTTAAAGGATGTGATTATTCACACACTACTTCCATTAAACCTAATGTCTGTGTGTTTTGCATACTACATGAGCTGGTGGACACACATCTGCAGAATCCCTCTTGTTTGCTCAAGTCCAGGGACAAAATACATATAATGTGCCCTCTAGAATTGCTATGCTGGTTCAAACAAACTAAAGAAAGCCAATTCACTCCAAAAAAAAAAAAAAGGGAAGGGAAGGGGAAGGGGAAGGGTTTGGTTTCAGAGGGTCTGTCACACCAGAGCCTTTCATTTGGTTCCCATTAATCCTCCTTGTGGCTTGTGGGCACCTCTGGCCTTCTTGTAATGTAAAAAAAACCCTATTTTAAACTGTAGCCCCTCTATAGAAATAGCCTGTTCACAGTCAGTCCTGATTAAATTACCAAAAGTGTCTGATAACAGGTGGGTTAATGACCGTATTCTGCCTAACATCCACATTTGTGTTCCATGGAAGGTCATGTGGGTTTGGAACAACATTAGAGTGAGAAATAATGAACAGGGTTACTTTTAATGTCACATACAGTCATACGAATGGCCTGCAAAATCACTGACAAGCCCACCTAATGTGATATTATACCACTGCTATATGACAGAGATACACTTAGAACTTTGGTATACAGAAGGAAGATTTCCCATATTGTGCAGCTGTCTATCAATGGGTTTTCATCCAAAGGCTGGAGTCAGAGAAAGATGGACTAGTTGCTTGGTTATTGAAATACATGTTTTGAGCTGTCAGCCTCAGCAAACTAACATTTATAGATTTCACCTCAACTCATTCTGACAGCTGAGAGTATCATGCTCAACAAACAATTCTCAGAGAAATGCCTTTTACGGGCCTTCTGCTACAGACCAAAGAAAAAGTGTGTGCCAGCAAATGCAATCTCCAGTACAGTTGCAGCAGTGGAGAGAGTTCTCGAATAGTTTTTTTTGCAGGCAATAAAACAGACACAGTAGCCCATCTCTTGAAAAAAAAAAAAGAGAGATCTCAAAGCTTAGTCTGCCATCCTCGTACTCTTTTCTCGGGTGTCATTGAAAGGTCAACCACTCTTTCCAATTTCACTGGATTCCTCTGCATGTGTGCTGACCTCTGTAGTGGAGAAATGGGTTCAAAAGGCACTGAGGTTAGTGAGTTGAGGCTGATATTACTCCCCTGCACACATCTTCCTTTTTGTCTCATTCTTTCACTCCCACAACTCACTTTCTCAATTCCTTTAACACACACGCACTTCACCAATCTCATAGTGTTTCAAACCTAACTAGTAAACAAAAACAGCCTATAAGTAAAATAAAAATTGTGTGCATTTTTGTCCAAGTTTGTTAGCTTTGAGGTCATCTATATGCGAGTGTGCTCCAAAGAACTGGGGTCCTTGTACGTTCCTGCCATCACGGGCGAACAGAGGTTTCTGTTCAGGAAACTCCATTTTTAATTTGGGAGATTCATTCCTTCTTGCAAAAAGGGGCAATAGAAGAGGTTCTTCGTATGCAAAGAGAATGTGGTTTTTACAGCCGTTTCTTCCTTGTCTTGAAAAAATATGGCGGCTTGCATCCCATTCTGGCCCTGAGGCATTTGAATTTCACTCAATGCTGACACTCAAGCAAATAATGGATACAAGTGCAGCCGGGGGACTGGTTTGTGCTAATAGATTTGAAGGATGCTTATTTCCACATTCAAATTGCACCAAAACATAGGCATTTTCTCAGGTTTGCTTTTGGGGGTAAAGCGTACCAATTTTGTGTCCTGCCGTTCGGGCTTGTGTTAGCACCTTGTACATTCACAAAATGCATGGATGCAGTGCTGACACACTTGAGGCTTCAGGGCATCCGCATTTTGAATTATCTTGATGATCGGTTGGTGTTAGCTCACCCAGAGAGTTTGGCTGCCCAACACCAAAATGTTGTTCTCAGTCACTTGAACAATCTAGGGATACGAGTCAACCAAGACAAGAGCATTTTGTTGCAGAGGCAACGGAAACTGTGGGGTGGAGCTGGACTCGCAGACAATGCAGGCGGGCCTGTCTCCAGCTCATGTTCTGTCATTCCACCAGTGTCTGGTGATGTTCAGAGTGGGACACATTCTCCCTGCAAGAATGTTTCACAGGCATTTGGGGCTTATGATCACGGCATCCACTGTCATTTCCCATGTGAGACCTTTTCAGTGTTAGATGTACTCCATAAAGAGACTTCAACCACTGACGCATGCGTTTTGTCCCATCAGAGTGACGTGTAGGTGCTACCAAGCTCTGTTACTGTGGAAATGGAACCACTTTCTGTGAATGGGCATTCCTTTGGGACAGGTGTGCCGCCGCATGGGGATATCGACAGATGCCTCCTCTATGGGTTGGGAGCTGTGTACGAGAACCGTCCTGCTCAAGGAGTATGGACAGGTCAGCGGCTGAATTGGCACATAAACTGAAATACTAGTGGTGCTGTTGGCTCTGAGGTTTTTCCTTCTGGAAATTCGGGGCAGTCATGTCCTTATCTGGTCGGACAACAGGACGGTGGTGGCTTACTGTACGTCGACCATCAGGGAGGTTGCATTCTTCTGTGGGCATGGGACAATGTGCTGTCTCTACATGCAGTATATGTTCTGGGCCAGTTGAATTTGGGGGCGGATCTCCTGTCCAGACAGGTTCTGATGCCTGGAGAATGGACATTACACCTGCAGATTGTGGAACAAATCTAGGTTCGGCAAAGTGGAAGTGGATCTGTTTTGCATCAAGCGAGATGTCACACTGTCCTCTCTGGTTTTCCCTCTCACCAGCGACACTGCTGGGCATCGATGGCCGACTGCGTGTCTTTACGCATTTCCACCGATCAAACTGCTGCACTCGGTTCTGCAGAGGATTCAGGAGGTTCGTGTTTGGCTTCTGTTAGTGGCGCTGTATTGGCCATCTCAAGTATGGTTTTCGACTCTGGTCTCTCTCCTGGAGAGAATGCCTTGGGAGACTCCAGTCAGAATGGACAAGTTGTCTCAGGTGCAGGGCAGCATTTGGCAACCTCGAGCCGAGTTATGGAAATTGTGGGTTTGCCCCCTCAATGGGACCACCTTTTGAATGATGGTTTATGCCCCGCAGTGGTTGATACCATCTTAAATGCTTTAGATCCATCAACAAGAAGGTGATAAACGTGTAAATGGCGTATTTTCACCTCTTGGTGCGCAGGGTGAGGATCCAGTCCACTGCCCAGTTGGTTTAGTGCTGGATTTTTTGCAAAAGCGTTTTTGGGCCAGGATAAACATGAGTTTATCATGAGTTTGTGAACGGAGTTTCTGTTGGAAGACATTCTCTTGTCTCTCATTTTATGCATGGAGCACGCAGGCTTAGACCTTTTCATCCCTTCTGCGTCCCTTTATGGGATTTATCTGTGGTGTTACAGTCACTCTCTGCTTCTCCATTCGAGCCTATAAAATCAGTATCTGATACATTTCTGACTCTTAAAATGGCCCTGTTATTAGCATTGGCATTGTTTAATAGGGTTGGTGGTTTGCATGCCTTGTTGATCAATCCTTTGTGTATGGAAATTGCGCCAGGGTTATCAAAGGTCATACTGAGACCTCGTTTGGGCTATTTGCCTAAAGTCTTCTTTACGTCTTTTCGCTCGCAGATTGTTAATTTGCAGTCCTTTTCTCCTCCACCATTTGAGTCGGAAGAGCATAAACGGCTACATATGTTATGCCCAGTGTGGACTCTGTGGGTTTATGTTGACCGTACTAGCCAATGGCGTAAGTCAGAGCAGTTGTTTGTGTGCTTTGGTGGCCGCAACATGGGTGTTTCGGTGTCCAAGCAGAGATTGTCTCATTGGATTGTGTATGCAATCTCGAGTGCTTACGAGGCACGTGGTTTGCCTTCGCCTCTGGGCATTCGAGCCCATTCTATGAGGAGCATGGCATCCTCATGGGCACTGGCTAGAGGTGAGTCCTTGTAAGACATTTGTATGGTGGCAGGATGGTCCTCTCCACATACTTTTGTTAGATTTAATAATTTGGATAAGATTTTATCTCCTATTTCCCAAGTTCTCTCTCTTGGATCAGGAGTAAGTTTTGCAAACTCGCCACTTGGGCTTAGAGAGTTGGCAGCTACTGTTCACATGGTGTGATGGTATCTTGTCCAATTGCATCATTACACAACGTCAATGTTTCCTTGAAAGTGAACGTCTCAGTTACGAACATAACCATGGTTCCCTGAGAGGGAACGAGTCATTGTGTAGCTGGCCATACTCTCTAGTTCAGGGGTCGGCAGCCTATGGCACATGTGCCAGCATTGGTATGCAGAGGGGTAATCACTGGCACGCCAGCAACGCAGAGAGAGGAGTAGACTATTTTATTTATTTAAATTCCACACTTGCATTCCAATTTACATCTTGATGTAATCCTCATGATCATGCAACATGTTACTTAACAAAAAGTACAAATGTGAGGAGACTGCAGTAGACCTAACTGACTTGTGCAAACCATTTGCGCATCATGAGCTGGCAGCGCTTCACTTTTGGTTAATCACACGAGTAAATGCGCCTGCTTTGCTTCTGTCAAAATGCGTGGATGACAGCATACATTCTGTGTTTCATTTTTTTATTGCTTTCAGAACAACACGCGATGTAATAAAGAAAACACCACTATCAAGCCTTGAGATTTCCAACCCAGCATAAAGGTACACCCTCCTTAAACCATGGTTACACTCAAAATTACATTAAACGATTAAAAGAGAAAATATAAACCCACATCGTGGGGTTAAAAAATCTTAGTCTATTCAAAATATAAATTAAACCTGGAAATAAAATTTTAGGATTTTGCAGGTGCGATTCACCAAAAAGGGCTAAATAGTCCATTGGCTTGGGACGCGCAAATGGCTTGCACGCACAGAGAGAGTCTTGTCATACTTTAGTAATGTTTGTCTCCCATTCAGCTGATGAAAAAATGCTGTGTGATCAAGAGGAAGGAATGTAATCCTGCAATATGTAGATTGGAATGCAGGTCAGATGCGAAAAACAGCCATTGACCAAGAAAATAAAAAATGTCACTCCATGTCAAAAAGGTTGCCGACCCCTGCTCTAGTTGCTGCATAGGCTCGTGCCTGTTGCAAAAAATCTGCCGAGATGGCGCCAATGCAGCTGCATATATAGTTTCTGTGATGCAGCTCCCTATGTGCATTGCTTAAGCGCCATCAGCCAATAAATTGGCGTGATTGTATACAGGCTTCAGACCATGTAACTCACTGACGTAGTCCCAATTGCATCATTACGCAATGTCTCGTTCCCTCTCAGGGATCCAAGGTTACGTTTGTAACCTAGACAATTTAATTGCAGTGATTTGTAAAGTAAAACCAAGGTTATTTGTTTCTAAGGTAAGGGTAGGGTTAGGTTTAGGGGTAGGGGCTAATGTAGTGTGTCCGTGGGACTCTAAATTAACTGTTGGGTGCTTCATTCAGGAGTGGGTTTGGTTATTGGCAATAATTAATAATCATCAAAGATGAAATCAATGTACTATTGATTTTAATAATTAATAATCATCAAAGATGATTATTAATTATTAAAATCAATAGTACATTGATTAGAATCAGCATTAGCTTATTAATCCTTTAAATCATCAATCATCAAAGATAATTATCAATGATCAAAATAGAATATTAATAAGGATTAATATTGCCGGGGCACCACCCTGGAATCAGGGACTAATAACCAGACAGTATAGCAGTCTCACTATAGGTTTGTTCTCTTAGGAAAGCCGATGTCCGGAGAACATCGACATTCATAAGGTAAACAATGAAGGCTTGAATCTGAGCACTGACATCCCCTGCCAGCCCTTGACACAGGTGCATGCCGAACAATACCAAAACACTTCTCTTTAAAGTATAACTAAGTTTATTGATGCAGTAATATCATTTAATAATCAATACAATGCAGTCAATAGACTTCCGACTTCCAACTACAAACTAAACAGTAACATGATTAGATATGGTAACAAATAAGCCTACAATACATGAGAACAAGGTGTGTGTGTGTGTGTGTGTGTGTGTGTGTGTGTGTGTAAGGAATGGAGTGCACAAAATGGTGGACGTGGCTCTCGTGGAGAGTACGTCACGCGAGGTTTCCGGCCAGATAAGGGGGCCGCGAATGTGGGCAGATAGACTGGTTAAAGCCGTCTGCCCATTTAACGCGTGTCTCCGCTGGTACGATAACTTGGGGACAAATCTGGACTCTATCACCAAGTTATCTGTTCGCCAAATGTGTGTGTGGGTATGTTTGTGAGGGGCCGTGTGTGTGTGTGTGTGCGTGGTTAGTACGAGAGAGAGAGCAGAGTGACGGCACCAAAGCCGTTTTTAGCGATTGTGGAAGAGAAGGCAACTGTTAGTTTATCACCCAGAGACGCGGTGAATGGCTTGTAATCCGTCCACCACGGTCGTTGGTTCTTTAATGGATAAACTCAGTGTGCCAGTCTCACCCGCGATGGCGGATATGCACAAACAATCCAACGTGGTTGGACAACAACACACAAATCTCATTTGTGGTAACAGTACGTTACAGTAATACCTTGAGTATTATTAGCAGCAATGAGCGGACTCAGTGGCCCGTAAACTGTACAAGCAATAACCTTGACACACAAGAATAACACACTGTAATAATCTGTCTCTGCCCAGACATAAACCTCTTACTTGAGTAGCATGTGGACGTGGGTAGAATGTGGGTTCGTCCATCATTTGACTCCGACTCGGTTCCTCGAAGCTCGGGTGATGACGGGAGGCCGTTTCCTTGCTCTGTTGGTGGGCGGTATGGCAGCTGATTCTCGGCAGGTCGGCAGAGAAAACCAGCAAAGTCGACTCTGTTGAAGAAGGAGGAGAAATCTTCTTTCTTCACTTCTGCAGGCAAAAGGGTGAAGATGCGAATTTCTCGGCAGTTTGCTTCAGATCCGTTAGCATGCTCGGTGGAACACAGACAAATCTCAACTCATCCAGCGAGATGTAGATTGTATGGCCAAAGTTTCAGGCACGTACTTTACTTCCTTGGGCAGCAAGGCTACACCTGGGAGCAACAGAGCTGCAACTAGTTGTGACGCAGACTGTCGCTGGAATCAATGCCCAGAAAGATCTCCAAGGTTTTTATACTCCCGATGACGTCATGGTTGATGGACACATTCTGTCGTGTGCCTCATCCAATAGGAGTTGAGAGTTTGATCCTTCAGAATTTCACACATAGGTGGAAAGTGAGCAAGGCTTCATGGGATCTTTAGTCTGTTTTGGACTCCCTTTGTTTGATTTTGGTGCAGTTGTTATCAGGCTTTATGACTGTATGTAGGCCTCAGTCAGGCTTTATGACTGTATGTAGGCCTGCCTTTGTCTCATATCTGAGTACATGAGGCCCAACATAACACAATAAATACACTGCAGTGATGCCCATATACTGTATGTTTGTATTTAATTATGGGTGCAAATAGTATCTGACACTATTTGCACTGTGGTGCAAATTGAATCTGCCTTTTTTAATGGGGCTCCTAATGTCAATCCAAACTTGTGTGACTTTCTTTCTTCAATGCAACACAAAGTTTTTTTTTGTTTTTTTTGTTTTTTTTTTCCAACAACTTGAATTTCATTCTGTGATTAAATAGCTAAAGAAGATTTGGAAAGTAGTGCATGAGTTGTATCGATTATTTTTGGTCACTCTTCACTTTCATAATATGACAAAAATACCTTTTTAAAACTTAAAAAAAAATCATCTTTTGTGTGTAATCTATAAAATTCATGGAATAAAGAGTCAAATGGTTTTGGATTGACATTAAGGTGTTCAAATAATAACATAATTTGCCATTTTGGGGTGAACTATTGCTTAAATATAACACATCATCTTGCTCCCACCTCGGAATCAGTGGTTTTTCCACTTCTCGAGTAAAATGCAGAGGCCATCTCCTGCCTTCACATAGCTTGCTGTTGGGCCTCATATATTCAGATAGGAGACAAAGGCAGGCCTAATACAGTCGTAAAAACCTAACTCAAGCCCCCACCTTCCAAGTCGTAAATTTTACTGATAAAAATCGTGCCAAAATCAAACAAAGGGAGTCCAAAACAGACTACAAATCCATGAAGCCTTGCTCACTAAAGGATCAAACTCTCAACTCCTATTGGATGAGACACAACAGAACGTCCCTCAAACATGACATCATCAGGAGTTGAAATACCTCTGAAATGCTTCCAGAATTTACTTCCAGCGACTTTGTTTGCAGCGTGTGGACGCAGCTCTTTGCTGCTCTCAGGTGCAATCTCGTGGCACAAGGAAGTAACGTCCGACTTGAAACTGTGGCCATACAATCTCCATCTCGCTGGATGAGTTGAGATTACTCTGTGTTCAACCGAACACTCTAACGGATCCAAAGGAGACCGCCGAGCAATTCGCATCTTCATCCGTTTGCCTACAGAAGTGAAGAGATTAAAGATTTCTCTTCCATCTTCAATCAAGTCGACATTTCTGAGTTCTCCACCAGCCCGCCGAGAATCAACAGCCGTACTGCCCGCCGACAGAGCGAGGAAACGGTCTCCCGTCATCACCTGAGCCTCAAGGAACCGGGTCAGAGTTAAAGGACGGAGGAAAACACATTCTACTTGTGTCCTCATGCGATTCAAGTAAGAGGTTTACGTCTGAGTAGAGATAGAATATTATAGTGTGTTATTCTTGTGTTTCAAGGTTTTTGCTTGTACAGTTTACGGACCGCCATGTCCGCTCAGTATTAATATTCAGGGTATTAATTATCACAAATTTTGTTTTGCTGTATTGTGGTCCAACCAAATTGGATTGTTGTGCAATTTCACCATCGCGGGTGAGACAGCAACTGAGTTCATCCATTAAAGAGTCAAATAACGTGGGACTTTTACGAGCCCCGCTCGTAAAACCGCGTCTCTGAGTGATAAACTGAGAGCTGCTTTCTCTCCCACTATCGCGAAATCGGCTTTAGGGCTGTCACTTCTCTCTCTCTCTCTCTCTCTCTCTCTCACTCTCGTAATAACCACACTGACACACACACACACTGTCACACACACACCTTATGTGTTATAGGATTATTTTATTTCCATATCTAATCATATCACTGTTTAGTTTGTAGTTGTATGTCGGAAGTTTATTGACTGCATTGTATTAATTATTAATTGATATTACTGCATAAATAAACTTTGTTTATATTACAAAGAGAAGTGTTTTGGTTTGTTTTGCATACGCCTGTGTCATGCTGACGGGATGTCAGTGCTCGGATTCAAACCTTCATTCATTGTTTTTTTTCCCGAAAATCGATATTCTTCGGATGTCGATTTTCCTAAGAAAACAATCTAATATTGAGACTGTTTTACTATCTGGTTATTAGTCCCTAATTCCAGGGTGGTGCCCCGTCAATGTTAATCTTTATTAATATTCTATTGATTTTTGATAATTGATAATTATCTTTGATGATTGAATTTGAATGATCAATAAGCTAGTGTTATTTAAAGGATTTTAAAAAGCTAACACTGATTCTCATCAATGTTCTATTGATTTTAATAATAATAATTATCTTTGAAACTTGCTCCTAAACATAGCACACTACATTTACTGGAGCCCCATATGAGCTTTTAATGAGTTAGATTCAATTGATTAATTTAAATATTAATTAATAACTACAGAAATAATTATTAATTATTTCTGATAGTAACACTGATCTAAACAACCAGTAAAGCCCTACATAATAATTGGTGCCCCGTGTGAGGCATCCTACGTGCCAGTTCTGTTACAGTGTGTATGCATAAGAATCCAAAGTAATAACATGAATCCTTACTTCAAAGTTTGGTTCTGTTTGACAATTTACTTCTCAAAACTTGCCAAACATAAGCCAGTGTGGTGTGAAAGTGCTCTTAAGAGTGAATTAGAGGTTGGTAAATTTACGATAGTCTGCTTAAAACCTGCTGTTGTTGTTATTTAACTCCTAACGCTTTCATCTAAATGTTACGGAGAGGTGCCAAGTCACTTCATTGACGTCCACCAAAGAGAGAACGCAGTGAAATTTGCACATTACATAACAGTAGACCGTAAGCCACAGGTCGAAGCCTCTCACCTGTGCTTTCGTGTTAGCATTATATCAACTGTAAAACAACAAGCTATCAGAGCCACTATCACAAGAATTTTTACGGCCCCAGTAAAATGAGTCACCAATCGCCCTGCGTGACTGGAGCTGAAGCTCCACAGAGGTTAGTCGACCCAGCACTGCAGGATGTGGTTGCTGCTGTCCTCTGTCTCTCCATAGAGGAGAGAGATAACCTTAACGGCTACAATATTAGTCGTTGTGATGAAGCATTGCAGGAACTAGTTGATTATGTCAACAACCCGGTCGGGAAGCCAATGTGCAAAATCCTGGACCTAGTGGGCCAAATGTTCCTCCTTCATCACCGCAAAACCCAACTGCAAACCGCCGAGCACCAGGCCCAGCTCGCCCAGCTGCAGAGCAGCTACCAAGCGGTGCAGAGGGAAAATCTCAGCCTGCACCAAGAAATTAGGTGCACCCAAGCTGAGAAAGTCCAGGCACAGGAAGATAATGTCCAGATGCAGGAGGAAAACGAAGCCCTGCACAGGCAGCTTCAAGCTGCCCAGTTAAAAGTAGAGTCAGATCAGGTAAGTGCATCTGAAACACACAGCACAACATCTGACATAGAAGAGGGCCCCCTTTTTAGCACTATGCATAGAAATGGGCCCCTGAGAAACCCAGGAACACACGCTAGGAGCCGAGCTGTCCCTAGTGGTACAGTCTCTGACTTCGTCCTCCAAGACACCTTTCAAAATCCTCCAGCAGCCCGCTGGTTGGATGCAGGTGCCCCTCCTTATAGTTGCTCCCCCGTCAGTTTTCAGTCACGCCACCTTGCATTTCAAACCGATTGATTCCACACCACAAAGGGGGGACAATTATTTTCAAGCCCAGAGTGGTGTAAGCGGCTTGAAGATCCCATTAGCCAGGGAGCCGCACGCAACCCAGGGTCCACCCCCACGCATGGACTGGACTCCTTCCCCACCACGAAGGGGAGGAAGTTGTCCTCATCGCTATAGCGATCCGAGTGACTATGATGTTTCGGATGACTCGGACGACCCGTGGTCATACCGACACCAACGCTTGCGCATCCGACAACTCGAGTCCCTCGCAGGGGACATAGAACGCTTTGACCCAAGTAATCAAGTTTCAAACATCGACAATTGTCTTAGGGAAATTGAGCACTGCCTGATTGACTTGCCTTACGCTTCGTCGCGTGAAAAACTCAAGCTCATATGGAAGACCACGGTAAGGATTGTCCATGCGTTCATGGAAACGCTACCGACTGGTACACGAAACCGCTACTCAGCTCTGTGTATAGCCCTACACGAGGAGTATTTGCTGTATATCGACGAAGCCTCCACTACCATAGCTGCTTTCGCCATTACCCAGAAGATGCACAAGCCTCCATGTGAGTATTATAGACGCCTGAGAACCACGTACTTCCAAGGAAGTATGAACCAGGTCTGGAGGAGGAACGAGCTTTCAAGTCTCTTTTCCTTCACAACCTCCATGAGTGCGTATGATATGACGTCACGATGCACTGCAGAATGGGCAACCCCACCATGCAGGAAATCAGAAAGTATACGCAACTGGCATGGGAGACACGCGTGCACCCTGCCCGAGGGCACGAAGATGACGCCAGAGCCCTGGGGATCCAAGCCTCAGAATATGCAGACCTAGCGCTTGAAGGCAACTAAATGCCTCGTGTTAAGATGAATGCTAGAACAGGACCCCGGAGGCGCTGATCACCCCGCCAGCAGGGTAGGCAACAGAACCAGGGGGGTGGTAAACAGACACACCCCCAGGGTCATGGCAGGCCTAAACAACAAAACGTTCGCCGGCCGAAAGGAAAGGCGCGGTCCGAACGAAAACCCAAACAAGAAGGTGAGTGGGTAGGCAAGGTTTCAAATCCCCTCAGAGAACAAGATTTGAGAGAGGAAATGGAGGATATTAGGAGACGCTTGACTGAGTTGGTAACTAAGCTTGATGTGCTCCGTTGTTCACCAGGTCCATCGACCTCCTCAAAGGAACATGGCACTGAAACCCCGTCAGTATGACTAGATGATGTACCCCCTCCCATTAACGCCAAAGTTTACTTTGTAGGTCGGGAAAAGGGAACAGTGTCCAAGTTGCTCCCCAAAACAGTCACTCCTAACATGCCACACCCTCCTTTCTGACCTTCTTGGGCAATCTGTACCGTAAAGGCAACGCCTGACACATGGGTCATTCAACTCCCACGCACTACTCAACACCGGTTCCGAAATAGTCTAATGGGTTCCAACACCTTTGCAGAGTTGGCTAGAGCAAAGCTCTCCCATGGCAAACTGTTATAGACAGAGACCTACAACGTAAGCATCACAAGCTACATGCAAGATAGGTCGTCTATCACAAAACGGGCCTGAATTGACACCTTTCAAGGGATGATGCTAACAGACCCTGTTTACATATGTCCCATTAATATGGAACCACTGTTAGTTGGCCAGGACCTACTGAACTGATTGGCTCCACTCATTGACTGCCGTCGTGGACACATGTGGGCTCAGGTTGACATACCGAGACAACTTGGTCCAGAAAACAGTTCGCCAGCTTCAGATGCACACGTCGCCATCATCCAAAAATCCAGCAGAGTCGACGACTCCAATAAGAACAATTACAGGGCCTGGGTAAAACCCTTCAGGGTACTGTAGTCACTGTAAATTTGCAATCCGTTCTTATCAATAACACTTTGCACGCTTTAGGGACTTTTGTCAGAGAAAACAACTTATGCGTGTATCGTTAGAGCTCTAATGCAGGACCTCAAGGAAATTAGCTCCTCAGTCAACAGTCTGAGTGGTGGAAGGATTCCAGCTTACCTGGTCTCCCTAGACCTTGTCGAACAAATCCTTAGATCTGCTACTATCTCCGTTGTGCAACTTTCACAGATACACTTGGCATATAGTTTTGGCATTGAAATTCCAATCCATGTAAATCCTCAGAACCTCAAAATAGGATTTATCCTCAATCTACCATCATAGGCAGAATATATATAGACTAAAATCTGTATTTAATGTTGGTTTTCAGAGAGGTAATGCACACATTCACCTAAAAACACCAACACTCGCCTACCATGATGAGGACCCCTCGCTCTACCTTATCCCTAACCTAAACATGTGTACCAAGACAAAGTACATTCATTGGGTTTGTCAAAACGCAACCCCTTTGTTAGAGAGGTGACTAACTACCTCTGCGGCCTAAGAGCCGAATTCCCTGAACAAGTGTCATGGTAGCATGTCCATCGAAGATGAAGGAACAGAGACAAGGGTAGATCGAGCAGGCAATCTCTGGCTCATTAACACACCAGCCACCAAAGTCATACGACTGCCATGATACAGCCACTAAACTAAGGCTACTAAACTAAGGCTACCAAACCAAACAGTGTTCTTAATGGTTCCCCAAGGAGCCACCGTGCACATTGACGATATTGTCCTCCATCATCTCAATGTCAACAAACATGATGCAGAAATTGAGATCATGGAGGCATTTAGAGGTCACAGCCTCACCGTTGATGACACCTTTCAACAGCAGCTTCAGGCTGAAGGGATGAAATTAGTGAAGTTCAGTCTCAAACCGACTGGCTTGACCACTATATTTCCTAGTCACATAAGCAGATCGTCATCTTACCGAGAACACCCTATCAGTTTGGTTGCCCTCTGGCTCCTCCTTAGTGGTTGGATCATCGCAATTATTGCACACGCCATGTACAGGTACATTCAACACCTACAGGCCAGACTGGACTCACTTCTCATACAGCCGCGTTTTACACACCTGTCTGAGCCCATCCCACAGGTTAACCCCATCATTTCCAAGGATAAGCCTTTTAACCTTTAACCCTCCTTTCCTCTAACATTTTGTTCCTAGTAACCAATGTCAGGTTCTACTTTGATTTTGTGTTATGACCAAAGAACAACAAAGGATTGTGTTATGGTTAATGCTGTGCCTTCCAATAACTTGAAATGTTTATGTGTGATGAATGTAGTTTTAGATTTAGCTAGAAGTTCTATGCCCAGATGTGCCTCAATCTCTGTCCAGACGATAAAGCCTCTGTGAACTCTAATGAACTGTATGGACTGTGCAACCATTTCTCTTTCCTATCAGGAATACATGGATGGCGTAACCCACAGGTTACTGTGAACTGACAAGAACTGATTGGCCCTTCAGTTGCTCTAAAGATGCTGGACAACAACCAACTCTTCAGAACAAAGGGGGGAATGTTGGACCTCATGTATTCAGATAGAAGACAAAGGCAGGCCTAATACAGTCATAAAAACCTAACTCAAGCCCCCACCTTCAAAGTCGCAAATCTTACTGATAAAAATCGCGCCAAAATCAAACAAAGAGAGTCCAAAACAGATTACAAATCCATGAAGCCTTGCTCACTAAAGGATCAAACTCTCAACTCCTATTGGATGAGGCACACAATAGAACGTCCCTCAAACATGACATCATCAGGAGTTGAAATACCTCTGAAATGCTTCCAGAATTTACTTCCAGCGACTTTGTTTGCAGCGTGTGGACGCAGCTCTTTGCTGCTCTCAGGTGCAACCTCGTGGCACAAGGAAGTAACGTCCAACTTGAAACTGTGGCCATACAATCTCCATCTCGCTGGACGAGTTGAGATTACTCTGTGTTCAACCGAACACTCTAACGGATCCGAAGGAGACCGCCGAGCAATTTGCATCTTCATCCGTTTGCCTACAGAAGTTAAGAGATTAAAGATTTCTCTTCCATCTTCAATCAAGTCGACATTTCTGAGTTCTCCGCCAGCCCGCCGAGAATCAACAGCCGTACCGCCCGCCAACAGAGCGAGGAAACTGTCTCCCGTCATCACCCGAGCCTCAAGGAACCGGGTCAGAGTTAAAGGACGGAGGAAAACACATTCTACCTGTGTCCTCATGCAATTCAAGTAAGAGGTTTACGTCTGGGTAGAGATAGAATATTATAGTGTGTTATTTTTGTGTTTCAAGGTTTTTGCTTGTACAGTTTACGGACCGCCATTTCCGCTCATTATTAATACTCAGGGTATTAATTATCACAAATTTTGTTTTGCTGTATTGTGGTCCAACCAAATTGGATTGTTGTGCAATTTCACCATCACGGGTGAGACAGCAACTGAGTTCATCCATTAAAGAGTCAAATAACGCGGGACTTTTACGAGCCCCGCTCGTAAAACCGCATCTCTGAGTGATAAACTGAGAGCTGCTTTCTCTCCCACTATCGCGAAATCGGCTTTAGGGCTGTCACTTCTCTCTCTCTCTCTCTCTCTCTCGTAATAACCACACTGACACACACACACACACTGTCACACACACACCTTATGTGTTATAGGATTATTTTATTTCCATATCTAATCATATCACTGTTTAGCTTGTAGTTGTAAGTCGGAAGTTTATTGACTGCATTGTATTAATTATTAATTGATATTACTGCATAAATAAACTTTGTTTATATTACAAAGAGAAGTGTTTTGGTTTGTTTTGCATACGCCTGTGTCATGCTGACGGGATGTCAGTGCTCAGATTCAAGCCTTCATTCATTGTTTTTTTTCCCAAAAATCGATATTCTTCGGATGTCAATTTTTCTAAGAAAACAATCTAATATTGAGACTATTTTACTATCTGGTTATTAGTCCCTAATTCCAGGGTGGTGCCCCGTCAATGTTAATCTTTATTAATATTCTATTGATTTTTGATAATTGATAATTATCTTTGATGATTGAATTTGAATGATCAATAAGCTAGTGTTAATTTTAATTAATGTTTCATCGATGTTAACAATTAACGATTATCTTTGATAATTGTTGATTTAAAGGATTTTAAAAAGCTAACATTGATTCTCATCAATGTTCTATTGATTTTAATAATTAATAATTATCTTTGATAATTATTCATTATTGCTAATAACCAAACTTGCTCCTAAACATAGCACACTACATTTAAAAGATGAGCTTTAGGAGTCAAACAGACACAGATTCACACACTGACTGAAAGAGGTGTGCATGTCCACGGCCATTCACAGCGCAAAGAGCACAGACACTTCTAAAAATGGGAATCAGTGACTGCACACTCTGTTATCCTCTCCTTTGCATGGAGCGTGTGCTCTTTTGAAAATGTCTCAAAGTCTCTTTGTTACAAGCACACACACATTGTGAGCACATTGGCCTAACAAGCTAAAAACAGTCACTGCTTGTGTTGTGTGAGAGAGCCATTTCATAATGCTCGCTCAAGGCAGACACATGGCAGACACAAAAACAGCTCCTTTAGACACACACGATCTCAAGGCTCCATGACAACAGTAATGAAGGCCAAACACAAAAGAGCCAGTCTACAGGCTGAAAACCCTTGTGTCTTCTCGGTGCTTTGGAACTGTAATAATCAGGGATGTAATTGCAGTCTCCTGCAATAACCTTGAGACCCCGAATCACGAGTCTGTTCAAGGGTCTCTCTCTCCCCAAAGCAGGTGTGTAGAATTCGGCTGAGAGGCCGAGCAGAGCCAAGCAGATGTCTTCTCCTGAAAACTAATGCCCTCACCATAACCTGCAAAGCCAATAACCTCTAGTCAGTGTGCTGAAATCACTCATTGATGTATGAGGTTACATTTAAACCAACACACACTGCTCTATCCCGATGTGCAAATGCAGGCTTTTATTTGGCTTCCATTTCAACCTCTGTGCACTCTTGAATTCTGTCATCGTGCTCTTGTTTTTTTTCTTTCCATATTTTCTTTTTTTTTTCACGTCACGGACACCTATAATTGAAGACAACCCATTTTGATTGCAGTTTGCCCATCATTTCAGGGTCAGTCTCTTTAGCCGTCTCATCTCCTTTCACATATGTATGTTAATAAGAATAAAAATGTCAATACAGAGAGATATGAGGCATTGGCTTCAATTGCTAACACATTTATTTTCTGGAATGCCACTTCACTGTGCTAGCTGTACCAGGAGGCATCTGGACATAAGTGCATCTATCTACTGATTTCTGACAGAAAGCAGAACAGACACTCTGTTTTGGATTTTGGGAAGATTCCACCCCTATTATTAAGTCAAAGCAGAGAAAGCAATCATTTATTGTAAAGGGAAATCTTCAACACAAGATCTGCCTCTTCTTTTGGATCTGAGGATCAAGAGAACACATACCAACCCCCGTCTTGGCATGTGCTGTTGAGAAATCAGTGAGACAACTTCAATGTGCAATGCCATCTATTTTGCTCTCCTAATGAAGTCTCATTTATTTCAATGAGGCACACACTGGCTCAGGCTGATGGCTTTCTCAGTTTACATTTAGAATGCTGTGGGAAACCTGATTGGATTGTGACCTTCTACAGATTCATTTTCCAAAGAGATATAAATTAAGAGAGAGAGGAGGAATACAGACTGTGCATTCCCACCATCTCCCCCATTAGCTAAATGTGATATGCTTGTGTTCTGTTGATCTTGGCCCGATCGTTCCTACTTTTCAGGGGGAGGTAGGGAAAATATTCCCACATTCTGACTATTTTAAGATGAAGGTCACAAGAATATTTTCCAAAACTAAATGGAGAGAGAGAATATGGTGATGATGATGTTTTGGTATGTGCTCACTGTGTGTGTGTGTGTGTGTGTGTGTGTGTGTGTGTGTGTGTGTGTGTGTGTGTGTATGTGTGTGTATGTGTGTGGGCAGGTTTAAATGGTTTACGAGGACTTTTTGTTTAGGTTACAAACTGGTAATTACAAGGGTGTTATGCTATAAATGTGGTTTATGAGGACATTTCTAGTGTCCCCATAATTTAAATCGCTTAAAAACATACTAAACTATGTTTTATTGAAAATGTAAAAATGCAGAACATTTTTTGTGAGGGTTAGGTTTAGGTGTAAGGATAGGGTTAGGGGATAGATTCTATAATTTGTACAGTATAAAAATCATTATGTCTATGGAGAGTCCTCATAATGATAAGTGCACCAACATGTGTGTGGGGGGGGGGGCAGGTTTATGTGGTTTACTAGGACTTTTTTTAGGTTAAAAACTGGTAATTACAAGGATATTATGCTTTAAATGTGGTTTATTAGGACATTTCTTGTGTCCCCATAATTCAAATCTCTTAAAAAAACATAATGAGTCCTCATAATGATAGCTGTACCAACGTGTGTGTGTGTGTGTGTGTGTGTGTGTGTGATCAACGTCCTGGTTACTTGTCCTGGTTACTTCCCTGATGGAGGGAAAGAGACGTTGTGTCAATGTAGTGACACAAGGGGTCACTCTTGGGAGCCTGAGACACCTCTGGTCTTTGATAAAAGGCCAATGAAAATTGGCGAGTGGTATTTTCATACCACTCCCCTGGACATACGGGTATAAAAGGAGCTGGTATGAAACCACTCATTCAGGTTTTGTGCTGAGGAGCCGAGACAAGGTCCCGGCCATTTCAGTGGGTAGTTCAGCGTTGTGGCAGGAGGGACACAACATCTCATTCCCTCCATCAGGGAACAGAGGTTACGCAAGTAACCAGGACATTCCCTATCTGTCACTCACTCGACGTTGTGTGGATGTAGTGACACTAGGGGTCCCTATACAAAACGCCGCAACTGGCTGAACTGTGAACGTGAACTGGTGGTATGTGACGGGCAGACAACTGTGTGCCTCGTAGCCAGCGCACCAGGCCAACACGTAACCTCCCCCAACACTGTTAGCCCAGTCATGGCCTCTTATCCCCTTTTTTTCCTCTCCCAAAAAAAGGGAATTAACCAACTGGGACCACTAGGTCTAGTCGGGGGGTGTCCCTCCCAAGGGGAAGTCATCGCGGGGGGGGGATTTAAGTGGAAATATGTCACATGGTCTTGCCGAGCTATGTCAGATGTATGCCATGTGGGGAAGTCCCATGGTAGGGCCTACCCTACAGTGGAGGAGTTACTACAAGCATGGTGACTGGGGCAGAGGGGGCTCTGCCCAAGGAAGACACAGTTTGCTAACAGGGAAACGAATTAGCAGAAGATATACAATATACATCGCATGGGGTTACCTATGGGGAACCACCACATGCGGAGCACCTACCCTAGTACAGGGCTTAGTTAGCACGTGTACTGAGCTGGCAGCGAGTTTCTCCGCAAACTAGTCTGCCACAGGGCTCGGAGGAAATCAACCAGGGAACACAGTTTGTGAACACTACTGGGAGTTAACGGAGCATGTCTTTAGCTCAGGGGAGGTGAAAGGCGCTATGCACAAGCGATACACCCGGCCGGCTGTCCCGGACTTACCTGCTTGTGCATGCCACTACACGGGACGAAACCGTTTCCACCCGGAGATTGTAGAACCTCGCAAAGGTGTTGGGCATTGCCCAGCCCGCTGCTCTGCAAATGTCTGTTAGAGAGGCGCCACTGATCAAGGCCCAGGAGGCCGCTACACCCCTGGTAGAATGGGCCTGTAGCCCTACCAGGGGCGGCACATCCTGGGCGTGATATGCCATAGTTATAGCGTTAATGAGCCAGTAGGCGATCCTCTGCTTGGAGACAGCGCTTCCTTTCCGCTGTCCACCAAAGCAGACAAAGAGCTGCTCAGAGACTCTAAAGCGCTGCGTTCGATCCAAATAGATGCGTAAAGTGCGCACCGGACACAGCAATGTCAGGCTGGGTCTGCCTCCTCCTGGGGCAGTGCTTGCAGGTTCACCACCTAGTCCCTAAAAGGGGTCATGGGAACCTTGGGCATATAGCCCGGTCGGGGTCTCAGGATCACATGAGAGTAGCCCGGACCGAACTCCTGGCACGTTTCACTGATAGAGAACACTTGCAGGTCTCCTACCCTTTTGATGGAAGTGAGCGCAGTCAGGAGGGCAGTCTTCAAAGAGTTCCTTAAGCTCAGCTGACTGTAAGGGCTCAAAGGGGGCTCTCTGTAGACCCTGAAGAACTACAGAGAGGTCCCATGAGGGAACAAGGTGCGGTCTGAAGGGATGCAACCTCCTGGTGCCTCTCAGGAACATGATGATCAGGTCATGCTTCCCTAAGGACTTACCGTCCACTGTGTCATGATGTGCCGCTATAGCGGCTACATACACCTTCAAGGTGGAAGGGGACAGCCGACCTTCCAACCTCTCCTGCAGGAAGGAAAGCACCGATCTGACTGTACATCTCTGGAGGTCTTCGCGTCGGGTAGAACACCACTTAGCGAACAGATGCCACTTAAAGGCATACATGCACCTCATAGAGGGGGCCCTAGCTTGAGTGATCATGTCTACCACCGCGGTTGGTAGACCGCTTAAGTCTACCGCATCCCGTCCAGGGGCCAGATATGGAGATTCCAGAGGTCTGGTCGCGGGTGCCAGATGGTGCCCCGTCCCCGAGAAAGAAGGTCCTTCCTCAGGGGAATTTGCCGGGGGGGCTGTCTCGAGGAGGGTGAGGTCCGAGAAACATGTCTGGGTGGGCCAGTAGGGTGCTACCAGGATGACCTGCTCCTCATCCTCCCTGACCTTGCACAGGGTCTGTGCAAGTAGGCTCATTGGGGGAAACGCATATTTGTGAAGTCCAGGGGGACAGCTGTGTGCCAGCGTGTCTATACCAAGAGGTGCCTCGGTCAGGGCGTACCAGAGTGGGCAGTGGGAGGATTCTTGGGAGGTCTACAGGTATACCTGTGCCAGTTCGAATCGACTCCAGATCTGCTGGACCACCTGAGGGTGGAGTCTCCACTCTTCGCTGAGGGTAACCTACTGTGACAGCGCGTCCGCTGCAGTGTTGAGGTCGCCTGAGATGTGAATGGCTCGCAGTGACTTGAGGTGCTGCTGACTCCAGAGGAGGAGACGGTGAGCGAGTTGTGACATACAACGGGAGCATAGACCGCCTTGACGGTTGACATATGCTACTGTTGCCGTGTTGTCTGTCCGAACTAACATGTGCTTGCCCTGGATCAATGGTCGGAACCTCCGCAGGGCGAGCAGAATTGCCAGCAACTCGTGGCAGTTGATGTGCCAATGCAGCCGCGGGCCCGTCCATAAGCCGGCGGCTGCTTGCCCATTGCAAACAGTGCCCCAGCCCATTTTGGAGGCATCTGTCGTAACCATGACGCGCCTGGAGACCCGTTCTAGTGTAACGCCTGCCCATAGAAACATGAGGTCGGTTCAAGGGCTGAAGAGGCGGTGTCAGATCGGCGTGATGGCCACCCGATGTGTCCCGTGGCACCATGCCCATCTCGGGACTCAAGTCTGAAGCCAGTGCTGAAGCAGTCACATATGCATCAACCCGAGTGGAGTGGCCACCGCTGAGGATGCCATATGCACCAGTAGCCTCTGAAAGAGTTTCAGTGGAACCGCTATTTTCTGTTTGAACACCTTCAAACAGGTCAGCACCGACTGTGCACGCTCGATCGTGAGGCGTGCCGTCAGTGAGACTGAGTCCAACTCCAAACTGAGAAAAGAGATGCTCTAAACCAGGAGGAGCTTGCTCTTTTCCCAGTTGACCCGAAGCCCTAGTCGGCTGAGGTGCGAGAGCACCAGGTCCCTGTGTGCACACAACATATACTGAGAGTGATAGGATTAGCCAATCATCAAGATAGTTGAGAATGTGAATGCCCACTTCCCTTATTGGGGCAAGAGCTGCCTCTGCGACCTTCGTGAAGAGGCGAGGGGACAAGGACAGACCGAAAGGGAGGACCTTGTACTGGTACGCCTGACCCTCGAATGCAAACCGCAGGAAGGGTCTGTGTCAAGGTAGAATCGAGACATGGAAGTACGCATCCTTCAGGTCTACCGGCGTGAACCAATCTTGATGCCGGACGCTCGCCAGAATGCGTTTTTGCGTCAGCATCTTGAATGGGAGTCTGTGTAAAGCCCAGTTCAGTACTCACAGGTCCAAGATTGGCCACAACCCACCGCCTTTTTTCGGTACAATGTAGGGGCTGTAAAACCCCTTCTTCATCTTGGCCAGAGGGACAGGCTCTATCGTATCCTTCTGTTGGAGGGTAGCAATTTCTGCGCGCAAGGTAGCAGCGTTCTCGCCCTTCACCGAGGTGAAGTGTATGCCGCTGAACCTGGGCGGATGCCTGGTGAACTGAATCACGTAGCCGAGTCGGATGGTCCGGATCAGCCATCGCGACGGATTGGAAAGCGCAAGCCATGCATCCAAGCTCCGGGTGAGGGGGACCAAGGGGACAATCTCGTCGGACGTACCGGCAGGTGGGGCCCCGCGGCGGGGCGAAGCCCGAGGTGCCACACCATGTTGTGGCCGTGCTGAGTTCAGGGACATTGAAGCACTTACCTGGCTCCTTGTGACCACCCCCGGAACAGCCTGGGACGGAGGAGGAAGAGGCCTGTCCTCGTGACCCATGGAGACTGTCACGTTGGGGGCAGATTTTTACCACAGCTGGGCCGAAGGGGTGGGCTGCGGCAGAGCCGGTGCAGTCATCGCAGGGGGACACCCTTGGCGACGAGCAGGCAGGGTGTGGGATCTTGAGCCATGCTGGGGCAGGATGTGCTGGATAGCCTCCATCTGCTGCTTCACCGTTGAGAACTACTGGGCAAAGTCCTCGACAGTGTCGCTGAATAGGCCAACCTGGGAAATGGGGGCAGCAAGGAACCGTGCCTTGTCGGCCTCACCCATCTCGACCAGGTTGAGCCAAAGGTGGCGCTCCTGGACCACTAAGGTGGACATCGCCAACCCGAGAGACCGTGCCGTGACCTTCGTCGCTGGAGAGCGAGGTCGGTCGCCGAGTGCAGCTCCTGCATCAAATCTGGGGTGGAACTGCCCTCGTGCAGTTCCTTTAGCGCCTTGGCTTGGTGGACTTGCAGGAGAGCCATGGCGTACAGGGCGGAGGCAGCTTGTCCAGTGGCACTGTAGGCTTTGGCCGTCAGGGACGACGTAAACCTACAGGCCTTGGACGGGAGCTTTGGACATCCACGCCAGGTGGCGGCGCTCTGCGGGCATAGGTGAATTGCCGAATAGCCCCTGGCCGCCCCACCATTGATGGTAGTGAGGGCGGGGGAGCTGAAAGATCGGGACCGGCCAGTAAAAGGTGCCTCCCACGATCTTGTCAGCTCCTCATGCACTTCCAGGAAGAAAGGGACTGGAGCGGGGCGTGGCTGCTTTGAGCGGCGCCAAGAGCCCAGGAACCAGTCATCGAGCCGCAAGGGTTTAGAAGATGATTGGTTCCTGGGCTCACAGCGCCGCTCAAAACAGCCACGCTTTAAAAAGCGTCTTTAAAAAGATGCGTCTTTAAAAAGACATTCCGTGTGTGCCGCTCTTTTAGAGAAAAATATACTTTCTTTTTTCTGCCGAAGTGCCCAGGGGCGTTCTTTGCAGTGCACCAGTGCAGAGGAGGGAGAAGCCATTGAAATGCGCCGTCAGATCCAGCAGAGGTGAATGAACAGTCAGCTCAGTAAATATCGACCATTCGGCTCTGAAGAGAAAATCTGAATGAGTGGTTGCATTCCAGCTCCTTTTATACCCGTATGTCCGGGGGAGTGGTATGCAAATACCACTCGCCAATTTTCATTGGCCTTTTATCAAAGACCAGAGGTGTCTCGGGCTCCCAAGAGTGACCCCTAGTGTCACTACATCGACACAACGTCGAGTGAGTGACAGATAGGGAAACACCGTTCCCCATCTAGACTCCCTAAGGTTATCCTTGTAGTCTTTTCAACATCTGTCAGCAGGATCCAAGTTTCGTCTCTCTGACTTTTATTATTTACAACTCAGTATTCTGTGTCTAAATGGAAGGATATTAGCAATGCCATTAATGTAGCAATTAAGTAGTTATGGCTACGACCACTGTTATTGTGAATAACAGGATGCAAAATTATAACGTGCTTTAGCAGCCTAGTGTACACTTGTAAATGTGTCTCTGTGAGAGACATGTAGTCTCAGCCTCAGGTGGCACACCCACGGACCACCCACTGTCCATTCACTAACAGTCTGATGTATATTGCACACAAAACTGGCTGGCATAAAACTTCTTTATCAGTCCAACTGGAAACAAACTAATGTTTATATAAAGTACACTGTAAAAAATATTACAGTAGATCTACTCAATTAAATTATGGCAACAGATTACAAGCAATATTTCTAATTAAATACAACTATGTTTAAAATTGATTAAGTATCAATAAATCAAGGTCCTTAAAAGTAATTTATTCAAAATGAGTAGATGCAAACAGAAAAAAAGAAAAGAAATAGAAGCTAAACAAAAAAACTTTTATGAGAAGTACTTAATAAAATTAATTTAATAAATAAACTATATATTAATTAAAAATTAATCATATAAGGAGAGGATTAATTTCAAATTAAATTAATTGTATTAAATCAAATCATGTCTCAATAACAGGCACAGACTTCAAAGATTTAAAGCATTCTTTATTATTGGCAACAAAAGCACATTACTGTCTGTTAACATTGCTACAGTAACAGTAAACCATTTATAAACGCATTGTTAGAATAAACATTGTTAGGAAACATGTATTTCCTTTTACACTGTAAAAATGTTTAGTCAGGTAACCTCAAAAATGTATGAAAAATCAACTGGTCTCATTCAAGTCAAAAATATGGCAGATGATATTTACTCACTTGAAAGCTTCTAAAAGGACCAAAATGTATCATACAAAATAGTCAGTCACTTGTGCAAAATATTCCAAGTCTTCTGGAGACATATGTTAGTTTTTGGAGAGAGAAAAAAAAAAAGAAAGAAAAAATAAACAATTAAATATTTTTTTCTGTGAAAATATCAGCATTGTTTGTTCATGCTATGAGAGAAGCTTGTTTACATTGACTTGCATTCACATGAAAATTTGCATTGTTTAGTTTTATAAAAAATGCAAGTTCTCACATGAACATGAAAGTCAATGTGAACCAGCTTCTCTCATAGTGCTCCTGAATGCACAACAGACATCAAGATTTTCACTGGAAAATGACTTAAATTTAGGTTATTTCTCACCAAAACAATATCATATGCCTTCAGAAGACTTTTTTTTTTATACACTTTTGAGTCCTTTTTCAAGCTTTAAATTGAGTTGCTATCAACTGCCATTGCGTTGAAAAGACTGGCTGAGAGGTATTAAAAAGTCATAAGGGTTTGTAATGATGTAAGGGTGAGTAAATTATGACAGAATTTTTATTTTTGGGTGATCTATATTGTCTGTTTTGCCTATGTGTCAAGCTAGATTGTAGTATGTCAGTCTCAACAGAACAAACACATTGTTTTGTTGTTGTTGTTGTTGTTGTTGTTGTTTGTTTGTTTTTATCCCCTTTTTCTCCCAATTTGGAATGCCCAATTCCTACTACTTAGTAGGTCCTTGTGGTGGCGCGGTTACTCACCTCAATCCGGGTGGCAGAGGACAAGTCTCAGTTGCCTCTGCTTCTGAGACCATAACTCCCACATCTTATCACGTGGCTCGTTGTGCATGACACCGCGGAGACTCCGCATGTGGAGGCTCATGCTACCCCCCGCGATCCACACACAACTACCACGTGCCCCATTGAAAGCCAGAACCACTAATCGCGACCACGAGGAGGTTACCCCATGTGACTCTACCCTCCCTAACAACCGGGCCAATTTGGTTGCATAGGAGACCTGGCTGGAGTCACTTAGTACGCCCTGGATTCAAACTCGTGACTCCAGTGGTGGTAGTCAGCGTCAATACTTATAATAATAATATAAACATATATAAAGTAATAATAATAATAATTATTATTATTATAGCATGTCAGAGAATACTTTTCCAACGATTTCTAATAATGAATCAATTAACCTCAAAACCATTCTGATGGAATAAATCTCACAAATGTTGATGGTCAGATGAAATGTCAAGATGAAGAGGAGCACAGCCATTCAATAAATGTGTTGAGATGAGATTTAGGAGCATCTATGAAAAAAAGTTAAGGTAGGGGGTTCATCTTACTGTATATCTCAGCTATCTGAATGCTGATTGATCACTTTACATGTCAGTCAGACAGCTCCTCCTGTCAAAGTGTTCAGTTCTAGGCCAGTTTAAGCAGCAGTAAGCACCAGACATTTTGCCGCAGTCATAGGTCTGGCTACGCAAGATGAAGATCTCCTGAGCAGCAGACAAGTAAGGTTCAAAACTGGGGTTTCGGAGCTTTTAATGGATATATCTCTCTTATTATTGAACGTATCTCCACTGTGTGTGATGCTCTCATGGTGTCAACTTGTTGCCAGCATGTCACAATGATCTCTGATAGTCAACAGAACTATTCATAACTGTTTTCAATTCAAATAAATGTTAGCATTTCACAATTAATGCAAATTGACTGTAATTTTACAGTTTGGGGCAAAAACATATAACTGCAGCATATCACTTGAAAAATATAGCAGTGGGCACTTAAAAATAAATATCTGTGATCAGACTTGTGTCAGATTATCTCAGTTTAAAAAAATCTGTGATCTGTCATGGCCTAAAAGTTCCTGATCGGTGCACCACTAGATTTGATGTAAAGCCCAACAAATACGTAGACTGAACACACCACTTCATATAGTCATTTTTCCTTGTAAGGCCTGAAGTACACCATTGCATGGAGCTCTCAGTCATGTGGACGCAATATGTTTGTGTGATGCTATAGGTAAGACTGGTGTAAAGTGAAATGATAGCCGACAGCAGCCACAGCTGTGCCAGCGCTCATCATCTCTACGCTCTCATTAAGCAAGGTCAGCCCGGCTCCTCCAACATATGAGCACATGGCTCTAATCAGTAGTCTCCCCATGCTGCCCCCTTCACCTCTGTCTTGCTTTGCCCCTCAGCTAAAAATAATCAGGTCTGTCTGATCTAACAGCTACGCTAATGTGTCCTGGATGCGGGGTTTCAGCTTGCTGTAATTGCTATTGACTGGTAATCACATGAATCCTGGCTCAGATCTCTCTTAATGCTTAACACTTTGGTGATAACTGCCATCAACACATCCCTCTCCAGAATTTGGTACCTCGTAGGCAGGACATCATGAGGAGTGCATTTATGGCAAAGTGGAAACATATTCCAGAGTGAAAATGTTAAAACCTGTCATGTTTATGCAAGTTCACACTAAAGCAATTAGCCACAAGAGGCCATGTGTTACTCTGATTTTACCACAGCGGAAATGTTCCTCATTACACCATGGTAAAATTACTATAAAACACGGTAAGGGTGGCAAATTTGCTTTTATAAAAAGATAGCAAATGCAGTATGATAAAACACACCAGTATTAAAAAAAACAGTCAATCATTTTGTGATTAATAATAATCAGAATAAACTATTCTTCCACCAAGTAAAATAGTTCTTTATTAAAACTGTGGGCTGTTTATGTGATATAGTGTAGATATAGAGACAATAGTTAAACAGAAAATTAAGATGCTTATTCAAAATAACCACTTCAGAAAAGGGTGCAACATTTCCTGTTAATTTCAATCACATTTGACATTTCACAACATCTTAAGTATTCTATATACAAATATGTCCCACCATGATATCGCAGCTTTTTCTTGATTGTTGCGGCCCAAAATTACTAAATTTGCTGCGTCTTTTCTCAAAAATGATGTTGCCATTTACAGTTTTTGTTTGTGTGTGTGTGTGTTGTTTTGCACTGAAAACTCACAGTACTTATAATCACAACAATCACTAATAAATTATCACAGTACATTAGTGTAATTTGTGTCAATGATGTATAAGTGCAATTACCTGTAAACATTTTAGTGCAATGTAAGGTGGGTTTTTCAACTACAATGGTTCAAGCTGTAGGAATGCTGATGTGACTAAAGAAATTTGAACAGCAAGATTAAATAAAACTGTGCATTTCTTGTCTATTACCACCTTCTGCTACTACTCGCAATCTCCTGATCGCAATAATTTAATTTAACCACAGTTATTTGAGATAACCGTGATTAATCAGCACTTTAAGTTCTAATAACATTTTACTATCTAAATAAGGGAACTTTAATTGAATGTTGAAATGCCATGAACGCCATGTTTTTGTCTTTTATTTTATGGTGCAACAGTGCATTTTGTGTGCACTCCAAATTAACTCAGACTGTCACTGACCTGCTCCGTGGAACACACTCAGAGCAGAAAAGAAAATAGCATGAAGCTGTGAAGGATGTGTAGGGCTTTACTGGCTGTTTAGATCAGTGTTACTATCAGAAATAATTAATAATTATTTCTTTAGTTATTAATCAATATTTAAATTAATTAATTGAATCTAACTCATTAAAACCTCATATGGGGCTCCAGTAAATGTAGTGCGGGTTTGGTTATTAGCAATAATTAATAATTATCAAAGGTAATTATTAATAATTAAAATCAATAGAACATTGATGAGAATCAGTGTTAGCTTTTTTTAATCCTTTAAATCAATAATTATCAAAGATAATTGTTAATTGTTAACATCGATGAAACATTAATTAAAATTAACACTAGCTTATTGATCATTAAAATTCAACAATCATCAAAGATAATTATCAATTATCAAAAATCAACAGAATATTAATAAGGATCAACATTGACGGGACACCACCCTGGAATCAGGGACTAATAACCAGATAGTATAACAGTCTCAATATTAGATTGTTTTCTTAGGAAAATCGACATCCGAAGAATATCGATTTTTGGGAAAAAAAACAATGAATGAAGGCTTGAATCCGAGCACTGATATCCCATCAGCATGACACAGGCATATGCAAAACAAACCAAAACACTTCTCTTTGTAATATAAACAAAGTTTACTTATGCAGTAATATCAATTAATAATTAATACAATGCAGTCAATAAACTTCCGACTTACAGCTACAAACTAAACAGTGATATGATTAGATATGGAAATCAAAATAATCCTATAACACATGAGGGTGTGTGTGTGTGAGAGAGCGAGTGTGTGTGTGTAAGGAGGGATGCGCACAAAATGGCGGACGTGACTCTCGTGGAGAGCATGTCATGCGAGACTTCTGGCCAGGGAATATGGCCGCGAATGTGGGCGGAGAGAAACCAGTCAATGGCGTCTACCAGTTACCGCGTGTATCCGCTTGTACGATAGCTTAGGGACAAAGCTGAGCTTTAACACGAAGCTATCTACGAGCAAAAAATGTGTGCCAGAATGTTTGTGAGGGGTCGCGTGTGTATGTGTGTGTGGTTAGTACGAGAGAGAGAGAGAGAGAGAGAGAGAGAGAGAATTAAGTGATGACCCCAAAGCCGATTTCGCGATCGTGGGAGAGAAAGCAGCTGTTAGTTTATTACTCAGAGACGCAGTGGACGGCTTGTAAACAGTCCCACGTTCTTTGATTCTTTAATGGATAAACTCATTTTGCCGGTATCACCCGCGATGGCAGAAATGCACAACAGTCCAATCTGGTTGGACTACAATACAGCAAATCATATTCGTGATAATTAATACCCTGAGTATTAATAATGAGCGGACATGGCGGTCCATAAACTGTACAAGCAAAAACCTTGAAACACAAGAATAACACACTATAATATTCTATCTCTGCTCAGACGTAAACCTCTTACTTGAATTGCATGAGGATGCAGAATGTGTGTTCATCCGTCCTTTAACTCAGACTCGGTTCCACGAGGCTCGGGTGATGACGGGAGGCCGTTTCCTCGCTCTGTCGGTGGGCGTACGGCTGCTGATTCTCAGTGGACTGGTGGAGAACTCAGAAATGTCGACTTGATTGAAGATGGAAGAGAAATCTTTAATCTCTTCACTTCTGCAGGCAAACGGATGAAGATGCGGATTGCTCAGCAGTCTCCTTCGGATCCGTTAGAGTGTTCGGTTGAATACAGAGTAATCTCAACTCATCCAGCGAGATGGAGATTGTATGGCCACAGTTTCAAGTCAGATGTTACTTCCTTGTGCCATGAGGTTGCACCTGAGGGCAGCGATGAGCTGCGTCTATACACTGCGATCAAAGTTGCTGGAAGCAAATCCCGGAAGCATTTCAGAGGTATTTCTACTCCTGATGATGTCATAGTTGAGGGACGTTCTGTTGTGTTCCTCATCCAATAGGAGTTGAGAGTTTGATCCTTTAGTGAGCAAGGCTTCATGGGATTTGTAGTCTGTTTTGGACTCCCTTTGTTTGATTTTGGCGCAATTTTTATCAGTAAGATTTACGACTTGGTATGTGGGGGCTGAGTTAGGTTTTACAACTGTGTTAGGCCTGTCTTTGTCTTCTATCTGAATACATGAGGCCCAACAGATGCACAACGTCTTTGATCCCACGAAAGTTAAACAAAGATTTTGATAATGAATGCAAAGCACTCCGGTTTCACTTTAATTCAACATTTGTGTAATGGCATATGTTCATAAGTTGTAGTGCTTATGATATGCAGAGAATAGCCACTTTCTCTGTTATTGTGGAGATGATAGAATAGCTGCTTTGCAGTGGGATATGTCTCGGCTTTGTTAGGCTTTCGAGAATTTGTTTTGATGCTATCAAGCATGGAGAAAAGCGACTGGATTACCTCAGACTGAGTTTATGCTGAAAAATTTTGGAAAATATACAAAAATTCAAGCTACCGCAAATAGTGCGGGGAGTGGTTGAATTTGCATTCATTCTTGTGATCGCAAGATTGCGAAGTCCTGGAGGACATGAATCTCCATTGTGATTGGATCTGTCAATGCGTGCCCACTTTTTGAGCATTCTAACAAATCTATACCTCCACTTTAAGAAAAACGATATGTTTTATGAAGGGGCATTGGCCAATGCAACAAGGGGGCTTTTTACCCCAAATATTATACAGTCATTCAAAAACTTTTGATTTAATCACTGAAAATTACAAGTAGGTATTTTGTCTTAAAATAAATGTGATATTATCAGGAATTTTCATTTGCTACATTTGCAAAATTTTCAAAGTTCTTCAATGTTCAAATGACCTCAAAATCAACCTTTAGACATTGCAAGTGATGACCTCATGGATCAGGAAATTTTTTGCAGTGCATAGGGACAAACAGGTGCAGTGGTAATTTTTGTTGCTCTTTAGTGTATTGGGAGAAAATAAAATAAAAAGTGCCTTTTACTCTGTGTGGCGTTACTATCCCTGATGCACTGTAAATCAAGTAAATGTAGTCAGATGCATATTTTTCATCCAGCTAATATGTATATTTGACACTCAGTCTCCTCATTTAAACCAGATAGCAGTAATAGAGATTTCAAAACATACATCATGAACATGGCACTTGTGGGTGTATCGCAATGGAAATCAGTTGTTCTTCACCTAGACTGTTCACACCAATATTCATATTCAAGCTTTACTTCTCTGACAGTTCTTCACTTTGCTCACTCATGCCCTATGAAAACAATGTGCAACCTCTCAAAATAAGAATGTCACAGAGATGCAGCTTCAAACAAGCTAGCATTAAAAAGCAGTTCTCCAGAGAAACACCTCCAGCTACTGATGTTTTTGTTTTACTGCGCTTCAAATGGAAAGACGCAGAGAAGATGCAAACCACGGCACACTGCGGGCCTTTGAATAAGACAGTGTGTGGTAAGAGTGATGATATGTTGTGACTTCAAACTGACTTTCAAACCAGTTTCAACCATTTTGAAGTATTTTTTCTGTGTTGAAGAGCACCTGAGGATTGTTTGTCAAAGAAACAAATTGTATGTTTCTGTAATCATGGGAAGTGATGGCCAGGTGATGAGTGCGCATGTGTAGCACATGTGCATGTGTGTTTGTGTGTGTGGTAAACAAAAGACGGATGCTCTCTTTTCATTCAGAAAAAAATGGAAATAGTCACCATCCCCTACAGGTAATCAAACACAGCCTGAAAGGGAGTCATAGGTTTCTGAACATTTGCAGAATCAATCAGCAGTTGTTTACTCACAGAATTCACCCTGAATTATGTGTGTACACAGCACAGCGTAAATAATACACCATCTTCATTACTGGGAGATTAATGTTGCTCAAAATGAACGGTAATGCTTTAGTTGTTTTCTTTGCTCCATGTGGCAATCTCAGGGAGCCTGTGATTGGGATGCCTACAAATTGGAGAGAGCAGTTCGGACACACCACTGAGTGGATAGCAAGCTTGTGAGTCAACGCCCGACTGTTTTGTACTCAAGCACTTGTTAGTCCCATCTCCAGCTCTCCCAGCCTTAAAGAGGAAGATCAGTGTAGGATTATCCATGAATGAAGCCATCAAATGAACACAACACCACATTCCACAGATTAGCCATTAGAGAGTCATAAAAATGAATCTATGGCGCCTAAATTGCTGAAGGAGACCGTCTCTCCCATGCCTGCTTAATCTCAAACTAAGATTTGTAATGACAGAGCTGACCAATAAAGATGACTCTTCTTTGTTCCACAAACTTAAACCCTCTGTAAGACCAAATGGCCAAGTAACACCTTGTGACCTTAATGCATAAATCTGCGGCCATATCAGGAAATGGAGACTTTTGAAGACCCAAGGCACGAAATCAACATAGACCTAAAACAGTGACATTTGTTTCTCCCCGGGACACCTCCTCTCCCCATCTGCACATTCCAAATGCATTCTCTCTTAGCTGAGCAGAGACCACATTGATCCTCCTGAATTATAATGAACAAAACAATGGCAATTCTATGACTCTTTATTCTGGACGATAATTAGTCATGAGATCCTCATTTGGCAAACAGCAGCTAAAAGGGAATGAATGAACATTTCACACAAAGTCCCACTACTTGTGATTTAACCCTATAAAATATACAAGATGCATTTGGACCCAAAATATATACACAATACCTAGCTTTGCTAGATAATTCTGAAAATGACTCTATGACCTGTGATCATTTTTATAACTGACAAATTAATGATTATAGCCGATGTACCTTTTAAAATATGTGTAGTGATTTGTAATCACTTCTAACCAACAAATCAATAAGTATAATCGTTAATCTTGTATTACTCATCTCATTCTACTAAGAATGATAACTATTCAAGGCTTAACCTGATAATATACCCTGACAATCAGGTTTCCCATAACGTGTAATTTTTTATCCATGTTGTAAAACCAATGAATTAACCAGTATGTAATCAGGGATTTTCATGTTTTGTTACTTACATGTATAATATTCATGAAAGAATGTCATATTTAGTATGTAAATGCTTGCTTGTATATGTAGAGAATGTTGATGACAACGAATGTCATGTCTCATTTTCAAGATATAAAAGTTCATGATTAAACATGCAATATTTTGAATGGGAATTAGTAAGAATCATCCACACAAAGGATCGTAAATCAACTTTGATAAGGACAGACCAGTCGACCATGTGACTCTGAAAAGCCACTTCTGATTGGCTCAGGACACCTTTGGGGTGCGGCCAATTTCAGTTCAAAACGTTCCTACCAAGGAAAAACTCTCTTAGAACTTGTCTCTTGGAACTGGCTCGGTGGTTCTCTTCTCTTGATCGTCTCTCTTGCTTTTCACTCCTCCATGCCATGTAGAGTCCAAGGAACCTCGGGTCCCTAAGTCCCGAGGAAGCCTCTCACTCTCTGCTCTATGGTTCACACACCTAACGGGAGTCAAGAGTCTTCCTTGCGGAAGGCCTCGCTTCAAAGCCACCTCATCATTCATCCAGACAATAACTATCAATGATCATTACAGAGTCCAAGACATCGACAGAATGAACTTTCTTCAAACGCCAAGCAACACAAGGAAACGCAACGCAAGGAAACGCAACGACACACCAGTACATCTCCTGACTTTTGCTCAAAGTACTGGTGTATTAGTTAAATACTTTGGGTAATCTGGTTGCAAATCGATTTAGACTCAAAGGATAAATGGTTCTTAAGGCTTTGTCTACAGACTCCATAAAATTAATTTTCTCTGTATTGATCATTTATTTTACATTCTGTCACTACTCACCAACCTGTTTCATGTTGTATGTGTTAGATTAGTTTTATGTTTAGAATAGCAATAAATTTGTCTGTATTCAAAGATGATTTGACTGTGGTATATTTTGATAAATAATCTCATCTCTGTTTTTAAAAGATTCAAAGCTATACCTAAATATGTGTGATATTATTTTTGTTGGGCCTCATGTATTCAGATAGAAGACAAAGGCAGGCCTTACACAGTCATAAAACCTAACTCAAGCCCCCACATTTCCATAATGTCATAAATTATACTGATAAAAATCGCACCAAAATCAAACAAAGGGAGTCCAAAAACAGACTACAAATCCTATGAAGCCTTGCTCACTAAAGGATCGAACTCTCAACTCCTATTGGATGAGGAACACAACAGAACGTCCCTCAACCATGACATCATCAGGAGTAGAAATACCTCTGAAATGGTTCCGGGATTTGCTTCCAGCAACTTTGTTTGCAGTGTGTAGACGTAGCTCATCGCTGCCCTCAGGTGCAACCTCATGGCACAAGGAAGTAACGTCCGACTTGAAACTGTGGCCATACAATCTCCATCTCGCTGGACGAGTTGAGATTACTCTGTGTTCAACCGAACACTCTAACGGATCCGAAGGAGACTGCCGAGCAATTCGCATCTTCATCCGTTTGCCTACAGAAGTGAAGAGATTAAAGATTTCTCTTCCATCTTCAATCAAGTCGACATTTCTGAGTTCTCCGCCAGACTGCCGAGAATCAACAGCTGTACCGCCCGCCGACAGAGCGAGGAAACGGCCTCCCGTCATCACCCGAGCCTCAAGGAACCGGGTTGGAATTAAAGGACGGAGGAACACACATTCTACCTGTGTCCTCATGCGATTCAAGTAAGAGGTTTACATCTGGGCAGAGATAGAATATTAAAGTGTGTTATCTTGTGTTTCAAGGTTTTTTTTGCTTGTACAGTTTACGGACCGCCATGTCCGCTCATTATTAATACTCAGGGTATTAATTATCACGAATTTGTTTTGCTGTATTGTGATCCAACCAAATTGGACTGTTGTGCATTTTCGCCATCGCGGGCGAAACCGGCAAACTGATTTTATCCATTAAAGAGTCAAAGAACGCGGGACTGTTTATGAGCCATCCACCGCATCTCTGAGCGATAAACTAACAGCTGCTTTCTCTCCCACGATCGCGGCTTTAGGGCCGTCACTTTATTCTCTCTCTCTCTCGTACTAACCACACACACACCCTCATGTGTTATAGGATTATTTTGATTTCCATATCTACTCATATCACTGTTTAGTTTGTAGTTGTAAGTCGGAAGTTTATTGACTGCAGTGTATTAATTATTAATTGATATTACTGCATAAATAAACTTTGTTTATATTACAAAGAGAAGTGTTTTGGTTTGTTTTGCATACACCTGTGTCATGCTGACGGGATGTCAGTGCTCAGATTCAAGCCTTCATTCATTGTTTTTTTTTTCCTGAAAATCATTATTCTTCGATTTTGCTAATAACCAAACCCACTCCTAAACGTAGCGCACTACATTTACTGGAGCCCCATATGAGGTTTTAATGAGTTAGATTCAATTAATTAATTGAAATATTAATTAATAACTAAAGAAATAATTATAAATTATTTCTGATAGTAACAATGATCTAAACAACCAGTAAAGCCCTACATTTTCAATAAGCCATGAGAATAATATAATTCCAATAAGTGAATTAATTATAATTCCCTTATTAAAGCTAATTCCTTCCAATAGAAATTGTTAGCAGATACAACGAGACGTTGTATTACGATTTTAATGGTGGAGAATTTTATTCAGACAAATAATCGAGTTATTTGTCATTTATCTTATTTATAATGGTTGTCAAACGCGACTAATTCCATTATAAATTTCCTTACATAATGATGTAGAATAATGACAGTATAAATTAATTCCTAGCTCACACATACTGTTTCCTACATCATCATACACGGCATGAGGACTGATAAGCTGGGCACATGGTTGGACAAGTCACAAAGCCAGCTGATGAAACACTTCTCTACGTATGCTGCACTAAAAAGATAGGGGTGAATCATTCACTCAATTCTTGCATTCATCCAATCAAAACACTCTTACATATGCACACATACAGTGGTGGCCAAATATATTGGCACCCTTGGTAAATATGAGCAAAGAAGGCTGTGAAAAAACTGCATTGTTTATACTTTTGATCTTTCATTCAAAAAATTCACAAAAATCTAACCTTTCATTGAAGTAAAACAATTGAAAGAGAGGAAATATCTCATTATTAAATTAATATTTTTCTCCAAAACACATTGGCCAAAATTACTGGCACCCCTACAAATTCTTATGAGTAAAATATATCTGAAGTATATTCCCATTCATATTTTAATTTTTTTAGCGCACCTGGGTAACTAGGAACATGAAATTGTTCAGCCATGACTTCCTGTTTCACAGGGGTATAAATATGAGGTAACACACAGGCCTTCCCTTAATCATCAATCACAGTGGGTAGACTGAAGAATATAGTTCTGATGTGCAGCAAAAGGTTGTTGAGCTTCACAAAATGGGAAGTGGCTATAAGAAAATAGCCAAAGCATTTAAAATGCCCATTTCCACCATCAGGGCAATAATTAACATGTTCCAGTCAATTGGAGATCTTAAGAATTGGCCTGGAAAAGGACGTGTGCCTATATTGTCTCCAAGCACAGTGAGGATAATGGTTCAAGTGGCCAAATAATCTCCAAGGATCACAGCTGGAGAACTGCAGAAATTAGTTGGGTCTTGGGGTCAGAAAGTCTAAAAAAAAATACAAATAAATCAGACATCACCTACATCACCACAAGCTGTTTGGGAGGGTTTCAAGAAAAAAAAGCCTCTGCTCTCATCCAACAACAAACAAGCATCTTCAGTTTGTCAGACACTACTGGAACTTCAAATGTGACTGGGTTCTATAGCCAGAGGTCCTGAAAATCTTTTTGGCAACAAACACCAGAGATGGGTTTGGCGCACACAGAGATGAAGAAGTACCCAATGCCCACGGTTAAATGTGGTGCTGGATCTTTACTGTTGTGGGGCTGTTTTTCTGCCAGAGGTCCTGAAAATCTTGTTTGGATACATGGAATCACGGACTCTATCAAATACCAACAGATAAAAAATAAAAACCTGGCCACCTCTGCAAGAAAGCATACAATGGGCCCTGGTTGGATCTTCCAGCAGGACAATGATCCAAAACAAACATCAGAATCAACACAAAAATGGTTGACCACAAAAATCAAGGTTCTGCCATGGCCATCCCAGTCCCCTGACCTGAACCCCATAGAAAATGTGTGGGGGGAACTGAAGAGGAGAGTCCACCAACATAGACCTCATAATTTGAAGGATCTGGAGAGATTCTGTATGGAGGAATAGTCTCCGATCCCTTGCCAGTTGTTCTCCAACCTCATTAGGCATTATGAAAAGGGTACCAATAATTATGTCCAATGTGTTTTGGAGAAAAATATTTATTTAATAATGAGATGTTTCCTCTGTTTCAATTGTTTTACTTCAATTAAAGTTAGATTTTTGTGACTTTTTTAAATGAAAGATCACAAGGATAAACAATGCAGATTTTTTTTTTCACAGCCTTCTTTGCTCATATTTACCAAGGGTGCCAATATTTTTGGCCATCACTGTACACCCCTGTGTTCCACAACAACTCATGGTGCTGCCAAACAGAGTATTGGTGGAAATGAAAGAAAGAGGGCAACAATATGCTTGTATGGGACAGATATACAGTATAGTACACCAGATTTATGAAACCTAAATTTATATTTATCCACGTCTCAGGATTCAGTTTGTGACTTTTTCATTATTCAGTTCAGCACTCTTGTACTCTTAGACAGGCAATCCACTTTGGTGGAATGTGCTATGCATATTCAAATGAGGTCTAGCACTTATGATCCATAATGCATGGCCAAGTTTCAGTCTCAATTACAGAGCACTCGAACATTCAATTTTTAGAAGTACTGGTGAAGATGAGAAATGAAAACATACAGTTGAGAAACAATGTATGGCCTAACCAGTGTAGATGGCAGTCAAACTCTTATAAGGAAACTTGTTTAAATGCTAGAATGGTTAAAGGAATATTCCGGATTCAGTACAAGTTAAGCTCAATTGACAGCATTTGTGGCATGGTATTGACTACCACAAAAATTTATTTTGAATTGCCCCTGTTGTTCTTTAAAAAAAGCAAAAATCTGGGTTACAGTGAGGCACTTACAATGGAAGTGAATGAGGGCCAATTTATGAACGTTAAAATACTCACTATTTCAAAAGTACGGCCACAAGACATAAAGGATATGTGTGTAAATATAACTTTAGAGTGGTAAAATCGCTTACTAAAATCCACAAAATCCACTAACCAGTGGAGTGGTGGTGGCATAGTGGGCTAAAGCACATAACTGGTAAAAAAAAAAAAAAAAAGGTTGATGGTTCAATCCCCACAGCCATCACCATTGTGTCCTTGAGCAAGGCACTTAACTCCAGGTTGCTCCAGGGGGACTGTCCCTGTAATAAGTGCACTGTAAGTCGCTTTGGATAAAAGCATCTGCCAAATGCATAAATGTAAATGTAACCTTTTCTGTGTAAAGTTATAGCCAATTTTACAACTTTGCTGCCATGATGATGCAATGTCAACAAACCCTAAAACAACTGTAAAAATTACAATTTAAACAACTTTACAGCTCAAATAATACATGAGTTTTAACGGAAGAATCAATGCAAGTGCTTTTATAGAATTATTAAGGGCACTTGTGAAAGATCTTGGAAAGATTGATCTTCTTTGCTATAAGCCTCCAGTCCTGATTAAAGACATTTGTGACACAAGGCATGCAGAGGACAAGGAAACAAGCCTGCGACCCCTTGAGATCAATCCTCATATTCCAATTTGACTTCTGACCTTATTAAATTACTCCTTAGCTATCTCTCCCTGAGACTCATTTTGACCTCATAATTAGCCATGTCACTAAGGCTGATGGATTGGACTTTGACCATGTCTTGGAATGGGGTGCTGTTGATGGAGCTCACCATTAGAGAATTGAAAGTAACAATATGTGAGAAAATGAGAGATGACTCAACCATTTGAAAGTGTCACATCAACATCATTACTCATACAGTCACAAAAATTTAATTTATCATTTTCATTCACATCCATAAAGAAATAGCCTTGCAGACAACTAAAGAAAAGAATGTTTGAACAATCCTTAGTTGGTTAGCTGGTCTTAGCTTGTTTAAACTGGTCGCCCAAGCTGGTGTTCAGTTGGTTCATCTGGGAGGCCAGGCTAAAACTGGTCAGATAAAATTGCCCAAACACTCTCTAAAACCTGCCAACTGACCAGCCTAACCAGGCTGGGCGACTGGCTAATACCAGCCCACCAGCTCACCAGCAACCAGTTCACGGCAAATGTGTTTTTGTGTTACTCCGTGCTGTTTTTTTAATTGTTTTCCTATGTAAACATACACTAGACTAACGTTTTTGATAGCTGCACTGTGTCTATCTGTTGTTTCAGCATATAGTGCACAACCGTTGTGTTTTTTTAAATGCGTCTTAACTTCAACTTTTAAATGTGTATCGAGACACCTGCATTCTTTTCTATTCATGGTGCTGTGTCTAGTTTTTTTTAGTGCAAGGACGTGTTTGATATGAACGGCCCCTTTGGCTGGTTAGAATGCTAGGGATAACATTATAAACTTCTTGGTGAATTCTAGTGTCTTTTCAGCATCTAATAAAGGTGCAACCTTTGTGAATACAGTGAGAAATTTCCATTTACTTTCATGTGAAAAAGATTAACCAAATGAATATGCAGAACTGAAGAAAGCTTATCTGTGTCTGAAAAAGCCCACTGCTTCATTAGCCACAACACAACAACAAGCCTCAGCTTGCCTAATTTTCCACAGACATTGCCCGCATACAGCTGCTAGAGGGTCTAGATCTTCAAACTTCCCCTCCTTTGAGATAACTACTGTAGACACCATCCTCAATCACTGCATGCAACATTTCATTTCTAACTGTGGAAGCAACACAGTGGCATACTTATTTATAAATGTAGGATACTATTCCCAAAAATCCTCTTGCCGTATTTTCTGTCACAGTTCACAGCAGACGCTGCTTGAGAGACTATTCTTAGTGGACACCTCATAAGCCATATTTGGCTTTTAATTGGTTCCTCTCTCTCACCACTGAGATGTGGTCACAGAGCAATTATAAGCCTGTGAGGGCTGCAGGTACAAGTGATCCCCAACTGTTCTGCAAATTTTATTCTATCTGCTCGCACTTTGAAACACAAGAGAATGTGCACTTTAAATACAACAGAAGCTTCCGCACACTCCATAGCTCCTCTCAGACTAAGCGTGGCACTAACAATGAACACACACCCAGTCATGAAACGTGCACATAGAGCATTTCTCTGCTGTATTCGTGTCTGTATGTCTGACCTCTGTGTAGCTATAATTTACCTCACATCTCGTTCTGTATTTGTGTTCAGTATTACCAGGGGAAGGTCTTTGTAGACTGATACAAAGTAATTGATACCCTTACAATGGTTCACACAATAGCTGGATTTGATTGACTCTCTCTCTCTTTCTCTCTTAGTTTCTCTCCTTTTCTTTCTCTTTCATTCTGCCTATGTCTCACATGATTGTGAGTATTAGAGATTCTTTTTTTTTCCTTAGCAGGCACTGCTGCAAGCTTTGGCCGTGACTCCATAAAGCTATCACCCAATGCAATCAATCCAAAGACAATTTGCTCAGGCTGACAAAAACTCAGGTAGAGAGCATGTTTCTCAGCAGCTGTTGAAATTATACAGAGCAGAGTTAGGATAGAAGATCAAAGCTATTTCATTGATTTGACAAGACAGAAGAAGAGAGGATTTCAGGGCCTGCAGTGAAGGTAGTGAGAATGAGTGACTGTCTGTCAGCTCTGAGTGTGCTCAAATAATAAGTATGCTTTACCTTCAAATAAAAAATAAAAATATACAAACACTGTGCCTGCTAATTTTGATTTTACCATGTTTGTTTTCAGTGCTTTCTTTACTGAATGCACTTGCTATGTATTTTGACAAGGATTGTTTTCAAAGGAATATATCAGGTTGTTTTTCACTAAAACCATTGAATGCCTTCAGAAGACTTGAAATATGGTGCACGAGTCACATGGACTGCGTTCATGATACTTTTGGGTCCTTTTAAAGCTTTAAAGTGAGTCCCTATCAACTGACATTGCATTAAAAAGACGGACCACGATATTCATTAAAATTTTTCCTTTTGTGTTCCGCATAAGACAGGAAGTAATATGGGTTTGGAATGACATGAGGGTCAGAGAATTATAATGGAATTTTCATTTTTGGTTGAACTATTGCTTTAATACTTTTTAACACTGCACATTTATCATTTGCCAGTGTTCTGTAGCAGTTAGGCAAAGATCATTGTGACCTCTACTGAAGCTAATCAGGGATCATCATCAGCCCATTTGTCAGGATAAGCACTTTGTCGAGGGTGATTTCCTGCTTTTTATTTATTTATTTATTGGATTGTGTTGCTTATCCATGGGGTATTCGAGGGCAAATACTTGTCTCACCAGTCTTAAACTCATTGCTCCCAGAATTGCTGATGGCTAGCAGCATCTTTTTTAGAGGGACACCTGGAGCAATGCTTAGAGTGGAGGAAGAAAGAGGAAAAGAAAGTGCTGGTACTATATGGCCAAAGGCAAATACGTAAATCATTAGCACATCCCACTTTTCCTTCTCTCCTATTCTCATTGACCCTCTTTCTCTGTTGTTCAGGATGGCTGGGAGGAGGCTCTTCAGAAGAGGCTGGAAATTTGACAACTGCTGGGTGGCTCAGACAAGACAGGATGCTCAATGTCCAGCATATGCTCAGAGATTTGGTTAATAAATAATTCAATTAACCAAGTCCCATCTGTTCCTGATGCAATAGCTGAGATGCTAGATATAGAGCCCAACCCTTAGCATACAGCTGTGCTTCTCTGTCCCAAACTACTCCATAATTCTAATTAAGGGGATAAAAGGGCCAATCTGATATATGACAACCGGAAATAAATTGATTAATGAATTATTCAATAATCACCTTTAGATGACCAAATTAGATTCCTCTATTAACACCCGTCTATGTGGCCGCCACTCCATTTTGTGTGTCTGGGGTTAATTTGCACATTAATGAATTAAAGCTAATGAACACAGCACAACAGGAGTCATTTCATATTGTCTTTCTGCAACATTTCACTCTGCCTTTTCTCTCCTTCATTGATAGAACAAGCTTTGAAATTGTTACAGGCAATAAGTGATTACTATTTGATAATTTCTAGTCCACAAAATAATTAGAATTTTACCTGGTGACAACCTGGTGACAAGCAACTAGGCTTGGCATTTATATTGTATTGTATTGTCTCATGTAGGTGACAGCAAAAATAAAATAACTCTTAAAATTGTTTTTAAAAAAACAACTCAACACAAAAGGAGAGACAATGTTTGCCTCAGTCACCATTTACTTTCACTGCATATATTTTAATACAGTCATACAGGTTTGGAAGAACATGAGAATGAATAAATAATTTTTGGGTTTTCATTTCATTGGCTGTTGGCCTTATTTGTCCCAGTGAATTTAAGTGTTATACTGACACCTATCTGCATGGATGTATGAAGTTTTTGGGGAACACTTTACAATGAGGGTCCATTCATTAACATTAGTTAATGCATTGGGTATCAAGAACAGACAATTAACAATATATTAGTAACACTTTACAATAAGGTTCAATTTGTTAACATTAGTCAGCTACATTAGTTAACATGAACTAACAATTAATAATACTTTTACAGCATTTAATAATCTTAGTAAATGCTAATTTCAATCAAACATTTTATTAGTTAACATTAGTTAATGCAGTATGAACTAACATGAAATAACAGTGAACAATTGTATTTTTATTAACTAACATTAACAAAGATTATTAAATCCTTTTAAAAAAACAAAAAAAAAACAACAACATATTGTTTATTGACTGTCCATGATACTTAATGCATTACCTAATGTTAATTAATGGAACCTTATTGTAAAGTGTTACCAAAATATTATTTACATCATTTATTAATATTTGTTAATGTTAGTAAATAAAAATACAATTCAATAGTTCATGATAGCTCATAGTGCATTAACTAATGTTAAAAGATTTTAAAAATGTATTAGCATATGTTGAAATTGACATAGATTAAGATTTATGAATGCTGCAAAAGTATTATGTTTATTGTTAGTTAATATAACTAATGTAATTATTCTGATTGGTCAATGGTGTCATCTAGTGGTCTGATATTTATCTGTAACAACCGCACATCCACGTAACAGACTGCTCATGCGGGTATTTGCGAGCCATCATTCCTGCTTCTCGGAACACTGTGCGATTTTTACAAGTAAGCTTATAAAATAATTAGCTTAGTAAATAATGTGCATTTATTTATTTGGCAAGTAGTGTTGTAATAAGATGCATAATGAGGAGTCACACAGTCATTAATTACTAAATAAACACCAACAGAGCTCTGACGCAAACCAGAGGTCGATTTCAGCTTTTCAGAGATTTATTTATTTTCACATAATTACATAATTTTAATGCAAATCAATGTTTCATGTCCATTTATTTTTTATTTGGTGAGTAGCCATACAATAAATGGGATAATGTACAGTCAGACGGTTGTTATTGCAAAATAAACCTATTCAGGCTGATACAAGAACCCTCCTCTTCGTGTCAGGGTCCTGATCACCCTGTCTGGGTTTATTTCGCGATAACAACCGGCTGACTTATTAGCCCTTACTTAAGAAATGGAACCTTACTGTAAAGTGCTACCAGTTTTTGTTAATTATGCACTGCTGCTTCACATCGGAGCTGTCTGTTTGTCTTATGTTTAATTCTCTTTTATTAATCTAGATTTTCTCTGTCCCATTCTACATACAACAATGAAACGGACATTCTTGGTTTTCATAAAATTGAAGTGCCGTGCACTGGTGGAGCATGGAGGCTGTCTGCTGCATTCCACTGGTCTGCTGTGTGGGTGCTGCAGATTGTGTGGAAGTGTTCTGAATGGAAGTGATTCATGGTGTGGTGATTGCGGCCATCATGTTTTTGTGCTTACCGATTTGAGGTCCTGCCATTTGTCCACTTGTCAAGTTCCAGGTCTTGACCGCATAACGGTTCCATATCACTTTGCCAAATTATTTCAGTTATTTCAAAGAGCCCTACAGGCTACCACAACAAAATAACCAAATAAAACAAAGACATTGGTTAAGTACATCAGATAAGAATGACAAACTATGTCTACAATATCCTAAACTTATTTCAATTTCTATTGAAAAGCATCCTTGGGCTCCCTCTCTTTCTCTCTCTCTCTCTTTTGGTCTCGTCTCACCCACACACACATACAAAACAACAGTTTCTATTAACCGAAATAACTTTTAATATGTGAAACTTTTTATGTTTCAATGTATTTTGCCCTAATCAGGCTCACATAGCTATAGTGGAAAGCACCGCGCTAACCCTCCCCCTCTTTTTCGCTTGCACACACACACACTACCTTGTTACTCCAATGCCAAAAAGCAGCGCATCCTCCATTGCTAGTTCTAATGTGACATTTTAGAACTAGCAATGAGATGTATCAAAGCTAGATACACTTGATCAATACAACAGTTTCTATATTATCTGAAATATCTGTGGGAAACACCCTCGCACTCCAACTCCCCCACTCTTAAGCACTCACACACACATGGACACACATACTCAAGAGCGAAAAACAGAGCCGTCATGTCAGTCACCGGCATCTCAGTAGGGTTGAATACAGTTGTTAAGGTTTACATCGGAAATATGGCGACACTCGCTGCTGCTGAGAAGTGCTTAACTTTTGGCGATTTTAAAGTGATGTTACTTCTGATGAGTGCTGCAACAATTAAAGGTAATCCCGCAGGTGATCTATCAGTTTCTGAGTTTCTCTCTTTCAATCCCTCAAAAACAAACTCACACACAAACTCTCACACACACGCACAAACGCACTAACTTGTTACTCCAGTAAGTGCTCGAGTAAAGCAGCGCATGCATGAATCCTCTGTTGCTTGTTCTAAAGTGACATCTTCGAACTAGCAAAAAAAGCTTGATCTGTATCAGAGCAAGACGCTGAATCTGTGGCGGAAGAAAGTAGTTCCACTCACAAAAGCGTTTTAGGGACGAAAACCAGAAAATGTCTTGAGATAAAACCGTGAATGATGTCTTAATGTGTGGTAACCATGGTATAAGCGGAATAATTGACTCCAGCCTGTTGAATTATTGAAAAATAATGCTCTGCTGCACGTCATGACTGCATTACCACCTCGGGTGTGCATTATTTTTCAATAATTCAATGGTCCGTCGTCAATTATTCCTTACTTCCTCACTTCAGAAGACTTGGAATGTACTGTATGTTTCCATGAGTGAGTGCAAATTTCTTTTTTTTTTCTTTTTTTTTTTTAGATGTTTTTGTTTATGCATAGTGCTATTTTTTCCATAAGAAAAATGGTTTCAAAGGTTAAACTTCAATGATACATTTCAAATAATTGATTACTAGTTTTGTTGTGTGTGTTAAAGAAAAATTACTCAAAATGCCCATTCCTATTTCTCTGAGTCTGAGTATAGTTAAGACAAACCAGTGTGTCACAGGACAGATCATAGTCTAACAGACCCCATTTTGGGTATAACTCAATTTAGACAACATGTGTAATTACTGTGTTTTGCCTTTCTATGGTAGCTTGGGTCTGTTACACTAACTATGTTTCCATCCAAGGATTTTTTGCGAAAAAAGTTTTAGCGCATCAAAATAAAGCTGATGGAAACGCATATTATCGCTAAAATTTCACAAGTGTCGACATAATATTTTTCCGTTTAACTCTAGTGCATAAACTCTATGTCGATACTTCAAATGTCGCGAAAAACTGGTTTAGAAACACTTTTTGTCGAGAAAATTGGCATTAATGCAAAAATATAATGTCACATGACAGAATTTGCCCCAATCGTTAACCTGTGTTAATCGTAATGTAAATCATATGTAAACCTTGATATTACACTGCATCAGTTCTTCTTTAATAGCTGTGCACACAGCATATACACATCAATGGATGGTCCTTATACTAAGACTGAAAGTTTCCCCCGCTACTTGGTGCAGGTTGCCAGCTTGAACAGGGCCATGACGATTCGCTTTCAGTTCGGAACCGGTGGTAACCTGCGATAGGCGCAACATCAGGACCAATATTACATTCCTATCAGAAGGGCAACTGTTCCCTTTTGATTGCAATTCCTCATCTTCTGATTTATTTGTGAAATTAAAATGACAGTAAGCTGTCTAATTTCAATGAATTGTCTCGATACTCTCCCCCATTTATCAAAAATTAGGGACATCTGTGAGGCGAATTAGTGATAAACACACATTTCTGTATGGAAACGGCCTAAGGGCAGATTTATTTTGTGATAAACCAAAAGTTGTTGCAGAATGGCAGCAAACGGTTGACCTGATTCATCCTTCACGGCAAGCATCTTGTAGAAAATTTGTATTTTAGTTTGATGTAAATTTTGAGAAGACCATAGATTCTTGCTGGCATCTTTATATAAATTGGGTGATTCTATGGACAGAAGTGTTCAGTGGTCATTGATTTGTAATCTTGGCTCTATATGACTGCTCCACGCTTGACTTGTGGCACTCGTATACATAAATGCTATTTTACATACTGTATGAGAAATTTAGTATATGTGGTAGAGTTGGGGTACTTGACTTTGGACTTGAGTCCGAGTCACAAGTCCAATTTTAATGGACTTGGACTTGTCACGGATTTGGATGCATTTTTACTCAGACTTGAGCCTTTTAGACTTGGGATTTTTTCAGAGTCTGGCTGAGTCCATGGCATTTACATTTATGCATTTGGCAGACGCTTTTATCCAAAACAACTTACAGTGTCCTTATTACAGGGACAATCCCCCTGGAGCAACCTGGAGTTAAGTGCCTTGCTCAAGGACACAATGGTGGTGGTTGTGGGTATTGAACCAACAACCTTTTGCTTACCAGTTCAGTGCTTTAGTCCATTACACCACCACCACTCCCCATTATTTGCATTTGTGATACAATGAAAAACAAACAAACAAAAAAATTACGTAACATAGGGTGACCATATGTCCTCTTTTCCCCAGACATGTCCTCTTTTTCAGACCTGAAAAAGGCATCCAGCCGGGATTTCAAAATTGTCTCAAAATGTCCGGGATTTGGCTTTGTCTTCAGAATGATGTGCTCTCTACAGTTAGTACTATCATACATTCTGTGTATTTGATACTGCATATCAGTTTTCACGTGTATATGTCCTTACGTCTGATTATTCTGGCTGAGAGCAGCAGCGCGCGCTCTTTAAAAGTACTTTTTTTTTTAACTCTCTCGCCTGTGCGCCCGTGCTGTATGTATGTGCGGGAAAGAGATCTCCATTCACCAGAAGTGCTCTGCCACTCTCATCCAGAAATATCAATAACGTAAGTACACTTTAAAAAGTACATTCCCCAACTCTCGAACACTTTTTATCAGACTCACGCTTACTACGCAAGTCATTTCTAAGTGAAAATGTTGACTATATCAAGGCAAAATCAAATTTACCACATATCAGGGACATTTAAATTAATATAATGGATGAAACAGACCATGATGGAAATTGTACAACTCAGTCCATCACACATTTGTAGCGCAACCTTTGTGTGTTACCTGTAAAGCTGGCACTTGCGTTTCAATGACAAAAAGTCAGAAAATTCAATGAAGAACACAAGTGAGGGGAGAAATCTCTATTCACCTATTATCCATATTAAATATAATGTAAAAAGAATGAAACTTCAGCCCAAGGTGAGTTAGATCTTGACTTTAGGGAAGTAGGCTACATCTGGACACAGCAGGAGGACTGAAAAGTATGAAGTGTAATACTGTAGTATATAATTATTTTTTTAATGGTATCTGATCTTTTCTGTTTTTATTTTCTGTTGTTGTATTTAATTTTATGGGAATTATTAAATTTTTAAATATTACCATTTATTAAATGTATTAAACACATTAAATATATTTAATTACATTAAATGCATTTTACCCATTATTTTAGATAAAACTAAACTAAATTGAATGGACAAATTGAAAATGAAGTAGAAATAAAAACCAAATTAAAATTTGAAATAATAATAACTCTGGTTGTAATGACTAATGCAGCTTTCACTTTCTTTCTTTTAATTGAAATGTCAACAGAACGCAATTAGAAGTGTGTTGAAGGACAGTTTTGTCTTCATACACCTAAAGCATATGTTTTCATTCTGAAACCACTTTGAAATTTGTTCAGCAGGATACTAATCATTTGTTTTTTGCATTTATATTGACAAGTTGTTTTTCTTAGTTGTGAAGGTTAAAATAAGCTAAAAATATAGATGTTGAGTTTACGGTTACAATTTTAATTCAGATTCTTGAACAGATTCATTCGGACTCTGACTCAACTCGGACTCTGCCTGTTATGGACTCAGTCTTGAGTCCGACACGGAATCGATTGTTTAAAGACTCGGACTTGACTTGGACTAAGGTGGAACCACATAACCAGTGCACCCAACACTGATATGTGGAAAGAAGGGCCGAAAGTTTAGAATCAATTATTAGGAACACTCAGTTTAAAAATATATGATTACAAACTGTAAACACACAGGTGAAGGGTGACAGGGAAAGAGGTTGAAAAAACAACCCACTGAATTATAATTTAAACAGAACAAATTTATGCAAGGTCAATGTCAACATTTTCCAGTATGTACTCCAGCTTGTTATAGTGGAAGCGGCATTTACACTATCATCCCTTAAGAGCTTTTGTCAAAGTTAAGTCAGAAGGAACAGAAGTGAGACCATTGAAACTCCCATTTGTTTACATTCATCACACAATGCTTCGCTCTTTAACCTACATTTCCAATGGTAGCTCTCTCACCCAATCAGACCTTTACCCTGATTGGTTGGCCTGACTGTTGTCACCCCTCCCTTAGCAGTGTCATAGCATCATAGTGTGAAATTAGCTCTTTGTTGGGTGACCTTGCAAGAAAACAAAGGTAAAAGGAAACACATAACCCTGAACAATGTTGAATGACTTCGCAAACTGAGCCACTGGGGTGTCAAGTGGTTTTACGTGCAAAAATTACGGTTGACTTTGCTGAAGAATGTGGACAGTATGCTATACTGCCACACCTGAATTGAGACAGATTTAAAGACCAGTTCGCACAACAAACAAGGACAGATAACATATTCTTGCTCAGACCAACAGCTATTTTTCATTCTGTAACACATCTGATGTTGCTTAAAACAGTTGCTCATATTTGCTTCTCTCAAATCAAAGTGATCATAAAGCTAACAACAACAACTCTACAGAGCAGTGGTTCTCAACCTTTTTGACTCCAAGGCTCCCCATTGTCCAAGACAATATCCAAATATTGTTTTCAAAATGTATTAACAAAAACATGGAATTTCAATAAATAATAATAATAATAATAATAATAATAATAATCAAATCATGATCAATTTGTGATTTACTGAAGCTTAATTAAACTGAAATGTGAATTCAGTTTGCATGTGTTTAGCCTATTAGATTTTCCTAACAAACTATAGTTTATTTAAAAAAAAAACTATAGTACACTGACCGCACCACGGTAATGAGAAACCATCAATAGAATTTTCTGTGGTTATGGCCCTGTTATTACAAATGCCACTGTTAAACAATGGAAGAACAATGGTAACATGATTTGTAAGGTTTTAAGTTAGATTTTTATAATATAGCTAATAAACATCTTATAAATCATCTTAAGTCATCTTGAGCCCACTGGTTAAGAACTTCTGCTACAGAGACTGAACTACTGCTACAATCAAATTACCAACCTAATAATAAAGTTCAACGTGGCCACACAAAATTGTGCTAACATTTCTAATGCTGTAATACTCTTCTCTGTATCAAATGGTCTTTTTCAACAACAAATTTGCTGAGCTTTTGAGGGTAAAGCTGTGTGTTAAAGTAGCAATTAAGTGTACTTGAGGCTTTGTCAAATGAAGGGAGTTTGTAAGGACAAGACAGAGCTGGCCCAAGGCATAAGCTAACTAAGCGGCCACCAGGGGGCCCCCAAGAGCACATGATATATTAAGTCAATGGACAATGTAATTATACAAAAACGCAATATTAAATGCAATATTATGTTAACGGGCTGCAGGATGCAAGCACAGTCAGACTGTGATGATTGAAGTTGACTGAAGAGGCAGCAGCATTGCAGAAAACAGCAATGTCACAAAAAAGGACATATCCCTCTGGTGAAAAAAAAAAAAAAAAGGAAAACCGAGGAAGAGAAAAAACAGCAAGATAAAGGTATGTTAACTTAAGTAGCTAGGCTATGTTGCGAGCTAGTTAGTTAACATAGACTAGGTAGCATATCTTCTTGTTTTAGGAAAGTTCATGTTTGATTAAACATCCGTAAATAGCCTTGACATCTTAATATATTATAATACAACATATTACTTAGCTAGTTTTAGAATAAAGAAGAGGCTGATGTTGATGGGAGTGCACTTGCTACAGAGATGGAGAGCCTTCCAGAACTCCCCCAAGCAAAGATGACCACATTTGAGCTTTTCACTTACCTCTCTCAAAATGAGATCTGTGAGTTGTACCCAAAACTTTGGGTAGCTCTCCGTATAGCCTGCACTCTCCCTGTGACTGTTGCGTCTGCAGAGCGGAGCTTTTCTAAACTCAAATTGATCAAAAACTACTTGAGATCTTCCATGGCTCAAGAAAGACAGAGTGGACTTGTTAGTATTAATAACAAAATTGCCCGTGAGATCACTTATAGTGATACCATAAATGACTTTGCCTCCAGAAAAGCCAGGAAACACAAATTCTAAGGAGAAAGTGGAATATTGAAGTAGTTTGTAATAAAGTTGAGGTAGTTTGTTTAAATTAAAGTGTTTATTTTGGAATTGTTATCATTTTTTCTAAATCTTTTGCACATCTGTACATAGTTTTATTCTTAAACCATTATTGTTATCTTGTTACAGGTTCCTGTGTTCATTTTATGTCATTAAGTATCTGTTTAATTTATTTAATATTGTCTGTTTTTCACATTTGCATTTATTTTTTTATATAAGAAGATACTGTTTATATTTGATTTAATTTGTAGTTGATTGTTATTCAGCTTTATATTTTTATTCTTGAACCATTATTGTTATCTTGTTACAGGTCCATGATCTGTTCATTTTATGTCATTATTTATGTATTTAATTTAATATTGTACATTTTGTACATTTACATTTATTTTTTATATGAGAAGATACTGTTTATCTTAAGTTATTTTATTTGTAGTTGATTGTTCTGCACTTTTGGGCATTGCTAATTTTTTTTAACCAAAAGCAATTAAAGTGGTTAACTTGTTTACAGTAAATGCATTGTCTGCTGGTTTATTTCACTACTTTTCAGTACACCACATTAAGTATGCCACTTAGTACTGTAAGACTTTGAATATTAAAGTGCAAATTAACACCTTGTGGGTTTGCTACTGTTACAATTAAAAACCGTAGAAGGGTAAAAACACACCAGGCAGACATATGTATGATGTAAGCAAAATAGCTACAACTAATACAATTGATAATGGGTGTGTTAGATTTATGGTGTGCGAATAATCAAGCATTGACAATAGTCAATCGTATTGGCGGTACCGAGGGGCCCCCAAATAAAATTCTGCTTAGGGCCCCATAAAGGCTTGGGCCGGCCCTGGGACAAGCACAGAACAAAATGGACTAAAGGGAGTAGAAAACAACAAATAGATAATATCTGAATGATGATGACTGAGAGTTACAAATTATCACTGGATTAAGACATACTCTGAAAACTAGATGTAGCCCCTGTACAGATAAACTGTGATTTATTAGTAAGTTCACCATGCAATCAGATGATTTCTGTGGACAAAATGTGAACATGAATGAATTAATGAATTAATGAATGAATCTGCATGTGTCTATGTTGTAAACTCAGATGCCTAAAATGCACAAATACTGAATGACACATAGACTGCTTAGTTCTGTATTACCTGCTGTACTGTTTATAAAAATGTGTCCCTTGCTCTTTTAAATGACTCTATGGCTTTCCGTATGGAGCCACCTTTCTGCCTCCCCTCGCTCCCTATTTCTCTCACTCACTCTTTCTGCACTATTGATTTAAATGAAGGTGGCTTGCCACTAAGGCTGCAATGCCACTGAAGAAAATTAGAAAAAAGCAGCTCCCATTTCAAGCAGAGTGAGGAGCGACGGAGACCTCAACCTAATTCTTATCTGTTTGTACACAGAAACTGAGCTGTTTTTGCTTAATTTCTCTGGAGAAACAAAAATATGGGTGTTTGGCTTGGGGGTATTTTACATTCCTGTCTTCCTCCTGCTAAAACTCAACAGATTGCATATCACTTTAATTAGTTTTGAATTAACATGTTAACAAGAATCTGATGCTCGTATGGAGCAATATAATATACATAACAATGATTGTTTGGGGCTATTTTGATATACAGGTGTGCAGTAATTAAGCAGTCTTGTGTGTCTCATAGAAAGCCTCAATGTGTAATGGATTCATTATGACTGACATTTAATTAATGTAAGAAATACTAATTACAGTTTTATTGTTTTTAAGGCTGCATTCATATTGAGCATTCTCTTAGTGCAGTCATTGATATGAAAGTCATGCGTTTGTTAATCAGAAACTCCCTTTAATCGGGCGGCTGTCTAATGTGTTCTGAGACAAACCGAGCGAGAGTAAAGGAACAGTTGGCATTTTCAAGAACGCTGTCAGGCAGGTGAAAAGTTAAAGACGTCATAACTGCTGGTGACGATACAGACCATGTCCTCTGATTCCACACATCATTAGAGGCTTCCAGCCATTTCGGCAGCCAGCATTAATGACAGTCTAGTACAGCCGCATTTTAAACATTCATACTTCCATGTCTGCGATTCCTTTCTTGCCCCATCGACCCAGCATGTTGATTTGTCTGGAGATGAAGAGCCTTGTGCACAGCAAGGCTTGAAGAAAATAACAAAGTTGCTGTAATTTGAAAGTCTAATTCAGCCATGTGCACTCAATGGGCATGCTAGAGAGTAAAAGGAGCTGACTTCTCCAATACGATTCTACACTTATCATTTGTACATCGGCTGGGGAAAATATATTCCTATATCTCTCTCTTACCTTTTTTACTCTTTTTCTCTTTTTATCCAACACCACAAACATTTTTTTCTTTCTTTTTTCTGAGTGACAGACTTTTTATCATAACTTTCAGTGAAGCTGTAGCAAAAGACTCTGTTTGAACTTTCTTCTGAGATCTCTGCCATCTCATATGTCACATTAGAAAAACATACAATGAGATGAATCAGTGAGCATGTAACATGTACAACACTGGAGGCAACAGAGACCAGCTGGGCACCTACAGCCACAGAATTGCTATTTCAGTCTCAGCACTCAACAAAGTGATTGCTCACATCTATTTCCTCCAAAAGCAAACAAAATAAACGGATGGACGGAGGGCCGGCTGGATGGATGGACCGAGGATGGAAGGCTGGACAGATGGATGGAAGATGTGGCCAGATTGCTGATATGTACTGAATTAACCACACAGAAAGTCTGTGGAAATTGTAGCTGGCAGGCCTGTAAATATACTGTATGATTTTCTGCTTGATAAAAGTGTGGGACAGGAAACACACCTCTATCAGAACAGATAAGCCACCTGACAGGGCACAAGTGGTTGTGCGAAGGGCTATCTCTAAGCAACTGAAAGACAGCTCAATTGTGACATCCACAGGAGGGGCTACTGTCTGTTATATACACAGGATGAGCACAGTGACGAGGCTTGGGGGGTGATGGGGTTAAGCGTTGGGGCAGTTTCCTAAAAATTGGGCTCAGTGGGAATTAATTTCACAAATGAAGACTTATTTCACAAATAAATATTATAGGGTAGACTGGGGCAAGTTGTCACAATTTTTACAAAATTGTTCAGAGTATATAGTGGAGCAACTTGCCACACTATATGGGGTAAGTTGTCAAAATGGAACCTCAACACCACCAAAACAAAATCAACACTTTTCTTTAAATATGTGCCTGCATTATGCAACATTTCAGAGGCTTTTCAGCTAAATTTGAAAAGTAAAACATTCATGAGGATTCATGAAACAATAAAAATTGAAAAGGTAACATACATAAATATCAGAATGTTGCTTTGGCTAACAAATATTGTAAATAACATATTGTATAAATGTATTACCTTTCAAATAAATTTGACAACATGCCCTGACCTGAAAAATACTTTTGTCCCAAGAACACATTTAAATGTATCGGTAAAAACCTGCCTTCATAATTGTTGACCCTTAATGTATGTCAGTGTGGTTTGATTATGTTCGCTTGTACTGTATGTCCAAGAGCTTTAACAAAATTCATGACTAGAATTCACCAACAAAATGGTTCTAATTTAAGAGGGTTTTGAACTAGATGTTCGAAACCAGCACACAAAACCTCTGCTAGAGAAAACACACATTTGCGCAACTGGACTTTTGACACTAAATCTTTTTGTTACTGATTGTGAAAATTAGCCCCGGTCTCCCCTAAATGTAATGGGAGGAGCTTGCCCATCTAATCCTGTCAGTCATACCTCAAGGATGTCTACAGTATAAGCGTCTGCTTAACTCCCTCAGGCAACAATTCTCCTAACATTCCTCCACCTACTCAACTCCAGCTTTATTTTTTAAACACATATAATTTTCTACTACTAATGCTCAATCCATTTATATTTCTTTCTTTAATCAAGTAGACCAGGAGTCATGTGCAGGAGCCCCTCCACTGTGGACACCACAGCAAATCAGTTTACCTATGGAATATCACGCTCGAGGATTATATGAACTGGCGAAATCGTATAATTATTTTATATTGCAATGGAAGTCCTGTATCACACGCACAGTTTTTTGCAGTCACTACAACAGCCAAAAAAAAAAAAAAAAAACACTGAGGTATACTTAGGCCTATAGAAAGCACAAGTGTTCTCCACAATCATCAATGCATAAACACACACATATCTTTTGCAACCTACACAATTATTTGGGACAAAACCTCCTACCCAAGTGACGTTAAAGCAGATACAGTAATTATTTACACGTGACATGAACACACACAGTCTCTCTCTCAGGTAAACCTTTCTTCACCTCAGGTTGTTTCTTCCCTCTCATTGCAGCAAGTCACTACGGGAAAGCAAGTGTGTGGGAGTGCTTTCAACCAGCTCTCCACGCTTTCTGCATGAAATGACGGCAACCTGCCCTTCTTCTCTTCACCGAGGAGGCACTTGCTCCTCTCACCCTCATGCTCTTATTCCTGCTTTTGAGTGCTGTCTGTTTTCTTTGTCACACCTACGTTCCCGTTCATCAAACCCAGTGCAGGATATCTAAGCTTGACATCCAACCCTGTCTGACATACCTCAAGTGACAGGATGGGCTGAGAGCTGAGAGAGTGAACCGCACTCTAACCTACACCACTACTACCACCACTCCAAGCACCAGCAGATAAGCTCTTGTCACTGCATGCAGCCTGCCAGTGAGCTCAGCCTGAGCAGCACTGCAAGCCAGCAACAACTAACCATGGTTTGTGCTCCAACACATACCAGCAATTATCTCTTATTGAACTTCTACATCAAAGAGATGCTGTTGCCCCATGGTGACTGGCTCAGCAGAGTGTTCTGTAGAATGACATTTCCACTCCAAGGGGACATATTTCACAAGATGTGGGTTCAATGCTGGTACAAATTGCTCTCACAACAAATGTTGTTGAGGTTCCCTCGTTCTAACTAACTAAAGTCACGTTTCAGCTGCGTCTGTGAAGGTCCTGTGTGTGCATGTAAAGTGAAGTTCAAAAGCCTGAAACAACTAGTGAAAATGCTTGTTTAGCATTTTGTTTCACTTCAATTAATATTATTAGCATAACAATTTGAGTAAAAAGTTGATTTTGAAAAATAACATGGATAGATAGATGGTCTTTATTGTCCCAGAGGGAAATTTGTTTTCACCAGTCTGCCCCACAAACACAAAACATACAGATACCCACATTACATCATATGACATATAACATTCCCCTGCCCCAACCCGTGTACATACATACAAATGATCAGTGCTATCGAGTTAATTTGTTCACAACAGCAATAGCTGATGGGACAAAACTTCTGCCAAAGCGAGTTCATTTCCATCATAAAAGTCCTGTATCATGAATATCAGGCAAAGGAAACTTTTTTCAGACAAAGGAGTTATTGGTGGTTTGAGAGACTGAGCAGGGACCCCCTTTTACAAAGAGTAGTGTTGCACTTACGCCTGGCCCATAATAACATGTATAGTATCACATTAATGTTATAATACTTGCATTGCAATGCCATTCAAATATTGATAATTAATCAACAATCATAGAGTTATATATTACATTTACACTTGTACACTTAACCAATCTACATCTTCTCAACTTAAGCTTTGGTTAAAGTTAACTTAATATCATATGTGTGTTTGATGCATATTTTAACTTTTAAAACCTGTGTGTGCCGATCGGTTTTTGTTCAAACTGTTTATGACATTATAATCTGGGATAAAGGAATGCTGTTAAATGCATTTAGATGACCTCACACATTGTCAGCTTATTAAGCATAATTGGTGTAAGATCTTGCATGTGAACACACTAATTGAGTTCGTTTACATGCACATTAAAAGTTCAACATGTCCAGCATGTATATATCTTACTTTCAGTTATCATCGAAAACAGCTTCTTTTATAGATCTCATGTGGATTCCAATCATAGAATGAGGCAAAAAGCATGATATTTATTGAATTTGTGGCCTGAATCTGTATGTATCTGTCTGAATGTAGAACTGTTCAAGTATACAGATAAAAAAACTATTCTTAATCGTCAATTTATTCACACCATCTTTTCTCAGTCTAAAAGTTATTATTATATTTACACAGAGTTTATAAGGATAACGTCATTATATATTGAAAGCAGAGCTCGTATAGTTAGAACAATCCAGGAGCAAATTGTGTCATCTTTTGCCTTTAGACATCACCATGAACACAACGAATACATCTGATCAGCACCCAAACCAGCGCGTAAAGAATGTAAAAAATGCACGTGGCTGTAAAGAGCATCTCGATGTTGAGAATTTAGTTAGTTGACGACTTTGATGTGCTACAATGATGCAAAAGGTAAACTGGGAAAGGTCTTCATCACTTCATCCACTGACGTCCTTTCTTCAGGTATTCGATTACGCAGTGTCATGTAAACATGTAAAAAGAGAAGCTTGATTATAACTGCCTATGTAAACATACTCATGGTTAGTTCATAATATACATTATCTAATGTTAAAAAATATAGATTTTTATTGTAAAGTGGTGACAAAGTGTTTTCAAAGTAAAACCACTGTATGCAGTGTTGGGTTCAAGTCCACCTTAGTCGAGTCCAAGTCAAGTCAGAGTCTTTAAACAATTGAATCCGAGTCCAAAAGGGGCAGAGTCGGACTCAAGACCGAGTCCATAACAGGCCGAGTCTGAATGAATCTGTTCATGAATCTGAATTAAAATTTTAACCGTAAACTCAACATCAATATTTTAAGCTTATTTTAAACTTCACAACTAAGAAAAACTGTTTGTCAATATAAATGTAAGAAAAACACCTTTGCATTTCATAAATACATTTTATGATTATTATCCTGCTGAACAGACTTTAAAGTGGTTTCACAATGAAAGCATATGCTTTAGGTGTATGAGGACAAAACTGTCCTTCAACACAACTCTTGCGTTCTGTTGACATTTAAATTATTTGTTGCTTTTTCCCCTCCACTCAAACATAGACTAAAGAAAGTGAAAGCTGCGTTAGTCATTACAACCAAGGTTATGTTTTGAATTTTAGTTTTTATTTCTACTTCATTTTCAATTTGTCAATTCAATTTAATTTAGTTTTATTTAAAATTATCCCTATCTAAAGAAATAATAGTCTATACTGAGATTTCTTTCTGAATCTTTTTTCTCTATCTGCCGACTGATTTGGGAAAATACAGTAGTAATTAGCACTCACTGAGAAGTTACATCTCACAATTTGACTGCAAATGCTACATCCAAAAACACTTGGGCCATGTCGTCACAGACATGATTTCTAGTTAATTTGAGGGAAACCGCATGATGCAGGGCAGTTCTGCGTGCTGCTCGTGTACCTAAATCTCTGACGCGTCCATGTGCATCTCGCAGCAGCTGCCACGGAAGATTAAAAAAAATAATAATAATAATTTATATTTGCTTGAGCGGCAGCTGCGTTGGTCTGCAATTAGTTTGAAATCAGTTTGAAACCAACTAAAGAAAATGTAATTGAGCTCTTTTTTTACCACAAAAACATGGAGAATAATAATTCTGAGTCATAAATTTAACAGAATTGTCCTTCAAAAGTGTCTAGATATAGGCTAAAAAAAGACGTGCAAAAGTTACCCGGTGGTTTACAATAAAAATAAAATAAAATATACATTTTAAATAATAATGTCATAACCAACTAAATTCATCTCGTAACATGAGGTTTAGCTTCATATACAAACTCTGTCATTAAATAATACATTTATTTTATAATCTATAATTCAATTAGAAACAAAACATTTCACTGCCCAAAATATCCTAATATTTTATTGTGCATGGTTGAATGTTGTGAATGGTGGACAAATGCTGTAAAAGAATGTATTTTAAGCAGCTCATCAATGCTTTGAAAATAGTCAATCAATAATAAATAGGTGCTGTTTATCTGTTTAGAGTTGCTGTCTGCTTTAGCAATAACGCTTTTTTCCCCTGACTATTAAAAAAGTTACACAGTTAATTCATCAAGCTGTAAGGCTGGCAACAGAATGTCTACAACCAAAAGGCGCCATTTCCGGTAAAAGTAAAAAAACTCTGCGAGAATCAACGTCATAGAACTCTCTCACAAAAGCTGAAATCTACACCTGAATATCACCACGTGTGATAAAGTGCAAATAACCTTGCTGCCCCCCCCCTCTTTCCCCTTCTCCCCTTCAACAGCTCTGGACCAACACAAAGACATAAGATTTATATGTAAAAAATATAACAAATAACATGAAAACAAAGAATGCAACTGTATGTGTTTGATATCATTTAAGAGGTCTCTGTGTGACTGGTATAGTGGTCTCTTTCCCATGTTGATAAAACTAATGGTAACAAAGTTATAAGGTCTTTGCCAAATACTGCATAATTCTGGAGGTGGCTCCCCCTCCTTGACCTACAATTGAAATTATCTCCTGTATGTTAACAAGGTTAAACCCCAGGAAGTCAAGAACCCATTCACCCCCAAATCCTCATTGTTCAAAGGATAATACCATTTGGTACACAATGTTTATTCTGTCTGGATATTTAAGGAAAGTTGGCATGAAGTTCTGGGAATCTGTATACAGATCTCCCATGCTGTACCGCTGCATGTAGTTTTGTCAGGTATGTTTCTTTGACTTGTCTTTTATTTGTAGTAATGCTTGTTTATTCTGATCATGTGAAATTGGCTTTGATTTGAATTTCTGCAACAATGTTTTATATCCTACCTGACAAATAAATTGTTATTATTTGATTTATTCTGAATTCCTCTGAAATCATTACTGGAGCTTTAATATAGGAGGAAGCCATTTAAAGACTCTCAGTTTGAATTTAAACCACCTAGGACAACCAGGTAGGACAACCACCTAGGACAGCCGGGTAGGATTTGAATTTCAATAGACCAGGGTAGACCAAACTGGAGCTTTAATATAGGAGAAACCACTCAGGACAACCGGGTAGGAGAAAGCCATTTAAAGACTCTGTCACTGCTCACCGCCCGTCTTAGCAAGTTGTATGTACGTGACTAAGCGGCAATATCGTCTGGTTATGAGAAAAGCCAAACCAGACGATATTAGTTAACCCTACAACCACTGACTAAGAACGGAACTGGCTATCCATTTTCGGGAGGTTTACGTAATTTAATAACGGCCGGCGTAAGTCTCCAAAGATCAAAAGGACAATGTATAGAAGAGGATTTAGAGTAATCAATAACCTAAAAATGTTAAATTAAAAGAATGATCAGAAATTAGTTAGAGCTTAAATATAAATTAGAGGTCAACTTAAAATTGGAGTCAGATTAATATAAAATTGGAGTCAGATAAAATGAATAACGGAATTAAATGTGTGAATTAACAATAACTGATTTACTTCAGTGCTCAGAAAAGACAGAACAATGCAGAGACCTTCAAGGGCAATTTATTGAAGTTCCGCTCCGGAACGGATATTTTTAATATAATATATATATAGATTCCCTTTTCGTTTTTTACAAAGCTATTATGGACCAGTTCAAGCTGACAACACTGCGTGGACCACAAGAGACTACAGAAGCCTACATGTGTGATACATTACGCCTAAAAATACTTAATATCCAATATTAATACTATTTATATATATTTTTATTTCAATATGCTGTTTTTAGTCAACTTTGAGAAACTCAGTGAAGTTCTTGATTTTACGTTTTTAACCATGATGAAACCATGCGAACACCGTCTTGGCTGCACAAACGGCACACGCAATTTTACCAGTTGTCAGGTCCCGTGTTGTGTGAAAATGCCTTGTTTAGTTTCTATTACATTGGACATATACCCGTCTTTTATGTTTTCGTTGTGCCAGCCACCTCAGTAGTTGATGTTAAACAGTAGTGTCTGTAGTAACATTCAAGCTCATTGGTTGACTGATGAGTGTGCCTGTGTACGTGCATACGTGTGTGTGCATGTGTTTGCTTAAACACAGTGAAACAACTCTGGCTATGTCTACGACTTCAGGGGCTAATACAGCTGCATGAAGACAGAGATGTGTTCTTTAATTTCTGTTTTGTTATTTATTTTTTATTTTTTTTCATTGCATCACAAATGTCATGGACTCGGCTGGAGTCCCAAAGGCTCGAGTCCGAGTCAAAACTCGAGTACTCCAACTCTAACTTTGTGTTTTATGTAATGTTCTTTCATTCCAGGATCATACATCTTAGTCTGGCTTCCAAAACAGACCTTTCTAGACCTCTGTGAAGGTGAGGTGCATGTGGTCACAGACTAGAGCCACGGCATGGAGTGCTTTCACATGAATGCAGCTGAAACTCACCCAGGGGATGGGGAGGTGGCGAAAGGGAGGAGCAGAGAGATGAGAGTTGCATTGCCCTGCACCTTGTTGCCTGAACAAGGGGACAAGGGGAATGCAAAGACAGGAAACCAGATTCTGGTTTTAGCACATACTCTACTCTGATGTGTATAGATGCAGGTGACCTGAGGACTGTACTTGCAAACATATGTGCAGTACTATGAAACACATAAAAAAAAGCTAAATTGCAATACATGCAATTCAATCATAAAATCACCTTTAAAAGAACTGCACAGATTCATTTTTTCCCCTCTTAGGCCTGTAAAGATGACAGATTATTTGTGATTATTTTCTCTATTAGAATTTAGCTCTACTGTGCCACTGCTTCAGAGATAATCAGTCAACAGCAGAAGTGCATGTCAGTACAGCTGTGTGTTGATGGACTACTGACAAACATCAATCAATCTGGTGAAGAGTATTTCTGACCTGCGGACAGAGCCATTTCTCGAAGTTGTCGGCTTGACAACTTTTTGCCAATTTATTTTGGGGAACGTCTTTGCAATTTTTTTTCTAGGATTATAGGATTTTAATTACTGAGATAGTCACAGAGAAAATAGCACATTGTTAATTGTCAGAATTCAAATAATAACTCATCAACCTCCATCTGCCAGTCTGCATTAACATATTAATCTACATCTCAGGCTTAATTAACAAAGCACTGAAAATGGTCGCCAAAATCCTGTGTTTGGCATTTACATAAATTCTCTCATCAGAGATAACAGAAAAGTTAGAAAGTTTAAATTGTTTAAAATAATGCAAGACAATGTCCCTGAATACAGCCTCAACAGCACCTGTGCTGTGACTGCTTTGTGACTGGTATAGATGTAATTATATCATCTCTCTGCTGTTTACTGTTTAAATGAATCAAACTAAAATTAGCATGATCCATATTCAGTCACTCAGTCAAATGACAGAGTAGATAAATTTAGAGGGTTGCAGACTTAAAGGATTAGGTCACCCAAAAATAAATTCTCTCATCATTTACTCACCCTCATGCCATCCCAGATGTGTAAGACTTTCTTTCTTCTGCAGAACACAAATTAAGATTTTTAGAAGAATATTTCAGCTCTGTGGGTCCATACAATGCAAGTGAACCATCATAAAATTATCCATATGATTCTAGTGGTCTAATTAATGTCTTCTGAAGCGAAATGCTAGGTGTGTGTAAGAAATAGATCGATATTTAAAACTTTTTATTTTAACTAAAAATGTTTGCTTCCGGCCAGCTTGAGGTTTGTACGTTGACGAGGGTGGAGTTCAAACTACACGCATTCAGCGTTTTGCTTCAGAAGACATTAATTAGACTACTGAAATCATATGGATTAATTTTATGATGGCTATATGTAATTTTTGGAGCTTCAAAAAGTTAGTACCCATTCACTTGCATTGTATGGACCTACAGAGCTGAAATATTCTTCTAAAAATCTTAATTTGTGTTGTGAGGAAGAAAGTCATACACATCTGGGATGGCATAAGGGTGAGTAAATTATCAGAGGATTTACATTTTTGGGTGAACTATTCCTTTAAGGTAAAATGTAAAACTGAAAAAACAGGCCCACTAAAACAGTTCTCTTTCAGCAGGTAGATTGCCCTTCACAACTTGATGACTTAGGAAAAAACTGTAATAAATCTGCACATACCAGCAGAAAGGAGATTCACAGCAGAGCAGACAACATAAATTACACAGACCTATGAAAATAAGTGAAAGAGCATTGAAGGGAGAGATAAGAGTGGGCATAAACATGATGCGTGACTTTAAAGGGGTCATATCATAAATATTTTATTGCTTTATCCTCCCCCCCCCCCCCCCAATGTAATGAACCAATACATTGCTCCTGTTCTTGACTTTCTGTGTGAAATATATGAGTAACAACGCTTAAACTGGTTGATACCGTCAAGTCCAATAAAGTTGGAATTGCCCCATCCTTCAGTAACAGCCTATTTGCAAAGCCTGTATTATATTGAGACAGGTTCACTAAACAATCCACAGTGAGTGACATGTGCCGTACAAGCTGTTTTGGTCGAAGTGAAATGATCTGGAACCATTGTAAAAATAAACTTCAGCCACTTGTTTCAAATATTGGGAATGTTTGTAACACTGTTTAGTAGGACTGAATGATTTGGACAAAAAATCTAATTGGGATTATTTTGAAAAATATTACAATTTAAACTGTAATATGATTATTAACATAAAAAAACCTAGTAGTGTTTCCATTTGATCAAAATTAAAACATGGGAAAACATGTCCTACTGCCAATAGAAATACTTTTCAAGAAAGAGTGTTCACAGCTGACTCTTAAAAACAACCAGACTAAATAAATAAATAAATAATACAGTGAAACATAGAGGGGAAATAATCAACATCATCTTCACTTTGCATCTGTTCACTAAGTACCTGTTTTTGATGACTTCGTGATAGGCCCACATTTCATCATTACCTTTGGAACCCAATAATAAGTTATTATTAAGTTAATAAATTATTATGATAATACATTATTGTATAATATTAACAACAACTACCATTCTTCCACTGTTCTGTACACAAAAACCTGGTGTTATGAGGTTACTTTAGAATTGGATGGGAACTTTTAGCGGCCAAGCATATTTGGAATCATTCAAATGTGCAATTAGTAAATCTAGTAATTTAATGCAGTCAACTCATAAGCCTCATGTGTGCATTGAATATGTGTAATACACTACAAAGAACAGTGCTGCGCACATACAGTTAGTGCAATGAGCAGTGTATGCAGACTATGTATTTATTTAATTAAAACACAGCCTTTGCTTCTTGATTATCGATTTTACTTCGATAAATCGTTCAGCTCTACTATTCAGAGCCACTTGTGCTACAATGCCAGCTGATAGTGACTCACTTCAAGGCTTAAAAAACCACCCAAAATATCATAAAAGTAATCCATGTGGCTTGTATGTCATATTCCAAGCCATTTGAAGGCATACGATACACTGTAAAAAAAATTCCTGTAACATTTATGGTAAAAAACTGGCAGCTGTTGTTGCCAGAAATTCACTGCAAAAAATACCAAAACACTAAACAACATCAGGGTAACACATGTGAAATTAAAATAATGCAATAAACATTAAATACTACATCAGATATAACACAGAACACCCAATGTACATAACTGATATTAGATATTAAAAATAAGAAGAAACATAAATATTCCCATAAAATATAATGAAATGTCATGCAGGGAATTCTGGGAACGCCCGATTATTGTTTTTACCGTAATTTTAACAATAATTTACCATAAAAAGTACATGTACTCTCTTATTAAAAATAATATAAATATTTACCATAAATTATACGGAAAATTATACTTTTTACATATAAAAAAGTTATTTTTTACAACATTTTACCGTAACACTACATGTATTGTCTTTTTAAATATATTTTAAACGGTCTTTTACCATTAAAATTACGGAAATTTTTTGTGTAAACTTAGGTGAGTAACAACCTGAGTAAATACACATAAATGCATGCCACTGTGATCAAGCTTCTCTCATGCACTCATAAACGCACAACAGATATCTAGATTTTTCACTGATTTTACTTGGAATATGAAGCACGAGGCACAAGGACTGATTTTATGATACTTTTGAGAGCTTTTTTAAGCTTTGAAGTAAGTCAGTTCAACTGCCACACTGAATAGATGGACAAAGATAAAAAAAAAATTAAAAAAAAAACTTTTGTGTACCGCATAAGAAAGTAAGTTATACGGCTTTGGAATGACAAGAAGGAGAGTAATTTTTGGGTGAATTATTCCTTTAAAGGACTTCCCTAACCTCTTACTAGTTACTAGTCTTACTAGTCATACTCTAATAATTGAAGAAATATTCAAACTGGATAATTGAAATGTTTAGGAATTATAGTATCTAGCCTGGGTGGGCAGGTTGCTGAATAGGCAACACTGATGTGTAAATGTGGGCATTCATGTGATAATGCACTGATGATTCACAGATCATGGATTTCAGACTGATTTGTTTTTGCAGCTCAGTTTCAGTAAATTGTTCTTTTGGAGTTTGGAGTGATTTATTATTATTATTTATTTATTTTATGTAGGCAAACTTATTGAGAAATTGCTTACAAGACAACTCTTTTATTTTACAAGATCAATAAAAAAATAATAATAAAAAATAATAATAATAATAATAATAATAATAATTATTATTATTATTATATATATATATATATATATATATATATATATATATATATATATATATATATATATATATAATATATATATATAAATTATATTACCCCTTTAGATGACAATGCCCACAGTCTTTGTATTAAAAATGGCCCAACTGCTAAACAAAACAAAGGCCAACAACAGGCTGCATGCCATTGATTTAAATTCTGTTTAACCAATACAAGAGCAGACAAGCCTGAACAAACATATTAGAAATGAGTTTCGCCCGTGACAGGTTTCATGCTATCGGTAATCAAAGTAAGCCATGCATGTTCCGTCGGCTGCCATCACTTTATGGATTTCATTAGAGTGCTTTGTTGAAGCCATTTTGGCCTACTAATGCCAGATTGCCTATACTAGAGTGCTGGTCTGTTTGGACAGCTATGATTGTATGTACAGCATTGAAATGACAGCTCAAGTGTCCTGACATAATCCAGTGGTGTTATTTCCACTATGCTCATCAAAATATTATGGCCTGACTTCCCGAGTATTGTTCTAAACACGTTGAGATCCCCAACCACCACTCTCCAAATACCCTTTCTATCTCTCTCTCCATCTTTCCTTCAGTGGTGGGAGGTCTGCCCTGCACAGCTGTTACACATTTGGCTTTATGCACTAAATGTTCCATGTGTGAGACAGTTATTTACAGAATAAAGAACAATATAGCATATGATTAAATGAACTAATATTTCATATGATTAAATATTAGTCATACTCATATGTGAAGAGGAATTATATATATATATATATATATATATATATATATATATATATATATATATATATATATATATTATTATTATTATTATTATTATTTTTTTACAAAAACACAACGGCTAACAAAAATCAGTCTTTTTGTGAGAGTTCCTCAAAAATACCCTTTGAAAAGAGCTAGATAAAAAAAAAAAAAAGAGGAAATGTAACTCCCTGTCTCTAAATGGAGCCTTTCTAAAGAACTCTGGTGTTGACTTTCATTCTGAAGCCTGTAATTCTTGTTCCTAATTTTTCTCTCTGTAGATGTGGGAGTCAGACAGTTGAGTTGGGAGGGGAGAAGAAATAAAGAGAGAGAAAAAAGGTTTAGATCTGACAGTCATTGTCGGTTTGGCACTTCAGACCACTTCAGCTCACAAAGCTTAACCTGATGCCCCTGCGAGCCAGCGTGTGATGCTGTCTTTACCTAAGGTCTTACAAAAAGAGGCTAGGTTTGATCCCAAACAGTTAACCTGAAACGTGAGTGCAAGGGAAGTCTGATGAGAACAGCAAAGACGGGACAGGATAACCAGATTGTCTCATTCTCATGGCACAGACTGAGGCTGTCGCTGATGTTGGGCTTGTGAGGATGGCATGAAGGTGGTTTGGGGACAGGTGGGGTGGGTTTGTCTTTAGACCGGATGACATCTGCCTGCTGAGTTGTTGTGAAATAGTGTTTGGGTATACACTGACAGCCAAAAGTTTGGAATAATGTACAAATGTTGCTCTTATGGAAAGAAATTGGTACTTTTATTCACCAAAGTGGCATTCAACTAATCACAATGTATAGTCAGGACATTAATAACACAATTACTTTTTTCAAATAGTAATGTCATCAGTAATCAGTAATGTCCTGACTATACTTTGTGATCAGTCGAATGCCACTTTGCTGAATTAAAGTACCAATTTCCTTCCAAAACAGCAAAATATATACATTATTCCAAACTTTTGGCCGCCAGTATAAGCGTGAATGAGAGAGAATTAGCAAGCAGGTGGAGAGAAATTCAGATTGTTCCCTAGCTGTGCAAGAAAATCCCTCTATTTCTAGACCTGCATTTGTTACTCTCTCTCTCTGTGTGAGTGTGTGTGTGTGTGTGTGTGTGTGTGTGTGTGTGTGTGTGTGTGTGTGGGCGGGTTTGGGTGGTTTACGAGGACAATTGTTTAGGTTACAAACTGGTAATTACAAGGGAATTATGCTATAAATGTGGTTTATGAGGAAATTTCTAGTGTCCCCACAATTCAACTCGCTTACAAAACATGCTAAACAATGTTTTTTTGAAAATGGAAAAATGCAGAAAGTTTTTTACGAGGGTTAGGTTTTGGAGTAGGGTTAGGGGATAGAATCTAGTTCGTACAGTAAAAAAATCATTATGTCTATGGAGAGTCCTCATAAGGATAGCCGCAACAACATATGTGGGTGTGTGTGTGGGCAGGTTTAAGTGGTTTACGAGGACTTTTTTTTAGGTTACAAACTGGTAATTACAAGGGTATTATGCCATAAATATATATAAAAAAATATATAAAAATCATTATGTCTATGGATAGTCCTCATAATGTTAGCTGCACCAACGTGTGTGTGTGTGTGTGTGTGTGTGTGTGAACATGTTCATCTTTAAGTGTGTGTGGTCATTCCTCTCGCAAGCAGTATAACCTATTCACAGACTCTAGATAAACAACTAATGAAATCCCTCTCTGCCTCCTAATCTAAATACCCGAGTGCACCTTGTGCACTTCGGCAGACTCCTGGCAGAAAACCATCCTGCTGCTCAGAGCTTTCCCATTACCCTCCTCATCTTCCCTCTGCGTTGGCCCGCACATCAAACAACTTAGCACTATGCCCAGCACTGGCAAAACAAAGATTCTTTAGGGATAGTTCACCCAAAAATGAAAATTGATTTTTGCCAGTGTTGATTTTTGCATATAATGATAGTTCAAAAAGCAATATTGCTGTCATTAATTGGCAAAAATTATAAATCAGTCAACTTCTACTCTTAAAGCCCTCCAAAACAACACAGTAACAGTATTTTATGGGTGCCGCGATCAATACAGTGACAAATGTTAAATAAGTACCTTCAAGACTAATAGCCTGGTCCTCTGCCGAGGCCGTAATAGAGCTGTAATTTTTGTCTGAGTGACAGGTAACATGCTTCTAAATCATTCCTTCTCTTTCTCTCTCACTTCAGTTGTCTCATTTCTCCACCCCTGCAGTCTCCAGCCGAGCCCAAACCCAGTACCACTCTTGTGGTGCTGGAATTACTATTGGCAAATCGAGCCAGGCAGGATTAATTGTAATTCAAGGTCTATTACTGCAGCGCTTGCTTGCTTTTGCTGGATTGCCGGTTGGGCACAGAAAGAATGACTTTTCTGAGAACTGCCCCGCTCTGAGATTGTTGATTAGCCTTTTGATGAAATTGGTAAAGCAGCGGAGCTTGACTCATGGTGGCCCTCACAAAAGAAAAATAGAAAAGATTTCAGAAGAGTGTATAGAGAACAAGAAGATGCAGAAATAAAATAAATAAATAAGAGAGAGAGAGAAAGAATGAAGAAAATGTGAGGGGGAGAAGAAGTGAGAGGATTAGCAGATTTCATCAACTGTGGAGATGTGCTGCCCCCATGAGGAAAGATGAAAATCAAAGGGATTGAAGAGAGGGAGAGGGAGAGACACTCAGACAGATAGAGAGAGAGAGAGAGAGAGAGAGTAAATATCAGTGTTGTTATTAGGTTTTGCATGCCTGCACTGATTTCCAGCTGTCTCACAGCCGGGGCTCTTGCGACTCTTTCAGCACTCGTAAATGTCACACCTTGTACATGCCAGTGTGATTCAACACAGCCTATATTTACCTCCAAGAATGGCAGCACACTCCACCACAGATCATCACTACAAAGGCTGCTGAAATATATGAGAGAGGATTTGGACAATAAGCCTAGTTTTGAAAAAGAAAAAAAAAAGGGGGGAAAGAAGACCCCATCCTACACCTCTACCTGCCAAACATAGAAATGCATTATGCAGATCTTAAGATCAGTTGCCCTCGCACACACAAACACACACTATACAGTACATGAAGTCTCAGTTCAGGAAGCTGGTGAAGATGGAAAACAGGATAACTGTTACACAAGGCTTTTATGCTGAATATTGAAGAACATCAGAGAGGAAATGCAAAGTTATATAGAGTGCATCACTGAGTACCAAAGAACAGAGGTGGGTAGTAACTCGCTACATTTACTCCATTACATTTACTTGAGTACATTTTTGGAAAGAATTTACTTTTTTGAGTGTATTTAATGGTGAGTACTTTTTACTAATTTCTAATGAAAATGTTTTACATTTACTTTGTTACAATGGGCGACGTTCCTGTCGTTACATTACTGAATTGAATTTAATAAGTGTTAATAAATTTGTATTTATTGAGATATTTTTGAATAAGACTTTTACGACAGCGGAACTTTACACTCGAGTCGAGCTCATCACTGACTGCTGCAGCAGCAAGCGTGCCAAACAAACACTTTCTTTGCTCTACACAATGAAAAAAAATAGTTTTGTCTTGCAATTCATAATTTTACACCTAGACAAGGTTAATATTGCAGCATGGAAAGTGTTGGCGATTATGATAACGTGTGTCGTGGTCATTTCCAGGGTGACTCTGAAACTATGGGCTCTAATGACCTCAGTTTATAAGTATACATTTTATAACAGCGCTGCAATATATCAGTGCCTAAATCCATGTAAACTTTTGTTTTAAGTGTAAATGTCTTATGCTTTATGGATCACGTGCTTGACTTCTGGAGCACGAGCCAACAGAATGTCTTCGCATGCAAAGCATTTCTGAGTTTGACAGATGACGCCAGAGAACAAGCTCTCAAAAAAGACTAACACGCTTCCAAACACGGAGATAAGTTGCAGTTTACCCTTAGTGTACAGCACTATGATCTAAATTCTTTTAAAAATACTTTAACTAAACTGAACCAAGAATCCATTCAGGACTTTAAAACGCTACAGGACTTTTGAAATAGCGACAGTAGGTGTTAATAAAGAATGATCTTGCTTCGTTTTATTCAACATTATATACAGTATAATTGGGCCCGTTGGACATTGTTCACGTTTTTCACCATAATAATTACTAGAAACTGGTTTCCAAACTTCTGTTCTAATGGACAGATTCGTCCAAATCTGACAAGCGTCCTTAAAGTGATAGTTCAGCCATAATTAATATTCTGTCATCATTTCCCCGCCTTCATGTTGTTCCAAACTTGTGTGACTTTCTATATTTTGTGGAACCCAAAAGATGTTAGACAGAATTTTAGGACTGACAGTCTCAATCTCCATTCACTTTTAAAATATGGAGGGGAAAAAACATGCACTGAAAGTATATAGTGACTAAGGCTAACATTCTGTCTGATATCTCCTTAATTGTATTGCATGGAAGAAAGAAAGTCATATGATTTGAAACAACATGAGGGTGTATGACGACAATTGCCATTAATAATAATAAGAATCATTATTATTAGTAGTAGCACTATTATGTAAACATTTAAAATGTGTATTATGTAATGAAATATTGGGGTGTACACGTCCATTATCTTATATGTGGAAGTAACTAGTTACTCGCTACTTGAGAATTCTTTTAATTGGATACTCTCTTACTCCAGTAATTTTTAACATTATTACTTTTACTTCTACTAAGGAATTGTACTTTTACTTGAGTAAAGTTTTTGGCTACTCTACTCACCTCTGCCAAAGAAAAGGGCGTGGCAGGCACATACTGTAGTTCACTTGAATTAAAGGTACAGTAAAATAAAAATTCTGTTGTGTATATATTAGGGTTGTAACAGTTCTCGGTAAAAAAAAAACAAAAAAACCACCCACGGTTCGGTAAGCATTGGCACCGCGGTTCACTTCAAGTTTACTGACGCATCTGGAGCACAATGTTTTGAGAAGAAAATAAAGCATTAAATAGACACGCACAGTTACAACCTCCGCTAATGCACCTGAATGGATTTGTAGATGGATATGCTCCGCCTGTGTTTCATGTAGGTCAGCTTGATGACATCACTGTTCTGCAAGCATTGTGTGTAGTTAAAAATGGCAAGAGGAGAAAACGAAACACTGATAGAGAAGCCCCTTGCGTTATTCAGGTCTCCTGTCTGGAAACGTTATTTTTGCAGTCAATTACAACAGCGATGGTCAAAAAACGTTTACAAAACAGGCACTGTTTGCAGACATCGCTCAAAGCGAGTGCTGTATACTGGTAATTACGCAGAAATCACCGGCGAAAGATAGAGCGCGGCATACACAGAGCCGCGGATGAGCCGTAACCGCGCACACCCTCTTTCATTTTTAAGCAGGTACTCAGTGCTAATTCGGACAGACATGAAACAATAACTAAAGCAATTGGGGTGTTCATTGTCAACTATGTGTTTCCCTACTCCGAAGATGTGTGATCTCCGCATACGATTAAAACACTCAAGCTGCATCACAGCATCCCTCATATCCATTTTAATAGCAATGTTCCTTCTAAGTGATGTACAGCTAATGAATATCGAATATATGTGCAGTAGAGTTTGAAATGCATTTTATGTCGATGCATGTAGCGTAATAGTGCAGGTATTAAGTTAAAATGTTGATTTAGTAATTAGAGAAAAGGGTTTTTTTAGTTAAAGGGGTCATGTAATGAGGAATCAAATTTTCCTTGATATTTTGTCATATAAGAGGTCATTCTATTATAAAAACACACTGTAAATTCACAAACTCAAAACTTAATCCCCAATGCAATAAAAGCATTTACTGAAACCAAGCTGACAAAACGCCCCGTTCTCTACTTCCGTGACAACTCTACGTTACCTGGGGTACTCATTAATTCAAGACGGCCTCTACAGCAACAACATCAATGCCTATTTTAAAATATTCGCACCCATTGCCCCGCCCACTAGTGCTCAATTGGCTCGTAAACAGAGACAGAGAGAAGGACAAAAGACCTACTGTCTGAGGTCTAAATACTCCTGAACACGATAGGGGACTCATCTGGACTATTTTCAATAATTTTTGTATATAAGCATGCCCTACACAGACGTCTTTGACTGTTGTCTTCTCTCTAGCACGCTTTTAAAAGGTGCGGTGTCAAGTTTCAACTCTGAAGAGAAGATGTGTTTCATCAGCTGTTGTGGATTCTGTTGTTTTGTTGCTTAAACTGCTCAACAAACTATTCTTTCACCTATCAGCACTATTTTTAATTGTTGGTGTATGTAAACATGCACTTTGACCATTCTGATTTGTTTCCGGCGATGTGCGCCTCAGTGCAGGATGATAATCTGGATGTGTGCATCTTGTGAAGCAGTCATAAAATGAGTCTTTGCCAAGGAATTGTTACTGAAGGATATGGGACAGTTAAAAACACTACTGGACTCGATCAAAGACGTAAGCAAACCGTTCCATTCATTAATATTTCAAATGTCATGATTATTTATGAAGTCAACACCGGGTATATCCGATGACGTGACGCAACGCAATGCAACGGCTTGAGGGTGGCTACACCGGGCGTGTTGACACAAACTTTCTGAAACGTTTCTTTGTGTTGTTGGCAGTAGTAGCGGCAGCGCAAAATGGAACGGGACACCTGTTTGTTTACTGTTGAAGTGACGTGCGGTAGCGGACGCTTCCATGGTAGACAGCATCATTGATTATAGCGTTCGGTGTAGACAGGGTTTGAGTGGTATTAACAGTTGTGGTTGAGATGAATAGTGTAATATATTCAGATGCAATGTGTTGGAGGTGTGTTATTAGTAAAGTGTGAAATGTACATTTCTAATAATGTTTTGGTGCTTGTTTAGTCTCTTCCGATTGAATTTCAAAAATGGCTGAATTTGAGGGGCTGCACGCTGTTAGCCAATCATAACAAAGGGCATTTACATTGAAGTTTATAGGCCGAGCTGAGGCAAAACTCTAGCTTTTCAGACAGATGGTCAGAGAAAGGGTGGAAAATTATCATATATTACAAAATTATGACCATTTTGGTGAAATTTTTTTATTTATTTTTTACTAACATTATCATTGGACCTCAGGGAAGATACTGAAACTATATATAAAAAAAAAAAAAGCATTTCCTGACCCCTTTAAAGACCCTAATGAAAATTAACCATGGTTTTACGATAGTAATATTGTAGTAACCATGACTACTGTCAGCATGGTTTTCTTTGCAGAAATCATGGTTTTGATACAATTAACCATGGTTTTACAACAGTAATACTACAGTTTCCATATAGTAACCATGATTATACTATATACTGTAAACAGGACAGTAACAATGTTGATTTTGTGGTTACTATGTTGTTACTACAAATACAATAGTTAAACTATGGTTACTGTAAAACAATTATTTTTATTAAGGGCAAACCTGTTGAAGCATTTGTTATCAAATAGAGTATTTTTACTTTGTATTTGGCAGTAATATATATTTTTTATTTTCTGAACGTGGCAAATACCAAACCATACCGAAACCCTAAAACCGTGATACAAGATGAACCATAAGAAATTTGAACCCCTACACCCCTAGTATATATATATATATATACATATATTGTTACACCTGCAGCATCTGCTATCTCTCCAGAATGCTGCCAGAGGTCTCCATCTCCAGAATTCTAGCTTTCCCTTCACAAACTACATTTCCCATAATCCCCCGCTCAGACTGATTACTCTCTCACCTGTTTCATATTATCCCAGACTATTTATGTTCTTTGTTTACCTGCATTCAGTGCGAAGTCTTGTTCTGCAATTCTGAGCGTTATTACCATTCCTGTTCATCCTGTGTTTTTGACTCCTGCCTGTTTATCGTATTTCCCTGCCTGCTTGTGAGTTTTTGGACCATTTGCCTGTTTATTGGATTACCCCTCTCTCTCTTGGATTTACTTGGTTTGCATTTCTTGGACTGCCTCCTGTGTACCGGACCCTTGCCTGTTTTGTCGTTTATCCTTTTTTTTGCTACTTTGTTGTACTGTTCATACGTTTATTAAACTGCACATGGATCTTAACACAACTGCCCCGGCGTCTTCGTTACATATATATATATATATATATATATATTATACACACACCGATTAGCCACAACATTAAGACCACCTGCCTAAAATTGTGTAGGTCCCCCTCATTAGGCCAAAACAGCAGCAACTTGCATCTATGATGATATTCTTCTCACCACAATTGTACAAAAGTGTTTACCTGAGTTACCATAGACTTTGTCTGTTCGAAACAGTCTGGCCATTTTCTGTTGACCTCTCTCTCATCAACAAGGCATTTCCATTTACAGAACTGCCACTCACTGGATGTTTTTTGTTTTTGGCACCATTTGGAGTGAATTCTAGAGACTGTTGTGCATGAAAATCTGAGAGGATCAGCAATTACAGAAATACTCAAACCAGCTCGTCTGGCACCAACAATCATCCATGCGATTATCTAATCAACCAATCGTGTGGCTGCAGTGCACAAAATCATGCAGATACGGGTCAGGAGCTTCAGTTAAAAATGTGATCTCAGTGATTTTGAGTGTGGTTGTTGGTGTCAGATGGGCTGGTTTGAGTATTTCTGTAACTGCTGATCTCCTGAGATTTCACACACAACAGTCTCTAGAATTTACTCCGAATGGTGCCAAAAACATCCAGTGAGCGGCAGTTCTGTGGACAGAAATGCCTTGGCCAGACTGCTTCGAACTGAAAAAGCTATGATAACCGGTCCGTACAATTTGGTGAGAAGAATATCATCTCAGAATGCTAGTCTGAGATGCGGGTTGGCACTGTTTTAACAGTACGAGGGGGACCTACACAATATTAGGCAAGTGGTTTTAATGTTGTGGCTGATTGGTATCTCCATTTTTGGCAATTTTGACTTTTTACCATAGATGGAATGCGCCGAATGACCTCTTCCTACTGTTTGAATTGTGCATTGAAATGACCAATAAAAACAAGTTTAATCAGGCTATCTGTTTAATTAGTATCTCCATTGGCCTTGAGAAGTGTCCATCAAAACCGCATATGTCCCGCCCTTATGTTTTGAAGAGCGACATCTAATTTCTCTCAGCTGTCCAGCTGAAGTGTAGTGAAGAGATTGTCTACATCGCGCTGGCTCTGTGATCTCCCTGACAACCAAAGCCATTTATGCACGTACATTGTCAGGTGGCTTTAAACATTTGACTATACCGGCCCTATCCCGTTGCCAGATTTCCATCTTCGTGAAACCACGAGTGAAAGCTAATTCTAACAGGCAATTTATGCATTGGCCCCGGAAAACACGTTTCAACAACCGGACTAGAAACCTTAGTCATAAAACTGATTTTGATCTAAAATAGTAAGTGAAAGCTCAAATTATATCCAAAAAAAAATTCTCTAGCAACTGATAACCTACCAACTGAGTTCTGGGAACATGAACAGTTAGAATTGAGTCTGTAACTGAACTGGGCCATTGGAACCCATGAAAAGAAAACTGTGTATTTTCACGTTTGCTAGCAAAAATCCATGTAAGTCCACTTAAAATATCGAACAGTTCACTAAAATAGCCTTGAGGGAAAACACAATGCTCTACTGCTGCATTTATTTATTCTGTGTAAGAAATTAAGTTAATTTCTATATGTCTATACATCAAAACATACCACTTAACTAAAACCTTCTTTAGCAACCTGGGTGTCTGGAACATTTGAAAAGAAAATTGTGGCATGCTGGCTGGCAGGTTGACTGTTTTTGACAAATATTGGAGCAGACCCCTAGGGAGAAGCTCATAATTGTCTGGCTTGCACAGAAAGTATAATGGCTGGCCGTCTGCACACAGCATCTGTACAGGTGATGGGTCCACTCCTCAGGCCCAACATATATGTGTGTACACAACCTTGAGGCAATGCATCTCTCAAGGGAACACAAGCATACCGTCATACTGTGAAAGGCCACTCGTCACACTTGGTTGCACTATGCGCTGTGATTTTTTTATTTATGTCTCAAGGTATTTATTCCCTGTCCAGCATTCTGAACCACACTCATTGCAGATTTAAAAGAATAGTTCACCCAAAAAGGAAAATTCTGTCATTATTTACTTACCCAAATGTTGCTTCAAAACTGTATGACTTTCTTCTGTGGAACACAAAATATTTTTTTCTTTAATCTTCCCACGTCTCCATAAAGGTAAAAAAAAAAAAAAAAAAAAAAAAAAACACATTAAATGTAGCTGAGGAGACTCATTTACTATTTCCCCTATTTCCCCAGTCCTCTGAAGCATTATTATCACTATGAATAATGAACAGACTGATATTTAAGTAATTATTCACTCAAATCAAATAAGTGATCAACTCAACGCAAACAGCACCAAAATCAAACATTGCGACACGTCAATAACATCAAAAATAGTTGATTCTTGCGTGTCTTGTAACCAAATATCATGACTAGTGGTCGACCAATATGGGTTTTTTAATGGCCGATGCCGATATCCAGAGAGCAGGGTGGTCGATAGGCCGCTACAATGCTGATATATCACACAATTTAATATAACATAAACATAAAATTGCTAAAACAAAATAAACTCTTATTTAGCACTAAATTTACTCAATTTCACACATAACTTTGTAAAAAAGAATAAAAAAAAAAAATTATGTTTTAAATGGTAGATAGCAGTTTTCTGTTTAATTAATTCTATTAAAATGAATGGGAGAAATTAGAACGCCCAACTGCAGCCAGCGTTCAACGGATGTATATAGGAAGTCCTGCCTTACAGGTAAAATAGAGCCAATCACCTTTTATATACAGACATTGCCTGTCAATCAACTCGAGAATGTGCATGAGCTATAAAAGCTGGGAAAATTGCGTTTTTTAGCGTAATCTGAGGTAAAGAAGCACCATTTATGATACCAGTGTTGTCATGTTTTACTGCTGATTTGAAATATGTTTTTGATCATAATCTTGACCAACCATTTTGGAGATCTCGGTCTTTCCCCATTCAAGTAGATAGGAGCTGCACTGTCAAGACTGGAAATAGCCACACAAGAGCGTTCCAAAGATGGCCGACAGTGAACTGACTTGCTACAAAGACTTTGGTTGCACTCACACGCTTGTGCGGATCCAGCGAGCAGCAGCAATCTCCTGACAGTTTAAACAGCCTGGATCACCTGTTTGGATTGTGACCACTGACCATCATGATTTGTGAATCAGAGGAACTTTTGATCCTGATCCTGAAGTTTTGATTCTGGCTGTGTAATGAGCGATAGTGATGACAAACAGACCCAAGAGCAGAGGAGCAGTCACTAAGCTGTAGAATGTCAAAGATCCCCGCACCGGCTGCAGCAGCGGGAAGCGATCTCCGAAAGCATATGCACCATGGCTGTGCAAAGGGCAGTCTGTGAAGAGTGTGCTCGTAGAATGAGTGCGTGCTTTGTGGAAGTCAGCAACAGACTCGTAGAATCCTCCGTTGAAGCTTAGTGAGGTGCAGAACAACGGCCATCTGAGATGGGAAATTTTACTCCCGACACGCGGGCAGAGATGAGGTATTCTCCGTGGAAGACCAGCTGACACGCAGCAAAACTCGAAGGTAACCACACACCTGACACACGGGCAACCAACAGATACACAAAACAGGACCAAGTATGCAGAGAGAGTGAGGTTAGTACTCAACATCAAACAACAAACTAGCAAAGATACTGAGAACACAACGGGCTAAAGAAGGGAGTGAATTAGAGGAGAACAGGTTTTGCTCAGCATGCTAATCAGTGGCATGATGAGCGTTCCCCCAGGAACAATCAGTGTTCTCAAGGAAACGCCGATCATGCAAGCCAGCCACGCCTGCGAGACACAAGGAAGAGAAAATTATAAAATATACAAAACAAACAGACAAACTCACCGGAGCCGTGACAGGCAGATGGAATACACACTTCAGAAGAAGATATTAGTTGAGCACTCGACGGGAAGAAAACGCTGGATTTTCGTGAGGTTCATGAATTACATCTGTTTAAACAATATATCTGCAAATGGTATATAATAGAAGTTTTATTGATATTTGCCTTTTATCATTATAAAAGAAAGTTAAAAGTCACAGGGAACTGCTGAGGAGGGGCTGATAGAATACGTGCTTTAGAGGTAAATAAATAAGCTCTCCACAAGATGCTGCATCTGCTCAAGTTGTGAGGTTGGATTATTACATCTGTTTAAACGAAATATGTGCATATAAGCAGACGCTATCTATGATATTAGTTTTATTGATATTTGCCTTTTTATCCTTAGACAAGACAAGATAAATCAGAAGATATTCTGACTTTTTAAATTATTGGCATCGGCCGATTTATTGGCCTTGGTGATATATTGGTCGATTACTAATCATGACACAAGAAATAATGAGGTTTGATTTTATTGACAGGTCACCATATTTTATTTGGGTGCTGTTTTGGGGAATTTAACTTATTTGACAGTAAATAACATCTTACATTTGTCTGTTCATCACAAGTGATTTTATGGCTTAAGAAGACTTGGAAAACAGAGCAGACTACTTTTACAGTGGTTTTATGGCATGTGTGTGTGTATGTGTGTGTGTGTGGGCAGGTTTAAGTGGTTTACGAGGACTTTTTTTAGGTTACAAACTGGTAATTACAAAGGTATTATGCTATAAATGTGGTTTATGAGGACATTTCTAGTGTCCCCATAATTCAAATCGCTTAAAAACATACTAAACAATGTTTTATTGAAAAAGTAAAAATGCTGAACATTTTTTGTGAGGGTTAGGGTTAGGGGATAGAACGTCATGGTTACTTGCGTAACCTCCGTTCCCTGATGGAGGGAACGAGACGTTGTGTCGATGTAGTGACACTAGGGGTCACTCTTGGGAGCCCGAGACACCTCTGGTCTTTGATAAAAGGCCAATGAAAATTGGCAAGTGGTATTTGCATGCCACTCCCCCGGACATACGGGTATAAAAGGAGCTGGTATGCAACCACTCATTCAGGTTTTACACTGAGGAGCCGAGACAAGGTCCGGCCATTTCAGCAGGTAGTTCAGCGTTGTGGCAGGAGGGACACAACATCTCGTTCCCTCCATTAGGGAACGGAGGTTACGCAAGTAACCATGACGTTGTGTCGATGTAGTGACACTAGGGGTCCCTATACGAAACACCACAACTGGCTGAACTGTGTTACATGAACTGGCGGTGTGTGGTGGGCAGACCACAGTCTGCCTCGTAGCCAGCACACAGGTCGACACGTAACCTCCCCCAACATAGTTATGATTGTCGAACGGCCCTTTGGGGACAAGTCAACTACCCAAAAGATAGAGACAGGCTAACCCAGTCGTGGCCTCTTTTCCCCTTCTCTTTTTCCACTCCCTAAAAAAGAAGGGGGATTATCTGACTGGGCCGCAAGGTCTAGTCGGGGAGTATCCCTCCCAAGGGGAGGAAACCACGGAGACCATACCTCGCCCAAAGAGAGGGGGGGATATTTAAGTGGAAAAATATGTCACATGGTCTTTCCGACCATGTGGAGAGTCTTCAAGGTAGATCTTACCTAATCTGGAGTTACTACAGACATGGAGACTGGGGCAGAGGGGCTCTGCCCAAGGAAGACGCAGTTTGCCAACAGGGAAACAAATTAGCGGAAGATATATATCACATGGGGTTAGCCTTACAGGGAACCGCCACATGCGGAGCACCTACCCCGGAACAGGACTCTTAGTTAGCATGTGTACTGGGCCGGCAGCGAGTCTCTCCAAAAACTCAACTGCCACAGGGCTTGGAGGAAGTCAACCAGGGAACAAAGTTTGTGAACACTACTGGGAATTAATGGCGCACGTTTTCAGCTCAAAAGGAGGTGGAAGTCACTATGTGCAAGCGATACACCCGGCCGGCTATCCTGGGCTTATCCGCTTGTATTGCGTGCCACTACCTGGGATGAAACCGGTTCCACCCGGAGGTTGTAGAACCTTGCAAAGGTGTTGGGTGTTGCCCAGCCTGCTGCTCTGCAAATGTCTGTTAGAGAGGCACCCCTGACAAGGGCACAGGAGGCCGCTACACCCCTGGTAGAATGGGCTCGTAGCTCTACCGGGGGCGGTATGTCCTGGGCATGATATGCCATAGTTATGGTGTCAATGATCCAGTGGGCGATCCTCTGCTTGGAGACAGCGCTTCCTTTCCACTGTGCACCAAAGCAGACAAAGAGCTGCTCAGAGATCCTAAAGCTTTGCATGCGATCCAAATAGATGCATAAAGCATGCACCAGACACAGCAATGACAGGGCTGGATCTGCCTCCTCCTGGGGCAGCACTTGCAGGTTCACCACCTGGTCCCTAAAAGGGGTGGTGGGAACCTTTGGCACATAGCCCGGTCGGGGTCTCAGGATCACGTGATAGTAGCCCGGACAGAACTCCAGGCATGTTTAGCTGACAGAGAACGCTTGCAGGTCTCCTACCCTCTTGATGGAAGTGAGCGCAGTCAGGAGGGCAGTCTTCAAGGAGAGTGACTTAAGCACAGCTGACTGCAAAGGCTCAAAAGCGGCTCCCTGTAGACACTGAAGAACTACAGAAAGGTCCCATGAGGGAACGAGGCGCGGTCTGGAGGGATTCAGCCTCCTGGTGCCTCTTAGGAATCTGATGATCAGGTCATGCTTCCCTAAGGACATACCGTCGACTGCGTCATTGTGTGCTGCTATGGTGGCAATGTACACCTTCAAGGTGGAAGGGGACAGCCTCCCTTCCAACCTCTCCTGCAGGAAGGAAAGCACTGATCCGACTACACATCTCTGGGGGTCTTCCCATCGGGAAGAACACCACTTAGCGAACAGACACCACTTAAAGGCATACAGGCGCCTCGTAGAGAGGGCCCTAGCCTGAGTGATCGTGTCTACCACCGCATCCCGTCCAGGGGCCAGACATGGAGATTCCAAAGGTCTGGTCGCGGGAGCCAGATGGTGCCCCGTCCCCGAGAAAGAAGGTCCTTCCTCAGGGGAATTCGCCGGGGGGCTGTCGCAAGGAGCGTGAGGTCTGAGAACCATGTCTGGGTGGGCCAGTAGGGTGTTACCAGGATGATCTGCTCCTTGTGCTCCCTGACCTTGCACAGGGTCTGTGCAAGTAGGCTCACTGGGGGAAATGCATATTTACACAGGCCAGGTGGCCAGTTGTGTGCCAGCACGTTTATGCCAAGGGGGGCCTCGGTCAGGGCGTACCAGAGCGGGCAGTGGGAGGATTCTTGGGAGGCGAACAGGTGCACCTGTGCCTGTCCGAATCAAATCCAAATCAGCTGGACCACCTGAGGATGGAGTCTCCACTCTCCCCTGAGGGTAACCTGCCGTGACAGCACATCCGCTGTAGTGTTGAGGTTGCCCGGGATGTGAGTGGCTTGATGTGCTGCTGACTCCAGAGGAGGAGACGGCGGGCGAGTTGTGACATACAATGGGAGCGCAACCGCCTTGGCAGTTGACATATGCTACTGTTGCCGTGTTGCCTGTCTGAACTAACACGTGCTTGCCCTGGATCAACGGCCGAAACCTCCTCAGGGCGAGCAGAATTGCCAACAACTCAAGGCAGTTGATGTGCCAATGCAGTCGCGGGCCCGTCCACAAGCCGGCAGCTGCGTGCCTGTTGCAAACAACACCCCAGCCCATTTTGGAGGCGTCCGTCGTGACCACGATGTGCCTGAAGACCAGTTCTAGGGGAACACCTGCCCATAGAAATGAGAGGTCGGTCCAAGGGCTGAAAAGACGGTGACAGACCGGCGTGATGACCACGTGATGTGTCCCGTGGCGCCATGCCCATCTCGGGACTTCAGTCTGAAGCCAGTGCTGAAGCGGTCTCATATGCATCAACCCGAGTGGGGTGGCCACCGCTGAGGATGCCATATGCCAGAAGAGCCTCTGAAAGAGTTTCAGTGGAACCGCAGTTTTCTGTTTGAACACCTTCAAACAGGCCAGCACCAGAGTCCAACTCCAAACCGAGGAAAGAGATGTTCTGAACTGGGAGGAGCTTGCTCTTTTTCCAGTTGACCCGAAGCCCTAGTCGGCTAAGGTGTGAGAGCACCAGGTCCCTGTGTGCACACAACATGTCCCGAGAGTGAGCTAGGATTAGCAAATCGTCGAGATTGTCGAGAACGCAAATGCCCACTTCCCTTAACGGGGCAAGGGCTGCCTCTGCGACTTTCATGAACACGAGGAGACAAGGACAGGCCGAAAGGGAGGACCTTGTACTGATACGCCTGACCCTCGAATGCAAACCACAGGAAGGGTCTGTGTCGAGGTAGAATCAAGACGTGGAAGTACGCGTCCTTCAGGTCTACCGCCGTGAACCAATCATGATGCCGGACGCACGCCAGAATGCGTTTTTGCATCAGCATCTTGAACGGGAGTCTGTGTAAAGCCCGGTTCAGAACTCGCAGGTCCAAGATTGGCCGCAACCCACCGCCTTTTTCCGGTACGATGAAGTAGGGGCTGTAAAACCCCTTCTTCATCTCGGCCGGAGGGACAGGTTCTATCGCACCCTTCCATAGGAGGGTAGCGATATCCGCGCACAAGGTAGCAGCGTTTTCGTCCTTCACCAAGGTGAAGTGGATACCGCTGAACCTGGGCGGACGCCTGGCGAACTGAATCGTGTAGCCGAGTCGGATGGTCCGGACCAGCCATCGCGACGGATTGGAAAGCGCAAGCCACGCGTCCAAGTTCTGCGCAAGGGGGACCAAAGGGACAATCGTTGCCATGGACATGTCCTCGCAATGAGTACATGACCATCCATGAACGCTGTCTCCGCGTGAGCAGTGCCCAGACTTGTGACCGTCAGAAGGTGAGAGATAACGAGCACAACCAGGAACAACACACAAAGGAAAGGCATCTTTAAAAAGACACATCTTTAAAAAGACGTTCCGTGTGTGCTGCTCTTTTAGAGATATATATACTCTTTTAGAGAAATGTACTCTTTTAGAGAAATATACTCTTCTAGAGAAATATACTCTTATTTCTGCCGAAGCGCCCAGGGGCATTCTCTGCAGTGCACCAGTGCAATGTGGGAGAAGCCGCTGAAATGCGCTGTCAGATCCAGCAGAGGTGAATGAACAGTCGTGGGAATTCAGCTCAGTGAGCATGACCGTTCGGCTCCAAAGAGAAAATCTGAATGAGTGGTTGCATACCAGCTCCTTTTATACCCGTATGTCCGGGGGAGTGGCATGCAAATACCACTCGCCAATTTTCATTGGCCTTTTTATCAAAGACCAGAGGTGTCTCGGGCTCCCAAGAGCGACCCCTAGTGTCACTACATCGACACGACGTCGAGTGAGTGACAGATAGGGAATCTATAGTTCGTACAGTATAAAAATCATTATGTCTGTGGAGAGTCCTCATAATGATAGCTGCACCAACATATATATGTGTGTGTGTGTGTGTGTGTGTGTGTGTGTGTTTTCTTTCTTTTTTGTCATTTGTGGAGCTTTACAGCCCAGAGTGACAATTAATTTTCTTTGTATGGGAAGAATGTTCCCTTTTTTCTTTTTGTATTCCACAGAAGAAAGTCAGTCATAAAGGTTTGAAATGACATGAAGGTGAGTAAATAATGGGTGAACTATTCCTTCAAAGCTTTTGCTTTCTCTTGCCCTTCATCCTCTTGGCGTGGATCTCTGATGGAAGCGGGAGGCGCTTTGGTTGAGGGAGATCAGTGAGCGGCCGATTCAGCTGATTTGGTAAACATGTCAGACCTTCATCATAGAAAAGACTCTGAAAAAGGGCCTGCTGGGGAAGATGGGCCCCATACTGAGGGCCCACCCTCTCAGGAAGAACTGGAGCCCAGCAGGAGGCAGCCTTTCAACAGGAACTGTGTAGGATAAGTACCGAAGGGACCCTATCTCAGAGAGGGTCCTACACAGTTTCCCTTTAGGAGGGTGCTGTGACGGTAACAGACATGCCCTCATATCAACAGCTCATCTATCAAGAAGGGGGGACAGCAGGGGGATTCATTAGTGTTGGACAAGTAAAAGCCATGTTTTTTGTAGCAGAATTTGCATCCCAGCATAGCAATACCTACAACAATATTTCAAGTGGTTGAATGTGGCCTGTTGCTATGCCAATCACCCTCATATGATGTTACATACATACGAAATGCTCCATTAGATCCCCTCTGCTGCAAACTAGGGCTGAAATGCAATATTTCTCTACAAGAACATCAAGATCCTTAGATAAAACATTTCTAATTGACGAATCAAGCCTTTTTAGGATATGAACATCTTTGATTAGGAATCATGATAAAAAGTCTGGTTGATGAGAAAATTGGAACGGATACATAGTAGAAACATCTCTTTTTTATAATAATATTCTCATTGATCATTCTTTCATATATCAGATAAGTTTCACCCCTTTGCATCATCCAAGTGGAGCCACCATTTTTATCTCCCTCTAGCTTCACAAATAATTTAATTTAAAATTATTCCAGCTTAGAATTGAAATCGATCTAAGAATGAATGACAATTAAAAACCGCAGAGCCTTTTTAGTAAGCTCCACTCAAGTAGTATTATTGATTTCTGAGTATATTAAGACAAATTAGCGAGGTGACTGAGATTTAGACTGCTGCGTTGAGGGAAATTGAGTGTTTGTTTTCCCCCCTTTCAGGCCCCCTTTGTGTGATGTTGGGGGCAACAGAATCTGTTATCACAAACCCTAGAGGAACAGACTTCGGAACAATCAGCACATGGCCCAGTCTTCAGCTCCTCATCTCTTCCTGTTTGGACACTCCAAGCACAGTCTAACAAAATCAATAGCAAATGATGTGCAATTAAGAATATGGAACAGTAGATTTGTTGAGGGTCATTTCTTGTGGAAAGTGAGGAGAGATCAAGGTTAAAATATACTACTTTATATTTGCAAGAGCTTGTTCTCACCTCTTTGAACATTGCATGACTGTGTGAGGTCCAAGTCCATTGTGGAAAGCTTAGCATAATTGTCTCTTAATCCAAGTTCTCCACAACAGGCCATAGTTTCCTCACTTCACTTCCCCCTGTAAAGTTGAACCATTAACCCTCATTAAAATCAAGAGCTAAGTACGTGAGAAGGCTTTTAAAAACCATCTGCTGATCTTTTGCAAACAAGAAAGAGGGTATATCTCAACAAAGTATGATTTTATTTATTTTGCAAAACACAGAAGGAGGACATTTAAAACAATCTCACATTCACTGAATTTAAAGCAAAAGCTTTTCACTTGTGCATATAGTGGAAGTCGATATTTTTTACAGTAAAATATATTAGGTATTGTTAAGAAACAAGCCAAAATGTATCGCATGTCTTCAGAAGACTTTTGCACTGCAAAAAATGAAGTTTATTTTTTTACCCCGTTGGCAGATTTTTTTTTGTTCACACAGTTTTGTCAGATTTCTCTTAAAACAAGAGATAATATCTTATGTCATTGGGGAGTCGAGAGGAGGGAAAGGCGAGAGGGAAAGAGTGAGGCAGAGCGCTAGAGAGAGAGAGAGAGAGAGGAGAGAGAAAAACTTGCTCGCCGGCTCCCGGACGTGCTGTCGCTCAGTCCTCAACCGCTCCTCCACCCTCTGGCGGACGCCAACTCGCTCCTCCCCCGGCGGACAGCAGCAAGTCCTCTGGCCCCTGATGGATGGAACCGCTCCTCCCCTTCTTCGGCGGACGGCCACAACTCCGCGACAGCACATCCCTCCTCCTTCCCAGGTTTCAGCACCACTGTAACAGTATAAGGATGGGCAAGGAGGAGGCGGGAACCGGCTGAACAGTAAACATACATTTTAATGTCAACCTCAACTTCAAAACAACATAAACAAACATGCAGTTTGGCCGCGTGCATCTATCTCTCTCTCTCTCTCTCTCTCTCTCTCGAACTGCAGCCTCCGGCTTGTCTTTAACCCCCTCCTGGCTGATTGCCCTCCTCCTTGTCACAAACACAAACAATGATTTTTAGAAGAATATCTCAGCTCTGTATTTCCTTATGTGGCCATTGTGGTAGGATAGGCTGTCACCTTTCTGTTTTTAATGTGTGGGTAATGATGTCATTCACTGACAGCCGGCCCATTTAGGGCTGTTGTTTGCCACCTGGAGGTATCGCCATCAACTCTGCCCTCTTACCTGTACTGCATGGATCATCTGAGTGCTACTTCCTGTTAGCCGTTTTGCTAAAGCATGGCCTGGTGTGGTTCGTGCAAGTTCATTCCTTGTAGTAAACTCGGATGTTTTTAATCTTGAACCTTGGTGTTGGCTGCTTTGGCATGGTCTGACAAACCACCTGTTCCTGGTATGTATATTAGGTAGTGCATTTTAAGTGTTGTAGTTTGTTTTTCTCTGTTTGTAATTGGTTTTGTTTTTAGGTGGGCTCGCTGATATGCCAAGCATCCTGTCTGTGGCTGGAGTTGTGGGGTTCACCCACTAACCATTGGAGTACACTGCTGTTTTGTTTTATGTTTTTGTTTATATATGGTTTATATTTGTTTTGTTTTTCTTGTTAAAAGCTGTTGGGTAACCCAAGCTTAGGGTTTTGTTTTGTTTCTAACCAGACTGATTAGTTAGATTTTCTTTTCCTATTTGTTTTCCATGTATTGATTTATTTTTATGTCTAAACATCTGTGCACACATGCATCTGTGTTCTCCATGTTCTTATGTGGTTGAATGGCACTTGTGTGCTGGGCTCTGAGTCGTGTCTAGCCCAGTTTGGGAGGATCTCTCGGCTTTGTGCAACATCTAATTGTTACAGACTGTTTGTGTCTGATCGTTAACTAGTTTTCTTCTTATGTATTTTATTTTCTGTAGGAGCTGGGTGCTTGAGGCAGGGAGCCTTGGCTTTTTTTCTGTACCTGGTGGTGGTTTGTTTAATTTTGTCACTGCGTGCTGTGCTCATCACTATATTCTGAATTTTCAGTGTGTGTGAGAAGCACATGTAATCGTGGGGTTGCCCAGGACAGATAGTCTATGCAAGTAGCTGCTCCCTGCTGGTAAGCCCCAGCTCTATGAAGTGTGGATGTATGTGCATGGGTCTGTTAGTAATTTCATGTGATTCTGCTTAGATCCAGATTTAGTGTGCCACTGAGCTATTTTTAATTGAATGTGATCAATAAAAGAAGAAAATATTTTATCTATTCATATCCATGCCTCTTGTCCTTCATTGTGAAAACAGATATTTGTGACCTTCTTGTAGGTGGATTTTAAGTCCACATCAGTGTACATTCCCTGGGTAAAATTGCCAGGGTGGCATAGTTGGCTACCTTATTTACTTACAATTTTATAAATTCTAATATAGGCTCTTTGTACGCTACGTTCTGCACACCACACAACTAAAATGGTATAAAAATTTTGAAGCTTCAAAAAGCAATATACTGTATAAATGATCCTCCCTGCCCAGTACATGGCGACATGCACGAAGAATGCAAATCACCAAAAACAAAAGAAGAATGTGAAAGTGAAAGTGGAGATTGATAGTAAAAAAGGACATAAATATTGGTCTGTTTCTCACCCACACCTATCATATCGCTTCTGAAGACATGGATTTAATCACTAGAGTCATTTGATTACTTTTATGCTACCTTCAAGTGCTTTTGGAGCTTAAAAATGTTGGTAACCATTCACTTATATTATGAGGAACAACAGAGCTGAGATATTCTTCTAAAAAACCTTTGTGTTTTAATCAGAAGAAAGAAAGTCATACACATCTTGGATTGCATGAGGGTGAGTAAATGAAGAGAGAATTTCCATTTTTGGGTGAACTATTCCTTTAAGCTTCAAAGTGAGTCACTATCAACTGCCATTGTATCGAAATCAGTGAACAGAACATTCTTTAAAATTCCTCATTAGGTGTTTTTCAGAAGTAAGAAAGTCATATAGGTTTGAACAATAAGAGGATGAATAAATTATGGCAACATTTTCATTTTGGGTGATCAATTCAGGCAAAATAAAAATATTTTGTAATAAACTACCTAACTTGCACAAACTCTCCTGAAAATAACCACTTCAAAAATCACACCAAACAGTCCTAACAACTGCCTTTATCTGTGAGGGTCATTTAGGTTAACTTGACACCAGTCAGTGTACATAAATAAAAGTGTAACTACAAAAACAAAAAATGTTTGCATAGACAGGTGACTGACTCTGACTTCCATAGGAGTCTGACTTCCATAGATAGGGTGAAGTTGGCATTCTTTATATTTTATTCTATATTCCTCCCTTTCTACTCACACAGGAGTTGCTAGGTTATCAAGGATAGCTGCATCTGCATGAAAGGCCTCACTACAGATTTCATCTCATGCCGAGATGTCTCTGCAGCTTGGTGTTAGACTGAAGGCCACTTCCGTTAAGAAGGCTTTGACTACAGCCCAATGCCATTTGTCAGTTTCACTGGGTAAGTGCCTGTGATATATCATCTCCCATTGTCTTCCTGGTAACAAGAATGGAAACTAAGCGCTTTCACTGCGCCACTTCTCAGAAGCCTTGGCATGGACCAATAACAGAAGCAGGATATGAAGCCCATACAAACAGTGCAATAAAACTCACTGTAGGAGAGGCCATCTTCATAGATGTTTTCGTAACTTAAGCAATCCACTTTAAAAAAAAAACAGTGCAAGATACAGTTAAGTATTGATCAGTTTCACAAGAAATACAGTTTTGAAGCTCAACAAATCTTGGTTAGCTTGACAAGCGTATCGATAGATCTGTGCTGGCTGGCCTACTATTTAATCTAGGGCTATTTAATGAGTTAAATTTTAACCTGATGTGGTACATCACATTTCTACAGTAAGTAAATCATCACAAAGTAACACTCACAACATCTTAGCCTTAACCCATGAAATTTTACAGTTCTTCATCAGTTTTTTTTGTTTTTTGTTTTCATCAAACATCATTTTCTTCACAAATTCCAATTATCATTACAGGATCAATGATCCAAAAGAATAAATCAGCAAGTAATACTCAGTGACTGCTTTTTTTCTTTGATACTATTAGGTCCCTGTGTGAAGCCGGTCTCCAGGGAGCCAAGTCTGCCTTTCTCTTTTGTGAGAAAATGGCTAAGAGCATGTCTTCATTCTTTTTTGTGAGACAACTCCAGACTGGATTTTCTCCCTTTTTTTCATATTTCAGTCAAAATGGAGAACATTCAACACATACCAAGTACTTTTCCGAAGAGCTTCACTGTAAAAAATTCTGCCGTCTTTGGACAGTAACATGTCTTGAAGCAGAGGGTAAACACCAGTGTTTCCCATGAATTACCTAGACTGTGGCGAAAATATTTTTATACTTCTCATAATAACATAAAAGATCTCTAACGTGTTTTGCACCGTTGCTTCGGCAAAACATCTTTCACTCCCAGTCAGTCTATAACATAATGAAAAAGTAGATCTCATTCCATGGAAGTGTGTGCATCCCTGCTGTAAATGATGGCGATGGAGGCTTTTCTTTATTTGACTACCATACGTAACATCAAATAATTATCATATGACAATAGTCTCCTCCCCTACCCAGTGCAGTATGCATTTCTGTCACAGAGAATTGAGTTGATTGCATAGGTACACTATTAGTTTGGGCATCAGTCATAATTTTAGAAAAATAGTGTATACAACTTAAACTTTGACATGTTACTTGAGCATCTACCTTAAATGTCCTTTTTTCTCTCCGGACAAGTAACTTTCTTTACTCTGACATGTGAATGACCAATTTACTTGTCCGGAGGACAAGCACATGACAATGCTTAATGTCGAGCCCTGGCTTAAATGTATGCTCTAGTCGATTTTGTGTTTGACCATTTGTGAACTGCGTTAAACTCCGTCTCGTTTATGCTTTGTGGGTGTGACTTTTTTGCTGTGTCATCACTATTCATATTTATACAACCAATGTGTTCATAATTAAATTACTACTAGAGCACAAAATTGTTTACAAGAGCACAAAGTTCTTCATAGATCTAGCCCCTTAATTTTGCTCTCAAAATGCACCAAATTGATGCATTTAACTTTAAAATTAAAAAAAATTTCTTCCGGAGGAGCATGCCCACGGACCCCCCTAGAGGATCTGAGATCCACCCACAGCAGTCTCACAAAATCTTGTGGAAACACTGAAATACTGCCTTTTTTTTTACCGAGTACATAAATCTAGCTCACAAAACTGCACTTGGTAAATTATTTTGTGTAAAAATAAACAAAAGTTCATTATTGAGTGAGTACATAAAAAATCTGTGTTCGAAACCTTGTCCTTGCCTTACCACGATTCACTATGGTAAGCCTACAATTATGAATTATATTTTGCACTGTTTGGTTGGATTTGAAGCGAAATCGTCAAATACTTCATTTACCCTTGCGCATTTACGTCATGTCCATAAGTACAAAAATAAAGGGTCGACTATTGTGTTGTGTGTGTGTGTGTGTGTGTGTGTGTGTGTGTGTGTGTGTGTGTGTGTGTGTGTGTGGCTGTTGGAGAAGCTCTGGCCATAGTCCTATTTTCAGAACAAAAGCGGCAGGACAGCAATCTCCGGGTGGATGTTTAATTGTTAACCGTTTAGCAAAGTTGTTTACTTTGCTATTATTCTTGGATATGTTTTCTGGTGGGGCTGTTATATTGGTTTAATCATGCTTTAATGAAACAAACACTATGGAGATATCGTGATTACCGATCACAAAGTGTTTACAAGGTTTCACTTTACAGTGAAGTTACTGTAACATTTTTACAAATATTCATGACTTCTGAGTATTTTATAACATTGCCACAGTTTCAAGGTTCTCTACATGTGTCTGTGCACCAGTTTTCTCATTTCTTTTACCCTAGTCGCAGAAATGCACGAGTTATTGTCAATTTTCCATTGCCCTTTAATAGTCTGTTTAAACTTGGACAATTTAAAATTGCATCTAAAAGCCACTATATGTACAAGGTACAACAAAATACTTCTCAATGAATGCATACTCATCTCAAGTTGTTTATAATGTACTGATTTCAAAGCACAGCATATATTTCATAGCACATGTATATATTTAAGTGTGTCATTATAACTTTACTTCCAAACAAACGATTAGGCAAAGTGTGTATTATTGTAAATGTTACTTTGTATATTTCTGCATATTATTTTCATGTTTAACAAAGTATATATCATTCCCATCATTCCTGAATCCCCCTTTTGTGTTTTTAGTTTCCAGTTTTATTGTGTGCAGTGCATAGGCCTACTTTTGCAGAAATATGGTTTACTTGCATTGTCCACTGAGGCTGTAGATTGTAATCTAAAAATAATTTAGGGTCTTCCATTGAACTCATATCAGCCATATCACGAGTTTCACCTATTAAATTTGTGAAATGTGTAGTACAAGACAAACATTAATGTGTAGTGGATAAAACACTTGAATAGTCATATTAAAATGCAAATAAGCATGTTGTTTATCTTCCTCAAAGCAAGTTATATCTCTGGCTCTGCAGGTTAATATCCCAGTGTGATGATCATTCACAAGCAAAGTCCATGTAACCTCAAACCATAAGATTCACCTGTGCAGAAGGGCAGTATTGAAACCCAACTAAAATCTTCCTCTGAAACCTAAAATTGCAAGCAATTTGCAATCACAGATGTCGATAGAGAGCCCAAATTTCTTTTTGGAGTCATCCAAAGATCTCTCTTTATTGCCCTCTTAAGAGCTGCAACTTGCTACAAAGGAGACTTTAAAGTACTTGATTCTGCATATTATGCCACTAAAATGAATCCAAGTGAAAGTGGCCTTGTGTGCTACACTCTGACAAACGTCTTGATTACTGATGTAACCTCTGTTCCCCTGATTGAGGGAACGAGATGTTGTGTCGATGCAGTGACACTAGGGGTTCAATCTTGAGAGCCCCAATCACCTTTGCTTAAAATAGAGAAGGCCAATGAAAATTGGCGAGTGGAATTTGCATGCCACTCTCCGCCCCGGACATACGGGTATAAAAGGAGATGGCGTGCATCACTCATTCAGATTTATGCTGAGGAGCCGATAGAGAGTCCCGGCCATGTCAGCGGCCAGTTCAGCGCTGCGGCAGGAGGGACACAATGTCTCGTTCCCTCCATCAGGGAACAGAGGTTACATCAGTAACCAAGACGTTCCCTGTCTGTCACTCACTCGACATTGTGTCGATGTAGTGACACTAGGGGTTCCTATAGAAAACGCCTCAGACACTGAACTGTGTCATGAGGCATGGAAGAGTGGACAAGGGCAGGCTGCTGCGTGCCTCGCAGTGAGCGCTTAACCATGTTGTGACCTTCCAGCGAGTTAGGTAAGGCGTCTCCCTAGTCCCGTTAAGGGGGGAGAGGGCACTTACCCATGTAGGCTACCGGCGGTGCCTTTCTTAATTTGCTGTTAAGCAATCTCCCGGCAAGCACTTTCTAGAATAGCGCTGGGAAGTGCTCTTCCCTCTCCAGGAAGGAGAGCACTATGGAGACCACATCCTGCCGGAGGGAGGTTAACATGTGGAGCATACCTCACATGGACTTACCAACGGGGAAGTACACATATGGAATGATACCACAGGAGGACCCTATCTACAGAGAGGGTACGCAACACAGTGGCCAAGACAGAGAAAGCTCTGGTGAGGGTAAACACAGGTTTCACCTAAGGGGGAAACCAAACAGTGGAAACTCATCATATGGGATTATCAAAGGGGAATCACCACGCATGGAGCACTGAGCCCAAGCACACGGACTCACCTGAAAAGGGGATTACCATGAGTACTGGGCCTGGTGGCGTTACTCCTCCGTCGAGTTTGTCACTGGACAGTGCTAAAGAATTAAAGAGGCATCCAAAGTTCACCGGTAAGGGGAACTGTTGTGGACAAAAAGCGCACATTATCACCTTTGAAAAAGGGGAAAGGCGCAATGCAAGCGGTACACCCAACCTGCCACCCGGTCTACCTGCTGTTACCGTGTAACACTCGGGTCGAGACCGGGTCTATGCATAGGTTATAAAACCTCACAAAGGTATTGGGCGTAGCCCAACTCGCAGCTCTGTATATGTCTGCTAGAGAGGCCCCCCTTGCCAGTGCCCAGGAGGATGCAACGCCTCTAGTGGAGTGCGCCTGGACTCCCAAGGGGCACGGCAAGTCCTGCGACTGGTATGCGAGAGAAATGGCATCCACAATCCAATGGGCCAGCCTCTGCTTGGAGACAACTTTCCCCTTCTGCTGTCCTCCAAAACAGACAAAGAGCTGCTCCAAGCGTCTAAAGCTCTGCGTGCGGTCCATATAGATGTACAGGGCGTGAACTGGACTAAGCAACAACAAGGCCGGGTTTTCCTCCTCTGAAGGGAGCACTTGCAGGTTCACCACCTGGTCCCGAAAAGGAGTGGTGGGAACCTTGGGCACGTAACCGGGCCGGGGTCTCAAGATCACGTGAGAGTGTGCTGGCCCGAACTCCAGGCATTCGCAGGTAACAGAGAGCGCCTGCAGGTCACCCACCCTCTTGATGGAAGTGAGCGCCACTGAGCATCAGCCCAGGACAGACCGGGTTGGGGGAGCAGCCATGGTGGCTCCTTGCTTCATGAAGAAGGAAGTGAGCCGCAACCGCAACGTTCTCATGGACATGTCCTCGCAATGAGAACATAACCTTTCCACGAAAGCCGCCTCAGCGTGCTGGCGCCCCAGACACTCGAGGCAGATTTCATGGGTATCCGGAGGGGAGAGATAACGGCCACATCCAGTAGCCAAGCGTTTGCGCGAGCTCTTTTGGAAGGAAATATACACTTTCTAATATACTCTTTTAGCACCTGCAGACTCAGGCTGCCAAAGCACCCAGGGGAAACACAGCACTCAACCGTGTGAGGGTGACTGCTGATATGCGGCGTAAGAATCCAGCAGCGTAGCAAAGGGTGAGAGGATGAACACACAAGCATTCGGCTCTGAAGAAAAAATCTGAATGAGTGATGCACGCCATCTCCTTTTATACCCGTATGTCTGGGGCGGAGAGTGGCATGCAAATTCTACTCGCCAATTTTCATTGGCCTTTTCTATTTTAAGCAGAGGTGATTGGGGCTCTCAAGATCGAACCCCTAGTGTCACTACATCGACACAACGTCGAGTGAGTGACAGACAGGGAACGTATATTTTCCTTTGAACTCTTTTGGCCAAAGTTTTGCTTGCACTAATTAGGGCCCGTGTGACATATGGTAAACATTTGCTGGAGATTTGTTCCCACTTGCTTTCTGTGCATTTAGTTGAGTTTAATGCACCTTGTGCCTGAATGAGAAAGCTCAAATGTACTCTTATTGCATGGAGAGGCCTTTCATTAGTGCTAATAGAAAGTGGCAGGAATTTAAATTGGTTGGGATAAATTAACAGCCCCATTGGGAGCTCAGGCCTGAGCCAGCTAATATGCAATTATATTAGGCAGCTTAGCATCTCCATCTCTGCTTATCTGGAAGTGGGCATGCTGGGAAAGAAGCCCTCCCACCCAGCTCAGGGATGGGAGGCAGCTGGATTAAACGTTCAAATGGTTAATTGGGAACAGCTTTAATCTACAGCCCTTATAACTAGAGATCAGCATTGTCTCCTTTAAAAGCACACAGACATTATTCTTAACAGATAATAGGTTGAGAGTGTTCATTTTACTTTATGCTTTAACAGCAATACAATTTAGCTTCTATCAAGACATAGCAGAGGTTGTTTGCAAAGACTAACAGCATGTAGAGCATGTAGTATGTTTAAAAGAATACATCACTGATATCAGAAGAATCCTGCTGTTTTCTCATCTAACACCTGTTGACATCAGATATGCGTTATTGAAAAACCCTATGGAGAAAGACGTAGGCAACCATGTAGAACATGGAGTAAGGATGCTGTTTGTATTCCCAAATGTTTCGAGTTAGATGTTTGTTCACGTTCTGAACCATGTCTGGCCATTGTACATGTATTTTATTTATCTTGGCACCGCTTATACCTATGCTTGTAAACAAAGGGATGTCTATTAGCAAATTTGCTCACTATTGTGTACCAGACACCGCAGTTGTTCTCTTTAATGGAAATGTGTAAAAACAGGCTTTGCCATTTTGATTGAAATTAAATTAAAATTGACTCATCATGCTGTGTTGTCGACCAACTACAAATGATCCAAGTAATTAAGGTAGACGTGACAAATTCTGAGGGAAACCTTGACAGGATTTAACATGATGTTCTGAGACCAATATATTTATGTGCTAACATGCCTGTCATGTCGCTGTCATTTTCACAAAACCCATTTTCCAGTGCTTCACTCAAATGGTGTGGTGAATGCAATACATTTCATTGCAAAGTAAACAATATTGTGTATGTTGAAAGACCTGATAAAAAAGGCCAGCATCAGGAATCATCAAACAGTCTCCAGCCTCCCTAGAATGCAACGCATTACTTCTTAAGCTCACCAGAGATGGTTATCACAAAGGAGCAACACGAGAGACAGCATATGTTTTCATCTGGCCACTATTTGTAGATTTACTACAAAGTGCAGCTCGGTCAATTGCACACAAATGGTTTCACCGGTCCCATGTATTCTTGAGATAAGAACACACAGCATGCTAAAGACAATCAAACAACCCTGTCCTTTGGACAATGCACAGCATGTTTAGTGACCATGATTAACCTCTTTCTCACTGTGCTTGTGTTCATGGTGATTTAAAGAGATAATTCATTGTACTGGCGAAATATCAGCTGGATTCAGATATGCAATCTGATTGAACGGTAGGCCACTGAGTAAAGGAAAGCCTCTTATTGTAATGTCATGCTATGAGCATCCAACTGATAGCCTCTTGTGCCAAATTAAAGTCCCTATTGTTGGTCTGCCTGATAGCCTTTACATGTGTTCTTCAAAATAACTGTTTCTTGATCTTAGAGTTACTGTGGAAATGTACTGCAGAATGTATGTTAATTAAATTTGTTAGAGTAGATTCATATTTTGCAAAATAACAAAAGACAAGTTTAATGTAGGATGGAAGAACATGTTCATCACACTGTTTTACCTTGTCTAATGGTGTATTTCCAGATGAGACGGATACGCAGTTGAAGGAAATCCAGAGACCAGTCTGCAGTAGGCACAAACCCACAAATTCTAGGAAACCATGTCCAGTATGTCTCTAAACACTGAAGAAAAAAGTATTTGCTATATACAGTATACACACTCACCAAGCACTTTATTAGGAACACTATGGTCAGAGGTGGGTAGTAAAGCGCTACATTTACTCCGTTACATTTACTTGAGTAACTTAATGTTCTTAATGAAAACATTTTTACTTTTAGATTAGGTTTAAAAATGAGTTCTTTTTACTCTCACTCAAGTACATTTCTAATGAAAAAAAATTTACTTTTACTTCACTACAATGGGCAGCGTTCCTGCTGTTAAATTGCTGGGTTTAATTTAAATTAATGCGGAATTTATTGAGAGATTATTGAATGGGACTTTTACGACAGCAGAAGTTCGCACAGCTGCATGCGCTATCACAGACTGTCACTCAAGCTGAGTCCATCACTGCTGCAGCATCAAACTCTTCAAACAAACTGAAACACTTTCTTCACTCCGCACAGTGAAAAAAGAATAGTTTCGTCATGCCTTCATTTAACACCAAGACCAGTGAATATTTCAAGATTGAAATCTCAGGTTCAATTTAAGGCAGCACTCTGAGGCAAATTGTGGCTCTAATGATATCTCTGGCTTTTCTGTGACATGGTGATGGTCATTTTCAGGGTGATACTATAAATATGGGCTCTTGAGACATCAGTTTAATCAGTGCAGTAATATATCAGTGCGCTTTGTCCCACGTATCATAAGCAGTATTTATGCATTTACCCCGCGCCCTCGCAGTATAAATCCAAGTTAAAATCCAAGTTAAGTGTAAATAAACGCCTTTTGCTCCACCGTTCGTATGATTGACAACTGGAGCGCGAACAGACAGCACATGCACAGCGAGGTGCGCGGGGCACGCGCGTGAGGAATGTGCGGGCGCGAGGCAATCTTATGATGAAGAGAGTGGCTGCGTCCAGATTCATTCTCTCATTCATTCACTCATTCACTATTTCCTATATAGTGAATGGCAGTGAGTGCACTATATCTCAGCAATGAGTGAACGAAATGAGTGAGTGAATTCGGACGCTGACATATACACCGAACATCGGAGCTCTGGGGCTGTCGCAGAAACAATGTCACATATGAACTTTTAAAATTCTTGGGCCTTACTTGTTATTCTTATTAGAGGGCATAGCGCTCATCCGACCAAATTTTCATAACCTAAATGTTATAACCGAATATTTATATCCACAGTTTTTTAGAAGAATTTCTCTTTTGCTTTTTTGGTCCATACAATGTAAGTGAATGGGTGCCAACATTTTAAAGCAAAAGAAAATCACATAAGTCAGTATAAAAGTAATCCATAAGACTCCAGTGGTTAAATCAATATCTTCAGCAGCAATGTGATAGGTGTGGATGAGAAACAGATCACATTCACATTCTTTTTCTTGTGTTTTGGGTGATTCACATTCTTCTCTGCATATTGCCCCCTGGATGGGCAGGGAGAATAATGTCTAGCATAAAATGCCAAATATTGATCTGTTTCTCACCCACACCCATCATATCACTTCTGAAGTGATATCGATTTAACTACTGGAGTCTTATGGATTACATCTATGCTACGTTTATGTACTTTTGGAGCATCAAAATTTTGGCACCCATTCACTTGCATTGTACTGGAGTCTAAATACAAAAATCTTCATTTGTGTTCTGCAGAAGAAAGGAAGTCAAACATATCTGGGATGGCATGTGGGTGAGTAAATGGAGAATTTTCATTTTTGGGTGAGCTATCCCTTTAAAGTGATATCTCAGCCATAATTTAATTTTCTGTCATAATTTCCCTACCCTCATGTTATTCCAAACCTGTGTGACATTCAGTATTCTGTGGAACACAAAAGATGTTAGACAGAATGTTAGAGACTGACAGTCTCGGTCAGCATTCACTTTCAAAGTATGAAAAAAAAAAAAAAAACATTCACTGAAAGTAAATAGTGACTCAGGCAAACATTCTGTCTAATGTCTACTTATTGTGTTGCATGGAAGAAAGTCATAGGGGTTTGGAACAACATGATGGTGAATGATGACAGAATTTCCATTAATAATAATAATAATAATAATAATTCTGTAATACATATGGAATATAGGGTAGATAACGTCCATTATGTAATTTGTGAAAGTAACGAGTTACTCACTACTTGAGTACTCTTTTAATTGGATACTTTCTTACTCTTACTCAAGTAATTATTTATGTTAGTGCTTTTACTTCTACTTGAGTTCAGTTTTTGGCTACTCTACCCACCTCTGACTATGGTTCAAAAAAGTGCCCAACGTGGTCTTTTACTGTTGTAGCCCATCCGCCTCAAGGTTCTGAGATGCTATTCTGCTCACTACAATTGAACAGATGGGTTATCTGAGATTCCGTAGCCTTTCTTTCAGCTCGAACCAGTCTGGCCATTCTCCGTAAACCTCTCTCATCATCAAGGTGATTACATCCGCAGAACTGCCGCTCACTGGATGTTTTTTTTTTTTTTTTGGCACCATTCTGAGTAAACTCAAGAGACTGTTATGCATGAAAATCCCAGGAGTTTAGCAATTACAGAAATACTCAAACCAGCCCGTCTGGAACCAACAATTATGCCACAGAAATCACTTTTTTCCCCCATTCTGATGGTTGATGTGAACATTAACTGAAGCTTCTGGCCCATATCTGCTGATTTTATCCACTGCAATGCTGCCACATGATTGGCTGATTAAATGTACCTAATAAAGTGGTCAGTGAGTGTATATACTGTGTGTGTGTGTGTGTGTATATATATATATATATATATATATATATATATATATATATATATATATATATATATATATACTACCGGTCAAAAGTTTTGAAACACTTGACTGAAATGTTTTTCATGATCTTAAAAATCTTTTGATCTGAAGGCGTATGCTTAAATGTTTGAAATTAGTTTTGTAGACAAAAATATAATTGTGCCAACATATTAATTTATTTCATTATAAAACTAAAATTGAATAAAAAAAAAATAAAAAAAAATCTTTAAATTGATGACTTGGACCAAATAATAAAGAAAAGCAGCCAATAAGTGCCCAACATAGATGGGAACTCCTTCAATACTGTTTAAAAAGCATCCCAGGGTGATACCTCAAGAAGTTGGTTAAGAAAATGTCAAGACTACATGTCTGCAAATTCTAGGCAAAGGTTGACTACTTAGAAGATGCTAAAATATAACACAGTTTTAATTTATTTTAGCTTTTGTTTAGTCACAACATAATTTTCATAGTTCCATTTATGTTATTCCATATTTTTGATGAATTTACTATTATTCTAAAATGTGAAGAAAAAAATATATAATAAAGAATAAGTGTTTCAAAACTTTTGACCGGTAGTGTGTGTATATATATATATATATATATATATATATATACATACAGGGTTGGGGAGTAACGGAATACATGTAACGGGAATACGTATTTAAAATACAAAATATAAGTATTCCACTACAGTTACAATTGAAATCATTGGTAATTAGAATACAGTTACATTCAAAAAGTATTTTGATTACTGAAGAGATTACTTTGCATTTTATTGTCATTTGTTTCATTTAATATTTAGTCCTTTCAGATGGAAAAATGTATAAATATAAATGATGCGATCCAAAGTGCATTTGAGCAGTGGTGAAACACTTTCTTATGATGTGTTACATTCATACGAGCAGACAGAGAAGTAAGTTTGAAGTAAGTTTGGAGCAGAAGAAATAGAAATAAACCTTGTGTAAATTGTCAGCTTTACGCTAAGCTAAAATGTTATTTCTAGCCATTTTACATGCACATGTTACCAGGCACGATCATATTTTTTTTAATCATACAAATTCACATTGGATCATAATTTCTAGTAAGACCTTTGATATTAGGGCAACATTTTTATTCTTGATAATAATTTTTGTATTGTTTTCCTGTAAAAAATATCTAAAAATCCTTAAAACAAGATAAATTTGATTGATCTTGTTTTAGAAACATCACTGCATAAGATATTTAGGTTTTTCAGATAATTAATTTTTTTAACATGTGTATTTTGTCTTACTGTACTGGCAGAGTTTTTATAGTCAAAACAAGTGAAAAAATCTACCAGTGCTGAAGAAGTAATCCAAAGAATTTTGAATACATTATTGACCTTGAGTAATCTAACAAAATACGTTACAAATTATATTTTACGGCATGTATTCTGTAATCTGTAGTGGAATACATTTAAAACGTAACCCTCCCAACCCTGTATATATATATATATATATATATATATATATATATATATATATATATATATATATATATATATATATATATATATATATTAGGGGTGTAAGGGTTCTAAAAAAAAACAGCCATTGTTCGGGAAGTATTGGCACTGCGGTCGGTTCACCTCAAGTTTAATGATGCATCTGGAGCACAAGTTTTGGTCAAGAAAACAAAGCGTCAAACAGACAGGCACAGTTACAACCTCCACTAATGCACCTGAATGGATCTGTAGATGGATATGCTCCGCCTGTGTTTCACGTGGGTCAACTTGATGACATCACTGTTTTGCAAGCATTATGTGTAGTTAAAAATGGCAAGAGGAGAAAACGAGCCACTGATAGAGAAGCCCCCTGCGTTTCTCCTTTCTGGGACCATTTTCTTTTTGCAGTCATTTACAACAGCGATGGTCAAAAAACGTTTACAAAACAAGCACTGTTTGCAGACATCACTCGACATGAGTGTCATATACTGCTAATATGTGTCAATAATGCGTGAGGGTTTATTTAAAACGTGCACGCAAGTTCTTCTTGTTTCCTTGTGCGGCTGTAATCTATCGCGAGCTTCAATAATGTGCTTTGATTAATGGCATTAAGATGCCATTATAGTAATACACTGATACATGATTAATCATTTAAGCCGACATCACCAAGGGAAAGAGCCGCAGGTGAGCCGAAACTGCACACACTCCCTTCCATTTTTAAGCAGACACTCAGTGCTAATTCAGACAGACATGAAACAATAACTAAAGCGCTTGGGGTGTTCATGTGGGATTTCCATGTATTATTAAATACTCGTGCAGCATTATCACAACATCCCTTCTCATATGCATTTTAATAGCAAGGTTATTTCTTTTTTAGTGATGTACAACTTCCGAGTATTGAATATATATTGAGATGAGTTTGAAGTGCACTTTATGTTGATGCATGTAGCGTATTAGTGCAGGTATTAAGTTGAAATGTTGAGTTAGTAATTAGAGATTAAAAAATTTCACTTAAGGTCCCTGATGAAAATTAACCACAGTTTTACTATAGTAATATTGTAGTAACCATGTGTGATGAGGAGGAGGGTGTGGCCAGACCGTGAGGACACACGGCCAGTGCTGAATCAGGTGATCAGCGGGAGAGCGAGAAGAGACGAAGGGGTGCCGAAGATGCCAGTTCGAGAGAGAGACGCATGCGACCGTGCTGCATGTTTGTCTGTGTTTGTCTTACGTTTTATGTTGTGTTAAGTTCAATTATATCATTAAACCTTTATGTTGACTATTCAGCCAGTTCTCACCTCCTCCTTGCCCACCTTTTATCTGTTACAGTGGTGCCGAAACCTGGGAGGAAGGAGGGATGTGCTGTCGCGGAGTCCTCACTGCTGACATCTGCCAGGGGAGCAGCCGCGGCCATCTGCCTGGGGACGGAGTGGTCGCTGCTGGCCGCCGAGAGCTGAAGGAACCGCTGCCGGTAAGCAAGTTCTTCTCTCTCTCTCCTGTGTCTCCGCTCCTCTCCCCACGCCTCCACTCATCTTTCCCCCAGGTTCACAGGAGGCGGGGTGGACCGCCGGCTAACTGAACGGCCGGAAGGGCAGCGTCTCCCCTCCAGAGATGGGGGGGGAGTAGGTCAGTCCGGTGGCACCCCGGCCTGAATCGGGCGGGGGAGGAGTGTGACGAGGAGGAGGGCATGGCCAGGCCGGCACTGAATCAGCTGATTACCGGGAGAGCAAGACAAAGGGGAGTCGAAGATGCCAGTTCGAGAGAGAGAGACGTACATGGCCGCGTTGCATGTGTGTCTGTTTATGTTTGTTTTATGTTGGTTTAAGTTTACCATTAAACTTTATGTTTACTGTTCAGCTGGTTCCCGCCTCCTCCATGCCCATCCTTTATCTGCTACACCATGACTGCTGTCACCATGGATTTCTGAACAGAAATCATGGTTTTGATACAATTAGCCATGGTTTTATAACAGCAATACTGTAGTTTCTTTATAGTAACCATGATTTCAATATATATTGAAACCATGACAGTAACCATGTTTATATTGTGGTTACTAAGATTTTTCTACAAATGCCATGGTTAAACTATGGTTACTGTTGTAAAACAATGATTGTTATTAAAGGGCAAACCTGTTGAAGTGTTTACCAAATAGATTATTCTTTGGATTTGGCAGTAATGTTTTTTGTTTTTTTTTCTGAACAAAGCAAATACCGCACCGTACAGTATACAGTACTGTGCAAAATTCTTAGGCACATACGATGCTTCACAAAAACATTTGTCTAAAGACGGTTATTTATATTTTCAGCTTTAGTGTGTCAGTAGGAAATATACATTTTAGACTCCCAAACATTTCTTTTGCAAATAGAATAGAGTAAAATAGAAGAACAGGGAGCCCTGCAACAGATGGCATAGTCCCCACAGTGCCCGTCGCCCCCCCCCCCACTGAATATTGAGTCAGTCTGGGATTACATGAAGAGACAGAAGCAATTGAGACAGCCAAAATAGACAGAAGAACTGTGGCAAATTCTCCAAGAAGCTTGTAACATCCTATCTGCCAACAACCAATAAAAACTGTATCCATGTGTACCTAAGAGAATTGGTGCTGTTTTGAAGGCAAAGGTGGTCACACCAAATATTGATTTAGATTTTTTTTATGTTTACTCGACTTTGTATGACGTTAATTGATAAATGAAAAAATGTATGGCATTATTTTTGAAGACATCCTCACTATGCAACATTTTTCCAAAGTGCCTAAATCTTTTGGACAGTACTGTATATATATATAGTATAAAGGTTCACCCATGGACTTTCTGGGTGAGGTTTGCATATTCTTCTCTTGTTCGTGTGGGTTTCCTCCGGGTGCCCAAAAATATGCAGATCAAGTGAAATGGAGACTCTAAATTGCCCATAGGTGAGAGTGTGAGTGTGAACAAGTATGTCTGTATGTCTTAGCCCTGTATTGGACTGGCCACCTATCCAGAGTGTTTCCCTGCCTTCGGCCAGAGACAGCTGGGAACTTAAAATCTGCCCTATTGTTTTAACAGATAAAAAAATTGAAGAAATTTGGATGGAAACCAACACCTTTTTAAAAATACACTTAATGCACATGTTTTTACCAGTTTAATCTAAAATTATAAGATATATGTATATGACATGAGGAAATGGCTGAAGAAGCAGCATTGTAAATGTGGAGTCAAGGGAGAGTCTTTTAGAGGGTTAGTCCACCCAAAAATGGAAATTCTCTCATTATTTACTCACCCTCATGATATCCCAGATGTTTATGACTTTCTTTCTTCAACAGAACATATTTGAAGAAAAACAGAAAAACATCTTAGCTCAGCAGGTCCTTAAAATGGATTGTGATCTGACTTTTGAAGCTAAAAAAACAAAAAAAAGATAGTCAGCATAAACGTCATCCATATGACTCCAAAGGTTACATTAATGTCTTCTAAAGTGACATGATTGCTTTTGGTGCGAAATAGATAAATATTTAAGTACTTTTTAACTATAAACCACTCTGTGTCTAGCTGTTGTTTTTCTATATGTACTGGAAGCTTCTGTTCAGAGGCCAAATTCCGTGTGTGTGTGTGTGCCTGTCAATGAAACTTGATATGAACATTTGGGCAATAACACTGGTAATACCATGGTACTTTGATACAATTACCATATTTATGTACCATTCAGTATTTACAGTACATGGTGCTTCAAATAACTTCGATATATGATTAACTTATTCACATACAATTGTATTTACATGGTGCTTCAAAGTTCTTCAAAGAATACCATGGTACTAACATTGTTCTTTTAGCCTACTATACATGGTTACATATTAATATACTCCCAGGTTATCCAAGGTAATGGTACATGTCCAAAACACATGGTAATGCCATGGTACTTTTCTGATGTGTTTTCGTGTATTCTACTAAGTGTTTTGGTACTCTTTTGGTTGGAAAATATCTTTACCTGCAGTAGCCATTCACAAGCTACACATGTGTTGAAACCTTCTGCATCACTGGCAAACGGTAGGACTAGGGCTCTATGCTTAAATTTTTTTAGGAGCACTTGTGCTCTTAATTTAAAAATTTAGGAGAACAGTCAAAAATTTAGGAGCACATTTGTAGTCCAGTTTTTTTTTTTTTTTTTTTTTTTTGTAACGTTAATATGCCACAGTATATAATGCACAAAAAGGCATGAGAAAACTGAGCACATCAATTATGACAAAATTCTGGAACATAGGCTGCATCCGAAAACGTAGGCAGCTGACTTGTTGCCTTGCTGCCTAATCAGTTAATAGCTTAACTGACAGTTGTTTTGAATGAATGGAACTCTTAAGGAAACTGGTCTCCAAACAGTTTGAAAATCACCTTATTTTCATCCTGCCTCTGAATACAGCCTCCGAAGGCAGCATTTTCCTGGTTTCGGACGCAGCAATAGTGTGAGTCATGACAAAGGATTTTAAATTCTTATAAACCAAATGTATTATTTTCAGTTTATTTTGACAGGTTGTCTGCAAAAAAAACAACAAACAAAACAGCAGCTCATGTTAACCTGTTTCACCTTGTGAACATAAATATACAAAAACACAATGTTCAGTCTTTGAGGTGTGGTCCTCCTAAATGTATTTAAGAACTCTAAATTGACATCTGCACTGCTAAACACAGTTAATGTTCCTGTCACACAATGTACAACAATCGGATGCTGCATATTTCAGCTGTCCAGGATTAGTAAACTTACTTTACTTAACTTTTAAGTAAAATTTGATGCTTTTCATTTCATTCAAGCTGACTAAAACATCTCACACAACTTTTCGTGCTTGCTCGGTTGACTGAAGGGATGAAAAGCAGACAATCGCAGTGTGAAACATAAATATTGTGCAGTGTATATGCATTTACTTTCTTACTTATGCCAATTACCCCTCCTGGGGTATAGGCTGCCAACCAGGACTCTCTAGCCATCTCTTTCTTGGGCTTTTCTTTTAATCTGGCTCCAAGTGTAGCCTATCCTCTTGCAGTCAGCCTTGAGGTCTCTGCACCATGTGTTTCTTAGTCTTCCTCTTTTCCTTTTCCCTTGAGGGTTCCAGGTCAAGGCTTGCCTGGCGGTGTTTGACGTGGGCTTGCGGAGTGTGTGACCTATCCATCCCCAGCGTCTTTTCATGATTTCTTCATGGGCAGGGAGTTAGGAAGTTTGCTGCCATAGGTCATTATTGCTGATGGTGTTTGGCCAGTGGATTTGGAGGATTTTTCTCAGACAGGTATTAATGAAAGTCTGGACTTTGTTGGTGGTAGTCACTGTTGTCCTCCAAGTTTCTGCTCCATACAGAAGGACTGATTTTACATTAGTGTTAAAAAGTCTGAACTTAGTTTGCAGCGTATCTTCTTTAGATCTTCTTTATTTGGACGAAGGCAGTCCATGCTTTGCCAATTCTTGCTTTGACACTTGTCTATGGCACTGCCCAGGTAGGTGAAGGCCTCCACCTCTTCCAGTGTGTTACCTGCAAGAGTGATTTGAGCTGTGCTGGCCTTATTCGCCTTCAGGATCTTGGTTTTTCCCCTGTGGATGTTGAGGCCAAGTTGTACTGAAGAGGCTGCCACATTGTTGGTCTTCTCTTGCATCTGCTGATGGTTATGGGATAGTAGGGCCAGGCTTTCTGCAAAATCCAGGTCATCAAGCTCTGCCAGTGTGTCCATTGGATTCCATTTCTTCTCCCTGCTGTGGATGTCTTCATGATCCAGACTATGGTCAGCAGGAACAGAAAATGTGAGAGCAAACAACCCTGGCAGACTCCAGTCCTCACTGAGAAGGTGTCGTCAGATATCCTTCATGGACTATCTTGCTAGTCATTCCCTCGAAAGAGTTTCTGATGATTCTTATGGGTTTATCCGGCACACCGTAGTGGCAAAGGAGTTTCCAAAGTGCTTCTCTGTCCATGCTGTCAAATGCCTTCTCATAGTCTATGAAGTTAACATGGGGAGAGTTCCATTCCATTGACTGCTCAATGATGATGCGCAGTGTTGCAATCTGGTCTGTGCAGGATCTACCCTTGCGGAAGCCAGCTAGTTGATCTTGGAACTGAGCGTCAACTGGTTCCTCCATTCTGTTCAGGATGACTCTGTTGAACACTTTGCCTGGGATTGATAGAGGAGTTATCCCTCTGTAGTTTGCGCAGTTACTCAGGTCACCTTTCTTGGTGATCTTGTTGAGATATCTCTCTTTCCAGTCGAATGGAACCATTTCCTCTTCCCAGATCATTCCAAACATAGGGTAGAGCATATTTACTGATGTTTCAATGTCTGCCTTTAGTGCCTCTGCTGGGATGTATATGCATTTGGGAGATGTAATTTTTATTCAGATTGTACTATACAACATTTATGAGCTTCAATCTAGGGTCGGGAATCTTTAGGCACCTCACGATTCGATCCGATTCCGATTCTGGGAGTCACGATTCGTTTTCAAAACGAATCGTGTCGAATGTATTTTCATGATACATCTAATTTTTTTTCTTATTGATTTTTTCTGCTGTGCAAAGGCAAAATACAGCAACTTCACATTTTGACCAAAATTGGGGTTCTTAGACAGCAAGTTGCCCTGTGGCAGACAGGTCTCTCTCAACTATAACCAGGTTTTGAGAAAATTGCAGTAACTACAAAATCCACACTCAAATCAAGTAACTGTTTTGTTGGTGTACAGTGTATTTACAGCCTTTGAATGGCAGTATTGTCATCATAAAAAAATGATAAACACTGACCTCTTTACACAAGAAAATAAATTAAAGAAAATAATTATTGGTTTTCAAAACACAATACTATTCAATTAAATAATTCAGCTGATTATGTTAAATAACTTTCATATGTTTAAAGCATTGTTCAACATTCTTATTTAATAGTATTACATTTTTTATTAGAATTAATCTGAGGCCTTTTTATTTTATTTTTATTTATTTTTTTATTTTAACTATAACTACAGGTTGGTGCTCCAGTTTGATAACATGAGATTTCTGCTTCTGTGAGAGTGCAGATGTCAGCTTCTCCTTTCCTCACCACAGGTGGTAAAGCGGCACAAATAGCGGGATTATTATTTTAAAATCTGTCAAGCATCTCGTATGCACTGTTCCATCTGTTTGCTCTGCGAGTAGAAGTCTCACCTGCTTAACATTTATCTAACAAGCCATCAAGTGTGCGCACACTTCCCGACAAGTGAGAGACCAGCAATGTGCAACAGCAAATGAAAGTGCGCATGAGGAGTAAAAGACACTGGGATGAAGCAGACAAAAAATAATTAAATACTAAAATACTACAAAGCAACTTGATTTAAAAACTAGCGAAGCCACCAACTCGATACTGAGAAATATAGTAAAGCTTACAGCTTTGCGATCACTGCCTATGTAGACCATTCCAAATCAGTCTCTTATGAGGCTCCATTACAGTTGGGCTGCCATCTCACTAAGTTTTGGAACTGACCCAGTGTTTGGTATTGACAACCATTTTTACTAACACATGTGACTCTCAATTGTGTTGCATTACTGCAGACAGAAGAACAATTTCTGTCTGGTACTGTAACTGAATTCAATCCCCTTCTCTAACATTTGATAACCGCAGGAATTCTTGTAACCATAGTGACAGATAATGACAACAAATACTCAGACTTTGTAATGCATCTTATATTTGCATTTGGTAAACACTTTTATCAAAAGTGACTTACTGTGCATTGAGCCTATACATTTTAACAGGTCATACATTCCCTGGTAATCAAACCCATGACCTTGGCCACTATAATGCCTAGGGCTAGGGGGAAAATTAAATTCTGTACAAATCGCGATTCTTGCACCAAACTATTTTAAAATTCCCTGATGAAAAAAAATTTTTTTTCTTTGAAATACATGTTTATCTTCCTGCTACAATGATTAATAGATAAATATAGGAAGCTATATTTGTGCATAGTTAAACATTAACAGGTTCTTTTCTCTGAGAAATTTTGTCTGTTTAATTCTTTACATTTAGTCAGAGGTGGGTAGAGTAGCCAAAAACTGTACTCAAGTAAAAGTACAATTACTAACATAAATAATTACTTGAGTAAGAGTAAGAAAGTATCCAATTAAAAGAGTTCTCAGGTAGTGAGTAACTTGTTACTTTCACAAATGACATAATGGATGTTAACTCCCCTACATAACATACATTTAACATGTGTTACAGAATTAATATTATTGTTGTTATTATTATTATTAATGGTAATTCTGTCATCATTTACCATCATGTTGTTCCAAACCCATATGACTTACTTTCTTCCATGCAACACAATAAGCAGATATTAGAGAGAATGTTTGCCTGAGTCACTATTTACTTTCAGTGAATGTTTTTTTTTATATATATATTTTGAAAGTGAATGGTGACCAAGACTGTCAGTCTCTAACATTCTGTCTAACATTTTTTGTGGTCCACAGAATACAGCAGGTCACACATGTTTGGAACTACATAAGGGTAGCCTGAGCTATTGCTTTAAAGGGATAGTTCACCCAAAAATGAAAATTCTCTCATCATTTACTCACCCTCATGCCATTCCTGATATGTTTGACTTCCTTGTTTCTGCAGAACACAAATTAAGACCCTGATGAGTAAATAATTCCAAGTCCCTGATATTTTCTTGAATATTAACACGTTTCAATTCACAAATAAAATATGTTGAATGAGTTTAACTTTGTTTGCCATTAGTACGTCTGTCCGTACTGAAAAGCAATGGCCGCTGGCCATGGTAGATCATCGCTTCATTCAGTTCACTGCATAAACGATTGTCAGCTGGGTTTTAAAGCACTCGCATTTATAGCAAGCTGTTGAATACTACCTGTTCCAGACAGTAGGTAGGACTGTTGTCACATGGCAGGTTTCAACAAACTGTCATCATTTCAAAGACCTGATGAGGTAATATTCATTCAAAACTAGTTACTCTAACGTTACTTACCTAAAGTACCAACTTAAACTCAGCAAGCTAGCTGACTAACTCAAATAGAGTGGGAGATAAATATCAAAAACATTAATACATATGTCAGACACCATTTTTTGTGAGACGCTAATTGCTCAAAGGCTTTCACTGAGAGGCTATTTTCTCAAATACATGGGGGAAAAAAAGGTCTTTCATCATCTAATTTTGTTACAAAAAGTTTTTTTTTTTCTTAATTTTGTCAATATCTCTTCCAACCCTAGAAATGCCCCTGCGTAGAACAAATGCAAAGTGTGAGTCCTCCTTTGTTTTCTCTGTCAGTCAACTGGGAGCAGTTTGTAAGAATAGAGTTGTCTATGAGAACATATCAGGATGCATATGCAAAGAACATGCAACAACACTGGGACTACGGGTTAATTGTCATGTGTGTCTTAATTCAATAAAGCCCCAAAATGGTTCTTGAACAAGTTTACTCTTTAGCCTCCATTTGTTTGTTGCAAAATTATCATTATAGCCTTTGGTAATATATGTTATGTTTTATATTCTGAAATAACAAAATAAGTTTGATAAGTTAAAAATGGTATATTGTATATAATTATTTGTTGAATACAAATGGATATTATGCAGCATTATACTGTACATGGGTAACTTTGCACTAACTAGTCGCCTAGCTCCGACAACGCACTGACTGATCGATTGGTAGTTTTGCACATCCCTACCTTTTACCTGCAAATTATATATATTACAGAGTAAAAACAATTGTCATTTCAGACACAACTGTTCTTTAATAGACATTTCTTTCTGAGAAAAAGGACTTAAATTATTATGATTATTTATTTTTTTTATATGAAAACATCAAATCGCAATACTTACAGAATCACAATATCGCAATACATATCGAATCGGCTAGGAAATATCATTGTAATATCAAAGCAGGAGGTCTGTGGCAATTCCCAGCCCTAATAATGCCATGCAATACCAGTTGAGCTCAAAGAACACATAATGGGTTTGATTTTCATCCTGAACAGTGCGCATCTACTGCTGCTTTTACTACAGTATACTGTCATTTACTACAGTACATGTGGTCTAAAAATTCTTCAGTTCAGTTTGTCAAAATTAGCCTTGACATTCACTTAAAAGGAGTCTCACTCTCCGACCACATAATACCTCTATTTTCTGCTTTAAATGTTTTGTAAAATAATAATATTAAGGTAGGAAGGTTGACAGGAGTTCTACACGTCATATAATGGCATGACAAACAACTAGTTGTCAAATGCAATTCCGCTCATACATATCAGTCAAACTCATTCTCAAACTTAAGTTATGACTGAAATCACTTTGGGTCTGTCATTCTTTTAACATCACTGAGCTGTGTGAGAGCATAACTGGATTTAGAACTCCACAGAGGACAAACAACTGTTTTCTGCTGCTGTCTGAACATACAGCCACAGTGGCAGCAACAAAGGAGTCTTGCATTTATGTGTGTGCTGTGAAAAGCAGCCAGTTTATTCTATAGTAGATGTCTTATTCTTTTAGACATCTGTTGCTACAAGCTTACACCATTTCATGGCCTGGACATATTTTCTGAAAGATTCTTTCACACAGGTTCCCTTATGACTAGTTCAGAACCTCACTTCACTTGACAGGATGATTCTGGGAGCACATCAGTGAAGATGGCAGCAGTGAAGGCCCAGAGTTTCATCAGCATGCCTTCTTTAAGTTATGGCATGGCAAAGAGGTGACATGTACGAACAGACATGAGTCAGCCCCAGCTAAGCTCAAGTAAACACATCCCACCGGCTGTCACTGACAGATAACTGCATTCATCAAAACATCAAAACAGCACAACAGGCAAATACAAAAAATAAATATAAACTAGGTGAGGAACTGGGTTGAATTCATAAGCGCAAAAATGACATTTAAACTGTTGTATGTGCAGTACCATTTTTTCATAATTTAAGTGAGTGTACAAGGAGACAGATTGTGACAGTCTGAGATTCTGGAACATTTAGGAAACATACTGAGATTCCTTAGAAAATTTGTAGGAGATTAGAAATAACTAACGGCCTTGACATCACATACTGTATTTAAATACTACCCTTTTCCCACAACCACAACATCTGTCTCAAAGACATCATAGAGTCTTAAATTTAGAAAATGTTTTTAATGACTTTATAAGTCATTACCCTAAAAGCTCACAGATGACAACCCTTACAAAAAATGCCGCCACTTATTTTCAAATGCAAATGAGCTTGTTATTCCACAAATGTAGTGGTGAACCTGCAGCAAACCTCTGGCAAAAATGAAGAGTTTGCAGCAAAACTCATTTGCATGTGAAAATTAATGAGTCGAATTTGCGGCAAGTTTGCGGCAAATTTGTGGCAACCCTAGATTTTTGTAAGGGTAATCAAAATATGGGCGAATTCCAAATGGAAGTGAGCATCCCTATGTCCTACTCTCTCCAAAAGGCTGAGCCCTTAAAGTGAGAACTCTGGAGGAAGCAGGGCACTCATGTCTCATGTGTGGCCATCTGGAACACCCTTGATGAAGGGAGTAATGAAAGACATACAGTGGTGTGAAAAAGTGTTTGCCCCCTTCCTGATTTCTTATTTTTTTGCATGTCTGTCACACTTAAATGTTTCAGATCATCAAACAAGTTTAAATATTAGTCAAAGATAACACAAGTAAACACAAAATGCAGTTTTTAAATGAAGGTTGTTATTATTAAGGGAAAACAAAATCCAAACCTACATGGCCCTGTGTGAAAAAGTGATTGCCCCCTAAACCTAATAACTGGTTGGGCCACCCTTAGCAGCAACAACTGCAATCAAGCGTTTGCGATAACTTGCAATGAGTCTTTTACAGCGCTGTGGAGGAATTTTGGCCCACTCATCTTTGCAGAATTGTTGTAATTCAGCCACATTGGAGGGTTTTTGAGCATGAACTGCCTTTTTAAGGTCATGCCACAGCATCTCAGTAGGATTCAGGTCAGGACTTTGACTAGGCCACTCCAAAGTCTTCATTTTGTTTTTCTTCAGCCATTCAGAGGTGGACTTGCTGGTGTGTTTTGGATCATTGTCCTGCTGCAGAACCCAAGTTCGCTTCAGCTTGAGGTCACGAACAGATGGCCGGACATTCTCCTCAGAATTTTTTGGTAGACAGCAGAATTCATGGTTCCATTTATCACAGCAAGTCTTCCAGGTCCTGAAGCAGCAAAACAGCCCCAGACCATCACACTACCACCACCATATTTTACTGTTGGTATGATGTTCTTTTTCTGAAATGCGGTGTTACTTTTACGCCAGATGTAATGGGACACACACCTTCCAAAAAGTTCAACTTTTGTCTCGTCAGTCCACAGAGTATTTTCCCAAAAGTCTTGGGGATCATCAAGATGTTTTCTGGTAAAAATGAGACGAGCCTTAATGTTCTTTTTGCTCAGCAGTGGTTTTTGTCTTGGAACTCTGCCATGCAGGCCATTTTTGCCCAGTCTCTTTCTTTATCAAGGGTGTTCCAAACGGCCATACATGAGACATGAGTGCCCTGCTCCCTCCAGAGTTCCCACTTCAAGGGCTCAGCCCTTCGGAGAGAGTAGGGCATAGGGATGCTCACTTCCATTTGGAATTCGCCCATTGTGCCTGCTTCATCTTCATCTATGCCGACCATGACAGGCAGTGTGCAAGCGCCCACTTTTGGCAGATGGTTGTATAGACAGCCTTATCAAAGTCTGCTGGCATGGTTACTGAACACATTTGTTCTGAAATGAATTAATCGACAATCGATCATCTTTATCAATCAAATTATTAAAGACGATTAATTGATAAATCGATTAATGATTAATAATTAACATCCCCTGGTGATATGCATAAAAAATGTGAATCACCAAAAACACAAGAAGAAGAATGTGAAAGTGAAAGTGAAAGTGCAGCCTGACTAAGCAGGGAGGAGAATTTATAGTAATTGACTTAAATATTGATCTGTTTCTCACCCACACCTATCATATTGCTTCTGAAGACATGGATTTAGCCACTGGAGTCATATGAATTACTTTTATGCTGACTTATGTGATTTTTGGAGCTTCAAAATTTTGGCACCCATTCACTTGCATTGTATAGACAAAAAGAGCTGAAATATTCTCCTAAAAACCTTCATTTGTGTTCTTCTGAAGAAAGAAAGTCATACACATCTGGGATGGCATAAGGATGAGTAAATGATGAGAGAATTTTAATTTTTGGGTGAACTAATCCTTTAAGAGGTAGATGTACTCTGTTTAAAAACAGCAGTATTTATATTCTGATTGCAAGGCTGTGCCAGCTTTTCAACATGATCACGTCGACAAATTGATATGTTGCTTTATTTACCCTGAAATCAACCTCATTCAGCTGAATAACTGACAAGTGGCATCCCCCATGATACATTTTTGCATAAATTCAAGTGTATACACATTGCCCTCTAGCACTACTGATAGAATGTTGTGCGAGTCCCTAGGTTCTCATCCTGCATTGAAACCAGGAATGAATCGAGTTCACATAATCGAGCACAATTCGCAGGTTTCATTTTCGCTCTAACATTTTTACTCAACTGACGGTTAGGTTTAGGGTTGGGTTTGAGCATAGAGATAATAAAATATGCACTCCTCTTTACTGTATTACATTATTTACAACTAAAAACAACTAGTTCCCTTTCGTAGGAACTCGAGCTACGTAATTGCATTGGGACACACCCTGATTGTCACATGGTCTGAAGCCCTTGTACAATCACGGCAGTTTATTGGCTGGCGGCGCTTAAGTAACGCCCCTAGGGAGCTATGTCATGGGCTCCATAAAAGTGCTCGATTTGGCGCCATCGAGTCAGATTTTCTGTTCTTCAGTGCACAATCTTGTCTGGCCCATGTTGTACCAGCGACTCATTTCGAAGCAAGGATCATTATTATTCTCCCTTTTGAGTGGCAACACAGGTTGGAATTTAAGAAGTGGTTACCTCTGTGCATGCGGTTCATCGTCGGTGAAGATTCTCACGATATGTGTGTCACCTGTCTGGGGTTTCGCAATGCGGCAGCCATGTTGGAGGGTTCGGAATGCCCACAGTACGATTTAATGAATGTCAGGACGCTCCATGAAAGGCTTGCCTCCTTTGGAAATTCAGTCAAGCCACATGCTACTGCAGGCCACGTGTCTGCCAGCACCATGTGGCCATGTGACTCTTGGGAGGCTGCCGCGGATGCCGAGGAGATGGGAGCTGAGCAGCAGGCCGACCTACGGTTTTCTTTGTCATTCTCCCTGGCTAGACCTTTTCCCGTGGAGTTTACACGTGGGCATTTGCGTCCTGAGGATGAGGAAGGCATGTCTATGGTGGCGTTGGATTCCGAGGATCTCACCGGTGGCCAGGCCGAAGCCTTGCCTCCTAGCGGTCAGATTTCCAGACCTTGGGTAACTTATATGGAGTTGCTGAAGGTTATTACACATGCAGTGGAAAAATTGCACCTGGATTGGCCGGATGAAGCGCAGTCGGAGTATAATAAATTGATCTTGGACAACTGTTTTTTAGCAGGCCAACGCGCAGCTACGCCTCGTAGGCCACTCCCTTGTTCCCCAGACCTCCATCGTGAGATTTCGAAGTCCTGGGATCAACCTTACTCAGCCAGGATCACGAATCAATTGGCCTCGGAATTGTGTGTCAAGCTTCCGACCACAGATATACTTTGATCCTGGCAATGGAAGAGGCAATGGAGATGGCTGCCCATCTCTCTCCTTCTTCGGCAACCACATAGAAATTGAGGCCTACTCTTCCCTCAAAGCCATGCAGAGTTACATCATCCTTGTTGAGCAAGGCCTACCAGACTTCGGGCCAGGCAGTTTTGGCTTTGCACACGCTGGCAGTTTTGCAAGTCTCCCAGGCCCATTTTATGAGGGATTTAGACAAGGGAGCTGGACTGGATGCTGAGGCCATCATGGAATTGTGCCGAGCTTCTGATTTGGTGCTAAGAGCTACCAAACATATTGCTCATGCTGTTGGTCGGAATATGGGGGGCCTCGTGGCAGCAGAATGCCATCTGTGGCTTATGCTCACAGATATTCATGACAAGGACAAGGCCTTTCTAATTTATGCTCCTGTGTCACAATCCGGTTGGTGGTGGAAAAATTCCATGCTGTGAAACAGCAGACTGCCACGTTCTAGCAGATGCTTCCTCACAGAGAGAGAAAAGCCCATTGCAGCTCCGGTGCATTCACGTTCGGTATCTTCACAGCATCCCACCAGAGAGTCTTATAAGGAGTCGGACACAAGTTTTGCACCCCCTCAGAAGTACTGGGTTCCTCTTTCTTTACCAGCCCTTTTAAGCGGCCGGCAGGACACCAGAAGTGAGCCTGATGGACTTGCAGTGAAACGAAGGGTGAGCCCCCATTCAGTGGACAAAACCCAACCGTACAAACATTCCTGTTTGCCCTTCGGACAGCATCAGGTTAGGTTTGCCGTTGTTCACGCCTCAAACACCTGACAGCCAGAATATAGTTCAGTTTCCCCCCGCAGCTTGTGCTGGGGTGCGAACAATAAAAAAACTAAATTCCGAATTCAGCCTCTGTCTCCATGACCAAGGGTCTTGAGACATGCATAACAGAATTCAATGTTCATCAAACACACACAGTGAACATAAGTACCACACGTTGTCCCCCAATAAAGAATGCTGGGGCCATTGTGACAAACTAGTTTTCTCAAATAAACATCCCCCCAATGTTTCAAAATTTTTCCCCGTTCAAAATACCAGGAAAAATGGTTATTCTGTTAGCATCCCTGCTGCAGATACATTTCAGGATGCTCATCTTTTATGCGAAAATACAATAAAGACAAAAACTATATCAAATTCCCTTTAACCAGCCACAGTATTATAATTTCCATATTTAGATTGCGGCGAAGCACAGGTGCTTTCTCAGATTCACTTTCGGTGGCAAAGTGTATCAGTTTTGCATCCTTCCGTTCGGACTTGCACTGGCACCACGCACTTTCACAAAATGCATGGCTGCAGCTTCAATGCCCTTGAGGCTTCGGGGCATCCGCGTTTTGAATTATCTCGACGACTGGTTGATGCTAGCCCATTCGGAGACTTTGGCTGCCCAACACCGAGGTGTCATTCTCAGCCATTTGAGCAATCTAGGGCTGTGTGTAAATCTAGACAAGAGTGTCCTGTTGCCAAGGCAGGGGTGGAGCTGGATTCGCGAGCTATGCAGGCGCGTCTATCTCCAGTTCGCATTCTGTCATTCTGCCGGTGTCTAGCGATGTTCTTCTGGGGCTCTTTTGGGGCTCATGAACATGGTTTCTGGCCGGCGGTATGGGCCAGCCGCAATATTGATACATAAACTGTGTGGAGATGTTTGCAGTGCTACTGGCATTAAAGATTTTCCAACCAGAGATTCAGGGCAGCCATGTCCTTATCCGATCAGACAGCAGGACAGTTGTGTCCTACATAAATTGCCAGGGAGGAGTGCGATATCATGCCATACTGAGGCTGGCACATTGCATTCTTCTGTGGGCATGGGATAACATGCCGTCTCTACGAGCTGTGCATGTCCTGGGCCGGTTGAATTTGGGGGCAGATCTCCTGTCCAGACAGGGTTTGATGCCTGGAGAGTGAACATTACATTCTCAGATTATGGAACAAATCTGGAGAAGGTTCGGCAAAGCAGAAGTGGACCTGTTCGCTTTGAGTTAGACATCACACTGTCCCCTCTGGTTTTCCCTCTCACTCCCGGCACCGCTGGGCATCGATGCATTGGTGCATCAGTGGCCGACAATGCGTCTTTACACATTCCCACTGATCAGTCTGCTGCACGCAGTTCTGCTGAGAGTTCGGGAGGATCGTGTTCGGCTTCTGTTAGTGCCGCCGTTTTGGCCATCTCAAGTATGGTTTTCGACTCTGGTCTCTCTCCTGGAGGAAATGCATTGGGAGATTCCAGTCAGAACATACATGTTGTCTCAGGCTCGGGGCAGCATTTGGCACCCCTGGCCAGACTTGTGGAAGTTATGGGTATGGCCCCTCAACAGGGTGCTCTTTTGAATGATGGGTTATCCACCACTGTGGTTGATACCATTCTGAATGCTAAAGCACCATCAACTAGGAAGCTTTATACTTTCAAGTGGTGTATTTTTGTTTCTTGGTGTACAGCGTGAGGTGAAAATCCAGTTCAACTGGATTCTATGAGGAACATGGAATCCTCATGGGCTTTGTCTAGAGGTGTATCCTTGGAGGACATTTGTATGGCGGCAGGGTGGTCCTCTTCACGTACGTTTGTTAGATTTTATAATCTGGATGAGGGTTTGACTCCTGCTTCCGAGGTTGTCTCTGTTGGAGCAGGAGTAAACTCATAATTTTCTCTGTTTTATTCAGATGCTTTAGCTCACTTGTGTGTGGCTATATGCTTGACATGCAGGCATAGACAGTTGGCAGCTACTGTTTGCATGGCGTGAATGTATATCGTTCCCAATGTGATTGCACAGCTCAAGTTCGAAAGGGAACGTGAAACGTAACCCTGGTTCCCTGAGTGGGAACGAGAACCTGCGTAAACTGGCCATAGTCTCTAGCAGCTGCATAGGCTTGTGCCTTACTGCAGAAAGTCTGACTCGACGGCGCCAAAGTGAGTGCTTTTATGGAGCCCGTGATGTAGCTCCCTAGGGGTGTCACTTAAGCACCACCAGCCAATAAATTGCCGTGATTGTACAAGGGCCTCAGACCACTTGACACTTAGGGCATGTTCCAATGCGATTACACAGCATCTCGTTCCCACTCAGGGACGTTTTTGGTGCCCCTCTGTGGACATTTCACCTGGAAATTGGAGCTCACACGTACATTTAAAAATGTTTAAAAAATCCTTCCCACTTCAGCCAATGGGGGCAGCAGTTTGCATTTTTCTAAGCACAGAATAAGTTTAGCTCAAGGTCTGTGTGAATTTCAATTAAAATTTGAGATATCTCCTGACCTTGATGCCACGATGCTATGGAATCTCACAATGTAATTTTGCAGTTTAATAATGTATGAAGGCCTTATAGCCATTTGGGGCTTTTTATGAAAGCAGTGGTGTATGAACTTATACAAGGTAAAACAGTAAGAAGATTAACTTACATACGAACAGCACAAAACAACACTGCATCATTTAGGCAGATGCCAAATCCTTTTATTTTGGAGCATCAAAAAGTGGTATGGTGTACAATTTTTAAGCTAATTCTCAATGAAGATCTTCTGGCTCTCATTTTAACTTAATCAACGGCCTACTCTGTGTGTGTGTGTGTGTGTGTGGGGGGGGGGGGGGGGCAGGTTTAAGTGGTTTACAAGGACTTTTTTTTTGGTTACAAATTGGTAATTACAAGGGTATCATGCTATAAATGTGGTTTATGAGACCATTTCTAGTGTCCCTATAATTCAAATCGCTTAAAAAAACATACTAAATGATGTTTTATTGAAAATGTAAAAATGTAGAAAGTTTTTTGTGAGGGTTAGGTTTAGGGGTAGGGTTAGGGTTAGGGGATAGAATCTATAGTTCGTACAGTATAAAAATCATTATGTCTATGGAGAGTCCTCATAATGATAGCTACACCAATATATATGTGTGTGTGTGTGTGTGTGTGTGTGTACACGGATGTGTGAAAGTACAAGTGGGTCCGTGTCTGTGCATTTCCATATGTCTGTGTGATATCCCCGAGCTTAAGCAGATAGCAGTCTCTGAATTGTGTCCAAGTTTTGGAACCGCAAGCATACACATCAGTGATAATTACACAGAATAGCGTACTGCCTCTTCAAATATGGCAGCCAGTGCCATTTGGAGATGCTCCAAAGAGGGCCATGGAAATTAAGCAGACAGAGAAGCCTTGATGAAGACACATGGTCACTTGCAGGCTAATCACTGTTTTTGTTGCAAAAGTCTTTGATTATTAATTTACAAGGAAATTATAATGATTTAAATTTTCAGCACTCTCCCTCTCTGTCATGTGAGAATATGCACTGATGCAAGCTGCAGCACCCAAATTGTCCACAAGATGGTGATACAGAGCTATAAAGGAATGTCACAGATGTGCTCAGCTTCCTTCCACTATGATTCCTTGAGCTGAATGGTCTTTTAGTCACCAGATAAACAAGGTAAACATCCTTTCTGTGGTGGGAGAAATGTAGAGCTATAATGATGCATATCTCAACAGCGAAATGCTCAAAAATGTATGAACTGATTATGGGTGGCTAGACAGCCTCATCTGTGTGTCCCAAATGCTAATAAACTTTAATATATGAAATCAATTTAAAGGGATATTTTACCCAAAAATAAACATTTTCGACAATATTTACACACCTTTTCTCTTGAAACCCTATGACTTAATTTAAAGTTGGTTTGAAACAACATGATAGTGAGTGAATGGTGAAGGAATTTCCATTTTTGGCTGAACTATCCCTTTAAAAGGGACCGTTATAGACATCAGTGCATTGAATGTTTTAGTTACAAAGCAGCAGATAAATTATCTTCCAATCAACCTCTGTGATGTTACGAAATAAAAGAGGAGAATTCCTCTTTTTAAAGATAATGGCAAAACAAGTGAGAACAAAAGGAATTATTTTTGTGGTAGTGATACAAGGGAGAAAAGGGCTGGAATAAAATAAATAAATAAGGCGTGACAGGTTCTCTCGAAGAAGCGGTCCAATCAGATCCTCTGAATGGGATTAGGGACCTCTCTTAATCTGAACTAAAAGCAGATCGCAAGGTGTGTACTCGGGTAAGTGAGGGGAAGTGGCTTTGGTGAAGCAATCAAGAGATGAAAAGATAAAGGGATTAGATTTTAACCTCGATAATCTTGCATTTTGTAATGCTGTGTGTAGGTAATTGTTTGTCTGTACTGATTTGTTTTGATCCCATTCTCCAGAATCCCTTTCTCTCCAACAGCAGGGATTACCATAATTAAGATGGGTTAGGAACTCAACCGTGTCTAATGTCACATATGGAGAAAAGTAATGGTAATCTGATAGATTGAGATTATTGAAATATCAGAAATATATTTTTGAATCAAGCAATATTCCACGGACGGTCGTCCATGGAAAATTGCTTGATTCAAAGGAAAATTGCTTGATTCGATAGATAGATAGATTAGATAGATATGTACCCAACATCCTCCAATAAATATTTACGTTTATTATTTTTTTAAATGATATCACTTAATATTTCAAAGCCTTGACTACTTAGCTGGCTATGGCTGCACCCCTGGCAACCATTACAACTCCGCTATAGACTACATGGAATAAAAAGTTCCCTTTATTTGTGTTCATTGTTTTTTTGTTGATTGCATTTTCTGCCTAGCTGTGTGTCTTGGTATTGTTTATCATTTTAATTGGATTCTGTGTTTAATTATTGACACATTTCCATAGTGATGCTTGTAGCACCATCTTTCAGAGCCATTTTATGTTCAGAGCCAGAAATCGAGGACACAGGCATGCTGAGAGTAGTTTAATTTTATTCCAATGTTTGCATGAATAATTCATGAGTTTGTGTTTTGCATGGATGTAACTTCATTGTGCATGGGTAAATTGGACTGGAGTGCTACTTCCTCATTCTTTGCCTGTTTTTTTTTTTTCTTTTCTTTTCTTTTTTCCCTCTCTCTCTCTCTCTCTCTCTCTCTCTCTAACACACACTCCTTTTCTCTCACTGTCTCTGTGTTTCTTTTGCAAGAACCAAATTTAAAATCAGAACCAAAAACAAATTATGTCTTATACAGTGAGTTCAGTGTAATAGTTTTTCTTCTAGCAGGACAGTTTGGTAAATTGTCTTCTCAACTTCTGGCTGGAAGAATGGAGAAAGAATAAAAGTGTGATTTCCAGAACATTGCATATACCACTAATGCTGTAATGATGAGGTCTCCTACACTCCTTGATGACTTTAGCTAATTAAAACAAGCTAATATACTTTTTTTCCTTTTTTCTTTTTCTTCATTTTTGTCTTTTACTGCATGTAATTTAAATGTGTAAAATCAAAAGAGGTTTACATATTCAATTTGCATTGGAACTACATAAATAATTTTAGTTGTTCAACTGGATGTACAGTCTGGTTCCCAATATGCACCGAGCCGAATGTTAATATATTTTTAGCCGAATGTTTAAATATATTATATATTTATATATAGCCTATATATGCATGATGGCATGTAAATTATTAACAATCTTCATCTTTGGGTGAACTATACCTTTAAGAAGCCCACATGGCAGGTTGAAAAGCTTTTGTGATGTACAATGTAGTCCTTTATTTCTGAAACTACAATCTCACAGCTTATCAATAACAAAAAAGTAACAATTACATTGATTCAACTGTATTAAAATGATGAATTTTGACCATTTTAAGTTCATGCAAGACTAGATAAAATCCATTCAAACCAATTATTTTTTGTTGAAAAAAAAAAAAAGTAATTTAATTGCATGGAAAACATTTCTTCAATTAAATTAAGTTCAGTTTATTTCTTTTTTAATGTATTGTTTTGAGCAGAGTACAGCTTCAAATATTTATGCTCCATATTTCAAAAAAAGCCAATAACTAAAAATATGAACTAATGACAGCCAACGACAGTGTAATGTACAAAATTAGTGATAAATATATAGAGAGAGATAATCCATAATATGTGGGAGTGAACTTCATTCATTAATCATGCTTCAATTAAGACTGCCTGCAGCAGTTTAACAAAGCCAACTGCCTGTTTGCATGACTGCCTCTAAATCTGTAAAGCTGAAACTACCTCTCTTTATAGCTACAATGACATACAGTAGTTGCAGAAATAGCAGCTCTTGTGCCTCTGTTTGCCCATTATCTCTTACTCTGCCATGTAATTTGTATGGGACTAACAGGTTACTTTTGCATAAAAATGATGGCTTTAAATAATCAAATCAACAGTTTGTAGCAGTGCTTGGCTTATTTTAATGACCAAAGTGAATTTCTAACTCCCAAAGTGCACATCTGAAGTCCAAACCTGTCGACCAGCTTATGATAGAAGTCCTGGAAGACTGTAATTCTGCATGATAATATCCCTATGAGAATGCAAACCGCTATGGAGGTGGGAGGGGAGGAGAATGGGTTTCAGATCTCACTAAAAATCATCTCCCTGATATCATTCAAAAGATCACCTCCTCCCCTATAATAATAGTCTTAGAAAGTCCTCTCTAATGGATATCTGAGTTGATCCTGTCCATCTTTTATAAGGCAAGGCTCTTCAGCGAAATTACTCTCTCTCAGAAAACAACCAGCCGCCAGCTAGTGACTTGGGGTCACAGAGGCTTTCAGAGCAATACTACAGTCTCTTGCTGGATTGCACTGACTCAGTTCTTGTTAGCAGCAAATGGGGCCCTTCAGCAAGAGCTTCCTTAAAATGTGGCATTACTAAGCATTGAGTTCTGAGACTATTCTGGAAGTATTGTCATGCGAAGTGTATATTCTGAGGTCCCATTTTCTGCTAGGTCATTCAAATGCTTTTGAACATCAAAACAGAAAATGCTTCTCTAAACCGTGTGAAACAGGAACAAATATGTAAAGAGGGGAGGGGAAAATAGCAGTCTTGTTAGGTTTGCTATTTTCCATCCTAACTGATGTTGAGTTGTCTTTATTCAGCAGCATTCTCTGCAACTTGAGGCTACAGGAGATCAGAGAGCTCAAAAGGAGAATATTGTTTATAAATAGTGGCTTTGTCATTTGTAACAACATGAGGAAGAGGATGGTTGCTATAGACTGGAGAGAGTGACAGTGCGGATTTATGCTGGTTTAACGGGGGAGAGGGAGGGGGGGCATAAGTTCACAGGGGATCAAAATAAGAAAGAAAGTAAGAAAGCTTTATTCAATCATCTGTCTAATCACGTCACCTCTTATTAGACCAGCTAGCTATTCATAAAGGGGTATACAAGGGGCTTACTATTTCTTGGAACTGCAGAGAAAGACTAAAGCCCGGTTCACACTGTACGATTTTTGCAACGATTCTGCCATCTGAGACAAACTTTGGGAATCCTTAGAGATTTCTTTATTCTTAAGGCAAAATCAGAAGTCTTGCATAGTTTAGTGTGACATGCTCAACGGCAGCCAATTAATTGCCCTTGCAATGATCTTTAGCATTCAACGAAGTTCTGACAGTGTCAGAAATTTTGGATCGAAGTCCTTCAGTGTTACTACTCCTATGACGCCGGAGAGGGTTCCCACTCTTTTCACGGCACAATTTTCCAGGACATTTTATGTACCCATTGGATGTAATATTTAATAAAAACACACGAGAGGTCATAATGTATATTGTGGTTATTGGATGGTTATTTTTTTAATTAAGTTATTAACAAAACAGTGAAAATATAATTATTTTAATAAATTAAAACGCACAAAGTCTACCAATAGTTTTTAAATTTGTAGCCTATATTAAATGTTCTTAGTCTTTCTTTCCTGTGATAGGGAGGGCCAGACAGAGGCTACAAGAGTCCAAATTCCAGATTTTATTTATAGCATGGAACTTTTAACTTTATAGGCACTTTAACTTTGAAATACACCGGGGCCTCTTATTTTGAAATGTGTTCAATTCACTGCTTCCAACTGCTCATTCAAACAAATAAGGGATATAAATGTACACTGCTACAATAACCTACAACATATTACAATGTAAACAATTAAAAGTAAACATTGTCATATTTCATCAAAACTACATCATCATCATCAACAGCAGTTGATCATTAGTGATCGATTGTCATAAATTTCCAATATGGCTTAATGATTGTGAACTGCTCTGCAACAGCTGAAAATACTCAACAGTGTCCTGTTTTCACTCTGAAGGACGCAGCGCATACATTTAATTAATTAAATCGTATTCTTTTGAAGTTTGATAATCACATTAGGTCATATCATGATTCCGCCCCAAAATTTGACATCTTTACATATAAATTAAGACTTTTGTTGTATCATTTAAGACTTTTTATGACCTTAAATTTTGGAAAACTGAATTGTAGACATTTTAAGACTTTTTAAGGATCCGTGGGAACCCTGATGACAATCAACCGTTGACGTTGCTTAACAACGCGCAGCCACCAGCAGCGACAAAGCGATAACATTTTTTGTATTTGACTCCTATCCCAAATGCTGATTATTACCATGTTTTTGTACATGTAACAAAAATTTTGTTAGCGACACAGTCAAACAGTTTTTTTACACAAAAATATTTTCCAGGACAAATAATTATTTAGGATACATTTTCATTTTCCATGACTTTTCCATGACTGGAAAACTGCATTGCAAAATTTCAGGTTTTCCAGGACAAGTGGGAACCCTGCTAATAAAGAACCAATAGAAACACAGCATCTGATGACCGAAACTAGCTTGTCTATGTGATATGCCAACACAAATATAGTGTTGGCTAGCATTATCTTCACATTATGATCATACTATCAAAATTACCTTGAGTTTGTGTTGTAGAATGAGCATTACTCTTTTACCCAGTCATGACTTACTACAGACACTCGTCACACGTCTTTTTCTTTTCTTTTCTTTTTTATAAATAAAATATAGCAAAAAATTGCACCATAGCTAGTTTTTGCTTGTATGGCACCATTTTAATTTTGCGCATCTATGCATATCAGTCAACGTGACTCGGATTGATGACTTAAAATGCCCAGTCAACACTGTCAATCATGAGTAAAGTCCTAAAAGATGTATATCGCACAGTCTGTCGTGCAGCAGTCGTAAAGGACAGAAAAAATCAGTGTGAATGACAATGACTTAAATATTCAAGACAGAGCACTATTTCAGAACTAATTGCACCTACTTAAACTAGATTGCGGGTGGTTATTGAATAAGATGCAGATTTTTGCTCTAAAATACCAACTGTTTAATAATTTCACCTCTAATTGAACTGTCCTAAAGACAAAAACACAGATCCTCTTTCTTTCTGCCTTTTACTGTAGATTGCATCTGTTGAAATGAAATCTGCTGATCAGTGTCTTTACCAGCACTTTCTTTATCAGAAGTTAGCAAAGAGTCTAAACTGCTTTGATATGTCTACGTGTTCGTTTCTCTGATACTGAATTATGCAAAAAGGTTTGGAAGCTCTGAAACCAGTACTAAGAATTACAAGTCTTATAACAACACTTGCCTTTTACAAATGATTGCTTCTGTAAAACAGCACTGATCGAAATTAAATCTGCTGATCGTACGCAATTCAAGGTGCAAAAAGCCTAGATATGAGTTCAAAGTCCCCTGTGAACTGGAATTAAGTTTTTTTGTTTTTTGTTTTCTTCTGGCTAAGGAATGTTTCACTCAGCCTTAGGTCAATTCACTTCCTCCAATTGAAACAGTAGCAACATCCCCATTTAAACTCCTAACCTTGAGCATCCTGTTGACAGAATGGAAATCCCATGGATCCAACACAGCTACCCAGTTCAGAACATTTGTTACTGCACACACAGATGATTATATTCATGAGATTTGACAGTTTAACGTATGTATGTGTGTGTGTGTGTGTGTGTGTGTGTGTACAATATACAAATACAAATATGGTATATACAGATGCAAGGGAATGTATGGCAGAAGAGGCATGATATGTTGGATAAATATAAATAGTTGTGTATTGCCATAATTATTGCTCAATGCGGCTGTTTTAACTGTTCATGTGATGGATAGCCTGAGGAAAAAAACTGTTCCTGTGCCTGGTTCTGCTGCTCAGTGCTCTGAAGCACTGTCCTAAAGGCAACAGTTCAAAAAGGTAGTGGGCTGGGTGAGTGGGGTCCAGAGTGATTTTTCCAGCCCTTTTACTCACTTTGGAAGTATACAATTCTTGAAGGGAGAGCAGAGGGCAACCAATAATCCTCTCAGCAGTCCAAACTGTCCTTTGTAGTCTTCTGATGTCTGATTTCGTAGCTGCACCAAACCAGACAGTTACTGAAGTGCAGAGGACAGACTCAATGACTGCTGAGCAGAACTGTATCAGCAGCACCTGCGGCAGGTTGAACTTCCTCAGCTGGCGAAGGCAGTACAACCTCTGCTGGGCCTTCACAATGGAGTCAATGTGGGTCTCCCACTTCAGGTCTTGTGAGGTGGTAGTGCCCAGGAACCTGAATGACTCCACTGCTGCCACAGTGCTGTTTAGAATGGTGAGCAGGGTCAATGTTGGGGTGTTTCTCCTAAAGTCCTCAATCATCTCCACTGTTTTAAGCATGTTCAGCTCCAGATTGTTTTGACTGCACCAGTGAGCCAGCCGTTCAACATCCTTTTTGTATACAGACTCATCATCATATTGGATGAGGCTGATGACAGCAGTGTCATCTGCAAAATTCAGGAGCTTGACAGAGGGGTCCTTGGTGGTGCAGTCATTGGTATACAGGGAGAAGAGTATTGGGGAGAGCACACATCCCTGGGGGGCACCAGTGTTGATTGTACATGTGCTGGAAGTGAATTTCCCCTGTCTCACTTTGCTGCTGCCTGTCCGTCAGAAAGCTGGTGATCCACTGACAGATAGACGTGGGAACAGAGAGTTGGTGTAATTTAGTCTGGAGAATAGCTGGGATGATGGTGTTGAAAGCCGAACTGAGGTCCACAAAAAGGATCCTTTCATATGTCCCTGGTCTGTCCAGATGTTGCAGGATATGATGCAATCCCATGTTGACTACATCATCCACAGACCTGTTTGCTTGATAAGCAAATTGAAGGGGATCTAGAAAGGGTCCAGTGATGTCCTTCAGGTGGGCCAACACCAGTCTCTCAAATGATTTCAGGCCACAGACATCAGAGCGACAGGTCTGTGGTCATTAAGTCCTGTGATTTTGGGTTTCTTTGGGGCTGGAATGATGATGGAGCATTTGAAGCAGCATGGAATTTCACACTGCTCCAGTGATCTATTGAAGATCAGTGTGAAGATGGGGGCCAGCTGGGCCTTTCTATTGTCCATGTAAATGAGGTCACTGAGAATGGACCCCTTTAAAGAAATGAGACCTTCACTCTGAGTGCAAATTATTTGTTTGCCACATTTGGGATGAAGCAATGAAAGCATAAAAGTCTGTCATTTTTTTTGCTTTGGTGACATCCTCATTTCTCAGAATCATTGCATTATGGGTCATGCCAGTGAAAATTTGTTTTAATAATGAAAGACAAAAACCCCTTTAAAAGGTAATGAGAAGTGCCTGAGGAATATTCAGAATGTGTCCTGTTGTTTGCAAGGGTTCAGCTAAATTATGCAGTATGAAGAACACAAATAAAGATGACATATTTTCAGTTCAGAATGTTTCTGCTTTGATTCTTTCAGAAGTTTAAATGGCTTTTTATTGCTTTAGTTTTGGGTCTGGTCAACATAGTCCAATGACAGCTTGTAACAATTCTTACAGATGGCAAAATCATAAGATACCAAATTACTTGGCTCGTACGAAAAGGTCTTTTAGACCAACCAATCAAGAATTTCAAATCGATACGATACAGGCATAACATTTTAGGTTTATGGATTAAATTACTTATTCCATACTTATTCATGCAATACAAATCACTGATTTATGTGAATAACCTGTAATATCCTTCCGTTGTCTTGTTCCAATCCCAATGTTTTATTTCTTTCATTTTTTGCTCCATACTATGTTCATTATATACACTACATCTCTGACCATGTCACTTCATTGGCACTCATCAACTCTTTAATAACATTACTGTGGGGAAAGATCATGGTATCACGGTGAGACAGATATGAGTTCGGGGCGGCAGAAAAAATGCTGTTAGAGGTGAAAGCACGAGACTGTCTACTCTGTTTGAACTGAATAATTACGCCAGACTCACGCACGATAATAATATACTATAATATTTAAATTTTAAAATGGTCACCATGGCTAAGATGCATTGAGAGGTGAAAATAAGGATTTACTTTGCCAGTGACAGTCATCGTATGTAATTCCTTCAGAAAACAGCACGTGGCGCAGTCGGGCATGTTTAGAATTTTCTCTAAAAAATCTGGTCCGGATTATTTATGAAAACTGGGACAGATAACGGACAATGTTGCATTGTGTTTCTGCAAACATTTGAAAAAAAGAAAAGAAATCTAGTTTTATGTTTGTAGTATTCTAGTTTTGATTTAACAGCAGGGGACCCTCTAAGTTTAATTATTTTGCCCCTATGAGGGTCCCTTATGGGGGGTCTGAGACCCCCCAAACTCCCTCAATTCGAACACTGGGTAAGTTTGGTGTTAAACTTAAGAAATATAAAAATAAATTTTTTTGTTGGCTCATTTATTTTTCTTCATGGGAGTAAAAGTATTTTTTTGTAGGAGCCAACCCATTAGAATTTTTTTTATGATTTTGACATCTCGTACTATTATAGCGGGTTGAATCCTGTCTTTCCCCACAACTGTTGTTGAGATAAGTTAAGAGTATTGGTTTTTGAGCTTCAAAATCTTTTGCACAAGTCAATAACAGTGAAATTAATATATAGATATATCAAAGCAGTTTTGACCAATTCAACCAGACAACAAGACTAATAGAACTACTACTGGCAATGTAAGAGAACCACAGCCAGTTAGTGCATTAATTTTGATGTTAAGATGTGTGAATAAATGACCTGGAGCAGAAAGCTACAAAATAAGAAAGGAGCGCAGTTGTGAGAGAAAACAGACCCAGGCGATACTTTATTGTTGCTTTTCTTGCACACACACACATTGAATTCATTAATTCCCAGAAAATATTCCCTTCAGTTTTAGGGACTTGAGAGAGTTAAAATTGCCAGAGAGTTTCATCATGTGCCTACTTGCCCTTCATACTTTTTTCAATAACAAACGCGGGAAGCATATTCTAGGGTGGGTAATCTCTGCAGAGGGATTGCCTCATAGTGGGAAGAAGGAGAAAAAAGGCTTGTGATTTTGCAAATATTATTTTAAAGACAGCATGGTATTTCATGTTATATTAAGTGTACTTTAACATCAGAATAAAAAAATGTAACAAGCGAGTCAGTGGATACAGACTATAATAACTGAGGTGAAACACTGAGTGCTTAAAGACGGCAGTGAAACTGCTTCAGTTCCTGTGACGCTCATCAGTTCTGTCACTACGTTTGGGTGTAAGATTCACCAAGGGTGGGTTTTTGAGCGCCACATCAATGACATGCTACCAGAATTAGTCACACAGAATGAATCACATTACTTTTTTATCTCTGATGTCACAACCCCTCTATGAGTATCACACCCTCTGTGATTAGTAATACCAGCTTCAAAGCCCCTGTTCTTTCCCTTCCTACACCTTTCTAGAGTGGAGAGGTCTGCTAATCTCATCACTTCAATCCTAATCAAGCAGCTCTAGCCATTCAGTAATTTCCGTAAAGTCAGTCCTGGCTTCCTCCCAGACCCAAACTAATCTTCGGCTCATGTCCTGTGTTTGAACCTTCAGAAACATAGTTGCGGAGGCTCAGACTAGCACCCTGCACTTTTAATCACTGCACAGATTTGAGCTTTGCTAACCGATTACACACACAACACAACATGCTGCTAAAGAGCAGGGAAGCCTAAATTAAAAGCACAATTACCTGATGTTTTCATGGCAGGTAATTGGGGACAACAGTGAAAAACAATTCTAATCTGAAACTTTTTTTCATAACATTTGTTCACTGAGGGGCTAATCCTTTTTTTTATATACAGTTGCACGAAGAATATTTTGCACATATATATATGTATATATACACAGTGGCATGCAAACGTTTGGGCACCCCTGATCAAAATTTCTGTTGCTGTGAATGTTTAAGTGAGCAAAAGATGGCCTGATTTCCAAAAGGCTTAAAGTTAAAGATGACACATTTCTTTAATATTTTAAGCAATTTTACTTTTTTTATATTCATCTTTTACAGTTTCAAAATAACAAAAAAGGAAAAGGGCCCGAAGCAAAAGTTTGGGCACCCTGCATGGTCAGTACTTTTTAACACCCCCTGGCAAGTATCACAGTTTATAAAAGCTTTTAGTAGCCAGCTAATTGACTTGCAAAAGTCTTCTAGTTCTGTGAGATTCTTGGGCCATCTTGCATGCACTGCTCTTTTGAGGTCTATCCACAGATTTTCGATGATGTTTAGGTCGGGGGACTGTGAGGGCCATGGCAAAACCTTCAGCTTGCACCTCTTGAGGTAGTCCATTGTGGATTTTGAGGTGTGTTTAGGATCATTAACCTGTTGTAGAAGCAATCCTCTTTTCATCTTCAGCTTTTTTACAGATGATGTGATGTTTGCTTCCAGAATTTGCTGGTATTTAATTTAATCCATTCTTTTCTCTACCAGTGAAATGTTCCCCTGTGCCACTGGCATCAACACAAGCCCAAAGCATGATCGATCCACCCCCGTGCTTAACAGTTGGAGAGGTGTTCTTTTCATGAAATTCTGCACCCTTTTTTCTCCAAACATACCTTTGCTCATTATGGCCAAAAAGTTATATTTTAACGTCATCAGTCTGCAGGACTTGTTTCCAAAATGCATCAGGCTTGTTTAGATGTTCATTTGCAAACTTCTGACACTGAAATTTGTGGTGAGGATGCAGGAAAGGTTTTCTTCTCATGACTCTTCCATGTAGGTCATATTTGTGCAGGTGTCGCTGTACAGTAGAACAGTGCACCACTATTACAGAGTCTGCTAAATCTTCCTTAAGGTCTTTTGCAGTCAAACAGGGGTTTTGATTTGCCTTTCTAGCAATCCTACGAGGAGTTCTCTCTGAAAGTTTTCTTGGACTTCCAGACCTCAACTTGAACTCCATCATTCCTGTTAACTGCCATTTCTTAATTACATTATTAACTGAGGAAACGGCTACCTGAAAACGCTTCGCTATCTTCTTATAGCCTTCTCCTGCTTTGTGGGCATCAATTATTTTAATTTTCAGAGTGCTAGGCAGCTGCTTAGAGGAGTCCATGGCTGCTGATTGTTGGGACAAGATATGAGGAGTCAGAGTATGTATAAAGCTTTGAAATTTGCATCACCTGACCTTTCCAAATGATGACTGTGAACAAGCCATAGCCCTAACAAGCTAATTAAGGTCTGAGAACTTGGTAAAAGTTATCTGAGAGCTCAAATCTGTTGGGGTGCCCAAACTTTTGCATTGTGCTCCTTTCCCTTTTTTCACTCTAAAATTTTACAAAATAAAAATAATACACTAATATCGCTTAAAATGTATGCCTTTTGGAGATCAGTTCATCTTCTACTCACATAACTATTCACAGCAACAGACATTTTTATCAGGGGTGCCTGAACTTTTGCATGCCATTGTGTGTGTGTAATATATATATATATATATATATATATATATATATATATATATATATTTATATTGTCTTATTGTGTATTTCTATATATACTTATATTTTCTATTCACTTTTTATTTTTATTCTATTTGTTATTATTATCTCTGTCTTGTTGCTGTATTGTTTGTGCACTGGAAGCATCTGTCACCAAGACAAATTCCTTGTATATGTAAGCATACTTGGCAATAAAGCTAATTCTGATTCTGATTTTAATGCGAGAAAGCTGCTTAAGACTCAAAAAGTGTCTACTTTTATTTGTGTACTCTCACAATAACAACAAAACCTTGTGCTTTTGTAAAATAAAGAGGGTGCGCTTTCAGCCGTCTCTGTCTCCGCGAGCATCTTTCTGAAACACGTCACAAAAATGAAGTGAAACTCCGCGAATACTGATCACACAAACATGAAACATATGTCTAAAGAAAGCTTAAAATGTCTACTTTTAAATAAAACAATTCACATTTAAAACAAATATTCTCCTGCAATGTAATCTGTATGAAACTAAAGAGATGTACAGTTTCTCCTGGCTCAGCTAATTATCGCTAATGTGATCCCACCCACCAACAGAGTGCGCTATTCATACGGTAATGTGCTGAGGCGATCAATGCAAATATGCAAATGGTAAACGCCCCCACAACAATGCCTTAAAAAACGGTAAGTTTCATCATCAGATTCATTCACTTTCCTGCGCGTTTGGAAGATGGCACGCTACACAGGTGAGGAAGCACCTGGATAGTGACGAAGAGTTCACATTTTCCTCCGAAGAAGAAGAGCGGGACTCCAATGATGAACGTTTACATTTTGAAGAGCGATTTGATCCAGCCGAGGATACAATTCCGGATGAGTAAGTCATTTAGTTTTACTTACATATTAGTTGACATGCTATTTTATATAAACGTACATATTTTACTAGTTAGACTATTTCCAGACTTGCCAGCCAGGATTCAGAGTATTGAAATTTGAAATATATCCTAATAGGCAAGTTTTAGTTACATTTAAATGTTGTTTCGGCTGAAGCAGGTATTTAAATTGTATGCTGTATGATATAAATATGATATGTAATATGATATAAAAATAATATGAATGTTTAGATTATATTTTAACTAGTGTTTATGCTGCCTCATTATCATCAATGAAGCTTGTGCTTGCAAATATCTGTTCGGGTGTAAATGTGTAAAATGTGCTGTAAATATGCCCATATTAGAAAATCAGCATATTAGAATTATTTCAGAAGGATCATGTGACACTGAAGACTACAGTAATGATGCTGAAAATTCACCTTTGATCACAGGAATAAATTGCATTTGACAATTTATTCAAATAGAAAAGTTATTTTAAATTGTAAAAATATTTCACAATATCACTGTTTTTGCTGTATTTTGGATCAAATAAATGCAGCCTTGGTGAGCAGAAGAGACTTCTTTTAAAAACATTAAAAAATCTTACAGATCTATGAACTTTTAAACGATAGTGTAGGTCTAAAGTTTTTAAGTAAAGTCTTTATATAAAGAAAATGGATAGTCAGATAATACATTCAATCATTAAGTCTCCTCACATTCATTCTCTCTCAGGGGAGGGGTCTTTGTCTCCTCAGGTGTGAATCACATCAATATTCATGATCATCCACACCTTTCTAACACTAAAAGTGTCATACAAAAGTTAAATGACTATATTGTTTTGTATGAATGAGTGATCAGGATGGTTTTCACATCATTTTTGTAGCAAAAACTCTAGGCTACAAGATCCAATTCTCAAAAGTCTTGTGAACAAATGTTTAGTATGTGTTATATGGCCTTATTTCAGTTACTTAAATTTTTTGTTTTTTCAAAAACCATGCATAAACATTATTTTCTCAAAAATACAAATATGTACATACATGTTGTTTACATATTATTGTAGCCCAGTTTGTGCTGAATACAGTGTTATCAGACTTTAGCCATTAATATGTTTTTAAGCAACTGAAAAAAGCACAAATGTCAAGGCATGTCAAAACTTCTCCAGGACCCAAAACACCATCAGACCCCAGAGGGTTAATCTTACCTTAGGAAAAATAACCTTGGTTATTTATATGTTAGTAATACAGTACAGATGCAATCTACACACAAGCCATGCTGAGCCACAGGAATGAATGCGATCGACAGAATCGACCTCCGGATTAAATCCTTCTCTGTACTCCTCGATATTCACCATGACCAAATCACTGTGATAAAATCAAAATTTATATTCAGTTTTATCTATTATTTTAAGTAGTATTAAAGGAAATATTAAGTGGAAACAGCAAATGGGATGGGAAAAAGAGTGGGTTAAAACATGGAATCGAACTGCTGTCACTAGGACAACTGTACACATTCTCACACCGTCTTTACACCCCATGCAACTGTAGTGACATCTAATGTTTAGTTTGTTGTATATTTCTGTGGTTCCACCAGATTATTGGGGTGCAAATAGCTGCACTGTGTGGCAGATACTATTTACACTGTGGTGCAAATAGACACTCCGAATGTTTAATTATTTTCATTGTTTTAACTTGTTGATATAAATGTACTGCTCCATCCCATGCCGTTAGTTATTCTGTCTGTTCCATGCATTTGCGCACTCTGCAAACACCTATCAGAATGTCGCTTATGCATTTATATGGCCACATAAACCGCATTCTCTGGGATAAACCCAGGTGTGTTAAACATTTCAAAATAAACCTTTCCTTAAGTGCAGGTAAATGGGGTCAGTAAGACTGAAGGAGGAGGGCGATTCCAACACACACTATTCCATCTCGTCTATGCCTCAGGGTGGATTTAGGATCACGTTAAGTGAACATTAATGTCTCGTTAAGATCAGTCCAAACAGCTCAAACATGCTGTACATCAGCTTTCTCAGAGGGCCTCCATGCGCTTGGCTGATCACCTAGGGCAAATGAGAGATGACAAGAACCCTGCTATTTTTAAAAGCACACACTTCACAAGGCATTCGCTGCCTCATGCAGTGTGGAGCAAAAATGTCTGTTGGACAGCGGCAAGGTTAAATACTAGTGGTCGACCGATACATCACCGAAGCTGATAAATCGGCCGATATTCTGACTTTTTTCATTATCACATCGACCGATACATTTTCCCATTTGGCTGATTTGTTTCTTGAGGAGCTGAGCGACTGAGACATGTAAACAACTAGTCACGGTTCATTTTCTTGTTACGTGCCATTGTGTTACTACAACCATAGACCGGTGTGCAACACAGTGTCATTTAAACAGTCCGCATATCAGAGCCACGGCAGGCATGTTTGAGCACATAATGTTAAAGTGCCTGCCTGTTTCATTCTTCTTCTCTCTCCACAACAGATCCCTGTAACTTTTAACTGTTTTGTCTAATGAGAAAAATGCAAATATCAATAAAACTAATATATTATACCATCTGCAAATATGTGCAAATCTCGTTTAAATAGATGTAATAACCCAACCTCACACAACTTCAGCAGATCCAGCATCCTGTGGAGCGCTCATTTTTTTACCTCTAAATCACGTATTCAAACTGTCACTTTTCTACCGTTTCCTGTCACCTTTAACTTTCTTTTCTAATTATAAAAAGCAAATATCAATAAAACTTGTATTATATACCATCTGCAAATATGCAGATATATTGTTTAATCAGATGTAATTCACGAACCTCATGAAAATCCAGCGTTTTCTTCCCATTGAGCGCTCATCTAATATCATCTAAGTATGTATTCCATCAGCCAGAATCAAAAACTTCAGGATCAGGATCAAAAGTTCCTCTGATTCACAAATCATGACGATCACCCTGAGTCAATCCAAGCAGGCGATCCAGGCCGTTTAAAATGTCAGGAGATTGCTGCCCGCGCTGGATCCGCACGACCGCGTGAGTGCAATTTCAAGGCTGCCTCCGAAACCAGGAAAATGCTGTATACGGAGGTACGATGAAATGAGGTGCTTTTCAAACTGTTCGGAGACCAGTTTCCTTAAGAGTTCCATTCATTCAAAACAGTTGTCAGTTAAGCCATTAACTGATTAGGCAGCAAGGTAGCAAGTCAGCTGCCTACATTTTCGGATGCAGCCCAAGGTAAAAGCGCCTCACCTGTGCTATAAGGAAATGTCCTATTCACTATGCACTGTATGTATAATTGGTTTGATTTGGTATTTTTTGAGTAAATGCAATTGCTAATGTGGACACGCCATGGTTCATGGTTGCTGGACTACTGTGTGTACTGTTATTTCCTTTTTCCTAATATATTAACAATTTCTTCGTGTGCAAATAAATTACTAAAATTTGTTGACTAAACAGAAATCTGAAGAAACTGCTGTCTACCATTTAAAATACAATAAATTTTTTTAGTTTTGTGTGAAATTGAGTAAATATAGTGCTAAATAAGAGTTTATATATATATATATATATATATATATATATATATATATATATACACAGGTGCATCTCAATAAATTAGAATGTCGTGGAAAAGTTCATTTATTTCAGTAATTCAACTCAAATTGTGAAACTCGTGTATTAAATAAATTCAATGCACACAGACTGAAGTAGTTTAAGTCTTTGGTTCTTTTAATTGTGATGATTTTGGCTCACATTTAACAAAAACCCACCAATTCACTATCTCAAAAAATTAGAATATGGTGACATGCCAATCAGCTAATCAACTCAAAACACCTGCAAAGGTTTCCTGAGCCTTCAAAATGGTCTCTCAGTTTGGTTCACTAGGCTACACAATCATGGGGAAGACTGCTGATCTGACAGTTGTCCAGAAGACAATCACTGACACCCTTCACAAGGAGGGTAAGCCACAAACATTCATTGCCAAAGAAGCTGGCTGTTCACAGAGTGCTGTATCCAAGCATGTTAACAGAAAGTTGAGTGGAAGGAAAAAGTGTGGAAGAAAAAGATGCACAGCCAACCGAGAGAACTGCAGCCTTATGAGGATTGTCAAGCAAAATCGATTCAAGAATTTGGGTGAACTTCACAAGGAATGGACTGAGGCTGGGGTCAAGGCATCAAGAGACACCACACACAGACGTGTCAAGGAATTTGGCTACAGTTGTCGTATTCCTCTTGTTAAGCCACTCCTGAACCACAGACAACGTCAGAGGCGTCTTACCTGGGCTAAGGAGTAGAAGAACTGGACTGTTGCCCAGTGTTCCAAAGTCCTCTTTTCAGATGAGAGCAAGTTTTGTATTTCATTTGGAAACCAAGGTCCTAGAGTCTGGAGGAAGGGTGGAGAAGCTCATAGCCCAAGTTGCTTGAAGTCCAGTGTTAAGTTTCCACAGTCTGTGACGATTTGGGGTGCAATGTCATCTGCTGGTGTTGGTCCATTGTGTTTTTTGAAAACCAAAGTCACTGCACTCGTTTACCAAGAAATTTTGGAGCACTTCATGCTTCCTTCTGCTGAAAGATGCTGATTTCATTTTCCAGCAGGATTTGGCACCTGCCCACACTGCCAAAAGCACCAAAAGTTGGTTAAATGACCATGGTGTTGGTGTGCTTGACTGGCCAGCAAACTCACCATACCTGAACCCCATAGAGAATCTATGGGGTATTGTCAAGAGGAAAATGAGAAACAAGAGACCAAAAAATGCAGATGAGCTGAAGGCCACTGTCAAAGAAACCTGGGCTTCCATACCACCTCAGCAGTGCCACAAACTGATCACCTCCATGCCACGCCGAATTGAGGCAGTAATTAAAGCAAAAGGAGCCCCTACCAAGTATTGTGTACATATACAGTAAATGAACATACTTTCCAGAAGGCCAACAATTCACTAAAAATGTTTTTTTTTTTATTGGTCTTATGATGTATTCTAATTTTTTGAGATAGTGAATTGGTGGGTTTTTGTTAAATGTGAGCCAAAATCATCACAATTAAAAGAACCAAAGACTTAAACTACTTCAGTCTGTGTGCATTGAATTTATTTAATACACGAGTTTCACAATTTGAGTTGAATTACTGAAATAAATGAACTTTTCCACAACATTCTAATTTATTGAGATGCACCTGTATATTAGCAGTTTTATGTTTGCTATTTACTACATTAAATTGTGTGATATATCGGCATTGTATCGGCCTATCGGCCACCCTGCTCTCTGGATAATGGCGTCGGCCATTAAAAAACCCATATCGGTCGACCACTATTAAATACAACTGTGCCTGTAGGAGGCCTCAGTAAAGGTCTCCAGATTGCAATGAGGAACTCAAGACTCAGTCTTCAAGTGAACTTTTAAGTTCTTGCTCAGTTATCTGAAGGTTGTCATCTTTTTGAGATTTTTCACCTCAGTGCTCTGAATGTGTGTCAGATTCATAATATAAGAGTCAAAACTGAGCTGTACTGTATGTAGTACCGTATGGCGCAAAAAGTAGTCTGTTAATTTACCTGATGAACTTTCACCTTTTGCTGACCCTTTATGCTTCGCAGAGCTAATAAATCTCTTCTAAATCACTTGCACCTTTATTAGCACCTTACACATAAGTGCCAGCTTTATATGTCATACATTCTGCTTCCCACGGATCTCTACCTGAACGAAAGCATGGGAATTTTTTGTGCAAATCTTATGTAAATTTGCACTTTCATTTGGGCATTGTTTCCGCTCAGCTGTCATTTGCAGCTACTGTCAAGCAACTGTATGATGCCGAACACAACAGCGCTTCGCGCATTTGCGGAGAGATTGACAGGCAGGAATTTGGCCAATAGTTGCTGCAAGCCCCTTATAATCAAGCAATTGGTGTGCGAGAAGGCGGGACTTACAAAGAGGGGTTAAAGCAATGCAAATATGCGCACACACACACACACAATGAAGTATTAGACCAGATGCACATCATAATGCAACTAAAGCCGAATCCCGGACAATTTCGCAAATTTTGAAATCCCGGCCGGACGCTTTTTAAGGTCCGAAAAAGAGGATGTATGGTCACCCTAGTTATGGCCAAGTGTGATCATTAAACAGCAGAAGCATGCATGCTCACACAAAAGCAACACACACAACTGGTGCTTAATTTTCATGCAGTGTGTTTAGAGTATAAATGGCTGTTAGCACTTAAATTAACTCCTCAGGTGCAGCTCGGAGATTTCAGCTCGAGAGTGGTGAGGGGATTATCCCAGCATTAATGGGAAGCTTGATATAACTAACCCATCAAAAACAGGAAGAACTCAAAGGTCTGTCAAATAAAAGCCCCTCTTAAATGAAAGCTCTATTCAACTGGATGTGTGAAATTGAAGACTGAATAAAAATTTAATTTTCAAAAAGTAGCAATAATACTCATAATAAGAATTATATAATATTAAATGGTTGTTTTATGAATAATAATAATAATAATAATAATTAATATTATTATTATTATTATTATCTGTAAGTAATAAAACACAAATGCAAGTGTTTTACCAGCATGTTGTGATTCAGCCATAGCAGCCTTGTGCCACAGGTAATCAAACTTTTTTTCATTCATGTTTTCATTAATACTGTGAAGCTCTGTTCAGAATGTTATTTTACCAAAAATAAAATGCAAATTTTTTAATAAAAAAATATAATTTTTATTTTTTATTTTATTAAATCTGTATGTATCAATTTGATTAAACACCGTTTGATCATAAAATGTAATTAAAATATTAACATGGAATCCAGAAAAATTAAAACGGAAAATGCGTAATATGGATCTGTGAGACTTTATGCAGTTCTTTTAATCAAGTCATTTTCTGTGTAATTTCATCAAAAATCTGAGGCTTTTTATCTGTTAATTCTAGTATCGATTTAATATCTGTACTGAGATACCACGGCTGGTATCACACCGTAGCCAGAATTTTGGTATCGGAGCAATCCTACAAAAACACTGGAAAACAAAAAAGCTATGATTTTGAAAGCAAGGTATGTGAAGCAAGTTGTCCTTGACAATTATTAAGACATCTACTAGAATAAATTCTTGCCTCTGTCTCCAAGCAATTGTGTAGCCTGGACCATTGCCTTCCAGTGGGTGGATATTGCAATAAAAGTGTCTCATTTTATTTTTGCTCATATTTTTTCTCATATGAGTTACTAAGAACTGCACAGACATTAAAGAATTAAGTATTTCAAGCATTCTCAAGTCATGTTAGCTGAAAGGCACCAGTCAGGCTCCACTTCATGCTATTCGGACAATGTTTTGTTTGAAGACAATGCAGAAGACCTTGGTGGGAAACATATAACTCATGTTGGCATCTCCTCTCTTTATTACAATCTGAATTTTTTTTCATGTATTCATGTTACATTTAAAAGCAATGTCAATGAGTACCCTTCATCAAAGAAATGAAGCATTAAAGTCAACCAAATTTCAACAAAAGTTTTCGAGGGTGGTCTGAAGGAGGGCTAAACAGAATCAAAGGTCATATGCACTTGTTTCTCCACATCCATGTCATGGAGGAGTCTGTCAGGCACATCTTCCACAATGTAGGGCAAGAGACATATCTGAAGAAATTAGAAAAGCCAAGGAGCAGACAAACAAACAAAAGCAAATTTCAAGCAGGGCTGCACTTCTGCAATTGCAGCTCTGTCTAAGCACCCAGGGGTATTTATCTTAGGTCTCCTGTCAAAAAGGCTTGGCCATTCCATGCAACTAATCCTACTAAACCATCTCTTTCCACTTAGATCAACAGGGCACAACACTAAGCATTTCTGACAGATACATACAGTACATCTGCCGCAATTCCCAGTCCCAACACCCCCCCCCCCAACCCCCCCCCCCCCCCAAAAAAAACCCCACCCCCTAGTTTAGACAAGATCACAGCAGCAGATATGACACTCACAGCTTCTGAAAAATTTAATACCACTTTCGGGAAAATCTCCTGGGATTACTTTAACTCCTTTAACCTGTTTATCATGCTGTTTATTCTATGGGTTTGAATAATGAATCACTTTGATTTCCTCTCCTCTTTTTGTTTTCATCACAGAATTGCGAGCTGGAATTTAATGATTCTTCCACCTCCGGCCCCCTCAGTCTCTCTCTCTGCACTCGCTCTCTGTCTCCTTCGCTCCCTCTCATTTAGCGTCAGCATAAAGCTCAGCTTGCCTTGGAGAGCTACTGGTGGTCAGGGGGATTCAAATGTTATCTGATTTTCCACAGAGGGGTTTGGAACTGGCCTGAAGAGGCAGGGACAATAACAGGAAGCAACTAGAGGAACGGCTGGGCTGGGCTGATCACTTTTGCCACTGAAGTGGTCTGATTGTCCAGTGAGCAGCTCTGTGGGAGCTCAGACAGGTTCACATGTCCACCACACCAACAGCACTGACCTGAAACTGAGAAGGATATACCTCTGCTTATTTACATACTGTAGGGATTGTTCAATCAAGGACGATTGTTGAAGGGACCTAAACTCTGGTAGGTTTTTGTGTGTGTGTGTGTGTGTTTCTAGTTATGGTGTTCAGGTTCAAATTAACAAAATTTAAGGTTCATTTCAATGGGAACAGCTTTTATTGGTTGTACTCATGGGCTTGTGCTAAAATAAAAATGTGTACTTGTAATTTGATATAAATTAAATGATAATATGTAATATGCTCTTTATATCATGTGTGTCTTTACAAACAGATTCAAAACTAGATTTAAGTTATGTTTCCTGGTGTAATGGGAAAGAAACTTCCAAAAAACTCTAAAATACCCCAGGGAAGACGTTAAACTTATCTGGATGTTACGTTTTACTTAGGGACAGAGAAGCAACAATAAATCCTTACACCTTCTGTCCTGCTTTTTCTTGTAACTACACAGTAATGTTTTTTTTGTAATGTTAGCCCATATGCCACTGTAGGAATAGTGTTCTGAGAGAGACAGAAATCAGAGCTATCTCACCAAATAGACATTCATAGCTCATGAAACTGTTGTTAAAGATCATGAAAATCATAGTTCATTCTATAAATAATATAACAAATGGCACTGATAAGCTCAGTATTAAGTGGCATGATACATTAAACTGTAAATTAACAGAACCACACTGATGAGTCAGTGGTGAGAGCAGGTGCCATGCATACATTCAGAGAGTAACAGCTTTAACAGGTTTCTATAGCTTATGACATGCAAGATATGTGATAGAAAGGATGGGAGCGCTGTGTATGTCAGGCTGAATTTCCTAGAGGAGAGAGTAGGCAGATTGCTGGAAGCTGCTCCATTATTAAACCTATTTTAATCTAAAGCCCACATGTGAACACACACAGAAAGACTTAGTTTTAATGATGGTTTGAAAAACTATGTTTCTGAAGATGTGCAGTGCAATTGAATGGTTTTTAATACTCCAATAAGACAGATAATATATATTTATGGATCATCATTACCATGAGCATTAAGATCCTTTGACTGTCAAATATGAAGAAAATAAATTTAAAAAACAATTGTCTCAAACATACTTCATTGACAGTGTCAATAAATAATTGCGATTGTAATGAAGTGCTGCAACAAAGCTGTTGATAGCAGTGCATTCAATTAAAAGAACATGTTCTAGAGAAACAGAAGGAAAATGTGACTTAAACTGCTTTAATAAAATTATGCGAACTCAAGAGAGGTGGAAAGTCATAGCAGGTGTTCCAGATGTGTATTTTCAGTTAATTTGTTTGTTGTATTTAAAGAAAAAAAAGAAGAAAAAAAAAGCTTTATTAAGTGTCTATGCTTAAAGTCAACCTTTCAAGTGATTTTAATAAGGTAAATGTAGTACATTTTACCATACACTTTGGGCAAGTTAGCTTCAGAAAAGGTGACTTTAGTGGAAAGCAGGAAGGAAGGCAGGCTGTGATTTGACCATAGACAGAAGACCACAGGCCAAGTGCCTCAGACAACAAGCTAGTTCCATAAAGATCCAACAAGTAGTTGATATCAAGTAACTAAAAGTTCAGCCACAATATTGCCAGTTATTTAATATATACAGTACCATGCAAATGTTTTAGGCACTTGTGAAAAATGCTGCACAGTGAGAAAGTCTTCAAAAATAATGCCATAAATAGTTTTTATTTACAGTGGCGGTCCGTGAGGGAATTTTCCGGGGAGGCAAATATATAAATCCGTAGTGAAAGATCAAACCAATAAAAGATTGCTGTGGGTCTAAATATCATGTTTTATGTTGGTAATTATGCTTCCTTACACAGATGATCTCCTCTCCCTGATATCATAAAATAGTCTTGATAACTATATTGTTGTGTTATAATCTTTCCAGCTCAACATTTGTCAGTAAAATGACGCAATGCCAGTTACAGACTATAATCAGTGCAAACACTTATAAATAAATGGAGGGCCCTGTTCCATGTACAGTAACATCTGCTCAACTAATACAGTATGCGCAGACAAACTCCATCCTCCACTGCTTCGAGTCAAATTTATAAATGATCCTGTCGTTTAGTCTTTCACGTGTTTTTAGATCTTCCAATACATTTTATTCCATCTTTGGCATATTTTGAAAGTTTCTCTTCACCTGTCGCATTAAACACAAGCAGGCTTGATGAAGCGTAAATGTGATACTGAAAGCTGATTGGCTTGAATGTTTACTTCTGATAATGATTGGTTATGAAGGTGGAAACAGGCAAGTTTCATTTTACCTCCATTTGTCCTTTTTAGGGCGCTGTTTGAGCGGTGTTCTGAAATATTTGGTTTCAGAGATTTTCGGTTGCACTGGGCGGAGCATACATGAATATTCATGAGTTTCCTGTTTCGTGTTAAAGCAACACTGAAAATATTAGTGCCTGCTCCCTGGATCACAATTCATCTAAGCTATGTTTTCGGAAAGGTAATTACGTTTCAGCATCAAACGCAGTTAAACTTAAATTATATTCTATTCCCTTCAGAAGCTTTGAAACTCTGTTGTTGGATAATTTGACAAATGTATCTGTGGTGGCATAAAGTTTATTTTGTGATTATTCTGTCATTCCTTAATCTCTTGCTCATTTGGTAAATAATTCAAACAGGCTTTGAATATGTATTATTCAATCTCAAAGGGACATCATGTTTTTTTTTTTCCCCCACGCATGAACAATAAGGTAATAATTTCAGATCTTTCCTTTTTTCAAAACAGTGCATTTAGTGGACACAAATGCACTAAATGTTAGACAAAAGACTGTGTAAGAATGTGAGAAAAAAACATGTTTTGTTTTTTTAATCAGTTTGACAAAATGGTGATGGAACTATCAAATGTATGTTGGTCAAGTTATGAAATGTGTAACAATGCAGTACTTGTGTTAAATATGTTAGTCTATGAGCTTACCCTAACAAGTAAAATGTTTACATTTTAAATGACAAGTGTCTAAAATAATATTAAAAGTCCATATAATAATGTGCACATTTACTGTAAATGAGAAAAATAAAGTTACTGTACTCATGGGAGTAGTTGCCTTTTTGCTGATGAGAATAAAGAGAGCAACTGATTTGGTGGTAAAGTTTTATTCAAAAATGTTTATATTGAAAAGACATGACAAAAAAAAAAAAAAGAAAGAAAAGTCCCTTTTTGATTTACAGTTTTTTAAAACTTTGCTACTATTTTCACAATGAAAGTGGTGCATTTTCAAAACTCTTTGTACTTATCTCACAACTGATTCTGATCAAAAATGCACTTTTTTTCAAACATGTTCAGCATATATTCAATTGTTTTAGTACAATACACAAAATCACAAAGTAACTTGACTACATGAACTTCATTTGCATCTGTTCTCTTTCAGTTTAATACATGTGTCTATCATTTAATCCAACTGATCTTAATGGTTTATGAATGAATCCTTTGGTATTTCTACAGATTTTCAGCTGGTCTGATTATTGTGTGTTGGTAAGGTATCAGCTACTTTAATTTCTAAGAACTTTCAATCAGGATAGACAAAACATTAAAGAAATAAAAAAAAAAAAAAAAACAATTATTTCTAATTTCTTTCACCTGGTAATCACAATTGGTTATCACATACAGTAAGTAAGTAGAACTGTGTGGGAGCATTTGCAATGTGCAAACATGGAGCAGGATAGACTTCAAAAGAGAGGAAAGCTGCAGAGGGGTCAAAGAGGTAGACGCTGCCAAAGAGGGCCTCCTCAAGGAGGTGGACATCAGAGGGATGGAGGAAGCATACTGGCAATTCGAATGAGGTCTGGGCCATCATTGTTGACCATGTGGTTGAAGTAACAGAGGCTATTTTACATTATTTCAAATTTTCTGAGTTTAAATTTATTTCTATTGTTTCACAATGCAACCACAGTATTGTTGTAAATAACTTTTGATGTTTTCTTTGATCATATGTTGGATAAATGTGTTATAATGGATTTTGTCAATTTGGTTAGATAATGTATAATGCCCAGAGTGACGACTGTGTATATTATAGTAGAGTAACTTATTTTATTCAGCACCACGGGTGATATGAACATGTATCTTCTATTGTTTGCTATTGAATTAACTGATTGTTTAAAGTACTAAACTGAAAAAAGACCATGTTGTGTTTTGTGATTAAACCAAATGTTCCCATTACATGTTAGAATAATCTTGTTTTTTGAAACAATGATTACATGGAAAGAAAACATAACCGTGATTAAAGCATGAGATCAGTTTTCAAAAGAATGACTAGGTGTGTGATCAAGAAGTGTGATCAATTTAGAGATTTGTATTAAGAGTTTTGAAAATGTATCACTTACTTCTAAAAGTAGTACCAAAGCAATGAAAAAAAAAAAAAAAACTACTACTAATAATGAATGCATAATTTCTGTTTAAGTTATTTACCAAATGCACAAGAGATAAAGGAATGGCACAGAATAATCACAAAAGAAACTTTGCAACCACAGACACATTTGACAAATTATCCAATGACAAAGTTGTAAAGCTTCACAAGGGAAAAAGAAGAATATAACAAAAATACTTAATGGCTGTAGGTTAACTGGTTTCCTAAGACATGTGCAAATAAATGGCTGTAATCATTCTGAACAAAACACACGACACAGTCTATAAATTGTTGTGAATAGACGAACAGACATAGTTTAACTTCAACTGCGTTTGATGCTGAAAATTAATTACCTTTCCAAAAACATAGTTTAGATGAATTGTGATCTGGAGAGCAGGCACTAATATTTTCAGTGTCGCTTTAACACGAAAATCATGAATATTCATATGCACAGTGCAACCGAAAACCTCAGAAACCAAATATTTCAGAACACCAGAACCAGATAATGTTGTGTCATTTGAATATCCATTTTTATTGGTCAGTTTACTGAGAGGAGGCTGAATGCCGTAATTTAAACTCACCTTGCTACCGCGCAAGAAAGAACAATACAAAAAAATACATATTTTTCCAATAAAGGCATCTGAGTTGTGTATGTTTGTAGGTAAATTGATTTAAAAAAAATTTATTTGATCACTTTCGTTATGTTATTTTTGAATAAACTGATTTATTCCTCTGAACAGCTGCCACTGTTAATTTACATTAGTTTAATTAACGTCATGCAAAGTCCAGTAAACAAAAAAATAAATCAATATTTGGTGTGACAACCTTTGCCTTCAAAACAGTACCAATAGGTACACCTGGGCCACATTCACACAGCAGCAGAATACGGTTGTCAGACCTGTTTTGAGTGCTTAATACAGTTACGTTCACACACAGTTTGGTTATTTACAAGAGTGACAACTGCATTCTATAACCGAACTGACACCTGCAAATTTTCAGGACTCAACCTGTGCTGTGTGAACAGAACCGTACTGGACAACTATTTGTTAGTTACATCATGTACAGTGAAAGACACGCTGCACTGTACACACGTGTGTCTCGTGTGTTTCATGTGGGGTTTCGTTAACTCATGGGGATGGAGAAATGAGCTACATGTCATCCAAAGATTCAGACGCAATTTTTACCGGCAGCTTACGAGCGCGAGCCGCACAACACAAAAGCTGTGCTCTATACGTGGTTAAAAAGCATTCAGAGCGCTGTCGGTTAATTATGATCTGATGGATGAACTCGCGCATCGATTGGACTCATTTATTTAATAACGCTTCGGCAATTGTGATAAGACATGCCGGTGTTATGGACGTCGCCATCTTTTAGTCACTGTCACTATGGTTTCAGCTGTTAGAATACAGTTGTTCGTTCATACAGACAGCATTTAAACTGCTATTGTAACTTGTATGAATGGGACATGATATTTGCTTGTTGTTAGCAGAAAGGTTGTTCCAAGCATCTTGGAGAATTTGCCACAGTTCTAAAATTTATATTTCCTATTGATATGCTAAAGCTGAAGATATGAAAAACCATCTTACAGTAAGATAAATGTTTTTGTAAAACATCTTATGTGCCTAATACTTTTGCACAGTACTAATATATATATATGAGAGAGAGAGTTATTATTTTTAAAATCAGATAAATTATGATCAACCATTGGAAGTCTATGAAGCAAACACAGACAAGCGGTGTACTGTTATGTTCAATGACGTTTCATTACTGTTATACAAAATATCAGCACTCGCTTGCCCAATCACTAGAACTGACTGTTGTGTTGTTAGCAGTATTAGAGTACTGATGAACTTATTACTTCCCGCAGTATGTTATGTCTGCCCACTCATGCAAGAGATCATCTGACATGGCTTTAAAGAATATTTAAAATTACACTTCCAATCTGCCATCTTTAAAAAAAAGTTTTTTTTTTGTTTGTTTTTTTTTAAATCCATACAAAATTACTTTTATTTTGATGATTATTGTTATTATTCAGCAAAGTACTGGACAATTTAAAAAAAATAATACACTGATCAGCTGAGCCCCTAGCTGATTTCTTTTTCCGGTTAAGGCCAAATTCATAAATATGGAAACACTTTACAATAAGGTTGTATTTGTTAAATTATTAACTACATGAATTAACATGAACTAACAATGAACAATCCTTTAAAGCACTTATTGATCTTGGTTAATGTTAATTTTAACAAATTCATAATTTTATTAAATGTTAACATTAGTTCATGCAAAATGAACTGACATGAACTGATAATGATGAACAATTGTATCAATATAAATGAATATTTACCAAGATTAGTAAAAAGATATATTTTTAATTGTTAGTTCTTGATACCTGAATGCATTTACTATGTTAACAAATAGAACCTTATTGTGAAGTGTTACCATATTTATGAATTTGGCCTTAACCGGAAAAATAAATTGTGCTTGAATAAACTGGAAAATTTGAGTAGGAATTAACCATGAAATGAAAATGTCCATAATATTCTGAACCCATTATGAGGCAAGGGCAATTTTATACCTTATGTGAAAGTAATCATTTTGAGTGGGAGAGAGTGGAGTTTACGGGGTCCGTAGGCTAAGATTTAGCAATTTGAGAACACTTAAGAACCATAATCCACCTCATCTTAATATCATCATCTAAATGAGTCTAGTATAAGAATGGTCCATCAAGCTAAAGAGTGTTATCTGGGATGGGAATAGTCTCAGATTGCTCAGGCACATAGCGGGCTAGAAAATGTAGTTGTAGGCTTTTACAGTATCACACAGTTAGTGTGTGCTATTTCCCATGATTCAGAAGCGTACAATCAAAAGATTCTGCCATGGAAAGAACTAATGAAACAGACAATTTAATGAAGGAATTTGATTCACAGAGATAACTATGGATTGCCCGAATTATATATTTGTCTTTCTTTCTTTTCAACTTTCCAACATTAAAACATACCTAGGAGGGTGCAAAAATACCACTTAATTAAAACAGGAAAAATTTAAAGACATGAATTAATATGTATATAATGGCTCTGTTGTTCATTTCACATGGTCCACAGATGATGAAACAATCTGCCTGGAGGCAGATGACTGAGCCTGGCTTTTTGGTAGGTTTCTTGGTCATTTTATGTACTCTCAGCACAGTAGTGAATGCTCACCAAGCTCCGAATCCACCATCCTTGTACAAGACAGTCCTCCAAAGACAGAAGAGAGAATGGAAATGGGATAAACTGTATGTGTATGAGGAATCACCTCCAAAGACCCCACCTGAACCAATTGGAAAGGTATGGGGTCAAGACCATGATCAATGGAATGATGAATATAGTGTATGAATAATATAAAAAAATTGCTTGATTCAAATGCATTGCAAAGTAATTAGAGAGTCGCATAAATACCTAAATAAATGAGAATGTTTGTAATTTTTCTTTCCTTTTTTGCATCTTTCCCTATTTAGCTAGTGAATACACTTTACAATGATATGTCCACGCGGTTTATCCTCTCAGGAGAAGGTGCTAATGACATTTTTAAAGTAAATGACATGGGGGATATCTTTGTCAATGCAAAGCTGGACAGAGAAAAGAAAAGTGTCTTCAGACTCTCAGCCTCGATCATCAACATTCAAACCGGAAGATTGATTGACAAAAATGATACTTTTGAAATAGTGCTCCTTGATATTAATGACAACAGACCTGTTTTTCCACCTGCCCTCTCTGGATCCATCAGTGAGTCCTCTAGAGCAGGTACTGTTATTTGTATATATGGTATTCTTGTAATTATTGGAGTCACTATAGACATATGGGAATGTTAACATTATATTAAAGTTTGTTGCAGACAGACCGTACAACAGTCAGCTAGACATTATTGCATTTTGTGCGAGTATTTTTCTTAGGCTTATACAGTATCTTATACATTTATCTCCATAATGGAAGTATCAAGTTGAATATACAGCGCACACACACACTAAAAGTACCAAAATACCATGGCACTACTTGTTTGGACATGGTAGCTACTAATTTGATATTTCTTTGGACATGTACCATAGTATTATCTGAAGTACACTGGAATGCCATATAATTCATGGTAATTATTTAGTATCATGGCATTACCATCTGACATCATCACAGAGCCATGGTATCATCACACTATTGTAAGGGCATCTACTATGGCTTGATTCTCGATTGCAGATACGTTATTCTGTTTAAGGTATTCTGGGGACAAAACTTTTTTTTAATTTATTTTTTTATTTTTATTTTTATTTTTTAGGAACTACAGTGATGACAGTAGAAGCAACTGATGCCGACGATCCAACCACTAACAATGGAGTGATTGAGTACAAACTGTTAAATGGGACAGACCTCTTCCAAATCAACAAAAAAGGTGAGTTTTTGTTAACTGATCTTTATAAAATTCTATTATAATGATAACTGACCTGTGAAATGTTTAACATAAGCCAGAAAAATATGACTAGCATGCACTGTTCTTTTTAAGGTGTCATCAGCACACTGAAAAGCACCCTGGACCGTGAGAAACAGAGTCAGTACCTGATTACCATACAAGCCAAAGATATGCCAGGATCAAATACTGGAAATAGTGCTACAACAGTAGTGACCATCAACATTACTGATATAAATGACAACATTGCCACCTTCAAGACAGGCAAGTGATTTGTAAAAACTGAGATATTGAGATAGCAAAGACACACTGCATACTACACTGCTTTTTGAGTAAACATCAGAACGTCACTTTCTCCAACAGGAAAATACTATTTTAATGTGAAAGAAGACAGCAAACCAGGATCTGAAATTGGCACATTAGAGGTGGAGGACAAAGACGAGATACAAAACAAAGATCCAACATTTACTATACAGCAAATAAATGAAGTGTTTGAAATTAAACGGAGTAATGAGAAAGATGGAATACTTTGCCTTAAAGTGGTAAGTATTTAAAACTTTTTTAAACAATTTACAGCTTTCAAGGCTGAGTAGTGCTGTTCGTGATATCAAAGTTAAAATTTCAGTGAATTCGATTATCAACATTTTCACTAGTTACATGAAGTATCAAGTATAAGGTTATTGTTATTTTGCTGATTTTCCTTTGCAATCACTTGCAGCCTCTCGACTATGAAACAGAGCAGAATTACCTTCTCAATGTAACTGTGGACGAGTATACAGTTTCCAAATCCCCAGATAGCCAAGGACCAAACTTGCTGAAGAGCGCCCAAGTTTTAATCAACATAATTGATGTTGATGAACCACCCATTTTCAACCAAACTGAATACAAGTTCAGCATTCATGAGGGTCCTGTCAAGAATCCAGTCATTGGTGCTGTCTCAGCAAAGGATCCAGATAAAAACAGCTACAAAATACGGTATAAACTGACCTGTATTTTATACATGTACCGTATTTAAAAAAAAAAAGCACACAAACCTTCTGTTTTCTGCTGTACTATAAAGTTGTAAACAGATACAAATGACTAACCTCATGTTGACATTTGATCTGTCTAGGTACTCTATTGAAGACCCAAACTGCCCCGTAAGTGTGGATCCTGTACAAGGTCATCTTTCCTTAAAGAGACAACTGGATAGAGAGCAAGAGCCCTCATACACATTCCAAGTTACAGCACAGGAGGATACACCAAATGGTATGCTCTAAGCAAGCTCTTAGCTATCACACTTGTGTTTCCAAAGTAAAACACCATATTGGGCTATTGTGATTTCAGTCTCGCTGAATCAGCACTGACCAAATTGGCTGCTGATCACTGATTACCTGATTAAATAATAATTAAAAAAAAATGCCATTAAAAAAACAAAAACATTTGTGCTGTGCTGATTGTTTATTTGAGAGAGTACTTTGTTTTAATTAAAATTAAAATGAAAACAAACAAGCAGTAAATAGTATCATACTGAATATAAGAATTTTATTCCAAGCTATATCCTTTGGTAGCGCTGATAGCTAAATCTTTTAAAATAACAGTGAGCCAAGAGTATAAATAAGCATCATGATTATTAATGTCATCACAAAAATTATGTAAAACCTTCCTGTTCTCTCTAAATCCTCAGGTCAAAAATCCTATGCAATGGTTTATCTGAAAGTTCTTGACATTAATGACAATGCACCAGAACTGACTAATGGGAGTGATGTGTATGTATGTGAGAGTGATAAACCTGGCATGGTACGGAACTACTGTTATACATTTAACCATTAAAATTCCATACATCTTTTACCTCCCCCACCCCACACACACTTTAGGTCTATTTTCATACACCTGTTTACATACACCTTAATTTATTATTACCCTCTATATTTTATAGGTCATTGGGATTATTGGTGCCCATGACAAAGATGAAAATTCAGGCAGATTCCGCTTCACTCTGGCAAAAAAAAGTTCAAACTTTTCCCTTCATGACAACCAAGGTGAGTACATTAATAACATACAGTACACTAAAGCCGAAGAGTAGTTATCAACTACAGTAATAACTTTAGGCAAAGTTTGTAAGGTAGAATTTGAAATATATTAAGTCATGAAAGAGAAACCCCTAGTATGTGTAAATTTAAAATCCAGACTTTTGTTCATTAGGGAAATTTAAAACTGACTTTACCTTTAATGTCTGCTACGGGTGGGAAATTAACACCTGCCAGCAGCCAAATGTGGGTATTTTTACAAAGTGGTGGTATTTTGCCTTATCAGCCACTGTGTGGATTGGCCTTTGACATAAAATACGATTGTAAAATTACAACAATGAATTTGTTTTTGAAGTAGCACATTTGTTTACACTGAAAAACATTCAGAAGAAAAGCTTGCGAGATGAGTGTCTAAATGGTTGATCTTAAGTGCCGCACTCGATCATATCACAAGCCAAGAGGCTTAGAATTACGCTATAGTTAACATGTTTACATCCAAAATGACGTACACACCAGGATGTCACCGATGTTCCACGCGCGGTCAGATTACAAAAGTGGCCTAGTTTCACTTTTGTGCGGTTATATTTTTTTTTTTAAACAATAAACATCCCTTGCACACCTTTAAGGGATAGTTAACCCAAAAATGAAAATTCTCTCATCATTCACTCACCCTCATGCCATTCCAGATGAGTATGACTTTCTACTGCAGAATACAAATTAAGATTATAATATTTCACCACTCTAAGTCCATACAATGCAAGTGAATGGAAGCCAATATTTTGAAGCTCCAAAAATCACACGTGTCAGCATAAAAGTAATCCATATGACTCCAGTGGTTGATTCAGTGTCTCCAGAAGCAATATGATAGGTGTGGGTGAGAAACAGATCAATATTCAAGTACATTTTTACTATAATTCTCCTCCCTGCTCAGTCAGCCTCCACTTTAACTTTCAATTTCACTTCTTGTGTTTTTGATGATTCACATGCTTCATGCATACAACCACTACTGGGCAGGGAGAAGAATTTCTAGCAAAAATGGACTTCAATACTGATCTGTTTCTCACCCACATCCAGGGGCGGACTGGCCATAGGGAAAACCTGGACTTTTCCCTGTGGGCTGACCGCAAAATGGTGTACATACAAGGTGTACACTACAGTCTTCAAAGAAAAAGGACAACTGGCTCTAACAAGGACAGAAAGAGATGTGGAAGGACCAGATTTACAACTAAGAGGATAAGTACACCAGAGTTCATTGTATTCTACCCACTCAACACCAGTTTCATGTACAACAGTAAATAGAAGACTCAGGGGTGCAGGCCTTATAGGAAGAATTGCCAAGAAAAAGCCCCTTTTGAAACAAAAATGGTTAGAGTGGGCAAACAAACAAACATTGGACAACAAATAATTGGAAAAGTGTTATGGATCTTAACCCCATTGAGCATTTGTGGGATCAGCTAGACTGGAAGGTGCATGAAAATGGCCTGACAAGACAGCCACATCTATGGCAAGTGCTACAGGAAGCATGGGGTGAAATGTCACCCGAGTATCTGGACAAACTGATAGCTATAAATGACAAGGATCAGCAAAGCAGTCATTGCAGCACATGGAGGATTTGAGGAGATCTTTGTAGATTAAGAAGTTCTGAACATTTCAATAGTAACTTCACATTATTGATGTCCTGACTATACACCGTGATCAGTTTAATTATTCACCAAAGTGGTGTACCACCAATTTCTTTCCGTAAGAGCAAAATCTGTACATTATTCTAAACTTTTGGCCACCAGTGCGCACGCACACACACCTTTTATTAAAAGGATTGTAACAGTCACTCATAGCCATATATTCAGTGACTTTAAATAGATATACAGCAGGGATAGTCAACTGGCAGCCTGTGGGCCAGTTCCAGCCCACCAATCATCTTTGGCTGGCCCTCCAACTGATTTTTGATCATATCGTCTCAACATGTGAAATACCAGAGCACTCGGTGCAAAACTCAGCATTTCATAGGCGTGAGCCTCAGCAATCAGAGGCAAGTTTAACACTCATGGACACCTGCAACAGCAATCATCAGTTGTGCAGACCAGGGGCATGTGTTTAAGCTTTTCTGGCAACAGTTTAGTTGCACTGCTTTTCAAAACATGGATCACCATTCAAGTGAGCATTTTAGTGTCTATCCATCATGCATTTATAGAAAATTGCTTGTTGTAATGAGACACCAACACAGAAGCTTGAGATGAAGCCAGATGCAGGAGTTTATTATACAGGACTCTGGAAAAGCCGGCAAGCAAGCAGGGTAAGTATTCAGGAGCTGTACATGCAGTCTTAGGAAACGGTCTTTGACAGAACCAAGAACCAAGGCACAAGGCTGTAATCCATGAGTGGTAACTTCCAGATCAACATGGGTCCAAACAGGAAACTTCAACATCAAATAAGAACCACAGGTGAGTAAGGTACGTAAACTGAAGGCTACTATATTTAAAAAAAGTAATCAAGGATCTCAAAGGACACGTTCCCTTAGTATTCAGAGTGGTTGGTGGTATAACATGCCAGTTCAAACGGTAAGTTGATAGGCTGTAAACTCGGAATTCATAAAGTCACTTATCTTGCGCATCAGGAGTGGATCGTGGACAAACGGGTGAGATTAGTCCAGGTGAGTGGAAATGCCGTAATCTCCCTGTCACTTGATGTGTAAATCCAGAACAAACAGGTGAGGTAAAAAACACAAGAGAATAGGTTTGCCGTAAACACGGAAGACTCAGAGTCAGTTAACTTTTCCAGAAGAGATCGCTGACAAAGTTATAAGCGGGAAAGCAGTATACTACTGCGCCTGGGCGAAATGGAGATCCAAAAAACGTTACAATAAGGCTAGACGCTGACAGAATGTGAGAGTGAGGTTTAAGTGCAAGTTTTAACGAGGTGATAATAAGCTGCAGGTGTGCGTGATTAAAACTCGCGGGAGTGAGAGGGTGACTGACAGTGAGGGAGAGCCCGGTGCGCTCGTAACACTTGTGTGGAGTGCAGTCAAATCTACAGAGGTAAAAAATGATCACCGCAGTTGTGACAGAAATGTTGTCAGCACATATGCACATGAGTTAACAAAAGCAATCGATTATGAAAACTGAACGTTTAAAGAAAATGTGCTAAAAAGTGTGCTTCTATTCACTATTCTTGAAGTGTCAAACGATTGTGCCTCATCTGTTCAGGGTCTGTAGGGCTTGGGGGAGAAAAAGATAATGTGAAACTGAACCTGCAAATATCCTGATTATATTTGGTTCTATACAGCTGTGAGTCAGCCCTCTCAATCATGAACAGCATCAACTCTGTTCTTCTTTTCCCTATGATGATCTACACAAAAATCTGGCTCTTGCACTGGCTATTGTGTGCAAATTCACAATATTTGCCAGACACATTTTTTTCTCACTGAATAGGATGATACATTATAGAGAAAATGGAAGAATAGACATTTTATCTCTCTTTTTTTCCAAAAAGAAAAGAACATTTAAATGCATTCTTAAGTAAACATGACAATTTTATATGACCATTGTTTTCATATGTGGGTTGATATTGTGAGAGGGCTTCAGCAGATCTAAATGTTTCTCCTCAGATTTAATAATTTGTAAACAATAGCTAAAATGTTAAAATGATTATTATGTTTTGTTTTGTTTTTTAAAGTAAAGATGATAAAAAAATTATTTGTTAGTTAAGAGTATAAGTCATGTTTGTTTTTCAGCCAGATCTTATGAGGGAATTTATGGCCAGACCTTAAATATATATAATTCAATATACAGTATACCCTGTGACTATTTTAATATGAATAAATGCACAGTATTAAGGGTGTTTTTTAAGTAACATGTTACTTGCGATGAAAGTGTTAGCTAAGATAAATACGGAAAAATATGTGGTCCCTGCCAAGTTTTCATCTAGATAATCTGGCCCCCGCAAGAAAGTAGTTGAAGAGCCCTGATATACAATAAACAGAGTGTTGCTTTTTACAACTGCGTCTGCAACCGTCTTTCCTAGCATTACAGTTCAATCATAGGAATGGCAAAGTGAGGATTTACTCTTCCTACAATTGTGCAAAGTGTGATATTCTTAGGCCTGGTTACATTTAATTGTCACAAGGATCTTGGCAACATTTCCCTGCAATCATCAACAGAAAAACAAAAGCAGAATCCAATGACAACAATAGCAATGCTGATGAAGATCATTAGCTTGCACCTGTGGCAGACATACAGTAGCAAGTCATTTCCCCTAAGAACATAATTAATGACTGCATCTTTTCATTTACCAATTTTTGTTGTAGATAACACTGCAAGCATTGTGCTAAAGCAGGGAGGTTTCAGTACAGAGCACTCAGCGGAGCATGTGTTGGAAATCGAAATCTCTGATGGAGGTACACCAGAACAAAAGAGCATTAACCCCCTCCACATTAAAGTGTGCACATGCCAGTCGGATCGAAGGATGGAGTACTGTATGGTTTACGCCCAGACTGGACTGAGTGTCAGTGCCCTCTCAGCAATTCTTCTCTGCATCATCACAATCTTGGGTAAGATTACATGTGTCTCTTCTCTCTCTCACTTGCTTTTGGGTCATTCCTATAATTCGGTGACATTTCGGCTTTAAAAATAAAACTAACTTTTACAAGAATCTTTATGTTTCATCATTAAAGGGACATGTTAAAGATTGTATTTGTCATACTGGTCAAGCTAAATGACACAGAAATTCAGATGTCCATCTAGTTAAATTGGCAGGGTGGAAAATAACAGGGTGGAGAATTACGGGGTGGACACAGCAGTGTGTAACATTATAAATTGTGTTAATTCATTTCCAAATTATAACTGGGTGAAATTAAAAAATATACTGTAAATACCACAACTTGTACTGGGGTTTAAATGTCACCAAATTGTAGGAATTACCCTTTTCTCCTTTCAGTTTTGAGAATTGTGTGTCTAAACACATATCCTTACAAAGACAATTGAGCCCAAGTGCAAAGCAGGGTTTTGAAGAATTCATGACATTACATGAGGATGGTCATATACTGTAAATCACACATGTGAACATTTTAAAACCTGTGTTTAAAGAAAGAATTTTCTCCGTAATTTCCCAAGTGGAGAAAGAAAGGAGAGTTTGTGTAATTCACTGTCTTTGGATCCATTAAAGGTGCAATATGTAACATTTTTTTTTTTTTTTGCCAATGTGTGAACGGCTTGTAATGCAACTTAAAAAATGAGCCCTTCCCGGACTTCCTAGGTTGCCTATTAAAGCCTGTAGACTGATTTTCATGGGAAGGGAGTGGGTCACTTTTGCCGGGAAAATCCAAAGGATGTGACGTTTATGCACGCTCCCGAGAGCCTTGCCTCAGATAGTAGCGTCTCTTCCGCTATTCAACAGCGACAACAAACTGCAACACTAGGTAATGTTATCTTAGAGATGGAATCCAGCAAACGTCCGGCTCCCAGCACAACACAGACTCCTACACAAACTCTGAGTAAGCCAAAAAAAAAAAAAAAAAACATTTATCTACTGAATCCCATCTGGCTAAGCGGAAACTTATCGTGCTCGAGCGAAAACTAGAGTGAACATCGGCAGGGTATTTGATTCCTGGAGGGACCTTCATTCGGTTTTGGGGATCAAAACTGACCCTGAATTGGCGTTCTTCTTATTGGATAGGTAAGCTTACATAACTGCAAAGCATGTGAAATATAGTGTCATAAGGATTGATCTGTGTAATTTTAGCTAACTTGATCTTGCCTGCTAACGCTGACGAATTGCAAGCTACCTTGCTTCATAACTTTAAAATAATTTCATCAATCTTCTTTTTATACTAAAAGTCAGGTTAATATCAATGTTAATCTGTAATTATTCAGCAAGGTAAACTACAATAATACATGAAATGAATGCTAGACAATGTTCAAGATAATACAAAAGCTCCATTCATTAGTGTAACATAACTTGGTTATACAGAAAATATATACATTCTATTATTATAAAACAATAGTGCATCAATATATCAAAATAACAGTTGTGATGGAATCACATCAATACTGAATTGTGTCAACATATTTATAATGTACAGTCTATTTTATAAACAGCTACTGTCATCATCCACCAAATTTAGCTAACAGCTATTGATAAAGCTGGCTAGCTAGCTAACGCCGACATAGGCTATCATATAAAGGCAGTCAATGTATCGTGCAAAGAAAAGTGATTACTTCAAACTACAGTGTCGCATAGTCAGACCTATATCCACACTTTGTTTTAGCCCTGTTCCAGCATTGGAGAGTCAAATATAATATGCAGTCTCAAAGTTTGTAGTAAAACAATCATAACTGTGTAATTTTAATTATGTTACCTCATCTGTCAGCATGATGTCGGTGAATCATGTTCAGTCTTTTTGTACGTTACGTCATTGATTTGGTCGATGCTCACGTCCCTATGGAGTATGTGCGTGAGCACGAGCAACAGGTAGCTGGCTGCAGTTCACTTAACGGCCACAGGTGTCATTAATAACAAGGGTTTCTGAATCTTACATGCTGCACCTTTAAGTTGTCTGATTGTGTAAACAATCCAGGGACCAAACAGTGTGACTAAAATCATGTAAGCTCCATATACTCGTTCACTGTCTCCAAGTCTGGTCCTCCTGGGTATAGGCTTTGTTAGTTAGTGTATATGTGATGAGTTGTGTGCTGAAGAAGTGTAATTTAACAGTTCTGCAACACTGCTGTTTATGTGTGAACTGCCAGATGTGAGAAACAAGACAGGAGTGATGATAAGTAAAAAAAAAAAAAAAACACACACAATCCATTGATTTGCAGTCACTTCAACCAATATATGAGAAGTGTTGAAGTATTTTGAGATTCAAATTTTCACAGACAGGCAGGCAGCTTGAGTGAAACAGTTCTCATATCTTGTGTCTGGTGTACAGTAGAATGTTCTGTCAGGTTGATAGTGTCTCTATTTCTCTCGTCATAATAGTCATCATCATACTCATTGTGTTGCGGAGACGTTATCAGAAAAATACTTTGGTCACACTTTGCAAGTCATCTGGCGAGATCCATGAGCAGCTGGTGAGATACGATGAGGAGGGTGGTGGAGAGATGGACACAAACGGCTATGATGTCTCCATCCTGACCTCCGCCTGTCATGACAGTAGCTTTCGGCCTGGCCCAGGGCCTTCCCATTATGCCATGGTGAAGAAACCCCCAGCCTGCAAGGGTGACATGGCCATGATGATCGAGGTGAAGAAAGATGAGGCAGATCACGACCGCAATGGAATCCACTATGATACATTACACATCTATGGCTATGAGGGATCTGAATCCCTGGCCGGTTCCCTCAGCTCTTTAGACTCATCCTCCAATGGGTCCAATTTGGACTATGACTTCCTAAGTGATTGGGGGCCACGTTTCAGGACCCTGGCTCAGCTCTATGGAGTAGATGGCTCTGACACTGATAGCTCCTACTGATCCCCAGAAAGAAAGCCCATCTCTCAGTGGCCATCGTCCTAGGAGATTAAATCAAACTTAGAATCCATCAGATGCTAAAATGTGGTATGATGGAGACTGTTGTATTCTCTTCATGGGACTTTCTGTCAGGGTCTTTTTAAGAGAATGATTAACAAGTGGCAATACTTGTTTACTTCATGTATTGTTATAACATTTTGTTGAGCACTAAAGTATTTGTAATTTTGATAGAATAAGTGTTAGTATAAACAAAAAAACTTGCCTTGGTCTTTCAGACTAGTTTTTGTAGAGGTAATTTTGTACAAAAAACATTAGACACTGGTTGGAACAAGCTCAGTTTTGGGTGTTTTATCCATACTGCAAATTATAATTAAGGGTAACAAAACTTATCAGTGTGAGTGCTTTTTTCCTTTTTTTCATTTGTATTATTATGGTGGGGTTTTTTTATTTATTTTTTTTATCTTGTACTATTTACAAAATCCTTAGTCTGTGAGCTTAAGTTTTTTTTTTCTTTTTTTTTTGGACTTATTTCTAAAGCTAGCATTGTTCAGCAGCTGACTCTTGTCATCAGGAAAACCACTGAATTGCCATGGGAGCAACACAGGAAGCAGTAATAACTGTATTTTGAAAGTATTAAAGGCTATTCCAAGTTTATTTGACAGGAATCATCAGCACATTGATTGTTATAAGTAAAGCCTAAATCTCTAAGGTCAGCCATTATAAGGCAATCGCAGATATCTCAGGAAACGTGTAGTGACTTGTATGCTTGTTGAAATGTGAGAAGTGGTGAATATCTGAATTACCATTTGAGTCATATGTGTGGCTATATACATCGATCAGCCACACCATTAAAACCACCTGCCTAATATTGTATAGGTTCCCCTCGTGCTGCCAAAACAGCGCCAAACCGCATCTCAGAATAGCATTCTGATGGTAGATGCTATTCTTCTCACCACAATTGTACAGAGCGGTTATTTGAGTTACCATAGACTTTGTTAGTTCAAACAAGTCTGGGCATTCTCTGTTGACCTCTCTCACATACAAGGCATTTCCGTCCACAGAACTGCCGCTCACTGGATGTTGTTTGTTTTTGACACCATTCTGAGTAAACTCTTGAGACTGTTGTGTGTGAAAATTCCAGGAGATCAGCAGTTACAGAAATAATCAAACCAGCCCATCTGGCACCAACAATCATGCCATGGTCCAAATCACTGAGATCAATTTTTTTTTCCCATTCTGATGGTTGATGTGAACATTAACTGAAGCTCCTGACCCATATCTGCATGATTTTATGCACTGCACTGCTGCCACACAATTGGCTGATTATATAATCGCACGGATGATTGTTGGTGCCAGATGATCTGGTTTGAGTATTTCTGTTACTGCTGATGTCCTGGGATTTTCACACACAACAGTCTCTAGAATTTACTCAGAATGTTTCCAAAAACAAAAAACATCCAGTGAGCGGCAGTTCTGTGGAGAGAAATGCCTTGTTGATGAGAGAGGTCAACAGAGAATGGCCAGACTGGTTTGAACTGACAAAGTCTATGGTAACTCAGATAACTACTCTGTACAATTGTGGTGAGAAGAATAGGTTGGCGCTGTTTTGGTGGTACAAGGGGGACCTACACAATATTTAAAACCAAGGAGGTTTTAATGTTGTGGCTGATCTGTGTATTTAACAGGGTCTTATGAGAATAATGCAAAAATTACATTGCTAATCTTTTGTTTAAAGATAGTTCAAAGTAGTTTTACTCCAATATGTATGTAGCAGACCAGCCTTTCTTGTCTCATGAGAGTACTGTTCATCCTCATATAAAATTTAATTGACAAGAGGATCTTCATTCATTGAAAAATGTGTAATATTATATATATATATATATATATATATATATATATATACACACAGTTGTGCTCAAAAGTTTGCATACCCATGGAGAATTGGTAATATATGTACCATTTTTAAAGAAAACATGAGTGAGCAGGCAAAACACATTTCTTTGATTTCTTATGGGATTCATATTCAACTGTAGGTTATAACAGAATGGCACAATCATAAAACGAAACATGGCAACAATGAAAAAAATAAAATGACCCCTGTTCAAAAGTCTGCATACCCTTGGCTCTTAATACTGTGTATTGCCCCCTTTAGCATCAATGACAGCGTGCAGTCTTTTGTAATAGTTGTCTATGAGGCCCCAAATTCTTGCAGGTGGTATAGCTGCCGATTCGAAATCAAAGAAATGTGTGTGGCAAAATGCCTCCAGGTCATGCAAAGTCTTTGGTCGTCTTGCATGAACCACATGTTTGAGATCTCCCCAGAGTGGCTCGATGATATTAAGGTCAGGAGACTGTGATGGCCACTCCAGAACCTTCACCTTTTTCTGCTGTAACCACTGGAGGGATAACTTGGCCTTTTGCTTAGGGTCATTGTCGTGCTGGAATGTCCAAGTGCGTCCCATGCGCAGCTTTCATGCAGAAGAATGCAAATTGTCTGCCAGTATTTTCTGATAACATGCTGCATTCATCTTGCCATCAGTTTTCACAAGATTTCCCATGCCTTTAGAGCTCACACACCCCCAAAACATCAGTGAGCCACCACCATGCTTCACAGTGGGGATGGTATTCTTTTCACTATAGGCCTTGTTGACCCCTCTCCAAACATAGCGCTTATGGTTTTGACCATAAAGCTCTATTTTGGTCTCGTCACTCCAAATTACAGTGTGCCAGAAGCTGTGAGGCATGCCAAGGTGTTGTCGGGCATATTGTAACTGGGCTTTTTTGTGGCATTGGTGCAGTATAGGCTTCTTTCTGGCAACTCATTTTTGTTCAAGTATCGTCGTGTTGTGCTCCTTGAAACAACCACAACGTCTTTTTCCAGAGCAGCCTGTATTTCTCCTGTGGGTTTTTCTTTGTATCGCGAACAATTCTTCTGGCAGTTGTGGCTGAAATCTTTCTTGGTCTACCTGACCTTGGCTTGGTATCAAAAGATCCCCAAATTTTCCACTTCTTAATAAGTGATTGAACAGTACTGACTGGCATTTTCAAGGCTTTGGATATCTTTTTATACCCTTTTCCATCTTTATAAATTTCCATTACCTTGTTACACAGGTCTTTTGACAGTTCTTTTCTGCTCCCCATGGCTCAGTATCTAGCCTACTCAGTGCATCCACATGAGAGCTAACAAACTCATTGACTATTTATACACAGGCACTAATTGCAATTTAAAAAGCCACAGGTGTGGGAAATTAACCTTTAATTGCCATTTAAACCTGTGTGTGTCACCTTGTGTGTCTGTAACAAGGCCAAACATTCAAGGGTATGTAAATTTTTGATCAGGGCCATTTGGGTGATTTCTGTTATCATTATGATTTAAAAAGGAGCCAAACATGTCACAAACATGTGATGATAAATGGCTTTATATGATCACTATCCTTAAATAAAAGCTTTTTTTTTGCATGATCAGTCATATTTTCAAAATCAATGCCAGAATTTCACAATTTATGCCAGGGTATGCAAACTTTTGAGCACAACTATAAATATATATATATATATATATATATATATATATATATATATATATATATATATATATATATTCTGTGCACAAACTCTACAGTTTCACCCATTAACTATGGGCACAATATGTGGAAGCCACCTTCTGCCTTTCCTGTAGGGAATTACATGCCAAGCACTCGTCTCCCATCTCAGTCAAAATGACCAGCACCATCACTAAAATGTCAACTTCCTGTCTATGTGAGCACAAGGAAACAGACTTCCTGTTCCCTTATCTTTTAAGTGAAGGAACACATTGGAACTGTTTTCCTGTTTTCTTGTCTTGGACGAATAAAGAAAACTTAGGAGAGCAGGAAAACGTTAAAGAACAATATAAATCACGCTGTCTTGATAACAAAGGCATTGTCAGTTCTTTAAAGACAAAGGTGCTGGCTGCTTTCTGTTTGATTTCAATAAAGTACCATTCCATTTTACCATTCAATTTAATTTGATCTATTCCAAGTCTGTTTATTTTTTTTATTTTTTATTATTATTATTATTTTTGAAGGAATATCTTCTTTATAGTTCTGTCTATTTACTGTATATAATTTTGGATGTAGAATTAGTACAATCACTAAAGCACAGATATATTACTCAGAAACACTGCACATATTCTCATGAAATTATGTATTTATATTTCTCAAATAATAAAAACTACAAAAAGTTAGAGAAAAACTGGAACCATAACTAAAATTAGAGCCTTCAGTTCACTGTATATGTGATTGTTCTTTATTATTAACTTATTCCCTGTGACTAAGTATGCTTTTGAACCAGCTGTACAGTGTGTGGCAATAATGGGCCCTTTTGTAAAGTATAGTGTGTTGAATGAGCATTTTTATAAATTAAAGTGTCTGAGACTTTGTACTCCAGTAGATGTCATTGTTGGACAGTCAGGTTAAACATTTCAGTGTGTGGTTCTTGTGTATGTTAGAAGGAAAACAAAATGTGCCTTTTTTCTATTGTGTCTATTGTTTAAAATGTTCTTTTGTTTTAACAGATTTTCTTTTTGTATTTGAATAATAAACTTAACATTCCATAAAACTGTTTCACTGTCTATAACTGTCCCTATACTTTAAATACAATTATAAAATAAAAATTTTCAGTTAAGAAAAACTGGAAACCATAAATTTATTATCTAATGTCATATAGCCTAATGGTTCTTTTGCCTTTCTGAATTTTAGTAGAGCTGCTCTCCATTTTAGTAAATGCAAGACCCATGTTGTCTGGGCAGCAGAGGGTGCTTTGAGGTGAAGTTCTGAATATTTTGCTTATAGTCCAGGAAAGACAAACAGATCACACAGATAATGGCATGTTAGCGGAAATTCCACAATGATGTCACGCCTAACGTGCCTGTGAGACACCCAGCTGGGACTTCCTGAGGGTTCACACTCCATTCATGGTGTGTACAGAGAAAACCCATTTCTAACATTGCAAATCAAAATCAATAAATTCTGATAAGAAAGTCTGATTAAATTAAGAGGGGGAAAAAAACATGCCCCGAAACAAACCTCTCACACAGCCTGTCACTCTTATAGACAAAGCTTCACCAATTCACCATTTATGACAACTTCCTTGTATAATCATATGCCATCATCCAAACAGCCAGACTCTTAATTTTGCCTGCTTCAGTAAAATCGTTATACCAAACTAAATGAATATCAATTGTAGGACAGTTGCTATTAAAGGAATTCCACCAAGGAATTCCCCTTATCCACACAGGAAAAGCTATAGCATTCACTGAAAAGTCTCCCTCTCTAAAAACTTGTTGGAAAACAGCTTTTAATTAAGGTGTAGTGTGTGTGTGTGTGTGTGTGTGTGTGTGTGTGTGTGTGTGTGTGTGTGTGTGTGTGTGTGTGTATTCTTAACATGCAGTTAGCTCTAAAAGACGTGTGTGGTTAGTTTATGGCAGTATGGCACTAGCAGGTCTTTTTGTTTTACCAGATTAAAAAAGACAACAATAGAACAATATGGACATCCAATTTTACAAGGATACCATAGTTTTCTGCAAGATCTGTCTTAGAATTTCCTCTTTTTCTATGAAAGAAAGACCTACGTTTTGAGTAAAAATGTACACTATAATGCTCTATAATAAATGCAGAAAAATATATCATCTCACATGTTTTCCCAGACCTGCACAGTGACGTTTGTCTCTGAAAAAAAAAAAGAAAAAAGAAAAAAGATATGAACACAGAATATACCTCTTTGCTACAGTCTGCCTGCCGAGAACTGGAATAAATAGTTTAGGATAAAAAGGACAGGACACAAAAGGACATAAATCATGTCATTATTAGATGCATTAGATCACAACAATAAATGTGAATTTACTCAGAAAGATGTAGCTTGCCAAAGTGAACACAAGGGGACAGCACAATATCACTGACGATGTGACATGCCTTCCTAACAAGTACAATAAACATCGTAAGCACAGGCCATCACTTTTTTACGCAGAGCTGTGTTAAAAGAAATTAATTGAGACAAAAAAAAACAAAAAAAAAAAAAGAAAGAAAGAAAATACAGTATCAAGCCTTGCACAAAATTCAGGCTTTGATTTTGGTTGTCAGAAGAGCGTCACAGAAGAACAAAAATATTTATCAACAGTGGAGCAACAAATTTTATTTTAGGGAGAAAAAAGGTGGAGAAATATTAAGTGAGAGATTAAGGCATATTTTCTATACATATCTCATACAAAATTACTTACATTTAGTATGTATGTATTCTGTATGCATGTGTATTCAGAAAGTAGTATAGTGGACTGCACACACAAATGCTTGCACACACTCTCGAACAGGTCACACTCAGTTCAATTAAAAACAATTGTAGAACATGTCTGTGCAATCTCCTCGTGCCTCTTCAGTTGCATACATGAAAGTAAATGGCTTGGGAAAGAAAATGGATTTCATTTAATGCCTACAAGAGGGAGAAAAATGAGGAGGATAAAATGAGGATGAATCAAGTAAGCAAATCCAAAGAAATCCCTTCACCTGATTTAACCTCTCTGTGTCTGTAGTCTTTCTCTTGCTCTCTCATTCACACTTAATTTGCATAATAATAATTCCTTACATTTATATAGTGCTTTTCTAGGTATCAAAGTGCTTTTGTAGATTGTGGCTGTAGCACATAAAGGACGGGCAAGGAGGAGGCGGGAACCGGCTGAACAGTAAACATAAAGTTTAATAAGAAACTCAACAGAAAACAAACATAAACACAGACACACATGCAATGCAACCACGTGCGTCTCTCTCTCTCTTGAACTGGCACCTCCAGCTCCCCTTTATTTCGCTCTCCCACTGATCAGCTGATTCAGCGCCGGCCATGCATCATCACGGCCCGGCCACGCCCTCCTCCTCATCACACTCCTCCCCTACCAGATTCAGGCCAGGGCGCCACCGGTCTGACCAACTCCCCCCCCCATCTCTGGAGGGGAGACGCTGCCCTTCCAGCCGTTCTGTCAGCCGGTGGTCCACCCCGCCTCCTGTGAACCTGGAGGAGAGATGAGGGGAGAGGAATAGAGCGAGTGGAGTCACACACAGAGAGAGAGAAGAGAGAGAGAGAAGAATTTGCTCGCCGGCTCCCGGACGCGCTGTCGCCCGGTCCTCAACCACTCCACCGCCATCTAGCGGACGCCAGCTTGCTCCTCCCCCGGCGGATGGCAGCGAGTCCTCCAGCCCCTGGTGGATGGAACCGCTACTCCCCTTCTTCAGCAGACAGCAGCGGTTCCTCTGGCTCTCGGCGACTGGCAGCGACCCCTCCGTCCCCAGGCAGACGGCCGAGGCTGCTCCCCTGGCGGACGGCAGCGGCTAAGACTCAGCGACAGCACATCTCTCCTCCCTCCTGGGTTTTGGCACCACTGTAACAGATAAAAAGATGGGCAAGAAGGAGGCGGGAACCGGCTGAACAGTAAACATAAAGTTTAATAAGAAACTCAACATAAAATAAACATAAACAAACACAGACACACATGCAACGTGTGTATGTCTCTCTCGTTCTCAAACTGGCGCCTCCAGCTCCCCTTTATCTCGCTTTCCTGCTGATCAGCTGATTCAGCACCGGTAGTGCATCATCATGGCCCGACCATGCCTTCCTCCTCGTCACAGTGGCCTTTGGTCTGAACAGTGACAGCAGCGCTGGAAGTTTGAGGCAGAAACTTGGACTGTGGACAATGAGAGCACCTGTGGCTATGAAGGTAAATCAGTAGCAAAACTCAAGAGCTTGCATATTAGGATTTGAGAACTTGTGCAATAAATATTTGTACACGTAAGTTGAAATTTACACTCACAGCACTGATGTGAAAACTTGTAAAATAAAAATTTTAAGTTGAATTTTGCAATCTGAACTCCAATACAATAATTCAAAGCTTGTGTTCTGAATTCACAGTTGCAGACAAGTAGTCACAAATGTGTAAAATGACATTCACACAAATACAACTACAGACACAAACTTGTATAACTTTTGTACTTTGTATATTTTTGCAGTACAACCACAAATCGGCACTTACAACCTCTCAAATCTGGCACTGCAACTTTAAATCTTCATGCCTTGACTTTTGCAACTACTTTTGCAAAAAACCTGTAGCAAAACTCACATGTGCAATACTGATACAAGAGAGCAAGACCAGGGGCCTGTTGTATAAAACTTTTTAGACTAGTCTTACTGGTTAGTCATTTAAAATTTTGGTCTTAACTTTTTCAGTCAGTTGCATAAAAATTTTGATTGATCTAATTTAAAACCAAAATGTAGGACAGCACACTCCTAGGCTAATTTTTGTTTACATATAATGCCATGGAAAATAACTGTCAGCTGAGCCAGTTGAGGGATAGAAGGGGCTTCAGTAGAGACTTTGAAGAAGACTTTGACATATACAATGGTAATAAAATTTCTTGTGTTTTTTATTATTTGGGTTAAAATCATTACATTTGTTCATTAGAATAAATTTTAAGCATTGTATTCCTCTAATAAGCAAATATTTTCAGCGAATGAAAACTGTACTGAGCGTCCACAGTTGGCCATTTTTTTAAAGTCGTTCAGTACTTTTCCCACAATGCAATGTGAATTAGACTTTATCTTGCTAAAGACAGCTGTGAGCTTGTTTTATGCAACAGGCTTTCTATGGTGTCTTTAGTTAGTCAGACTAATTGTTAGAAGAAGTCTTAATTTAATGGCTATGTTTTATGCAACCGGCCCCAGTGTTTGGCGGGGGAGGGGAAGGGGGCAATGAAGTCGTTTTATTGGTTGATGCCTAGCCAATGAAATGGGACATTTTTGTACGCGATGACGTCATGCCACAGCACCAGCCTGCACCGTTTTTTTAGGGCAAAGTAGAGCTGGTCATTGCAATGGAGGGATCTAACAATCTGAGGGTATGTTTTTTAATAATTAATGAAATAGTATTAAAAAAGTTTGGTAAAACTCCCACACTTATCAATACGTTTTCCTTCACTGATATACTAACATATATTATTGATGAAGACCACTTTCCACTTGACAATGTAAATGTAAATGATCAATATTTAAGGAAAAATGTACAGTCATTGTTGCAAAAATAAACCCCATTCAGTATGATAATAAAAGAACGCTTTGCGTTGGGGCCCTGATCACCCTGTCGTGGATTATTTTAAGATACTGACCAGTTGACTGTACATTTTCCCTTAAATGTGGTCATAATTAGAGAAATTGCTTCAGCTAAAAGAATAATGAAATATGTTGGTTATTTGAACATCACACTAATGGACAACTACCTGTACAGTACTTGGATACCTGGTCAAACTTTACATTGTCGAGTGGAAAGTGGTCTTCATCAATAATATACGTTAGTATATCAGTGAAGGCAAACGTATTGATAAGTGTGAGAGTTCTACAAAACTTTTTTAATACTGTTTAATTAATCATTTAAAAATGTACCCTTGGATTGTTAGATCCCTCCATCATGACGACCGGCTCTGCTTTGCACTAGTGATATCCAGTTCGTGAACGAATCTTTCTTTTGAACTGGTTCTTTTCAGTAAACGAGTTGAACCAGTTCACCAAATCGGACTGAATCATTTGAAACAGTTCGTGTCTCGAGTCAACACTGATGCACAAGTTACCCAATCATAACACATTCTCAGAAATGCCTGACTCTCCGACTCGAAACGAGCTGATAACCGAGAGTAATATGATCATGGAACTGGTATTATTTGCTTTTCCTAAATATTCTTTGCAATGAACTGCTCCAAGTAGTTCACAAATCGGACTCTTGAATGCTTTGGTCGCAACAGTTCTCAAGCCAGCAGTACACTGAACTGAGAATCACAGCTTTCGGAGGTGTCTGACATACTGAGAACTTATGAGTTGCTGATACTGAGCATGCGTAGGCTGTGTGATTAACCCTCATCCTGCCAACATATTTAACATACAAGGACTACCGACTGGGGTCCCTGGGGACCCCAAGAATAAACTATTGTAATAAACAACCATCATAGCAAAATGTTAAATTTTTTCTTCTTAAAACATCATTAGTTATGTCATTAATGTTATCTGAAAAAAAATGGAAAAAAAAGATTATTATTATTTTAGGAAAGTTACAGTTAATTTGCATATTGGCAAAATGAAAATATATACTTTTCTTTAATACAAATTGCAGATTTTATACCAAGTACAATCCACATTAGTACTTAAAAGCTTATTTACCATCCTTGGTGGAGTTTTCCTCACTCCCATGATGGTCATTTCTGCTCGGATTGGGGCTTGGAGCATGGCAGTATCAGCTCTCCTCTTCATGTGTGGCATGCCCAGGGCATGCCCCAGCTGTCTCAGGTAGATCCAGTGACGTTGGCCACATTCTGAAAACTTCCAATCTGGGAAGTTCCCCATCCAGATGATGAAGGCAGCGATGGCAGCAACATCCACCATGTTCATAAACAGCACCATCGGCCATCTGTTTATTTTTCCGCTGGTTGTGAACATTTTGGCTAGATGATCCAGATTATCCACACCACGTTTGGTTGCATTGTAGTGTAGTATGATCGCTGGTTTCTGCTTCTCGCATTCAACCTTCATGTCATGGTGCATGGAGGACAGCGCCAGTACTGCTTTTCCTTTTGCAGGTACATATGACACCATGGTAAGCTGCCCATGAAAGCCAAACCATGAACTTTCGATCTCTCTGTCACTGTTAGCCTTCATCTCCTCTGGGATATGTGGCTTGTTTGACTTGATAGTGCCAACATATGTCAGTCCATCTTCTAGTAAGGCTTCAGCTAATGGAATGGATGTAAAGAAATTGTCGGCTGTGACATTTCTGCCACTTTTTCACCAACGCTCCACAAGCTCTTTGACTACACGGGCCACTTGACATAATTTTCGTTGCTGTCCAGGTTGCCTGCAAAGTTATACCTCACCTTTGAGAGGGTTGCTGGTCTCTGCATCACAGTTCCACCAGTTCTTTATTCCATATTTGTCAGGCTTGAATTGTATGTACTGTCAGAAACTGCACTTGCCTCTGAAGCCAACAAGCTGCTCATCCACACACATGTATGTGTGCCTGGAATAAAGTATTTTGGGAGCTTATCTACAAACATGGTCCATATATCTCTGAAAGGGGCAAGCTTGTCTATTGCCATTTGCTCTCCCCTTGTTGCTTTTTTGTCGAACCTCATGTATCTCAGTATGTGTTGGAATCTTGCTCTGGACATAGTTGCAGTGAACACAGGTTTACAGCTAGTCTCTGACCAGAGGGACTCTACAAGCTCATGGTTATCTTTAGACACCCCTGCTATGATCAAAAGGCCAATGACTGCTTTTATTTCTGTGTCATATATTGCTTTCCATTGATCACTAATGTTGGTGGGATGACTCTCATTCCATTCCCTGATACTTCATTCAGCTTCTCTGTTAGTTTCACATTTGTGCTTTTTCCCACACTCACACCATGGCCTGATCATGCTCTGACTACATGTCAATCATATGCATGACACTAATTTACAGTCTTATCTTCTATAATAGAACATAAACATTTAATTTGATAGTCATAAAACATTTTATTATGAAATTATGTATTGTATTTCTGACTTTGAACATCATCTCACCTTAGGAAGAGCAGTATTTAGAGTCATCAACAGAGCACTTGAGGAAATCTGTGTCTGCTGCATCTGTGTCTGTCCCCTTCAAAATGACTGACAGAGCCCCCCAGGACCCCAATACATTGGTATTTTTAAAAAGCACTAATTAAAACAGAAACTGAAAACAATGATATGAAGTCATTAGGAACAAATTGATTGACAAAGTCATGAAAAATTGGAATGATAGAATAAAGCTCCTGTGAGATATGACATAAAGTACACCTCAGGGGTCTGCAGGTACCCCAGTCGGTAGGATGAGGGTTAAGGGTTGTTTCTGGTGTATTTTGCTGAACAGCAAAAAGTATAACAAATAAAACATACTGGAATTATATTTATGACTTGATTGTATGACGACCATCTTATCAATGTATGTTGATCTGGTTCTCAGCTCAACAGTATACTGACTCAGTCGTGAATCACGACAACTCTCGATAGAGTACACTGAACTGAGAACAGTCTCTTTCGGTTCTCAGCTCAACAGTACACTGTGTCAATCGTGACAGTTCTCAGTCAACAGTACACTGAACTGAGAATAGTCTCTTTCAGACATACTGAGAACTTATGAGCTGCTGATACTATGAACAAGCGTGTGCTGACGGCTTCCTTCTGGGGGACAAAATGAATGTTTCTAATGTATTTTGCTGAACAGTAGAAAATATAAAAAATAAAACATACTGGATATATGTTTATGATTTAATTGTATGCGACCATCTTATCAATGTATGATGATCTGGTCGCAGCAGTTCTCAGCTCAACAATACACAGACTCAAAGTAACAGCATACTGAACTGAACAAAGAACCGTTCTCATGTCCGAAGAACTGATGAGTGAGCTGCTGATGTGAGCATGCATGTCCTGAGGGTTTGACGAAATGTACGTTTCTTCAATAACAAATTAAATGTACTGGAAATATGCTAATGACTTTATTTTATTTTATTAAATAGCATTTAATCAAAGCATGCTAAAACCTCAGCTGATAAATGTAAATGAATTTTACTACGCATTGAGCGTAGGTATTGGGTGCTTTATGTGTAAAATATAGTAAACATATTCAAAACCTTATAAATATTGGTCAGTCATTTTCAATGGACAGGATTACTGAAGGAATTACTGATGACAAATAAACACCCTTATTAATGACTCAAAAGAAAAAGAGTAATAATCCGCAATATGTGCCCACTTATAGTTTTATTTGAGTGTTTAAGCGTGTATTCCATGACGCAGGGTTGATAGCGTTACATTCTAGTGAAATCATTACGCATTGACGTAAAAGAACTGAATAGTATTTTTTGAACCAGATTATTGAAACGAACCATCCGAAAGAACCAGTTTGCAGAAAGAATCGGACTTCCCATCGCTACTTTGCCCTAACAAAAAGGTACGGCTGGAAGAGGAGGACGGCCAAGATGGTGTCTGTGTAGTCAAATCTTTTCTGTCTCTTACAAAAAAATTTTTTTAACTATACTTATTTGAACTTCCCTGATTATACATGTTATTGACATTAATATCTTTATATTCTGAATGAATCTGTAGCGATATTAAGTCTGAGTTGAGAATTTGTATCTTATTTTTCACAAAACATGGTTTGCGACCAATTGAGCGCATTGACTGAAACCAGCCTTCACATGTTGCTGAGATGATACTCTTTAGCAACTCCAGACGATAAATGGAACAAGGAATGTCAGAAAGTGTGAAGCGTGTATATATGACTATGCTAAACCCATTCTCAAAGAGGAGTTACTGTAAGTATGGATTGTTTACCACTTTCAGGAACCCCCTCTCACAGCCCCCTTCTGAAAACGTGGCAGTATACATCTGAGCCCTCAAATACAGTTCTGCTGGAGGCGATCGAGAGGCTAGAGAAAAAGCAAGACGATTTCATGGAGAAGTTATTGGTAATCGAAAGGTCTATGGCATCCAACTCCACCTTGATCTCTGAACATACCGCTAAAGTTGAATCAGTTACCGATAAAACTGAGAGTGCTGTTGTGAAAACGGACAAATTGGGTGTTCAATTAGTCACTATGATCACCAAAAATAAACAGCTGTGGGAAAATGTGGATGAACTGGATGCATACAAAAGACGGTGGAACCTGAAAATGTTGGGCATTCCGGAGGAGGAAGGATAAAATGTGAAAATGTTTGCAATGGATGTTTTTTCTCGAGTCTCTGCAAGATTGAGAGATGTTCTTCAGTCCATTGATGTTAAACACAGACTTGGACCGAGAGCGTGAGGTGCGCATCCACGACGGATTCTGTGCAGTTTTTGTCACGCACTCATCGTGATCGCATCTGGTTTAACGCAAAGAACTCTGAAGTCCTCAAACAGAAAGGCATCATGATAACTGAAGATCTGACACAGCGGATGAGGGATGCACAGAACAAATTCAGGCCACTGGTAAGTCAAGCCAGGAGTGAAGGAAAACGAGCTGGGTTTAAGGGCTCTTTTGCCATCATTGATGGAAAGATCTACAATTTTATTTTCACTTGGTTCTACTCATTCTGGTGGAGTTCTAATTTTACTTTATCAGTATTTCAATGGAAATATCCTTGAGTCACACTTTTCTTCAGAGGGAAGATGGATAATAGCCGTTGTTCAGTCTGGGGACACTGTTGTTATTTTATGTAATATTTATGGCTTTAAACGCTCTAATTTGAACAGTATTCTTCTCCAAAGTTTGTCTACAAAACTTTCTGATTTAAATCTGAAATTTCCTTCAGCTGCATTTATTGTGGGAGGGGATTTTAATGAGGCCCCTGATATATGTTTAGACAGATTTCCCCCAAGACTCAGTGTTAACAGTCTTAACATAGTTATAAATGATTTTTGTAGCAGCCTTTCTTTGCAGGATGCTCATAGTTACATGGAATCAGTGTCTCCTTATTTACATCGTTCAAAGCAGACATCACAAAAACCTAGAATAGACCTTTGGCTTGTATCTGACTGGCTAGTTTCATTTTTTTTGGTTCCTGTACTATTTCTTTTGCTCCTCTAACTGACCATGCTTGCATCGACCTTGAAATATCTGAGGTTTATAGCAGTTCTTGGAGACAGCCAGGATACTGGAAACTGAATACAAAATACTTCATACTGTTTAGGTATTATGAACATTATTGACGTTTTTAAAACCAGATCAGATTCTGCAATCACAAAGTGGGAACTATTTAAATATGAGTGTCGGAAATTCTCTATACAGTTTGGTAAACAATTTTCTAAGGCAAGGGAGACAAGAAGCTCTGTGATTATAAAGGAAATAAATAACATTTTGTGTCTATCCTCTCCTAGTGAACAGGACAAGTAGAAATTGTATTCACTGAGGGAAAATCTTAATGTTCTTTATGTGGAGAAGGCCAAAGGTGCATTTATCAGATCAAGGGCAAAATTTTGAAAAGAATATTATTATAATATATATATTTTTTTTAATTTGGAAAAGAGATGAGGAGACTCAAAAAGGATTTCTACCCTTTATATTGATGGTAATTTGACATCTGATGAAAACAAAATCTTAAAGTTTGTATCTGATTTTTATCATCATCTTAATTTTTCCAATACATTTTTCTGTAAGGTGGAGTCATTCATTCCGACTGTAAGTGAAGACAGTCATGCTGTTTGTAAGGGTGAGATAACTGTGGAGGAATTGGACATTGTAATTACTAAGACCCCACTTAATAAGAGTCCGGGCCCTGACGGTTTGCCATTTGAATTTTATAGATCATATTAGGGGCAGTGGTGACTCAGTGGTTAAGGCTCTGGGTTACTGATCAGAAGGTAAATGTGAAAATCAACATAATTTATGATTTAATTGTATGCGACCATCTTACAGTAGTAGTAACAAGTAAAGTTTTTTGCTCACTACATGGTATATAACTAGTTGTTGGGTTTCTGTCAATGGAAGCCAAGCAAGCTGCCTTTGGCAGGGATCAAGAAGGACCAAGTTCTGTTCTGAAGCTCTTCCAAAATTGATCTACATGTCAAGTTCCATTGCCATTTATACTGTACAGCTTGGACCATTGTCAGACACATAGCTCTTGGTATGGACCATTATCAGACACATAGCTCTTTGTATGGACCATTGTCAGACACATAGCTCTTTGTAAAGCAAGTACCCAACACCTTTCATGGCCAAATCTAACAATAATGCTGATTTTCAAGGGTGCTATGTCATTTTTGGTTTTAAGCTGAGAGTGGTAGATTGGTTAACCCTCTGCTGCACAGTGTTCTCAACAAATTTAGTTAGCATATTCTTATAAATAATTTCAATCACTCAACATGCTTTAAAACATGTTCAAGAACAGTCAATATCTTGCATTATTTAGAGGTGGGACATCCTTTTATGAAACACAACCTTGGGACCACATATTTAACATATAAGTTGATGACACTATGGACAAAAACAATGCATTTGTGCTTGAATGTTTCAAGAGGCTTATTTGATAAGTTTTTGTAAAATTAGTGAAGTTAGAGACTTCTGAGGGTGAACATGATCAGCACCTGAAAGAGTGATCAAATCTACAACTCAGACTGACTGATGTGTTCTATAAGAGTTCTTAATGATTTTTAAACATTTAATGACTTTTTAATCTGTTATTTCTATATTCGCTGATTAAATCATTCATTTGGAAATTCAAAGAGTTTTCTCTGTGATTTACTCCCAGTGTTGCCCTATAAAAATGATTTTAAATGTCTCAGTGGTCCTAAATGGCCAACTAAGCAGCCTGCAATAAAACATTTTACCATGCATTGTGAGTTAAATTCTGTAACTAATTTACTGTATCTAAGTTGGGGCAGAATTTTACAGATGAGAAAAAAATACCCAACTGCTTCGTAGTTACATCTTTAAAGGACACAATAGTTCAATATACAATCTGTGTACTTTGTATCTATGCATATCTACCCACCCAGTATAATTCTCATGTTTAACTAATTTGTGCACTCAATATGTGCATTGTCACAGAGTGCTGCGCGTGCTCTGTTATGTCACAGCATCACCTGCCCTGCTTTCTGAACTGAACGTTGTTTATCCAATGATGGGATCAGATCGCGTGAGTGGTGGCGACGGTACAGATGCAACTGTAACCGTATTTTACACTCTCTTCACTTTAGCATCGTGATCAAAAAAGAAATCATCTTAGATTCGCTAGTAACGTTGCGTCCGCGCAGCTCCGTGCATGCTTTTGAAGCACACGGGCTATGCGTGCCATGCAGTAAACAGGGCGATCTGTAGAAATGTAGTGGCAATGTGGGAAAAGCACGCCAGCGTGAGGATAGATAAGAGAAAAAATCAGCTGGAGCGTTGAGTCTATCTGTGCTTTTTTTGAATAATCCAAGAAAGACTTCCACTGAAGTTGCATGAGGCTATTTTCTTCTCTGCAAGCGGGTAAGTAGGTTCACCTGTTATTCGCTTTAAAGTGATGCAGAGCATGTTCTCCTTTAACTTCTTTAATTTCAGAGACTGTGGACTCTTTAGACTGAAGTGTAGTTAGTTGGGTTTATGAAGTATTTAAAGTATTAAAAATGAAGTATTTCGTCAATTTTTGTTTTTCCTCGTCTTAAGGGTTTCACTATAGTAGCCTAATAAGCTAAGAGTTGTTTTTAATTTAATTTTATTGAACAATAGTCAACATAGTACACACGGTTCAAATAAGGTTTAACAATTGGTTTAAAGAGAAAGTGTACAATATTACAAAATGCTAGGGGGAAATAAACATCATTGCATGAATACCTTTAAGAGATTACAAGCCTTTACAATTTGAATAGCTTTTTGTTTTTTGAGGACAGGAGTGACTCAACATAAAGTACCATTTCCTTTTCAAAAACAATAACACATGGTTTGCTTTCCTGAGAATTTGGATTTATGAATGTGGAATTTGGCCATTAAAATAATAATAATAATAATAATAAATAGATTAAGAGCGATATAGATTTGTTTATCTTTCTGATTATCAGTGACACCAAACAAAACATGTTTCCATTGTAAAGTGAAGTTACCATCAATATATTCGACAACAAAATCAACAACATTTTTCCAAAATGGTACTGCATGTGGACAGTACCAAAATAAATGAATGTTGATTACAGAAGCAACCGTTTTTATCTAGATTCTGTTTAAATTTACTGAGATAGTGTTTAGAAGTGTATATTCTATGAATGAGTTTAAAAGAGACCTCTTTAACCTTGTTTCAGCATCAGGGATTTTAGTCTTCTAAAGAATACGAGAGGTGCTGTGTATTTGGAATGAATTTGTTTGGTATGGATGCTGACCATTATATGTATGTTATAATTATTCTCTTGTCTTATAGAGACGTTTCATAGATGTGTAGAATCAGTCATCGGTGTGTAATAATCACTAATGTATGTATTAATTAAATGAAGGCTATATATTTCTCTCTCTGTGATATACGTGACAGAGTAAAAGACATATTATACTAAAATGTGTGAATTATGGACAACGCATAACTTGAGCCATCAAGAATAATAATAAGAAAATGTTTATCTCTATGTATCCTTCAGTGGTCGATTACAATACGACACAAGTAGAGCAGTTTCGTGGAGATAAAATACAAAAGAATGCATATACCCAGTATTTCAAATACGCACCAAACTTTGAAGTTACCAGAGGGAAAATAACAACTACTTCTAACTTTTAGTTAGTCACTAATATAACCTGTCAAACAAAATTGCGTATAGGTTATGCCATACTGACAACACTAAATAATATAATATTTTAAAGAGAATCTAATATAAAATGTACTGTAGCTGTGCGTGTGCACGTTAAAAACATCCAGTATGTCACGGAAATTGACTACGTCATCGCGCTACAGTCCGCAGTGAGGACAGTCTCTAATAAGCACATAACATATTGGAATTTGTGGTAATGTCAAAAGGTCTATAATTGATGGTTCATCGTCTGTTTTTTAATGTTGAAGACAGCTATATCATTTCATAAATTCAAATAGGCTAATTTGTGGTAACTCACCTGTAGGTGTTATTACATTTTTGATGCAGAGAGAATACATTGTATAAACATATTTAGTAACACCAACAATTTCAGTAGTTCGCAAGTTAATGTAATCCTGCAATAAGGATAGTGTAAACATGTTTGGCTTGCTGTCCCTGGTGGAGGGCTCGAGGCTCGACCCGAGCTTGTTACCATGTGCTCTTAAAATGAGTTGAATATTTGTATAACCTAATACTGCCTAATAATGGAAGCTATTATTTGACACAATAATAGGTCCTTAGGATACAATTATGTACCCAAAATGAGTTTTAAAGTTTATTTAGAGGAAACAGTAAAGGTCACCTTGAGGGTACCATATTTTTTTGAGTGTTTAGTTGATTGAAGCTGTGGGTTGTTGTTTGTAGCTGTACGATGCAACTAGTTGCCCTTAGTCAGTTGTTCTCTCTTATTAGTGATTGCACCTGTTCACACACCTGAGATACCAAGATCCCATGAGATGTAAAGATTTGCTGTTAACCTCAGTGTTACACAAGCAGAGATGTATTATTAAATTCTTTCTTTCTTTCTTTCTCTCTCTCTCTCTCTCTCTCTCTCTCTCTCTCTCTCTCACTCTTTTGTTCAATTTCCAGTTCTCCTTCTGCACCGTCCTCTTGTTTTCACCATTTCAGATATAATCAAATCTGGCAAAAATTACACCACTGCATGTGAGTACTCTTGAGTTACTTGTTATCTCAAAAGCATTTGTAAATCCTGAATAATTAGGCAGGTTGTAGGTTAGCATGTTTTATGTATGGCATTAGATTATTAGCTGTTGTTCAGTTTAAAGGCATGTGGCTGCAGTTAAAGGGGAGAAAATCTCTACTTTGAAGTGGTTAACTGTTAACAAAGATGGCACTACTTTGAATAAGGTCTATTGTATCTGTGTGGATACATACCCTTTGAACTGAGATGATGTATTATGGCTTGAATGAAGATGCCACTGTGATAACTGATATGCAGAGTCTGTGGTCGTATGTGTGGCCCCTGGGTGGGACCTGGGCACATGGCCTTTTAAACATCAGGGTGGCTGTCGCTTTCGCACATCATGTTACCTCCTTTCTCTCACTTACTAATTCCTGCAGATGAGAACATCACCCTTCTTTGCAAAAAGGAGAAGGTCAGACCTGGAAGCTGCTTGGTGAACCGTTTAAGATGTTACTATAGGAAGGACTGTGGCAGGGAGTACATATTGATGAAACTGATTTGTTCAGGTAAGCGAATGGGCAGTCTTCATTTCACTTTTTAAAATGTATTCAAAGTGTTTGCTGAAGCTTTCTGAAATATCATCTTTCCAGTCTTTGAATTTTTCACCCATGTGTATTTCCCTATTAACACTTTACTGGTGTTTCATACTTTCAAGACACATCTCTACAAGTAACAGACCACAATTATATGAACATTTGCACAATAGTTGGTTTACAGACTTGTTTGTTGATGCCAGTTTTATCCTGAGGAATAAACAAATAAACTGAATGGTAGGCAGCTAGTTGGGGGTCAAGACAGAAACCATGGCAATGTGCCTCTAAGTTGTGATTAGACTGGGCTATCTTGAAACTGAGTTGATGAAGCAGTGTTGTTTTAAAGTGAGCAGTTTTGTCTCCTCATATTGTCTGGAAGGTTGAATGAGCCTATAGTCATCGCACAAACAAACCATAAAGCGTGTAAATTACTACTCTGAGGGCCAGAGATCTAAGAAAGATTTTAAATGTGTTTTCACACACATATCTGTCTAAGAGCGATACCATTACATGTCCTTGCTGAATAATGTAAAGACAGGTCACCTTGCAGCAAGGATCATTCTCTATAAACTAGAGCAAATGATCCCAATAAAAATGAGTATGGCTATTCCATTCAATGTAAAATGGATGGATCCTGAATGTTAATATATGCCCAAGGGGCCCAGATTGGATAAGAACATCTTGCAGGGACAGTACTTCTATTTTAAATCAGAATCTCATCTTTTGTTATTGCAATAATAATATGACCACCATTGTGAAACCTAAGGCAATGTGTGTGATTATGTTACTGTTCTTTCACTGACATATAATCTTGTAAGTGGCCACTGTCCCCTTTTAAACACTTTTGAAAGGAACAGCCAGTGCCCTCAGCCATGGTGCGTTTACCACATCTGCTAATTTGTCCTGACCTTTCGCTAAACTGTTTGCAGACAGAGAAAATTGTATGCACTTACATCAATGATATCACAATAGGACTTAACACATGGCTAAGTAATGTGGCAGAGTGTGGAGAAAGGAGGAGGGATAAAAGTGCTAGCGAGTGGGTAGTCATGACGCTAATGCTAATATTTTAGGGAATTAAGAGGAATGAGCCGCCCCTCCGGCTCGTCATCATCAGCCAGGCTCACGACGGGAGTTGGGCAGGAGAGCGAGAAGAGGTGCATAATTAATGAGCCTCGTTCTGTCAGTGGTGAATGAAGCACACCTCGCGCCATGGACCCTAGAGGGGAGCGTGAGCGGCCGACGGACCCAGCTCATGCCTGGGCCATTCTATGGACACTACCCCGCCCTTCACGAAGCCCCGTCTCACCACGAGGATGCCAAATTTCCCCTTTATTATGAACACTATTCCCCCTTGGATACTTTATTACCCCTTTTATGGACTTGTTATTTTTATTATTATTTCCAATAAATGCCTCTCCAAGGCTTGACGCTACACCCACTGTGTCTGTCTCTTGCTCACTCTGCCACAAAAACAAAAACAAATAACAAAACAACAGCATCAGAAGTTCAGCCCTGCAGCTTCAGTGCAGACATATGCATTCTGGTGAGCAGAATATTTAACTGGAAATGCTGAAGCGACAGCCATGAATACGATTGCAAATACACAGACGGCAAATGGAACAAGCAGACTAGAGGAAGGCAGCAGTCGGCCAGCGAAGCACGATACAAGCCTTGCACGAACAACTGCTTTAATGCGGAAGTGTCCGATACCAGAAAGGGGGCGGTCATTAGATCGTGACGTGTGTCTAGGTAGCATGTAGCCACCCAAATAAACCCCATGAATGCACGCTGATAGGCTACCAAAACCCACCTAATACTGAGGTGGTGTGATACAATAAAACAGACAGAAGCGCTGTTCTTGTAGACACTGTATGATGCAGGTCTCAGAGTTAAAATATGGTGCATAAAAGGCAAGGTCACCATTATACATAATATGACAGAAATGATAAAACAAGGGGAATAATAAAAGACGGCATTCTATCTCACTACAGTAACATTGCACTTTGTTTAACCTCACCATTTGTCATGTCAGTACACTGACTTTGGAAATTGTAGGTTACGTAATGATAGATACTGTAGGTGTAGGTTGGCAATGGATATTTGTATAGATAGGGAATGATGCTCTGTGAAAAACACTGTACTGCAATAGGTAATTAATTTAAGGGATAGTTCACCCAAAGACGTAAATTCTGTCATCATTTACTTACCCTCGTATTGTACATAGGCCTGTGTGACTTTCTTTGTTCTAAGGAACATAAAAGGAGATGTTAGGCATAATATATATATATATATATAGAGAGAGAGAGAGAGAGAGAGATAGATAGATAGATATAATGCATATGTTAATGTGTATATATATATATATATACACACTACTGGTCAAAAGTTTTTAAACACTTGACTGAAATGTTTCTCATGATCTTAAAAATCTTTTGATCTGAAAGCGTATGCTTAAATGTTTGAAATTAGTTTTGTAGTATATAATTGTGCCATTAATTTATTTCATTATAAATCTAAAATGTAATAAAAAAAAAAGTTTTTGAAATTGATGACTTGGACCAAATAATAAAGAAAAGCAGCCAATAAGTGCCCAGCATATAGATGGGAACTCCTTCAATACTGTTTAAAAAGCATCCCAGGGTGATACCTCAAGAAGTTGGTTGAGAAAATGTCAAGAGTACATATCTGAAAATTCTAGGCAAAGGGTGACTACTTTGAAGATGCTAAAATATAACACAGTTTTGATTTATTTTGGATTTTGTTTAGTCACAACATAATTCCCATAGTTCCATTTGTTATTCCATAGTTTTATTTACTTTACTATTATTCTAAAATGTGAAAAAAAATTATAATAAAGAATAAGTGTTTCAAAACTTTTGACCGGTAGTGTATATATATTTATTATTATTATTATTATTATTATTCATCTGCAGTATTATCAGAATATTTCAAAATAAATTATCATGAGGCAGCGGTATGTGGTACCTGAAGAGTTAATCACTTTCTTAAAATATTGTGTCCTGCTGCTTTCCCCAGATATTACTGTAAATCTCATGTATAATGCATGCAGAAGCTTGATGATTGCATGTTTAACTGCACATATTTGAACTATGTTTATAGGCCAGATGAGTGATGCTTGGCCTGAAGCTTTCAAAAAACGTTCACACAAATTAGTGCTCACTATTCCCTCCCCTCAATTCATCATGACAATTCATACTGATATAGTGCTCATCTGTTCAACACTATAAATGTCACGGTAGCCCTGTGGTTCCAATAGTTAGCTTTTTTCTTAGATCCTCTTGCTTCCAGTGCAGCTGAGGAAAAGAGCAAGAATTAAATAATAAAGACTGGTAAAAGGTTAGATTGTTTCGTGATTCCTTTGATGGGAATGGTGACTCTGTGCATGAGTGCCCTGTATACTTACGTGTGCTGAAGCTAACACTGTTGTTACTTTGAAGACTCGTTCTAACCCACAAAACTTACTTTCAATGGTGTAACCTAATTTGTCTGGTTGATTTAGTCATGTTCAATAAAAATTTTGACTTGAATAAAACCAGTTAATTTAGATGTTACCACAACAAGCACATTTTTTGGTTACCTGTCAAAGCATTTTTACAGTGTAACAAAATTTAAACGAGGTGGTTTTTATTTGAAAGAAATCTAGCACATTTCAAGCAATTAGAAAAAAAAAAAAAAAAAGTATATTTTAGCATCTAGCATCATTTGTTTACAGATGCCACTTGCTCTGAAAAAAGTTATCCCAAAAATGTGTTGTATGTGTTAACATTTAAATTTAAGGGTTTTCTTCAAGTAAAAAATATTATTTAGCATCACTGAATATTTTAAGGGTCAGTGTAAAGGGGTTATAAGGGAAAGGAGGAGGCGAGAACCGGCTTGACAATATAAATAAAGTTTAATGATAAACTTAAACAAAAACACATGTTGAGCCTCATGTATTCAGATAGAAGACAAAGGCAGGCCTAACAGTCATAAAAAACATTCCTCAAGCCCCCTCCTTCTAAGTCAGATGTTGTACTGATAAAAATTGCGCCAAAATCAAACAAAGGGAGTCCAAAACAGACTACAAATCCATGAAGCCTTGCCCACTAAAGGATCGAGCACTCAACTCCTATTGGATGAGGCACACAACAGAACGTCCCTCAAACATGACATCATCAGGACTTCAAATAATTCTGAAATGCTTCCAAAGTTGCTTCCGGCTACTTCGTTCACCGAATACGGACGTAGCTTTTTGCTGCTCTCCGGTGTAACCTCGTGGCATAAGGAAGTAATGTCCGACTTGAAACTGTAGCCATACAATCTCCATCTCGCTGGACGAGTTGAGATTACTCTGTGTTCAACCAAACACTCTAACGGATCCGAAGGAGACCGCCGAGCAATTCGCATCTTCATCCGTTGGCCTACAGAAGTGAAGAGATTAAAGATTTCTCTTCCATCTTCAATCAAGTCGACATTTCTGAGTTCTCCGCCAGCCCGCCGAGAATCAACAGCCGTACCGCCCTCTGAGAATCAACAGCCGTACCGGCCGCCGACAGCGCGAGGAAACGGCTCTAGTCATCACACGAGCCTCAAGAAACCGGGTCAAAGTTAAAGGACGGAGGAAAACACATTCTACCTGTGTCCTCATGCGATACAAGCAAGAGGTTTACGTCTGGGCAGAGATAGAATATTATAGCGTGTTATTCTTGTGTTTCAAGGTTTTTGCTTGTACAGTTTACGGACCGCCATGTCCGCTAATTATTAATACTCAGGGTATTAATTATCACAAATTTGTTTTGCTGTATTGTAGTCCAACCAAATTGGACTGTTGTGCATTTTCGCCATCACGGGTGAGACAGCAACTGAGTTCATCCATTAAAGAGTCAAATAACAAGGGACTTTTACGAGCCCCGCTCGTAAAACCGCGTCTCTGAGTGATGAACACGGCTGCTTCATCTCCAGCTATAGCGAAATCAGCTTTCGGGCTGTCACTTAATCATCTCTCTCTCTCTCTCTCTCTCACTAACCACACTGACACAAACACACACACTGTCACACACACACCTTGTGTTATAGGATTATTTTTATTTCCATATCTAATCATATCACTGTTTAGTTTGTAGTTGTAAGTTGGAAGTTTATTGACTGCATTGTATTAATTATTAATTGATATTACTGCATAAATAAACTTTGTTTATATTACAAAGAGAAGTGTTTTGGTTTGTTTTGCATACGCCTGTGTCGTGCTGATGGGATGTCAGTGCTCGGATTCAAACCTTCATTCATTGTTTTTTTTATTCGAAAATCGATATTCTTCGGATGTCGATTTTCCTAAGAAAACAATCTAATATTGAGACTGTTTTACTATCTGGTTATTAGTCCCTGATTTCAGGGTGGTGCCCCGTCAATGTTAATCTTTATTAATATTCTATTGATTTTTGATAATTGATAATTATCTTTGATTGAATTAGAATGATCAATAAGCTAGTGTTAATTTTAATGTTTCATCGATGTTAACAATTGATAAGTGTTGATTTTAAAGGATTAAAAAAAAAGCTAACATTGATTCTCATCAATGTTCTATTGATTTTAATAATTAATAATTATCTTTGATAATTATTAATTATTGCTAATAACCAAACTTGCTCCTAAACGTAGCACACTACATTTACTGGAGTCCTATATGAGGTTTTAATGAGTTAGATCCAATTAATTAATTTAAATATTGATTAATAACTACAGAAATAATTATTAATTATTTCTGATAGTAACACTGATCTAAACAACCAGTAAAGCCCTACACACACAAACATAAACACATACAGGGCAGCTGCCTGTAGTTCTCTCTCTCTCTCGAACTGCCATCTCCGGTCGCATTTATCCCTCGCTCGCCTCATCAGGCCGATTGGGGTCCGGGCGTGCATCATTCTGGCCCGGCCCTGCCCTCCTCCTACAGTCAGATAAGAGAGAAAAAGCCTAGCCCCTTAAAGGAATCGTTAACCCAAAAATGAAAATTCTCTCATCATTTACTTTCTTTCATCTGCTGAACTCAAATGAAGATTTTTAGAAGAATTTTTCTGCTCTTTCGTCCATACAAGGCAAGTGAATGGGTGCCAAAATTTGAAGTTCCAAAAATCACACGTCAGCATAAAAGTAATCCATATGACTCCAGTGGTTAAATCAGTGTCTTCAGAAGCGATATGATAGGTGTGGGTGAGAAACAAAAAATATTTATGTCCTTTTTTACTATAAATTCGCCTCACTGCCCAGTCAATCTCCACTTTAAAGGTGCACTCAGTAATTCTTTCCCCATTAAAAAAGTTTTTCACCAGGAGTGGTGGTGGTGTAGTGGACTAAAACACTGAATTGGTAAGCGGAAGGTTGTTGGTTCAATCCCCACAGCCACCACCATTGTGTCCTTGAGCAAGGCACTTAAATCCAGGTTGCTCCAGGGGGATTGTTCCTGTAATCAGGGCACTGTAAGTCACTTTGGATAAAAGCGTCTGCCAAATGCATAAATGTACTCCTAAAGAAAAGAATTATAATTTTGTAACACCCATTCACTTGCATTGAATGAACCTACAGAGTTGAAATATTCTTCTGAAAATCATAATTTGTGTTCTGCAGAAGAAATAAAGTCATACACAAATGGTGTGGCATGAGGGTGAGTAAATGATGAGAGAATTTTAATTTTTGGGTGAACTAACCCTCTAAGGTAACAGGTTACCGCTTTATATGGTGTGGTATGAGGTTTTGGATCTAATGCAATTACATTGACACATTTTTAAGGGAGACTTAAGTGTCCAAATAATTTTTGAGGCCACTGTACATGTAAAAAGTGTGTTACCCTGTCAATATTGCAGCTGTAATTTGACCAATTAAAAAGTTAGTAATGTGTAGTCAATTGCCTGCTGCTCTGCCATTTCCTTCCTGTTGTGACCTTCATCAGGTGCTGTCTCAGCTTGTTAGACCTTTGTATTGAAGTCTGGCTTTAGCCCACTGGGGATACCCCTGCTGTGCTTGTGGAATAGCACACCCTTCATACCACATCCTGCATCATTGGCACAAACAGCATCCACCATTTTTGCAGCCCAGTTTTAAACACTCACCCTCCTACAGTAATCCCAGAGGGAAGCTACAAGAATCAGCAGAGAAGACAAGGAGAAAGCGAGATTCAAAGTGGTGGAAAATTATGCCTTTGTTGTAGCATCAGCCCTTTTTTAATCATGCGTGGTTGCTTCCCTTCCTGTCAGAAGGGTTTGCATGGTGTTGTATGCAGGCTAAATGATCTGTCTTCAAACTTGGTGCCCTCTTGTATTGACTTTCATGGCTACTTTCAAGTTGATGCAAATCCCAGGTGTAGAGAGGGGCTTTGTTTTGTTTGATTCGAGCGCATTAGCATTCTAATTACAGAGTGAGAACGGAGCCCTCTACCACTGCTGCTCTCATAAACGGTTCCAGTTAGATGAGCGACGGGCTACTCTGGGTTTCCGGTTATCAGAATGAGCATTATTACCGCCCTCCCTGAGGAAGAGCACCCATGCTGACATACATCCTTGAGTTGGTTGTGCTTTTTCACAGCTGTCTGTGTCACTGGTTAAGAGTATTGGTCCATCACTGCTCTTCCATCTGATTACAAGGTGCAGTCTTTCAAGATAATTTACACTAAGATAAATTTAAGAAAATTATCAGTGAGACATCTACAGAGATACAGAGTTTCACATGGTTCCCATAGTCATGTTCAACCTGGATATATCAGGGAATTTTAGAACTGTGATTTCTAGGCCTGGGAAAGTCATGGACGGTGATAATTTTTTAAAATTTACTGTATATAAAAGTCATGGACATTTTTTAAATGAATATAGCTATATTTTTCTTGTTATGCTCTCATCTTAAATATTTTATTGGCTAAATATTGCTCTCATGTAGAGTGAAACTTGCTCACAACCATAGGCTATTGATGTCTGATTGAGTTGTTCTTTTGTGTCGTGAATTGGTCAAAATGGTTTGCCAAGTGTGAATACAAAAATATTTTTCCTTTAATCACAGATGACTAAAATGGCCATATTAAAATGTCATTTGAAAAGGACCAAGGAATTTCATTGGTCAAAAAGTGTGGGAAGTGGGAACCCTGGTTTCATATCACCTGCTTATTCTCTTTCTATACCCAGCAATCTCAAAGCTTGTAAAAATTATATGATCTTGCTCCCTTTTTTCTGTCTGAGATGTAATATGATATGAGACAAACTTTTTATCTGTGGAGATTGTTCTCCTTGTAAATTGAATACTTGGCCTGTGGAAAATGAGACTCAGAGGCTTTATTCTAAATGTGCATGTGGTTTGCCCATATGACTATATTTTCCAGCTCCAGCCAGCAGGCATAACCAACCATTTTCTGCATGCATATTGAAAAATTTATGCAAGATTGCACCCTTATGCAAGCATGAATTTCACTCTTCAAAAGAAGCAACCTTGCATGAGCTATGAAGATGAGTGAGGTGAGAGAAGTGGGATTTAGCATAATGGTAATGTTTATGAGGTTTTTGCTATTGCTGCTGGATTGTTAGATTGTAATTGCTGTTAGAATCCCTCTACTCCTTCAGAACTAAATCTATTCTCATTTCAGTTCACAAAGTTGGCACAGAACTTTGGGATGCATCAATGTAAGAAATTCCAGATACCAACAGCTAATATTATTTTTATGTTGTGGCTGAAAAACTGATATGATGGCCAATAACACAATTTATACTATAAACCAGGGCAGGTGGTACCCTCCTAGGGGGTTGGTGCCCTACAAAATCTGTGCTAAACGAAGTATACGAAGTGCTATACAAAGTCCTTTTATACTTCTTATATTGGCCTATTCAGACCAATGCCGATTATGTAAAAACCTGCTAATATTTGCCAATACAAACAGGGTCACCAGTATATTGTGCATCCAAGTTAAATGTAATTGTTTAGAATTGTTCATGTAAGGAATAATTGACGACGGACCGTTGAATTGTTGAAAAATAATGCACACCCGAGGTGGCAATGCAGTCACGACATGCAGCGGAGTGACCATTGCACCTTGGGTGTGCATTATTTTTCAACAATTCAACGGGCCGGAGTCAATTATTCCGCTTATACCATGGTTACCACACCTTAAGACATCGTTCAGGGTTTTATCTCAAGACATCATGCTCTTGTGAGTGGAACTACTTTCTTCCGCCACATATTCAGCGTCTTGCTTTAATACAGTCGGAACCTTCGTTGCTAATTCGAAAACGTCACGTTAGAATTAGCAACGGAGACTTGTGCTGCTTTACTCAAGGACTTACTGGAGTAATAAGTTAGTGCGTTTGTGCGTGTGTGTGAGAGAGTTTGCGTTTGAGGGATCGAAAGAGAGAAACTCAGAAAATGAGAGAGATCGCTTCTGGGATTACCTTTTTTTGTTGCAGCTCTCGTCAGAAGTAACATCGCTTCAAAATCGGCATATTCCCGTGTAAAGGGGGTTCAGTGGAAAGGAGGAGGCGAGAACCGGCTTGACAACTTAAATAATAATTTAATAAACAACTTAAAAACACACAACCATAAAAACACAGTACAGCTGCCTGTAATTCTCTCTCTCTCTCTCGAACTGTCGTCCCCGGCCGCCTTTATCCCTCGCGCGCCCCATCAGGCTGATTGGGGACCGGGCGTGCGTGATTCCAGCCCGGCCCCGCCCTCCTCGGCTCTACATCCCGTTATAAACCGTAACAAGTTTTTTTCATCCCCACTGAGATGCAGGAGTGCGCTGACATGATGACTCTGTTTTTCTCTCACCATATGTTTGGGCCTTAAGTGTGTGCGTTACACATATAATGTGTGTCCACGAGTGTGGGAGTGTGTGTGAGAGAGGGGGGAGCGCGAGGGTTTTTACCACAGATATCTCAGATCATATAGAAACTGTTGTATTGATCAAGTGTATCTTGCTCTGATACAGCTCAAGCCTTCGTTGCTAATACGAAAACGTCATGTTAGAACCAGCAACGGAGGCTTGCGCTGCTTCTCTCTCTCGCCCTCTCTCTCTCTCTCTCTCTCTCTCTCTCTCTCTCTCTCTCTCTCTCTGTGTGTGTGTGTGTGTGTGTGTGTGTGTGTGTGTGTGTGTAAGTGAAACGGGGGGGTGGTGCTTTCCACTACAGCTATGTGAGGCTGATTAGGGCGAAATATATTGAAACATTAAAAGTTATTTCGGATAATATAAATTGTTGTATTGATCAAGTCATGGAGGTGTGGCTCTATTTGTCGGTTGCGACTGGAGTCTCAGTGTGCGCGCGCACGTGTGTGTGTAATAACTGAAATAATTTGGCGAAGTGATACGGAACTGTTATGCGGTCAAGACCTGGAACTGCTTTATAGCCATGCGTTTACTTGAAAAATAATTGCACACCTTAGAATGTCTGTCAACCAATCAGAATCAAGCATTCAACAGACCCATGGTATAAATAACTTGAAATATCAGGATTTATGTAATTTATACAGTTTATCAGATAAAAAGGGAGTAAAAAGGGGAAAAATAAAATTACTAGGTTGCTTTTTATATAGCAAATGTAATGGCCCCAATTTTTTGCTCTATGAATGAGCACTTATAGCATCTCTTTAAAAGGGTCATGACATACTCTTGTTTTTATAATTTTATTATCTTCCCTGAGGTCCACTTATAATGTTAGTATAGTTTTTTTGCACCAAAAACAGTCATAATTTAGTCATATATAATAATTTTCCACCCTGTCTTTGGCTTTCTATCTGAAAAGCTTTTTGTTTTAAGCTCTCTAGCCCTTTAAGACTTCAATGTAAATGCCCACTGTTCTGATTGCAGCCCTTCCAAAACAGCCATATTTGAAATGCAATCCAAAGAAAATGAACAAACTCATTATAAAACTACATTTCAGGAATAACACATAACGTACACCCTGAATATATTAAACTGTTTACTCAAGCAGCACCATAAAATATCAAACAGTCATGACAAATGTAATATTCATGAATGAAATTGTTTACTTACGTTTTTGCGGTCCAATAGTGTTTTAACTGTCCCATCTTTCAGTACAGTTCCTTTGCAAAGCTTGAATCATATTGTGACTGGTTCACAAGCAATCCACTCTGATCTGAGCAACAAACATTCAATCCACACTGAAGTGTTTGAATACACAAATATAATACAATACTCTATGATGTTGGGGTGCTTCAACAGGGATGAATCTCCCATGACAGGCCCTCTCTCTTCTTCACCTGTGATTAACTGTGAGCACCAGTGGGTTTTGCAATGACAAAAAAAAGGCGTTGATGTCTTGCTGAAGAGGCAGTCATATGCAGATGTATTTGGTCCTTGTGATGTCACAAGTTCCATAAATTCCAAACGGCCCATTTCTGGAGCCTGGTTTAAATAAATGCTATTTTTCTATTAAGGAGGAAGTTTTCAGTACTAAAAATTACAGTATGTTTTTATAGTACAATGACCTCTTATATGTTAAAAGATCAAGGAAAATGTGATTCCTCATGTCATGACCTCTTTAATAGCTGCAGTTCCAGTATTCAACATTACTCAACAGCAGCACAATGAAGCCAACCTGCTGTGCTTTCCAACTGTGCCTGGAAGTCCATATTAACCCATGGAGCAGAATCATTGTCCCTGATTTTAGGTCATCAAGAGGGAGATTGGTGGATTCTTGTTGATTGAGTCAGGCACACAAAAGTGGTTCATGGGTGCCACTTAAACTAGATTATGCCGCTAGACTGGTCCCTGATCCCATGGGCTCAGTCTTCCAAACATGACAGTGAAGTGGGATCAAAACAGCCAAATCCTGTGGAAATGGGTTCCGCTATTGCATCCCCTGACCCACTAAAACCCTCAAGGTCTAGATAATATGGGTCTCTGGCATTAATCCCCCCTTAGTTTAGTTTGCTTGGTATATATGGTATCCACAGCACCCAGGTTTATTGCCTCTGTGCCCTTTAATCTGGGTTAAATGACATGGGAATGGTGTCTTTAAATGACTGCCCTTCCATAACATGAAACTGGATTAGAGAAGAGAATGCAGGGAAGCACTGTTATTTCCTTTTGAAACACAACTTCTGTTAGTCATTCACCCATGTCTGAAATAAGAATTCTCAATTTGAGGTGAGTAGTGCAGGATTTACACATGCACTTATGTTTTACTGGAAGAGCCTTTGAACTTATTTTAACATGCTCTAAGATTAGAATATGCAACATATTCAGGAGACTGGGGCTAGTTGTCACACTTTGGCCACATCCACACAAATAAATTTTTGTTGGAAAAATCTGGAAAGCATTGGCGTTAGGAATCTGAAAACAATGTATCCAGTAATGGAGAGCGTTTTCGAAATGCTCAGTTTTTGGTGCAGGACAACGCCATTCTAGTGTTGATGACACTAGATGTGTTTTCTAACAGAAAGATATTAGTGTGGATGTGGCAAGTGTTATTGCTAAAGAACAACAACAACAAAAAAAAAAACAGTTCATTGAACACATATTGACCTATAGTGACTGTTTGATGACAGTATTCGACTAAGTCATCAAACACTCCCCCGAAGATGTTGCTGGGTCTGGCCTATGTATTTGTAACCAGAAGTAATTGAGCTCAAAATATTGGTTGAATATTTATCTAAATGTGACACGACACTTGTCCAGGTAGTAAGGAGGAAGCAGGAGCAGGATAAACAATCCACGTAAGGTTTTATGCACTTGTTTCTATCACTCAGTTTAACACACATGGTTTGCTTTTCAGCAGGGCACACACACACTCAAGTCGGTCTTTGTCCCTTCCGGCAGTCTGGACTGCCCTTATATCTCTCTCCAGCTCTCACTGCAACACAAAACAGCTGTTAGAGATAATTTCCCACAGGTGTCAATCCTTACCGCACTTTCTCTCCTGGCCTCGCTCTCCACAGAACGTCGCTCGACCACGCCCCCATCTCCACATACCCTACCGCCCGACTCAGTCATCTGTCACCTGGCTGTCTAGTGCAGTCAAAACAACCTTGAGCTGAACATGCTCAAAATGGTGGAGATCATTGTGGACTTTAGGAGAAACTGACCCCTCTCACCATTCTAAACAGCACTGTGGCAGCAGTGGAGTCATTCAGGTTTCTGGGCACTACCATCTCACAGGACCTGAAGTGGGAGACCCACATTGACTCTAAGTGACATTGTGAAAAAGGCCCAGCAGAGGTTGTACTTCCTTCACCAGCTGAGGAAATTCAACTTGCCACAGGCGCTGCTGATACAGTTTTACTCAGCAGTCATTGAGTCTGTCCTCTGCACTTCAATAACTGTCTGGTTTGGTTCAGCTATGAAATCAGACATCAGAAGACTACAAAGGACAGTTCGGACTGCTGAGAGGATTATTGGTTGCCCCCTGCCCCCCCTTCAAGAACTATACACTTCCAGAGTGAGGAAAAAGGCTGGAAAAATCACTCTGGACCCCACTCACCCTGCCCACTAGCTTTTTGAACTGTTGCCTTCTGGCCGACGCTTCAGAGCTCTGAGCACCAGAACCGTCAGTCACAGGAACAGTTTTTTCCCTCAGGCTATCCATCTCATGAACCGTTAAATTGCCCCATTGAGCAATAACTATTGCCCCATTGAGCAATAACTATGTGCAATACACAGTTTAGTATTTCTTATATTTATCCAACACATCCAACCTCTTCTGCCATTTCATTCCTCTGAAAAAACAAAAAAACAAAAAAAAACATTTGCACTGTACATATCAGATTTGTAAATGCACTGTACATAACAGATTGTATTAGATTTGCACTATCCATGTGTATATGTGTATGTATGTATGTGTGTGTCTGTACGTATGTGTATAATTAGTTTTATTTTTTATTATTATCTAAGTCTTGCTGCTGTTTTTGTATTGTTTTTGTATTGTTGTACACTGGAATCTCCTGTCACCAAGACAAATTCCTTGTATGTGTAAGCATACTTGGCAATAAAGCTGATTCTGATTCTGATTCTGAATCCATCAAGGCTTGGTATGTACCCCCTTAATACTCACAGGTATCCGGTACGTCACTGCTCGATTGGAGGCTATCTGTGGCACGTCGGGGATCCAGACCAATGTCTCCCCCTCCATGGCAGGGCATCGGTCCTGGAACTGCCCAGGTTCCCCGCAGCTCCAGCAGACTGGCCCAGACTTCATGCCCACACCCGTGGAAGCGGATTCACCAGCATGTGTGTGACAGCGTAGAGAGATGGGGGAACCGGCTTTGGGGTCATAATTCCCTGTTTCAGGGGAATAGGAACAGAACGGGTTGAGGAAGGAGAGGGAGAGAGAGAGAGAGAGACAGAAGGGCTCGCCAGCCCTCAGATATGCCGCCATATGGTCCTCAGTCAGCTGGACCGCCTCATCCAGCGATGCCGGTCGGTGGCACTGGGCCCACTCTGCTGTTCCTTTCAGTAGCCGGGCAATGAACTGTTCCAGTAACACCAGATCGAGCACCTCCTCTGCGTCTCGTTCTTCAGCCAGCAGCCACCTTTGGCAGGTGTCACAGAGCTGTTGGGAGAATGCGAACGGGCGGCCATGCTCGCCAGGCGGCAGTGAGTGGAAATGTTGGCAGTGCTGTTCAGGACTCTGGCTGACCTGTTACAACATGGCTCGTTTCAAGTCCGGATACCCCACTATGTTGGCGAATGGGAGTTGTTGGGCTGCCAGTTGAGCTTCTCCCAACAGCAGCGGCAGCAGCTGACCCACACCCTGGGATTCTGGCTATCCCGATGCTTCCTCTGCACGCTCAAATAACTCCACGAACGCCTCCGGGTCATCCTCTGGTCCCATCTTCACGTGCGTGAAGTGTGATATGGCGGGGGCGGTGGCCGGGGTCGCGTCGGTAGAATCCCCATAGTACCTGTTGATCGTCCACTTGAGCTTGTAGGAGGGTCTGGAAGTGCTGCTTCTGTTCCTGCCGCAGCTCAAGCAGAGCCTGAGGTTGAGTTTGGTGGATGCTGGTGAGGGTCATGATAAGTTCGGTGAAGGGCGAGGACTCCATGACGACGTATCTTCCTCCCAATGCCGAGTTTCGGCACCAGTGTCCCGTCGCTGGTCCAGGTAGGATGGAGGAACACACACACTCAGGTCGGTCTCTCTCCCTTCCGGCGGTCTGGACTGCCCTTATATCTCTCTCCAGCTCTCACTGCAACACAAAACAGCTGTTAGAGATCATTTCCCACAGGTGTCAGTCCTTACCGCTCTTCCTCTCCTGGCCTCGCTCTCCACAGAACGTCGCTCGACCACACCCCCATCTCCACACTAAAATGTTATTTGTTTCTTAGGTTCAAAGACTGGCATGGTAAAACCCTCCATTGAAAATGTGCTGTATACTGTTTTATTATAGATTTAGTTTTGCTGTTCTCTTTCTTAGCTCACTCAATTAACCATGTTTAAAAAATACGAGAAATACAAATAGTTAAATATGCTTCTTATAAAATTATTGCTTTTGTATTTATTCATTCAATCATTTTATGCATTCATTGCATATCATATCCATCTCTGCTCTTTATTTATTTTTCATAGCTTTGTTAGACTCGTTTATACCCACTGCGAGTATTTACTCCGGACTTTAGAAACGAGACCCAGCCAAGTTTTGTTTTACCTTGAATGTGACTGTCTACTTGAAAATAAATGTAATAAATGAGACGTGGTGAAACGCTTAATATCGGAGTATTCAATAAAAATAAAAATAAATTACAAAAAAGCATAAACACAGGATAAGAAAGTAATTTTGCATGCTAATGCTAACTGTCCAGAGTCCTGACTGCTTAATGTAAACAAAGTACAGAATGCTAGTGTTGTAAGTTCTTGTAAGCTTCAATTAATTGTCATTCAGTATTTATACATTTATACATATATATTTTTAAGTGTACAAGAGATCAAAATATTTTACTAATGAGCCAAGATGGCAAAAGTGGAACATTTTCAAATGGGAGAAACAGCCGTTAGCCTGCCATTTTTACTGTGGCCTTTAGCTGGCTGTCAGTCTATATTACTTCACTAATGTAACAATGGGAAATATATCCTCAATAATCCACTGTAAAAACGTGATCAGAATACACTCAGCTGGAAGGTTTTTTATTATTATTTATTTATCCTGGCTTACTACATAACCCTTCTTAGTAAGCTCTCCAATGTTTGTCTTTCTTCAACCGATGGTCAGATTATAGCTACTGCTTTACATTTAAAAATCAAAACAACTGTCAAGATTATATAGTATTTAAACTATGTGGTTTATATCAAACTCGAAATACTACACCATACTTTATAAGGTATTTAGTCATACTCTTTCTCCCACTGTACCGGCGGATGAGCTGTGTGATTTGATCTGGTGTCTCCCACAATATGGCAACTACGCGTGTTGTGACATCATCGGAATACTATTTATTGGGCGTTTTGTCACTATATATGAAGTGAGTGTTTTACAATGCCATTACAGTACAAATAAATAGTATATTATAGGCTAGAAAAAACAAGCACATGTGCAATTGGACTTTTGATATGAAAACCTTTAGTTACTGAGATATAGCCATTCACGACAATTCACCTAACAACTAGCCCCAGTCTCCTCTACAAATAAAACAAGAGACTTCTATGACGACTAATTTGACATATACATTTTTTTTAAATGAAGGCAGGATGTGAAATAATAGAGGGCATATTAAATACACACACACACAACGATCAGCCACAACCTTAAAACCACCTGCCTAATATTGTGTAGGTCCCCCTCGTGCCAGGAAATCAGCAGTTACAGAAATACTCAAACCAGCCTGTCTGGTACCAACAATCATCCATGCGATTATCTAATCAGTGTGGCAGCAGTGCAGTGCATAAAATCATTCAGATATGGGTCAGGAGCTTCAGTTAATGTTCACATCAACCATCAGAGTGGGGGAAAATGTGATCTCAGTTATTTGGACCATGGCATGATTGTTGATGCCAGACGGGCTGGTTTGAGTATTTCTGTAACTGCTGATTTCCTGGGATTTTCACGCACAACAGTCTCTAGAATTTACTAAGAATGGTACCAAAAACAAAAACATCCAGTGAGCAGCAGTTCTGTGGACGGAAATGCCTTGTTGATGAGAGAGGTCAACAGAGAATGGTCAGAATGGTTCAAACTGACAAAGTCTATGGTAATTCAGATAACCACTCTGTACCACTGTGGTGAGAAGAATATCATCTCAGAATGCTACACAATATTAGGCAGGTGGTTTTAATGTTGTGGCTGATCGGTGTGTGTGTGTGTGTGTGTGTGTGTGTGTGTATGTGTGTGTATATATATATATATATATATATATATATATATATATATATTAAACAGAGCCTAGAGGATACAGTATTCAAAACTTTATCATTCACTTGACCCTTAACTTGTTTGATTTAGACAGTTTGGTTAACGGAGTTTTCACACTAGAGTAGACTGACCCTCACTAATTTGTGTAAAACAGTGGGCACTGTCAGATCTGAGAGTAAGTTTCAGGCAGTAATGAACCTTCCTTTTGCGCTGTTTCGTTTAGTGCAGTACTGTCTTCTATTATTTTTAGATGTGGTTTTCCAAAAATCTTTTCACACATAGCTCATTCTAAAGTTCAGGAGAGGTAGGCATAAGAGTAGATAGTTGCACTCCTGAGTATCAAAGTGTTCTTGGATAAGACAGTTGAGGGGGAAGGTTTTGACAAGACTTGCTGCACTCCCTCTCTATTTACCAAATCTGTCTGACAGCTCCCATGACAGCCCAGCAGACTAAGGGTTGCTGACTTTACTTAATAATAAAAAAAAATTATCCAGGTGCTATAGTGTAAAATACAACCAGAACACATTGCATGAAATGCAATATCCCATGATGACCTGAGGTCAACATCAATTTTTAGTGTTGATCAATATCAAGCATTATTTTTAAACTTTCAATATTCTTCTTAACTCATTGTTTGATTGGGAAGTCAAATTATGTCAGAAAAGCCATTCTGACACAAAAGTGTAATTATTTCCATATTTTATAACTATTGATAAGTTAATAACTGGACACCATAATAAATAAATAATAAATAAATGTGACTACAATGTAGCATACAATATGAATGATTTTAACCTGCCTTGCTTGTACATCTATTTATTCTTTGTAATTGTAACTCTTTTATTACTGAAACACTTAATTTTTGCATGTTTTTAATTTACTCTTCCTTTGTTTTTGTCAGTTTTTCTCATTTTTGTGAACCACTCATTTGACATGCTTTTGAAAGTGAGATATTGCCTATTACTAGACCTATTGTATGTAACTTACAAGTACAATGTGTTACGCTGATTTTGCTGTCCATACGTCTACAAAAAATTGTCCAGTATTTGCATATTTTAGTTGTATCCCACATTTAACCTATTATTATTGTTTATAACTGCTGTTCCTCAACATAAATGCTCTGCAAGTTTCCAATGTGTGGAAGCAACTCACCTAATGCTTATCTCAAGATGTCTTCATGCAAGTTCGGCACAGACACTGCACTTGCAGTCATAAATACCATAAAACAGACCAAATTACATAGACTTTTTAACAGTACAGACTAGGGGAGGCATACATTTATTCACATAATTATTACAGTCGCATGGAACAATGTATCATGCGCTCGAATGTTAAATTTGTAACAAAGTGATACCGACTGTATTGATTCTAGTGCACATCTGCCAGTGCGCTGATTGTAATGAAAGATGACGCTTTGACACTGTTTGACGTTGCCAAGTATTCAATCCCGTAATCATTATAAATCAAGAAGACATCGCATTTCATTTTAGAGTGTCTACCATCAAACTTTTAGGCAGCCGCAGTTCATTTGAAAAATAGCCCCCCCAAAAAAACAACCCGCGACTCTACACGTTAACTCGCGACTTCATTTTCAAAATAGCCCAATTGGGCAGGCAAACCACAAACCTGGCAACACTGCTACTGGACTCTGTGAAGCTGGAATATCACAAAGCCTTTTTTTACAAATTCCAGAGCACAACTGTGTAAAGAAATTTATTTTAGCACTCATTCTGCATCTGAAATGCTTTATAAACTGTAAACACACACACACACACACACACACACACACATTCACACATACATAGGCTGAATGAGTAACTACTATGTGACAGTTATTCCCTATGATTTACCTCCTCACTACACAGCTGATTTTAAAGCTTAGCTTTGTTGTCTGGCTAAATAATGAGATTGTGACTTGTGAATATGGAGAGACACAGGCAGAATCATAATCTGTGTCTCCCTTATGGGCTTTATTAATAGGTGAGCCAGAATGAGAGGAGGCTAAAGCCTCTCTACGTTTCAGTATGACCTACATATGCTGCATCTCTCTGTCCCACATCCAATTCACTTCAGACTTAACACATGCACTGTATAGCAGGCTCTTTCTTCTCCATTATGCTAGAAATTAATGGCTCTAAATTTCCATTAAAAAAACTAATTTTGACATATGTCATGTGTTTTTCAAGTTTTATGGCTTAAATTCAAATTGTTTAAAATTTGATGTTGCATTTTAAGCCTGGCCTTTAATATTTTTGTGTAGTACCATATTAATGTATTCACATGTTTTATGATGTTTACGTTGAAAATCCATTAAAATATTCATTATTTATGTACAGAGTCATCTAGTAGTAAATTACATTTTAATTTTACTTCATTTTAATATGAGAGGGACAATGACACATATAAGCGAACTTGAGCTTTTTTAACTTAAAGGGGTCATTGACTCATGACATGCCTTTTATTATTCTTTTAATATGTTCCATGAGGTTCACTTATAATATACAATGATTAGCCACAACATTAAAACCACCTGCCTAATATTGTGTAGGTTCCCCTCGTGCCGCCAAAACAGCACCATTCTGAGATGACATTCTTCTCACCACAATTGTACAGAGTAGTTATCTGAGTTACCGTAGACTTTGTCAGTTCTAACCAGTCTGGCCATTCTCTGTTGACCTCTCTCATCAACAAGGTGTTTCCTTCCACAGAACTGTCCCTCACTGGATGTTTTTTGTTTTTGGCACCATTCAGAGTAAACTCTAGAGACTGTTGTACATGAAAATCCCAGGAGATCAGAAGTTACAGAAATACTCAAACCAGCCCACCTTGGTTTCAACAAATGCTCTTTTAGCAGTAAGGAGGAAGTTTTGAGTCCTGAAACTCAAAACTAATATGTTAAAAGATCATCCGATTCCTCATGTCATGATAGAGCAAGGGATACAAAGTGATGGTCTATAATGTGACTAAAAGTAAAGACATTTTCAGTGTTGAGCAAACTACTCAAACTAATAAGCTACTCAAAAGAAAATTTGTTATTTGTATAGCGCTTTTCACAACACACATTGTTTAAAGAAGCTTTACAGAAAATCATGCTTTAACAGAAAATGAAACTGTAATATCGATAAAGTCTTAAAGTCATCATTGTGTAGTTTGATAATACAGGTGCATCTCAATAAATTAGAATGTCGTGGAAAAGTTCATTTATTTCAGTAATTCAACTCAAATTGTGAAACTCGTGTATTAAATAAATTCAATGCACACAGACTGAAGTAGTTTAAGTCTTTGGTTCTTTTAATTGTAATGATTTTGGCTCACATTTAACAAAAACCCATCAATTCACTATCTCAAAAAATTAGAATATGGTGACATGCCAATCAGCTAATCAACTCAAAACACCTGCAAAGTTTTCCTGAGCCTTCAAAATGGTCTCTCAGTTTGGTTCACTAGGCTACACAATCATGGGGAAGACTGCTGATCTGACAGTTGTCCAGAAGACAATCATTGACACCCTTCACAAGGAGGGTAAGCCACAAACATTCATTGCCAAAGAAGCTGGCTGTTCACAGAGTGCTGTATCCAAGCATGTTAACAGAAAGTTGAGTGGAAGGAAAAAGTGTGGAAGAAAAGATGCACAACCAACCGAGAGAACCGCAGCCTTATGAGGATTGTCAAGCAAAATCGATTCAAGAATTTGGGCGAACTTCACAAGGAATGGACTGAGGCTGGGGTCAAGGCATCAAGAGCCACCACACACAGACATGTCAAGGAATTTGGCTACAGTTGTCGTATTCCTCTTGTTAAGCCACTCCTGAACCACAGACAACGTCAAAGCCGTCTTACCTGGGCTAAGGAGAAGAAGAACTGGACTGTTGCCCAGTGGTCCAAAGTCCTCTTTTCAGATGAGAGCAAGTTTTCTATTTCATTTGGAAACCAAGGTCCTAGAGTCTGGAGGAAGGGTGGAGAAGCTCATAGCCCCAAGTTGCTTGAAGTCCAGTGTTAAGTTTCCACAGTCTGTGATGATTTGGGGTGCAATGTCATTGCTGGTGTAGGTCCATTGTGTTTTTTGAAAACCAAAGTCACTGCACCCGTTTACCAAGACATTTTGGAGCACGTCATGCTTCCTTCTGCTGACCAGCTTTTTAAAGATGCTGATTTCATTTTCCAGCAGGATTTGGCACCTGCCCACACTGCCAAAAGCACCAAAAGTTGGTTAAATGACCATGGTGTTGGTGTGCTTGACTGGCCAGTAAACTCACCAGACCTGAACCCCATAGAGAATCTATGGGGTATTGTCAAGAGGAAAATGAGAAACAAGAGACCAAAAAATGCAGATGAGCTGAAGGCCACTGTCAAAGAAATCTGGGCTTCCATACCACCTCAGCAGTGCCACAAACTGATCACCTCCATGCCACGCCAAATTGAGGCAGTAATTAAAGCAAAAGGAGCCCCTACCAAGTACTGAGTACATATACAGTAAATGAACATACTTTCCAGAAGGCCAACAATTCACTAAAAATGTTCTTTTTATTGGTCTTATGATGTATTCTAATTTTTTGAGATAGTGAATTGGTGGGTTTTTGTTAAATGTGAGCCAAAATCATCACAATTAAAAGAACCAAAGACTTAAACTACTTCAGTCTGTGTGCATTGAATTTATTTAATACACGAGTTTCACAATTTGAGTTGAATTACTGAAATAAATGAACTTTTCCATGACATTCTAATTTATTGAGATGCACCTGTATATGGTTGTAAATTTTGTATAAAAATAAATAAGCAAATAATAATTGTATTTAGAAATGGAAGCCTAAGCGATAATTCTCAGAGAGGACTTGTAGTAGCATTACATCATTCATTCATTCAATTCTGGAATCTCATCCAATCATTATCTAGCCTATGCCTCTTATAAGGTCTCATTGCTTGTATGCCACTTTGTTTCACTCGCATGTGAGCAAAACACACAAGCATAGCACATGCTATGCATTCATTTTCAAGCAACAGTCCCTCAACATTTGGATTATACATTGTTTGGCTACTCACCTTGGTGCTCATGCTCCCGATTTCATCCAACGATGCACAAGTTTTCTTTTGACGGACAAATGCAAACAAATAGCTGGTGGTCTTTGGGATGTAGGCATTTCTGCCGTCAATGTTCCTCTATTTACTGTTCATCATATTCATTATTTGCATCAGCTATCGCTTTTCAAGTGCCATGTTCATTTTGTGGCAATGTATCACATTACAAGAGTATTCTATGCACATTGCACACCGGTCTTCATGTTAGGTGTAAGAAAGTGTGTTCTGCAGCCATTCGGCCACGTCATGCAGTTTACATCTTATACATCAGCATTGTATGCTCGAGTATATCCCAGTAATGGGGTGTGGTGATGTGGGCGTGGCCGAGCGACATCTGTGGAGAGTGAGGCCGGGGGAGATGAGTGATGAATGATTTCCACCTGTGCTTAACACCTGTCTTGTGTTTCAATGAGGAGTGACAGGGGCATTTAAGAAGAGGGGACTGTGGCAGATGGAGAGAGAGAGCCCAGCCGACAAGCTGTTTGTGTGTTGGCCAATTGCGGTACACTGAAAAACTTTGTTTGTTTGCCCCTTTGATTTGTTAAAAAGCTGACACTATTCCATCTATTTTTGTTATCACTGCTAAGTGATCTATTTTGTTAAAAATAAAGTGTTCTTCCTGTGTTGGAATCACGGTCTCCCACTTCCTCATTCTCTAGGAGCTAAGGGATTTGTTTCATTGTTGCCGAAATCCGGAACTGAGGGAGTTGCCATCATGGAGTCCTCGCCATTGGCTAACATCATCAATCCCTCATTGGCATCCACCAGACACAACACTAGGTCCTCGTGGAGCTTCATGCTGAACAGGAGCAACGGTTCGAGGCGCTTTTGCGAGGCCAGATGGAGGACCGACGGGTGTTCCAGAGCTTGCTGCCGCAGGGGGGGTACTCAAGCAGTGACACCAGCTGCAGGACACCCACCTCAGATCAAACCACCTCTCATTGTCACAAGTCCCTCAGGTTGCAAGGAGAATTCTCCGACGTGTTCTCGCCTCTTCCCGGTCGTATGACCCTCATAGAGCACCATATCAAAATGACCCCAGGGGTAGTGGTACGCAGTCATCCCTACCGATTACCAGAACACAAAAAAGTGGTTCTGGAAGAATTAAAGGCCATGCTAGATATGGGGGTAATAGTAGAATCCCACAGTGACTGGGCCAGCCTGGTGGTTCTGTTTCCAAAGAGTGACGGCTCGGTCCGGTTCTGTGTGGATTATAGAAAAGTCAATGCGGTGTCTAAATTTGATACATACCCCATGCCTCGCATTGACGAATCGGTTGGGTACGGCTCGATTTTATTCAACACTGGGTTTAACGAAGAGATATTGGCAGGTCCCGTTGACTCCCATGTCCCAAGAAAAAAACTGCCTTTTCCACTCCGTTCAGATTACACCAATTTGTGATGCTTCCGTTTGGTTTATTTGGGGCCCCGGTTACATTTCAACGGCTCATGGACCTAATCCTCAGACCGCACGCTGCTTACGCCGCTGCCTATCTGGAAGATATCATTATTTATAGTAATGACTGGCAGCGGCACCTGCAGCTTCTGAGGGCTGTCTTGAGGCAGGTCATTGAGATGAGCGGGACTCATGGCAAATTGGGTGGGTGGAAGTACTGTATCTGGGCTTCCATTTGGCACACGGACAAGTGCATCCCCATAAGACAGCATCCATTGTGGCTTATCCGAGGCCCAAGACCAAAAAGGGGGTGAAACAATTCCTGGTGCTGTCTGGCTATTATTATAGGTTTGTGCCTAATTATTCAGATGTCACCAGCCCGCTGACAGATCTCACTAAAAAGGGAGCACCAGACCCGGTCCTGTGGACGGAGCTGTGCCAACAGGCTTTTCTTGCAAGTGAAGGCTGCACTCTGTGGCAGACCACTTTTGCATTCCCCTGACTCCCTTTTGTGTTGCAGACAGATACATCAGACAGGGGAGTGGTACTGTCCCAGATGGTGGAGGGGGAGGAGCACCCCGTGCTGTACATTAGTTGCAAACTCTCACTGAGGGAGACTAGGTACAGCACGATTGAGGAGGAGTGTTTGCCCATCAAGTAGGCGGTCCTCACCCTCCATTACTATCTGCTGGGGCATTCTTTCACCCTCTGTTCTGACCACGCCCGGCTCCAGTGGCTCCTTCGCATGAAGGATGCCAATGCATGGATCACCTGTTGTTATCTGGCTCTCCAGCCTTTTAAGTTCGAGGTGGTCCACAGGCCGGGGGCGCAGATGGCTGTGGTGGGTTTCCTCTCTAGAAATTTCCGATCGGATGGTTATTTCCTTTTAAAGCCACTCGTAACCGGCAAAGTTTAAGCTCTTGTTTTAGCACAGCGGTTGATTGACAGGTGAGGGGAGGCACTTTGCTGCTGCCAGGATGCAGCAGGATGCTTTCAGAATGGATTAGCATTTACACATCAACTGTGATGCAGTTACATGTGTTTTTGACCACATTTGTATGTGTTTTTGTGATCCGATCACAAAACATTTTAGACCCCGCTTAGACATGTATTTAGCACTGACCACATGTGATCTGATCACCAAAATAGCATCTTAATACCAGGTGTAAACGAGGTCTGTATGTACGTACTGGAAGCTTCTGTTCAGAGGCCAAAGTCCTTGTGTGTGTGTGTGTGTGTGTAGAGAGAGAGAGAGAGAGAGAGAGAGAGCACACCTGGGCAATAACAATGTGATATCTGATTGTATCAGATGGTAATACCATGGTACAATTACCATATTTTTGTACCATTCTGTATTTTTATGGTGCTACAAATTACTTCAAAGAATACCATGGTACTAAGCTATATAATTTCCATATTAATTTACCATTGTATTTACATGGTACTCCAAGGTAATGGTACATGTCCAATAAACATTGTAATGCCATGGTACTTTTTTTATGTGTTTTCGTGTAGGCTACTTAGTGTTCTTTTGTTGGTAAAATGTCTTTACCTGCAGTAGTTGTTCACAAGCTGCACACATGTTGAAATTGACTTTTTGCATCACTGGCAAATGATAGGACACATATGCAGGTTTGGTTTCCATTGATTGAAGATAAATATCCACTGCAGCCAGTGTTATCTTTATTTTCTGTATTTAAAAATATTCTGTGAGTGTGTTGGCAAGTGATAGCACGCACCAAATGATTCAGCAATGTGCACGTGAGCTTTCTGAGTCATTCAGATTGAATTCGAATGGATTCAGACCACTTTGCTATCACATGTGACCAATTCATTGTAAAGAACCAACTCAGATGAGCAATTCATTTGTGAATCGGACATCTTTAGTTCTTATTCAAAAGTGGTACCAGTAAACACTGGTGTTATGTGTGATGCAGCAATGCAGCTTTTGTAAAAGCTACGCTGCTACCTAATCAAGAATATACAGGTGCATCTCAATAAATTAGAATGTCGTGGAAAAGTTCATTTATTTCAGTAATTCAACTCAAATTGTGAAACTGGTGTATTAAATAAATTCAATGCACACAGACTGAAGTAGTTTAAGTCTTTGGTTCTTTTAATTGTGATGATTTTGGCTCACATTTAACAAAAACCCACCAATTCACTATCTCAAAAAATTAGAATATGGTGACATGCTAATCAGCTAATCAGCTCAAAACACCTGCAAAGGTTTCCTGAGCCTTCAAAATGGTCTCTCAGTTTGGTTCACTAGGCTACACAATCATGGGGAAGACTGCTGATCTGACAGTTGTCCAGAAGACAATCATTGACACCCTTCACAAGGAGGGTAAGCCACAAACATTCATTGCCAAAGAAGCTGGCTGTTCACAGAGTGCTGTATCCAAGCATGTTAACAGAAAGTTGAGTGGAAGGAAAAAGTGTGGAAGAAAAAGATGCACAACCAGCCGAGAGAACCGCAGCCTTATGAGGATTGTCAAGCAAAATCGATTCAAGAATTTGGGTGAACTTCACAAGGAATGGACTGAGGCTGGGGTCAAGGCATCAAGAGCCACCACACACAGACGTGTCAAGGAATTTGGCTACAGTTGTCGTATTCCTCTTGTTAAGCCACTCCTGAACCACAGACAACGTCAGAGGCGTCTTACCTGGGCTAAGGAGAAGAAGAACTGGACTGTTGCACAGTGTTCCAAAGTCCTCTTTTCAGATGAGAGCAAGTTTTGTATTTCATTTGGAAACCAAGGTCCTAGAGTCTGGAGGAAGGGTGGAGAAGCTCATAGCCCAAGTTGCTTGAAGTCCAGTGTTAAGTTTCCACAGTCTGTGATGATTTGGGGTGCAATGTCATCTGCTGGTGTTGGTCCATTGTGTTTTTTGAAAACCAAAGTCACTGCACCCGTTTACCAAGAAATTTTGGAGCACTTCATGCTTCCTTCTGCTGACCAGCTTTTTAAAGATGATGATTTCATTTTCCAGCAGGATTTGGCACCTGCCCACACTGCCAAAAGCACCAAAAGTTGGTTAAATGACCATGGTGTTGGTGTGCTTGACTGGCCAGCAAACTCACCAGACCTGAACCCCATAGAGAATCTATGGGGTATTGTCAAGAGGAAAATGAGAAACAAGAGACCAAAAAATGCAGATGAGCTGAAGGCCACTGTCAAAGAAACCTGGGCTTCCATACCACCTCAGCAGTGCCACAAACTGATCACCTCCATGAATTGAGGCAGTAATTAAAGCAAAAGGAGCCCCTACCAAGTATTGAGTACATATACAGTAAATTAACATACTTTCCAGAAGGCCAACAATTCACTAAAAATGTTTTTTTTTTATTGGTCTTATGATGTATTCTAATTTTTTGAGATAGTGAATTGGTGGGTTTTTGTTAAATGTGAGCCAAAATCATCACAATTAAAAGAACCAAAGACTTAAACTACTTCAGTCTGTGTGCATTGAATTTATTTAATACACGAGTTTCACAATTTGAGTTGAATTACTGAAATAAATGAACTTTTCCACGACATTCTAATTTATTGAGATGTACCTGTAGCTTCACTACTGCAAAGCTACTTGATTTAAAAATTAGCAAAGCTACCACCTCACTACTCAGAAATGTAGTTAAGCTAATAGCTTCGCTATTTGTAGCAAAGCTACTGCCCATCACTAGAATTTTTTATTTTTTTCCTGCAATACAATATGGAGTGGGCATCTGTTGACCAATTAGGATTTCCATTTTCAGTTTGCTGTGTTCCCACTCTGAGCTTTCTCTAGTGTGTAGGGCATAGCCTAAAGGAAATGTTTGGCATATTTTGCTTAACTGCTTTGTAGTTTCTTGCTCTCCAGTCAGCAGCTGTTGTCCAGTCAGAGTCAGATGGTGGTGGGTACAGACTGACTTGAGCTACTGAAGCCCACAGTTCTGTTTGCTTGATTTGAGGTGGTTATGGTGAGTACAGCATGCTGACTGACAGACTGCCCAGGAATAAACCTCATGAAAGAGGGCCTGACAGTTACATAGAGTTTCCAGAGAGCGCCTTCAGCAAAGGCTGTGGACGGGAGCAAACATCACTGCCACAATCAGATCCATTATCCCCCATCCATCACAGAGCAAACAGCCAGCATCCGTTACAGGCCTGCATGATCTCCACTGACTCTTCTGCTTCAATGCACACACACACACATACAGGGGCATCTCAATAAATTAGAATGTCGTGGAAAAGTTCATTTATTTCAGTAATTCAACTCAAATTGTGAAACTCGTGTATTAAATAAATTTAATGTACACAGACTGAAGTAGTTTAAGTCTTTGGTTCTTTTAATTGTGATTATTTTGGCTCACATTTAACAAAAACCCACCAATTCACTATCTCAAAAAATTAGAATACATCATAAGACCAATAAAAAAAAAACATTTTTAGTGAATTGTTGGCCTTCTGGAAAGTATGTTAATTTACTGTATATGTACTCAATACTTGGTAGGGGCTCCTTTTGCTTTAATTACTGCCTCAATTCATGGAGGTGATCAGTTTGTGGCACTGCTGAGGTGGTATGGAAGCCCAGGTTTCTTTGACAGTGGCCTTCAGCTCATCTGCATTTTTTGGTCTCTTGTTTCTCATTTTCCTCTTGACAATACCCCATAGATTCTCTATGGGGTTCAGGTCTGGTGAGTTTGCTGGCCAGTCAAGCACACCAACACCATGGTCATTTAACCAACTTTTGGTGCTTTTGGCAGTGTGGGCAGGTGCCAAATCCTGCTGGAAAATGAAATCAGCATCTTTAAAAAGCTGGTCAGCAGAAGGAAGCATGAAGTGCTCCAAAATTTCTTGGTAAACGGGTGCAGTGACTTTGGTTTTCAAAAAACACAATGGACCAACACCAGCAGATGACATTGCACCCCAAATCATCACAGACTATGGAAACTTAACACTGGACTTCAAGCAACTTGGGCTATGAGCTTATCCACCCTTCCTCCAGACTCTAGGACCTTGGTTTCCAAATGAAATACAAAACTTGCTCTCATCTGAAAAGAGGACTTTGGAACACTGTGCAACAGTCCAGTTTTTCTTCTCCTTAGCCCAGGTAAGACGCCTCTGACGTTGTCTGTGGTTCAGGAGTGGCTTAACAAGAGGAAAACGACAACTGTAGCCAAATTCCTTGACATGTCTGTGTGTGGTTGATGCCTTGACACCAGCCTCAGTCCATTCCTTGTGAAGTTCACCCAAATTCTTGAATCAATTTTGCTTGACAATCCTCATAAGGCTGCGGTTCTCTCGGTTGGTTGTGCATCTTTTTCTTCCACACTTTTTCCTTCCATTCAACTTTCTGTTAACATGCTTGGATACAGCACTCTGTGAACAGCCAGCTTCTTTGGCAATGAATGTTTGTGGCTTACCCTCCTTGTGAAGGGTGTCAATGATTGTCTTCTGGACAACTGTCAGATCAGCAGTCTTCCCCATGATTGTGTAGCCTAGTGAACCAAACTGAGAGACCATTTTGAAGGCTCAGGAAACCTTTGCAGGTGTTTTGAGTTGATTAGCTGATTGGCATGTCACCATATTCTAATTTTTTGAGATAGTGAATTGGTGGGTTTTTGTTAAATGTGAGCCAAAATCATCACAATTAAAAGAACCAAAGACTTAAACTACTTCAGTCTGTGTGCATTGAATTTATTTAATACACGAGTTTCACAATTTGAGTTGAATTACTGAAATAAATGAACTTTTCCACGACATTCTAATTTATTGAGATGCACCTGTATACACACACATTAAAGGCCCTGCAGGGGAAATATTATGAATGCATTACGCCAGCTGTGCTAGATTGCCTAGCTCATCCAAACTGTTGTGTGTGGGGTGGGTATCTGTGTATGTGTGTGTTTTAGAGGCAATACAGCACTATTGTGAACATAGATCATAAGATTATGAAATTTTAATTTGGTATATGAGGCTTTGCCATGTGGTGTTGTGATGAATATGGGGTTGAAATAAAATGCATGTTAAGATGCTAACATAATCTGTTTTTTAAGGGTTTACATGGTATGTGTTAGGGGTCATTCTTAACCCCACACACTAAGAGTGTAATTTGTTTTATTTTTTTTTAGATGTTTTGAATAGTCAGTTTTTGCAGTGATGCCACGTTAGATTTTGTTTTTTTCAAACATCCCAATTCAATAACTCAATAAAATAAATGAATAAACAATGTCAATAAAACCAACAGCAAAAAACGTGTGTGTGTGTGTGTGTGTGTTCTTCATTGTGGATGTGTTATGGTCCCAACCCTTCATTTCATTGTGTGTTTTGCATTTGTGGTTGATTTTATTTGACAAATTCTATAAAAAAAAAAAATAAAAAAAAATGCTGTCTGTTATAGTCTCACCTTTTCATTTCTGTATCACCCCTTCATTTCTGTGTGTGTGTTTTGCATTGTGGCTGATTTATTGATTTTATTTGACATATGTTTTTTTTTTCTTAAATCCACAGTTTTTTCGTCTCACCCATTCATTTCCAATAGGGGGTCAGATTTGACCCCGAACACCGTTAGTGTTACTTTTTTTTTCACACCACTACAAAAACAGAATCCAACAGTTTTTTTGGTGTGTGTATAGATAGTAAATGTAGGAAAAGTTACCAAACCTCATCCCGTTGAGATGTAGCAAACCATGTTTTTTTAAAGAAGCAAAGTTCAAAAGGGGTCAAAAAAGACCCCAACTGAAGATTAGGGTTAAAACAGGAATGACTGTTTTACGGGGCATTTTGTTTTGATAGTCTGTTCTCTATTCCTCCCCTTGCTAAGTGGCTCATTTGGCATGACTACCTAATGGTTTCCACAGTGCTGATCTTGGATCAGAGCTGACATTTGCTCAATACTCCAGGAAGCAGCACTGCCTGCAAGCAGCTGCTAAATCAACACAGTAACATCCAAGAGTGAGCACAGTGAAGGATTAACACTTCTGTATTCAGGTCTGACAGTTGGGGTTAAGAGTCAGGGTTCTCCTGAGGATGAAATAACAAACTTTTTTGAGTGAGACTGATCCTGGAGTAGGGTTGTCACGATACCAAAATGTCAGTACTCAATACCAAGAACAGTAATGGGGGTATTTACACTTGGTCACTTCATGCTTTTTACTCATCGGATTGCTATCTGACTGAATAAGCACATTCCGTTTACACTTGGCCACATAAATGTGTCTCTGGCAAACAGATATAAATCTGTGTGAATTTTTTTCAATTCCTGTGCTGTATGCAAAAAATTACTTCCATGATTATGCTTATGCTGGGCAGCAAATTTAAAAGATGTGATTTATTTGATTCCAAGTGACTTTGCCCAGTACGCGTGTGTGCCTGTGTGTGTGCGCACAGTGTATTTTTCCTCTAGGGGCTTGTCATAGGTAAGATAAAGCTATGTCCATGTGCATCAGCTGTGCTCATTGTCAGTGTTTAGTTTCGGTTTCATCAGCGATCTACATCAAATAAATGAAGAAAAAAGTTTTGTTTCTCCTACAATGTGCATCCGTTTCTTAATTTGTTATTATTTATTGCATGACGCAAGCCCTATACTCGTAGCTGCTGTAATGTTTTGCATTTCCCCAGTGCTGATGTAGCGCTGTTTGGATGGAGTAACATTTACATATGTACCTTGAGCAGCCAGATGCATTTACACTTTTACCAAGTTTAATCTTGAATGCATCTCAAACCACCTCCAGAGATGGTTGAAGTGATCGGATTTATATCTGTTTCAAATCCCTTTTGCAGAGCACTTGGTCTTGTCATGTTCAAATAGCTATCTGATATTTCGATAACATAAAAAAAACAAAAAAAACAGGTAATATGTTATTAAACACACTCCTACGAAAATGTTAAATATTAATGTAAATAATAATTCTAAACAAGGTCATGTTTCCTTCAAGTGTTAGTAATTAGTAAGTAATTTCCCTGAAAAACAGTTATAATAATATAGAACTAAGTATAATGTAAAGAAAAAAACACTAATGAAAACAAAGAAATAAATGAAAAACATTGAGATTTTTTTTTTCAATAGCCTGTTGTTGGTTGATTATTATAAACAATTAACAAAATAATAGACAGCCACTGCAAGGTGCTATGCTCAGATCTGACATTTTGACACATACTTTATTATTTTTGTTGGTTTGCAATCACGCAACTGTTTTTATATTACAGTAATACTGCATCTGACAGCCATTTTGGCAATGAAACACATTCGACCATTTATGAGTGCAGTGCTCTTCTTGTGATTGCTTCTCATGTCCTCCTGTTGAGCACCCGCTCTAATACAACAATCAGCAGCATTCTGGTATAAAACGAGTAACAGAGTGTGTTTACTACTGGTATTGCAGAAATACTTGTATCGTAAAATCAATCAAACAAGTTAGTATCGACTTTGGTACTGTACTGTAGACAGCCCTATCCTGGATATAAAGAGAATATGAAAAAGACATTAATATGCCCAAGAGACTATAGCTGTAATAAATAAACTTAATGGATTTCTAAATTTACCTTAATTAAATAATGGGGTGCATTTGTATGTAGTTTTATTTTTATTTAGCAGTTTAATTACTTTTTATCAGTGTTTGATTTGATTGTTGTTTTGCTATTTGACCTGTCTGTCCGGTCACTGATTCTTGAGGTAAGGGACGAAACATGTCCTACATAAAAAAGTAATGTTTATGTTATAAATCAAGAAATTAATAATAATAAAAAAACTGAAAAGTTCAATCTAAAGGAAATGTGTATACTCAGGGCATTTATTACTTATATTTTTAATGTATTTCATTAGAATTTCTAAAAATGCATGCTCTAAACTTGGAAGCACATGTAACCTAAACTGTCCTCAACATGAGGTCACAACTGCCAAACAAAGTGTTTAAAAATGCTACAGATTCATAAATATACTGTAAATATCAAATGAAAGGTAGGGATCTGTAAGCTAACAAACAATACATAAAGTAAACTTTAAAATATATTTTCCATAAGAAACTGCCTAACAAAGTTGTGTCCTTACTTTGCGCTTATATTTTTAAATATATTTTAAACAAACACTGTTTAAGTCTCAGCGGTCACAGCTTCAACATCTCAACTCCATCATCCCATTGAGATAATTTCAAAGTATCTAAATATAATAGATCAAATTAAAATAGCAAGCTTTTTAGTGTGTTTGATAGAGTTGACACAAATGACTGTAAGATGTAAGTTATGAAGTGAATAAATGTCATTTTTCAAATTTTGTTTTTTATAAAAACCTGTTCCTTTACATGGTTTGTTAGCTGAGACCTTTGTCTACAGATATATCCATTTTAAATTAATTTAGTATTAAAAAATTAAAACTAAGATTTAAAACCTGTTTTATCCCTTTATCAAAAATCAGTGTGCTATCTTTTATATTTCAGTATATTTTATAAATTAAACACTGATTATGTGCCTTCAAACAATTAAGCAGTAATATAATCAAGTCAAGTCAACCTTTATTTATAGAACACACGTGCTTTAAAAATCAATCAAATAAATATACAACGGCAGAATTATATACATACAAAAAAAAAAAAAAAAAAAAGAAATAATAAATAAATAGATACAATTAAACACTGCATCAAGTATTTACCTAATTTAGCCTATTAAAAAGTCCTATTCAAATGTTAAAGATTATAAATACGTTTTCAAAGAGGATTTAAAAATGGCTATTGAAGTAGCTGAACTCACTTGGTAATGGAGACTATTCCAGAGTTTAAGACCTACCACAGAGAAGGCACGATCACCCTTAGATCTATAGCGACAACGAGGAACCCTCAAAAGAAGTTGATGAGAAGACCTGAGTGCTCTGGTAGGGGAGTAAGGGACGAGAAGATCACTGATGTGCGAGACCAGATAGTGCCTTGTAAACGTAAAGCAGAATTTTAAAATCAACCCTGAATTTAACGGGAAGCCAGTGTAGAGATGCTAATACAGGGGTAATGTGATCCCTCTTTCTTGACCACGTCAAAAGTCTAGCTGCTGCATTTTGAACCAGCTGTAGGCGGGATAGCGCAATTTGAGGGAGGCCAATGTGCAATGAGTTACAATAGTCTACCCTTGATGAAATTAGTGAGTGGATCATAATTTCCAGGTCTTTGCTGGAAAGAAAATGTTTCACTTTAGCGGTCTTTAGATCTCAGGTGGAAAAAGGTACCCTTAACAATGGCACTAATTTGCTTATTAAAAAGTAATGATGAATCTAAAATCACTCTAAGACTTCTTACATGATCTTGGCGACAGAGGGCCTAACTTGGCGGCCAGGCCAGGTAAGGAGGACATGGTAGGACCTAAAATCAAAACTTCAGTTTTGCTTTAGTTTAAATGTAAAACATTGTTTGCCAGCCAATGTTTAATATCTTTGAAGCAATTTAGGATGTTATCAAATGAACACTGATTGTCTAAGCTCACTGTTAAGTCAAATTGGGAATCAGCAGCATAACAGTGATAGGATATGTTGTACTTTTGGAAAATAGAGCTCAGAGGAAGCATATACAAATATATATATATACACAAATATAATAAGGGTCCGAAAATTGACCCTTGAGGGACACAGCATGATAGATGAGCTGATGTAAAAGAGAAATTCCCTACATTTACAGAAACATCTTATCTTTTAGATAGGAGGCAAACCACTGGAGGGACATGCCCTGGATGCCAACCCTACACTTGAGACGACTGAGAAGAATGTTATGGTCGATAGTGTCGAACGCAGCACTAAGATCTAATAAGACTAAGACAACATGTAAGCCTGAATCCATGGAGAGAAAAATATCATTAGTAACATTGAGCAATGCAGATTCAGTGCTGTGCAAGGGTCTGAAGCCAGACTAAAATGTGTCTAAAATGTCAAATGTATTTAGATAGGCGTAAAGCTGTGAATAGACAACTCTCTCCAAGATCTTGGAAATAAAAGGCAAATTAGGGATTGGTCTATAATTATTGTGTACTGCCAAATCCGAAGAAGGCTTTTTTAACAAAGGATGTAGAATTGCATGCTTAAAACTGCTTGGAACAACTCCATTAGCTAAGGAGCTGTTAACTATCGCTGTCACACTGGAACTAATAGTTGTAAAAACGCCTTTAAAAAGGCGCAGAGATAGAATATCCAGCTTGTAACTAGAACACTTCATCTAGGAGACTACATCTGCTAACTGTTCTAACTAAACTAGCTCAGAGTGAGTCAGGGAGCTGAAAGGGGAAAGTATTAGTGGTTGATCAAATCGTGAAGGTACAATAGCACCTTTAATATGCTCGATTTTGTGAGTAAAAAAAGTTTAAAAATCGTCACAGTTCTCTTGAATAGCATCCAAAAAAGCATCTCTCATAGGGTTTAAGACAGAATGGATAGTATTAAACAATACTTTTGGTCGATTTGCATTATCAGAGATTACTTTAGAGAAAAACTTAGCTTTTGCTTCATTCACTGCTCTTTGATAGTTTGTTAAAGACACCTTTAAGATGTCAAAAGAGACCTGAAGCTTGTCTCTTTTCCACTTGCACTCCGCTTTTCTACACTCTTGTCTGAGAGCCCGGGTGACATCATTTATCCAAGGCTGTGAAACACCCTTAATTCTCCTCGGCTTGAGTGGAGCAACATTATCAAGAGAGAAAGTACAAGATTATTGAAAGCTTCAACCAGTGATTCAGTATTGACTTTATCTGAGACATCATCAGTAAAATGCGATAAATAAAATTCTGAGAAAAGATTGGCAGTAGATGAGTGAATGGACCGGGAGTGACGTAAAGACAGAGAAGTGGTAAGGAGAGGACAAGTAGAGACAGACTCAAACATTATTGAATAATGTTCAGAGATGCCAATATCTAAGATCTCTAAGTTAAATACAGAGATACCATAAGATAACACCAGATCTAATGTATGACCCATGTTGTGGGTAGAACCAGTGAAATGTTGAACAAAATTTTAAGACTCATTGAGGGAGAGAAATTCATTTGCCAGTGGTTTCGATGGACAGCATACGTGGATATTAAAATCCCCAAGAATCAGGAGTCTGTCACTGCATGACACCAGTCCAGAGAGAAAGTCAGAAAATTGTTCAATAAAGTCCCAATTAAATCTGGGAGGTCTGTACACAAGTGCACATAAGGTAGGACCCAGGGCGTCAAACTTTAATAGTTGGATCTCAGAACAGGAATACATGTTCGTAGGTAGTGTTCTGCATTTAAAAGAGTTTTTAAAAACAGTGGCAACGCCCTCTCCTCACCATGAAGTCCATGGAGAATTTAAAAATCACAGCCTGGTGGTGTTAGATCCCCCAGGGCCATTTGTTCGCTAGGATTCAGCCAGGTCTCGGTGATGAATAAACAGTCCAGTGAGCTTGATATAAAGAAGTTATTCAAAATAAAAGACTTGCTCGATATTGATCGTGCATTTATGAGGACCATCTTAATGGTGGCATCATCTGCATTTTTTGCTGGAGTAAAATATGTGTTTTAGCCTGCTGAGATTATTGAAAATGACCCCCCGCTTCAAATCCTTTGCGCCAGTCGGAGGGCGATGTCATGAAGACCAAATGGGCGGTATGTGGTGGTTGTCAGAGGAGTCAGCCAGGAATCTGTTGGAATGTTGAAGTAACCCTCGATTGACATACAGGGGGCGATGCACAATTCCAAGTGTAGTACAATAGTTGTAAACTCCAGCTGACAGTTGGCCCCGAAGAATTCAGATGCCATAATTCCAGGGATGAGTCATATAAAATCATATAAGAAGCAAAATAACAGCATGAGCCTGCAAACAGGCAAGGAGCTCACCACTGAAACTGGCAAGGTCCAGCAGCAAAACTCCAGAAGGCAGAGCATCCTGATTGATCCACCAACATGACCCGAATTCCAGTTCTGCACGCTCCAGCTCAACTGGACATGGACAATGGGCAGGGAATCAGGTGGCCCATTTGAGACTGCACACAATAGTACCTGTGAAGGCGTTTGGTGAGTTCAGCAGTTTGTTTACTCCGATGTAATCCAGGCAGATGAGAGGATGACATGGAGTTTAAAATGTAGAGAGAATGGTTTGAGTTGGTCGGGTGAAGGTGTAGTGTAGTTTCCAAATAAAAAAAAAATAGAAAATTCAACAGTCCATTATCCATAAAAGAGAATCATAAAACTTGATTTCCTGAGGTCGCTTCTTTAAAAGGACATTAAATAAAAGCAACTAGAAACATCAAAAAGAAAACGGAGAGCAGCGGCAGACAGATACGCCAGCGTTCATTCAACCGGAAGCTTATCCACAGTTAGATAAGATATTTTTATTTACCAAAGCATCTTGTGCTTGCTATGAAAAAACAAACAAATAAAAACTAGAGAGCTACAAGAGATTTATGTGCAAAAAAAAAAAAAAAAAAATGAGTTGTGTGTCTCATTTTTTAAAGTCCCTGTAAACATACAAATCATTGTAATTTTTTTTTTTTGTGGCCTTAAATTGAACATAACTGAAGTACAAAAATGTTTTGTATAAAAAGACTGATCAAATTACACAATGGTTTTAAATGTCTTGTAGTCATTTCCAATCAGAGCATCTCATAGTCTGTGTTATCTGGGTCAATTGGAGAGATTGAAAGATGTGTCAGAGCTTGCACTATCTGTCACGTCCTTCCCAGCTGGATCTCCTAGGAGCCAGAAGTGGAAATGAATAGAAGGTTATGTGAACTTGTAACAATTCTGACAGATGGCATCTCTCATGAGGGATATGAGAAGCTTGTATGAGGCAAGTTTGCCATGTAGGTGTGAGACACATTTATAAGTGTACTTATGAGTTTCTTATCCTTAAATGTGCAAGTTCCAGTTCCAAAAGCATCATAAAATATGATATTATATATATTATTAAAAAAATTATTGAAAGTGCGAACAATATATTAGGCTGTGTGGCATGGTTTCACTGCAGCCATACATCTCCATTATTGCATCACAAAAGATCATGGGCATGGGAAGATGTTTTGTGGCGGGGTGCTGAAATGACAGGTTGTGGGGAACATGTGGGGGGGGTCATGTCACCACATCGTAAAAAAAAAGACATTCATATTTAATACACATCAAATCTCCACGAAGCAAAACTAATAAACATATCGCCCAGAACACTCATTTAAACTGCAGCAAACACTCCAGTACATTTGACTATGTATTACATATTACATTTTAGACTGAAAATAGTGAGGCAGCTACAACTTATAATGTTATGGTCCACGTTGCGCTATTTAAAAGCAACTGGTGGGCTATTTTGATCTGTCATGTAAAAAAGCCAGCCTGCAGAGCAAAAAGAAATAAACAAAAATAAATAAATAATAACTCTTGTGCCTAGCTTACAGTACACAGAAGGTGGACTTGCGCTCTGGGGCACAGCAGATGAATTCCTGAATGTCTTTTCTGTTTGGGAGATTTTGATTTGGATGAATATAAAAAATTTAAAAAATAAAATAGTATACTTGTTGCATTTAAGATAATGACCACATCAGACACTGCCACTGACCTTGAAATACTGACCTTCCCACCAATAAAAAACATCCTAAGATGATTTGCTGGTCTTAAATTTATTAGCCTGGCCAAGCTAGTGCTCAGCTAGTGTAGCTGGTCGACCACCTGGTACCCCAGCCTGACCAGCTGCAAAATGCCTCTCAAAAACCCCTCATAAAGCAAAACCATAAAAAAGCAAATAGAGACCAGCTAAAACCAGCAAACCATCTTAGGCTGGTTTAAGATGTTTTCCAGCAGGGCTAACCCTAATTCTCTGCACCAACAGGAAGGTCATCATGCCTTGTTATTCTTGTTACCCTTGACAATCACATCTCCTTGAGCACTTGTCTCCTGTCTCCACCTTAGACTGGTTAGTCATATTCTAAACTCAGATGCTCAGGCACATCATGAAATGACAGGAGATTCAGTATGTCCTTCTGCTCAAAAATGTACTCTCCATTTTCCCCTCAGTTTGCGAAAATGATATCTTTCTCTCTTCTTGTTCTTTCCATTTTTAGTCTCTAAAACTCCTGTCAGCTCACATCGAGCATATGGCAAACCAGTAAGCCGTATAATCAAATAAAAATCAAATCAAATCAAATCACTTTATTGTCACACAGCCATATACACAAGTGCAATGGTGTGTGAAATTCTTGGGTGCAGTTCCGATCAACATAGCAGTCGTGACAGTGATGAGACATATACCAATTTACAATAACATCAAATTAACACAACACAATTTAAACATCTGATATACACATAATTACACTCAACAGTATACAAATAATAACATACACTGTACAGTATACAATACGCACTATATAGATACACATTATTCAATAAAAAAAAATAAAAAAAATATATAAAATGTATATATAGTATATATAGAATGCACAGTATTGTACTGTATTGACATTCAGTTGTTAAGAGAGAATATAATATAATAATAATATAATTTATGACAGTCCGGTGTGAGATATAAGAGGAAGGGTAATAAAGTGCAGTGCTGATGTATTTGATCGTGGGAGATCAAGAGTTCAGAAGTCTGATTGCTTGGGGGAAGAAGCTATCATGAAGTCGGCTGGTGCGGGTCCTGATGCTGCGATACCGCCTACCTGAGGTAGCAGTGAGAACAGCCCATGGCTCGGGTGGCTGGAGTCTCTGATGATCCTCCGAGCTTTTTTCACACACCGCCTTGTATATATTTCCTGGAGGGAGGGAAGCTCACCTCCGATGATGTGTCTGGCAGTTCGCACCACCCTTTGCAGTGCTTTGCGGTTGTAGGTGGTGCTGTTGCCGTACCAGGCAGAGATGCAGCCAGTCAGGATGCTCTCTACAGTGCAGGTGTAGAACCGTGTGAGGATGTGGCGGTTCATTCCAAACTTCCTCAGCCATCTCAGGAAGAAGAGGCGCTGATGAGCCTTCTTCACAACGACTTCAGTGTGGATGGACCATGTGAGTTCCTCAGTGATGTGGACACCCAGGAACTTGAAGCTGCTGACTCTCTCCACTGGTGCTCCATTGATGTTGATGGGACTGTGTTCTCTGTCTTTTCTCCTGAAGTCCACCACAAGTTCCTTTGTCTTACTGACGTTGAGGGAGAGGTTGTGCTCCTGATACCAGTGTGTCAGAGTGTGCACCTCCTCTCTGTAGGCTGTTTCATCATTGTCAGTGATCAGACCTACCACTGTCGTGTCATCAGCAAACTTAATGATGGCATTGGAGCTATGTGTTGCCACACAGTCATGTGTGTACAGGGAATACAAGAGTGGGCTGAGAACACAGCCCTGCGGGGCTCCAGTGTTGAGGGTCAGTGATGAGGAGATGTTGCTGCCTATTCTAACCACCTGGCGTCTGCTTGACAGGAAGTCCAGGATCCAGCTGCACAGTGAGCTGTTTAAGCCCAGAGCCCGGAGTTTCTCATCTAGCTTGGAGGGCACTATGGTGTTGAATGCTGAGCTGTAGTCTACAAACAGCATTCTCATATAAGTGTTCTTTTTTTCCAGGTGGGAGAGAGCAGTGTGTATTGTAGATGCAATGGCATCATCAGTGGAGCAGTTGTAGCGGTAAGCAAACTGCAGTGGGTCTAGAGAGAGAGGCAGCACAGAGCAGATATAATCTCTGATTAGTCTCTCAAAGCATTTGCTGATGATGGGGATCAGAGCAACAGGACGCCAGTCATTTAAACAAGTTATTTTTGATTGTTTTGGAACAGGCACAATGGTGGATGTTTTAAAGCATGTGGGGACTACAGACAAAGAGAGGGAAAGGTTGAAAATGTCCGTAAAAACACCAGCCAGCTGGTTCGCGCGCGCTCTGATGACGCGGCCCGGAATGCCGTCTGGGCCCGCGGCTTTGCGGATATTCACCCGTCGGAAGGCTCGTGTTACATCCGCTACAGAGATGGAGAGTGAACTAACCTCTGTAGCTTCAGCCGCGTGAGCTCTCTCCGCGAGGGCGGTGTTATTTCCCTCGAAACGAGCCTAAAAAGTATTTAGCTCATCCGGGAGTGAGGCAGCGGTTTTCATGGTGGAGTTTTTACTCCCTTTAAAATCCGTGATGTTAATTCCCTGCCACATGCTTCTAGAGTTGGTGGTGTTAAACTGTCCTTCAATCTTGCTCCTGTACTGGCGTTTTGCGGTTCTGATAGTTTTTCGGAGGGCATAACTGGCGTTCCCGGAATTAAAAGCGGAGGTCCGCACATTAAGTGCCACGCGAACATCGCTATTAATCCAAGGTTTCTGATTCAGATAGATCCGTACTGTTCTGGTCGGAACCACGTCCTCTACGCACGTTCTGATGAAGCACATTACGCTATCAGCGTAAAGCTCGATGTCGTCATCAGAGGCGGACCGGAACATCTCCCAGTCCGTGTGATCAAAACAGTCCTGTAGCGTAGAGTCTGATTGGTCCGACCAGCACTGGATCGTTCTGAGGGTGGGTGCTTCCTGTTTCAATTTCTGCCTGTAAGCGGAAATGCCTTTCTGTTTGTGTGTTATTCCTGGTTGCGGTCGTTATCTCTCTGCTTCTGACAGCCACGATCGCTGTCATACGTGTCTGGGCACTGCCCACGCGGAGACATCGTTCATGGATGAGTCATGTCCTAAGTTAACAAATTCCACTCTTTTTGGGGAGAAAAAGAGAGGGAAAGAGGCCTCGGCTGGGCTAGCCTGTCCTTATAGTTGGGCAGTCGACTTGTTCCTGATGGACCGTTCGACGTTCATAAGAGCGTTGGAGGAGGTTACGTGACGGCCTGGTGTGCTGGCTATAAGGCACACAGCGCCAGTTCACATAACACAGTTCAGATAGTTGTGGCGTTTTGTATAGGGACCTCTAGTGTCACTAAATCGACACAACGTCGAGTGAGTGACAGATAGGGAACGTCATGGTTACTTTCAAAACCTCCGTTCCCTGGTGGAGGGAACGAGATGTTGTGTCCCTCTTGCCACAATGCTGAACTACCCGCTGAAATGGCTGGGACCTGATCTCGGCTCCTCAGGACAAAACCTGAATGAGTGGTTGCATACCAGCTCCTTTTATACCCGTATTTCCGGGGGAGTGGCATGCAAATTCCACTCGCCAATTCTCATTGGCCTTTTTTCAAAAAAGCAGAGGTGTTTGGGGCTCCCAAGAGTGACTCCTAGTGTTACTACATTGACACAACGTCTTGTTCCCTCCATCAGGGAAAGGAGGTTACGAAAGTAACCATGACACTTTATGTTCTTTATGTGATTTTTTTGAAACTACAAAGACCTGATCACCATTTACTTGCATTGTGAGGACATACAGAGCTAAGATATTTTTCTAAAAATCTTCGTTTATGTTCTGTTGAAGAAAGAAAGTCATGCACATCTGGAATGTCATGAGGGTGAATAAATAAGAGAATTTTCAATTTTGGGTGAACTATCCCTTTAAGCTTTGCACTCAAATCTGTGAAGAAGTGAAGACATGAGTGAAAAGTGTATGTAATCTAGATGCAACTACAGTAGGCAGTGGCACAATGCTTTATTTAGGTGTGTGTTTTGGGGGGAATTTGATTACATTTTTGGGGAATATAGAACGTAACTGTTGTTCAGATCTGTTGATTTGAACTTGTGGTAGATACACATATGTTTTTTCAAGCTCTTACCTTGAGCCATTGTTGGAGGAATCACAACTGCAGAACACAATGTAATGTTTGTGATCTGCTTGGAAGTCATAATATTCAGGAACAGAAATCAGGCTATTTATTAGAATCAGCCTCCGAGAAACTAGTTCTCTGGGGTCTCCTGTTCTTGTTCTTTGTGTGTAAGTGTGTGTAGCAGTGACCTTCTCTTCACACAGTTTTCATTCTTGTTGCTGAGAGATCTAAACCAAGTACTCATATTTATGTAAATATCACTACATTCTGTCCAAGTGCTGTTTATTTATGTGTATTGTAATAACAGAGAAATAGCAGGCTGAGAAAATGTGGCAAAGTTATGATGCATGATTGAAAGTGCTCATATAAATCTTGCTTGCGGTACGATGGCTCACTACATGGTTTTACAATGTTGCATTGTGCATTGGTCAAGAGTTATAGTGCTGCACTTAGAGTTCAAACAATTTCAACTTTGACCCAGTTTGCGACTTACTATACCTTTTTGATGTGCAGCCAATGTATACTGGACAATTTGCATTATTAACTATATATATTTCAAGGATGTTGAGATATTTTTACTGGAAAAAAGACTGAAGACTGAAAGACTGATACTGATTAAAAACTTTTAGCATTTTGCAGCCTTTTTGCAGTGTAGAACTGAGAATGACAGGGTGAGAAAGTGGCTGTTGTTGAACGCAAAATGTGGGCTACAGATATGGAAATATGTGGCACAGAACTGGATTGTTCCCATTAGGAAGGATTTAAAGAGAAGAGAGAGGAGCAAAAGAGTAATTGGGAGTGTGGAAGTGTTTGTGAAAGGGAGAGAGGTTTAAGAAGGGCAAAAGAAGCATAAGTTGTTGTTATTATGTAATCAAGTTGCATGATGGTTTGCCACGAACTTCAGTGCAAAGCCATGTGTTTTTTCCTTAGACAGGACAAGGATTCCAGGGCCAAGGGGAAGGATAGCAGAAGGACATGACAATTTACATAAGCCACACACATACTCAGAATCTAATCTGACATCATCATCATCAAGCAGTGCCACTCCATTTCCCAAATGCAATCTCAGTCAGTGTCAGCTCATAAAGCCACACATCTTACACTTGAGTGAGAGGACACAGCATACGTGTGTCCCAATGTTAGCATAAACCAGTTGGATGCCTGGAGGTTGCCATGCTGCAGTAGCCCTGGAGACACAACATGTGGTGTCTTTGGAGAACTCAGTCTCACCACCAGCATTGACCACCCACAAATTAACATGCGGCACTTTGAATAAATTAGAGCTGAACACTCAGATAACCAATCAGTGTAAATATTCAAAGTTGGGTGTTAATTTGTGGGTGGTCAATGCTGGTGGTGAGACTGAGGCCAATAAAGCCTTTCCAATGCTAATCACCCTGCACTTGTATATTTTGACTTCAGGTGTGTCAAGTCTTTTTTTGTTTTTTTGTTTTTTTGTATAGTGTTTTTCACAACATACATCGTTTCAAGGCAGATTTATAGAAAATCATGTTTTAACAGAAAATTAAACTGTAATATCTATAGAGTCTTAGAGTCTTCATTGTGTAGTTTGATTTAAAAAAAATGTGATTGTAAATTATGTATAAAAATAAATAATTAGGTAAATAAGTAAATAATAATTGTATTTAGAACCCAAGTGAGCAAGCTGAAGGCGACTGTGGCAGGGAACACAAAACTCCATAAGATGTTGGTTAATGAAGAAAAATAACCTTGGGAGAAACCAGGCTCACTGTGGGAGCCAGTTCCCCTCTGGCTAAACAACATGAATATAATGCTTGTAGTATTTTTCTATGTGTGTAGTGCATGTCATGGTTTAAAATTTGTAAACTAAGTAAGTGTTAAGGGCCAGTATTTGAAAAAAGATTTTGTACGAACTGTAAGATTAATGACTAATATCTTTGAAGTCCATCCTGGATTAACTGCAGATGTTCATATAGATGCATTGTCCGTTGCTAGTTGGCTGATGAATGCTTTAGTTGGCAATTAATTGATAGTCTATGTATTCCATTTTAAGAGTGTAGTCCATCATTAGACAAAGGTGATGCAGGCAGAGATCAATGAGTTGCATTACAGTTCAACCGGCAGGTCATTTCGGTGAGGTTCGTGAGGTCCATCTAAGTCCAAGGTTCAGGCAGTGGCATATGAAATATCCAATGTCTTACGGTTGGAGTTGGCATCAGTTCATCCTCTGAAGTCCATCATAGTCCATTTTGTGTGTGTTCTTCTGGGCTATACTTTTGGGGATTTCTTTTTGGGGACATTATCAAATATAAAAATGTTAATTCAGTAAAATTCACTTTAAATGTTCACTTTTTAAAAAAAAAAAAAAAGTGGCATCTTTGGATTAGACTGTAATTATAATTGTGTGAACATACTATGTGAAGAGTACAATAATATGTGAAAAGTAGATGTCTTTTGTGCATGTGTGTTTTGATGGCTGACAGTACCGCTTACAGTAATATTTCTACAGCTGAGGGGGAAAAACTTTGTGAGGTCTGTGAACTGATGACAATTATCAGAGTACGTTGTAACCTCCTTCCTTACTGCACATTTCTAGAGAGTCGCGAGGGCATTAACGCATTTTAACACCTTCAGTAAACTTGTTAACAACAGACATGGACAAGTTGCACCCATTTCTTTGCCTAATGTTTGCAAAAGCTTCACAGCAAAGCTAAAATTATCTGAATATTAACCAAAATGTTTTTGTATCCTGGAGGACACAAACATTTGAGAGGCTGGGGAGAAGACCAGTGAGTGAGTCTGTCAAATTTTTGTGAAAAATATTGAAAAGTGGCTCCCTGAAAATACTGAAGTCATCTGACTTTGTATAAAAACTCTGGCATTAACTCATAATCTTTATATAAAAGTAACATGGCAGCATTTTCCAGAATTCAGCTGACCTTGAGGCAAATTATCCGATCTTTCTATGTTATTTTTGTGATTTCAACAAGATGCAAAATTGTAAATAAAAGCAATATTTTAAAGAAAAGCATAGAAATGTATTATTTGGGCCTTAATGTGTTGGAAAATAGCAATAAATTCATTTTTGGAGGTATTTTTATGTTCTTGCCCTTCAAAACATTGTTTAATTTGATTTTGATGTTGTGGTTAAATTTGCAAGTTAAATATTCATAAATGCTGTCAGTACTGACTGAAGTTCAAAAAAGGCAAACAGTCAAGGGACCTACCTCTTTTAGTTGCTCTAACTTGCCTGCTTGTTTGAGAAAGCACAAGTGTTCAGTGTGATGCTAAAAGTGTGAAATGTTTAATGTCAAGGAAGTCTTTTGATTGACTGATCATTTGGTGCTGTTCGTTCAAAAATGATTAGATTAGATCTAGTCATTATATGAATGGCCGTTGCACATTGCCTATGGCTTAGTTTGGCATCATTATGGTGTATACCCAAAACCTTGACAGATTCTTTATATGTAGTCAATTCATTTGAGGTATGGCTCAGCCATTAAAAGCATAGTTCATGCAAAAATGAAGTTCCTAAACGTAAGTTCGGGAGGAGTGAGCCCATCTAATCTTTCAATTAACAGCCAGAGTATATAAGCAGCTGCTTACCTTTCTTCGGTCTCAGCTGTTTCCAGCATTTGGCCCCGCCCACCTGTGACAGATGCATGCAATGTCCTATTACTCCACTTGAAGCATTCATCCTCCTTATTATATCAGCTATTTTATTAAAATCATTATATTATTCAACGGAAGCTACCGCCGCAGTAGCTCACTATTTGCATACATCGTGATAATGCCGGCTGCCGCTTTAACTGGGTTTTCTACCCTGACTTTCTTCCTTTTTAATCTTTGCTCTCTGAAGCAGATCCTATTGCGTAGAGGCTGCCTCTGCAAAACCAGCCACTGCTTCGCCAAATATCAGTGCTACCGCTTTATATGGCCGTGCACATGTCCTTTCATCTTAACTGCCTACATTTTTATTCCCATACAAGCGCACAGGTGGTTCCTCTTAGCAGCGCTTCAGCGCTCTCTGTCTCTCTCTGATTTTCTGGGGGTAATATGGAGTATCTCACAAAACTATTGCAATGCAGATACATCAACCATGCAAGACGTATATTGTACAGCAGGTGGCGGTCATACAGTACTCCTAAGGAGTGAATGGCCACCAGTGAATAATGATTGTAAGTCCATTTTCTCCTGCATTTCCGTTTGCAGTGCAGAGCTAAAGCTCTTTTATTTCTCAGAAAGTTTTATGCTGTTGTTCACATTGTTTCTAAAGCCATATTTCCCAGGAAGACCATAAGTCCTGCATTTCCGTATGGTGTGCAGAGCTGCAGCTCTCTTTATTCTTACAGTTGTGCTCAAAAGTTTGCATACCCTGGCAGAAATTGTGAAATTTTGGCATTGATTTTGAAAATAGGACTAATCATTTTTATTTAAGGATAGTGATCATATGAAGCCATTTATTATCACATAGTTGTTTGACTCCTTTTTAAATCATAATGGTAACAAATCACCCAAATGGCCCTGATCAAACATTTACATACCACTCTTTTTGGGGAGAAAAAGAGAGGGAAAGAAGCCTCGGCTGGGCTAGCCTGTCCTTATAGTTGGGCAGTCGACTTGTTCCTGATAGACCATTTGACACTCATAAGAGCGTTGGGGGAGGTTACATGACGGCCTGGTGCGCTGACTACGAGGCACACAGCGGTCTGCCCATCACACACCGTGTGCTGACACACACAGGTTTAAATGGCAATTAAAGGTTAATTTCCCACACCTGTGGCTTTTTAAATTGCAATTAGTGTCTGTGTATAAATAGTCAAAGAGTTTGTTAGCTCTCACGTGGATGCACTGAGCAGGCTAGATATTGAGCCATGGGGAGCAGAAAAGAACTGTCAAAAGACCTGCGTAACAAGGTAATGGAACATTATAAAGATGGAAAAGGATATAAAAAGATATCCAAAGCCTTGAAAATGCCAGTCAGTACTGTTCAATCACTTATTAAGAAGTGGAAAATTCAGGGATCTCTTGATACCAAGCCAAGGTCACATAGACCAAGAAAGATTTCAGCCACAGCTGCCAGAAGAATTGTTCGGAATTCAAAGAAAAACCCACAGGTAACCTCAGGAGAAATACAGGCTGCTCTGGAAAAAGACGGTGTGATTGTTTCAAGGAGCACAATACGACGATACTCGAACAAAAATGAGCTGCATGGTCGAGTTGCCAGAAAGAAGCCAATGCCACAAAAAAGCCTGGTTACAATATGCACGACAACACCTTGACACACCTCACAGCTTCTGGAACACTGTAATTTGGAGTGACGAGACCAAAATAGAGCTTTATGGTCACAACCATAAGTGCTATGTTTGGAGAGGGGTCAACAAGTATTGTGCTCCTTGAAACAACCACACCGTCTTTTTACAGAGCAGCCTGTATTTCTCCTGAGGTTACCTGTGGGTTTTTCTTTGAATCCTGAACAATTCTTCTGGCAGCTGTGGCTGAAATCTTTCTTGGTCTACCTGACCTTGGCTTGGTATCAAGAGATCCCCGAATGTTCCACTTATTAATAAGTGATTGAACAGTACTGACTGGCATTTTCAAGACTTTGGATATCTTTTTATATCCTTTTCCATCTTTATAAAGTTCCATTACCTTGTTACTCAGGTCTTTTGACAGTTCTTTTCTGCTCCCCATGGCTCAGTATCTAGCCTGCTCAGTGCATCCACGTGAAAGCTAACAAACTCATTGACTATTTATACACAGACACTAATTGCAATTTAAAAAGCCACAGGTGTGGGAAATTAACCTTTAATTGCTATTTAAACCCGTGTGTGTCACCTTGTGTGTCTGTAACAAGGCCAAACATTCAAGGGTATGTAAACTTTTGATCAGGGCCATTTGGGTGATTTCTGTTATCATTATGATTTAGAAAGGAGCCAAACAACTATGTGATAATAAATGGCTTCATATGATCACTATCCTTAAATAAAAGATTTGCATGATCAGTCATATTTTCAAAATCAATGCCATAATTTCACAATTTATGCCAGGGTATGCATACTTTTGAGCACAACTGTAGATAATTGTTTGCTGTTGGTCACATTATTGTTTCTAAATGTCACCTGAAATTATGCCTTCCGCAGGGGTTTCTCCAATATTACTTCCAGCAGGTCTCTGCAAGAGCCCATTTAAATTCCTGTCACTGGAGCGTATGCAGATTTACCTCTCGCTTTCTCTATCTAGGTGTCTTTCCAAGATTTCACCATTACCTACCTAGGAGCCAAAAATGGCAAACATTTTAGTTGTTAAGAACGCACAACTGTGGTGCTCCTGCCTTTGGCTCAAAACATCCCTATGCAGCACAAATGTGCTGTCCACATGCCACAACTGCGGCGTCTTTCAGACCATGCGACAAACTCCCACAACACTGCAAAGCAGCGCAAATTTGCTGTCCAGGTGCCGCAACTGCGGTGTCTTTTAGGCCGTGAGTCTAAACCTCCGCCATGCGACAAACTCTCACGACACCGCAAAGCAGCACAAATGTGTTTTCCAGGTGCCGCAACTGCGGAAACTTTGAGGCCGTGCCACTAAATCTCCCACAACACCGCAACCATGTTTCCTCTTATAAAAGTCTTGGGGCAAAGCTCATAAATATATAACCATTGCAAACCACATTTCGGCAAGGTTCTTTACTCTGCGCCACCTGCCATTCTAATGCAGTGTGGGCTCTTGCGTTCGGACGCAGTGTGAGCCTATGCAATTTGGCCACAGGTTCTCCTGTTTGAATCGCAGTGTGGGCCCTCCCGTTCGAATACTATGCAGGCTTTCCCGTCAAATTGCAGTGTGGGCTCTCCCATTCAAATGCAGTTTGAGTCTCAGTGCATTGGTCGCAGGCTCTCCCGTTCGAATCGCAGTGTGGGCTCTCCTGTTAGACGCAATGCAGGCTCTCCCGTTCAAATCGCAGGGTGGGCTCTTCCATTCGAATGCAGTGTGTGATTTCACATCATTCACTCTGTGGGCTCTCCCATCCAAAATGCAGTATGAGCTATCCCGTTCAAGTGCAGTGGTGGTGCAGTAATCTTAAGAGCCTTTTAGCATTTCCCATTAGCCTTCGCATTGGCATTTCTTTCGCTCATGGTTAAAATGAGCCCAACACATAATAAATAGAGCCTGAAATGACCTCCAATATAAACTTGTGCTTTCCTTACAGGCATGTGTAAACATAATAAAGCCGTGTGTGCCCCACTTGATTCTGCCGCAGCAGCGTCCCACTTGATACTGCCATAGCAGTGCCCCATTTGATACTGTGCCGCAGCACCCGACCATGCTCGATACTGCCGCAGCAGCTCCTGCCTATGCTCGATACCGCCACAGCAGTACTCCTTTCACTTTTGATACTGCTGCTGTAGTGCCCTGACATGACAAACGTAATAAAGTTATGTTTTCATAACTAACCTTTTTCTTCCCTTACAGGTGTGTATGAAGTTAAGCATCCCTAACTAAACATTTGCTTCCCCTACAGGCATGTACAAACGTAATTGTCATGTTTTTCCTAACTAACCTTTTGTTTCCCTTGCAGGTGTGTATAAATGTAATGGTTATATTTTCTTAACTAACCTTTTGCTTCCCTTACAGGTACGTACATGGAGTTATTTCTGTTTCACTCCACAGGTGCTTTCAATGTCTAAGTTCCATACTTTTATAGCAGTGCATCTACAGCAATGGAAACACAGCAGCGCTCCCACAGGAGCACCTTCACTATTCCCCCCCCTTTTACTATTCCATATCCTCTTCTCCACTGCCACAGCACTGCCTTAACTCTGCTCCCGCAGGAGGCCCACTTTACTCTACTGCCGCAGCAGTGTTTTACCATGCTTCCACTAAATCCCTTTGTCTTCGCTTCACAGCAGCTGTAGCGAGCATTACCATCTCCTCCTGTTCATTTCAAGCACCATATTTCCCTGTCTTTGGGTAGACCATTGAACGAGGCTACCATCGCAAGCGAGTTAATCTGACAGTATACCTATGGTACAACTCCCTGTTGTCGTACATGTAGGATGCCTCACACGGGGCACCAATTATTATGTAGGGCTTTACTGGTTGTTTAGATCAGTGTTACTATCAGAAATAATTAATAATTATTTCTGTAGTTATTAATTAATATTTAAATTAATCAATTGAATCTAACTCATTAAAACCTCATATGGGGCTCCAGTAAATGTAGTGTGCTATGTTTAGGAGCAAGTTTGGTTATTAGCAATAATTAATAATTATCAAAGATAATTATTAATTATTAAAATCAATAGAACATTGATGAGAATCAGTGTTAGCTTTTTTTAATCCTTTAAATCAACAATAATCAAAGATAATCGTTAATTGTTAACATCGATGAAACATTAAAATTAACACTAGCTTATTGATCATTCAAATTCAACAATCATAATTCAACAAGATAATTATCAATTATCAAAAATCAATAGAATATTAATAAGGATTAACATTGACGGGGCACCACCCTGGAATCAGGGACTAATAACCAGATAGTAAAACAGTCTCAATATTAGATTGTTTTCTTAGGAAAATCGTCATCCGAAGAATATCGATTTTTGGGAAAAAAAACAATGAATGAAGGTTTGAATCCGAGCACTGACATCCCGTCAGCATGACACAGGCATATGCAAAACAAACCAAAACACTTCTCTTTGTAATATAAACAAAGTTTATTTATGCATTAATATCAATTAATAATTAATACAATGCAGTCAATAAACTTCCGACTTACAACTACAAACTAAACAGTGATATGATTAGATATGGAAATAAAATAATCCTATAACACATAAGGTGTGTGTGTGTGTGTGTGTGTGTGTGTGTGTGTGTGTGGGTGGGTGTGTGGTTAGTACGAGAGAGAGAGAGAGATGATTAAGTGACAGCCCTAAAGCCGATTTCGTGATAGTGGGAGAGAAAACAGCTGTGTTTATCACTCAGAGACGCGGTGGATGGCTCGTAAAAGTCCCGCATTATTTGACTCTTTAATGGATGAACTCAGTTGCTGTCTCACCCGCGATGGCGAAATTGCACAACAATCCAATTTGGTTGGACCACAATACAGCAAAACAAATTTGTGATAATTAATACCCTGAGTATTAATAATGAGCGGATATGGCGGTCCGTAAACTGTACAAGCAAAATCCTTGAAACACAAGAATAACACACTATAATATTCTATCTCTGCCCAGACGTAAACCTCTTACTTGAATCGCATGAGGACACAGGTAGAATGTGTTTTCCTCCGTCCTTTAACTCTGACCCGGTTCCTTGAGGCTCAGGTGATGACGGGAGGCCGTTTCCTCGCTCTGTCGGCGGGCGGTACGGCTGTTGATTCTCAGCGGGCTGGCGGAGAACTCAGAAATGTCGACTTGATTGAAGATGGAAGAGAAATCTTTAATCTCTTCACTTCTGTAGGCAAACGGTTGAAGATGCGAATTGCTCGGTGGTCTCCTTCGGATCCGTTAGAGTGTTCGGTTGAACACAGAGTAATCTCAACTCGTCCAGCGACATGGAGATTGTATGGCCACAGTTTCAAGTCGGACGTTACTTCCTTGTGCCACGAGGTTGCACATGAGAGCAGCGAAGAGCTGCATCCACACGCTGCAAACAAAGTCGCTGGAAGTGAATTCTGGAAGCATTTCAGAGGTATTTCAACTCCTGATGATGTCATGTTTGAGGGACGTTCTGTTGTGTGCCTCATCCAATAGGAGTTGAGAGTTCAATCCTTTAATGAGCAAGGCTTCATGGATTTGTAGTCTGTTTTGGACTCCCTTTGTTTGATTTTGGCGTGATTTTTATCAGTAAGATTTACGACTTGGAAGGTGGGGGCTTGAGTTAGGTTTTTACGACTGTACGCCTGCCTTTGTCTTCTGTCTGAATACATGAGGCCCAACATACACTAGTACTTTAATCTAAACCTTCCACCCGGATCGGGCCCTTACGTGAGGCTGCTTCCATAAGCTGGCTGATTAGATGCAATATATAAATGGTACAGCCCCCTATAGCTGCATAAATGTCCTTCATCTAAACCTTCCACCCAGAGCAGGCCCTTGCATGAGGCTGCCTCCGCAAGCTGGTTGCTTTAATGCAGTTTACCAAAATCTAGCACTTCTGTTAGCCTATGATTTGGTGTTTCTTTCACCCAGTTTTTTTTTGGGGGGGGGTTAAACATTGCAAAAATAAACGGTTCTACTACAGCATACATGTCTAAGGATACAATCATCTATAAAGCATTTATGATTTATCCATGTGCTCGCTGTCCTTTATTGTAAGCATCTTTTTGGGGGGTAAATTTAGAGCTCAAGTTGAAGCTGCTTCCTCGAGCCCCTCCACCGTGGACAGCAAGCCAAATAAGTTTAACCTTAATAGATTAAAGATTATATGGATAAACGAACTTGTGAAATGAAGATTTTGTCACCATTCACTCACTCACTTGTATTGTTCCAAACACGTATGTCTTTCTTCAGTGGAACACAAAAGGAGATTCATGGCAGTCACCATTCACTTTTATTGAAAGGAAAGATTTAATGAACAGTGTTAGGTAACATTACTTTTAAAAGTGACTCGTTAGAATATTGTGTTACTCCTTAAAAAAGTAGCTTAATTAATTAAAAAGCATTACTTTACTTTTGCATTACTTTTTTTCACAGCCACTTTCTCTTCTGCTCTGCTATGCATTCCATACAAGAGACATTACAGGTCATGCTAGCTACTGTACAACACTCATGTCAAAACAACATAGTTGTAAACAAACAGATATTTAGAAAGTAGGTCTTCACGTCATATTTATAATAAAGAATCAATAACATGAATATGAATGATTTGTTTTTCCATCAACATGGCAGCCATTATGAATAATGAAGAATAACCACTGTCTTACCTAAAGCAGAAAAGTCCAGCACTTGAACCGGCATCATATAGTATGTCATCATATGCTGTGCCCATCGACAATGCCAGAGTCAACTTGAGATGTTTTTCAAAAGTCTGTAGTTGCAGTTGTTCTACAGCATTCCCTAGCTCTGGCTGCAGTCATTTTAAGACCCTGTTTATAGCTGGTAATAAGATGCATTTCGAATGATCCGATCGCAAAGGTCAGTGCTAAATATAGTTGTAAACGGGGTGCAAAATTATTGATGAGTCCCGGACAGCAGCGAAGCACCACCTCCCATCAGTCAATCACCAGGAAAACAAATGTTTAAACTTACGTGCGGATTTAAAAGGAAATAACCGTCTGATCAGAAAACTTGAAAAGGCAATTACATACCCAAGGATGAGAACTTCATGGCTCTTCCTCAGTGTGTCTGACTGATTTGAACATCCAGGGTGACAAGATGACAAGCACACAAATCTGAAGCTGAACTAATACAGGTACTCCACTAAAATAACCAATAATTTTGCTTGAAATGTTGCGTTTGTTCTTAGATTAAATCTCAACTGCATCTGGGAGAAACAGCGCACCGGTTTTGTTCACGCTTTCTTTGACTTTGACTATTTTACAGTTTATCAACGTTCAGTAACACACTGATATATTGATTGATGTATGTCCATACGAAATCATACACACTCTCCTCAAAATCCCAAGACCACAACGAAAGAATGAATGGACGTATGCCGCAACAACAGCTGTGTTAACTTGACAACGGAAGTAACACCCATATTCCTCGCTAAGCATCACGGGACATAGGGAAAAGGTGGATTAAACAAAAATTTAGAATCTTTTTAGAAACTAAGACATTTTCTCTGCATACACAGTCGGTGTAGAATGTTGCTTGGAGTCACTGATCCAGATTCAGCTTTTCTTATCTCATTCTCCCAGTTACGGAGAGCTGTAACACAGAGCAGTTCGGCTGCATAAGTTATTGAATTGAGCAAGTATTTCACCCCGTGTATCATGTCATGGCTAGTGGAAGACTAGTCTTATATATATTCTTTTTTTTTTTTTATCCCCTTTTCTCCCAATTTGGAATGCCCAGTACCCACTACTTAGTAGGTCCTCGTGGTGGCACGGTTACTCACCTCAATCTGGGTGGCGGAGGACAAGTCTCAATTGCCTCTTCTTCTGAGACCGCCAATCCACACATCTTATCATGTGGCTTGTTGTGCATGACACCGCGGTGACTCCACATGTGGAGGCTCATGCTACTCTTCGCGATCCACGCACAACTTACCACGCACCCCATTGAGAGTGAGAACCACTAATTGCGACCACGAGGAGGTTACCCCATGTGACTCTACCCTCCCTAGCAACTGGGCCAATTTTGTTGCTTAGGAGACCTGGCTGGAGCCACTCAGCACACCCTGGATTCGAACTCATGACTCCAGGGTGGTAGTCAGTGTCAATACTCGCTGAGCTACCCAGGCCTCTGGAAGACTAGCCTTATAATCCCTCTGCCTAAACGCATTTACAGATTTTTTTAATGCAGTGTGTATTAACACATGAATCAACCGCGTTTCACTCAACCGAATGTTGACCTCATATTACTCTAAAACACGAAATGCACATGTGCATTAGCGAGTTGATTGACAGGCGATATCTGTGTCTAAAAGGTGATTGGTTCTTTTACCTGCAAGGGGGGACTTCCTTTCTACATCCATTGATTGTTGGGTGCTAGAGCTTCTTGGTTGGGTGTTCCAATTTCTCCCATTCATTTAAATAGAAGTGACTCATCTCTCTCTGCTAAATAGTCTCTGTCCTTACACTATATAGAACAACAGTGCCAATCATGCATTATGTCACAACATTCTGCCTAACATCTTCTTTTGTGTCCCAGGGAAGAAAGAAAGTGATACAGGTTTAAAACAACATGGGGGTGAGTAAATGATGACAGAACTTTCATTTTGGGGTTAACTATCCATTTAATGATGCACAACAGAAATATGATTTGAGAAATGGCACACAAATATTATATGCCTTGACACACAATAAAAATTGGACTTGGCATGCTCTTTATACATACACTAGTTTCCTGGAACTGAAAGATCATCATTAATCATTAGATATGCTCTGTGCAGACTTGCATCAAAACTGAACATTTGCTCATGACAGTGTTATTTCCTTTGCCCACCAAATATACGTATATGGTTAGCATTCACATATGCTGGCCCCACATATAAATTGATTTGATTTCTGTCTTGTTTATCTCCAGAAATGGCTAGAGGCATCAAACCCACAGAGTGTTAATGTCATCCTCTTTACCAATAGTTTTATTGAAACTGTCTGTATCTCTGTAGCCAATGTGTGTGTGTAAGTGTGTGTGTCTTATTTTGGTTTTTCTCTGGTACTAATGGAAAGGGTGAAGGAAGTCAGTGAGGAGCTAATGGCTGGAGTTGGGCTTGTTGACATGAAAGTCTTCCACCCCACATATTTAAAAATTCGAACGGGTCAGGATTAAAAATTAAACTCTGCAGACTTGAGAATCTTATGAGGGATGAAAGTCTGGGGAGCATTCCTGATCTGGGGCCCTCAGAGAGGTAGGTGTGAGTGTGTGTATGTGTGCTCAGTGTAGGGTTGATTTACAAAAACTGACATAATCCCATACTTGTGTGATCTCTCTATCTATCTGTGTGGGACGGAGGAAAATATGTCTCTTTTACCTGCTGTAAAGTTGGTCTGTTGGCTGATTTTAGAGGGTTTAGGGCTTTTTTCAGCTAGTCAGGTTGAAGACAAGGTTAAACCAGCTAAGACCAGCTTAACCCAGCTAAAACCAGCCAACCAGCTTAGACTGGTTTAAGCTTGTTTTTGTTTGTTTTTTCAGCAAGACTTTTTATGTATGATTTAGCATTTCAATAATTGAAACTGTCAAACTGTCCCATCTCTCTCCTTCTTACACTCCCCCCCCCCCCCCCCCGTTCCTTTGCCAGTTCATTCTGACACTTGCTTTCCCACTTTTCTCATTCTCTCTTACCTCCCCACCTACAACCCCTGGTGTCCTCCCCTCCATGTCTTTTCATACAGTGAGCTCAAACCAGAGCAGTCATGCTCATGAGTACCCAGACTGCCAAGAAGGGGGCAATGAAGCCAGCCTGCTGGTGTCCCCTCTGGTGGTGGCCGGCATCGTCATTGGCCTGGTGCTCTTCCTCTCCTGCATCACCATCATTGTGGGCAGTCTGCGCAAAGACAGCCGACTGCGCAACCCCCACCTGCGAGCCAGCTACGGTCAGTGGCCGAACTGCATGGGGTCCAAACATATCAAATGCAATTAATGTCATCATAATGTTGAGGAAGGCTTTTTTTATTTATAATGCTTAGTATGTCATTTCCTGTGACATATTTGTGTTATTCTTGGCCCTCTAGAAATGCTAAAAGGAATCAGCCCTTTGTTTAGGAGCCCAGAGAATGTTGTGGCAGAAATCCAGTCTTTGTAAAGCTCTATTATGTCCAGCAGTTCGTATTATGGTCAACAAGGCATGTACAGACTACATTACTAACAAACTGCAGAACTTTGAGTTTTTTTTTTACTTTTGGACTTTACTAGGGAGACCTAATAAAATGTTAACTAGAGGTTGACCTATAGTGGATTTTGCAGATACTGATAACTAAGGTAGTGGAAAACACAGATATTCTATTAATCTGCCTATAGTTTTTAAAATCAATGTATAGAATGTAAAATAAATAATAATCATTAGTCTTTTATTACTATGACAGGCACAGATATAGAGGCTACAAGAGTCCAAAATGAATAAAATTCCAGATGCATTTTATTGTTCAATCAAGAAAGAAAAAACAAACAGAAAAAAATGAAGATTTGGTGCATAAAGAGGGACTTTTAACTATAAACTATCCTGAAACACACCAGGGACTCTTATTTTGAAATTACCTGGACTTGGCTCCGTTAAAGAGATAGTTCACCCAAAATGAAAATTCTTTTATTATTTACTCACCCTTATGCCATCCCAGATATGTATGACTTTTTTTCTTCTACTGAACACAAATTAAGATTTCTCAGCTCTGTAGGTCCATACAATGCAAGTAAATGGTGACCAGAACTCTGATTAAACCACTGGAGTCATATGGATTACTTTTATAATGCCTTTGTCTTATTTGTATCTTCAATGTCTTCTGAAGTGATCCAGTCGGTTTTGGGTAATAACAAACCAAAATGTAACTCCCTTTTCACTGTACATCTTGCCATTGCAGTCTCTAGGCATGATCATGATTTCAAGCTCGATTACACTTCCTAGTGCTTGACACATGCACAGAGCACTAGATGGAGCTGTAGGAGGTGCGATCAAGCTTGAAATCACAAACGCCAAGGAGATTTATTGTGAAAAAGGAATTACATTGCTTTTTACATTCTTGCTTTTTTTAGTAACTTACACATTTCACATTTCAAAATATGTGATGTTTTACATGACAATTTTTTTTTCTCTCCCCAATTTGGAATGCCCAATTCCCAATGTGCTCTAATTCCTCGAGGTGGCGTAGTGACTCACCTCAATCTGGGTGGCGGAGGACGAATCTCCGTGTCTGAGACCATCAGTCCACACATCTTATCACGTGGCTTGTTGAGCGTGTTACCGCGGAGATATAGCGCATGTGGAGGCTTCACACTATTCTCTGTGGCATCCATGCACAACTCACCACGCGCCCCACAGAGAGCGAGAACCACATTATGGCGACCACAAGGAGATTACCCCATGTGACTCTACCCTCCTTAGCAACCGGGCCAGTTTGGTTGCTTAGGAGTCCTGGCTGGAGTCACTCAGCACACCCTGGATTTGAACTCGCGACTCCAGGGGTGTTAATCAGAGTCTTTACTCGCTGAGCTATCCAGGCCCCCCCTACATTTGTTAAGTAAATACCCACGAATCAGGAAGGGATTCAAGAATGATTTTCTTTAAAAAGGAGAGAAATTTTTTCTGCTTCATGAACATGAAATCTGTGTAATTGTGTATTTACATTCTCATTGCTGTTCTAATTGTGACATTTAAAAAATACTGGTATCATATATTCCAATGGACCTTTTTTACTGCAGTGCCAACTTTAATTTTTGACTGGAATGACAACGTCATAGTATGGGATAGACTAACGGTCTCTTCAATGGTTTGTACTGTTGTTTAAAGTGTTTTGGATCATTTCGCTGATGGAACATTGAAAAAATAAAACATCTTTCCAAGAAATTTCAGTAGACAAAACATTTAAAAAAAACAAACAAAAAAAACACGAGTTGTGGAAAATTTGATGTGATCTAGGGGGTTTACAAAGCTTTATGCAGTGCATGCTATTGAAGACACTGTAAGTCTTTCCCTCACAGCCTCGTTTTCATTCACATCCAAAATGGCACTACTGTGAAACAGGTCTATAGGGCTAAAATTGATAGAAAGTGGCTTTATGTTTATGTATCCTTTATACAGAAGTATCAAAAGCCACACAAAATGTAAAAAAAAAAAAAAAAAAAGTTCATTGTTGGGGAGAAACCCAACTCCAACATCTATGTGTCCCCATGTCAATGACCATGATATCTTGTACCAAACATATCAATCACATGGAGAACATTTTCATATTATAGTGTGGTCATAAATGAGTTTTTTTAAACACTTGCTTTTTATACTTGCACCCAATTTATGCCAATGAAAGCATTATGCTTCAAAGAACATCATGCATTTATTGTGGAAATAAATAATGTAAAAAAAATATATATATATAAAATGTCTGCATGTTTCCAAAAGTAACATTCACAAAATATAGTAGAAGAAGCAGATTTTAAAATGTTTTTGATGGTGTTGTTTCTGCAGCTCCAGATAACCTCTCATATGGTGGCTCCATCGGAGAGCTGAGGTCCACTTGTATTGAGGAGTTTCCCCCTGCATTCGACTTTGACACTTACATGGAGACGCTGTCTCAAATCAACATCATGTACCCAGACTCCCCACCTCAGTGAGTTACATTTCACCTCTGGATTGAGTCTTTATGTGGATATATATTATATGTACAGTGGAAGAAATGGAGGGACTGTGTGCGTGTGTAATCGGTAATTAGATCATTTTATCGGCCATGACAGAGAAGGCACACTGCCTCCTTAATGGATTCCATTCTGCAGACCTTTTCACAGTCTTTAAAGGCATAGCATGAATTGATAACCACGGTCAAAGGCAGATGGAGATTCTAAAGCTAAAAATAGTCTTGAAAAATATGAAATTTTTCAACTATTTTTCACTCAATTCCCTCTTAATAACTTGACTTGAAGTGCAACTTGCACTCATCTTATCAGATGCAAACACTCAGGCCTGAAGGGTCTGTCTGAAAAGAAAGGGTGGGAGTAAAACCTGTTCAAGTAAGATAGTAACTGGGGAAAAACAGACTCAAACCCTGCCCTTTTGAATGTTTACCTGCTATACCTGCATTTAAACCCTCAAGAATGTGACCCTGCATTAATTTCTTTATTATAGTTTGATAAATTAGGAAAGAGAAAGAGAGGCTCAAACAGAGTGTTGCAGTAGTCAGAGAAGAGAATCTTTATTTTTATACAGTATTTATCTACAACTCTTTCATTCTTCTCACTTGCATTGGAGGGGTTTTTAGTTCTCAGTGCTTTATCTGTTTTTCAGAAGGTTTCACCTTTTGCAGTCATCTCTCAAATCCTGTTAGAAAGGTTGGACCCTTACACTTTCAGCCTTCAGCCTGTTCTCCTAACAAGCAGGGATTGCTGATAAATGTCATGACTTAGCACTGAAAAAGGCCTGGTGTTTGATCTAAATGGCAGCTTGGCTAATTGGTATCTTCAAAGAATCAGTCAGTTACCTTTCTTTCCATTTAGCCTGCCTGCCTTCACACAGTGACCTGTAAAATAATTCTCAAGTAGGGGAGCCCTTCACAGAGGGATGTCTCAGAGTGGGAAAGGTTTTGTTTACCAGACCTCATTAATTTCAATAACAACAAAATAATTTCAAATTGGATTTGCATTAGTCTCATAAATAAGTCCCAAAATTTTGGGAGGAACTCCAATGAAAAATAGGCATTATTGTTTTTAGGATGTATTACTCATTCAATCTAAAAGAACGATTTGATGACATCAAAAGAGGGAACACATGGAAGAACAGAGACAATACATTGCGAAAAGCATTACGACCTCAGAGAGGTCTATAAATTCCATTGCCATTGTGATATTATGGGGGACTATACATTCCATGACCTCACTTAAAGGGATAGTTCACCCAAAAGTGAAAATTCTCTCATTATTTAATCACCCTCATGATATCCCAGGTGTGTATGACTTTCTTTCTTCACCAGAACACATTTGAAGAAAAATACAAAAATATCTTAGCTCAGTAGGTCCTTAAAATGCCTTAAAAAAGTGGATGGCAATTCATCTTTTGAAGCTCCAAAAATCATAGACAGTCAGCATAAACGTCATCCATACGACACCAGCTGTTAAATTAATGTCTTCTAAAGTGTTTGTAAATGGTTTGTGTGCTCATCCTGGATGTCTCAAACGAGTGGAGAACGGGAGATTACCTCTGTATCATGGCAACACAAATAAGTTACACGATAGACCACTTAAATTCCACCCTCTGGTGAAGCTTACCGGAAACTTTTGATTATAGTTAAAACGTACTTAAATATTGATCTTTATTGCACCAAAAGTGATCGTATCGCTTTAGAAGACATTAATTTATCTGCTGGAGTCATATCGATGACGTTTATGCTGACTGTCTGTGATGTTTGGAGCTTCAAAAGAGAAATCACCATTAATTTGCATTTTAAGTACCTACTGAGCTAAGATATTTTTCAATTTTTCTTCAAATGTGTTCTGGTGAAGACAGAATGTCATACACATCTGGGATATCATGAGTGTGAGTAAATAATGAGATAATTTTCATTTTTGGGTGAACTGTCCCTTTAAGGGTTGTACATTCTATCACTATTTCTTCATAGAATACTATTCCTTCAATGTAGTAACTATATATTCCATTACCATTATCCCTTGGTTGGTTTGGGAGCTACGCATTCTAAAATCATCGAGTGTTATATATTCCAATGTCATCATGACTTGATGAGGGGACTATACCTTCTAAAATTATGAGGTCATTATTACTTTGGAATGTATAGCCTTTGATTATGTCATAATGATCTCTGAATGTTTGATCAAGATATAATATGCCAAAATTATATTTGCTATACTGAACATTCTGAAGTCACACTGACTTCATGAGGGAGATGCATAGCTATACAAAAGAAAAGAAAAGAGAAATACACTGGCATACTGTTAATGTTCCAGTTTAATTGCAATGTTTCAACCCTCAGTGGGTCTTTGTCAGGTCAAACAGACACCCATTTCTATCTTAATTACATGTGCTTTTTGAGAGGTGAAAATCAGCCTGATCTCATGAAAATGACATTACCATGGCAACATTTTTGCAAAACAAAATGATGTGCTTCATTACACGTTTTGCAGCAGTTTCCCAGTGAAATGTCCAGCAGGGGCTTTTTCAAATGATGCATTAGAGTAAAGTGTTTCTATACCATAACATAGTAGTGTGTGAGTAATAGAGCAAAACATTTGTGTTTATAAACCCTCCATCTGAATATCCATACTTCTCTACTATATAGTATGCCAAAAACAGTAGGGTAATGGAGCAGTATGTCAGAATCCACAGTATTCATGAAGCAGTAAGCGAGAAATACCCGGGTGACTATTTCCGGCGAGATTCTGAAGTGTGAATCGACTGGACACTTAACGATCCCATAATCCCTTGGGAGCTGAGGTGACGTCATGTTCAAAATGCTGTATTTAAAAGAGTGGCGGTGAACCGTGAGTCAGACGGCTCTTCTCAACTGTAAGTGCAACATATACCAAGATATTTGTTCCTTGTGCTTAAATGGTGCTTGTTTAACAAAACCAGAGCAGATAATTTTTGCGGTTGTTGTTATTACGTCATATATGCGGGTCACGGGTCAATAGTCACATCCCCTGATAAAGTATGTCCAAATCTGTTCATACTACTCGCATTCATACCTAAAAAATGTACTGTTTTGGCCGCAGAAAAGTGCGTCCTTCATCAAATACAGTGCATTCCATGACAGTACGCGGTTTCGGATGCAGCTGTTATAGTCAGCTGTTGTACTCATGATTTTTGTGAATGTGAATAAAAGGCACAGTTGTTGTAGCACCTTTAATGTTAATTTCACCAGAAAACTGTGGCGAAACATAGAACATGGCAAATAATAGACAGTTTGCAAAAAATTATTTATAGTAATGTTCATTCTGTGAGACTCAAATGACAATCAAAGGTCAATGCATCTACGATATTTCCTCAGTTAATTCATGGACTTTAATACTAAAAACTCAAAATAATTTTGTTTAACCATTGACCCACAACAGTTACTTAGTTTACTCATTTTAACCACTAATGGTCCTAAACATGATTAACAAATATTGGCATTATATTCACAAATGTTCTGTTATAGCGTAATTTCCTGAACAGCTGCTTTGAAACAACACCTTTTGTGAAAAGCGCTATACAAATAAATTTGACTTGACTTGAGACTAAGCTGCAGCAAATACAAGTGTGTGGAGTATATCCTTACCAGATGTGGAAATCCATTTACAAAGCAACAACTGTATTATATTGTATACATATTGCATACATGCTGCAATACACCACTATAAAAATACATTTATTAAAATACATGCATGACTGGGTACATACAGAAGCTACATTCAATAAAGACATTCACATTTTAACACAAGTCTAGATCTTCAACACAAGAAGAGATATAAACCTCTTATGATATCATTGGGATTCCTGAATGTATAACACCCCTCCCTATTGTAGTTTTAACATTACTGAATGTTTTGTCTAAATGGGCTCATTTTCCCTGCTCTTCCATAAAAAGTGTTGTTGTTTTTCACAATTATATTGACTCAGAATTCTACTAAAATCTTTCCCATGTAACTTGCAAAATGATTACTTATGACCTATGTCTGTTGAGTTGCTTAATTTGCTCTTAAAGTGACTCTGTTGTCTTTCTCAGCACTGTATGCTTCCTCAGATACATAACATGGTAGGGTTGCACCAGCTGTGCATAAGGTCTTACGTAAGTTGGGATGTAAAGTTCTCACTAAGGGCTTAGAAGAGACGTGAACGCCTGGATTTGACATGAAATGCACAATATCTCTGGCATGGTTGTGCAACGCCTTTGCAATTGGAAATTATTTTTGGTTTTGGTCGAGTTTGGTTTTGTCCTTGTGTTTTTTTTTTGGTTTGTTTTTTTTGTTTTTTAAACTCCTCCTTGAGTTTGGTTTTGTCCATGTCCTTGAGTGCGATTTTGGGCTCTCCATCGAGGAGCCCCTGGTTGTGCAGAATCTTTGCCAAAGACGAACAACGTGGGATGAGGCCCTATGATTGGCCAGCATTGTTGTGCAGTGTCTTTGTTGAAAGATAAACAACATTTGATTATGAAAACCCTCCGACGAGGGAAGAGTTGTTTGAGATATCTTTGCCGAAAGGTGAACAACGTAGCCTAAAGCCATACGATAATAGCGACGTTGCGTGCGATCCCTTCGTTGAAAGAAAACAACATTTGATTATGAAAACCCTCAGATGAGGGAAGAGATTGTTTGATGTTTATCTTTGCCAAAAGGTGAACAACGTGCATAAAGCCATCCGATAATGGAGACGTTGCGTGCAATACCCTTTGTAGAAAGATATTCCATGAGGCTCAAGCCCTCAAACGAGGATGGCCGTTGTTTAATGGTTATCTTTGCCAAGGTGAACAGCATACATAAAGCCATACGATAATGGCAATGTTGTCGTGCAATACCCTGTTTAAAGATATCCCATGATAGTGTGAGCTTTCTGATGAGGGCAAGCTGGCTTGTGCAATACCTATGCAAAGGAAACCATGCTTGAGATTATGGAAGCCCTGGTGAGGAGGGTAGACATAGTTATGAGTTATCCTTGTGAAACCACCACCAGATAGGTATGAAAATTTATGGCTGATGGAGAGTTGAGCTTGTTTGATGATTTGGGTTAGGTCGACTATATTTCAGGTGGGATGAGGAAGACCAGCGGCTGAGCATCTTGACAGTGGATACCTCGGTATACCTCAAAGAGTGGCAGTAGTAGCTGCTCCGATGCAAAAGGAATGCCCCGAGAGGACATGAGGGAGAGACTACAATGTTTTAGGGTGTGATGAGTTGGTTTCTGAACCAGTAGCGCGACATGGGGATGGAGTGATGAAAAGGGGAGGAAATTTGAGATGTCTAGGATGTCTAGTCTAGAATGAAAGCAAAAGGAAATGGGAGATCAGAACGGAAAATAGAGGAGTACTGTGTGATTGGCAGGAGGAGGAATAGTGGGCCCAGGCGGAGTTGTAGGAAGTGTGGACTGGGCAAGTCCTTTCTGAGAGGGGTGGTAGGGAATGTTTTTTTTTTTTTTTTTTTTTTTTTTTGCTGGCGGGGGGTCATGGTCTGTGGAACTCCTGGAAGCAAAACGAGAGAGGGAGTCAGCGATTACATAGAAAAACCCAGGAATGTGTCTGGCTGAGATAATAAAGTTGCAGGAAATGCTCTGCCGATGGCTAGAGGAGGACCGGCCTTTTTTGATTATAGTGACGACTGCGGAATTGTCGCCAAACTATGACATGTTTGCGTGTCCAAAGGGAACCCCATATAACGCTGGCCATGACGATGGGATAAATTTCAAAGAGAACAGATGAGGGAGCGTAGGAAGCTATATTGAAAAATTCATCTGGCCATTTCCCTGTGAACCATGATCCTAGAAAATATCCCCCGAATCCTATGGAGGGAGCCGTATCTGTGAAAAGGGACATGTCGTCTGGAGTTGTTTTTTTTTTTGTTTGTTTGTTGTTGTTTTTTTTTGTGAAAAGGAAATGCCATTCCAGTGATTTAATACTGTAGCTGTGACCAGAAGAGGAGGTCCGAGTGGCAGCCATCATCGATTGATATGTAGGAGAGATTGTCTACGGAATGGGCTAGTGTGAGGAGGCAGGAAACGAAGGAGCAGCCTTGAGGAATGAAGCACATGGCAAAATTGAGGTGGCCTAATAGGGATAGGAGATCGCGTTATGAGACCCAAACTGGCCAGAACACGACGTGCGAATAGACCTGATCCTGTCGAGTTTATCTTTAGGAAGGGAAGCTTGCATGTTTAGAGAATCGAGCATGATGCTGAGAAATGCGAGAGATGTGGTGGGGCCTGTGCTTTTTTTTTTTCTTTTTTTTTTCACTTGAGAGGGGAACACACAACTTGTGAAAAAGCTCGATAGAACGTCTGAAAATAGGGGTGGGGCAGTGGGGTGATCGATGAGCAGGAAATTGTCGAGCAGGTATAGTACGAAGGGGAGCTTAATGTGATTGAGAAGGATCCAGTATAGGCCTTTCGATAGAGATTACCATGTGAGGGCTACTTCTGCACCCGAGAGTGAGTCGGACAGCAAAGTAAAATTTTGACTGCCATGGAAATTTAGAGGGGCCAGTCGGCGGAGTGAATGGACATGATTTTTAAAGCGTCTTTGATATCTGCCTTTTTTTCTTTTTTTTTCTTCTTTTTTTTTGCCCGTAAAGCCAGCAGACCATGCATGGTCCATGACATGCAGCTCCAGTAGACTGAATTCCAGTATCTACTGCGAGAACACCTATCCGGCACTGTGATGTCCAGAGGAACGAATCCTACTGCCTGCTGCTGACGAGAGCTGCCTTGAACACATATATATATATATATACACACACAGGTGCATCTCAATAAATTAGAATGTTGTGGAAATGTTCATTTATTTCAGTAATTCAACTCAAATTGTGAAACTCGTGTATTAAATAAATTCAATGCACACAGACTGAAGTAGTTTAAGTCTTTGGTTCTTTTAATTGTGATGATTTTGGCTTATATTTAACAAAAACCCACCAATTCACTATCTATAAAATAAATAAATAAATATATATAAATAAATACTAGCAGGCTGTAAAATAGACATTTATTCATTTTAATATCTATTTTGTATATGTTGAAACTTGACACCGGGCAGAGTACAAAGGAAAGTGCATCGTTAGATTGGTTTCATGCTGAAGAAGTACGTTTTTTACACAGTGTTTTCTCCCGTAAGTGTAAACGAGTGTAAACATACATGTCGAAAGGACTGAAGCCTGTCAACCAAAACATGAGCTCATTGATGTCATTGAGTCTGTTTTTATATTCCATCCATTACTCCTGGTCAGAGGCTTCCATAAATATTTAGTTTATACTTAGGGTTACATTCTACCTAAGTTTAATGGTGCAATGCTCAAATATTAAGTAGTGCATAAATTGTGACTTAGTGCCCATTTACGCCACAACTAGGCTAAGTTGTAATGTACGTATAGCTGGTGCAACCGGCCCCAGATACCTAGTGTGGTAAGAGTGTGGGTGCTTGTTTGCATGTGTATGCGTTTGTGTGTTAAAAAGCAGAGAGGAAAGGTTTAGTTAGGGTCATGGTTTTGCTCAACTTATCTGCCCTTCATGGATTGTTTCACAGAATGCCAATGTTATTTACATTTCTGTGACAGTTCCATTAGGCTGGCAGAGCCCTATGGTGCAGCTCTATGAAGGGGCTTTTGAACAGGGTGAAATTACCTCTTCCTGGGAGCAAGAACTACCTGAAAGAATAGGGCCTCCTCCTATTAAAAAGCAAATTATGATGGATATAGAATATTAGTGTTGCCCCCAAGGCCAATTAAGAATTATTGAATGGTGTGCAATTCTGTTTGGGAGGGATATCAGGCCCTCAGTCCAAATACTCAATTTAATTATAGACACCCACACACCTATAGGAGTGGAGGATCATTTGGTAAGATGATGGAAGATTAATACTCTCTATCACAGTTTGTTCTTCAGTGAACATTTTGCATCCAATAAGGCAATTTTATAGAAACTGAACAGGGGAAAGCATGACTGGTTGTCACTTTTTAGTCCAGTTTATTTCTCAGGGTAGGTTCATTTTTGAAAGTCGATTTTCCTTATAGGCACGTAGCTTAAAGTCTTGGCTACAACAAAGGTATTGAGCTTTTCCACCATTATTGCACAGGATAAAAATATACAGTTCAGTTAAATGCACACTGACATTTGGCCTCCAATAGCAGGGCACGTTTTAACACTTTATGGGGTACATTGTCACAATGGAAATTGCGATTAATCAGCAAAATTTAAACATGAAACACAAACAAACAGCAAAATGTAAAAGGTGATATATTTTTTTGTATTATATAATGTTTTGGCCAACAAATATTGTAATCAATAAATTGTATAAATGTATGACCTTTTAAACACATGTGACAACTTGTCCCAATACAAATGTCTTGCCTTAATCTAAATTTATGAAAAATACCCTTTTCCTAAGTACACAGTTCAACCTTTCGGTTAAAATCTACTTTCCTTATATAGTTGACCTTTGCCTGAATATATGCTAGGTTGGTTTATTGTGATCACTGGTTTATTGAACAGCTATATCATAATATTTTTATATTGAAATTTAAGTTTGGAGGTTAGGATTCTCAAAAATTATTCTAATTGTAAAGGGTCTTGAACTAAGTGTTTGAAACAAACATACAAAACCACTGCAAGAGAAAACACACATTTGTGTAATTGGATTTTTGACTCAAAACCATATACTGTAGTTACTGAGATATAGCCCTTGAGACAACTGTGACAATTAGCCCCGGCCTCCCTTATATTTTGTTCAAAAATATTTTTTTGCTTTTTACATTTTCTGCCGTCTGTTTCCACTCTGAGACTGCAAGCCCAATGTTATGTGTATAAGCTTTAGTGCTATAGGGTTCAAGTGTCCTGTATGGTGCCTGTGAATTTAGAGTGTTTTGAGAAAGCTAGAGGTTCTACAGATGCTAAGCCAGTGAAGCTGAACGGAGCTCTCTATCACTGCCTGCCTCTCTGCTGGCCTTCATTCATCTGTGCCAGAAATGAGTGGGAGCAAAATCACTCTTCAGATCAGAGACAATCCTCCAGTCACATCATAACATGCATTTATCACTACTGGCATATTACAGCCGGCCCTATCAGCCACCATTACAAACGCAGGGCTCTCTGTCCATGGAGTTAAAGGGATTGTAGGAACAGTATGTGTGTTAGGAATTAATTTAAACTGTCCTTATTCTACGTCATTATTATGTAAGGAAATTTATAATGGAATTAGTCACGTTCGACAACCATTATAAGAAAGATAAATGACAAATAATTAGATTATTTGTCTGAATAAAATTCTCCACCATTCAAATCGTAATACAACATCTCATTGTATCCGTTCATAATTTCTATTGTAAGGAATTAGCTTTAATAAGGGAATTATGATTAATTCACTTATTGGAGTAATATTAATCTCATGGTTTATTGGAATGACTATGTTAGCCTGTCTCTGTGGTGCTGGGAGGGAGGGACTATGGCATGTGACTCACGCCAGGGCTCCCATGGCCACAGATGGCACCTGGGAACTCAGTGCTCAGGACATGTATATGAGCTGCTCACCTGTGGAGTCCGTGAAGTGCCACTTCCTCAGGAAGGGGAGAGCTAGGCAGATCTCAGAAACACACACACAGCAATTGGTTCATGTTTGTATGTGCAAAATATGCACCAAAAATATTTGTAACCTGTTGATACAAAATCTTCATTATTTATTATTTAATATTTAGATGATACTCTTAGCTATTAATTGCTTTTGCCACACACACACACACACACATAGTAATAATTAGGCTAATGTACCATCATCTTCTGCCTAGCCATCACTGTTCACAATGTCTTTTCTGTGAGGCATTAAAGATTATAGATACTGCTCTCTTCACAGTGCAACAGTGACAGCTTATCTTTTCAGCTGTTTTGGTTCCGGAAGTATTTATCCTATTCATTTTCTCCATAGGAGTTCCTAAACAAATGTCCATAAAGAGTTCTAAGCCATTAACCAAACCAAATAGCTCCAAAATTAATCAGAGCATTACAAGCTTTGATTTAAATCAGTTGAGATGAGATTGAGCTGACACCTGAAATCAATACAGACGAGACAGGAACAAGATGAACAGGAAACACTGGACTTACAAAATACTTTAAAATTAAAGACATATGAACACAAAACCCACCAAACCCATTACAATGACATAATGTTATAAAAGATTATGGTATATCCTCCAAAAAAAAAAAAAAAACATATATATATATATATATATATATATATATATATATATATATATATATATATATATATACACACTATATTGCCAAAAGTATTCGCTCATCTGCCTTTAGACGCATATGAACTTAAGTGACATCCCATTCTTAATCCATAGGGTTTAATATGATGTCGGCCCACCCTTTGCAGCTATAACAGCTTCAACTCTTCTGGGAAGGCTTTCCACAAGGTTTAGGAGTGTATTTATGGGAAGGTCAGACACTGATGTTGGACGAGAAGACCTGGCTCGCAGTCTTCGCTCTAATTCATCCCAAAGGTGCTCTGTCGGGTTGAGGTCAGGACTCTGTGCAGGCCAGTCAAGTTGTTCCACACCAAACTCGCTCATCCATGTCTTTATGGACCTTGCTTTGTGCACTGGTGCGCAGTCATGTTGGAACAGGAAGGGGCCATCCCCAAACTTTTCCCACAAAGTTGGGAGCATGGAATTGTCCAAAATCTCTTGGTATGCTGAAGCATTCAGAGTTCCTTTCACTGGAACTAAGGGGCCAAGCACAGCTCCTGAAAAACAACCCCACACCATAATCCCCCCTCCACCAAACTTCACAGTTGGCACAATGCAGTCAGACAAGTACCGTTCTCCTGGCAACCGCCAAACCCAGACTCGTCCATCAGATTGCCAGATGGAGAAGCGTGATTCGTCACTCCAGAGAACACGTCTCCACTACTCTAGAGTCCAGTGGCGGCGTGCTTTACACCACTGCATCCGACGCTTTGCATTGCACTTGGTGATGTATGGCTTGGATGCAGCTGCTCAGCCATGGAAACCCATTCCATGAAGCTCTCTACGCACTGTTCTTGAGCTAATCTGAAGGCCACATGAACTTTGGAGGTCTATAGCGATTGACTCTGCAGAAAGTTGGCGACCTCTGCGCACTATGCGCCTCAGCATCCGCTGACCCCGCTCTGTCATTTTACGTGGCCTACCACTTCGTGGCTGAGTTGCTGTCATTCCCAATCACTTCCACTTTGTTATAATACCACTGACAGTTGACTGTGGAATATTTAATAGCGAGAAAATTTCACGAATGGACTTGTTGCACAGGTAGCATCCTATCACAGTACCATGCTGGAATTCACTGAGCTCCTGAGAGCGGCCCATTCTTTCACAAATGTTTGTAGAAGCAGTCTGCATGCCTAGGTGCTTCATTTTATACACCTGTGGCCATGGAAGTGATTGGAACACCTGAATTCAATTATTTGGATGGGTGAGCGAATACTTTTGGCAATATAGTGTATATATATATATATATATATATATATATATATATATATATATATATATATATATATATATATATAAATATAAAAAACTATCACTATTACTATAAATAATATATTTTAAGTTTATTCCAAAATATTTAGATATATACAAATTAAAAGTAGTTTAAGAATGTGTAATAGGAAGAACAATTTGATCATTTGCAGTGCTTCACGCTATGATCTCTTAGCATGGTTCCCATTTCCATGTTATCTGTGACATCTTGGAAATTATTATTATTATTATGTTTTTTTTTTTTTTTGTTTTTTTTATGAAGTTGAAATCACACTGATTTGTGGGTTCTACATAAGCATATACAGTATCATTGCTTGACAACCTTGGAATTCATGGAATTCATAGGTCTATGTTGAAATGTTTACAATTTAACTTGTAAACCAAAATCTCAGTGGAGAAAATGAATGGGTCTTTTACTTCTGGAACCCAACTGCTATGCTTTGTTGTAATTGCACTGTAAATTAAGTTGTTTAAAAATGAGGTGAGAAATGACAAAGATTGTTTACTATATTCCAGTGCTCTGCAGGTGTTTTGTGGTATTCTCTGGGGAAATGGGAACGGTCTGCTTTTTCAGAAGGTGCAAAACAACTTATGCTCAGAATTGTTCCTAGAATGAACAATAGTGTGATTAAAAAGTGTCAAAGAAAGTGCAGGATGTTTAATAATTTAGGATGTGAATAGATGAGAAGAGAAATCCAGCCTTGGCTGGTCTGTGATATTTGCATAGTCTGGTTAATGAATTGTTGACAGTTTTGGCGGCTCCTAAGTTTGTGTGTAGTGAGAGGGGTCCTCAGGGAGCCAGGCTTCTTACCTGGGGAAGGGTGGTGCAAAACAGTTCTCGCCCTGTTCTGAAGGGATATAACAGCTTTACATAACACTCACACCTAGGCATATAGATAGCCTTGAGATACCTAACTGCGAGAACATCCTATCATTCTTGAAATATCAAGATTTTAAATATTTTACATTGATAGCACCTCTCACACATGCACACACACTTGCATATGGAGGACTCACTCCATGGTCTCGATCAGAGTCATTATTTATGTATGAGGAATAGGGGAACAAACTACTGTGGGTAACCAGGGTAACAACAGATGTCTTTTTATTTATATTGATCACAGATGGCACAGCAGGTATTGTGAACTTTCAAATGAGCAGAAGTGTTTCAGTCTACAGAGTAGAGTTCTGCATGGGAGTAAAGCTGAAGCTTGAAACTGGTCTGTAAATGAGACCCTGTGACCTGACCTCACTTGACCTGACCAGTATTGTCAACCTGTAAGACTGAACCTGAAATCTCTTAGTCTTTTTGTTTCTGTGAAAAGCTCTATGTTCGTGGGCAATGGAGGAGTTGTCCACTTAATCACAAGACATTCCTTCTCTATGGTACTATACTTTGTCACCCTGAAGGAGAGCTTGCGACTAATAAATAGCACTGGCCGTTCCTCCCCTCCTACATCCTGCGAGAGCACCATGCCCAGCCCCCTGTCAGATGCATCAGTTTGCAAAATAAAGGGGAAAGAGAAGTCAGGTGCATGTAAAAGCGGCCCCCCACAAAGTGCGGACTTTACCTTAAGGAAAGCCTGTTGGCACGACTCTGTCCACTGGACCAGATCGGGAGCCCCCTTTTCAGTAAGGTCAGTCAGCGGGATGGTGACATCAGAATAGCTAGGCACAAACCTCTGGTAGTAGCCAGCCAACCCCAAAAACTGCCTTACCTCCATTATGGTCTTGGGCGCCGGGCAGGCTGCAATCGCAGCAGTTTTGTTAACCTGTGGACGCACCTGCCCGTGACCCAATTGGAACCCCAGATACCTAACTTCCACCCGCCCAATTGCGCACTTCTTCGGGTTGGCCGTGAGTCCCGCCTGCCGCAGCGCTCTCAGGACAGCCCTCAGATGTTGCATACGCCGCGGGTTCCCTCCACCAGCAATCATTTCTGGCAAGCATCATTTTAATTCTGTCATCATTTATACACTCTCATGTTCAGTTTCAATCACTATTTACTTTCAATGCATAAGATGCAATGAAAGTGAATGGTGACTGAGACTAACATTCTGTCTAACATCTCCTTTTGTGTTCCACTGAAGAAAGCAAGTAATTTTGGGTGAACTATCCCTTTAAGTTTGTGTTGATGAGAGGGAAAAACTGGTAAACAGAAAAACTATTGGAAGAAATAAGTATGACATAATTGGCATGATGAATTAGTGTTTGTTTAATGCTGTTGTAAAGTTGGGGATTTATGGGAGGACTAATGACATCAGCAAGATGTCAAATTGGCATTGTATTGGCAAACAGGTAAAAGAACTCAAAACAAAATAGTGTGCAACTTTCAAATCATGAGCAAAAAAAAAAACTAAAAAAACAAACAAAACGAAAAAAGCAAATTAGACTGAATGACACAGACTAACACGAAACAAAGTAAACAGAACTAAAAACTTATAAGAGAATATCAACATACTGTAATGAGAACTTCTCCATTCCCAGGAGCTGTGTGACGCATTGCAAATGCTGCAGTTTTTTATTATTGAGGGCTATATCATTTCCTGATTGGTGAGACATGCTCTGCTTCAACAATGACAATTGGCAATCTGAGAATCTATATATTTATTCATGGGCTATTCATAACAGACTATATTACTTGACAATTGTATTTTTGTGATCAATTGTTTTTTTTTTTTTTTATTTTAACAAACTGAACAGCACTTCTGCTCCTACAGATAATACATTGAGTACAATACAAAGAAGTGAAACAAAACAGAACACAAGATTCATAAAACAAGATCCAGACAATTTGGGTGATTTATACAATTCTATACATTCTGCCTTTCAGATCTGTATATTGTGATAGAAGGTGAAAGAGGAAGTGAAAGTGTTTGCTGCCACCTAGAGGAACAATTTAAGACCAAAAGTAGAGAGATAGAGCAAACAGAGCCTTTATTAAAAGCTTTTGAAAATGAAGATAAAAAAGGGCTCAATTTGACTCTGAGGTACAAAGTAGAGACTTTTTTGTAGCTTTGTTTATAAATACATGAAATAAAAAAAATGACATTGCCAGGATCAGATCACCTCTGTTGAGGATGTCATGAAGTTTCAGGCCGAAAACGTAAAGGGTGCTTTCACACTTGGTTCGATTGCTTGGACCGAACCAGAGTTCGTTTCCAACCCCCTCCCCCTGCCCCTGCTGGTCTTTGTTCACATCATATTTTTTGGGTCCGGTCCGATTACGTCATCAATGTGAGTACAAGCAGCTGTTTACCACTGTAACTATTTAACAACTCGAGAAGACATCAACTTTGCTGTGTTAATAAAGTACTCATCTCTTTGGATTTACCACCAAAAATTTACATGCACAAAACAACAGTTATGTTTTTCTGCCACGGATGCATTGAAAGTGCAATGATGTGAAGAATATTAGCGTTTGTCAGCCACGAGCCTGTGGATGCGTTGCAAGACATGTGAAGAATGTGAGCTGCTCTCTGAGATGATTTATTTGGACCCAAGCTGGTATGAGAAATTCATTCAACCATAATAATTGCGATCAGGAGTCTGCAAAGATGCGAATTATACAGTATGTCATCAATAAGCGGTTCCCTTCCACGATTTGGTATAATTGCGTTCATATTAGCAGCGAACCGCACTGGAGTTCACATGAACTGTACCCCAGACCACCTTTCAAGCGGTCTCAGGTGCAGTTTGTGGATGTGCACCTGAGTTCGGAAAACCGAAACTAACGGTTCACACCACCCAAACTAAATGAACTTTGGCATCATTTGAACTCGGGTGTGCACCAAAAGTGTGAAAGCACCCTTAGTTGGTGTAAATCTTTGTTAAAATTTAAAAGGGTCAAACTGACCCATAAGACCAAGGAAGGTTAATGAAAAGACTTCAAAATACATTTGGCCATCAGAGAAGTGTCTGCAGAACTGTGGATGAATTCTAAGACACAGTGGTGCCCATTTCTGTGTGGAGTATTCTCAGGGAGATGTGCCAGAGCATTGTGGGGTTATAAGCAGTGAGCCAAGCTGTCAGTTAATGGTTGACCTGCTTGTGGTGGCAATGGGAAGTGTCCAGACATGGAGTCCTTCCTGCTTTCTTCCTGTGGTCTCCACCTGTGGCAAAATGTGCTTATATACTGGCTTAGGTTGCTAAGTTGATGTGTGTTTATTGTGTGTGTTATCTTGCATTTACAGAGTCACAGGGTTTTCAAGGTCATGATGAAAAATAAACAATTCTCCATTGAACAAAATGTAAATTACTTAAAACCCCTTTTAATTGAGTTCAACCTAAAATTCAGACTCATCACACTGAATTTGGCAACAGTAGGTCAAAAGTTTTGCTGCTGAAACAGGTCTGTTCTTTCAGAAATCAGAACACTGCCAGCAGTGGTCAAATTTGGAAGTGTTGAACATATGGGCATGTGTGAGCTTGTTTCTGGGTTAAAGGGTTGCTTATGCAATGCGCTATCACTTTAATTAATGCAAAAATGTATGCAGGGGGATGCCACTTGTCAGTAATTTGGCTGACTTGGGTCAATTTCAAGGTACATGAACTTCCGAATGTTGATTTTCTGTGTGTTCGTTCATGTTGTAAAATTAGGCACTTTGTATAATTTCATACTACTTATAATGGTTATATATAACTAATAAAATGTCTTTTCACACTGCACTTAACCCTGGGTTATTGTCGTTCTAAACCCTGCTTTTAACCCCAGGTAAAACAACATTTTACACTTATATTTTAAAAATTGGTTTAGCGCTGCTTTTTACCCAGGGCTCAGAAACCTTGCTCCGGAGCAGGTTTAGCACTGCATTTGCGGGGTTAATGCCGCATTGCGATGCAAAAGCTGTACAGTTTGAAAGGATGTGGTGTTAGAATGTTTCAGTATATATATATATATATATATATATATATATATATATATATATATATATTTCCACAGAAGAGCAGCACAGAAGAGCAGCTCCATTGACAGGTTGCATGTGCGTCACGAGCTGTATTCGTCCAATCATTGTGATTGACACCTTAAATGTGCAACCCGGGGTTTGCGAATGTACATGAATACCAAGGATTAATTATTAACCCAGGATAAATGACCTGGGGTTAACGTTTTCAAGTGAGAAAAGCCCTAAAAAGTACAAAACCACTAGGGAGCACTGGAAGAGCTAAAACTAAATTTACTAAATCATGCTTTCTCTTTCATCTGTTTTTTGACCAACTGCAGGTTACTACTGTGGTTTGACAAATTTACACTTTTTAAATTTATCTTTGCATAAACAGAGGACATTTATAATTATTTAATTAGGCTAAATGTATGATTTTATACCCTGATTCCTGACATTATTTACTATGCATCATATAGTAAATAGCACCACATATGTATGTCTTAAAATCCAGTGTTTGGCTCATAACTTCAGCTAACTGATATTGTTCGGTCTTTAGTCCCAACCAATCAGGGATGAAGAGGCAAAATTAAAAAAGAATCTCTGACTCCAAGCAACGCAGATGTTATTTCAAGTTTAAAAATGAAGAGGCTGATATTATTGCAGAACAGCCTAAAGAAACTTTACCATGATGGGTATGATTACTGTCATGACATGGAGAAATAGAATGCCTGTTTTTGTCTGAAACACTTTCTGAACAACATGAACACACGGGAAGTTGGCATGTTGTTTCAGAGAGTCCTAGTACTCAAGGAGCATTATGCCAACTCACTAACAATCACCATCTCTCATCAGACATTTTTGTATTGGCTCTATCATGTTTATTTTCCCTTGAGGCGTGACCAGAAGCCCGTTGTGTCAGCAGCGTGGGAGACCCACTGCGTTCCACTTCACTTTAAAAACTCCCCTAAGCCCTTCCCCTCAGGGGAATCCTCGCTGCCATTTTAGAAGTCTGTTCCGCTACATTAAATGGTCGAGGGAAGTTTCTGTTGTCAGATTTTTAACCCCTCAATTTTGACAGAGGGAGCGAGCCTACTCAGATGTACGCTTCAGGCAGCTCCATATCCCACAACGCAACTTGAATGTGATATCACAGCACATATTGCGCTTAACCTACCCCACCCCCACACAGCTCTAATGCATGAAAGAATTGAAGGGAGGTTAAGCAGTTAGAAGAGATATATTGAGATTTAACAGTGTAATACTTGTTGCTACCTTAAACTGACACAGTCATAGCCTATGTGTTCATTGCAATTTTACCATTTTCATTTGTGTAAAACTTGAGTAATCCTTTCTATAAATTAATTCTAATAAAAAGTGAATTTATGCATGACAAAATTTGTGCATAAGCCTCTGAAATCACAACTAAACTTTACCTGAATCTGTTACTCTATCAATCTCTGAAGACTATGTCTTCTCAGGTGCAAAAATCACCAAATAATTCCACAAAATGAAATCAATCCTATTGCAAGAGTTATAAGGAGCTCCAAGTGACTAAGGGCTTAGGTCGTTCCATTTCATCCCACTGCACTGGCTCTCCCAGTAGTGGGCACTCGTGCAACGTATGCAGTGACGTACATCTGAATCCACAGGACTTAGTGAGGGTGGGGGGTAAAAATTTGTAGTGGAACGCAGCCCGGGTTCACATTCTGCATTGAAACCAGGGCTCCTGTTACATAAGCATGATTCGGAGGTTGCATTTTTTTCCCTCTAACATAACATTTTTACTCCACTGGGGGTTAGGTTTTGGGGTACAGTTTTTCAGTACGCATCCCTCTTTGCTGATTTACAGCCTGTACAGATAAAAACAACTCTGGATGGAGCTCACACATGCCCATACACCCAATGACACTTACCACTTTGGCCAGTGGGGGCAATGTTTTGAATTTAGGTAAGCACAGACCAATTTCAGCTAAAATCAACCTACCGTTCCTGATTTCACTGTAAAAGGAGTCTGGTCTGAACAAACTTATTTGGGGTTTTACTTTGGTAGCCTAGCCATTTTACTTGATATCATCACCTCTTTCAGTCGAGCAGGTGGTGTGTTAATTAGCACTCATAACCTCACTGAAGCCTGACGGACAGTGAGAAGGAGTGGATCACTGCCTGGGGAATTCTCAATACAGCTGCTGCTGCTGGTTATAGACTTATATGACTCTGTTTATTATTCAGTGAATAATACAAATACTAATGACAAGTGAACCGTAGTAGGAGTTTTTGATCTATTTAACATATTTAGAAATAAAACACACTTTCTTGTTTGTAGGCTATTGCATACTGTAGGCAATTTCTGCCCCTACTGAGTAATAGAATAGCTTGATTTAGCCATCCTCTACCCATCCTAGCATTTTTTTATATAAATGTTGTCTATTTAAATTTGTTTGTCTGTATTTAGACATAATCCAGTTTTTTATAATAGGCTTGCAAAAGTTTCAAGCCTCATAGAGAAAATAACATGGCTCATTTAACCCTTATGTTGTGTTCGCTTCATCAGGGGTGCCAGCAGAACTTGATCTCATAGTACACACAATAAACTGAATAAACGGTTGTGGACATGCGCCACCAACAACAACGCTAAATCAAGACTGAGATTCATCAAAGCGATAATTATCCAAAGCCATACATACACACTAGTGATGTCAACAACTCAAGTGCTGTTTGCAGTATTTTACATGGAATTAAATAATCTATTTTGATCATTCCACCCCTAATTCTCAAAACATAGCCTCCCTTTATGAAAATAATTATAGTCCTACCTATTTGAAGCTCATTCTGCAACTGCCTGTGACATCAAACTCTTTCAAAACAGCCTCCGCATCTACCAGAATATCGTGATGGATGTTCATCAGGGCAAGTCCACTCAGTCTTTTCAGTCAGTTTATTCCTGAGATAAGTTTTCAGGTGACGTAAACAGCACTCTGCAATTGCGGTGGATACAGGCATGGTTAAGAGAATCTTGATGATGGTGTTTATGTTTGGGTAGAAGTCTGCTTCTCAAAACAAGACAGATGTCACTAGACACAGGGTTATGCTTGATGTGCTCTCTCCATAGTTCAACCTCCACATCAGCAGCATCAGTGTTGGGCAGCAAAGCACCATACTCGTCCTTTATGTCTTGCCATAAACTGTCTGTCAACTGCAAAATTCTGTCAGGAAGCAGGTACTGGGCTTTAAGACGGGGCAGAGAAAGGCAAACTCGGTCTCTCACCTCTGTGGTCATGTGGTCGATAAATGGTAGAAAAATGTATTTCCTCCAGTACTCTTCTGGGCCTGTAGTGGGTGTGTTGGAGCATTGAGTTTGTTTTTGGGAGATGCGAGGCATTGATGGAGTGACCTCTACACTCACAGCCAGAGAACAGGCTTTCTCCCACATTTTACTATAGGTAGAATCATCCATTTTACTCTCAAGCACCATCGTGACATCCTCAGACATCTTGGTAGCCAGAGGCAATTCACAATTGGGGTTCTGTAACCCATTGATAAGTGGCGTTAGCAGGTGCAGCAACTCCTGAGCAATCACTAAACTAACTAACAAACAGTGTTAACTGGTGTGAGTGGTCTAATTTGGAAAGAATGGACTGGCTTCTTCCAGTGGCAATTTGCACAAACTCAGCAGCATGCAATTGTGCACTATAGTAGGCTTCTGTTACTATGTGCCACAGAACAATTTTCTTTGCATTGCTCCAGTCAGTCAGAGGCGTACTTCTCAAAATTGTGTCTCCAGAAGAAAAAAAGCATGCATGCTACACAAAAAAGTCTTGTGCTCTTGCCGTAATGCAGCGTGGAGTAGACACTTTCGTTGAAAATGTCCTCTGGGATTTTTTGCTATTTTCCACAGATGTCCCTGGTTGGTGCAGACCACCCTTGGCTAGGTTTAAATCTAGCTCCTATTGCTTTTAGTTTAACGGTGTCAGGTGCCGTTTTAAGGTCGTCTGCTCCTATTCTCCCTACAATCTCATCACCAACAGAGTCCGGTAGGCCTACCCATGCAGTCACTGAAGGCCTTCCTGGCTCTGTGAGACTCCGGTTAACAAGCAGGTCATTGGATGTCACTGCTAGGCTAGTTTCCCTCTCCTCTCTTGTGGTAGTTTCATCAGCAAGGCCACTTGCCCTGATTTCCCTCTCCTCTGTTGTGCTTTCATGTTCTTCTGATTTTTTTCTTTTGAAACGCCTGTAAAATTGTTGTCTGTTTCTGTTTTATTTTACATTCTTTTAGAGGCAAGGCTATTCCTGCTAAATTCAGTGTAACGTTGACCAAACTCAATATAACATATGATGTTGGCTACCAATTTGCTGCGGCATGCAGGAAAACTTGCGTGACATTACCGTAATGTCCGTACCGTAATGACCTAAAAGTCAGTGGGGTGTGTGGGTGAGGGTGTGTGTGCTCAGACATATGCACACCAGACACACCTATGTGTTCAGCAGCCTGTCCAACCATTAGATGAGCACATCTTTGAACATAACATAAATAAACACACACCCTTTGATTCTTTGACATCCCAGGCAACTTCTGAACCTTCCTTGACTCCATAGGAACAAAAGGACATTGGAACAATTATTATGAAAATGTGTTTTGGGAACATTTACATTCACTCATTCATACACACAAACACACATACACACACACACCCTTTGTAGTACACACTACACACACACACAACTTCTGAACTATGCTTGACCCCACAGGAACAAAGTAAAAATATTATAACAATGTGTTTTGGGAACTTTCAGATTCTCACAAAGAGTAAGAACAATGTTTACTAATATGTATAAGGTCAGGTCAATAAAGCCTACTATCAAAAAGTTTCAAAAAGGAGTACAACACCTGTTCTAATTATTATAAATCAAGCTAACAAAAAGATCTACAGTAATGCAATATGTAAGGAATAATTGACGATGGACCGTTGAATTGTTTAAAAATAATGCTCACCCAAGTTGGTAATGCGAGTTGCACTATTGCACATTATTTTTAAACAATTCAACGGGCCGGAGTCAATTATACCACGGTTACCACACCTTAAGACATCGTTCAGGGTTTTATCTCAAGACATTTTCTGGGTTTTCGTCTCTAAAACGCTCTTGTGAGTGGAACTACTTTCTTCCGCCACATATTCAGCGTCTTGCTTTAATACAGTCAAAACCTTTGTTGCTAATTCGAAAACGTTACATTAAAACTAGCAACGGAGACTTGTGCTGCTTTACTTGAGGACTTACTGGAGTAATAAGTTAGTGCGTTTGTGTGTGTGTGTGAGAGAGTTTGCGTTTGAGGGATCGAAAGAGAGAAACTCAGAAAATTAGAGAGATCCCTTCTGGGATTACCTTTTTTGTTGCAGCTCTCGTCAGAAGTAACATCGCTTCAAATTCAGCATATTCCCGTTATAAACCAAAACAACTTTTTTTTCATCCCCACTGAGATGCAGGAGTGCGCTGACATGATGACATGTTTTTCTCTCACAAGTATGTTTGGGCCTTAAATGTGTGCGTTACGCGTAAAATGTGTGTCCACGAGTGTGGGAGTGTATGTGAGAGAGAGAGGGGGAGCACGAGGGTTTTTACCACAGATATCTCAGATCATATAGAAACTGTTGTATTGATCAAGTGTATCTTGCTCTGATACAGCTCAAGCCTTCGTTGCTAATTCGAAAATGTCATGTTAGAACCAGCAACGGTGGTTTGCGCTGCTTCTCTCTCTCGCTCTCTCTCTCTCTCTCTCTCTGTGTGTGTGTGTGTGTGTGTGTGTGTGTGTGTGTGTGTGTGCGAAACGGGGGGGGGCGGTGCTTTCCACTTCAGCTATGTGAGGCTGATTAGGGCGAAATATATTGAAACATTAAAAGTTATTTCGGATAATATAAATTGTTGTATTGATCAAGTCGTGGAGGTGCGGCTCTATTTGTCGGTTGTGACTGGAGTCTCAGTGTGCGCGTGTATGTGTGTGTGTGTGTGTGTGTGTGTGTGTGTGTGTGTGTGTGTGTGTGTGTGTGTGTGTGTGTAATTGAAATAATTTGGTGAAGTGATATGGAACCGTTATGCGGTCAAGACCTGGAACAACTTTATAGCCGTGCGTTTACTTGAAAAATAATTGCACACCTTAGAATGTCCGTCAACCAATCAGAATCAAGCATTCAACAGACCCGTGGTATAATTAGTGAAAATATATTCATAATGAGAGATTTATATACATTTTAATGGGCCGCACATTTTTGACCAGGACCACCACAAGTGTGATGTAACAGGGTTTAGGATGGACAAGGAGGAGGTGGAAACCGGCTGAACAGTCAAAATAATGTTTAATGAAAACGTAAAAAGACATAAACATAAACACATACGGAAGCTGCGTGTGGCTCTCTCTCTCTCTCTCGAACTGCTGCATCTGGCTCGGCTTTATCCCTCTCCTCGGCTGATTAGCTTGATCGGCGGCCGGCCGTGCAGACGGCCCGGCCCCACCCTCCTCCTCGTCACATGTGACTTTCTGCCAAATAAAAGTAAAAAAAAAAAAAAAATCTGTTTAAACATAAAAAAAGTAGTGTGATTAACAGGACAGAAAATTGTATGGTATTTAATATAGTAAGAATATCCATAATAAAAAATAAAAAGCTTTTTTTTGCAAAAATTTAGTTGCATTAGCTCAGGCAATTTAGGCCTGTTGTCAATAAATTCCAAAAAGAGGTACAAACCCTGTTAAGGTTAAGACCTCCTTTTTACTAACCATTCAACATGATCACACTTTGAATTCAGCTCCAGGAAGTCAAAAGTTCAGCTGCTAAAATTTGTTTTGGGCTTACCAAAATTGGAGCCACTGCCCCCAGTGGCCAAAGCTGAAAGGTTTGTTGACCCTTCTCCAGGTGAAATGTCCACAGAGTGGTGCCAAAAGCAAGTTGTATTTTTAGTTGTAAACCCCAACCCTAAACCTAACATGTAATTACATGTGAATGATTACTTCCTGGTTTCCAAGGGACCAAAACCTGTCTCTCAGAGTGTATGTGATTACTTCCTTGTTTCCATGGGACCAGAACCCATGAGATTTTTCACACAACACTCAGTATGTATGGTCACAGGGAAAGGTGAACACATTTGAATTGATGCTAAAATGTCTGATGGGGGATGGGGCTTGTCAGTAATTCAGCTAAATGGGGTCAATTTTTGGGTACATGAACATTCTGAATCAATACGACATTTTTAAGTGCATAATCAGAAGCATAATAATGACTTACGTAGAAGATGTGTCCATGACAAAACCCTCTTCTCTGTTCATCCCTCACATGTAACCCGGGGTTGATGGCCTAAATCAATTCTAGCATCCCACTTCCACTCTCACTGACAGTCTGATATGGTTGTACTATGCCCCAGATCCAATTACCCTGCTGCTATTCTCTCTTACTCTTTTTAACACTCTATCCTCGATACACCTCGGTCAGAGGCAGATGGCTACTTTCCTTCTATAAGTGCCCATGACCCTGGTTAATGTAGCTCACCATGTACACACTCACACACAGGCAAGTAGGCTGTTTTCACTCTCTGCCTCTCTCTTTTGTTACTGCTTTTCTTTTGGATGGACACATCAAACTTGGAATCTGATGTGCTTCACTGGAGCTTTGTTTGCAATGAAGCAGGGTAATGCACAGAGAAAGTGAAATTGGTAATTTGGTGAGGTGGGAATGCAGCAAAAAGAGAATCAAATGTCAGTAATACTTACCAGGAGGGTCTTGCATTCAGCCTTCATAAGAACATAAGACAAATATATATGAGAAAGGCAATACATGTTTCAGAAACTGTTATTGCTGTCATAAATCAGACACTTGTGATCAAATGTTTCTTAAACGTTATAGTATTTCTGTACTATAATTTATATTGACTGCAGATATACTTGTGCGTAATTCAACTTCTCTTAATGGGCTCTTTAGCAGCTCCACTTTAAAAGGAACTGCAGCCTTTAATATTTTCTGCCCTAGTGGCTAGAATAACTTACAGTAATCATAATACATCATGTGTACATACTATGTACCGGTAATTCTTTTAAGGCCCCATGAAATGGCTTGACAAGCATTTTTACCTATGCTGACATTTCCTATTGAAACAGATAGCCTTTAGTTTGTCACAGCCATGAACCAAATTGAGAATAGATACTAAGGATGGCCGCAAAATATTTACATGCCCACAGCAGGCAATGTCCTTCATAAAGTCAATGGAGTGAGTAAGTCATCTTGTTGTACTCATGTTGCAGCCGAGTGGGCCTGACTCACTGAACATTCACTTGACTGTACGAGGAACTGAGAGCCTTTTTTCTTTCTATTTGTGCTGGTTCCTGCTAGCGGCTGGAGTTTGTTTTGTTGAATAACATTCCTTCGGGAGAGTTTGTGGATGAATCTGCACATTCTATGTGCTTATGCCTCCTATTTGCTGGAGTTTGTTTTGTGGAATATTTCTTGCAAGACATTGGAGTGATAAGGTCATGTGTTGCACTCATGTAACAGCCAAATGGGCTGGCTCACTGATCATTCGTTTGACTGCCCGAGGAAACTGAACGGCTTTTTTTTTTTTTTTTTTTGCTGGTTCTGCTAGCGGCTGGAGCTTGTTTTGTGGAGGAACACACCTTCGGGACAGTTATATGGATGAATCTACACGTTCTTTGTGTTTATTCCACCTATTGGCTGGAGTTTGTTTTATAGATTATTTTCTGTTGTGTAATTCCATCTCACAAAATTTTTATAGAAGTACCGGACTTGAGCGATCCGATGGCAAAGTTGTCGCGGGGGCTCTTGTAGGCATACATGGACTGTTTGAGTTTAGAGGGATGGACGCCAGTTGGCGCTGTCGTGCATGGGGTTAATGCACTTTTTTTTCTGGGGGAAGTGTGGGGTTTGAATGTTACACTAATGTTGGAATGTGGTCGTTATAAGTATTTTTGACACACAGTCTATTTTTTCTAATATGACAAAATGTCAAATGTTAATATGAGTGGATTGTCTCTCTCCACGTGGAATGTGAATGGGTTGGGGCACCCCATAAAAAGAAGGAAGGTTATTTCTTTTTTTAAACGTAAGAAATATGATATAGTGTTTCTTCAAGAAACGCATCTTTCCCCACAGGAAGCTGAAAGATTTGGGAAGATATGGGATGGGCATGTTTTCTTTAGTGCTGGCTCAAGTAAGAGCAGAGGAGTCATTACACTGATAAGTAAGCATCTACAATTCAAATGTCTCAAACACATTAAAGATAAATTAGGAAGAGTTATTATTGTTTTAGCCGAAATTCAGGGGCAAAGTTTGATTTTGGCTAATATTTACGCACCTAACACTGATGATCAGGGCTTTTTTAATAGATCTTGAAGGGATGTTGCAAGCCGCTGGCACCCTTCATGATATAATATTGAGAGGAGACTTAATCTTTTGATGGACTCAGTCCTTGATCATAGTGAAGCAAAAGTGTGTAAGCCCCCTAGAGCAACAGTGACGCTTCACAGGATGTGTAAAATCTTGGTCTTACAGATATTTGGAGACTTTTGAACCCATCTGGTAGGGACTATTAATTTTTTCATCAGTCAATTAGATTGATTCTAGAATAGATTTTATATATATATATATATATATATATATATATATGTATATATATATACATATACATATATAAGTCCCTCATTTCATCTGTTGTTGATTGCTCAATTGGAAACATCTTAGTCACAGATCACGCCCTAGTGAGTTTAGAGGTGTTGCCACATATGGAGAAAAATAAATCATATAGTTGGTGCTTTAATGTATCCCTTTTGCAAAATCTTGAATTTCAACAAATGTTAAAGGCCAAAATCAATGTTTATATGGAGACCAGCTGGTCCTCAGTATCCTCTGTGGGCGTGGCTTGGGAGGCACGGTTCTTAGAGGTCGGATCATACAGTATGCCTCATTCATCAAAAAATCCAAAGCACGAGAACTCGTGGAGTTGGAAGGGAATATTAAAAGTGCTAAGGCAGAGCTGAAGCGCCAAATGTCGTCTGATGGCCTCAGAGAATTGACCCGATTGAAATACATATATAACACTATTTTGTCACAGAAGGAGGAGTTTTGGCTATTCAGGGCAAGACAGTCATACTTTGAGTCAGGGGACAAAGCAGGAAAACTTCTGGCTAGATATCTTGATTTCTATAGCTCCACATCTTCGTCTACTGATGAAGATATTAGAAATTTTGTGGAACCATTAGAACTCCCTAAACTGATAACTGAGCAAAAAAATTCTCTTGATTCTGAGATAATCTTGGAGGAGCTTGGCAAGGTAATTCTTGCTTGGCAAGGCTCTGGGGCCAGACGGCTTTGCCACTGAATTTTTTAGATCTTGTGCTACAGAACTGGCTCCACATTTGTTAGAAGTTTATACAGAATCATTAAAGAATGGAAAGCTTCCGCCAACCGTGACACAAGCCCGGATCAGTCTGATTCTTAAAAAGGACAAATATCCAAGCGAGTGTAAGAGTTACCGTCCAATTTCCCTGATCCAGCTAGACGTAAAAATATTGTCAAAAATTATGGCTAACCGATTAAGTAAAGTTATGACAACTCTTATACGTATAGATCAGGTGGGGTTTATTTGGGGCCGCAGCTCTTCTGATGACATTAGGCGTTTCATCAATATCAAGTGGTCAGTGGCAAATGATCAGACTCCGGTCGCTGCCATCTCACTTGACGCCAAAAAGGCATTTGATATGGTAGAATGATATTATCTTTTTAAGGTTTTGGAAATATACAGGTTCAGGAATACTTTTATTGGATGGATTAAATTACTTTATAGACACCCGGTAGTGGAGGTACAAACAAATGGATTAATTTCAGATTATTTTGGCAGTGTTGCCCTCTTTCCCCCTTATTGTTCTGTCTTGCACTGTAACCATTAGCAGCCGCGATAATAAAGGAAGATGATTTTCCAGGGGTGGTGGCGGGAGGTAAGATTTTCTTTACACAGATGATATTTTATTATTCATCTCCGACCCCACTAGATCTATGCCTCGACTCCACAGAATTATTAATTCATTTTCTAAATTCTCAGGATACAGAGTCAATTGGTCTAAATCCGAAGCTTTGTCGCTGACAGCGTACTGCCCAGTAACGGCTTTTCAGCCAGGTGCCTTCCAGTGGCCCAAGCATGGCATTAAGTATTTGGGCATCTTATTCCCAGCAAATTTGTGTGAAACTAATTGCAATTTAAAAAGCCACAGGCGTGGGAAATTAAGCTTTAACTGCCATTTAAACCTGTGTGTGTCACCTTGTGTGTCTGTAACAAGGCCAAACATTCAAGGGTATATAAACTTTTGATCAAGGCCATTTGGGTGATTTCTGTTACCATTATGATTTAAAAAGGAGCCAAACAACTATGTGATAATAAATGGCTTCATATGATCACTATCCTTAAATAAAAGACAGTTTATTTGCATGATCAGTCATATTTTCAAAATCAATGCCAAAATTTCACAATTTCTGCAAGGGTATGCAAACTTTTGAGCACAACTGTAAATAACCATCTTAAGACAAATGCTTTTGTGAAACATCTTATGTGCCTAAGACTTTTGCATAGTACTGTACACTCAAAATTTTGTGGGATTAGTTTAACCCAATGTGTGTTCTGTTCTGTTTTTCCCTGCACTGGGATGCCAATTGCATTATTTTGAACCCAGCCAATTTTAGAGTGTTTATATAAAGTATATACACTCACCGTGCTCTTTATTAGGAACACCTGTACACCTACTTATTTGTGCGATTATCTAATCAGCCAATCTTGTGGCAGCAGTGCATCGTACAGGTCAGGAGCTTCAGTTAATGTTCACATCAACCATCAGAATGGAGAAAAATTTGATCTCAGTGATTTTGACCGTGGCGTGATTGTTGGTGCCAGACAGGCTGGTTTGAGTATTTCTGTAACTGCTGATCTCCTGGGATTTTCACATACACCAGTCTCTAGAGTTTACTTAGAATGTTGCCAAAAAAAATAAATAAAATAAAATAAAAAAAACAAAAAAAAATCCAGTGAGCGGCAGTTCTGCGAACAGAAATGCCTTGTTGATGAGAGAGGTCAACGGAGAATGGCCAGACTGGTTTGAGCTGACAGAAAGGCTACGGTAACTTAGATAAATTATGTGTATGGTAATATACTTTACTGTAAATGTAGTTATTATAATCAACAACTTTATATCAATATATTTTTGTATTTTCTATAATGATTCGGTCATTTGTAATACTTTGTGGGATTGTAGCTCATTCCCTCATTAAAGACGTTAAGTGCACAGTCTTGTATCTTTGTCTTTTTGTCAAATACTTTTTTTGCTTCAATTCAACGTTTCTAATGGTGTCATTCACCTCAGATAGTTGATTTGGTTCATGGCTTAAAAGTCTTTTATTTAATTATTTATGAAATCTCTATTGGAAAAAAAATCAGTTGGAAAAATACTTCCACAACAAAGACAGCTGAAAAAGTGGATGGGCACTGTTGAGCTCTATGAGGAGGATGGACATTGTCATTCTAGAGAGCATTTAATTGAACAAACCTTTAGACACACGCAAGATGAGTCGGTAAGATTTTGGTCCATTTTCCCGGATGCAAAAGACTATACATTTTAAATACATACTGTATCTGCTAAAAGTTTTTGTCAACTTTTAGAGTAAAGAAGTATGCAGATTTATTTCATGGGTCTTTAAAGGGTCCAAGGGAAGGTTATTTAACATGCATCAGGATTCTCATATATGATTGCTTAAAATAGACTTAACTGATAATGAAATATACTGTATCATAATCCAGCAACATTGTCAAAAATTAAAAGCTATGTTGGAAATATTATTAAAATCACTAGATGGCTTTTATATACCTATTGTCCTATTGTTCACTGTATTAATACGTGGTCTTTTCTTTCAGTTATGATGAATGTGTGGGACCAGGGACACAGTTTTATGTTCCTACAGATGATCCACCCCCCTACTCGCTCACAGACCCGTGTCGGGAGCAGGCTGCCCCACACAACTACAGAGAGATGGAGGTTCTGCCTGCTGGTGCTTCCTGGGTGTCAGCAAGTTGCTCTTCCCGATACTCAAACAGACTGCAGGATTGGAGGCACCAGCCAGTCGCCTCCATCTCTTTGTCAGCCTTACCTTTAGAAGAGGCGCCCCCATATGAGGCAGTAGTGAGTGAACAAAACCAGCCCCTCCCTCTGATGCCCCTGGATCTTCTCAAACACACTGCCGAGGACAGCAGTCCCCAGGACAGTGTTACCCACAGGATCTTGTAATACATGCCTCTCCAACACAAATGTGCATCACCTGTACCAAACCAGCTTTGAGATGGACTCCTTTGTTTGACAAGGGTCTCCCCCAGACAATGTTGATGCAATGGAAAAGACCCAGAGCCCAGAGCTGAAACAGACACCTGCAGAACCCCACAATCATCTCAGATATCAACCAACACAGATATGAGACACTGCATGTCCTGTTTTATCTAACACAAAGGGAGCCGCTTTGAGTGCACAGCACTGTGGACCAATTTGTTTAGATGTTTGTGTGTGTTTGTGTGTGCATGTGTGTGTGTGTGTGTGTCTTCACTTTACTTTGGCTTTTGCCTATGGTGTGATTAGATGCCAGTTTCTTCATTTACAAAAAGACTTATAGATGATTTAACCATTTCTTTTGCACCAGAGCTAAATTCAATAATCAAAATTTTGCCAAGCAAGCCGTCTGAGACTTAATCGATAAACGTTACATCAGTTCATAATAGTGATTTTTTTTTTTTTTTCATTTACATTTTAGGTGTAAAATGAGACCATTCTCTTCTTCATCATGAGAAAGAGAAAGTGCATGCACATAGGAGTATGTTCATTTACTACAAGACATTTCCTTTTAATCGTTAACCTTTTTTTTTCTTTTCTTTTTTCTTATTTTTAATCAAATTAAGGGTTCATCTAACTATTTACTTTTTGTAATGAGAAAACTTTTTTAAGATAATATTTAGTACATTTCATAGATTGCATAGAAGAGAAATTACCTTTAAAGCAATATAAATGACACCAGAAGATCAAATGCTTTTTAATCCATACTTTCATTAAACATCATTGCATTTCTTTACACCTTTACATCTAGATCACTGTGATTTCTTGGTAACACTTTACAATAAGGTTGTATTCATTAACATTACAGTACTTAACAACATTAGTTAACAAGAACTAACAATGAACAATACTTTTACAGCATTTATTAATCTTAGTTAATGTTAATTACAACATGTGCTTATACATTTTTAAAATTAAAAGTTGTACATGTTAATGCATTATGACCTAATATGAACTAAATTCTATTTTCATAAATTAGCATTAACCAAGATTAAAAAAAAATTTACTCACAGCATTTACTTCTGTTAACAAATAGAACCTTATTGCAAAGTGTTACCTACTTCTTTATATTTCCTTCTATTGCAGACACTACTGTTTTCTGAAAGTCTCCTGGCAATGCTTATTTTCAGTACATTTTAAGAACCTATTATGAGAAACAGCAGATGTGAGAGATAAGTGTGATATCCATGCATACAACAAAACTAAAATAGTTGGAAAGGGCTTTAGCAGACATGTAGCCAAAGGGTGTTAAAAGTTAATTTTACATTATTCTTCTAAACCAGCACTGTGTGTACATTATAAAATAAGAGCTAAGACTAGTTAGTAGCTCAGCTGCAAATTAGTTGTAGCAGTGATGTCAATATAAAATGAAACAATAGATAATCCTTGCTAGACATGCTCTGAACATGCTTCATTTACAAATAGACTTGTAGATGATTTAACCATTTCTTTTGCGCCAGAGCTAAATTCAACAATCAAAATTTTGCCAAGCAAGCCGTCTGAGACTTAATCAATAAACGTTACATCAGTTCATAATAGCATTTTTATTTTTATTTTTTTTTTTTTTTTTTTTTTCATTTTAGGTGTAAAATGAGATGGTGTAAAAGATCATACTTGCTGGACATGCTCTGAACATGCTTCCAAAATATTAATGTATCAGATTTGTTCCTAAAATGTGTGCCTGTTTTTGTTAAAAAGCCCACTTCATTCATTGTACCGCAATGGCTTCCATACACTTGCATGTTTCTGAGAGAAACAATGTGCCTATTAATCACCATGACTGTTAGATTACAGAACACTGTAGAAATCGTAGAAGAAAGTTTCATTCTGCTTATTCCAGTTGACATGGGTCCCTGTAGGACTGTCATCAGATATTTAGGTCTTATTCTTTTATTTTAATGTTACAAATAACACAAATATATATGGTACAAAAAGACAAATAAATTATGAAGTATATACATAAATAAAAAATTTGCCCAAAAATGACAATGTATGACACAATTCAACTTTTTCATCACTTTCCCTCCACTGCACAAACAATATACTTATAAAAAAGAAGGATCTGAAAGGGTTTTTTAAACTGAATTTGATGCATGAATGCATTCTTGTGTTTTGAAAAGCAGCTCAAAAGAGAAATCAATTTTAAATGGTCCATTATTATTTATTTAGAGTAGTCTGAATGGATGTCAACTTTGAACACCCATATTTGAGCATTTCTGACTTCAGCCAATGTTTAGAAGATTTTACTCATCACTAATGAAGAAAGGCAAATGAATCACATAAAGGGACCTCGCAAGTAGCATTAAGGGGTCTTTTTGAAGATGTCTAGCTTTACCATGTGCGTATATGAATTTGTAGAGGCAGGAGCAGTGTTGGTCAACACATTAGGCTTAGATGAAGAAACGCTCCATTTTCTATCCTTAGTAGCCACTACACTGTAATACTACTACTGTGTCTGTAAACCCTCATGTTTTAGTTAGTTGGTATGTCACACTTTTTAGCACAAGACTGTCGAAATGATGTGTGCATAATCATAAAATTAAAATGTAAACAATTCAATTCCCACTGGTTTCTTTATTTTCTGTCAATTTTATGGAATTGTGTATTTTAACTTAAGATATCTGATGTTCCAGAAAATCATTTTGAGTTGGATTCAAACTATTTCACCAGTTTCAGTTTCATTAGACTATATTATGCAGACCTTTAGTTCTTCAGGATATATGGATATTGTTTTATACCACAAACAAGCACATTGGCATTAAAGTCCATAGTAAATGTTGACTTATATGTAATGAATTTACATCTCAAATGTGTTATTTCTCTGTCACAATGTTGTGTTAAGCTGTCTGAAGTGATTATATTGTTAGAGCTGCAGATGTTGATGTATGTTTTGTATTAGAATCTTAAGTCCTTTACCACTGGAGTAAAGAAGAAAACAAGACTTCTCTCGAGACTTCGATCTCTGAATGCTTACTGGTAGTATTTGAAACAATTTAGAGTAATAGCACATTTTGCATAGCAATTAAAGATCATTTTGTTGTACATAGTCCTGTTGGTAAGTTTTTAGAGTATGATGAGCCAGTTGAGTAAAAAATGTAGATTGTACACTAAAGGCTTCCAAATGGACAGAATATTTCCTGAGGCAGTTTACCCATTGACCCCTATCATTCATAATGCATGACGAGTCTCTTGCCTGTTTACATGGTGGGCTCACAGAAAGCATCCTGAACAGATGGCCTGTGCCATAGCTCTCCCCTTAATTAGCCTCTTGTCCAAGAGCTCCTCTTCTATTAAACCATTCCAGAGGAATGTTAATTTCATGCTAACTCCATCAGACATACTAAGTACTGAACTTTTTAGGTAATTTTAAACATGCATGGCTATTGTCACTGAGGTTACATGTAATTAATTCAGATTTGACCATTTACTGTTACAGGTGCAGATAAGGTCAATTAAATATTTTAACTTACCCCTTTTACTTAAGATTAGTTTATGTTACTTATAGTTCAAAAGGCCCAGAACTGAATTCACATGAACACATTAATTGAAACACAGACTGTGCCTGATCACAGTCTTGTGTCTGAAAGCGAGCAAATCTCTCCAGCACATTCCAACATCTTGTGGAAAGCTTTTCCATTAGAGTGAAGGCTGTTTAGGAGGACTAACTCCTTTTTTATGTCAATGGTTTTTAAATTAAATGCTCAACAAGCACATATGGCTATAGTCCTTGGATGTCATTGTTTTGGTCATCTTGAGTCTGCACACTTTCCCCACTTTTCAAAAGAAAATAAACATTAAAGGGATAGTTCACCCCAAAATGAAAATGTTCTCATCAATTACTTACCCTCATGACATCCCAGATGAATATCTCAGCTCATACAATGCAAGTGAATGGTGACCAAAATATTGAAGCTCCAAAAAGGACATAAAGGCAGCACAAAAGTAATCCATCAGCATCCCGTGGTTTAATCATGTCCAATCGGTTTTAGGTGAGAACAGATGAAAAGATATAACTAATTTTTACTGTACATCTTGCCATTGCAGTCTCTAGGCACAACCATGATTTCAAGCTCAATTACACTTCCAGTGCTTGACGCATGCGCAGAGAGCTAGATAGCGCTAGGAATTGTAATCGAGCTTGAAATCATGATCGCAAGGAGACTGCTGATGTCATATGATTTATAGTGAAAAGGGAGTTCTATTTTGGCCTGTTCTCACCCAAAACCGGTTGGATTGCTTCAGAAAATATGGTTAAACCACTAGAGTCATATGGATTCATTTTATGATGCTTATATGTGATTTTTGGAGCTTCTAAGTTTTGGTCACCATTCACTTGCATTGAATGGATCAACAGAGCTGAGATATTCTTTTAAAAATCTTTGTTTGTGTTCTGCAGAAGAAAGAAAGTCATACACATCTGGGGTGGCATTGCATCCTCATATGTTTCCTTGGTGGCTTATTTTTATTCCTATTCTCATTAGTTTTTTCATATTTATTTTTGCTCCTTCTGCTCTTACAAAAACGAATATAAATAGAGTGTTTTTGACGTCCAATAGCGTCCATGTCTTCGAACCTATCGCCATCTGGTGGTGGTAATTATATGACATGCATGTTATGATAATTACATATCTTATGCACTGGATGTCAGTGATGTTTCCCTCATTCAAGGGACGATGACACTGGTGACCTGTAGGCATACCATCAACCTTTTCGTGGCTTCTATTAGAAAATATGGAAAAAAACACAACTGGTGCAATTCACTGACACTTTAAAGATAACAAAACCTATATAAGGTATACGTTGAGGCTGAGATAGATTATACTGACGTCGCTGATGCCAGTGATACGAGACCTCTTCGCTTATTGGTCATGGGCATTTAGAAATGTAAGCTTTTTATTTACTTGTCACTTATGAAACTATAATTAATAAATACATTTGATGCTGTCTCGTATGTGTTGGCGAAAGTACCTGCATATATTCATCATCACTCCTCATTTGCATACTGTCTACTTTCGCTTCCTCGTTCGGATCTCATCAGGAATTGATCAAGTTGATCACTTTATGTCTTATAAACATGACGAACAGCGTCGACGTTCAAACGCCTCTCTCGTTGAAAGATGTGTTAGTTATGTATTTACAGTACTACGACGAAGTTTGGTCTGAAGGAAATCATAACGTGTGTTCAGAAACACAGGTGACAGATGAAGCCAGGAGCATATTATCAGAGGAAGAGGTTAAACACGCTGGACGTCTATCAGACACTATATGCGTGCAATATAGAGACTGCCAGAGACACATCCAGTACTTTATAAAGGCTGCCGAGTTACTGGAGATGTTTCCGTGGAGGAATGAGATTAAAACATTAAAGGTAAATGGTAGCTGTCATTGGTACAGTACGTCTGTTGTTTCTACACTGTTTCAAGTGACTTAATTCCTTTAACCCTTATGTTCTGTTTGAGGTCTGAGCCCCTTTTAATGCTCAAAAATATTTCTAACTTTTAAGTTTAATGTTAATATTTTCTGAGAATGTATTACACATTTCAAATTGATAACATTTTTCAAAAGTCCTATAAGGAAATTGCATTTCTTCTGATTGGGGTCTCAACGGCTGCAGGAGTCAGGTGCTGTTCACACCGAACACGTTTTTGTGTCCGTTTTTGTGTCTTCGGACGTTGTCTCGAAGTCAGACATAAAAGGACATGAAGTTTATGATGACAGACACCAGGAAGCCAGTAAAGCTACGGTGTTATAAAGCACGTTAAGTTTGCGTCCTTAAGTCAAGTCATTTTTATTTGTATAGCGCCTTTCACAACACACATCGTTTCAAAGCAGCTTTACAGAAGATCAGGCCCTTAAAGGAAGAGTTCACCCCAAAAATGAAAATTCTCTCATCATTTACTCACCCTCATGCCATCCCAGATGTGTATGGATTTCTTTCTTCTGCAGAGCACAAACGAAGACTTTTAGAAGAATATCTCAGCTCTGTAGGTCCATCCAATGAAAGTTGGCCTTTGAAGCTCCAAAAAGCACATAAAGACAGCATTAAAATAACCCATACAACTCCAGTGGTTTAATCCATGTCTTCTGAAGCAATCCAATCATTTTTGGGTGAGAACAGACCAAAATATCACTCCTTTTTCACTATAAATCTTGACAGCAGTCTTCTTGGCGATCGTTATTTCAAGATCGATTATACTTCCTAACGTCATCTAGCGCTCTGTGCTTGCGTCAAGCACTAGGAAGTATAATCAAGCTTGAAATCATGATTGCGTCTAGAGGCTGCAATGGCAAGGTGTACAGTGTTACATTTCTTCTGAAGCTAGAAGCTAAATGAAGTCTTACGGATTACTTTTAGTTTTATGCTGCATTTATGTGCTTTTTGGAGCTTCAAAGTTATGATCACCAATCACTTGCATTGTATGGACCTACAGAGCTGAATCATACTTCTAAAAATTTTCATTTGTGTTCTGCTGAAGACAGAAAGTTATACACATCTTGGATGGCATGAGGTTGAATAAATGAGAAAACATGCATTTTTGGGTGAACTATTCCTTTAAGTACTATACATTCCCATTAAGCTGACTGTTAATGTTTTTTTATTATTTCCTCGGACATTTACAGGACACGTTGTCTGTTACATCAAGCCAATTATGCCTTTTGCCAAGAGTATTCTTCAGCGTTTTGGTTACTGCATTGAAACAGACACTGAGTATAGACTGTCCGACAATTTTGACACTGACAAGGCCAAGAGGATGGGATTTGACCTTTTCCTTGCCAGGTTGGAATGCGAGTACCTCCTTGAGCTCATGAGTCAGCGATCACACATAGAATGTCTGGAGATTCTCCAAAACAGAGCTGCTCCTCTGTACTTCAGTGCTGGGGATGATGTTTCAGGGCATGTAAATGACATCTGTAATCTAAACAAGGATGTTTTCAAGGATAATGGGCGTGTTGAAGGTTGCTCATTGGTAAACCCAGGGGACAAATTCTAATCAGGGAGTTGACAAGTCTCAAGATAGAGTGTCTAGCTCATTTATGACTGATGATAAGTCTATCCTGGAGATGCAGGAGAACTACCCAGACCTGGCCATCTGACAAAAGCCCATTTTTTTTCGCTTCAGAAGATATGGATTTAACCACTGGAGTCTTATGGATTACTTTTACACTGCCTTTTGGGCCTTCAAAGTTCAGGTCACCATTCACTTGCATTATGAGGACCAACAGAGCTGAAATATTCTTTTAAAAATCTTTGTTTGTTTTCTGCAGAAGAAAGAAAGTTATACACATCTGTGATGGCATGAGGGTGAGTAAATGATGAGAGAATTTTCATTTTGGGGTGAACTATCCCTTTAACTACTGTCATAGATTTTTAAGTGAAGGACGGTTTCTTGCTGCTATAGTAATTTTAAACCTGCTTAACTTTTGAGCTTGTACTGTGCCTCACTAAATGTAGAGACGGCTACAGTAAATGTGCACCCACGTGTCTTAACTGAACATTTATTTTTCAGAAATGTCAATAAATGGATATTTGATGTACAAATGGTATTCTGGTGTATCTATTTTATACTACCTGTTATTGTTAGGAACATGAGCCAACTATTTTTGTGTTTAAAACAAGTTGCTTATGCAGTATAAATAACATTGGTCACAGTTACATAAAAAACAGCTATCTGTATTTGTTAGTAACAGTATCTGTGGGTCTTCAAACTGCAAGTGGCATTCAGAATGACAAAAATTCATCAACTTAAAACAAAAGGCCTGTGTATGATGACTGCATTGTAAATGATGTACCAAATCACTTCTAATGCATTTGCATGGTCTGGAATTGGCCTTCTGAATTTTAATCCATCACATACTTATACTGATATGACAAACAAACTTTTGAAAATGTTTCCAGGTTCAGTTGGTCTTTTTGGTACTCTGGAATGATTCCACTGACACAACTAAAAATAACTGACTTTCTGTCTCCTTTTAAGTGCTTAAACCAAGTTTACAATGTCTGTGAATGCAAATATACTTCATATTATAATAATCATAAAAAGCATTTGCATTCTAAATAAGCATTTTAAATAAAACAACTGTCATGTGAACTAATTTATAAAAAGAGAAGGAATGTTTGCAAAATTTAAATCCAGAGTTTATAGGTAAAATACTGTATGTATGTGCGTGCTTTATCTGTCTAACACATATTGGTTGGATTAACATGGCCACCAATCTCTCTCTCAGATCTTCTAGGTTGCTCAAGAGAAATGTGCCATTAGTATCTTCTCTCGGTTCTCCTCATATTGATGCAGCATCTTCTTAAGATCGTGATCTGCTGGGATTACCTGCCCCCAAATGTGAGCACAAATATTATTTCAAGACCGGAATGGAATATAAGGGCGCCTACACACTAGAGTTCATGTTGCATCAGAGAACGCAAGATTGCATTGATGGGCATGATGTGTTGGAAGGACGGAGAGGGAAACCGCAAGGGCTTGCGATAGTGATGTTCTGTCATGCGACCAAAAGCATTTAAACTTTTGCTCCAACTCACTCTGACCTAGGCATGCATTAACCAATGAGAATCTTGGAAAGGTGGGACTATTTGCACTGTGAGATAAAAAAAAAACATGGCGGAAAAACCGAGGACTTTATTAGGAACATCTGTACAACTTCTTATTCATGCGATTATCTAATCAGCCAATCATGCGGCAGCAGTGCAGTGCATACAATTATGCAGATATAGGTCAGGAGCTTCAGTTAATGGTCACATCAACCATCAGGATGGGGAAAAATGTGATCTCAGTGATTTCGTTCCTGATATGATTGGTGGTGCCAGACGGGCTGGTTTGATTATTTCTGTAATTGCTGATCTCATGGGATTTTCACATACAACTCAGAATGGTGCCAAAAACAAAACAAAAAACATCCAATGAGTGGCAGTTCTCCGGACGGAAATGCCTTGTTGATGAGAGAGGTTAACGAAGAATGGCCAGACTGGTTCGAGCTGACAGAAAGGCTACGGTAACTCAGATACCTCTGTACAATTGTGGTGAGCAGAATAGCATCTCAGAATGCACAACACATCGAACCTTGAGGCAGATGGGCTAGAACAGTAGAAGACCACTTTGGGCACTTTATTAGGACCAGAGTGTTCTTAATAAAGTGTTCGGTCAGTGTATATGCAGTGTATTCATTCCCCGTCTTTTATCATTTTTCTCTGCCAGGCTAAAAGATATTAACTGTAGAGAGAGAGCCTGGAAATGTGTTTCAGTGTTTACTGGGACATTGTCGAAAAGATATACAGTATTTTACATAGCCATCTCTCTCCGTGATTGCCACTGGATTGCTGCTTGTTTTCAAACTAAACCAGCTCTTCTTTCTGTGGTACACACCTTCCAAATGGATCTTTTGCATTCCCATGCGTAACACGCTCCATCTGAGCTTTCCCTAGTGTGTAGGAGCTCTTATTCATTTTTTCAGCTTGTGGACAGGTGATCTGTTAGCTTTATTAAAATAGCAAAGACTCACAAGAAATGGAGCAGGGACTTCAAAGTCTTCTGATGAATCAGCCAGTCCTCATATAGGCTGTGGATTTATTCTATGTGCCAGTATCCATTTTAAAATATATGATAAAGACTGTTCTTAAAAATCACACCAAACAAATGTAAATAAAATATAGCCTTATTAATATATAGATGAAATATGATTATAACAGACAAAGTAACAAGTAAAATCAGCCCTGAGCTACAGTAGAAACCAAAGATACATGTTTGGAAATATTGGCAGGCTAAATGCTGAATTGTTATTGTTTGAATGTGTTTGCTGCTCTCCCATTGACAATAAAGTTAGGCTTTACTTGCAGTTTTGTATTGTTTCACTTGCATACACTAAAGCTGAATTACAGGTTACAACAACAATGCAACTATTACATAATTCCAATCGTACCAAAGGAATAACCTTCTCCTCCTCTCTGCACCTCTGTTTAGTCTCTCGTAGCACGTCTGTGGAGAGGTCTATAGGTAAACCGTTATGAAAAACAAGAAATAAAAAATGTATATTGACGTTACACACAACAGAATCTCTTACATAGTTCCAGATTATCCACATCTAACAAGCAACTCTTGCAATGAAACAGAGATATATTTGTCTTACCAATAAGATCAACAGGAATAGCTATGTTCTTTATGATCCACTCAAACCATTCACTTAAAACTGCAAAGTCCACCTCAGGCATCTTTCCACTGTCAACCAAATGTGATAATACCCTTTATTTAATATTAGTGCTATTAGTTTTAATAATAGTAAACTATTCAGTCTCAATGTGTTGTACAACAGTGCGCAGACTAAGTTCTTATAATGAAATCTACCTTTTATAAAGGTTTTCCTCAGAAATGTACTTTGCACTGTAGATAGACTTTCCATCATTCTGACAGGTGCTGACTGTGAGCAGAAAGAAGAAGAAAAATGGCAATTGCATTCATTATTAGCATTCAATTTCCATTATTAACACACAGGGTGCAAGTTCCTTAATTTCTACTCTGCAGAACAGAAAGAGGTGCATATACAACAACAGAACCAAACTGTAGGGTTGTGTAAGAGGATTTGTACATGCCATTGGTGTTTCATGTCGATCCAGCATTGTAAGTTGTACATATGTCTGAAGGGTGAGCCCCCATCTGGTTGGGTCCTGGAATATCAAACCCTGTATCAAAACAGAAGAAAACCAATTTTACCATAATTTGCCTTTTAATCTTTTCTACAGTAATGAAACACAACTCTAAATCAGGTATAAAACAAGAAAGGTGAAGAAGCCTTTTGAAACAAGGGATGTGCCAGAGAGACTAATCGACTAGTCATTCAACAACCGACTTGGCGATTAGTGGAATCGACGGACATTAATATTCTTGTGGTGGTGGTTTTAATGGGAAATGCAATTCTCAAATTAATTGAGAGACGCCGATTCTTAGAAAGTGTTTTTGCTTGATGATAGCTTGCTGTGCTTAACAGTGAATGGCCTAACTGTCAGCATGGTAAAACCCTCAACAAGAAGTTTCCTCTAATTCCTCTAATTTTAATGCGCTGTTACAACAGCAAAGCGCTGCATCAACAATACATTTCAAGACGATCACATCTGTGCTTAATACTCCCGTATTTGTGAGGTGCTGTGGAGAGATTGAAGTCTTTTGTTGATTCTGTTTGACACTTTTTAATTAGATAGTTGCAGTAAAAAAAGTTTAAACAACAGGATGTCATGAACCAGATGTTGTGTCAGTTATGTGCATTTCACTATACAGTGAGGATCACCCTGAAGCACTCTGGTTACATTGCAACATGTCATTCTGCATTCAGGATACACATAGGCGGTGTTGTGCCGCTCTGTATTGGAGCCTTTCTTATTTCTTACTTTGATAGTTTTGTGCAATAAGAGGTTATAGTTGTCTAGGCTATTTATTTGTTGACTATCCTTTAGTATCCATGTTGAAGTGATGCCCTTCGCATCTGTATATCTGTCTAAAAAGTATCTGATTGGTGTCATGTGAACATAACAAAGACTAATTGTACATGGGCTCCTTAACACCAACTAGTCAATTATGGAAATTGGTAGTTTTGCACATCCTTAATTGAAACCTGAGTAATGCAACCATGGAAACCATAGCCTACCAATGAATTGCATCCCAGCACATTTCTCCATTTAGACACAGGCTCTGTCAGAACCTGAAAGACAAGAAACATTTTAGCAATAAATTAGTAATAAGGAGAGAGTGAGTTCAGGTATCAGGTATAATAATAATTTGCGACAATTTATTCATCACAAATTTAGTGTATTACCTCAATGTCACAGGTTTTGCTGAAATACTCCAGACGTGTTGTCTTTCCACTTGCAATATTTCCCTCTATCCAAATATGAATGTGAATGTAAATATTACAGACAAGAAATAGCATCCCTAAAACATATGGCAACAATACTATGTTCACTGTGATCTCAGCACCCCTATAAAAACAACTGCTAATCAGCCCAAACTGTTTGGCTGGTTTTACAGGGGGTTAGGGCACTTTTTAGCTGGTCTGGCTGGGAGAACAGCTTAAATCAGACAACTAGCTTAGGCTGGTTTTAGCTTCGCTACAAATACATTTCTGAATAGCAAGATGGTAGCTTCGCTAGTTTTTAAACCAAGTAGCTTTTCAGTATTGAAGCTATATTTTTGACAAGGTAGCGGCATAGCGTTGACAAAAGCTACACCGCTACATCATGCCTTGTACCCGGTGTTTACTAATGCCAGTTTTGAATCAAATGAATCGCTCATTTGAGTCGATTCTTTACAATGAATTGGTCACACGTGATAGGAAAGTGATCTGAATCTGTTCCCGATTCAATCTGAATGACTCAGAAAGCTTGCACTCGTGCTGCTGAATCATTTGGCGCATGCTCTCACTAGTCAACAAGCTCATGGAATATTTTATAACATGGCAGTGTTGGGCAAGCTACTCAAAAAAATTTAGCAAGCTAAGCTACAAACTACTTAACAGAAAAATTAGTTAAGCTAAGCTAAAAGCTACACTACAGAGAAAGTAGCAAGTTACACTACAAGCTACATGGCAAAAGTAGCTTTCTACATTTAAGCTACTTCATTTTTTCAACCGCAGATGTACAGAGCATCCTGCATAGACAAAGCATCTAAAAGAAGTATTCACATGATGTTTATCAAAGCCATGGTACAGTATATTACAGTTTAGTGCAATACAAGTATACAGTAGGTGTAATACGTATGTGTACATACAAAACAAACAAAAAAACAAACATGATTATGATTAATAGCATGAAACTTTTAACTTTAGAGGCACTTTAACTTTGAAATACACCAGGGACTCTTATTTTGAAATGTTTGCGCTTCACTGCTTCCAGCTGCTCATTCAAACTGATAAGGGAAATAAAATGTTAACTCCTTCAATAATCTACAACGTATTACAATATAAACAATTAAAGGTAAACATTGTCATATTTCAGCACCACTATATCACCATGATTTTTATTTTTTGTGTGTTTTTTATTTCTAGTAAATGGCTGAATAAATGTATTGGAAAGAAAATAATTAGTTATATGTGACATCACTTTGTCCTGAACAATAATGAGTGATATGAATTAGATATTGTTTTATTTATTTATTTATTTATTTATTTATTTTTTTTATGACAAACCAATTTTGCCTGGCTCCCACATTTATGGTTTCACTGTATGCTGAATATAAGAATATAAAAAATATCAAGGTAACATCACTTCCCATTAGTATTTTTCTTGTAATTAACTATTTCAGACATTTCTGAGAATGCTGTGGAAAAGAAATTGATCAGTTAAGCACACAGCAGTTGATGGTAAGCACATAGCCACCCTTAGAACTGAAAATATTGTAAGGTATTGAATTGTATTCAATTTAAAGCAGAACTTGAATTGATTGAATAATATATGGAGTCAGATGCATTATTATAATTATAAGGCAGCAAGGTTGGAAAACAACATTTTCAATTCACAGTTGACAGTGTATTTCTCACAAATAAAATATTAAATTATTTCTTACCATATTCCTAGAAACAGATAAATATTTAAGTCATTTTTCTACCGTAAATCTAAACATTGACTTAAATATTGATTTTTTTTCTTTTCTTTCTTTTTTTTTTTTTTTCTCACCCACATCTATCATATCGCTTCATTAAACCACTTCTATTCTGAAGTTACAGAAAAGAAGCGATAAATTATGTTACATATCGTATATTGAGCTGTATGGAATATACTGTATAGTAAATAGGTATATCAGTTATACGATATGATGTCCCTCTGTTTACTATTGTTACTAACACTATATGAACGACTTCTCAACTGCCCAATCGCAGACCGCTTGTAAGTAGCTCTAAGTAGCCAATCCGAACGCAGAAGGCGGGACCTGCCAGAATACTGATGGGGGAAAAATAACGCCTCTGCAACAGCTGGAAACACTCACAAGCCCCCGCGTGCCTGGAGAAAATACAACAGTGTCGTGTTTTCACTTTGCTGGACGCAGCGCATGCATTTATTTAATTAAAATCGTATTCTTTTGGAGTTTGATAATCACATTAGGTCATATCACGATTTCTGTCTTTACGCCCCCAAATTTAAAACCTCTTTAAATACAAATACTTGGACTTTTGTTGTATCATTTAAGATATGTAAGACTTTTTATGACCTAAAATTTTGGAAAACTGAATTTAAGACTTTTTCAGGATCTTATTGGCAAGTGAGCGCGCGCACAAATGATTCAGCAGCACGAGTCCAAGCTTTCTGAGTCATTCAGATTGAATCAGGAACCGATTCAGACCACTTTCCTATCATGTGTGACCAATTCATTGTAAAGAACCGACTTAGATGAGCGATTCATTTGTGATCGGACATCTTTAGTTCTGATTCAAAACTAGCATTAGTAAACACCGGGTACAAGGCATGATATAGCGGTGTAGCTTTAAAGATGTGCTCACACACATGCAAGAAATGTGGCCTCTGTTGTTATATCCTGTAATTCTGTGTCTAGCTGCTGTATTTCTGTATTGTATAGATGAATAGTATACTGTATGTACACATAGTTTTTATACAGAAATGTGCAAATGAAATGACGTTTAAATGGGTATGGGTTTGTAGAAGTAATAGTATTAATCTGAAAAATAAAATGTAAAAATAGTGATTTTTCATGTTGAACACATGGGTTTGTATAAAAAGCATGTCTAAATATGAATTTACATGTTTTTTACGTGCACTTACGTATTGCACCTACTGTATACTTGTATTGCATTAAACTGTAATATACTGTACCATAGCTTTGATAAACATCATGTGAATAAGTCTTTTAGATGCTTTGTCTATGCAGGATGCTCTGTGCATTTGCGGTTGAAAAGTAGCTTAAGTGTAGCTTTCTCTGAAAAGTTAAGCTTTTAGCTTAGCTTAACTAATTTTTCTGTTGAGTAGTTTGTTGCTTAGCTTGCTACATTTTTTGAGTAGCTTGTCCAACACTGCATGCCACTAAAGTTACAGCAAAGAATATGGGGCTGGTTATGTATAATATTTCTTAGTGAGTGGAGCTTCGAAGAACATGTGCATCGAATGAGAAATATTTTAATAATAAATTCACATGAGAGCTATGACAGCTGTTATATTGTGGAACGGAAGCAGTCTCGCGTGGATTGTGTACATCAAAACAAGTGCAGGACTTGCTGCAGCTGAAAGTTACGCTGCTGTCATGGACGCTGCTGCTCCGCGTATATCCGATTAAATGCTTTTTCAGTGCAGGTGTTTGATGGACAAATCAGTTTATTGACAGGGATTTGCGTGACGAGAGGTACAACAACACGACAAAAGTCTTTCAGGGAGTTAACAAGCATCTCGCGTTTTTCATTGATCTCTGCAAATTACATCTAAGCCTATTATGAACTCGTGCTGCTGTGTACAACTACCGTGCTGTGTTATCGTGTCAGTGTTTTGATACTTGCAACAATAATCGTTCTTGCAAGCAGGTCAAAATAAAAGTCACACACATTTCCCCATATTTTATTAATTATTACTATATAATAATCCTTTTATTCTGATTGTACTATTTATCTGAACAATTACTAATTTAAAAATGTAATTAATATGTTCAGTTGAGTTGATAGGCACACATTTTCTATATACTACACACAGAAAATAGCCTAATGTAAAAAAAAAAAAAAAAAAAACAGTAAAAAAGTCATGATTAGTACTGTAATATACATTGTTTAAAACATACCAACATGTAGGTTGGACTTGTCAATGCAACTTACGTATATATGTCAGTATGTGGAACAGCAGAAACTGCATCTTGTTATATTTTTAAAGCTGCAAGCTTGGGCACAGCTTACACGTTGTACTTTAATATACAAAGCTGACTGAATAAATAAATCCATAAGCATCTGTTTTAGTCTAGCACAGCTGATGAGCAACAATAGGTCTATACTAGTGTGTGGTCTACCAAAAGAAAGGAATAGGGGGAAAAATAAAGAAAGAAAAAAAACTTAAAGAGAGTCTGGGACTCACACTTACAAACTGCATTCCATTTACTTCGACCTGTTCACAATGCTTGCTTAATTTTTATAATGTCCATGTCATTGCACCCAATCCATGTCTAAAATGACTTAATAGCAGATTAATTGAATAATTGCTTAAATAATTGAATAATTCCTTACTTTAAAACAGTTTGTTTGCAAATTGTTTGTTAGTTTTTTTTTGTTTTTTGTTTTTTTTGTTTTTTTCTTATCGGACCTGATATTATTATTATTATAACCTTTATTTAACCAGGATAACCTCTCGGAGATTAAAAATCTCTTTTACAGGAGTGTCCTGGCCAAGATGGAAAGCAAGTAAATCAAAAATACACAGCCTAATTAAAAACAAAACTACAAACAGGGAACAGGCATTTGAAACACTAAAAACATTTACAATCATTGATTCATCTTCCAGTTGCTGAATGACAGATTTAAAATGTTCCACAGACACCAAGTTTTGTAATTTCAGTTTCACTTGGAGAGAATTCCAGTCAGATGGTGCTGCATACTTAAATGCCTTTTTACCTAGTTCAATTTGAACATGGGGAACAGAAAGAGTATATTAATTATATTTATTTATCACACATTGGCACATATACAGTGAAATTCTTTTTTTCACATATCCCAGCTAAGCTGGGGTCAGAGTGCAGGGTCAGCCATGATACGGCACCCCTGGAGCAGATAGGGTCAAGGGCCTTGCTCAAGGGCCCAACAGTGGCATCTTGGTGGTGCTGGGGCTTGAACCCCCAACCTTCTGATTAGTAACCCAGAGTCTTAACCGCTGAGCCACCACTGCCCCAAAACAGTATTTGGGGCAGTGGTTCACTCTCAGTATAACAATATAACAATACTGAGAGTGAAGGGGATATTTCCCATTGCTGTTCCATTGAATCAAACTGCAGAGATACAAAGGCAAAAACCCCAAAATATCCTTGTGAATAGCTGAATACCAATGCATTTCTCTTCTAGTGGACAAAGAAGGCCAAGCTACTCTATTATACAAAGTGCAATGATGTGTTGAGGGTTTGCAATTCAATATGAATCTTAAAGCACCGTGATACACAGCATCCAGAGAAGAAAGAAGATAAGATGGAGCAAACTGATACACAACATACCCATAATCAAGTACTGGTAAAAAAAAAAAAAAAGTAGCATAGACGAGTTTCTTTCTTACATTAAATGAAAATCAAAGCTTGTTTCTAAAATAAAACCCTAGCTTTATTTTCATTTTTTTCTTTGGCTGAGTAATGTGAGAACTAAAAGATAATGTAACGTCAATAGTAATGTCAAGATATTTGTACTCTTTCACTGACTCAATCACATTGCCTTTTAAGGACTGAAGAGAAGTGAGATTATTTACTATTTTCTTTGAACTTGAAAACAACGTTTGGTTTTATCAGCATTCAAAACAAGTTTTAAATTGTAAAGCCGTAACTCAATGAACTGGGTGTACGCATATTATGCCAGACATCAAAATTCCAAAACAAATTTGAAAGTCCAAATTATTATTATTATTATTATTATTATTATTTCAGAATTTCAAATGCATTACGATGGAGGCAAGAATTAAATACCACTGTAAAACTGTACATGTTAGAAGCAGTGTCGCAATAGAATAGATTAGATTGTTTGACATAAATGCAAGTGTGTAAGTAATAAGTGTGATCACAGAAATAAAGTTTAAAGAAATTACTTTTATTTGACATGTCTATATCTGTTTTAATGAACAAGGATTGCCAGAATCAAAATGTTCTCGAAATTCCCTCTAGATCACCTGTAATGAAATGTTTGTGTTCAACATGTTTTAAAAGCTGAAAACATACTGAAATGTGATCAGTATTGTGTTTATCATCTTAGTTTTCTAAATTCAGTAGCTATTGTTGTTCATTTTTGAACAAGTGTAAAAGTAATCGGTTGCAACAGCTATATTAAATATTATTGTCATTCTAATTTTACAAAGTTATCCAAGCATACAGAGATGCTTGGATTTGGATTTTAGTCCTTGACATGTCTAAAAGCTTTTTTTTTTTTACACTATAAATAGTGAATTAGGTTAAAAAGATAATACTTTGTTGAGTAAAACATTTTTAATGTATTTTGTCATTTTCTGAGACTAAGAAGAATCACTCAGTCAGGAAGTAATGTGTAAGGTTTGTGTGAAACGAGAACAACTAACGACATTGACATTAAACATATGCACAAAGACCCTAGTATAATCACAATGGAAGTTGATTTGGTCTTGCTGAAGTCAACAAGAGGTCTCCTGAAAATAGCATCTAATAACTGGACATAGTATGTTAGACAGATTCTTAAAACAACAGCTATTAGGAAGGATAACAAACAGTCAGACAAGATTGTTTACTTAATTAAAATTTGGCATGGCCAGAATGTTGAAGAAACATAAAAGTAATCCATATAACTTCAGTGGTTAAATCCATGTCTTCAGAAGTGATATGATAGGTGTGGGTGAGAAACAGATCAATATTTAAGTCATTTGTTACAAAAGAATCTTTAATTTATTTATTTTGTATTTATTTTTTTTGTATTTGTATTTGGCGATTCACATTCTTCATGCATATCACTACCTACTGGGCATGGAGGAGAATTTATAGTAAAAAATGACATATACTGATCTGTTTCTTACCCAGACCTATTACTTCTGAAGACATGGATTTAACCACTGGAGTCTTATGGATTTCTTTTATGCTGCTTTTATGTCTTTTTTGGAGCTTCAAAGTTCTGGCCACCATTCACTTGCATTGAATGAACCAACAGAGCTGAGATATTCTTCTAAAAATCTTTGTGTGTTCAGCAGAAGAAAGAAAGTTTTACACATCTGGGATTACATTAGGGTGAGTAAATGATGCGAGACTATTCATTTTGGGTGAACTACCCCTTTAAGTGTGTAAAAGAATGAAACCTATCCACAAATCATCATCACTCAAATTCAAGTGGTCTCTGTAAATCGAGGACAATGTCATTGCTATCTCAACATAGAACTATACCATTATGCTGTTTTGAGATTGACTTTATTTCCTGATTGTTTGGGGCCCCAGAGACCCCACTAATAATTATTGTAATTTCATAACTGATGTACTGTTTTCCCTTCAAATTATTTTAATATTTTCAAATGACTTAAAATGAAATTAAGCTTTCACTATCTGTTTTACCACAAGTAGGCATGCACTTTTTTAGAAAGATAACTGTTATCCAGGGCTGTTATGCTATTTGTGCATGGGGGCAATTTGACCCCATCAAGAAGAACACATTACCATAAATACAATAAACCAAATCTAAACTAAACTAAACAAAGTAAGCCGTGTACTGCTGGTGTGTAAATATGGAGATACTGTTGTAGCATATTCATGGTCAAACAAACCAACCAGAGAATCTTTGCATGTAAAAAGTTATAGCAGTCTTACCTGCAGTCTCTTAGAACAATGTAACATTTATCACGGAAGACTTTTGAAACATTTGGCGTTTTGTTTATAATCAGTTTTCATAAAATGTGCAGAAGATGAAGAATACGTGCACTGTAACATATGCTATTGTTACCTTGAGGTGCTTTCTACCTAATCTAACTCATAAAAATAGGTTTGTTGATGTTGTCAGGTCGATTGTTAAATGGTAGGCCTACCACTGATTTAAATAAAACCAGTTTATTTAGATGAAGCACACATCATAAAGCAATTTGTTTTCTTCTGTGTAGCTACCCTCAGTGTTGTGAGCTATTAAAAGGGGCTTGTGGCTACACACAGAGCATATAAGGGTTGCAGGGTTGCATTTGTTCAGTCGTACAGATGGAAATAAAGCGCAGTTGTTCCATAAATATCTGTACGGTTTCCAGTTCTTCCTGTGAAAGATGTAGGCAATCGCCCACATTCTCTGTTCACTTATTAACCATTTCTGGAATCCAGATTTCGGGAATGCAGATGTTGTTCTTTTGTGCGCTTCGTTTCCGCACTGTCATTATTTCCGTTTCCACTCCGTGCAAAGTTATTTCGATTTTCGAAGAGTAGCACTGTGGTCGCGGACAGCAGGAACCATCACTGTGAACTTTATTGGAAAATAAGTGTTTGACGAGCGCGATGGGGGACATCGAGGCTCCGGAGAGTAACCGATCACGGGAGGCTGGAGTTCGCTCTCTTCTCCCGAGTAAAGAGTTCATCTCCTCCCGAAAAGGACAGCTTCTGATCGGTGAAGTGGTATGCTATTCATATTTTATTATTTTAAAAACATCCATTTGAGCGCATTAGTCATAATAAGGCTATGCCTTCCATTTGCGGCATCTGCTAATTGTTTAATGTATTGTCTGATAGCTCTCTGCAGAGAATGGAGCCACTTAATATATATATATATATATATATCTACGACAGAAACGCACATTGCATTCATCCGATGTGTTGTATTTTTTTCCGTCGGATTCGAGTTTCTTTTTTTAATTTCCGATGTATTTTTCACTGATATTCTGTGTTCTGATTCAGTAATTGGCTATTTATTTGTGTGTTTTGAAAAGTTTCTGCTTCATTGTTGAATGAATGAGCGAGTGAACGAGCTGTTTTCTATATAGGTCAAACTCATCACTCTTTCCTCATTCAGCTTTATCAAGGTTTTTTTTTTTTTTTTTTTCTCTCCTCTCGAGTTTTATGAAGGCTGCAGTTGAGTCTTTAGAGGTTTAGATAGACCTATCATATAAGCAAAATAATTTGATGTGCAATGGGAGAGACATCTGTTCCTAATCTATGATAAATATATTTCAGAATATTTATTTTTTTCTACACATAACAGTTCTATTTTATATATACTATATATACATTAAGTGTAAATTATATATATATATATATATATAGATTACTATATTACTGCATTTCAATTTCATAACAAAATTCAATCAAATTGAATTGAGTAACCTTAAGGAAAGAAAAAACTTATTTTAAGAATTATTTATTTAATGTTGTAAAATATTAAACAGTTCAATTCAATGGAATTTGTTATGAAATTAAAATGCATAAATCTTTTAATTATTTTTGAACATACATAGTGGAATCCACCACACACACACACACACACACACACACACACACACACGAATGCTCTAGTATGTGATGTTTATATATACATTTATTTAAGCAATATCACACAAGCAAGAGTGCGATATGGCCCTACATCAGCACTGCTGTGATTCGACTGCAGGCCGAGTGCCGTAGGTAATCACAGCAGTGCTGATGTAGGGCCATATAGTATAGCACGATTGCGAGTGTGATATTGCTTATATACAACAGTTCAATGAACAAGTACATTTTTAATGTACTTGTTCATTGAACTGTTATATATAAGCAATATCACACAAGCAAGAGTGCGATATGACCCTACATCAGCACTGCTGTGATTACCTACGGCACTCGGCCTGCAGTCGAATCACAGCAGTGCTGATGTAGGGCCATATCGCACTCTTGCTTGTGTGATATTGCTTAAATATATATATACATATATATATACATATATATATATATATACATATATATATATATATATATATATATATATATATATATATATATATATATATACATATACACACACATACACATCGATCAGCCACGACATTAAAACAACCTGCCTAATATGGTGTAGGTCCCCCTTGTGCCGTCAAAACAGCACCAACCAGGGCCGGGTTAAGCCTCCCCGAGGCCCTGGGCTAGCTTATGAATATTAATTAGGCCACGTGATCTACAGCTCTACAAAGGTTAACGTCATATTAAACTAATTAAAATTCATGAGCCACGCCCCTAAACATTCGCTCATGACCCATAGAGTCGCAAACTACCAACATATAGTAGGCATATTTGATCATAGAAGACTCGCCAATGACACATATGTCGAAGCTTGTCCAATAAAGAACAAATAATAAACACAACAGCCCTTGAATGGCTCTTAGTAGGCTATGAATGTAACACAGACAGAAAAACATTTGTTTAGACTGCGGAATACATGTAGCCCACGCCAGTGAGGATAGATAAATTTACTATGCAGTCATATTAAAACTACTAAAACAGACAAGCAGAGATCTGTATAAAATTAAATGACACTCACCACGATCATCAAAACACCTAAAGTGTCCTCTTCATGGCGTTCTTGAAAGCAAGCCCTCAAATAAGTCTTTGAAACCCAAAAGGTGCAGGGGATTATCGTGCTCTGTTTACATTGTCATCATCGTAAAGTTCAGTCTGTTACAATTCACTGACGTCCTCAGCTGATTTTGATTAGGCTGATCTCCGAAAACAAACACTCTCCGGTTTAAGGATGAATTAAATTATAAGCGCTAAGGGTATGGAGCCAATTCAGACTGTTAATGCATATACATACATTTTTTTATAATGTGAACCAACATCCTAGTGTGATTTTTTTCTTATGTTAAAATAATGTCTCTTATTGCAGAGACAATTATAGCCTACAGTAAGTAAGCCATTTGTAGGTTGATTTCCCCCGAAGAATGTAAACATTGGCTCTGTAGCGCTTTCAAAAATGTGTTCCCTTAGTTTGAGTGACATTTCAACTTCTGGCTCAACCAATTGCGTGACTTTGGGGCGGGAGTACCTGTAATACGCTGTTCAGCTGTGAATTTACTCATTTTTGCAAACAATAGCAGAAAAAGTGTGGCAAGAGTGTTCAGAAAAACAATTTAGAAAGAAAAAATGTTTTTTTACAGAGTTTGGTGGCACCTGTGGTGCTGAAATTTCACAATTCATATTAAAATTAATATTTGACCTCGTGTACCCATGCAGTGGCAGGGCCCGGGCTGCAGCCCATGTTGCCCATTGGGTTAACGCGGACTTGGCGCCAACCTGCATCTCAGAATAGCATTCTGAGATGCTATTCTTCTCACCACAATTGTACAGAGCGGTTATCTAAGTTACCGTAGACTTTGTCAGTTCAAACCAGTCTGGCCATTCTCTGTTGACCTCTCTCATCAACAGGGTATTTCTGTCCACAGAACTGCCGCTCACTGGATGTTTTTTGTTTTTGGCACCATTCAGGCTAAATTCTAGAGACTGTTGTGTGTGAAAATCCCAGGAGATCAGCAATTACAGAAATACTTAAACCAGCCCATCTGGCTCCAACAATCATGCCACAGGCCAAATCACTGAGATCACATTTTTTCCCCATTCTGATGGTTGATGTGAATTTTAACTGAAGCTCCTGACCCGTATCTGCATGATTTTATGCACTGCTGCCACACGATTGGATGATTAGATAATCGCATGGATGATTGTTTGTACCAGATGGGCTGGATAAACCAATCCTCAGAGATAGGGAACATTGTCAGAGCAGAAGGAAGCAAGTTTTCTTCCAGGGTAACCTTGTAGGTCACTTTTTGTAGGTCACTTGATGTCATCCTACAGACATTGAAATGAGTTGGCGGTCATCCTGGTCAGTGGAGAGTCGTTTTTGCCCTTTGCCGGTCTGTAGCTTTGTTGTCCCCAATGTCTGCTGCTTGACCTTTTTCTTATGAACCGCCATCTTTGAAATTTTAAAGATGGAAGCAGCCTGACACTCACTGTATCCCTCTACCAGTAAAGCCAAAATTTAACCTTTCTTTTCCTCAATGAAATCATTTCAACTCTTTTGGCATGGTCAATAGTTATTTCTTTTATTCCAATTACTTATGGGGTACTACTAGCACTGTTTTTGCCATCCTGCTGTTTCTGTTGCAAGAGGATAGTGATGACCACAGCAGTGGTTTTTATACTTTTCCTCATTAAATAAGATATGGTTCAGGTGATCACCTAATCAGTACCTCGTTAAGTAGAATGATGTGTGCTTGTGTTGGAATTCAACAGACACTGGAATGGAATGGCTGCCATACATGTAGAGATGCTGATTTAAGAAAAATTTGAAGGGGTCTCTTAATCTTTTCCGTTATATACGGTTGTAAAGGTTCCAACAGGAAGGAAGCGGGAAGCGGGTTGGCAGTCCAGGTAAATCAGCTTTTATTCAAGCGTTCAGCTTCACAGACAAAGTATAGGCTTTTCAGCTTCATAAACAAAGAGCAGGATTTCAGATACAGCCGTGGATTTTCAGCTTCACGCAACTCTCTCTGCCTCACTGGCGTTCTCTGCGGCCTTTTCAAGCCCATCTCCATCGTCACTGTAACGAGAAACAGGTGTTACGCATCATTAATCACCAGGTGATGGTCCTTACCGCTTCCTCTCTCCCCAGTGACAGACACACGACCACATCCCGCTCCACAACAGTATATATATATATATATATATATATACATGCATACATACACACACACACACTGGAATGCTGTAGTATGTGATATGTGTCATACAAATTTAGCATTACTTTCTTCTGTTAGCTTTAGACTACTTACAGTATATGCCCTTGATAAACCTGAATAAGTTAATACCTAAGTGCACCTTTATTTAATGCTAATTGTTTTTTATAAAAAAAAATATTATCCTTGGTATGCCTGTGAAGTGGCATCTTATAAATCCAAACATTGATTTTTTTTTTTTTTTTTTTACAGAAAAAAATAAACATGGTACATTTCACTCAAAAGAGACAACTGATGAGTCATAACTAGCATTTCAAGGCCACAGTAGCTGAATATTGTAACAATCTTTATTATCAATGGCTGTTATCCATTGCAAAGTTTTAACATTTAGTCATTTAGCAGATGCTTTTAACCAAAACAACTTACAAATGAGAAACATAGCAAGCAATTTGTCATGCAAAGTTCAACAATATCTGCACAGTATTGCACTGCCAAGTTCTGAGAATAGCTGGAGTAGTATAGAAGCTAGCGCAGAAGAAAGAGACAGACAGTTGAAGATTTTGTTAAGGCACTCACCCTATTACAAATATAAAATATATATAAAATGAGTGAAATCAATATCCTCTTCTACCCTTTCTTTCTCAGGTGCTATCGTTTATCAGTTTTGTGTGTTTTGCTGCCTCAACAGCAGCTGCCTTTGTCACAGCTCCCTTCATTGAATTCTTAGCAGCCCTCTTCCTACTCTTTGCTTATTCTACGAAGTTCAACGAGAGATTCAAGGGCTTTCACTGGCCCCTCATGGTAAGTTAAGTGACCTACATAATGGGGGCTGTCTATGTTAGATCTTAAAGGTCATGTACACAATCTCCATGACATCAGATTATAACCTTGAATACAGTCCTGTCCTGCTTTCTAAATCTCCATGTCTGTTGTTTCATCAAGGACTTCCTGCGCTGTGTCAGTGCCTCCATCATCTTTTTCATAATCTCTATAATATCTGTGTCAAAGTATCCGGATGGAGCCTCCAAGGCTGCTGGGGTAGGCTTTCATCGGTCAAGTCTAAATCTCTCCCATCTCTCATCGTTCACCCATGACGTGTTATGTGTTTTATGTGATGTTTACACTGGTTTGTTTCTCTTTCCCTCTTTATTTCTCTCTTTTTCACTTCTTAGGTCTTTGGCTTCATTGCCACAATAATTTTTGCCCTGGATTTTTATTTCATCTTTAATGAACTGGCCAACTTTCTCAAAGGAGGTGATCCCAATGAACCACCCAATACACAAGGTATCTCACTGAAGGGCTCTTGCATATGCTGGATGATAAGTCTCTCAAAATATTCTCAATAGATATAGATTGCATGACATTGTAGCTTTCCACATCACTCTAAACCACCAAAACCATTAGTAAGACTAGTCACTGAAAGTCAAAGGGTGATATGATTTACAATCAAGTGAGGCTTTAACACTTCATAGAAATAATCATATACAGTTTAGCTTTTACTTTGGGTTTGTGAGCAAGCAGATTGAATTGTCTTGCATTGTCATATTGCTAGTGCTTCTAAACATTCACAGTGTAAAGCAGATTGTTTTCATGGGGAATTTCCCATCTAATACTTTTTTCCTTTTATCCTTCAAAGACTGCACTGCTTCCTTTCTCCTCCAGACTAACATATTCTTCTTCCCCACAGATGATGACTCAGACTCAGACTCTGACTAAAGCTGTGATTGTGTCCGAGACAGGATCTGGTATATGTGGCCTGATTTAAAAAAACAAAAAAAAACAACAGACTGTAATTTTTTTCTTCTTTCTCCAGCCCCCACAGCAGAAACTGAATTGTTCAATATGTTACATGTCACAGCAGTGTCAGAAATGAACTTTTAAGAGTCAATATTTCCCACCTGAATTTGATTTTCAGGGGCATTTCTACCTTTATACAGGCTAATAAAAAAATAAATAGAAATAGAAATAAATATAAAAATTAAATATATATAATTCAATTTATTTATTATGTTTCATGGACTAATTTGTATACCTAAGCCTAGAATAGAATATTAAGAAATATATCAGATGTTACAAATAAAGCACAAAAGAAATCATTAAGGGGCTTGGGCATTTTTGCCCTGAGCTACCGACCCTGTGTCTCAGAATATGAGCTATAGTGTTCATAGAAAAGTATATACTTTTAGGGATTGTGAATTTCCATGCAGTCTATGATATTTTTCCAAAGCTGTGAACAATTCCAGTGATGGAGCTTTACATCAGTCAGCTTGTTGTCTGTTGTTTTTTAAAGAAAGGGCAGAATTTTACCATTTATTATGTCTATGTGCTGCCTGTAAACAGCTTAAGCGTACTTATTGTATTGTTTACATATGTGTGATTGCTTTAAACAATTGAATGTGTTTATTTTTATGTGTAAGCCTTTTCTATATCTAGACTCTGGAGGTTTTTTTTGTGTTTTCTGAATTTAGAGTTGTATATTTCAAAATACATTCTCTTAAAACTGACACTGCATGACCTTGGTGATGATGCCTGGTACTAGGGATAATGTTTTTTATTTTATTTTTTTTTTAATGTTTTGCACCGAAAAAAACAAAACAAAAAAAAACAACAAAAAATGTTTACATCATGTAGTAAATAGCAGGTGGTTGGCTGGTCACAGCTGCCTGTCTCATTTCCACAGGTCTATAACTAAACTTATGTCTTGCCAAAGTACTGCAAAAAAAAAAAAAAAAAAAAAAAAGAAACATTTAAAAAAAACTTGTAGTGCCTAATTAGCAATATACTGTCATTACATGTGCACTGCCCTGCAACTGATCATGTATTAACATTTAAATGGGGGCTTCAGCAGTGCTTTAAGGCAGTGTCTCCTGCTTTCTTATATTCTCAGGCATGCTACGTTTATCCACATAAAATATATTCGAGTGTTGATATGAAGGATTGATAAGCTTCCAGGATTGTTTTGGAAACTGTCAGATTGCCACAACAATAAATATCTTTTGTACACCATGGTCTTAATGTTTATTTTTTAACAAATAATGACATTGTAATTTTGTAAATTCTGACATTATACAATGTCAGAATCAACATATAGTTTTTTTTATTTATTTTTTTTTATAGTGACAACATATATGGTGCATTTCCTTGAGTGAATCTAAATCTAAATGCAGTGGGTGCCAAAGCAGCAAGACTTTTGTCACTTATTCAACATGGTCTATCCAGATCCGTTTATTGGGAGGAAAAGATTGCCATCACAAATAATTAGCATTTTTCATGTCTACACACAACTCTATAAATACAAATATACAAATTTAGAGCACTGTTACAATGAAGTAAAACTTTGCTTTCTATAATAAAGGAAAAGTCAGCAAGAAACAAAACAGTCATCAATTGTAATCACACAGTACAAACTTTATCAAACTTTTGAGTCCCTTAAAATGTCAACAGTTCATTTTGAAATATATATATATATTATCAATGGTATACTTCAAATATCTAAAACTGAGTAATATGATTTGTAAGCTGAAAATACACAGTCCAAACCATATGGTCAAAATCAGGAATTAGTTTGATGCTAAAATCTTCTAGTGAGAAATTTAGCATCTATTGTCAAAGCACAGTTAAAGCTGTTACACATTATTAAAGCATAACACACAGTATTGCTGTCAATATCGGAAAAATGAACACTGTACCGCAGAGTCCTTCATTAAGACATAAATTATTCTTGTGATTCAACATCTTCAAACCCACACAGTCTTTCTAGAAAATTCCACATAATGTGATGAGTCCAGGGTTCAAAATTATTTCATTTCAATGTTGGTCTCATGCTAATAAGTAACAGTGACTTCAATTAAAAACTTGAGTAAGACACAAAGGTAGACTATGAATAATATGAGGAATGATTTTAATCAAAGTTACTTCAAGAATAAAACCATGTGCAATTGCACTAGACCATAAAATTGGTTCACTGATTTCTGATTAAAAATAAATGTTCTAAAACATCGTACTAGGGATCAGAATTTCACCCACTGACATTTTAATACAGGTATTCTGATAATGCTGACATGACATTTTGTCCAGTATTTTGAGCATTTGGACTAGTCTAGCCTCTATGACATAAGGCACACAATATTAACTAATGCAATCATATATCGCACACTTAGTACAGTCATTCCTTAAAATACAGTTTATAAATGTAAGTCATAAGAATTTATACAAACAGGGACCCTTCATTAAAGTAATTTCATATCATACACACAGCTGCTTAATAAATATACCTTCATCAAAACTCTATCCTTGGTTAAATCAACATATACAGATAACTGGACAGAGCTGGTGTACACAGTGGAGTATAGAAATCATTACAAACAAACACAAAGACACGAACAACAACAACCAATAGACTACACACACAGGATTTAGTCTCTGAAAATATCAAAAAATTTGTTGTATACAAAGATTAGTATCAAAATTTCAAACAAGTCATAAAACTCACACACTCCAGTCCTCCACACACATAAACACATACTGCCATCATGTCCTGTTTGAAAGCTGTTGCAGCGAGTTTTAATACAGGGTCACATTCCAGCGGTGAAATGTTATGTTTGGTACAGCGTAGCTACCAAAGCAGTGGTATTTAAAAAAACAAAACATTAAAATAAATACTGGTGCTCCCAGTGACCCCTTCTCTACAGAGAAAACTGCACAATCTAACGGCATTTTACTCAGATGTGTTTGATACAGGACGATCAAGGCAGAGAGAAAAACCTAATTGGTTGCTTACAAAACACTTTTCCATGAGAATAAAATACCATGAAATTGTCCAGAAAGAGAGGCCCACCAAATGCCATTCCATTTTAGTCAAAAATACGCAAAATCATTAAAAGAAAGGTTAAATCAGTCTATTAAAGGATTAGGTCACCCAAAAATAAAAATGCTCTCATCATCTACTCACTCTCATGCCATCCCACATGTGTATGACTTTCTTTCTTCTACAGTACACAAATTAAGATTTTTAGAAGAATACCTCAACTCTGTTGGTTCATTTAATGCAAGTGAATGGTGACTAGAACTTTGAAGCTACAAAAGCACAAAAAGGCAGCTTAAAAGTAATCCATACAACTCCAGTGTATTAATCCATGTCTTCAAAAGTGATATGATAGCGGTGGGTGAGAAACAGATCAATATTTAAAGTCCTTTTTTTACTATAATTCTCCACCAGCCCAACCAGTAGGTTGCGATACGCGCGAAGAATGTGAATCGCCAAAAAACAGAAGAAGAATGTGGATGTAAAAGTGAAATTGGAGATTTATAGTAAAAAAGGATATAAATAATGTTCTATTTCTCACCCACACCTAACATATCATTTCTGAATCCACTGTAGTCGTATGGATTACTTTTATACTGCCTTTATGTGCTTTTTGGAGCTTCAAAGTTCTGGCCACCATTCACTTGCATTGTATGAACCTACAGAGCTGAAATATTCTTCCTAAAATCTTTGTATTCAGCAGAAGAAAGTAAGTCATAAACATCTGGGATGGCATGAGGGTGAGTAAATGATTAGATAGTTTTTGGGTGAACTATTCTTTTAAGCATCAATTAATTTTCAATACTTAATTTCCACAAAAATCAGAACATACAGTTTATCTTTCACTGCTAAGATATGACACAGTAGTGTTCCTTTCAGGCTGGCAATGGAGTTAAACAGAAGTGTTTTCAAATGGTGGCTGAAAGGTTCTGTCCAACTTAGTGCAGACATTATTAAAACCAGCTGATCCTGGCTGGGACACAACATAAGACCACTCAGGCTCCCCACTGGGAGAAGTTTAGGAGCACTGTGGAGTGAATTTCTGTCATCCCTAAAGGCAAAGCCCTTAATTAAAGGAAATATACAGTATTTTAGTATTCAGTCAAATGATGATGGCCTGAGGCTTGAGATTCCACTCCACACAGAGTATAAGCATTTGTTTGTATGTACATAAATATCATAATTGGCCAGTCATCAGACTCCCACTATAAGGATGTGAAAGATCAAACTGTTAGAGGAATGTAGACTGTGTGGGTGGGGCTTGACCTGTCTCCGTTTTTATTGGTCCGACTGGCTTTTACTCTAGCTCACGGCTTTTACTCTAGCTCAGGCTGTGACTCCACCTCTCCTCGTGAGGCTGTACGGGCACGAATGTACTCATTGGTTGGCAGGGCTCCGTCACGCGAGTCCCCGAGACGCCACCTTCGCACAGCCAAATATGTGTTCAAACCATACACTCCCATCACAAGGAACCCAAATATCTGTGGACACACACACACAAAACAACAATTCAATTCATACTCAAAGAATGTTTACAGGTTTAACCCTCTAGTGCATTAATTATGAAAACTTAATTATGAAAAAAAAAATTTTTTTGATTCACTAATCTTGCATAAAATGGACCTCATTACAAAAATCAAAATCAAATTAGAAAAATTATAATTGTATAAAATATACATCTATATATAATTAATATATAATATTATATGTAATAATATTATACATAATTGTGTATATATATATATATATATATATATATATATATATATATACACACACACACACACACACACACACACACTGTATCTGTATATACATATATATATATATATATATATATATATATATATATATATATATATATAATCATATACAATCGAATATAATTGTCTTATTGTGAGTAACTTTTTACCTAAATTTAACTAAAATATACTAAAAAAATTAGACAGCTTGATAATGGATAATACATATATAGAGTGCATTCATATAGTATTCAGTCCACTTCATTTTTTCTTTTCACATTTTATGTTGCAGCCTTATGCTAAAATGCTTTAAATTATTATTATTTTTTCACATCAATCTACACTCCATACCCAATAATGACAAAGCAAAAACCAGATTTTTGATAATTTTGCAAATGTATTAAAAAGAAAAACACCAAAATATCACATTGACATAAGTATTCAGACCCTTTGCTATGACACTTAAAATTTAGCTCAGGTGTATCCCATTTCTCTGGATCATCTTTGAGATGTTTCTACACTTTGATTGGAGTCCACCTGTGGCAAATTCAATTGATTGGAAATGATTTGGAAAGGCACACACCTGTCTATATAAGGTCTGACAGCTGAAAATGCATATCAGAGTAAAAACCAGGCCATGACGTCAAAGGAACTGCCTGCAGAGCTCAGAGACAGGATTGTGTCGAGGCACAGATCTGGGGAAGGCTACAAAAATGTGTTGGTTGCACTGAAGGTTTCCAAGGGCACAGTGGCCTCATAATTCTTAAATGGAAGAAGTTTGAAACAATCAGGACTCTTCCTAGAGCTGGCTGCCCGGACAAACTGAGGAATCGGCAGAGAAGGGCCTTGGTAAGAGAGGTGACAGAGAACTCGATAGTCACTCTGGTTGAGCTACAGGGATCATGTGCGGAGATGGGAGAAACTTGCTGAAGGACAACCATCACTGCAACACTCCACCGATCTGGGCTTTATGGCAGAGTGGCCAAACAGAAGCCTCTCCTCAGTGCAAGACACAAAAAAGCACCTAAAGGACTCTCAGACTGTAGGAAACAAGATTCTCTGGTCTGATGACAGGAAGATTGAACTATTTGGCCTCAATTCCAAGCGACATATCTGGAAGAAACCAGGCACCGCTCATCACCAGTGCAATACCATCCCAAAAGTGAAGCATGGTGGTGGTAGCATCATGCTGTTGTGGTGTTTTTCAGCAGCAGGGACTGGGGGACTGGTCAGGGTTGAAGGAAAGCTGAACACAGCAAAATACAGAGATATCCTTAATGAAAGCCTGGTCCAGAGCACTAAGGACCTCAGATTGGGCTGAAGGTTCACCATCCAACAGGACAATGACCCTAAGCACACAACCAAGACAACGCAAGAGTGGCTTAGGGACAACTCTGTGAATGTCCTTGAGTGCCCCAGCCAGAGTCCGGACTTGAACCCAATCGAACATCTCTGGAGAGATCTGAAAATGTCTGCTCACTGATGGTCCCCATCCAACCTGACAAAGCTTGAGAGGATCTGCAGAGAAGAATGTCAGAAAATCCTCAAATCCAGGTGTGCAAAGCTTGTCGCATCATACCCAAAAAGACTTGAGGCTGTAATCGCTGCCAAAGGTGCTTCAACTAAGTACTGAGTTAAGGGTCTAAATACTTATGTCAATGTGATATTTCAGTTTTTTCTTTTTAATAAATTTGCAAAGTTATAAAGAATCTGGATTTTGTTTTGTCATTATGTGTTATGGAGTGTAGATTGATGTGAAGAAAAATTTAAAAAAGCAATTTAAAGCATTTTAGCATAAGGCTGCAACATAACAAAATATGAAGGGGTCTGAATACTTTATGAATATATATATATATATAGGGACATATATACTGTATATACATGAATGACAGCTGTGATATTATCAACAGTGGCTGCATGGGTGACATCACTGGACAGGTGAGCTGTACACATTTCGATGTTGCACAATGTTGCTTCTAGGCAACCAACACATTTAAGCAATTCCTCATAACATACAAATAATACATAAAACATTTAATGTTTTAAGTTTACACACTAACAAAATTATGCTTTTTATGGGTGTAAAATCAATTAAAATAGATTTTCTAAGGGCAGTTTCCAGAGTAAAAATGTGCAGCCGTCACACAGTGCACAATGCCAGAAAAGGATATTACAATGACCACCAGGACATATTTTGACCAAGAAAAAGTTCATCCCTTCATTATTAAAATTTGTATTGCCATCCTACATGCACCATATGCTTGCAAAGTCAAGAAAATGGGTGGAATAGAGAGTTAACCTATGAATGTACTGTGTCTTTAAGATATGAATGTCATTTTTTCTTTACAGTATTAATGTTATGTAAGGGGTAGTGTACTGTCAGCAAGTCATTATTGCAAAATAAATATCTTGTATCATCCTAATGGGGTTTAATTTGTGATAAATGTAGCGGCTACTTACCAAAAAAATAAATACATGTATATGAAACAATTATTTGACTTTCACTTACTTTACTGTATAAGAAAAAAGAGATCAACATGAAATAGAAGACAAGTGAAGAGGCATAAACTAGCACAGTATATTAAACTGGTTGCCAGGGGAAATGGTGAAATATACATTTGAAATGTCATTATACTGTATAAAAATATTTGACTGCAGAATGCCGCAATAGACCAACAAGAATCAAGTATTCCAAAGAGCCATGTAAAAGTGATTGTTATATACAGTGTATATATATATATATATATATATATATATATATATATATAGATAGATAGATAGATAGATAGATAGATATAGAGAGAGAGAGAGAGAGAGATTTCATTAAAGATACTATATTTCTAAATCATTTGATCATGTTTATGGGAACTGACTAAATTAAGCCAAAATGGCTGGTAACAGCAAATAGTCTCTCTCTCTGTCAGGCTGTATGAGCTGAAGGAATTTTGCAGTGCCCTGTGGTTCTGAAAAATCCCAGGGTGTTAAAGTGGTTTCCCACTGAGAACATCTGTATCATAAAACACACAAACACAGCTCAAATCCCCAGCTTTTAACTTCCAGAGTGTTGGTGGAAATTATGCTGATCTCAGGTAATTTTTGAAATGTCTCTAATGGTTAAGGTTAGGATTTAGCAAAGAGAACCTGATCCTGAATCAGCATAAAGAATGGGCCACCTACAACAAACCTTTTCACAGCCACAAGCAGGACTGGGAGGGTTACTTTTGTGTATTCCACTACAGATTACAGAATACATGCTGTAAAATGTATTTGTAACATATTCCGTTAGATTACTCAAGGTCAGTAACGTATTCTAAATACTTTGGATTACTTCTGCAGCACTGGTAGATTTTTTCAATTGTTTTGACAATAAAACTCTGCCAGTACAGTAAGACAAAATACACGTTAAAAATACATTCTCTGAAAAACCTAAATATCTTATGCAGTGTTGTTTCTAAAACAAAGTAAATCTAACTGATCTTGTTTTAAGGATTTTTAGATATTTTTACAGGAAAACAATAAAAAAATTATTATCAAGAATAAGATTTTTGCCCAAATATCAAAGGTCTTACTAGAAAAAAAATTATTATGATCCAACGTGAATTTTCTTGATAAAAAAATATGATCGTGCCTGGTAACATGCATGTAAAATGGCTAGAAATAGCATTTTAGCTTAGCGTAAAGCTGAAAATTTACACAAGGTATTTTCTATTTCTTCTGCTCCAAACTTACTTCAAACTTACTTCTCTGTCTGCTCGTATGACTGTAACACATCATTAGAAAGTGTTTCACTGCTGCTCAAATGCACTTTGGATCACATCATTTATATGTATAAATGTTTTCCATCTGAAAGGACTAAATATTAAACGAAACAAATGACAATAAAATGCAAAGTAATCTCTTCAGTAATCAAAATACTCTTTGAATGTAACTGTATTCTAATTACCAATGATTTAAATTGTAACTGTAGTGGAATACAGTTACTTATATTTTGTATTTTAAAAACATAATCCCGTTACATGTATTCCGTTACTCCCCAACCCTGGCCACAAGAACTAAGCAGGTTGGCTCAAAACAGACAAACTTAATGGAAAGTTATGTGGGTGTGAAATGTTTTTGGCGGCTCCAGTTACACACTAACATGCTCAAATGAGCAAAGCAGCAATGCACTGACACATATTCAAAGTCCTGAGGTAAAAGAAAAGCAGAAGAAAACAAGACAGATAGAGGCAAAGAGAGAGGTGGGATGGAATAAAGGCCGATTTATACTTCTGTGTCGAACCTACGCTGTGGGGTACACGTACTGTAGCTAAGGCATTTGCGGTGCAGCATTCACCGTAGCCTGACATGTACCTATCCAAAAATGTAACCAGGCCACAACAGCTCTAATTGGACCGCTTTGTAACCACAGACCCCAGGATGATGGGGGATGGCTAGCCACTATGCGAAGCCTACGACGTGGAGTTGGCGCAGAAGTATAAATCGGCCTCAAGAGAACAAAATGTAATCAATGCTTTCTGAGTGACAACACAAAAGGAATGAAGACTAAAAGAAACTTAAAAAGCAAGCTTTTCAATTTTGTGGAAAGCCTACATTTTTAGTCCATGTCTGTTAGCTTTATATGCAAGTGCAGGGGCAGTGCTAGGGTCAGTGTATATTCAGGGCTTAGCCCAGAGTATATGTATGGGGCCATCCTTTGATGAAATATCAGAATATAAAAAGATAAAAGTTTAAATGTTACATTTGTGAGCTGTAATTTATAAATCCTGAACCTTAAACTGAAAGGTCCAACTAACTTTTGTCTCGGCCTCAGATACTGTATGCTCAAAGACCAGAAATTGTGTGCTTTTAAAACTATGTACTAAAAACAACTCTATTTTGTCCCTTTTACTTTCCGTAATTCAACACACATTGTGTACAATTAACAGTTTAATAGCCTTTTACTGATTCGTCAGGTGGTATTTTAGAAGATAAAGAAGGTTGGCAAAAACGCAAACGTCCTAACTCGTGACTTAAAGTTTGCAAATTTCTCGAGCACATCTGTATATATTACTCTTTGTTTTCAGGGATAAATATCAAAATATTTGGTACTTACTGCATCTGAATGAACCAACTCAACACAATTTCCCATATCTCACCAAGACAGGCATTTCGACCATTCACACACAGCCGCAATCGCGAGTCACGGGCGCTCTTCTTGCATGTGCGCACATAAACAGCAGCTGCCTACAAGACAGTGCATGGGTACCGAATTGAGTTAGAGTAGTATTTGGTGTCAATTTTTTTTTGAGGGGGGCACCAAGGTCAGCCACCGCTACCACTATTCCCCCAACCCAGAATAAATTACATACAAAAGTATCACTTTTTTAATATAACAATTAAACTTGCAGTTGTTTAGTTGTTGTGGAGTGCATATCTGACATCTTCAGGCAGTTTTACATAATTTTTAGCCATCTTGCCACCTCTTTTGTGCAGCCACTTTCCATGCACGACATGAGAGGAGGTGCAAAAGGTGGCAGCACAAATGCTATGATGCCCACAACTGCTTCATCTCAACAGAGAGTGAAAACATGTTTCCTATCTCTGAATGATAAGATAATAAGGAGCTGCTTTCTTTAAACATGAAGAAAAAAGTGTGTAAAGACAGCAAAAAACCTGTCAAATGTATGCACCAAAGTAAATGAACAGAGACTGATCAAACAAAAAACATAAACATAATCTATATTACACTATTCAAAAAAAAAGGTTGACTGTTCCACAGAGATCACACATAATGGGCAAATGTTAACTGCACTGAAGTTGATGCAATTCATTCGTTTTAATTACCATAACACCACGCTTTCCCATGCTGCTCGACCTTCCTCGTGAATGCGATCTTCACGGGAGTCATGGGACGCTACGCATAGAACATGTGTGACTCGATTAGATTTGGACTGACAAAAATTAGACATGTGAATTAAGATTTCTGCCACAGACATTATTTTGTACATGCAATAATCATTTAACTGAATTATTGAAGGGACAAAAAAGTTCCTGGAAGTTCAAATAATCAATTCAAAATCCTTTTGGCTCAAAAATCCAAGGTCCCCCTCAGTCTTAATGAGCATGACACCTCTGCATACATTACTTAATATTAAAATATTACATTTTAGTATCAACTTGTTATGAAGCTCTGGTACTTTTGACATCACTACATGATGATAAAAACATTCGGTGCTTTACTGAAAACATTCGTGGCTAAAGCCCCGGTAGCCCACTCTTAGCGCTGCCTATGTGCTAGTGCACTCCTTACAAATTTACCTAGCAAAAATGAACCTTTAAGCTGCTTTTTCACTGCATCTGACAAATGACAGACGATACAACGGAAGTCAGTCATTTCCAATGGAGAGTCGGAAGGGGGCTGAGTGGGGTTCCGACCATCTCTGGATGTGACATTTTCAGATCTGATTTGAGCTTTGGCTGTATTAAAATATTTCAACTCATGTGATTAGACCATAGGCGACCGCCCGACCGGATGTCAAATATTCGTGCAAAACTATCAGCGCAAAGTGAGAAATACAGTATCAATGTATTTTGACCTAAACTTTATACTAAACACCAGCTACTTCTGAATTTTGCACAATTGATTTTTTTTTTTTTTTTATAAACACAGAAGTCAGAAATGATTGTTTATGTTGCAAATATATCACCAAAAAGCTTTCTTATTACAGTAATTGTGTGATTAAATGTGTACATGTGTCATTTATTTCTGCACATGCAAAATCTACATATTTAAAATCGCATCTATGAATTTCTGCTTCCCATTTGCTGAATTATGTTTATTATTGTTTCTGTTAACTATCATACTATTAACTATAAAAACAGTACTAATAATAAATAATACTATTAATAATAAATACTGAGTAAATAATAATAATGTATTTTTTATTATTTATTTATTTTTTATCAGCTTTAGCTGATACACCAACATTCTTTTTCAATATGAAATACATTAACACAGGTAAAAATGCACTCATCAAGCCAATGCATGGGGGCTTTATCACACTCTCTCTCTAGGAACTATACTGTTACTCCATTTCAGTCACAAGAGGGCAGTAGATCCCTGGCAGATTAAGTCCCACTTAAAATACTTCAGAAATGACTAAACATTTGAAAGTGACTACAACCACAACTGAATATTAGCCAGAATTCATTAAATAAATAGCTGAGTAAGGGGATAGATACCACAGCTGCAATCTCTGCTCCAGTTTTATGGTTGAAAGCTGCCAAAACCACTGAAGCCAGAAAGAAGAATAAGGTGCTGGTGGCAGTGTTGATTAGATCCTGCAAGAGAGAAAAAGAGAGAATGTGATTAACATGTTGTACACCAGCTGTTATGTCTGCAACGAATTGCTGATCTTTAAAAACATACAAGATACTGAGTTCACAGGGGCGGATCTACCAAGGTGGTATCGGGTGGCAACCGCCACCCTTAAAAAAAGCATTGCCATCCCATCTGATATCCCAACATTTAGTATACTTATGTATAAAATCTACTATGTATACTATGATGATGACATAATGTACAGGAAGAGTTTATTCATGTCGAACTGCTTCAACTCTAACCAAATGCATAAATGACTACAGCGGGCCGATCGCGTGATTGATTTTGTCAGCGGCCAATCGCGTACTTGCTACAGGACTGTGCACAGTGTTTGGGTTTTCGTCGTTTGCATTTTTTTTGGGCTTGGATTTCCTCAACCACAACAATAATGACAACAGGGACAGTTACATGAAAAAACAGAGGTAAAAGGTGAATTTCTCAGTTGTTTTCAAGTCTTCACTGAATACTTTTTTTAGATAGGCATCGGTTATTGGTGGAGACAGTTGGTTGGGACATGTCATCACCACTTCTTCTATAGCTTTCATCAGGTATGTGTCTATGATCTCCAGTTCTAGAGCAAGAGTTTCTATTTTATCTGTATGTGTTTTGAGTGGTGATCCGGCACTGGAATGTGTTATTTTGAAAGTTATTATGAGTGTTCACGCTCTACTCACTTTGCTTTTCCGCAACTTGCACTCCTTTCCAGTGGAATTGCTAAGCAAAATGCTATCAAATTAAATACATCCACTGACGTATAGATGCAATCGTTGGTTTAGACAAATAAAGAGCTATATATTAGTACCCAGAACCGCTTAAACTAGAGGCAAAAAATTTACCACTAGACTAGACCAATCAACTTATGTTCTTAATTACAGTACTGATCTATGTATTTATGTACTAACTATCAAAATCCCAACACTGATAGTGGCCTGTAGATATGAAGATATTGATAAAAAAATTGAGTGCTTGAATTGGTAATCAAAAATTACTATTTATCAAAATAGATCATTTAAAATATTTTTTTACTGTGCATAACATGATTATTATTAATGAGTTTTGCCACCTTGCACTCATGTTGTATGTGTATGCACATCACTCACACATTTAACAAAATAAAACAATTCGGCCTGTATAAGGTAACATTTAATCCAATCTTGCCCTCAACTTAAAATAGGGTTTACACCCCTGCTCTACATAACATGTCTTTATTAATCACCATAATTTGTACCTCTTTATGCCCTGTGATTGTGCTTTTCCCAGTCCCTACCCCAATGATGCTTAATAAGTGTGATCTATTCATTGACTTTAGATTGCTGGTTCTATATGTGGAGCTAAAGAACATTTAGAATTTGTTGATGTGTTTAACAGACAATGTCTTGGTGCTCTGGAGATATATATTTTGTTATATGTTTTATTGTTATGTAAAAATACAAACATAAAAAATCTAATATATATATATATATATATATATATACACTATATTGCCAAAAGTATTCGCTCATCTGCCTTTAGACGCATATGAACTTAAGTGACATCCCATTCTTAATCCATAGGGTTTAATATGACGTCGGCCCACCCTTTGCAGCTATAACAGCTTCAACTCTTCTGGGAAGGCTTTCCACAAGGTTTAGGAGTGTGTTTATGGGAATTTTTGACCATTCTTCCAGAAGCGCATTTGTGAGGTCAGACACTGATGTTGGATGAGAAGGCCTGGCTCGCAGTCTTCGCTCTAATTCATCCCAAAGGTGCTCTATCGGGTTGAGGTCAGGACTCTGTGCAGGCCAGTCAAGTTCTTCCACACCAAACTCGCTCATCCATGTCTTTATGGACCTTGCTTTGTGCACTGGTGCGCAGTCATGTTGGAACAGGAAGGGGCCATCCCCAAACTGTTCCCACAAAGTTGGGAGCATGGAATTGTCCAAACGCTCTTGGTATGCTGAAGCATTCAGAGTTCCTTTCACTGGAACTAAGGGGCCAAGCCCAGCTCCTGAAAAACAACCCCACACCATAATCCCCCTCCACCAAACTTCACAGTTGGCACAATGCAGTCAGACAAGTACTGTTCTCCTGGCAACCGCCAAACTCAGACTCGTCCATCAGATTGCCAGATGGAGAAGCGTGATTCATCACTCCAGAGAACGTGTCTCCACTGCTCTAGAGTCCAGTGGTGGCGTGCTTTACACCACTGCATCCGACGCTTTGCATTGCACTTGGTGATGTATGGCTTGGATGCAGCTGCTCGGCCATGGAAACCCATTCCATGAAGCTCTCTACGCACTGTTCTTGAGCTAATCTGAAGGCCACATGAACTTTGGAAGTCTGTAGCTATTGACTGATATCGACCTCTGCGCACTCTGCGCCTCAGCATCCGCTGACCACGCTCTGTCATTTTACGTGGCCTACCACTTCGTGGCTGAGTTGCTGTCATTCCCAATCGCTTCCACTTTGTTATAATACCACTGACAGTTGACTGTGGAATATTTAGTAGCGAGGAAATTTCACGACTGGATTTGTTGCACAGGTGGCATCCTATCACAGTACCACGATGGAATTCACTGAGCTCCTGAGAGCAGCCCATTCTTTCACAAATGTTTGTAGAAGCAGTCTGCATGCCTAGGTGCTTCATTTTATACACCTGTGGCCATGGAAGTGATTGGAACACCTGAATCCAATTATTTGGATGGGTGAGCGAATACTTTTGGCAATATTGTGTATATATATATATATATATATATATATATATATATGTTAGAAAATCAGTAGCAAAATGGTTACTATGTGGTTCCTCTATCTATGGAAATGCAATTGTTTCACAAATTCATGGATATGTGTAATTTGATAGTGATTTCAACAAATAAACTATCAGCTACTTGTTGCCACGAAGCTTGGTATCTTTAATCCTTTAAAACTATGCATAGGTGCTTGCTTTGTTGTTGTCACCCCTCATAGTCTTCATGCCACCCATTTGCCACCCCATAAAAAAAAAAACAACAACTTTCTTTTAGATCCGGCCCTTGGAGCTTAGCTCATGTAATAAAACTAAAATGAATAGAATTAGGTCTTTAAAAAAACATATTTAAATATGACATATTTAAAAAAAATAAAAAAATAAACTAAAATAAATTTCTAAGAATTTAGAATCACATGGTACTTCGGACTACAATAAGACAAGACTGGAATGACCAATGAGTCCAAACAGAAATTCTGAAAGTAAGGTGTGGTCATGTTGTCATTGTGCCGAGTGCAGTAATCCAGTTTTACAGGCAGGGGGAAGCCAAATACACCAACAATTCACTACCTTCAAACAGTGGACTCCAAAACACCAAACTCAGTGACATGTAGGCAACTTAACTAAGCACATTTTGCAACATTTAAAAAGTTTGTTAGGTTTGAAATTCTAAAACAACAGATATAGTGTTAAAAATGAAGACAAAAAGTATTTGGATAACTTCTGGTTGTCATGTGATGAACTACACATGTGGTTACTCTGCTAGAGCACCTGTGTGAACTTGAGGGGAACCAAGTTCATACAACTATTTAAAAAATTGTTTGCTGATGCCACCTGGTTTGATATTTTGTTATATATGCAATGACATTAATATATTTATTAAGCATGGCTTAAGTATGCTGTTTGGTGCCGCTGTTTATAGTGTAACTCATTCTATAGACATTATTATTCATTTACACAGATGCCAAGTAAAGTTTGGACACTGTTAAAGGTATGGGACTCTATTTTCCATTTGTGTTTATTGCTTTTATACTTTAAACTCTGTGAAGTTGTTTTAAAAAAAGTGAAAAAATGAATATGGTCATAATGGTAATACTTTCACAAATCAGGGTTAAAGCTTTCAGGAGAGAGCGAGGTTGAGAGGAACCAGTTGGAGAATGCTGACACAAGGCCAAAGCCTCCTCTGTGCACACCTCCAGCCGACCTGAGTGCTTAGAATCTGGTATAAACGTGCATTTTGTCTGAGCCATCGCACTGCGGGGGATGAAATGTAACAAGCCTTTCAAAGCACATCACAAAGTAAACCTCACTGGCTGGCACCTCAAATTTCACATCACAGGCTAACACAGCACGAACTGCTGCCTTTGATGTTGCCAAGTGAATACAGACTGCTTTCTGCTCTCAGCTCTAGAAAGAGTAAAACATGTTGTACATAAAAGTATGTAGCTCGTGGGCAGTAGGGGCATCTTTATTTTGCTAATGAGGATGCATTAAAGGAAAAATTCACCCAAAAATGAAAATTGTCATCATTTGCTCACCCTCATGTCATTCCAACCATTTAATTTTTTTGCTTTCAAGGAACACAAAAGGAGAAATTTTGAAGAATGTACTGCTCCATGCAATTATAAGGAATTGGAACTAAAACTTTCAAACTACAAAAAGGATGCATAAGCACCATAAAGGCTCCAATATACTCACAGCAAAGTTCTTCTTCGTTCTTCGCACAGAGCTAGAGAGAAGGTCGAAACAGCAACGCTATACTGTTTGCGAACATTCGGACACTGAAATTGAAATATGAAGCGCACACTGTCCTGTCAACAGACTACATGTAAAACATTAACAAATGTGACATTAAAATGAGACTTTTATGTGTTATCAGTTACTACACGCCTTATTCAATGATTAGAATTCACACAAGATCAGTAAAAGAAGCTGTTTTAACCACTCGAGGATGATTTGTAGTAATATATACAGCATATGCAGTAGATAATGTGCAATTTGTCATTTTTACATTCTACATTCATGGTGCTAATGCTAATGCTAACCCACTATACGTGGCCATAATATGCACAAGTTACCATCTGTTACTGTATTTTAGTGTTATTTTTTAAGATGAATATAATTCGGTTTCACTAGAGGTATATTAGTGCCTTAAAGGTATCATAGATCCACCTTAAAAATAATCCTTAAGATTTTGTGCCACTGCAGCCTATATTCCAAGTGCTCCAAGTGTTAAACTTAATTTCCAGTGTGTTTCTCATGCAAAGCTATCGTAAGATTTCAGAAGACTTGGAATATAGCACAAAAGTGGTATGAACTATTTTTATTTTATTAATTTTGAGGTAATTTTTATGGTAATTTATTTGAAGCTTGAAAGTTAAGTCTCCATACGTTGTAACTGAATGGAAAATAATGACCAGTAAATTCTTTAAAATGTATCCTTTCATCAAAGAAAGTCATATAGGATAAGGACATGAGGGTGGGTAAATCATTTTTGGTGAACCATTCCTTTAATGTGATGTTGTCGATATCCATCAAAGGAACAGTTCACCCAAAAATGAAAATTCTCTCATCATTTACTCACCTTCAAGTCATCCCAGATGTGTTTGACTTTCTTTCTTCTGCAGAACAGAAACGAAGATTTTTGGAAGAATATTTCAGCTCTGCTGGTCCATTCAATGCAAGTGAATGGTGACCAAAACTTTGAAGCTCCAAAAAGGAGATAAAGTCAGCATAATGGTACGCCATAAGACTCCAGTGGATAATCAATTTCTTTTGAAACGATCCAGTTGGTTTTGAGTGAGAACAGACCAAATGTAACTCCTTTTTCACTGTACATCTTAGCATTGCAGTCTCTAAGCACAGTCATGATTTCAAGCTCGATTACACTTCCTTGTGCTCGATGTATGCACAGATAGTGGTAGATGGCGCTATAGGAATTGTAATCAAGCTTGAAATCATGAACGCCAAGGAGACTGCTGTCAAACTTTACATTGAAAAAGGAGTTATATTTTGGTCTTTTCTCACCCAAAACCAACTGGATCACTTCAGAGGTCATTGATTAAACCACTGGAGTTTGATGAATTATGTTTATGCTGACTTGATCTGCTTTTTGAAGCTTCAAAGTTCTGGACACAATTCACTTGCATTGTATGGACCTACAGAGCTGAGATATTTTTTTTATAAAAATCTTTGTTAGTGTTCTGCCGAAGAAAGAAAGTCATACACATCTTAGATGGCATGAGGGTGAGTAAATGATGAGAGAATTTTCATTTTTGGGTGAACTAACACTTTAAATAAGGTAACAGCCAGATTTCCCACACTGTACAAAATTAAAGTCTCACTTTCACTCTCCTTATCCACAAAAACTTAAATAAATACACACTCAGCGAGGAGAGAATGGATAAAGCTGGGTGGCTTGTCAATGTGCAGCCAATAAGCACTCCAGCGTGACTTAGGCATGGCCACCCATGTGACAGAATGCATGATAGGAGAGATTGGCCACACTGTCTCGCATGACACTCTCATGCTTTTACTCACACTCAAGCAAAACCATGCCCATCTTAAACACAGTATTGAGCACAAAGCAATATGCGATGAATATTAATAATCACAATAGCCTTATTTAATACAAAGTTTATATGCACGCAGTGTAGGTAAGAAGAAAATGCATGCAAACAAGAGGAGAGTCATGAGTGCCCTTGAAATGCACTCTCAGGAATGCGTGTGTTTTGGCGGGCTGTGTTTAGAAAAAGCAAACTGGGAACCATGGTGTTCACCCTGGGTTCAGATCTCCAAAATACTTAGCCACTGTGGCCCTCCATACTTTTTATGAGAGATTCAAGATCAGATCTACTGTAATGCTTCTGTTCTTCTGACATACATCTAACTTAGGGCTGTTGATTTAACATGTTAATTCAATACGATTAATTATATAAAAAATAATGCGTAAAAAATGTAATTAACGCAATAAATCATGTCTATGGACCGTAATAAGGAATATTCCTACCATCGGAGCAATTCAAGCTTTAAGATGCTCAAAAATCTGTTTTGCAGCAAAATTGCCACACACTTTTCAGAAATGTGACTGGTCTTCATTCTGGTAACATTGTGTCTGTTTCTCTACATTGTGTACACAGGTCACAGAATTCTAGCATGTACTAAATTGATTGCAGTATTTATGTTCTATGTATGGGGTTCTGAGACCCCAAACATAAAAAATTTGACATTTAAAGAGTTTTATCAAGTTGAACTTTTATATATTATCAGTTCTCGTAAGATTGAGAAAAGTTATGAAGTATCGACCAGGTTGATTTAAAGTATTTTTCAGTGTATTGTTCAATATATTAAAATGGCCTTGGGGTCTCTCAGACCCCAAAAATAATGTGTGGGTTAAGCTACACTTGTGCAACATCACCTGCAGGATATGTCTTTAAATTAGGATTTGCATTTTCTAAGGCCATTGGTGTATGTTAATGAGGTGCAGAACAGTTACCTGCGGTCCATTCAACATGCTGTCAAAAAGTTATTACACACATGTGGTGTATTCATGGAGAGACAATCTGCCAATGTGAAACATGTATACATAAATGCATATGTGTCTAAGAGAGAGAAAGAGATGGAAGAAAGAGAATTAGGTAGGGTCTCGACAGAGATAGAACTCGCTTCTGTGGTGTATATGCTCTGCGCCAAATATTCGCAGTGGTGCGTTTATACTGAGTTACACACTGCTTTAGGCAACAGGAGGCCAATAGATTTTGGAAATGTGCAAGAAAAAAGAAAAAGAAAGACTGCTTCCATTCCAAGTTTACTGGGCAAAAACAAAACTTAATCCTGAATGTTCAGCAGTATCTCTTTATCTGCCTGTGGCAAGATTTTGAGCTTCATATAAAGTTGCTAAAAAGCCTTTCCTCGCTGATACTGTATACATGTTTGTGTGTGTGTTGAGAGCATATCACACTCTGTATGTACTAAATGTGGGACAGGGAATAAGAGGTTGATTGGGCTTCATTACAGCATAAACTCTGATTTCATCTTTAATAAAATGTAATTTAAGGGGTCAAATCCCACCAGGTAACAAAATATGAATAAACACCCCTAAAAGGCAATTGAGGATTAGATATTAAAAAACCATTAGTCATGTGCATCTTGGTCATTTTGACTACTCAACATAAGTACTCAACATAAATCAACTGAACTTTTAAGACGTGTATAGGCCTATAGTTACAGCTAGTTTATAGCAAGTTGAAAGTTTTACGCTTTTTAAGCTTATGCATTTTAACACCCTGTGTTCCCTTCTGCCTTTTTTTAAAATCAAGAACAGTCCTGTGTGTACATACTCTAATCCACTCCACACAGTGTTAAATGCTTCCTGCAAGGCACCAATTACACTTTTGTCATCCCCCTTTGGGTTTTGGCCAAAATGACAACAAATGTCAAAATTAAAAATGAGGCCCCATTTTGCCATTTTTGTGTATAGTATTTGTGTATAGTATTATTTTAAACTTTGATCAATATGAAACATTCTGAAGTTTAAAAAGAACGTCCCACAACATGATCTCATTGTGGTCACTTAAAAGAACGCCAAGTTCTAGCTCATAACTTGCAAAGCAACAGCACATAACTTGACTCAAGGATTAAAAATGACTACTACACATGCAGGTGAAATGCTTCAAGTGGTTATGAGTAAATCTGAGGAACTAAATCTTGTAATCCTGTAATTGCCTCACACACATACAGACATTTGCACAGGACTTTAACTGATAATATTGTAGAATATGAGAAAAAGCAAGAGAAACAAACTTATTAAATCTACAAAGTCTCCATGATGATAACGCCACTAATTTGTAATTTTTAACAAGTTTAATAAATCCAGACTTCCAAATTACATTTGTGCATCTCCAACCCTCTCATACATGTCCTCTGGCTCATGTTCAGTCATATCACATAATCACAGGTTCACTGCATGACTTCTCTGAAATGCCATTCTATTAAAGCATGCAATTTAAAACCAATCAATTTCCCCATTACCTATTTTTTTTTTTTTTTTTAATAACTATCCCCTCATTTTGAACAAATGTTTTTATAACTGGTTGTTTTCAAGACCTATGAAGGCCATGACCATGTTTTTTTTTTTTTTTTTTTGAGAATGTGTGTGTTTGTGGTTAAACAGACAGTGTCAACTGGCAGAGGTTTGTGAATGGGTACAATGGTGCCAGCTTACCACTGTGAGCTGAATGTACTCATTCTACTGATTTATCACGTTCAATGATGTCAGTCACCATGCCAGCCCCCTTTGAGCCAGTCACAGAATCACACCATGAAAGCATTCTGCGGTAATAGGGTGCTACACAATAAACTAACCTTCCCACACAACTACCCCTCTGGAACCAACTAGCAACATCACAGAGTTGACAAAAGAGCTCAGAACTACCAGCTAGCTTTGTGTATATGCTCAAAATTAAACCACTTCAGCAGACATCAACAGATTTTGCTCAAAACCCAGAACTACTGAACATGAGCAGCCACATTTCTGCTCTTCATAGGCAGAAGTTTAATTGGTGCTGAGTTTGAGAGAGCTTTATCTCAAAGCACAAAATAAAAAACCTTCTTCTGGGACAAAGGCCAAAATTACAGGGCCAAACTCATGAGAGCGTAATTTCAGCAACAAAAAGTGCAGATCACTTTTAGAGCTCTATTATGTGAAAGTTCCTTAAGCGCAGCAGTGAAGTTAGTAAAGCCAGAGATATAAATACAAAAGGGAAGGACAGGAGAGCCAGGCTGTTACAGAACGGCCGTCCCAGCGCATCCAACAAATGAGAGGCCTGGGGCTGATGGGGTCCGTCTGGCAGGAGATGGTGCTAATTCCAAAACCTCAGCCCCACCACAGCTGAAATGATCCTAGAGATCATAGTTCTTCTAATGAGCCATGGCAACACTAACAAAACCCCAACCCTTCGGTATTCACAATAAACACACAAACATTTGCAAACATACACACTCACATGCATCAACTGCATGTCCCCTAAACCCTTTTAAACATCTTGGCGATAAACCAAGACATGTTGACAGTCCATGAAGTCATTAACCTCTTCTTCACAACACATGCAAAAACTCAGTCGGAGACATTGCCTCGCAATTGCACACGTCATGGAGATTTCTAATCCTGTTCCCCCCCTTCTTCTCTCCACCATTTCCTGTCATTTCTCCACTATCCCTATAAGTGGCAAAAGAGCCAAAAGAAAACAAAATCAACAAAGGATTTCGACAGAACCAAGGCTCTGTCTTCAAAGGTACCTTAAGGGGATCGTTCACCCAAAAATATACTCATTCCAGTTGTTCTAAACCTGTACAAAAGGAGATGCTAGGTGGAATGATAGCCTCAGTCACCTTTCACTTGCCTTGAATGATGAAAGAAAGTTAATGGTGACATTAACAAGGCTAACATTTTGCATAAATATAAGAGTAGTTACTTTAACACTTTTGAAAAACAAGTTTGCAAATAAGTGTCCCACTGTGTCCATCTCCTTTTGGGTGGGTAAATAAAATATTAAAGGAAAGAGAGAAGCTCAAACTTAAAGCCAGTTCTCTGCAGAAAATGGTAGAGGCACTTCCTCGATGTCTGTGTGAGGTAAAGTACATATTCTTGCGTATACCATAACGCAATGCTAGTTATCATTGAATGTGGGTCGCTGCTACTACTAACAATCTTTTACTTTGCTTGGTATGTGCATAGCTCTGGAAATAAAACTCTGACAGCCTTTTCCATCATAAGCTCTGTAATAGACCCACTACACTGAGGTCCAATTATGCTGTGCTTTGTGTGTGAGTCAGTGTGTGTGTGTGTGTGTGTGTGTGTGTGTGTGTGTGTGTGTGTATATATATATATATATAGGCAGGGAGACAAAGGGAATCATGCCTTATTAATTTTTCAGTGAATCAGTAAATTCATCTCCCAAGAGAGGCCACTCATGTTTGCTAGAATTGGGTTTAATGAGAGCTGTGAGCATACGAGCTCCCATTCTGAGGAATACAAACCTTGTGTGCATGGCCTCGACAGTGCTAAACACAGCAGAGCAGCTTATTTTTCTACAATATCATGGCAACGGCAAAGCCCTTCATTTTGTAGGCAGCTGATCATCAGTGACAGCAGATCAAATAACTTTCGCTTTCTCATGGTTTATCATCACTTGCCCTTATTGAAATATGATGCCATCACAAATTGGATTGAGTGTAAAATAGTCAATCACAGTCACAAACTGTTTCCATAGCATTAGGGTGACTAGATTTTTTAAGTTTCAAACCAGGACACATGGGTCAGGATGGATGGATGGATGGATGTCATATTACATATATAATATTGATATGACTTGCCGGTGATTGAGACTTCAATTCAACATCTAATTTTAGTGCATGTACTATATAAAAAGTGCAGTGTGTCTGTCTTAGCTGTCTAAATGTGAACTGCAATGTCCGATTTACCTTTGTTGAAACACACAACCATTTACAGAATTGGAAAAAATAACATTGACAGTGACAGCAAAACAACTTGTTACATTTTCAAGTGTCGTGCAATGAAATGGATCTGTTTTTTTCGAATTGCAACTGAAAACACATTTTCATTTCGGCATTTCTAACTTGTGCTGGCTGACAGGACAAAAGAGGGCAACAACGAGCTGCAAGCCCATGAAGTATTCGTAATGGCACCCAGATACATTGAAAGCTGATTTGCTGAAAGACTAGACTGAAGTATTGTCAAATCAACATGCAATAGCAAAGAAACAGATATCCTTCATTGCAAATGATACCAGATATAGCTAGATGGACCTTGAGGATATTTTAATGCAAAGAAAAAAAATCAGTGAGCCTAACAGCTGAAACTGGGACATACTTCAATTTTTTAGAGAATTGTCAGGACACATCTCATGAAACTGTAACTGTCCCGGATAAACCGGGACATCTGGTCACCCTACATAGCATAGACTTTCTTTCAGTTCTCAGATGAATACTTAAACGCTCCATGTTAGAAAATGTCAGAAATTTCAATCCAGTAGATAACGACATAGATATTTAAATTAAACAGAAGTCAATTATGTTTCAGTCTGTTTCTAATGCAAGATATGGTATGGCTTTTTAGAAGACTAGGAATATAGTCTTTGTGTTTTTTGTCCTTTTGGAGCTTGACAGTCAGTCTGGGTCACCCGTTTCTTTCATTGTATGGAAAAGATCTGCCTGGACATTCTACAAAACATCTCTTTTTATGTTCCATACAGGACATTTATGTTCATACAGGTTTCGAAATGGGGGAATTAATCCTTTAAAAGGCTAACATTGTGAAGGATATTGCTACTTTGTGTGGAAAACACAATCAGTGAGTCAATAAGAATGACATACTGTTAGACTCCAGTTGACATGCGGCACTTTGGTGTGCAGGTTCAGACTGAAGATGAGGAGCAAGACGCCTGTAACGACGAAGGCACTGCAGCTGACAAACTCAAAGAGGTAGATGCCGGCACAGGGCGAGCACGACATTATGGTCTCGATGCAGATGAAAGAGATGAGAGCCAGCACCTGCAGCAGAGAGACAAATAAACAAAGCAACAGATAATCAGATCAAGCATTGATCCCAGCGGTAGACAACATGCTTTGTTTTATAAAGCGAAAATTCAAAGGTAGATCTAAAGACAATGCCTGATGTTTGCATAAAAGGTAGACGAACTCATAGAGTCTGATTAAAGATAACAATATACAATATGCTCCTTTATAAAGAGCAGTCAAAAAACCACAAGTTTCAAAAGTAGCTGGGTTTCCATCCAACTATTTTTATGCATATTTGAAATTGCGCATAAGAAATCCTGAACGGTAATGCTTGATATGCGAATAAACTTTCTAAATCTGCATAAAATTTAATGCGCTAGGAGGACATGGATTTGCTAGAGTTTCGCATAAGTTAAAATTCATATTAAGGTGATGGTAACAGTTTATTCACAAAACGATGATGTGTTTTGACCATTCGTGAGTGTGTTATGAGCGTGCGACAGCTTGATGTGACTGGCCCAATGAAAGATAAGACCTTGGCACACAATTCTTTGAATATAGCCCTTGTCATTTGGCAGTGTTTAACCCACAGCTGGTTGATAAAGTTGGTCCTCACAATCTGCCAGAACAGTTTTAAGAGCGGGTGCTCCCAGGTATGCGGAAACTGGTTGCAAGTGGGTATCGCAGCCATTTCAGCCCCATTATATCAAATATTAAGAATTTTTAGAAATTCGCTTAAAATATGCTAAACATTTCTATGGAAACCCAGCTAGTGTATTTAAAGGTTTAAATGACTCTACATTTAGGAGGTTTTGTAATGCATTTTCCTTATGGTCATAACAGAGCCTTGTGGAGTATGTTGAACCCTGTTGAAGTCGCAGAGGGTTCACCAATGTTTTCCCGCCACCTTCATCTGTAGACCACAGCATGGGAAGAATTTTGAGGTTAACGTGCTATTTAGGTGTAATGCCGCCTTGACTCTCCAGCACAAAACCTCAGACAGATTACAGGTTGGCAAACAGGGGAGACAGAACCACTGCCACGAAACATTCCAACATCCAGACGGGGGCCATTTCCAGCTGGCCCAGAGCGGATGCTGTCATACAGCAGACACTAAATAAAGTGTTCAGCACATCTAGGAATGAAAGCACAATCAGGAAACCTCCATCTGAAATTAATGATTTCTGTGATGATAAAAACTGGAAGTAGGCTTGCTAATGGAATGACAGTGATAGTCTGCCAACAAATTCATCAAGATGGTGAATTATATAAGCAAAACAAGAGTTCATTGGTGGATCTCTCTATCATTCCCATTGGTTACTGAGTTTTTAGTCCCCCTCTTCCCATAGCAGCATCCTACCATGTCAGGAGACACTGGACATGCTCAATTAAATTGCCTAGTCCCCATATAGAGAAATGTCCCAAGTACACTTGATATGGACTTGTGGTCTCAAGGCCTTCACCATATGCATGCATGTCTGTGATGTAAACAAGACCACTGGGTGTCCGTGATGTAAACAAGACCATTGGGTGTTCCATTTGTTATTTATGGTTCAAAAGGGTGCTCAAGCATGCCCCCTAGGTGGCTCCAATGTGCCCTTTAGTGAAGCCTGAATTGGATTGGACTTTGCAGCAGTCTTTAACTGCACAGTCCATGCCCCTCTATGTCACCAAAGGGTGGACTCAGAGGAGGACTGCAAAGGCTGAGGGGACCATTTGTGACAGGGCCAAACTGTCTGAACAATATTACTGCATTAAAAGTTATTGTTGATTTTGGACATTCACACTAACTTGACACACTATGCTATTCCTAGATGTGGGTTGGCGCTGTTTTGGCAGCACGAGGGGGGACCTTCACAATATTAGGCAGATGGTTTTAATGTTATGGCTGATCGGTGTGTACGTATATATATATATATAACATACATACATACATACACTCGCGGCCAAAAGTTTGGAATAATGTACAGATTTTGCTCTTATGGAAAGAAATTGGTAATTTTATTCCCCAAAGTGGCATGCAACTGATCACAATGTATAGTCAGGACATTAATAATGTGAAAACTTACTATTACAATTTGAAAAAACTACTTCAAAAATTCTCATCAAAAAATCCTCCACGTGCAGCAATGACAGCTTTGCAGATCCTTGGCATTCTAGCTGTCATTTTGTCCAGATACTCAGGTGACATTTCACCCCACGCTTCCTGTAGCATTTGCCATAGATGTGGCTGTCTTGTCGGGCACTTCTCACTCACCTTACAGTCTAGCTGATCCCACAAATGCTCAATGGGGTTAAGATCCATAACACTCTTTTCCAATTATCTGTTGTCCAATGTCTTTGCCCACTCTAACCCTTTCTTTTTGTTTTTCTTTCCAAAAGTGGCTTTTTCTTTGCAATTATTCCAATAAGGCCTGCACCCCCGAGTCTTCTCTTTACTGTTGTACATGAAACTGGTGTTGAGCGGGTAGAATTCAATGAAGCTGTCAGCTGAGGACATGTGAGGCGTCTATTTCTCAAACTAGAGACTCCGATGTACTTATCCTCTTGTTTAGTTGTAAATCTGGTCTTCCACATCTCTTTCTGTCCTTGTTAGAGCCAGTTGTCCTTTGTCTTTGAAGACTGTGGTTTACATCTTAGTATGAAATCCTCAGTTTTTTGGCAATTTCAAACATTGAATAGCCTTCATTCCTCAAAACAATGATTGACTGACGAGTTTCTAGAGAAAGCTGTTTCTTTTTTGCCATTTTTGACCTAATATTGACCTTAAGACATGCCAGTCTATTGCATACTGTGGCAACTCAAAAACAAACACAAAGACAATGTTAAGCTTCATTTAACGAACCAAATAGCTTTCAACTGTGTTTGATATAATAAGTGATTTTCTAGTACCAAATTAGCAATTTAGCATGATTACTCAAGGATAAGGTGTTGGAGTGATGGTGCTGTTTTTTACATCAGTAATGTCCTGACTATACTCTGTGATCAGTTGAATGCCACTTTGGTGAATTAAAGTACCAATTTCCTTCCGAAACAGCAAAATCTGTACATTATTCCAAACTTTTGGCCGCCAGAGTAAGTCAGGATGATGTCTTTGGCTGCAGCATTGCATCTCGTTGTTGTTCCAGTGTCTCGCAAATTATATAGGCTGTTATAACATAGTCTGTAACAAAAAGTAAAAAACAATGGCATAATCAAAATATAATGCCTCATATTTTGTCATTATGTGAACACTCGCTGGCCAACTCGATGAAAGAATATTCAGAAAGCACCTCTCTCTGCTCTTCCTTCAGGTTACCTTAATTATCTAAATAGGCACCACCGTTTATTTCATTGTGGCTGGCGAAACCGTCTATTTTCAAACCGTGGTTGGCTTGACAGGAGACGCAATAACTACTTAATTTTTAAGAGTTTAATAGTTAAGTTGAAAATAGTTTAGAAGACCCTGCATTCTGTTCCATTCAGCTGAGCTCCATCTAGCTGTTTGAAAGGAAGAACTCACCTGGTGTGTGTGTGTGCACTTTTACAGAGTGTTAAGCACCATCTCTACCCCGGAGAGAAAGTCACGGTGCGCTGTGTTGGAGTTTGTTGCTGTGATGATTCAGATGGTACTGCCAAACATCAAGTCCCCATAGCACTAGATTGCTTCTAAAATGTATTTACACTTCAATTTAACTTTCACAGGTTGTACATCAGATACATTTCATCTGCAAGCTAAACAGGCTTTATTAGTAAGGGGTTGGCCTCATGTAGCCTAAGCTTGTTACCCTACTGATAATTTCTTTCTTACTAAAACACACAAAGCCATCTTTATCTAATCTGGTTTATTTGCATTAACCGCATTAGAGAAATGTGGAGCAAAGATAAATGACAGCTCATGTCATCTTGCTTCCTGTCACAGTTCCAGCAAAGCCACTATCACTTCAGTTTACTGTGATCCCCTCCTAATATCATAAAGAAGAACAAAGACATGTATTTGGAGATGAGGTCACTGATCTTAATAATCACAGCACAGCCCATGGTCCACAAGCAGCAGGTGTCAGCTGCAAAGACAACCCATGCTGGGTGAGATTTTAAGTAGAGATTAAAATCTCTACTTAAAATCCCCCCCCACAACTGAGACATTAGGCAATCAGCAAGGTCCTTGTTGTAATGGCCACATGGAGTCAAATCTCCAGTTTGTACAGACGCCATCTGTTGTGCCCAGAAAATTTATTGAGGAGGGCTTGGTCTGACAGCTCGCATTGTGTTCCAAGCACTCCTCCTTGAACGGAAATGAGCCTTCCAGCTCCCATCCAACAGTCTTTTCCTCGCCTGAAGGGAATTGCGCTGGTTTCTTACGCAAAATTAAAACCACTATTCCAAAGCTCCTTAACCTTGAAGATGTTTGGAGACAAGCACTCTCCACATTACATTAGTTTTGCGAGAGTGGCTGGAGAGAATGCATTTACAGATGTACATGTGTGAAAAGCATCTGGTAAGTCCATCAAGCTCCCTACATTGCAGAGAGAGTTCTTCCAATAACATTTAACTTTCCTATATAAAATATATCCTGAAAAACTCTATCCTTCAAGGTAAACTGACACATTTATGTTGCATCCATAATATTACACTTAACTAACATGTCTGAATCAGAAAACTATAAGCTGGCATCACCAAAATCTTGTGGCAAATGCTACGTTCATGTTGTGTCAGAATTACTGTAATTACGAGGTGGCAACTCTGAGATTCTACTTTGAGCTGTTCCGTTATTTACGGAAGAACATTTATAAGGCTAAAACGGCTTTGTTATTGATAACAGCAAAATATTTATCACTACATTAATTCAACTCTATACATGTTCTTGCAAAATGCAATTACTAGTTCTACAAAGACATGAATGTTTTTACAAGTCGGAATCTCGGAATTATAGTAATTCTGACATGACGTGAATGCACCATAAAGCCCCATTCAAAACATGACATTAAGTCGCTAGTGGGCGTTCCTTCAGCTGTCGCTCTGACATTAATGGTGGACTGCACAACTGGCCATAGCTTTAGAAAATCTGATCTCAGATGAGATTTACTGCCGGTAAAACTAAGATATTGTTCTAATTTGACAAGGAATCTGTTCTCTTGCTTCTAAAAGTAAACATTCTGCATGTGTTTTATATAACCTGCAGCAGTGCTCGTTGCATCATATCATTAACAAGATGATCAAAATATGAATCAAACTCACACAGAATGCCGACAATATCCAACACGGTTTTCCACCCATCAATGTTTAATTATATCCATGCATTAGTTTACAGACAAATGATACAGAACAGTAAATCCCTAACAATATTATAACTTCTCTGTCTTGTCTGCACTCGACACCAGTATGTCACAGGAGACAGATGACGTAACCTCCACCAAAGTCTTTTTAGCAAGTCAGTTCACTTTATCTAAAAGGTGACTGGCTCTTTTACCTGTAAGACGGGACTTCCTTTCTACATCCGTTGACCACTGGGCATTCCAATTTCTTCCATTCATTTTAATAGAAGTGATCCATCTCTGATACTGTAAGTAGTCTCTGCCTCCACTGCCTTTTCTCCCATAGGTAGTCACTCCTGAATGTCGCTCATAATTTGCATAAATTTAAACTTAATTTTGCTACGTTTATTCCTCTCATTCATCCTGGAACGGCGTTTTCTCCACTGAAAATGGAGCGTTCCGAAAACACTCACCATAACCACATACTTTGGAAAATGATGACGTTAGGAAATTGAAAACTCAAACAAGTTTTCAACTCAAAACAGATTAGTTTGGATGAGGCCTTAATTTCTCAGAACTTGCACAGGACAACAGCTTTTGCCCTTCAGGGAAGAAATTATAGGGTCTTCTAGTCAAACTGGTTAAGCAAAGGAAGCTGTATAAAAACACAGAAACATAAGGGTGCAGCGATGGTATTTGTGTAGCTCCTAACAAAAGACATTTCAAGGTGTTCAGTTTAATGGAAAAAACTATGAATGTAAACTTTTGCAAATGATCTGATTAAAATACACTTTTGTGTATGTCTCAACCTCACATTCATTATTACCCTAGTAATTTCACCAGACAGACCACAACAGAAGGTTTAATGGAAAACCCAAATGGAATGACTACGATTGAAGAAGGTGAACGGATCCAGTCTAATAGATCATTTTTTTTACAAACGTTAGAATGGGATGATCATTTTATATGAACGGTTTAGCCATGAAAACGGCATCTGTATGTGGACAACATTATCTTCACAAGGATTAAACAGTCAAAAGGACTCCTCCTTATTCCACAGGGGCCTTAGGTAAATCATTGGTTAATGTAGTGGTTCCCAAACCTTTCCTGGAGGCCCCCCAACACTACACATTTTGGATATCTCCCTAATCAAACACACCAGATTCAACTCATCAGCTTGTTAGTGGAGACTCTAACCTGAATTGGGTGTGTCAGAAAAGGGAGATATACAAAACGTGCAGTGTTGGGGGGCCTCCAGGAACAGGGTTGGGAACCACTGGGCTAATGCATGGAGAAACAGCCATGGTTGAATATCCTTGGCAAGCTGACAGCAGGAAACATGCAGCCATGTGAAAAGTCCTGTGCTACAGATCAGTTTGCTCTCTTTTCCTTAAAAATAATTCCAATTACCACTCAACTTTGTTAACAGGACACAATGGGGACATATCCAGTACACAGGGCACTGAGGATACACCACCAAAATGTGGTAATGTGAGACAACAGAGGACCTATAAAAGGAACTAAAATCTAACCAGCTAGATTCAGCCATTTCAGGCATTTATTATACAGTTAATATATTACATATCTGTTAAACTTTGATGAGGTACAGAATGACTTATCACAAGATTTTGAGCAGCAGCTCTAAACATCCCAAGAGATATCACTGGAACGTTGCAATTTAAAAGCAATGTGGAAACTTTCTGTATCATATCCTGTGTAGTTTTTTTCAATCTTATATTTTACTCACTAACTTGCCCATTTGAAAATTGCTGAAATACTAAACGGTCCACACCAACTCTCTTCCCATGTCTACCCAAGCAAAGAAAGAGCTCATAGTTCATGCAAGGTTTGACCTTCAGTAGGCACTATGAGAAGTAAACATTTCAGGTTTGTGATAAAACAAACTATAGAGGTCCATTCTTAACCTATCATTTCTGTCTCTGATAACCCTGTGGAAGACTTTGACTTTTTAGCTGATATGTGACCAGCTGCAGTCTTTCTCAAAACAGTCAAAACTGATATTAAGGTTGACAAACAGCCCATTAATATTTCCCTGCCAGCAAATTGACTCCCTATGAAAATGCAGTGACTGGCTTCACATAAGACACTACAGTGTTATCTTCATAAAGACAAAACTGTTGCATGTAATTGTGTCTATTATCTTAGCTATTGTGTGTGCTTTCATGCATCATCACAAAATGAATCGGATTAAAATGAGGCTGTGCAGTCATTTGTCTCAAGAAGCACATGAAGACATAAAAACCTAAATAACTCATTAAGCAATCTTTGAGCAGACATGCTGTCTTCTGTAGTTGGCACACAGGCTGTTTTCTTTGGCACTGTGCTCAAGCCCTTGTTTTACCTAATGACTTCCTTTAGTTTCACTCATTTTTCCCCATTGTGCATGCAGTTTCTTAACAGTGCATCACCATCAGGTCTCAGTCTGAGATGCTTTTCTTTTGCTGAGCAAGCAGACACCTCTTAAATGAGTTTCTGTGTTCTGTTTGACCATAGTGACTCCACAGGTTTTAGGGTTTTGCTGATATTACATCATGAAGACATAAAAGTGCAATCAGACCATCTTCTGAAAGTTAATTCAGCCAGACTTCAGGCAGTATTTCCTCAGTCAATGATGCATTCCAGACATTTTGACGCCTACATCGGCACATACCCAACAGGAAATATTTGGATTTCAAATACAAAAAAAAAAAAAAAAAAAAAGGAAATCTGCCCTACGCACACTGATCCAATTTAATATTAAAGAAAAAACTGAGAAATAAAGAACAGACTCACATTGCTAACTTCACATATGACTGCTGCCAATTTGCTTTACAGTATGGATACTGTAAACCTTTCTTGGGTCAAAAAATGAGTTTGCCCTACTCACACTTCTGCAATTTATCAGAGAAAAGAATATAAAACAAGGTGAATATATAAATGAATCAAAGAAAGAAAGGTACACTTTGTATGATATATACATATATATGTACTGTAATATACAGTATATACAGTATATATATATATATATATATATATATATATATATATATATATATATATATATATATACACACACACACAGGGTTGGGAGGGTTACTTTTGAAATGTATTCTACTACAAATTACAGAATACATGCTGTAAAATGTAATTTGTAACATATTTCGTTAGATTACTCAAGGTCAGTAACATATTCTAAATACTTTGGATTACTTCTGCAGCACTGGTAGATTTTTTCAATTGTTTTGACAATAAAACTCTGCCAGTACAGTAAGACAAAATACACATGTTAAAAATACATTCTCTGAAAAACCTAAATATCTTATGCAGTGTTGTTTCTAAAACAAGATTAATCAAACTGATCTTGTTTTAAGGATTTTTAGATATTTTTACAGGAAAACAATACAAAAATTGTTATCAAGAATATGATTTTTGCCCTAATATCAAAGGTCTTACTAGAAAAAAAAAGAATTTTCTTGATAAAAATATGATCGTGCCTGGTAACATGCATGTAAAATGGCTAGAAATAGCATTTTAGTTGAGCGTAAAGCTGACAATTTACACAAGGTTTATTTCTATTTTTTCTGCTCCAAACTTACTTCAAACTTACTTCTCTGTCTGCTCGTATGACTGTAACACATCATTAGAAAGTGTTTCACTGCTGCTCAAATGCACTTTGGATCACATCATTTATATGTATAAATGTTTTCCATCTGAAAGGACTAAATATTAAATGAAACAAATGACAATAAAATGCAAAGTAATCTCTTCAGTAATCAAAATACTCTTTGAATGTAACTGTATTCTAATTACCAATGATTTAAACTGTAATTGTAGTGGAATACAGTTACTTATATTTTGTATTTTAAATACGTAATCCCGTTACATGTATTCCGTTACTCCCTAACCCTGTGTGTATATATATATATATATATATATATATATATATATATATATATATATATATATATATATATATATATAAATAAATTAATGATGATACTGATGGACTGATCTGTAAACCTTTCTTTCGTCATGAGTTTGCCCTACACTAATCATCGAAGGTGAATATCTCAATGAAATATGTAGAAACAGCATGAACAGCATGAAAGAAAGAAAGATTATAAAAACAGTACTTTTTTAAATAAATGATAACCCTGTTGATGAAGACATCTGCTGTCCTGCTCAGACTGTCACCTTGCTAAATTCAGACATGACTACAGCAAATTTGCTTTACTACAGTATAGATACTGTAATCATTTATTGTGTAATAACTAGTAGTGTATTCTAGGGCATACGCAGGCATACGCCGTATGCCCACCTATCTTCCTTAGGATTTTGTGTATGTTCACCTAAAATAAGTGACAATACGTATGGCCGCCAGAACAACGACCAGGCTTTTGACCTAGAACTTTTGCAATCTACTAACGCAGTGCCGCAGCACCATTGAGTGAATTGTTTTTTTGTTTTTTTTTAAGTGTACAAAGATTCTCTCTAAATGCGCACATAGCTGTGGGAGGCAGGAGAGCACCTGATGGCACAGGCAAGGCAGACAGTCTGGTCAGAGCCATAGCCTAGTCATGACATGTAGTATTGATGCATTGCGGGTGACCTGAGTTCGAGTCCCAGCTTGTGAGATCTTATCCTATTCCCATTCTTCTCCTTCTCATTTCCTGTCACCTCTCTAATTTCCCTATCCCATTAAAGCCAAAAGACCATAAAAATAATCTAAAAAGAAAGACAGTCTGACTAAACTGATCCACCAATCAGAATGTTCATTTCAGATGCAATTGGATATTTGCTAACCAGTCATACTTTCCATTTTAATCAGGGTCGGGACATTTCCAGCATCTAATGCTGATGCAAAAGCATCCCTGGAGTAATCATAACTAGCGTTGTAAATGTATTTCCCTGCTAAATGTAAATACATATATATACCAATCAGCCACAACATTAAAACCACCTGCCTAAATATTGTGTAGGTCCCCCTCATGCTGCCAAAACAGCGCCAACCCGCATCTGCTATTCTTCTCACCACAATTGTACAGAGTGGATATCCGAGTTACCATAGACTTTGTCAGTTCAAACCAGTCTGGCCATTCTCTGTTGACCTCTCTCATCAACAAGGCATTTCCGTCCACAGAACTGCCGTTCACTTAATGTTTTTTGTTTTTGGCATCATTCGGAGTAAATTCTAGAGACTGTTGTGTGCGAAAATCCTAGGAGATCAGCAGTTACAGAAACACTCAAACCAGCCCATCTAGCACCAACAATCATGCCACGGTCCAAATCACTGAGATCACATTTTTCCCCATTCTGATGGTTGATGTGAACATTAACAGAAGCTCCTGACCCGTATCTGAATGATTTTATGCACTGCACTGCTGCCACACAATTGGCTTATTAGATAATCGCATTGATGATTGCTGGTGCTAGATGGGCTGGTCTGAGTATTTCTGTAACTTCTGGGGGTGGGGTCCACACCTCTTCAGACACAGGAAAGGAGAAACACTGTGACGATTTGAACTTACCACTTCGATAACTTTTAAAATACCGAATTGAGATCTGACATAGTCCGGGTCACACCTGACACCTCTGAAGACGTTTCTGGAGTGCACGGGCTCGGTGGTCGGCTGATACGGACTGTTAGCCCCTGAAATCATCGAAGTGTTCGAGGCCTCGCCATCAAAGCCCTCTGTCTCCTCGTTATTCCTCATGCTGAACTCCCAACACTTTTATCCTCACGTCCCGCCCCGATATGAGAGCAGATTTCGGGGGGTAAAATGAGCAGCGATCTGCTGGTTTTCTAGCCAGGTAGAAAACGACACTCGTCACAACGATTCAACAACGAACAACCCTCGTTACAAAACGATCAGCATTAACACAGCAATGAACACAAGTCGTGTGTAAGACCTACAGATCCCGAGTCCAAAGACAATTCAGACTATATCCTCCTCTCCGTGATCTCAAATCCCATTCCTCCCTTTGTGCTGTACTCGTATATGAACAGAGCTGAACGAGCCCGAATGATCATGCTTTTTCTCAAGGCATTGTCCATATTTCACCGTTTCAGGACGGGGATGCAGAATGTTATGTTGCAGAGTTGCGAGTCTCCGCCCTCCAAACTACATTCCTCTGAGGAAAGAGGGTTTGACAGAAAGTCTTGTCGACTGATGTCAGAGAAACAAAGGCACAAAATCAAATAAAGACCTCATAAAAGTGAAGCCTGATGTTCTTATCCTCTCTAGTGGAAGTGAAGAAGATATGTTTCATCAAATGCGAGACGACACACAGCAGTTTAGTGCGTGGGCGCGTTTCAAACTCTAGCGAGCTGCCTACATAGACAGCAATTCGTGTCGTCAGCTGACTGGGAAGGCGCCTATGAAGCCCCAAAATGCGGTCGGTGCAGGAAACTCGCTACGCTTTGAAACACTTTTTTTTTTTTTTTTGCTGTGTGTGTCGCAGGTTTGGCAGTGACGAACTACACAGGTGTGAGCAGCTTTGTTGAGGTCGATGGGTTTCTAACTGAATTTAACTGACAAGACCTTGACTATAGAAAGATTGTATTGAAACATTATCTTTGAAACTGTCTAGGTTTTCATTAACCAGTTTGAGGTTGCATACAGCTCTATTCTCATTCGAAATTTGTATTTTTTCCTTCTATGATCTGTTACTAATAAATTAATAAAAACATATAATTTTAAAGCTTAGTTTAACTCTAGGTTAGTTTAAGTCTTTAGTGACCCAGGACCTCATTCCACCCCCTGTACATCTTCAGTTTAATTTTTGAAGTTTTAACCCAAACCACTTAGTGTTTCTCAACCTTTCTGTTATGAATAGTGTAAAACAATTGAAATAATCTAAAACTGCAATATATATATATATATATATATATATATATATATATATATATATATATATATATATATAATAATTGCTAGTATACTAAGTGTATAGGGTCATTAGAGACCCTGTGTATTGTCACTTTTTTGCGCTTCAATATAACATATTTTTATGATTGTCATATCTGTATTCATCATACAAATTTATTATCATAGGATATCTATTTCTTAATTTATTACAAGACAAATGAGTACTATCTGTGCAACAATGGTGAATTATCAGTATCCCATATGTGTGTACACATATTATACATGTTATTTGTTATTAAAAAGGTGCTGCTAATATTTCAGTAATTGGCTTGATTTACATTTGATATTGCTATTTAATGAAGAAACAACATGGAATTAAACTATAGCAAGTGTAACACATGAGATTTGGCTACTGTCATTTGGGAGTACTTCTGAAATTATGTTGAGCGTCTATTTAGACTCAAAAAGTGCCTGAGAAAATATATGTGTACAGTAGCATGTTTGCTTATGTGTTATGTGTAGCTATTTTTGTTTGACAGCTAGTTGCGTCTTATGAAATTTCAACGTGAAAGTAATGAATCCTGTTCTGTATTTGTTGCATCATCTCTTTGATATATGAAAATAAAACATAAAAATATATCAGAATATATTATGTTCTATTATTTTCTAATTGTCTTGAAAATACTTTGACATTTTTACACTATCTGGGCATTTTGTTGATTCATTTGTGATAGATATACATGCTGGTCGGATCTCTAAAGACCTGAGTATGTAATAGTGTTTGGTGAAATCTCCATGCATTTAAGGGTTCACCTGATGTAGCAAATATTGTGTCTACCCTTAATTAAATAATAATAATAATGATTCAAACAAAATCAGATTTGTCATAGTTTTCTTTTAAAGCATAACCTGGGTTAGAGGCTGCAAATTAACTATTAGTCTATGTACAGGCCACCTGCTGCATGAAACTGTATACAATTCTGTACTGCCCCTGTCAAATAAACAAGAAAATAAATAATATTGAATATATCCATGTAATATTTATGATAAAATATTGCAATATTATATGTATATTTATGTAATATTTATAACTACTATCATTATGTTATTATTCAACATAACACACATTTTCATATCTGCCTTCAAGAGTGGATGTAGATACTACCCTCTACTGACATGGTTCTTAAAACCATACAAACATTCAATTACTTAGGCATCACTGTAAGTCATGTTTCAAATGATAAGTGCCAATGGATATGATGACTACCTAAAACTTTCTCCAATAATGCAATGATGTAATAATTTCTGTGCAACTTCGAAAATGAACCCAAACAGCAGGCAAACAACTACAAGAAGTAACTGTGGTCTGGATTTGTATTTTTATTGAAGCAAGGACTGAAAAAAAGACATTTCCTTATCTTTGTTTGCATTAAAAGCAAGATTCCACATGGCCGCATACTGCATCAGGTTAAAGCCATACAATCAGACTTTTTGTATAGCACAATAACACAGACCTTTGTGTGTATAGAAAGGTCTTCAGTTCCTGTATAGAAAATTGTGGAAGCCAGAGCTTTTTCTCAACATTTTCTTACTTACAGCGGTAAGTGCATTTCATAAGGATTAAACTGTACAGCACAGATCGGTCAACTTCCATCTTAGTCTGAATGCAATACATACAAAATGTGTTCATTACATAACTGCAATCATCCTCAATTGAGGGGAAAAGTTATTGAAGCTGAAGCCAAGAAAATGTTTCTTTTGGTGGCCACCCTTAGACCTTCTTTTATCTGTTGTGAAGTCTCCTTTGGGAAAACAGATGTGTTCTGAATTAGGAAGCTTTTTTCAAGTACTTCAGGCATTTCAGCAGCAGCTTGTTAGTTTTTCAATTTCTTAACGATTTTGTGAACATTTGCATCAAGCTACTATTAAAATCAGTAACCGTCAAATTTGTGGGGAACTAAACCAAAATGTTTGAAATAGGTGAGAAATGAGTGGTTTTTGACAATTTAACATTTCACTTCCAGTAAAACAGTTGAAACGCCATGAGATAACTATTAGCCCCAAACTGAGTCTCTTGGGTGGAAACAAAGGGCTATGTTCACAGGAATGTGTCAGTGAGATTTAGACAGTGAGATTTCAGTCACATGGCAAGTTCAAAGAATGCAATGAAATACTTAAGTGCATTTCAGATTATATTAGGCTGTTTTGAAAGCAGGCAGAATGTTATATGTGCTCAAACGTTTTAGCCCATGAGATTCTTACACAATCTGAATGGAGGAAAAATCTTAACCACTAAAATAAGAGGTATAATGCAGATTTAATATTGTGCTTAAATATTAGCAAATCCTTTAGCCCTGCCCATCATACAATGGAAACGGTAACGCAATATTATGTAGAATAAAATTTCATTTAATTCGAGTTCCTTATCTCTAGTTTGGTATGAGTTTTTGCTTTTCATCTTTCGAACACAATTTCATGCAAAACAACAGTAAACTCTACACATCTTGAGGTCTACTCCCTTGAAGAGCTTAAAAAAAAGACAAAGACTTAAACTCTAGTGGAATATTCCAACATAGAACATAGACCACCACAGTAAGCAGAGGATCTGTTTTGGAATGATGGCTTCTCCAGGCTCAGCCAAGAACAGCCACCTGGGAGGAATTTAGGGCAGCTCGACATAAACATAACGTGGATTCTACATCTTTGGTTCAAGATTCCAATTATCTGCGTTTTCCTTTTTCATCTGAAAATGTTGATCATTTAAAAGCCACTTTAGCTGCTCCGTTTACTTTTTCTCCATACAAGATTTAAAAAAAAAAATGTTTTATCCAGGTTAAAAACCTTAAGAAATCAAAACCATTACACCATGCTTCTGGATGAATGGTCAAGTTCAGAATCTCACTAACCAATGAATTTCATGTTTTCACAAAAAGATGCAAACAAACAATATGCTTTAAACAGGAAATTTGATAGGTTACAGTATTATTAAGTGAAAGAAAATGTTGAGAAATGTCAGAGTATTTGTAAGCTCACTGTGAAGACAGACAAGGCTGTATGGACTCAGACCAATCCTGAGCGAAGAGACAGAATGATGACAGTGAACACTACACTGAAGGCAAAGTCACCAGTGGGCACTGAGGCAGGGCACACAAAACAAACATATGGCAGAAGCCACCAACAAGAGCATCTACACTGCGCAGAAACCAGGAATGTTTTACATGAATAGCTATACAGTATATAGTTTGTACTACAACAAAACCGAGAGGGGGATTGACTTAAATTATTCAGAATGACATGCAGTCTGTCAGTTGGCCACATGAGAATGGTGCTAGTGGTTTAGGCCACAATTTTTATCTGGGAGGTGGGACGTAATGTCCCACAAAGATGCTAAACACGTTTTATGTGGAAATTTTTAACATTGACAAAAAGGCAAGCTCCCATTGGCAGCAAAATAAAGATTTAGGCCACTGATACAAGCAAAATAAGTAGTTTTAGCAAAATCAATGACCACAGACAATTACAGTGTATATAAAAAACAAAAAACAAATAAATTATATGAATCTGAAAAAAAAAAAAAAAAAGGAACTATTAACTGTTGAAGCTACAGTGCAATTCCTCTTTTGGAGACAAGCACCTCCACTATGACAAACAGTATACTGTGCCAGGCACTTGGGAGTTATGCTAGGAAAGATGCCCTGCCCCTCTCCTCCAAAAACAACCATGCTCAGCCTGTTACTCATCGATGCTTGTTTCATCTGAAATAGTTCGTCATAAATTGATAAAATAATTAAATTTTATACAAAATCAAAGCTCATATAGCAAATATTTTGTGCATATTTACATAATTCAAAGAGGCGGTGAGGCAAGATCGATCACTCTTGCATGCTGAAGGCCAATAGGTATTTTGTCATTAGTGTCATGACTTCAGTGATCTTAACCATGTTAAGTGAATAAACTTAACGTCTCACTGATAAAATACAGAAAGAAAATAAAAGCTTGATTCGCTTTCTTTTTTTATAAATACATCAGCATAAATGCAAGTGTTTTTACACACTATATACTTTTTGCAAGTATATAAATATTTTAAATGAATATATTTAGGCTTTTAGCAGTTTAAAGTGTTTCTGTGCTTGTCGGGAGGAGGGGAATGGTAAACGTGGTTTAAAAAGGTTCCCCAAGCTAAGCAAGGCCCCATACTTCAGAGGTTCTACTGCCTCCTGAGGAGAGAGCACCCATTACCTGCCATGCCTCACCACAAATTACTGACCACAAAAAACAACAAATGCAAGAAGGGCTTCGGAAATGAAAACCAAAAAAAAAGCAGCCAAATCTCTTAAAATATCTACCTCTCTTCCCCCACAACATCAGAGCCTATACATTTGATAGAATCCTAACACTTTAAACCTTGGTTTGTTTGCTGATTGACACACAAGATGGGGGGAATTTTGGTCATGAATAGCTCATTTTCTCCTTTATGTTGGTACATGTGTTGATTTCCAGAGTGAACAATGCCGTTGGCGCGCTCATGCCTCGTTCTCTGTCACTGGGGTATTGTCGGCCGTTACCATGGAATCAGGTTTACGAGTCATTCGGTCTAGTTCCGCCTGGACGTCAGTCAAACCCGGCTTCTGCCCTTGGAAGAAAAAAAAAAAGAAAAAAACAAGAGTAATCTCCTGTAGTTTCTGTGCTGTTATGTATAAAAATAACACAGGGCAGTTATGTGGGAACCAGCTTGTGGATGAATGCCGCATGCTGGTATGCTCACAAATGTAGCATGCTGTGGGGCTGCACACATGCAAAATGCATTGGGAAATAAAATGAAAGAAAAACTGAATAAAAACTGCATGCTGTTCTTAATTGAAGCACAATGTCACAGCAATGAGTTCATGTGTTTTATTAGGGCCTCATGTTAAAAACAGTCAGAAAAAACAAAGCAATGTGAAAAATGAGATAAAAACTGCTATTGGTATGACTTGGACTTCACATGATATTAGGTTGGGAAAAACCAGTGAGAATGAGGTATCACAATCCACGGTGGTGTCACTCGCAAAGGCTTTTCAGCCTGTTCCTCATTGCTACTCTCTCTGGCTCTACAGGTAAAACTCCAAAAAACAGCATTGTCCAGAGGTAACAAAAAACAACAACAAAAAACAACATTACAATAGAAGATGCCTCATGGAGAAATGTCAGGCTAACTTAAAATCAAAAAATTAATTTGAAGTTTGAAACTTGATAAAAGAAAATAAAGCCCATTTTTGGACAAATACAAATTGTTTGCATCATAATTCTCATGATCACACTTAGAAACATTTTATTTATTTAATTGAATTAAAGTTTTTGTAAGAGACACCTTTTCATGGGGTTGAGACTGGCAAAGGACAAATTTACCTGTTTTCTTGGCAGAGCCTTGCACCCCTGTTCCTGGTGTCCCGGGACTGTTAGGCACACCTGTCTTTTTACTCAGGAGACTGTTGAAGAAGTTGGCCAGTACTCCCTCATTTGCTGCTGCTCCTATAAACACACACAGAATAGTATAATGACCTTGGGTGGCTGAGGAGGGAATTCAGGCAATGAGGAGATCCAACCCACTTTCATTTACTCTGTGGGGAATTAAATAGAAACACATCTAGAATTAGAATTACCATCATGATGACATTGGAAGGGCTAACTATGGTTCCTTGGCTTTGGTTACACATTTTCAAATGACTGCACTAACTAAAGGGGTATTTACACTTGGCTGCTTCATGTATTTTTATTGATAAGATTGCTAAATGGATATAAATCCAATTTTAAATAGCAGTGCTGTATGCATATTTATGATTTATTTGCATGATTTGTTATATATTACTTAATTCCAAGAGACTTTGCATTGTGTCTGTGGTGTATTTTTTCCTCAGGGCTTGTTGTATGTAGGCAAGATAAGTCCATGCACAGCATGTCTGCTTGGAGTTCATTTACAACAGTTCATTTTATGATCGGACAGCTATCCGATCAGTAAAAACACATGAATTAAAAATACCACCAGAAATGTAATACCATAGAGAGAGGAAAAGTTCAAGATTTCAATTAAAATTGGTTTAATGAAGCAATAAAATCCACTCCTGCTGGTAAGAGGCATGCTGTCCAGCTGAGCTAAATAATGGAAAGAATTGTCAGTTTGCCCACACCAACTGAAACGTGCGGGAATCCATTGTTTAGGAAATTATTCCAACAGTCCCCTCAGGAGGGCAGCGTTTTAAAGAGGTTAGAAAAACAGGAGAACCAGCAAAATGAGACTGCGCATAAGAAGAGAGGGAGACACAATCATAAATATGTGATTCATTCAACCCTGGTGAATACAGAAGAATGGGATCACAAAGTTTTACTTAGGTTCTGATTCAAGTTGTGCATGTAATCTTGCAAGGTAAGATGTGTTACCTTTCATGTTGGGGTCTGGTTTCTTCACCGCAGTCATGGGTGAGACGCTGGCCACATTAGTGGGACCTGTTCGGCCTGCAGGCCGGGGTGAGCCAGATGCAGTCCGGGCAGGAGACTCCTATCCACAAGAACCACAAAAAATGAATGGTCAGGAAAATACAAAAGCAATTCAAGATTTAGTAGCTTTATATTCCACTGTATAAAATCATCACCAAAGATTCATTTTAAGGCAATGCTAAAATCACATTATCTGGGTTAAACTGTCTAGAATTAGCACAATCACACATAATTCTCAAAGCAGCATAACAGAGTAACACTTTTTTACAAATGTGTGAGATGTACCGTTTCTATAGTCACACTTACCGTTCCTCTTGTTGGTGTGGCCGGCTGCTTGGCTAACAATGACTGTAATAAGGAAAGAGCTGGCATGAGAACCAAAATATATATAATTCTAAACTCTAACTACTTTTTTAACTTAATTGTTGGTCTAAGTAAACATTAATCAGACGTTTCTGGTGTCTTTGGTCACTGCTTTTTTTCAGTGCCATGTTTTTAAATTAAGTAGTTGAGCTTGAAAAATGGTTCAAGAGACCCCTGCATTCTTTTTCTTTCTGTTGCAGTACGTGTAGCTGTTTTTCAAATCAAGAACGCATCCTGTATGAACAGCTCCTAACACCTTCATAAGAAGCATTTGAATTATTTTCTTTCAAATAATGTTTTATTCAAAAAATAAAAAATAATTCATAAGTGATGCCAGGTTTAAATTTTAAACGTATGCAAATTTGTATTACACACAACCAGGCTACGTTCACACAGTCAGTGTCTGGGATTGACAACCGTATTTTAGTGATGTGAAGTCCTATTCTTTTCCCCGAATCGGTTCGTTTCAATGAACTGGTTTAAAAAAAAACGATTCACCAGTTAATTTACGTCATCACGTAATGACGTCACTATATATAATGCTAATACGCCGGCGCCGTAGAATACACGCACAAACACATTCAATAAAGCCATATGTAAGGGCATATTGCGGACTATAACATTTTATTTAATTAAGTTATAATAATAAGGGTGTTTATTGTCATCAGTGTTTCATTCAGTGATCTTACAATACATCCTACATTAAAGTTTTGCACCTAAAGCACCCATTACTGACACTGATATACAAACATGGATGTTCTACAAGTTTAAAGCATAAAAAGTGATGAAACTAGTCTTAATCAACTCACTCTTTTTTTTTACAGAAACCATGATCCAGCTCATCAGAACTTCAGATATAATCTGCATGCACAATACTCAATAGTAAAATCTGTTTACATCTCTCGACCGAAACGTTTCGCCCCCTCATTCAAGTCCTCAGTTCACACATGCTCATCAGCTGCTCACTGATCAGCAGTTCTCAGTATTATATCCGAAAGAGGCTATTCTCAGTTCAGTGTACTGGTAAACTGCTGTGATCGACTCAATGTACTGCTGGCATGAGAACGGCTGTCCTCGGATCAGTGTACTGTTGACTCGAGAACGGCCGTCCTCGGATCAGTGTACTGTTGGCTCGAGAAAGGCTGTCCTCGGATCAGTGTACTGTTGACTCAAGAGCTGCTGTCCTCGGATCAGTGTACTGTTGACTCGAGAACGGCTGTCCTCGGATCAGTGTACTGTTGACTCGAGAACGGCTGTCCTCGGATCAGTGTACTGTTGACTCGAGAACGGCTGTCCTCGGATCAGTGTACTGTTGACTCGAGAACTGCTGCAAACTACTCAATGTACTGTTGACTCAAGAGCTGTAGACTGGATCATCTTCATACGTTGATAAAACAGTAATACAATCAAGTCATAAACATATTTCCAGTATGTTTATTTGTTACACTCTCTGTTATTCAGCAAAATACACCTGAAACATACATTTCGCCCCTTAAATCACACACATGCTCAATATCAGCAGATCATCGGTTCTCAGTATGTCAGACACCTCCAAAAGAGGCGACTCGAGAACTGTTTGCGACCCGAGCGTTCAGTCTGATTTGAACTAATTGGAGTGGTTCATTGCAAAAAAGATTTGGCAAAAGCAGATATAACCAGTTCTAGGATCATATTACTCCCGGTTATCGGCTCATTTCGATTCAGAGTGTCGGCCACATCCGAGACAGGTTAAGAGAGTAACTTGTTCGATCAGTGTTGACTCGAGATGTGAACTGTTCCAACCGATTCAGTCCGATTTGGTGAACTAGTTCAACTCATTCACTAAAAGAACCGGTTGAAAAGAACGATTCCTTCACGAGCTGGACATCACTACCATATTTACTTAGAGGTGTGAGTCTTGAAATGTCCCGTTCATACAAAAGCTTATAGTAGCAGTTTGAATACTGACTATATGAATGACCAACCGAAGTCACAACCATATTCTAACAGCTGTAACCATAGTGACAGTGACTTAAGTAAATATAAAAGATGGCGATGTCCATAACATCAGCATGTCTCATCACAATTGACGCTGCATTATTAAATAAACAAGTCCAGTTGAGGCACGAGTTCATCTATTCTAACAGATCATAATTAACCGACAGCAGCTTTGAATGCTTTTTAACCATGTGCAGAGCGCAGCTTTTGTGTCACGCAGCTCGTGCCCATGAGCAGCCGGTGGAAAACAGCGGCAGAATCTTCGGATGACAAATAGCAAATATCTCCGTCTCCGTGAGTTAACGAAACCCCACATGAAACACATGAGACACACACGTGTACAGTGCAGCGTGTCATATTAAATGACGTGACTAACAACTAGTTGTCCAGTACGGTTCAGTTCACACAGCACAGGTTTGCAGAGAATGCGGTTGTGAGACCTGAAAATTTGCGGGTTTCAGTTTGGTTACAGAATGCGGTTGTCACTCTCGTAAATAACTGAACTGTGCGTGAACGTAGCCGTTTTAAAAGGGATCATTCACCCAAAAATTTAAATTATCTCTATTTACTCACCCTCATGATATCCCAGGTGTATATGACTTTCTTTCTTCACCAGAACACATTAGAAGAAAAACAGAAAAATATCTTAGCTCAGTAGGTCCTTAAAATGGACTCTTTTGAAGGTCCAACGTCATTGATACGACTCCAGCGGTTAATGTCTTCTAAAGCAATACGATTGCTTTTGGTGCGAAAAAGATAACTATTTAAGTACTTTTTTAAACTCTAAATCATGCTTCCGGTAATAAGCAGTACACAAGTGTGACGTAATCGCATTGGCATTTCAAACACATGAGAACTGACGCAAGTGCATCACAGCCGGAAGAGCAGTGCTGTTTTGAGATTACATCTGTATCAATGTCAACACAAATACGTCACACGAGAGACCGCTTGGACTCCACCCTCTCGTGAACCTTACCCTCACAGATTATAGTTAAAAATTACTCAAATATTTATCTTTTTTCACACCAAAAGTGATCATATCATTTTAGAAGACAATAATTTAACCGCTGAAATCGATGACGTTTATGCTGACTGTCTGTGATTTTTGGAGCTTGGAGTTAAAAAATTTACTTGCATTTTAAGGACCTACTGAGCAAAGATATTTTTGTATTTTTCTTCAAATGTGTTCTGGTGAAGAAAGAAAGTCATACACACCTGGGATATCATGAGGGTGAGTAAATAATGAGAGAACTTTCATTTTTGGGTGAACAAACCCTTTAAGCACTCAAAACTGGACTGACAACCATATTCTGCTGCTGTGTGAACAAGCCCTATAGTTATCTACACAATATACAGCATTTAAAAACTGTTACTGCAATTGAGCGACCAAGATCACGGTGTGTGAAATGGCATACATAGTGTATGCCATTTCACACACAGTGATCTCCTTGCCAACACAAAAAAAACGATGTGCTTGGTGAAAACAAGGTCCTGTATTTGGTCGCTCAATTGCAGTAACGGTTTTTAAATGCAGTCTAATACTGCATTTGTAATCCAAATAAAGCCTGTTCTAAATATCATTCCCACCCATAAACCTTTCAAAATTGAGCCGTTCAAGATATCTGACAAGTGCAAACTGATCTTGCAAGACCTTTGTTTTCTAAAGCCCATTCAGAATGAATTAACTCCAAATGACCAAAGATTATGGATGTAAAGTCGCTGTGTATCCCACTCTTGTTCAGTCAATGAAAACACTGAGTGGGCTCCTGATTGGTCAGACAACTTAGAGATGCAAAACAGTAGCAGATCTGGAACCAAGATGATATGTAAACAAGTCTAATGTTTTCTTATTACCTGTAGACAATCTAATAAGGAACAGTGGGAAATCTCTGTGGGGGTTATATGTCTACGTCAGAGAAAAGATCACATGATTGCTGGAGGTTCGTCAGGATTGAGCAAGGAAACCCGATCCTATATCTGCAGCAAAATTTCTAAAACTGTGTGCCAGTGTGTGAAATGTTTTCTCTTGCCATCCACACCTACCTGCTGCTTCATGAGGAAGACCTGCTCATCCTCTGCACTGATTTCCTTGTCATGCACCAACTTCAGAGACAAAAAAATTGGACAAGAAATGTTGACAATACACAAGAGAATTATAATGAAATTCCCATTCCTAGGTACCAGTCACACCATCATCTCACCTTTCGTATAGGAGGTTTCATGATGAAGTCCTCAAAGGGATCTTCAGGTCTAACCGTTGTGAAGTTTTCATGCAAGATGGCAATTTTCTTGTCGTTATCCCATCCGGATGGACTACAAAGAGGTATAAAAAAATATTCAAAAGAGGCAACAGACAGATTCATCTACAGAGAATGATAGCAAATTTCATTTGACTTGTATATAACAGCATGAAAATATAATAAACAACACTTTTTAAGTGAAATGTAGGGGATTTTGGAGATCTCACATGAAGACAGCATCCTTCTCCACCACCAAGGCAGGCGTGGTGAAGTGGAAGTCATATATTTTGTGCACCATGTATTTGTATAGAAGGTCCAGGTTTTTCTCCTCTTTGACAGAGGTGTAAATCAAGCCGGCTCCATCTGTGCGATTTGATTAAGGAAGTGTACAGTATCACAGAGAGTAACATTACAACACCACCAATGTTTGCCAGAGATGAGCAGGATACATTTTAGGCAGAACCGTCGGATGTACGACTGAATGAAGTCAAAATGCTCCTCTTTGTAGTCATGCTCCTTCTCCAATACACTGACAGCATCACACTGAGAGACAGAGACAGGGAATAAACATCTTTTTCAGAAAATAGATAATATAGCATCCAAGTCGTATGGACTTTTATAGTGCTTTTATGCTGCTTCATTTTTGGACAGCCCCAGTACCCCATTATGTATACCCCAAGCAGGTTATCTGTGCAGAGTAAACATTGTGCAAAATATCTCAAGAAAGCCACAGGTTGGCAACAACATGAGGGTTAAGAAAATGGCAGAATTTTTATTTTGGGGATATAAACGATCCCTTTAACCTCACTTAACCTCTACAATATTGTTTGCTTTTGAAAGACATAAATACAGAAACACTACCCTTAAATCACACCCAGACAATAAACACCTGCTTGATGGGAACATGACAGAATGACTCAGGTTGTGGCTCATTGCCAACCATAATGGTTTTGGCAGGAAGAGGAGGTGCCGGCTAGGCAGCTTAATCCAGCAGGCTGCCATGACATATAAATATCTTAAGCGGATCGGTCTTGGCCACTGCAACTGCAAACTCATCTCTGATCATCACAGGCACAGCTGACCTTCATCACAGTCAGTCTACTGAACCACAGGAAATACTCTCACTTAATGCTGAATTAATTCCGGCCATAAACACTTAAACAACAGTTAGAGATGGCATTATAAAGTGATGGAATAAGGCCAAACTTACTATATTGGGGATTTTAGGGGCTAAACCCCTAATTCTTTTTTGCTAGATTTTTGCTGCACTTTTGTTCTTACATTGAACATTTTAAATCTACTTGGCTACAATGGCTATTTTGTTGAAATTATGGTTCCTCAACAGGGTTCCCAATTTTTTCAAGGCACAATTTTCCAGGACATTTCCAGGACATTTTATGTGCCACATGGTTTTAATATTTAAACAAACACACACAAGAGGTAATTAAAATTGTGGTTATTGGAGGGTTATTTTTTCAAAATCCTGTATTCTACAGTTGGTGTCTAACCAAATGAATCTGTTAAAACGTTAATCAAATGAAAATAGAAATCTTTTAATTAATTCAATTTTTTAAACATACAGTGGTGGCCAAAAATATTGGCACCCTTGGTAAATATGAGCAAAGGCTGCTGTGAAACAAATCTGCATTGCTTTTAGTTTTTTTGGGCGCCATCCACCGCAGTAACCACGCTCAACTTACCACGCGCCCCACCGAGAACTAACCACATTATAGCGACCATGAGGAGGTTACCCCATGTGACTCTACCCTCCCTAACAACCGGGCCAATTCGGTTGCTTAGGAGACCTGGCTGGAGTCACTCAGCACACCCTGGGATTTGAACTAGCGAACTCCAGGGGTGATAGCCAGCGTCTTTACCACTGAGCTATCCAGGCCCCCCACAAATCTGCATTGTTTATCCTTTTGATCTTTCATTCAAAAAATTCACAAAAATCTAACCTTTAATTGAAGTAAAACAATTGAAAGAGGAGAAATATCAAATTATTAAATAAATATTTTCCTCCAAAACACATTGGCTACAGTTAATGCCAGCCCTAGAAATTATATTATTATATAGTAAAATATATCTGAAAAATATTCCCATTCATATTTTACATTTTTAGTGCACCTGGGTGACTAGGAATATGAAAGTGTTCAGCCATGACTTCCTGTTTCACAGGGGTATAAATATGAGGTAACACACAGGCCAAATTCCCTTAACCATCAATCACAGTGGGTTAGACTAAAGAATATAGTTCTGATGTGTGGCAAAAGGTTGTTGAGCTTCACAAAATAGGAAGTGGCTAATAGAAAAGAGCCAAAGCATTGAAAATGCCAATTTCCACCATCAGGGCAATAATTAACAAGTTCCAATCAACTGGAGATCTTAAGAATCGGCCTGAAAAAGGACATGTGTCTATATTGTCTCCAAGCACAGTGAGGAGGATGGTTCAAGTGGCCAAAGAATCTCCAAGGATCACAGCTGGAGAATTGCAGAAATTAGTTGGGTCTCGGGGTCAGAAAGTCTATAAAAAAAAAAAATCAGATATCACCTACATCACCACAAGTTGTTTGGGAACGTTTCAAGAAAGAAAGCCTCTGCTCTCATCCAACAACAAATTCAAGCATCTTCAGTTTGCCAGACACTACTGGAACTTCAAATGTGACTGGGTTCTATGGTCAAATGAAACAAAAACAAACAAAAAAAAAAAAAGAGCTTTTTGGCAGCAAACAACAGAGAAGGGTTTGGTGCACACAGAGATGAAGAAGTACCCAATGCCCACGGTTAAATGTGGTGCTGTATCTTTAATGTTGTGGGGCTGTTCTTCTGCCAGAGGTCCTGGACATCTTGTTCAGATACATGGCATCACAGACTCTATCAAATACCAACAGATAAAAAAAATCTAAACCTGGCTGCCTCTGCCAGAAAGCTTACAATGGGCCCTGGTTGGATCTTCCAGCAGGGCAATGATCCAAAACAAACATCAAAATCAACACAAAAATGGTTCCCTGACCACAAATTCAAGATTTTACCATGGCTATCCCAGTCCTCTGACCTGACCCCATAGAAAATTTGTGGGGTGAACTGAAGAGGAGAGTCCACCAACACGGACCTCTGAATTTGAAGGATCTGCAAATCATAGGCCCCTACATGCAGTAGTGCACTGAAAAATTCAAGGTTTCCAGGATGTGTGGGAACCCTGCTCAAACAAATGCATAAATATAAAGATGTATATCAAATATCGTCAAAAGGCTGAAAAACATTGATATGTATTTTTTTAGCTGTACTGCCCAGCCCTACTTCTGCATATAATTATGGTTGCAATTTCTGCTTTCATGTAAACTGGAACTGGTTTCTGAAATTCAGTCAGGCTCTATTCCATTCTATCCTAGGGTGAGGTTGTTTGTTCTGTTATAAATGTCAGGAGGCAAAGTGATCAAAGACAAGCTAACATATAGGCCTAACTCTCAGACCTAAACTGTCTTATTTAAAAATGGGTTGCTTTTCATGCACCAGGAGCTGGAGGTAGGCTAACAATAGAAGAGATTACTGAGTTTGTTCTGATCTAAGAGAGCATGTGAGGGAGACATGGTGAGCCTGCAGCTCTGGACCTGGAGGCAAATGAGACTCCATAAAGAGAGCTTTTTACTTGGTTAAAGATGCTCAATGCCACATCACCCGATCTACCACTGAGGAAAACAACTCTAAATACAGTTTCTCTTCTGGTTTTCAAAATTATAAACAGATCCACACTTACACATACACACACATTTATACACAAAGAACATCAAGCCTATTTCAATAACATGACAAATATCAGAAAACTCTGCGTCTTACATCTAACTTCCGAACACCATGACCTTACTCTGGTTAAAAGTTCTGTTTAAAAACTAATTTCTTACTTGTTTACTTGAAATTCATCACCTATTGGATAAATAATCTGGTTTTCTAACATATTTCTATGAGAGGGAGGACATAATTTTTCATCTACCTTCGTGCAAACTATTAGCACTGGAATGCCCAGGTTGTGTGCGAGGACGTTGTCTCCCAGGGGCAGCAGCACACTCTCATCTTCTCCTCCAACTGGTGGGACTCGTCTCTGTGGTGAGCCTGGTGTGGCTTCTTCTGGTTCTACATACTCCTGGAAGGCCTTAACCACTGCAGAGAGGAATGAGAGATGGACATGGTCCAAAATTAGCTCTTAACCTTTCAGTGGCAAGTTTTATGAGAAAATTTACTGGTCAAAAACCGACAAAGAGATCATTTGATGAAACGCCACCAATCACAAAAAAATTAAAATAAATGATTTTGCTCCTCAGATATTCATTTTCGTGTCACAATTCCAGGAATGTCTTGCCACCGTTTTTTTTTTCTTTTAACAACAGTAAAAGTTGGCCAGGTGTCAAACTATTGCTCTTACAATGCAATTTAAACAATGCAACATTCTGCAACTAATAAAAAAACTACCAGCCAACTGGCGGGTACAACACAGACAATTTTTACTTGCGTTTTGGCAAGCTTTTATTTTGCACACTGGAGGCAGCTAACATTGAGCCACAGTTGCCAACAGAGAGCTGCCCTTACTAGTTTATTAAAGCCTGAAAATTGGCCGGACCATCAAAACTCATGCATAAGTTTGCACAAAGGCTACAATATTACTATAGTAAAACCATGGTTAATTGCATCAAAACCATCATTTCTGAAAAAGACTAAAAATTAAAAACATGGTTACTACAGTCATGATTAGGAATGTTACTGATTACTCGAAAATCTATTATTTGTCGTTAATAATTTGATCGATTAAGCTTATCGATCGTCGATTAATTCATTTCAGGACAAACGCTTTCAGAAATCATGCCAGCAGATGTTCATAAGGCTAAATAGTCACCCGCCGCTAGAGGGCGCTTGCGCACTGCATGTCACATCTTATCCAAGTCAGAATAAGAGCCACACAGCCGCACAGATCAGAGATGAAGCGTGCTCAATGTAAAGTGTTGGAGTGTTTCTCTATAAATGAACATTAATGTTTTCAGGTACTGCACAATGTTTCATTTTAAAGTACAACATGACAACAAGCACTGTTGTTCTCCTTGTTTCATCCCAACCTACAATTACGTCAGTGATCGCCGGGAAAGCACAAAGGCACATTCAGCTGACATCTCACCCTCACCTTGCCAAATGGTATGTTAAGTAATGTGTTTGCACAGCGTGTTATGATTTGACTTAGATTCAAATAAAAAATAAGTCCAAAACCGAAGTCCGAAACATCCCACGATCCACAACGTGAAATTTTAATGAACTCAAATATGTACACCGAATCAGCCACAACATTAAAACCACCTGCCTAATATTGTGTAGGTCCCCCTCATGCTGCCAAAAGAGCGCCAACCTGCATCTCAGAACAGCATTCTGAGATGCTAATCTTCTCACCACAATTGTACGGAGCGGTTATCTGAGGTAACCATCCATGCTGATGGTTGATGTGAACATTAATTGAAGCTCCTGTCCCGTGTCTGCATGATTTTATGCACTGCACTGCTGCCACAAGATTGGCTGATTAGATAACTGCATGGATGATTGTTGGTGTTAGATGGGCTGGTTTGAGTATTTCTGTAACTGCTGATCTCCTGGGATATTCACGCACAACAGTCTCTAGAATTTACTTAGAATGGTGCCAAAAACAAAAAACATCCAGTGAGCGGCAGTTCTGCGGATGGAAACAGAGAATGGCCAGACTGGTTTGAACTGACGAAGTCTATGGTAACTCGGATATCCACTCTGTACAATTGTGGTGAGAAGAATAGCAGATGCGGGTTGGCGCTGTTTTGGCGGCACAAGGGGGACCTACACAATATTAGGCAGGTGGTTTTAATGTTGTGGCTGATCGGTGTATACAAGTGATATATCTTGTATTCAAGTTATTTTAACAGTAGCCTAATTCATTAACAGTAATTAAACTCACAAATTTATACTAAATAGCCTAAATGTATTAAAAACACTGAACTAAGAATACTTTAAGAGGAAAATGCCAATACTTGCATTCCTTAAGTGTATTAATTTAAATTATGTTTAAACAATAGACTACATGCACATATTATTTGGAGACCTCCACATGCGTTTTGCGATATCAACGTTAACGATTAATCGATTACTTGATTGTTAATTTCCGAGATGACAGATTATGAAAATGTCTGAGAATTGACATCCACATCATGGTTACAAGAGTTACTTTAGGATAACCATGGTTAAATTCAGTTAGGGTATAACCCTACCTCTAATCAAAGGAGCGATACAATTTAGACATGACAGATGCCAGCCGCGGAAGAAAGCCATCACCCCTCTCACGTCTTGGACTAGGAATGGAAAGTGTGTGACTGACAGACCCCGCCCCTTACCAGAATCAAACCCTTCTCGGAACCCAATGACCGTCGACACTACAAGGAAATCAACCTTAATGTTATTTCACGTTGTTTTACAGTTTCACTACGTACTGTTATTTTACAGTACGCACAGTTTCTCTTAATTATATGCAAATATCACGTTTAGAGCAAAATTCTGAGGTACTTTTGTGCAGTACCTGTAACTGAGCTTCTAATGTGCATGCTTCTCATATCTGTGTCTCTGCAAGTTGATATCAGACACACTGAAGAAAGTTGTAAAGTTCTTGTACATGTTCATGAATTTGCTATTTAAAATATTCAGAACCTACAGTTTAAACTTGTTTTATTAGGCAGTACTCCGCTGCTGTGGCACCACGAGCCCAATGTCTGAAAGTATTTGAAGTGGACAAATCTCAAAACAGATTGGACCCCTTCACAGCTGTCTTTCATGTCGTCCCATTTCAAATGGACCACCCAAAATGCATCATAACAAAAATTCAATCACAAACTTGCACAGTTTATTCATGATAATGTCAGCAAACATGAAAGACTTGCACCCATTTTAGCACTTATTTGCAAAAATAAGAAAAACAGCTGAAAATAATAAAGACAGTGAGTTTTACTGCAGTCTTTCGGCGTGATCATTCAGTTTTTATTTTATTTTCGAATTATTTTTTGTCTCCTGCTTCCCAATACCTTTCTCTCCTCTTGCGCTCTCTTTATATTTCGTTGGCTGTGGCTCATTGTCAGTCTCTAGCTCGTCGCAACAGTGCGCATGCACCTGATGACAAGACGTCTAGATATGAAGCTGCTTTGAAATCTGTCATAGTGACTGCAACTAGTCTTGGCATGTCACAGGAGTGCGCCCACTACCAACCATTGGTCGTGAGACCTGACATTTCTCGTCCCAGACCAGTCGTTGACTAAAAACATCAGAGAAGATGAGCTTGAGTCATGTAGTGTGCACTAGGCTTTAGATTCAGGAGGTGCTATGAGGGGGAAGGCGAGGAACTTCCTCAGGAACCTTAAGAATGCAGCGCCAGATGACCCAGAAAGCCAAGCAAGCTATTCATTTTTTTGAACGTACTGTTAAAGAAACACAACTCCAGTTCTGCTTAAATTATCCCAGCTGCCTTCAAGTGACAGGTTTAACACATAATCTGACTACAATTTCTCATTAACCATGTGATTACTCATGAATCTCTCTCTTAATTGGTTCTATTACACATGATTAATGTCTTCTGAAACAAAACACTAGGTGTAAGAAATAGAACAATATTTGAAAGTTTTTTACTAAAAATTCACGAGGATCAAATACATGCTGAAACGTGTGAAATATGAAGAAATACAGAAGAGCAGTGGTGTTTACAACAGAGGAGCATAGAAACTCATACGCAGATGCCTCATTCGGTGGGTTTGGATACTTCAACTGCGGTGCCTTCTTGGAACGGTCAACAAGGAGAGCTGTTTGAATCGGTTTGAATGCAAGTGAGTAAGTGGAGCAGATGCCTCAGAACAAGCTCCTTGCTCAGAACACTGCATAAACTGCTTTTGTGTGGAAACTAGGGATGCACTGAAATTTCGGCAGCTGAAAATTTGACCAAAAATGCTATTTTCGGTTTTCGGCTGAAAGAGAAAAAAGCCAAAAATCTTGACCAAAAATTTGGACAAAAACTGTTACTTTAAAATCAATTAACAGAGACACTAACGACAATGAAGAAAATGCAGCACTTTATGTGAAAAGATGTAAACAGCAGCTAATGTTTAAATATATATTGATTGCCAAAAGATCGTGCTTATAATTGAGACGTACATCGTGGCAACATGGCTGATGGACAGATACAAGAAAAACTATTAGAAAAGGAAGGTATGCTTTTGTCATTTGTTGTGTATTCATAAGTACTTTATTAGCACTCTGTATGGTAAATATTTGCTTATGTTAGGCAAAAGACAGTTGTTATATAAGTATAAGATAGATAGACAAACAGACAGACAGACAATTATTCCAATAAAAATATAATATAATGTGTATTATACACACACACACACACACACACACACACACACACACACACACACACACACACACTACCGGTCAAAAGTTTTAAAACACTTATTCTTTATTATAATTTTTTTTCACATTTTAGAATAATAGTAAAGTCATTAAAACTATGGAATAACAAATGGAACTATGGGAATTATGAAGAAAGCCATCACCCCTCTCACGTCTTGGACTAGGAATGGAAAGTGTGTGACTGACAGACCCCGCCCCTTACCAGAATCAAACCCTTCTCGGAACCCAATGACCGTCGACACTGCAAGGAAATCAACCTTAATGTTATTTCACATGTTGTTTTACAGTTTCACTACATACTGTTATTTTACAGTACGCACAGTTTCTCTTAATTATATGCAAATATCACGTTTAGAGCAAAATTCTGAGGTATTTTTGTGCAATTTCAAAAATGTTTTTTTTTTATTTTATTTTTTATTAAATTTTAGATTTATAATGAAATAAATTAATATGGTGGCACAATTATATTTTTGTCTACAAAACTAATTTCAAACATTTAAGCACATGCCTTCAGATCAAAAGATTATTAAGATCATGGGAAACATTTCGGTCAAGAGTTTCAAAACTTTTGACCGGTAGTGTATAAATATATAAAAAGCATTTTCAGTTTTTGGTTTCAGTTTTCAGCCCAGTGTCTTCAGAATTTTTTGGTTTCGGCCAAAAAACAATTCATTTCAATGCATCACTAGTGGAAGCAGTATTGTGGTCCATAGGAACACAGGGCTCAATGCTAAGGATTTTTTCTACTGGCCCAGTTGGGCCAGTGCTTCAGATTTTTACTGGCCCTGCCAAAATTTTCACTGGCCCCAACACAAAAATGACAAATAGCTGTTTTTACCATCATGGCTTTAAAAAATGTCCAAAGATAAATATTTTTTACATATCTTATGTTTTTAATACAATGCCCCCCAGGGGCCTGGATAGCTCAGCGAGTAAAGATGCTGACTACCACACCTGGAGTCGCGAGTTCGAATCGAGGGCGTGCTGAGTGACTCCAGCCAGCCAAATTGGCCCGGTTGCTAGGGAGGGGAGTGTCACATGGGGTAACCTCCTTGTGGTCACTATAATGTGGTTCGCTCTCGGTGGGGCACGTGGCGAGTTGTACCTGGATGCCATGGAGAATAGTGTGGGCCTCCACACACACTATGTATCCACGGTAACGCGCTCGACAAGCCACGTGATAAAATGCACGGACTGATGGTCTCAGACACGGAGGCAACTGAGATTCGTCCTCCGCTACCCAGATTGAAGCGAGTCACTAGACCACCAAATTGGGGAGAAAAAAGGAAGAAAAAAATAAAAAATACAAAGTCCCCCAAAATTGAATCACATTTATAATTTGCAAGATATGATTTATGCCTTATGTAATCCCATATATGTGCTTTACAGATATAAATTCATAAATACATCATATTAACCTCAGCCGTCCTGCCATATACACGTGTTCTTAAGCCAAGAGTTCTGTGGAGGAGATGATGGGTTTTCGGTCACACGTTTAGTCATGCTGTCATGCAACTTTTACCCATGTGTAGGGTTTTCACAAGAAGGATCAAAGATTATTCACTGAGTTAAAGATTTGATTATTGGCTGAGAGAACAGACTTGCTATTAAATTGGTTGTGATGTGTAATATACAGTAGGTAGATATTAGGCCTAATCTGTGAATTAACAATGTGTATATAACATGAAATCAGGCAACCCAAAGAAGACTGATATACAAAGAACATAAACAAAAATACCTGTATGGTCCAGAAATGACACATGTAACAGGTGTTTTATGAGGATGATATGAAGTAGACTGTTTCAAATATTCATCTTCACCCTGCAGCTGAACAGCTCTGATAATAATAGCCTAATAGCCATAGTGATCTTACTTCTTTTCATATCAAACTCCATTATCATGTCGAATTAATGTTTACGTTTTGAAACATTGCCTAATTAAATGTATACTTATATTTTCGATACTGAGCAGCTTGTGATTTCCATATACGTGTATAACTGGGGTTTAACAAAGTTTATTACGTCTCATTCGTTGGTGCTTCATCTCTAAAGGCGAATTAATGAGAGAAAATATGTTTGTTTTTTTACAGTGGGAATAAAACTAGTGCTCTGTCCCTTTACGAGAGCACATGCAGGTTAAACAGTCTACGCTGCACGGAGAGAGATGATGATGAGACATATGCACGGAGAGACATGGATTTTCAGTCCTATAGAAAGAAACTGTTGATTTCTTGTGTTCCAATGTGTGGATTACTACTTTTCACCAACATGTAACGAAAAATGTGGGGATTTCGCACACTGTGAACACGGAATGTGCGGGTATACTTAGTGTTGCACGAGATGTTAAATCCCACTACAAAATTCATTAAGTGGGATTTTTACCTGCTATTTTCTACACATTGTTAATTGCTGCTGCTAAGACACTTGGAAAAGAGTGAGGACAGTGCTAGGAGAGTGCGCTCAGTGTCTGTACGATCTTGTGCGTGCACACGACTGTGCATTTGTGCGTCTTTGCGAGATAAATATCCTCGCGCTCGCTCCTCGGTTAGAAGACTTCGTTCGCTCTGTGTAATTTTTGTGCTCTCTCACTTGTTGTTTTCTTGCACTAATGTTATAAATGCAGCACTGGCCCGGTCGGGCAAGTGACAGTTCTAGCAACTGGCCGAATCTTTCTCACACTGGCCCAGGGCCATCAGGCAGTCCTTATTGTCGAGCGCTGGGAACAGCTGCTAATGAGGTATCTACATATGAATATGTATGAAGAGCAGACTTTTGCGCTTGCGTAACATAAGAGGAAGTTTGAACTCCACCATCGTCAACGAGCTAGCCGGAAGCGAACATTTTTAGTAAAAAAAAAGTTTTAAATATTGATCTATTACTTACACACCTAGCGTTTAGCTTTAGAAGACATTAATTAATCCACTGGAGCTGAATGGATTACTTTTATGATGGCTATATGTGGGGCAGTGGTGGCTCAGCAGTTAAGGCTCTGGGTTACTGACCAGAAGGTCAGGGATTCAAGCCGCAACACCGCCAAGATGCCACTGTTGGGCCCTTGACCCCATCTGCTCCAGGGGCGCCGTATCATGGCTGACCCTGCACTCTGACCCCAGCTTAGCTGGGATATGTGAAAAAAAGTATTTCACTGTATATATGCAAAAATGTATAATGTGTGACAAAAATAAAGGATTCTATGTGCTTTTTGGAGCTTTGAAAATTTGGCACCCATTCGCTTGCATTTTATGGACCTACGGAGGTGAAATATTCTTCCAAAAATCTTTGTTTGTGTTCTGCTGAAGAAAGACAGTCAAACACATTTGGGATGGCATGAGGGTGAGTAAACGATGAGAGAATTTTCATTTTTGGGTGAACTGTTCCTTTAATATGATTGTAATAAAAAATAATTTTTTTAAATGTGGACCATGTTGCTCCCTGGATGCCTGAAACTAACGGAAATGTAAGTATTTAGATTGCTAAAAACAAAACAAAAAAACAATCACAAATGCATAAAACCCAGTAGTCAAGCGAGACGGCTGGACACGTGCAATACTAACAACTGTAGCACACATCTTATCTCTGGTAGGTGAATGACATTTTTGCCAACTAACAGTTTGATAGGTAGGTGGAGTTCAGCTAGTTAACCCTTTCATACGTACTGTCACACATATGTGATGGTTAATAACTGAGCCCCGCAGAGTAGGGTCACATATATGTGTTTCTGCAACAGCCAGTTACGTTACAAGCTGCCAGATTCAAATTGGCTTTCACGCCGACACAGGCTGCACTGGTCAAGCGTATGTTATTTATATTTGCTCAAACAGTTACTCATGCAGTCTTTTAAACCACAGAATAAGTATATTTTATATACATACATCAAACTCATCACCAAAGTACCATGATTAAAAGTTTACAGCTCTTATACGCACAGTGAATACATCAATTATACATAGTGAATACATTCGTTAAACAAACAGCTAATCAAAGAGTCTTTAAGCACATATGTTTATTTTATGTAACAAACAGCCTAAATGTCAAAGTACCACGATAACAGTTCACAGCTTGTATATGCACAGCCATCATATCTAAACGCGATCTTCCCATGCATGCAGCCACGTGCTGATTAGGTGCAGATGCAGTTTTCATTCACAAAAACAGCAACTCAAACAGTCTTTTCAGGAATATAATGTTTGTTTTCTGAAACAGAGAGCCAAACCATCAAAAAAGCATCACAATAACAGTTTAAAACTTGTATATTCACAGTGAAAACATGCTTATCGAGTGTGATGATCCGATACAAGCAGCCAAGTTTGTTTACATAAGCGCTCGTCTCTCTCACACACACACACACACACAAAATGTCTGAGATGTCAGACATTTGCATAGGCAAACCGGACCGCTGATATTATTTGTTCATTTGTTTTTTTACAGCTATAAACATGAAATAAATAAAACAAAAACAGTACAGCAGACATAACCCATTTGTTCACATCTTTACTAAGATATATATATATATATATATATATATATATATATATATATATATATATATATATATATATATATATATATATATATATATACAGTATTTTTTTATGACAAGAAATCAAATATTGAAATAAAATTTAAAAAAAATGCTCGTCTACACTCTACCCCCCTCTACCGGCTGTGCAGTGTTACGTGCAAAAATAACTCATTCCAGGGGGCACTGCAGAGGAATTTATACCCTACTCATGAAAAGGTTAAGTCACAGTGTTTCTTTACGTGCTCTAAATGTGACTATAGATCGCTCCCATTATAATGAATGAACATGCACAATTCATTTGCAACGCATTTAGTCATTTAGCAGACACTTTCAACCAAAGCAACTAACAAAAGAGGAACATAAGTATTTTGTCACACAAAAGTCAACAATATCTGCAGTATCGCACTGCCAGATCTCAGAGTAGCTGAAGTAGCATAGAAGCCAAGCAGAAGAGACAAAGAAAGTTTTTTTAGAATTAAAAAGAAAAACCCCTTATCTTGTCTGCAAGTCACATGCTGTCAGCATTAACAGCTTCACTGATTATAATACGAGTGATCCAATATTCCCAACCTTATCGCTGAGGAAATAATTATGAGCATCTAAACTACAATACACTTTCACCACCTCTATCGCGTAGATGCACTCAGTATCAACAACATGTCTAGATAAGTCACTTCAAGAAAACATTTGATGTTCTTCAAGAAAATGTGTTGAGTCTTATTTGAAGGATTGAGTAATGACACCTCATTGTTTATTTTCAGTTTTTGCACATATCTTTTTGGTTCTGTATTAGCTAGACTCTAAAAGTACACGCTAGTCATTTTATTTTGACAGTTCTGGGTTATACAAATGCAGAGACTGGAAATGTTTCAGCACCAGACATGTGCTGAAGCGTTCTAATTCCTTTGTTATGGTTTACATCCTTGAAATGGTCTATATACATGTTAACTGGACCACAATTAACCTTGGCGCTATGCACATACTCCGAAAGATAGAGGTGATAGGTGACATGATGTACTTAACATTTCCTCAGCAGACGTCCTTCCTTCAAATACTCAATTACGCATTATCATGTACTGTATACTTGGACAAACAGATGAAGACAGACGCTCTATCACTGCACATATAAACGTACTGACTGTGAAACGGTGTGATGAATTTACCCTGTAGCCTCCACCAACATTCTTGGTCAAAATGAACTGATTCTGTCTGCAATAACCTCAATCTAATGAAGAGGAGCACAGCTTTACAATCACTTTCTCTTGTCGACTTTGACCAGCTTCCTCAAACAAGGGTGGGGACGGTACATATCCAGTGTGCATCTGCAAGTATGAATCATGTTAAGTTGCCATGAATCAATGGCTACAAAATATTTAACACCAATACTGTGCCATTTCTATATTCAAGAGAGCATGACCCATACCTAGCACAGGAAAGGGTTGCCAAAGTGCTTTTAGACTTCTCTACATTTAAAGCAAATGTTCAAGCAGTGTGTTAGCTGACTAAGAGCTGTAAAAGGATATGTTTTATCACAGTGGCTTGCGAAGGGCTGCTCAGTTAAACTGTTTTGGTTCCTACTTGAGTGTTGCGCTCATGTCCAACACAGAGCAGAGCTCCAGAATGCGACCAAAAATAATTTATTGCGACTATGATTTAAAATCTAGTCACCATTGGCGACAGTCGGGTTGTGTGCGTTCATATGCGGTTTCATCAGATATCATGTTGTGTGTTATTGAATACATCTTTAGAGCACCAGTGTATCTCGCGCCGCTTTTCACCCGTTCTGTTTCTGATGAGCTCGCTGCACCACACGCAACAACAACAAACCCAGCGCGAGTGTGTCGTGGCCAAATGATTCCTTTGAATCAGATCTTTTTCATAAATCACCCGAAAAGAACTGAGGATTTGAACTCTGGAGCTCAGGTTAGCAGTTTGAATCAGATTCACTTTCTCAACTAATCATCTGTCAGTGAGTTCACAACTGGGAGTGCAGACATTTCAAAGTAAGAGTCCCATGTGTATTTCAGGCTTCTTTATAATTAAAAGTCCTGTATTGTGTCCCACTTTTTTTCTTCTGGTAATTATTGATTGGGATTGGAGTAGCACAATAATCTGCATCTGAGATTTCATTCAATTTGCACTCTTGTAGTCTCTGTGTCTGGGCCATCCGGTAACAGTAAAAGACTAAGGTGATCAACCTTATTCACTCTAGTGCCATCTTTTATTTTTTTTTATGGGAATGACAACGAAGCTGTGAGGGATAGACTTACAGTCTCTTCAATGGCACGTATGGTGTAAAGCTGTATAAAGCTCCTAGATCACATCTGATTTTCCACAACTCATGTTGTCTGGAGTTCTTTGTATACACAATGTCTTGGACAGATATTTTATCAATGTTTTGTCCACGGAATGATCGAAAGAAACTTTAAATTGCAGTACAGCCCATTGAAGAGATGGTAAGTCTATCCCTCACAGCCTCGTTGTCATCCTCCCAAAGATGGCACTAGAATGAATAAGGTCATGGTCTTGTTGTAAAACTAATATATATATATAATATAATATTATATTATATTATATATATGAGATATATATATATATGAGATCAAGCTTTTGACACTTAGAACAATTGAGGGACTTGTTCACAACTATTACACAAGGTGCAAACATTCATTGATGCTCAAGAAGACAACAAACTACTAAATGCATACTATATGTAATTATCTGTAATGTAGATTGTGAAGAGCAGTATTAAATAAATAAAAATATTTGACCTCTTATATTTGTATAAATTATGAAAGGAGTGTGAACATTTGAGACAAAAGGGAATGCAAACTTATCTTCTCAACTATATACTGTATACTGTTTATTAGACCTCAGACTAATGAGTTATCAACTGTCTTCCTTTTCTTCTGCTTTCTATCTTGTTTCTGAACAACAATCTAAATCGAGCAATTCTGTGATTGGGTGACTAAAAACAGCCTTTTGGCTCCTTAATGTTACAGTTTAGGAGCCAATGGCTCCGAAGTAATTTTTTTAGTCTGGAGCCCTGCAGAGCCACAAGCCGAATGTCAGGAATGTCTGACTGAGCAAACCATGATGGAATGCCTTGTAAGAGAGCTTGAACTCTCTTTCCCACTACAGTGATGACATCACCGACTCCAGTCATATGGGAAAAGAGATGCATGGCTGCAGTTGCCTCATAAGTTGATTTCAGTTGTGCTTAAGGAAGCACTGGCCTTGTTTCTGGGTGGGTCTGTTTTTTAGAATACTGAGGGCAGCTTGGAGAATCTTAGTATGTCAGTCCGTTTGGGCACTAACTCAACAAACCAACATTTGCATGGTATTAGTGGATAATCATGCATTTAATCATAAAAAAAAAATAAAGTCCTAGATTCCATACACAAACAACTAAACAACAGCAGTGAGCAAATGACGAACAGGGTGGACAGGTCAAAAACTATAGATAATGATATCATCACACCTTCACTGAATCCTGTTTAAGCCTATATAATCTATACAATTATTAGGAGTCTGATCACCATTTTGTTGGTTACATTGGGACATGCAGAGCTACTATTGATCTTAAACAGCTGTTCAGATACATTCTAAAACCAGTAGGCTTGATATTTCATATGCAAGCGAAAACAAAATACCATCCTCAAGCCACTTCCCCTTTCTGCTCTCACAGCTCTGTTTATATGGCACAAGCACAGTCATCCTCAGAAATAGCCTCTCACTTTATGTCTAAGCACTCTGCATCTCATTTCAAGACATCACTACAAAGACATTTAGAATCATCTCAAACACTAAAGAAGCTTTAAAGGAATATTCCGGGTTCAATACAAGTTAAGCTCAATAGACAGCATTTGTGGCGTAATGTTGATTACCACAAAAATGTATTCCTCCTTTCCTTTAAAAGAAAAAAAGCAAAAATCAAAGTTACAGTAAGGCACTACAATTGAAGTGAATGTGGCCAATTATTTTGAAGGTTTAAAGGCAGAAATTTGAAGCTTATAATTGTATAAAAGCATTTGCATTAATTCTTCTGTTAAAACTTGTGTATTATTTTTAGTCGTTTTAGGGTTTTAGGATTTGTTGACATTAAATCATCATGGCAACGAAGCTGTAAAATTGGCTAGCCTATAACTTTACACAGAAAAGGGTAAGTAAGTACAGGTTGACCGATAGTGGATTTTACCAATACTGATAACTAAGTTGGGCAGTACCTGCCAATAACCGATTAATCAACCGATAGTTTTTAAAATTGATACTGAATGAAAAAATAACACTCAAAGTAAAATAGTGCTGAACTTTATAACAAAAATAAACAGTACTGACTGAAACATGGAAATATATTGTACATTTTTAAATGAAATAAATATATAAATATTAATATATATGAACTAATATTCGAATATTAAAGTAAGCTGATTTTTAAACTGATGTTGATTCCTTAGTCCACAAGAGGACGCAATAAATACATAAACCATTCAGCACCGTTATATTATTACATAGAACATTTCAAAAAAGAGCATTCCATTTTCAACTAATGTGCATAAAATAAATACTGTAAATAAAAAGTGCATCAAGAGATCCCCGAATTTTCCACTTCTTAATAAGTGATTGAACAGTACTGACTGGCATTTTCAAGGCTTTAGATATCTTTTTATATGCTTTTCCATCTTTATAATGTTCTATTACCTTGTTACACAGGTCTTTTGACAGTTCTTTTCTGCTCCCCACGGCTCAGTATCTAGCCTGCTCAGTGCATCCACATGAGAGCTAATAATCTCATTGACTATTTATACACAGACACTAACTGCAATGTAAAAAGCCACAGGTGTGGGAAATTAACCTTTAATTGCCATTTAAACCTGTGTGTGTCACCTTGTGTGTCTGTAACAAGGCCAAACATTCAAGGGTATGTAAACTTTTGATCAGGGCCATTTGGGAGATTTCTGTTATCATTATGATTTAAGAAGGAGCCAAACAACTATGTGATAATAAATGGCTTCCTATGATCACTATCCTTAAATAAAAGACTGCATGATCAGTCATATTTTCAAAGTCAATGCCAAAATTTCACAATTTCTGCCAGGGTATGCAAACTTTTGAGCACAACTGTTTATATATATATATATATATATATATATATATATATATATATATATATATGTTAAAAAAAAGTGTAAATGTAAAATTGGCCAAAACTAAAGCTGACCAAAAAGAGAGACATATTTTAAGTATTTAGGAATATTTTGATATTTAAAACATTATTTTTCACGTCATTCATACGTTTTTAAAGGAGACCTATTATGCCCCTTTTTACAAGATGTAATATAAGTCTCAGGTGTCCCCAGAATGTGTCTGTGAAGTTTCAGCTCAAAATACCGCACGGATAATTTATTATACCATGTTGTAAATGCCTCTTTTTGGGTGGAATCAAAAACACGCTGTTTTCGTGTGTCTCTTTAAATGCAAATGAGCTGCTGCTCCCCGCCCCCTTTCCGGAAGAGGGCTGTGCCTTTACAGCTCGTGTTTCTGATACTATAGCAACAACAAATCAGAACCAATATGACTGACACCGTAAATACCGGAGTTCAGCCTTATATGTATGAGCAACCTTAAACCTCAAACCTTATTCTTCTCACTGTAGCTGCTCCAGCGCGGAAAAAAATGGCGGACTGTGTGTCGATCACTCAGGGGAGGATCTATGTTAATAGGGTGGAGTCCGTCACCAGTCATGGGCGTGGCCTGCTATAAAGTGTCGTCACTTTAGAGAGGATACGAAAACCAGTCATTTTGAGATACTGTTTTAGATTAATAGAAATATAAGAAAGGAGTGGGTGGACTTTTTACATTGTAGGGTGGTTGTGTACACACACTGCCGACTCACATTTATGTTCAAACACCATGTAAAAGTGAATTTTGCATAATAGGTCCCCTTTAAAGCTTTAAAAGGAAATCATAGCTTATTCCTATTTTATTATTTGATTTTTATATTTGAAGTTAAATATGTAAAAATGACTTCATAAGGTGTGTGAAGCACACATGCAGAAAAAAGCACACCTTAAAATGATATGACAATGAATCGTCACCGCCCTAAAACAGCAAATTAATCATCATAATCGCAATTATTTGTTTGACAATTAATAGTCAGCCAAATTTAATAATCGTGACAGCCCTAGTGATCGCTCAGATTCCAACAGCATGGATCTGACTGAAAGGTCATGCAAATTCAAAGGACAAAGTGTGCTTCATAAGCAGAGTGTCATTAAACCCAGCCTACAGGCAGCCCGATGTTCTTGTAACTCTCAATAAAAGTGGATTAGGACTCAGAGTAAACAAAAATCATTAAACAAAACAGAATTCTACTTAAAGCATATAAAGCAACATCAACATTCCCCACTATATCTACAAAAAACATATGGAGCCAACCAAAGCTTGACCTCCACACCTGCTCTTTAAGTGTGACAGAAGCAATGTTCCGCTTCCTCTTTGCATTATGAGGAATATCAAAGACCTCCACTCAACTGATTCATTTGTTGCGGTTATGAAATCATTTGAGCATTTAATGAGCATTGTGTACAAAGTATTAATCAAAACCCACCAGAAGAGAAACAGAATTCCTTTACAGTCAGAGACAAATAGCAAACCATACCACCAACATCTGTCTGACATGGTAAAGCATTTACCAGTTTTCTACTGGCTGAGTAAATATCCTTCAACCACTACTAAAAGATTATTGGACAACACATGAAAGAGTTCTAAGGAAGAGGCTATGCACATGCTACGACATACATTAACATAGAAATGTTACTTATTGCCATTGTCCTATAGCGTTTACATTGCCACATCCTTTTTCAATAATTGATCCCAAAAACACTCACTCGTCTGCTCCATCTCTCTCATTTCCTCAGGTGGGATCTTCAGTTTGTCCACGTGCTCCCGCAGGACACTGGCCCACTTCTGCAGCGACTCCATGATGGTCCAAGGCCGTGACATGTCCACCACAAAAACAGCCAGAACGTCCTTCAGCGACTCAGTGGTCACTGCAAACTTCAGCAAGCCTTTGTGGTACAGGTCTCCATCAAGGATCCACACGTTGCAGCGGGTCAAATCTGGAAGAGTGTTATTTCATTGTAATTTTTTTTTCTTTAAATAAAAATAAATTGTGAGCATTTTTTGCAAACTATCATATATTTTACTATCGACCTGTTATTATTACTCTGTAATTAAAGAAGTATGATAAGTCAAAGGTATTTCCCAAATATGCCAAATTATAGTGCATGCAAGTGCATCTGTTTCTTTTTTGAATGAAAAAACGTCAGGTTTTAAATTTGTAAGATTAATTGTGTCCTAAGGATCATTCAAAATTCACAGCTGGTCACAAACTGAGAAAAAACAAGTCAGGTTAGGAATAAAGAGCTCTCTGTCCCGCTTCATTATCATCATCTTTCTCTCACTTTGGCAGCACTTACCATCTCTGTCTTCATCCTGGACATTCAGGTACAAGTATTCCAGCCCTCTACCTTTCTTATTGTGCTCTGCTCCTTGGAGTTTTGCCATGAGTGTCGTCTTTCCTGATCCATCCTCCCCTATAAAAATATCACTAGAAATCACATTACTAAAATTTCATGACATAGGCTACATGTGCACCAAATAACAACTGATTTCAGCTTCATGATCTTGCTGAACTTAATACCAGCTTTGTACACCATATTCAAAGATATTATTGAAGTTTGCACATGCTCTCTTTACCAGTCAAACACATACTACTTTTGAGAAGCTGTGAATTCAGATTGTGAACAAAATTTAGCAATAAGCACATACCAAAAACTAATATATTTTTCCCAGATGGCAATTTAGAGCTTGAACGTGTTGAAACTTCGCTGAGAATTGAAGACCTGAAAAATGACAAACATAAAAATGATCACTTTGCATCAGTAGGTAAAGTCTTTGATATGTCAGTAGTTGGATGTTTACTTTTGACAAGTGACAACCTGCAGATACCAGTAACTAGGCTAGGTGATACAATATCACCTGAACATCCCAGAGAGAGATAGAGACAGTTGTCAAAATTAAGCTCGTAAACAAGTAATGCGTGTCCGTTAGATAGCATCAGAAACAGATATCAAAAGTCAGCTTTGTGACACTTCCAATAAAACAAATCACAATCCATAAATATACTGTACAGTGTCAAAGATGCAAAGCCCCATCCGAGATGACTTTTAAGACTCAGAAGTTCTCAAAAGTATGACCAATGCGCCTGACAAGACAACATTATCTCAGGCATGCTACACCCTGACACTTCGAAAGCTTTCTTAAATATTTATCTGGTTGTTAAACGCTAAATTACCCCGACCCAGTCTGTGTTTTTAAGTTTATGTGAAGTGTTTGGGGCTCATCCGGGACCGGCGTCTGAACCGGGCAGCACCTGGCTGATGACAAAGCAGCACATCACACTGTCAAATAAACTCACTCCCTGCTAAATCAGGCGCTCTTCTGGACACTTTGAAGGTGCGAGCGTACCAGAGGTTTTGTCCTTCATCATCCTCGTTGCTGTTATCCATAGTGTCGCCCGTCCCGACTGCGCCCAGTAGCTTCTTCTCTAAAACGGGAGCCATCTTGAATGGAGAGCCACAAAGGAAGGTGCACACTGAGCGCCTGAGGACCTCACATGAGCCGTACAGCGAACTACCAATCCTACTACGGCGAAGGCATAGCTTATGAATATTAATTACATGACGCGACATTCACCCAGTAAAGGCAGACGTTGGGACGCGGGCGCATGGATTGATTCATGAATATTGATTAGACACATGACAGGATGCCCCAGAAAAGTCACGAAGCAAAGTCAAATGAATATTCATGAAGTAAGGTATTTTTATTTATTTTTATTTTTTTATTTTTTTTTATGAAGAAAGCTTTCAGCATAGTACGATTCATAATTCGCGAACCGCTCCCTTAAAAAAAAGAAAAGCAGAAAGAAAACTTAACAAAGACACAAGGGAGATTAACATGCCACTGAACACTTCCTAAGACCACACTAATTAGAATTACGTTGTTTAATTAAAATTATGTGTAGAACGCAAAAAAATGTTTTTATTTTTTTTTAATTTATTTTTTTTATATAATATTTGCCCCACTCTTTGTTATTACGATCAGGCGTTTGAAAAGGCATCACAATCCGCGTTGGCTTGAATGATGTCATTTCAGACTTTGCCGCGCGATAACAACTGTCAGTGCGTCTGACACGCGGGCTGAACTGAGGTCAGCTGTCTGGTTTCCATTGACGTGGTGAAGCTCGGAATGTGACGAGAGGACACTGATCCACACTCAGCTTCAAATGAACAAGGCACAGACTACGGTTTTCTGAACCGGTCGCGCCCTGAATTGGAAATCCTCTTCTAACATTTTTATTTTTATTTTTAACAGCAATGAAATATACAGAATAGTGTATGGTGTAGCGAGAACGAGAAACTCGTTGTGAAAAATTATCAACGTCCTTAATCGGAACTTCTGGAGAGAAGAGACAGAAATAATGCACTGATGACATCTGCCGGTGGAAAGATCTCTTGGATTAGCTTTTATGCGTTCAAGTGTAGTTGACATAAAATACTTTTGGGAAGTTGACATGTTCTGCGATGTGACATGCTATATTATGTCTAAAACAAATTGAAAGGAATAGTTCAACGAAAACTGAAAATTATCACGTAATTTACGCACACTCATGCCTAGATGTGAGTGACACTTTCTTCTGCGAGACACAAACAGATTTTTAGAAGAATGTTTCAGTTCTGTTGGTCTATACAATGCAAGTGAATGGTGGCCTAGAACTTTGAAGCTCAAAAAAGCATATAAAGGCAGCATAAAAGTAATCCATAAGACTCCAAATGTTTTCTATGTCTTCAGAAGCGATATGCCCAGTAGGTGGTGATATACATATATATATATATTGATCTGTTTCTCACCCACACTTATCATATCACTTCAGAAGATATTAATTTAACCACTGGAGTCTTATGGATTGCTTTTATTCTGCATTTATGTGCTTTTTGGAGCTTTAAAGTTCTAGGCCACCATTCACTTGCATTGTATGGACCAACAGAGTTGAAATATTCTTCTAAAAATCTTTGTTTGTGTTCTGCAGAAGAGAGAAAGTCATACACATTTGGTATGGCATGAGGGTGAGTAAATGATGAGAGAATTTTCATTTTTGGATGAACTATTCCTTTAAACAGCATTTAGAAAATTATTTTATCATTCTTATTTATGCAGCTTTTGGGACTTTTCCTTTTATGAAAAAAAAAAAAATAATAATCCTCACACTGCAGGACCATTTAAAATGAACCAGTGAAGGCAAAAATTTTATCAAAACTCATAAAAACCTTAAAAGAAACAGTGACCAGTTACAGGCCGTAAGATATTCACTTTCCCTTCTACATTCATATAAATCATAGTAATATAAAATGAACCTAAAATCTTCATGTTGATTACAAAAGAAATACCAATGGACATGTTGTGTCAACTACCCACCAAACCATGATGTCTAAAACCAGTTATGCAAACATTCAATGAAGAGACTAGTAGCAACTTAAAGTAACAATAGACAAAACACTGGAACAATCATTAAAACAATTAAAAAAAAAAAAAAAAAAAGAAAACACATAACAAATGGATGTGTGCTTATAAGTGCTGAGATCACTGAAGATAATGGTGGTCCCTGTGGTGGAACCAACTCAATCAGGCCCAATTGGAGTGAGAGACAACAGCTGATGCACTGCCACAATTATGACAAGAGGCTTTTCCCTCAGGCTGCTCCATATGGCTGGGCAGGCCAGAGCTCTGAATTTGTGGTTTACTGGCAAGAGTGAAGGGGTAAGGCTGGGATCTCCTGGGAGAATTAGCATGCCAAAAACCTGAGTCGTGCATACAGGCCTGTAACTTGACTGTCTCCCTTTTATTCCTTAGCCATGAAACCCCTGCTGGCAAGATAACAGAAAACGTTATTTTTCTGATATGAGAAAGGTGGTTGTTTTAATAACTGGAAAGGAATAAAGTTTTAGGCCAACAACCTTTTCTGATGTAAGGGTTAAGCCTAAAGTGAGCTCCTCTCATTACGGTGATGGAGTTTATTTCTAAACGTAGATCTTTAAAATTAAAAATTTAAACTCAGTTCTGTCTGCACCTCATTTAGGTTAGGTTTTAGGTAGGATATGTTTATATTACCTTTCATAAAGCTGTCATTTGTAGTTGTGCGACAAAAATTAATGACTGTTTTTAAATGTTCTTTTTGTCATCTTGTCAGTCATCAACATTTACCTCCTCATCATGCTGTTCAGAGGACTTTGAGTTAAATGCAGACAAGAGCAGGCCATTGATGATGACGCACCATCATTGTTCTGCCACTAGAGGCTACTGTCTTTTAGACCATTTAGACTAGAGTGAACACTCTTTTGTTGTTGTTGTTGTTGTTGTTGTTGTTGTTGTTTGCAGGAGACATATGATTAATGGCATGTGCTTTGTTTGCCAAACATTCTATAGGGCACAAAGCTCACAGATCATAAACCTTTCAGCACATGTAGTCTGGGAACTTGGTAACCTTGAACTCTGCCCAGAATAGCTGGGCATTTTAACAAATTACCAACATTCCCACTGTGCGTCCAAAATGGAAACATTATGTGCACTTTTTATGCTTGAGTTTGAATCACCAACACCGTCAAGAATCAAAACGTTTATTCCATTTTTGACATGAGAGTAGGAGCACTCATATTATACTAAGAGTCTGAAAGAGGTAAAAACCTTCTAGTGTATTTTCTGCATTACATTGTTTGATTTCTCATCTTGACGCTGTAAAACATGCAGAACTACAGAGAGGAAACTATTTTCTCATGACCATGTTTCATCGCATTCCATGTGTCTAGCAGCGATGATAGGGCGGCAGTGGTTCATTCCTCCACTCTGTGTGATTTAATCATGAGCCTGTGATGAAGAACGGAAGAAAAAAACATATTATTGGCTTGTCTACATAAGGACTGAGTTATAATTATTGACACAACTGGCCTTCTTTGCCCTAGGCTGAGTTTCACAAGATGCATCATGGACTGTCTCTCATCCTACTCTTCACCTTATTGTAATAGCAGGTCTAATATTCTGTATTTTTCTATTTTTTTATATCTCTCATAATGATGTCTAATCACTTATTGTAGCAACATTGTGCAACCCAACAAGTTGGCATTCAGTGACTACCTTTCTGTTACAATGCATTTTTAATAATGGCTGTTTGGCACATAAGATACAACAGTGGCCAATGTTATCAGTAGAGCACTGACAGAGCGCTAGAATGTGGAATGATGAATAGCCTAATAATAGTTGGGTTTGAAGACTTCGATGAAGTCTTCATCTTCTTGATGATACGCTTCTTTTTTTTTAATGTATATTTTGAATTTTCATATATTACATACCTCTAGAGCTCATATATGTAACAATCAAAATGTCACTGAACATTTGCCAGTACTATCCTATTAACACCAAGCAGCCAAATAACACAAGGGTGCCATGGCATGTGTCAGGCCACTTTAAGTGGAAAGCAATATTAGTGATGGCCTTGTGGCCTAACTTCACTACCGTTTGGAGCAGTGTGTGGCACATACTGTATTGAGTAATTAGAAACAGTATTCTGGAGATTTAGAAAATAATTGACCCTGGTTTAAAGGTGTAGGCAATATTACATGATCCGAAATACCAAAACGTCTTTCACATTCATTAAGCAGTGGTTACATAGTTGTTCTTCTTTTACCCAAATAACAACCAATAACAGGGTCTGTGCTTGGAAGTCTTTACACTGTTTAAACAAAACTGTACATTCTTGAGGCAACCAAATTTAAGGGCCCTGCTTATCACTTTCTCGTCTTCCTCCTCTCCTTCAGACATGGGAAGGAGCGAAGGAGAAATGCATGTTAAAACCAGACAGGTGGAAAAGGCAAATTCACCAACTTTCAAGTCAAAGGAATACGGTTGCTATAGTAATCATTTCAAAAAGTGAAAGAAAAACCCATTATAAAGTCCATCTAATCTAGCAAAATATGCACCCAACGTGAGGGGAAAGGGAAGGGAGGAGGAGGAGGAGGAGAGGGAGGGTATATGGATTGTGGGCAGTGAGCAGGAGAGTCTGTGATATCGACAGATGTCCCCCAAACCGTTGGTTTAACAGGAGGGGTGAACAGAGAAAAAAACGCCCAGTCGCAGAGTGGACCTCGAGGAGTGAGTAGAGTAGGATTGGGTGCAGCTGGATCACATTCACTACTGGAGAGAAGAAAGTGCAGCCAACGCACCCGAGTTCACAGCAGCAGAGAACCAGGTTAGCAAAAAGTCGACCGGATTTTATTGTGACTTTTCGAATACCGGGGGAAATTGCACTAACCGAACAAAGCGTTTTATTGGGACCCGGTCGAAGGAGATCTTGTTCAACGCAGACTGGATGAGCCGTCCTTTGTTCTCGTTATTTTCATCTGTCACTCATGTCAACTAAAAAATGTACAAGAAAAGCATCCCATATGCATTTTATTCAATAACTAAACGTGAAAAATATTGTATAGGCCTAGCTGTTTTCTAACAATGTGTGAATGACACTTTAGTAATATCACATTTAATGTTGTTCAGACGTAACGATACCGTTGTAAGACATGACTTTCTGAATATTCTTGTGAATACTCTTCTGAATATATTTGGGATGACAAAGACTTATCAGTAAGTTATGCCATTTTACATTTATTTATTAATACTTTTTGATGAAGCTGTGCGTTACAGGTAGGTTAGCCCTTGTATTTCGTTCTTTCTTCACGGTTGTCTTTCTATGGGCTTTCAGGTTTTTTTAAGGAAATTGAAAGCATTTATTTGCACTAGCCTATTATGAAATGCTCTTTCAGGCGTTTCGAGGAGCTGGTCGATAAGAACAGAGCGATCATAGTGGGGGGTGTGGGGGTGGGGTACATCAAATCACTCTCTCTCTCTCTCGAAATGTGTTTTAGTTCAAAATTTTATGCTATTTATTCTCTTTTCCACTAGACCACATAAATAAATCGACAAAACATAAATTACAGGTGTCATACGCACGAGGTTACAATCAGTGTTAACTTTTTCCGATAGTATTTGCGTTTTGCACACTCAGGGTAAATCAAATCTTGGCACAGTACCAGTATTCAGTATGTGCTATTGGTAATGATTAATCATTTATTCATTTAGGCTAATAGTTATTATATAGCGAAAATCACACTGCTTTAAACGGTATAGACCTTATATTCAGAATAGCGGCATATAACATTTTTGAGGGGAATGAAAAGGAGGCTGTGAGGGGTATTCGTACAATGGGTTGTACTGCTGTTTTAATTGGTGCTGCTCGTTCTGCTGACGAAATATAGAAAAACGTCTTTCAAAAAAATTAAGAAAAATAAAGAAATAATAATAATAATAATAATGATAAAAATCAGCAGACAATAAATAAATAAATAAATAAATAGGCTAAATATGGCGCTACTCTGAATTCTTGACTTGACGTTTCACCGGTCAACATGGACACTGTAATTAGGAGATTTTTTTTAATTTTTATTACATAGCCTATACGCAATTGAGTAATATTTACTGGAAATAACGGAGGCTGTTTAACGTATTGACAAAGAGCGCTGTAAGTGGCTGTAATGAAAACTGCTGGAGGTAAAAGTGCCTTCAGTAAGAGCAGACACAGGCAGTAAATTTGAGCAGTTCTGACTCATTTGCAGGTCGGACTGATGCATGACTGGGATTACAGTCTTGTATGCACCAGTGCAGCACTACGGACAGCTCCCATTGTAACCCCACCGTGCTGCAATTGTCAGATGTAATATCTGCATGCAGGTTTAAAAAATAACTAAATATCTAATCTGTGACGCTTCTGTGCTGCCTGAATTTTGAATGAAACATACATTTTTAAATCACCTCTCACAGTAGGCTCAGTAATTCCATATAAATTCCAATGTATTATAATGAAACATATCAACCTGTTATAGTAAGTAGGTCTCTTGTCAGACACTCTGTAAAACAAAATGTTGTAGAAGTTTACAAAGAATGGTCTAATGAATTGAGTTACATCCATCTGCTCTATTTTCCCACTTATATATATACGTGTGTGTGTGTGTGTGTGTGTGTGTGTGTGTGTGTGTGTGTGTGTGTCATTGTTGTCTGAGCTGCACTGGATTGCTCAGATAAATGCGGGTTCCCTTTATTGTGCCACTAGCTAGAGTCAATTGACAAAAGTAGGAAGCATGTCTCATACAGCTGCATGTTATCTAATCAGCCTTTCCCCTGAATCGCATCTTTACTTCACCAAGCTTAACTGGTTTACCGACCGAATACTTAACATGAAATATGCATTTTGTTTTAACAGAGACTAACAGAAACTAAACCACTGTTTCAAGATTGTTTTATTTGTAGTATACTGTACTTGTACACTGATTGCTAGAATGAGAGGTTAAAGACATAATACAATGCATTTGATAAGTCTCTTTTGAAATTGGAAGGATTTCAAGGGTTCAGAGGTTAAAAGTGTTGTAGTGTAGATAGTTTATTGGTCCTTCTGCTCCATTATATACAAGCAGTGTGTGCTGTTTTAACACTGTAGCAATGGGTTTTGCATAATCCTGAATGTTCACTTCCACCTAAGATTTCAGAGTGGTTCATGTAGGAGTCTGATAGAGAGTCTACAAGAACTAAGTGAAATTCCACCAAGTCACAGTTTGTCCTTAAGACACATCCTCCTCCTCAGAGTTTGGACTGTATTCAAAGTCCTTGGCAAAGATTGCTTTAGGATAGAAATGACTGACTTAGTGCCCTTCAGAAGGAGATACAGGGCAAGTCTGTGGACAGACTTGTGCAGTTGTACATTTTACAATTTCATATTCATAATGAAGTTCCAAAATGTTGTCCTTTTGCCAGTGGATGACTTTTAGACTAACCTGTGTACAAACATACTGAAATACACTATTGTTCATAACTGACATAAGATGTTCTTCCGTTCCCGCAGGACACATCATGGGAGGCAAGCTTAGCAAACGGAAGAAGGGATACGATGTCAGTGACCCTAAAGAGAAGAAAGAGGAGAGTCCTGTGGCGGCAGTTGACCCAGCTGAGAAGAAGGCAGAGGCACCTGTGACTGAGGCAGAGGCAGGGCCCCAAGAGGCTACAGTGAAAAGTGCTGCAGCGCCAGTGGTGGAGTCTGAAGCACCAGCTGAGCAGACTGCCTCTCTCTCAACAACACAGCCAGAAGTAAAGAAGGATGATGCTTCACCTGAAGAATCAGCAAAAGAGGCATCTACTGCTCCATCAGAGGAAACAGCAGCTGTTAAACAAGCAGATGTGCCAGAGTCACAAGCAGCAGAAATACCAGCATCTGCATCAGAAGCACCAGCCGCAGAGGTTCCAGCATCTGCATCGGTGGCACCAGTATCAGAGGTACCAGCAGCTACACCAGAGGCACCAGCAGCTGCACCTGAGCCATCAGCAGCCAAGGAACCAGCTGCTGTGCCAGAGGCACCAGTAACGGAGGAACCTGCTGCTGTACCTGAGGAACCAGCAGCTGTTCAAGAGCAACCTGTGGCAGAGAAACCTGCAGCTGCACCTGAGGAACCAGCTGCAGCGTCAGAGGCACCAGTGACAGAGGAACCTGCAGTTGCACCTAAGGAACAAGAGGCACCAGTAACAGAGAAACCTGCAGCTGCACTTGAGGATCCATCATCTGTGCCGGAGGCACCAGTGACAGAGGAACCTCTAGCCACACATGAAGAACTTGCAGCTGTGCCAGAGGCTTCAGTAGTGGAGAAACCTGTAACAATATCCGAGGAACCAGTAACTGTGCTGAAGGCACCAGTAGCAGAGCCTGAGGAACCAGCAGCTGCCCCAGAGGCAGAGGAATCTGCAGCTGCACCCGAGGAGCCAGCAGCTGTCCCAGTGGAGCCAGTATCTTCGCCAGTGGAACCTGGTACAGAGCAGGTAGTTGAGAAAGCTGTTGAGAAGTTTGCAAAAGCCAATGAAGTGTCCAGTGAAATGACAAAATCCACAGAAGCTATGCCAGAATCAGAGAGTATCACTGAGGCAGCAGCTCCAGAGCAAGTTGCTGAGGCTGCCCCAGTGCCTGAGCCTGATTCTGAGGCATTGAGTGTGGCAGAGGTAGAGGCAGCTGTGCCTTCCACACCAATCACAGAGCCTGAGTCTCAAACTGCTGCACCTCTTGAGGCCACATTAACACAAGCAACACCAGAGCCATCCCCAGAGCCAACCTTACCTGAACCTGCACCAGAGCAAAAGAGCATAGATAAGCCCGTCCCTGAGATCGTCATCTTAGAATCAACCTCATCCAATGAGATCTCCCCCGAGGAAACTGCACCGACTGTCACAGATCTCAAGCTGGATAATGGAGTGTGTGAGAGTGCTGGCCCAGTAGAGGAATCTGTGGTGGCTCCCCTTGAAGTAAATGGGGAATGCCACGACCAAGCACCAGAGGCAGTCCCCATGGACATCCCCATGCCTCTGGCTGAGGAATGTGTAAACGGTGTGAATGACAAAGAACCCCCTCAGGAGCAGAGTGACTGTGAACTGAAAAAGGATTTGAGTTTGGCTGCTGACATTCAAGTTCCAGCTCCGATTGGTGACATGGTAGAGGTGCCATAGTGAGTCAGGCTGTCGACTTAATCTGAGAAACAAACCTTAAATGTGAATCCCATATTGATGCAAACAAACAAAACAATCATCTGACAACATAGGCTTTCTGAAAATGAATATCAAAAATGCCTGTTGTGTTCTCTCAGGCAAGAGGAATTTTCTGGTTAACCAAAAAGAAATAAAACCACCCAAGAGCTAAGAGAAAGAATAAAATAGTGAGGGTGAAAGAAATGGGAGGGAGAGAGTGAGTGAGAGAGCGAGCAGTGTTGAAGTCTTTGTGCCCTGTGTCCTGCTGTCATTGGAGAGGGTGAGCTTGCAGGCCTGGTGAATATGTAAGCCAGAGAGATGATGATTACATATGAACAGAAAAAGGAATAAAAACAACTAGATGGCAGAACAGAAATACTGGACAGTAACAATGAAGTGAATGAATAATCTTTTGTGTGTGAGTCTGATGCATATTAAAATGGTTTACTGGATTAGCATTTAATAGTATTTAATGTAATTTAGACCACATGTCAATTCTGTCACCCTGTAGGCCTAATAAGGAGATTTGAAGATGAAGCATTTTAAACTTTTCATGATGGGAGAAACAGTGAGGAATGTTCATTATAACTTAATGGCTTGGCATAGAAAATAAAACACTATGTTGTACCTTAAACAAATGGTTCTTTCATTTTTGCACTTGTATTTTTCTGAATGTTGTGCTGAATGGGTATCCAAGTGTGGAAACTTGTGTAATATTCAAAAGATTATTTCAAATAAAGGTATGATCCCAATCTTGCTGGCTCATACATAGAGTAGATCCATTTTATTCTTATAAAATTTGTGCAGCATGTGCAATATTTTGCCACTGAATTAATATAGTAATAGAGTAGTAGTTAGTAAAGAACAGCTGCAACAGTTACTTTCAGACCCAGCCATTTTGTTTGGTAACGCTGAATGGCAGGTCACCATTCCAGTGATGTCCCAAGAGTCATTGACTTTGTAAATTTGTTTTGTGCAGCTGGGTCTCAGACACGGGTTGTTTTGAGCAACATGGCCATGCATGCAAATGTCTGTTCAGAGGCTAATCTCACCCCTCCATCTACAGCAGGGATGATGTAGTAGATCAGGGGAAGAGATTTATAGGCATTTGTTGCCTATGCAGTGGGGGAACAGGACTGAGAATGGTCTCTTGCTTGAAAGGAGGAGCTCTGATGCTGCATGGAGCGGGAAAGGGTGGCCATGACAAACGAGATAATATCTCCTCTAACTTCAGACATTTTTTTTTTTACATAGACACATACTCATACACTGTACATACTCTAAAATGCTCTGAGGCACAAAAGCCCCTATATAGAGAAAAGAGGGAGAAAGTCCTCAGGAATACACACACAAATGAAGAACATGGAACACGAAGAACTCACAGAACTCGAAAAATAAACACTGCAAACATGGCAGCCTCACCTACTCTAAAAGAGAAGAGGGTCTGTCTCACATAGGTGCTAATGTGCAGAAATTATTACAGTAGACTTTTGAAATGCTGTGTTGTGTTTGTTTGTTTGTTTGTATGATGGGAGTTCAGAGGCAAGCATGAGAAATGCATAACAAGAGAAGATGCTGGAAATATCTTAGGGTTCCCAAGTGCCTTCCGCCAGCACCATAATGAGCTCCTCCACATACCAAGCACGAATTCTTGTGTTTCTTAAAAACACACACACACAGGCATACAGATTTATGAAAGGAATGTTCTCTAAAGCTGAGGTGGGTGGGGGTCAGGAGGCGGGATGGGTGGATGAACTCACTGGCTTCAGTGTTTTTTAGAGTCACTGTTAAACTTGTCCTCTGTTTAACATTTGTCAAATGTGAAGGAATAGGAAGTGTTTAACGACACGTCCTGAAACATGTTAAACCCTATGGTTAAAGGGATAGTTCACTCCAAAAGTAGCTTACCCTCATGTTGTCCCAAGCCTCCATGAATTTCTTTCCTCCATGGAACACAAAATGAGATGTTAGACAGAAAGTAAGCCTCAGTCACCATTTACTTTCACTGTACGGAAAAAAAGATGTAAAGAAAGTGAATGGTGACTAAGGCTAACATTCTGCCAAACATCTCCTTTTGTGTTCCACAATAGAAAGAAAGTCATACGGGTTTGCAACATGAGGGTGAGTGAATGATGACCATTTGTTTTTCATTTTTGGGTGAACTATCCCTTTGAGACTTTGGTTATATAGACTTTATGTAGTGGCATTCCTTAGCTAAGTTTTTTTTGAAAAAGAAATGTCTGAAAAATGTTTTTCTATGTATGGTCTTACATGTGCTTTTACTCAAACCTCTGTTTATCATTAAAAATACATCACCAGTGTTTAAGTCTCTGGTTTGCAGGGCCTGCATTCATTGGTGGAGACAGATTTGAGAGGAGAGGTCCCAGAGTTAGGAATTTTTAACACAAGGTATCCAGTTTCCTCATCCCACTTTACTGTGCATGGGGAACGAAATTCCTTCAGTTCTCTCTCTCTCTCTCTCTCTCTCACTCCCTTCCTCCCTTATTCTATCTCTCTTTTCCTTAGCTTTCTTGCTCAACAGATGAAAGGCCCTGCTTGCATCTTGATTTAAAGACTCTCTACACAGTGCATACTTGTTCTGCTCCAGCTGCAGTGCTTGGATACACTAGCACTATGTGTTCTATACCGGAGTGTTGGCAAAAAACTGAAGATGCTTTCCTGTCCTTTTCTACATGTAAGGAATCTTTCATTTCTCCTCCTCTTAAAGGGATAATGCAACCAAAAATGATGTTCCAAACCTATATGACTTTCTTCTGTGGAACCCAAAAGGAGATGTTAGGCAGAATGTTATTTTACTCACCATTCACTTTCATTGCATCTTTTTCTATGCAATAAAAGTAAATGGTGACTGAGGCTATACTTTAATTCTGCCATCTCCTTTGTATTCCATGTCAAAATGTCATATGAACAGGGTTGGGAGGGTTACTTTTGAAATGTATTCCACTACAGATTACAGAATACATGCTGTAAAATGTAATTCGTAACGTATTCCGTTAGATTACTCAAGGTCAGTAATGTATTCTAAATACTTTGGATTACTTCTTCAGCACTGGTAGATTTTTTCACTTGTTTTGACTATAAAAACTCTGCCAGTACAGTAAAACAAAATACACATGTTAAAAATACATTCTCTGAAAAACCTAAATATCTTATGCAGTGTTGTTTCTAGGATTTCTAGGATAAGGATTTTTAGATATTTTTACAGGAAAACAATACAAAATTTATTATCAAGAATATGATTTTTGCCCTAATATCAAAGGTCCTAGAAAAAAGAAATTATGATCCAATGTGAATTTACTTGATAAAACAATATGATCGTGCCTGGTAACATATGCACGTAAAATGGCTACAAATAGCATTTTAGCTTAGCGTAAAGCTGACAATTTACACAAGGTTTATTTCTATTTCTTCTGCTCCAAACTTACTTCAAACTTACTTCTCTGTCTGCTCGTATGAATGTAACACATCATAAGAAAGTGTTTCACCGCTGTTCAAATGCACTTTGGATCGCATCATTTATATGTATAAATTTTTCCATCTGAAAGGACTAAATATTCGAATGTAACTGATATGAATGTAACTGTATTCTAAATACCAATTATTTAAATTGTAACTGTAGTGGAATACAGTTACTTATAGTTTGTGGTACTTTTATTCACCAAAGTGGCATTCAACTGATCACAATGTAAAGTCAGGACATTAATAACATGAAAAATTACAATTTGAAAAAAATGGTAAGAACTTCTTAAACTACTCCAAAGAGTTCTCATCAAAAAATCCTCCATGTGCAGCAATGACAGCTTTGCAGATCCTTGTCATTATAGCTGTCAGTTTGTCCAGATACTCAGGTGACATTTCACGCACCTTACAGTCTAACTGATTCCACAAAAGCTCAGTGGGGTTAAGATCCATAACACTCTTTTCCAATTATCTGTTGTCCAATGTCTGTGTTTCTTTGCCCACTCTAACATTTTCGTTTTGATTTTCTGTTTCAAAAGTGGCTTTTTCTTTGCAATTCTTCCCATAAGGCCTGCACCCCCGAGTCTTCTCTTTACTGTTGTACATGAAACTGGTGTTGAGCTGGTAGAATTCAATGAAGCTGTCAGCTGAGGACATGTGAGGCGTCTATTTCTCAAACTAGAGACTCCGATGTACTTATCCTCTTGTTTAGTTGTATATCTGGCCTTCCACATCTCTTTCTGTCCTTGTTAGAGCCAGTTGTCCTTTGTCTTTGAAGACTGTAGTCATCAATTTAGCATGATTACTCAAGGATAAGGTGTTGGAGTCAAAAACGACTTTTTGCAAATAGTGATGGTGCTGTTTTTTTTACATCAGTAATGTCCTGACTATACTTTGTGATCAGTTGAATGCCACTTTGGTGAATTAAAGTACCAATTTCCTTCTGAAACAGCAAAATCTGTACATTATTCCAAACTTTTGGCCGCCAGTGTGTGTGTGTGTGTGTGTGTGTGTGTGTGTGTGTGTGTGTATATATATATATATTTCCCCCCCCTTCTTTTTTTTCTGTGAATTGAAAGAATTTTGTGGACATGCAAGTAATTGTCTTGATTTAAGCTTGAGAAAAAGATGGAGAGAAAGAAAAGTATTCAAACTAAAAACTCTCTCATGGTTTCTTAGTTAATGAGTATCACTGACAACAAGAAGACCTGTTTGTTAATCCATACGTCAGCTTTGGTCCAAGTCACAACACTTTTACAGCAGTACATGCAGTAGTAGAAAAGGACAGATTGTCCTTGTATCACCCACAAATGTTCTTGAGAAGTGAACTAATTGACTTCTGCTTTCTAACACTGATTTCTATCATGAGGAGAGGCGAGTTCAAAAACTAAAGGAAAAAAAAATGCTGAAACACTCCAAGGGGGATTCCCATTGTTTTTACTATTCCCCTCTTATTCTCTCACTCCCTTTGTGATTCAGGGCCTGGCGATGCTCTGCCCATCTGTGCAGCTGCTCTATAAGGCTGTCATTATATACAACTCTGCAGAAGCCTTTCAGCCTGAGCTCAGTCATAGTTACAACAACCAGTATTGATCCATGAGTTAGCATAAGGGCCACTGAGAGGGCTGGGTCTGCATCTTTACCGTTTCTCCTCTATTGCTCTCCCTCTTTCTCCTCTGTTACTTCTCTCTTTTTCTCCTTCCCCCTGCCTATATAGATTGCACTTTCCCTCTGTCAGTTTTCTATTCAAGCTCAGCATCACACATTTGTAACAGACCCAGCTAAACGCACGTTTGAGATGTGTGGAAAGGGAAGACAGTGGAAGAGTGGGGGTTCTGTACAAGTGTGTGTGTATGTGTCTGTGAGCTGGTGACAGCTCAGCATGGAGCCTCTATTGGGGGAGATGTGTCTCTTTGTCGTGCCGCCCAACCCCCTTCCTCTCTTCCCTTCTCCCCAGCCATTAGGGAGAAAGAATTTTATACCCTGACACTTAATCATTCTAGACCATTAAATAGAGGCAGGAGAAAACCAGAAGCTGCGTGCTAAGCTCATTTTCCCCTGAACAGCAAAGTGATCCAGCCAAACTGATGCAAGTGGTGTTTGATTTTTTTTTTTTTTTTACACTTTTCTTTGCAGACATTACAGATGCTACAATCACTAGGTCAAGGACTTGGTGTAGTACATAAGGTTAAAGGGACAGTTCACTCAAAAATGAAAATTCTGTCATCATATTCTCACTCTAATGATACCCCAGGCGTTCTTTTTTTTTCTGTGGAACACAAAAAATGTCTGGCAGAACATTAGCTTCAGTCACGAATCACTGTCATTGCATCCCTTTTCCATAAACTGAAAGTGAATGGTGACTAGGGCTGTCAGTTCCTAACATTCTGCCAAACGCCTTTTGTGTTCAGAAGAAGAAAAGTCAAACCATTTTAGAACAACACGAGGGTGAGTAAATGATGACAGAACTTTTATTTTCTAGGCACAGATACATACAAAAAACATTACTCATAAACACACCTTCATGCAAAACTATTTGGCAAAGTCATAATAAGCACCTTTCCTCATGATTACAAGATTAGATCACCCAACATACTTGTTCCCTTTGCAGTCTAGTGAACAATGGCAGCGGGTATGTTAGCAGCTTGTATGTGTGTTTAAGATTAAATATTAAAACTACTATTGGTCACCTTGAGCAAAACACCAATGCAGGCCAGTTAGAAACACAGAGAGCTATTGAAATCTTGAATTCCTGTCCTTCCATGTAGAAAAAAGTCTGCTGGTCACCATGTATCTGAAACCATACAGTCTTTATGTAACCAAAGGGAAGTAGCACTGCTCACTCATCAGAACTACTTATGCTAAAATTAATAATAATAATAAAAAATAAAAACAACATTAAAAAATTAACATACACACTGACTTCTCAAAACTATCTTAATATACTGTGTTGCCGAGGATTAGATTAGAATGCATCCAGACAAAACAAATTAGCAATAATATTTGTATGATGATTCTAATAACATGTTTGCATATTTAGTTTATATTGAAATGTTCAGCCAAGATATAGTAATATGAAAAAAAGGAAGAAAAAAAAATGGAGAGAGAGAGTACATTTTGGTCTCTTTATGATCTACTTTTTACAAAACACTACTCTGACAGTATCATGATACAGTGATGGTAACTGATGTTAGTACTATGTTACTTTCATATGTACCATAGTACTGAATGAATGATTATCATATTGATACACCAAAATACTGTATTTAAATGGTACAGCAACATAGTTTCATGACAACTCGTAATAATTTGTACAAAATTCTGAAATCATATAATATCACAAGACTTGAATCGTACGAAAAGGTACAGCTTCATAGAGGCCAACCAATTTACCAACTACACAAACCATGGATAAAATTTTAGCTAGCCTCCTATCGAACACTTTATTTTAAGAAAAGATCAGTGAACAGTTTTGGTTTTATATATGCAATTAAAATGACTAATGTAATATATGTGTTACATATACAGGGGCAGTGGTAGCTCAGTGGTTAAGGCTCTGGGTTAATGATCATAAGGTTGGGGGTTCAAGCCCCAGCACCACCAAGATGCCACTGTTGGGCCCTTGAGTAAGGCCCTTGACCCTATCTGCTCCAGGGGTGCTGTATCATGGCTGACCCTGCACTCTGACCCCAGCCTAGGTGGGATATGCAAAAAGATGAATTTCACTGTGTATGTGCAAATGTGTGATAAATAAAGAAAACTATTAATTTATTATTGTATGTTTTCTTTTTTCTGTGTTACACAAAAGTTATTTTCCTGTTAAAATCATGGTTAGGTTTAAGGTTTGGGTAAGAGGTAGGAAAGGGTTAAACGTAGGAAAAATCGTGATAGCATTGTTCGTTGGTTAATTTATTCTTTTCTATGGAAGTAAAAGTTAACTCATAAGATTTCTCATGATTTCCCATCTCTAATTATTCCGTTTTGCCATGAGATCGAGTTGGGTACAGAGAGACTTTAAAAAATACCATTACTTATATCATGTCCAAACACAATGGAAGTACTAACATGGTACCATGTCTACAAAATAAACACAGCAGTACCATGATACTTTTTGTTACTTTTTTATTTGTGACAGAACTGCACATGTTGTAAAGTGACCACACTAATGTTTTTCTTTTGCCAAGTAAACATACTAATCTCAATATTTTGCATTAGCAGTTTGAATTTAGCCATGAAAAAAAAAAAAAAAAAAAACAATACAAAAACAAAACAGTAACATGAACATGTCCAGCAGCACTTCTATCCTACAAGAGATGACCTTGGCTTTTAGCAGCATGTGGGTGACACAGCTAAATCAGAGGCCTTGCTCACTTAAGACAGGGCTGCCAGAGAGCCTGTCGCACTGAATTATTAATCAATTCGATGACCGTTAGTGAGGACAGAGATAAGAAAGGAGGGGAGTTGTGTGTGTGTGTGCAAGAAGTGTGTGTTCGGGTGTGTTGGCAGATAAGAGTACATGTCTGTTTGCATTGTGTGTGTGAGTGGTGCAGTTATCTATTCTTCAGTGCTGCTTGCTGGAGGCACTGTATTATGGTCTGTCAGTTTTTTCAATTTCAGTTTTAAAGTACTTTATTAGCATGATTGCATTTACAAACAATATTGCCAAAGCATTAATACACAAAACAGATAATGACAAGACAAAATAATAATAATAAAACAGTAACAAATAACAATAAAAATAGAATTAATATAAGGTGCCAGGTAATGAATACAGTCAAATAAAAACTATAATAACAATATACACTATACAATATTAAATGAAATAAGCATTTAACAAGACATTATGAACATAAAAAATAAAAAAATACTGTGAACGAAGTACATTAAGGCAGTAATTTGTTTCTGAGGGTGTGCACTTCAAAAATGTATTTTGCTGCAACTGATACATGATTGTCCTCCCCCAGTAACACCAGCATTTGATCTGTTTCTGCTGAACTGGAAAACTGTGGCATGAGGTTTGAGAGTTTGTCAGAGTATTTCTCTCTCATCTCTATAAATTTCTCACAGTGAAGGAGAAAGTGTGTCTCTGTCTCGGCCTCACCGTTGTCAGAGTGAGCACAGACTCATTCTTCCTTTGGAAGTCATGTTTGTGTCTCCCTTTTTCAATGACCAGACTGTAATCACTGAGCCTGTATTTGGTGAGGATCAGTCTCGGTTTTGGATCTCTTATAGTGTGGAGATATTTTGCCAGATTATACTTTCTGTTTAGTGTCCAATAACATTCCAATTTGCCTTGGTTTTACTTTCATTTTCCCAATGGTCCAAGCATGAATTTTTGCTTTCTTTTATGATTTGGTTTATTCTGATTTGGTTTTGTTCAGTAGTGCTGGTCTGAAACTGGTTTTTGTTAGTTGTTAGAGGGTTTGTGAGTTTCAGAGCCAGTTGACAAAGGGGACTGGTTTTAGGCTTCAACTCTTGGGTTTTAAGGGCTTCATGTTGCAGTGTGTTAGGGGAACTTGAATTTAGGTGTGTCCATAATTTGAGGGAATGTTTTTCAATATGTATAATTAGGGGGTCTCTGCCTTGTTCAGCCCGGCATGCATTAGTAGGTGTTCTTCTCTTAACTTTTAGAATGTTTCTACAGAATTCTGCATGCACGGATTCTGTGGGGTGTTTGTCCCATCTAGAGTAATCTGCCAGACAGAGTGGACTCCAAACCTCACATCCATACAGAGCAATAGGCATAATAAAACTCGAAGATTTTACACCAAATTGTTACAGGAATGTCTGTTTGGGTAAATTTGCCCTTAATAGCATAGAATGCTCTTCTAGCTATCTCTTTTAGTGCATTCACTGCCAGACCAAAACCCCCTGAAGCACTGATTTTTAGACCGAGGTGGACATAGTGTAGGGTGTGTTCTATTGCAGTGTTTCCCAGAGTGAATGTGTATTTGGTTTCCTGTAATCTGGCTTTTTTCTGGATGATCATAATTGTAGTTTTTTTTTCTTTTCTTTTTTTAATTGACTGTCAGGGCCCAGTTCTGACAGTAGTTCTCCAGCAGGTCCAGGTGCTGCTATAGCCCTTGTGCAGTAGCTGACAGCAGCACCAGATCAGTTGCATAGAGAAGAAATGTAACTTCAGAATTATTTAGAGTCAGATCGGGTGTTGCAGATTGCTCCAGTAGCACTGCTAACTCATTAATGTAAAAGTTGAACAGAGTTGGACTCAAACTGCAGCCCTGTCTCACTCCACGCCCTTGAGTGAAGAATTCTGTTCTTTTATTGCCAATTTTAACTCCTCACCTGTTCATATACATAATACATAGATTTGATAGTGTCATATATTTTACCCCCAATGCCGGATTGTAGAATTTTATAATGTAGACCATCATGCCAAATGGAATCAAATGCTTTTTTTTAAATCAACAAAACATGCATACATTTTCCCTTTGCATTTTTGATAAAGGTGCTGGTTGACTATCATGTGTAGCTTGTGAATGTGGTTGGTGGGTTGGTAGGAATCCAATCTGACTCTTACTCAAGATATTGTGCTTGGTAAGGAAGGCCTGCATCCAGGCGTTCAGGATACAAAAGAAAGTCTTCCCCAGATCACTGTTCACACAAATACTTCGGTAGTTATTGGGGTCGAATTTGTCTCCATGGGTGTATTAAGGCCATACTCCAGGTATCAGGAAAGTAGCCAGTTTGCAGAACCAGACTGAACAGTTTTAACAAGGCCTCCTGCATTACGGCAGGGCTGTGCTTCAGCATTTCTGTTCTAATGTTGTCTAAGCCACCTGCCTTTCTGGGTTTTAGTTTCTTACATAAATCTGTCAATTCTTCTCTGCTAATCTGATAGTCTAAAGGGTTTTGGTTACTTTTTATTGTAGATTCCAATTGACTCATCTTATTTTGTTTGTTTTTCTGGTCAGGTGTGAGATTATCTGGAGAAATTTCTTTGAACAAGTTTTTAAAATAGCCTTTCCATAATTCTCCATTTTGTGTGGCTATGTCTTGGCTGTGTTGTTTATTCAGACTGTTCCATTTTTCCCAGAACGGATTATCATTAATTGAGTCTTCAATTTAATTAAGAATGTGGTTTAGATGTTGTTGCTTTTTGTGGCGTAGAATCCCTGAGTGCTTCACAATAATTTTGTCTGGTTTCAGCTTTGTGTGGCTTTCTGTGTTTTTGGTTGGAGAGCTGTCAGAGTAGTTTTCTTTTAATTGCACATTCTTTGTCAAACCAAATTTCATCTCCAGTTTTTAGTTTAGTTTTCTTGTTTGTACAGAGTAGGTTTGCTTTTGATTGACATAAAGAGTCCCCTCGGATCCTACCATTAAGCATATACAGATCCAGGCCTCAACAGAGACACACTAACTCCTTACTGTTTTTGTTGACGGTACTGTCCGGATTGTTCTGTGTTGTAGTGGTGGTGGTCAGATGTGCGTTGGCTTTCAGTATGTGGTTATTCCCATGGGTATCTATAATGTCCAATTCTGAACCTGTCCTTGCATTTAGGACCCCGCATAACATCACATTCCCCTGGGCCTGGAATCGGCTGGTTGGATTGTCCTTGTTGTACGGAGACTCTGATGGAGGTATTTAGGCTGCACAGATGTAAAAGTCCTTATCACAGTCTATGATGCCTTTTTTGAGTTTAAGCCAAATATGTGTTGAGTCTTTTTCATGATTGATAGGTTGTTTTTTAAAGTCTCTTTATACCAAATGATGATCTCTTTATACCAAAAGTGATGACAATGCAATATCCCTGTATCCTAAATGGCAGTGACTGTCCACATCTGATCTGCACCATGTTTCTTGCAGAATAATGATGTCCTGGTTATAAATGTTTTTCAGAAACTCTGTTTTTAAAGTCTTGGCCTCTAAGATTGTGGAGTAGAGGCCTTGAATATACAAAGAGCTTATAGTGAAAGAAGTCATTGTGAAATAAAGTGAGGTGTTTTGGTGGTCCAGATGGCTTACCCCAGTATTCTACAGATGAGATGTAGAAGATGTCTCACCTCTGTCTGAGGAGTCAGTGTGTATTTTGCCCTTCACAACGTCAACTTAAGTGAGCTGCTGTGAATGCGGGAAGGGCTGTGCTGCTCTATCAGTTGCCTCCTGCTGTTGTGTGTGAGGGTCAGTGTTTGTAGGTTGACTGGAGCTGGGCTGAGAGGTGTTTGGTTGGGCTTCAGTGTGTTGTGGTCTGGTTGGTTGCTCTCTTCTTACTGGAGTGTGTCTGGTTGGCCTCTCAGTGTGCCATTCTAATTTTTTTTTATAATAATAATAATTTTTCTTTATTTGTCACATTATACATTTGCACATATACAGTGAAATTCTTCTTTTTTTTTTTCACATATCCCAGCTAGGCTGGGGTCAGAGTGCAGGGTCAGCCATGATACGGCACCCCTGGAGCAGATAGGGTCAAGGGCCTTGCTCAAGGGCCCAACAGTGGCATCTTGGCAGTGCTGGGGCTTGAACCCCCAACCTTCTGATCAGTAACCCAGAGCCCTAACCGCTGAGCTACCACTGCCCATTCAGCCCTTTTGTTTGGCTTAGACACTGTCACACCTTCCACTTTGCACTTGGATTGGGTTGTTATTGAGCAGGTAGGCAGGCAGACCTAGGTTAAGTCTCACTTTGTTTGGTTTAATTTTATGTATTAAAATTTTTGCAATTTTTCAGTCTTTTAATGGTACACACTGCACACTGATACTATCAGATTGTCCATGTAGCTTCTCTGTTGACTGATGTTTGTTTCTGGTGTGGTCTGTGGAGTCCTTAAAATGCTGTGAGATTTTCAGAGTGTTCCAAAATTCCAAGTTTGTTTAAAAGCAATTTAAGTCCAAATGATACTGATGCAAACCAGTGTAAATATAATCCAATATGATCCAGAAATAAAATTCAGCAAAAATTATTAGTTTTTTTGTAAAATAGCAGGAGCTCCCCTTACGAAACAAAAATATATGTGAATATATTGGAAAATATAATGTGATATATTAAATAATACATTTTCATATACGGGAATCTTGTGCTTATATTTTTCAATATTCTGCAATATATGCATGAACCATGTATGGCTATATATTGATACATATAAAAATATATATAACAATAACAAGACAAAAACTGTACAACATTTATACATGTAATAGCTTTATTGAAACACTCAAATCATTTCTCTTTCATTAGTTAACACATGGGTTTACATACAGCATTAAATGTCTCAAAAATATATTCCCAATATGCCTACAAATGTCCCCAATTCTTTACAGATTCAGGCAAATGAAGACATAAATGTAAATTCAGTGACAGATTTGCTTTCCACATAGTATTTCAAACTGTTGGACAAAATCAACCACCATTTTTTTTTTTTTCACACATTAATACACACACACACACACACACACACACACACACACACTACTGGTCAAAAGTTTTGAAACACTTGCCCGAAATGTTTCTCATGATCTTAAAAATCTTTTGATCTGAAGGCGTATGCGTAAATGTTTGAAATTAGTTTTGTAGACAAAAAAATATAATTGTGCCACCAAATTAATTTATTTCATTATAAATCTAAAATCTAATTTAAAAAAAAAGTTTTTGAAATTGATGACTTGGACCAAATAATAAAGAAAAGCAGCCAATAAGTGCCCAGCATACAGATGGGAACTCCTTCAATACTGTTTAAAAAGCATCCCAGGGTGATACCTCAAGAAGTTGGTTGAGAAAATGTCAAGAGTACATGTCTGCAAATTCTAGGCAAAGGGTGACTACTTTGAAGATGCTAAAATATAACACAGTTTTGATTTATTTTGGATTTTGTTTAGTCACAACATTATTCCCATAATTCCATTTATGTTATTCCATAGTTTTAACGACTTTACTATTATTCTAAAATGTGAAGAAAAAAAAATTATAATAAAGTGTTTCAAAACTTTTGACCGGTAGTGTGTATATATAATACATATGGATATATATTACAGAATATATTTCTCTTAGATTTGTGTATATATATATATATATATATATATATATTTAACATACATGCTCCCATATATATGTTAAAATATAGTGCATATATGTTCAAATGTATATATTTACAATTATATAACTACATAAATATTCACATATATGGATATATATTACAGTATATATTTCCTCAGAATTGTGTACATATATTGCTCATACATATTCCCATATAAATGTGACTAAATGTACAACATATATGTTAAAATATATTTAAGCACACACTACCATTTTTTATAACATGCACATCTATATATTATGAAGTGTATTATTGAATATAAAATGACATACATTACAATATATAAGGACATATATTGTCATATATTTCCCAATATATGAAAAGCGTCAATTCCTTATGTATTACTCAGTATATTGTTATATATTAACACAATGTATTATTCTATATAATTATGAATATACTGAAAATTATTTAATATATTGAGCCTTAATATATAAGGAAATATATTTTCTTTGCGTAAGGGTCAGGAGTGCATCTCTCTCTCTTTCTCTCTCACAGCATGTCACTGGCCTCACATGCTAGGGGCAAATGTTGCAGGTGCAGTGTACAGAGTATGTGTGTACACAATGGGAAAGGCCTTTAGAACAGACCATTCCCTTAAACAAGCCAGCCATTTATGTGACCATGGCTCGTCTAAGCTATAAGGGCACAGTCACACACATGCTAACATGCTACACACAATCACATGCAGTCACTAAGTGATATTGATAAAGCTGTGATGTTACAGCTGTGCAGCACTATCAGTTTCCCCATCTCTCGCAAATGCCTGAGTGGAACAGAGAGCCCTCAGTCAGACTATGAGAACATCCTGCAAGCCACTTTGGCAATTCAACATTCCTATCAAATACTTCAAACAAGGCCTTTCGTCCAGTAGCCTAGTTGCTCAACAGGCAATACTGTGGTTCCTTATTCACAATAAATTGGAATTAGAATTTTTGTAAAATAATGTTAAATGTTAAAATACTTTCTCCTAACTCAGCTGAATGTGTATAAGTATACCAATCATTCATTAACTTCCCGAAGAGTGTAAACAGTGTATTTGTCTTTTTTGTTGTTGTTGATTTTTTTTTAGGGGTCCGACATGTCAACTTCTGGCTCAATCAATGAAATTAGTTAGTGGTGGGTCTGCCTGATTGGCTGAACAATGGAAGATGGTCGGAAGGGATGGTAGGAGTGCTTGGGAAACCTGTTTTTGGAAAACAATCTATTCATATTGCTCTGACCTTCCTTTAGGAATTTTTTCAACATCCCTAACACAATTCTTCTTCTTCCACCAAAACTTTACATTTAAATGTAACCATTTAGCAGACGTTCCCTTACAAAAAAAAAATCTAAAGTTCTGACAAACTTGCGGCAAATTTGCTGCAAACTTGCCGCAAATTTCCCTCTCATTATTTTCACATGCAAATGAGCATGCGATTCACCACAAATGCTTGCCAGAAGTTTGCAGCTCTTTGCCAGTAGGTGAACCTGTTTGCAGTAAGTGTGCAGCATGTTTGCCAGAACTCTCTATTTTTGTAAGGGCTTTTATCCCAAGCGACTTACAAATAAAAAAAAATAAAAATAAAAAAAAAGCAGCAAAAGCAAATAATCCTAAGAAGGCAATAACATGAGAAGTGTTGGAATGCAAAGTTTTAAATTGCTCAGAGAATTACAAGTCAGGAGGAAGGTGAGAGACAGTGGTGAAAAAATTTTAGATATTTATAAAAGAATGAAGAAAAAAGAAGACAGTCAGTGCATTAGTAGGATTGGGTCAAGTGCTCAAGAAAGGGACATGTCTTTAGATGTTTCTTTAAAGTAGTTAGAGAATCAGCTGCTCATGTGGAGTTCAGAGGGTTGTTCCACCAGCGAGGAATGGAGAAACTGAAAGTCATAGAAAGTGTTTTTTTACTCTCTGTGATGGTACCATGAGGCACTGCTCACCCAACGATCACAAGCTGTAGGGCACATAGACTTGAAGCAGTGAGTGTACTGTAGTTCTGTAGGGTGCAGAACCAGTGGCTGTTCTGTTTGCAAGCATCAATGTCTTGAACTTGATGTGAACAACCATTGGCAGCCATTGCAGTCTGATGAAGAGAGGCGTGACATGCACTCTCTTGGGCTTGTTGAAAACCAAAGGCGCCACGGCATTCTGGATCAACTGCATATGTTTGACTGTACATGCAGGAAGTCCTGCCAGAAGGGCAATGCAGTAGTCCAGTCTAGATATGACAAGAACTTGGACAAGAAGTTGTGTAGCATGCTCAGATTGCAATGTAACATGAAACATCTGGCATGTAACTCATTCCGCATCATCTGTCATACACTCATGAATGAGGTGTCAAATCGACCAGCTTTAAGAGGAGAGGTGCAAATATCTGACGCACGGTGTTCAGCCATTGGGTTTTAAAAAAACAAAAAAAAGTCCTTAGGCTTAACATTTCATACCTCCAAAACAGAAAATCATAGAGACATGGGCATGGCCTCTTTTTGTGATAGCTAGTTATTTTTGCAATTATTTGTGTTGGGTGTCATGAGTGTGACAAACTGCACACTTCACCTTAAAGCTCAAGAAATAGACCATTTTAAACTTGGTTTGGTGCACTGGTACTGTTTGCTGTCAAACAATGAAGTGAACAAAGACAGTGCTGTACAAAGAACTTGCCAGGTACTATATGGATACAAAACAACATTCTGCGAGGACTGAAAGAAAGAAAAGAAAGAAAGAAAGAAAAAAAAAGATGAATGGATGTTGCAAATGAGGAAAATCAGGCCAGGAACACACTGAACAAGGAATTCAGAGTGGCTAAAAGATACTCTGAGAAGCTGAAAAACAAGATTTCAGCTAACGACCCTGCATCAGTGTGGAGTGGCATGAAACAACTCACAAATTACAGGACCCCTACCCCCAACCAGCTGGCCCCCATCTTCACACAGATCTTCAATAGATCACTGGAGCAGTGTGAAGTCCCATGCTGCTTCAAACGCTCAATCATTATTCCTGTCCCAAAGATACCAAAAATCACAGGACTTAATGACTACAGACCTGTCGCCCTGACATCTGTGGTCATGAAATAATTTGAAAGACTGGTGTTGGCCCACCTGAAGAACATCACTGGACCCTTTCTAGATCCCCTTCAATTTGCTTATCGAGCAAACAGGTCTGTGGATTACGCAGTCAACATGGGATTGCATCATATCCTGCAACATCTGGACAGACCAGGGACACTTGCAAGGATCCTTTTTGTGGACTTCAGTTCAACATTCAACACCATCATCCCAGCTATATTCCAGAATAAATTACACCAACCCTCTGTTCCCATGTCTATCTGTCAGTGGATTGCCAGCTTTCTGACTGACAGGCAGCAGCTTGTGAAACAGGGGAAACTCACATCCAGCACCTGTACAATCAGCACTGGTGCCCCCCAGGGATGTGTGCTCTCCCCACTACTCTTCTCCCTCTACACCAATGACTGCATCGCCAAGGACCACTCTGTCAAGCTCCTGAAGTTTGCAGACGACACCACTGTCATAGGCCTCATCCGAGATGACGATGAGTCTGCATACAGAAGGGAGGTCGAACAGTGGCTGTCTGGTGCAGTCAAAACAACCTTGAGCTGAACACGCTCAAAACAGTGGAGATGATTGTGGACTTTTGGAGGAACACCCCAACACTGACCCCCTCACCATTCTAAACAGCACTGTGGCAGCAGTGGAGTCATTCAGGTTCCTGGGCACTACCACCTCACAAGACCTGAAGTGGGAGACACACATTGACTCCATTGTGAAAAAGGCCCAGCAGAGATTGTACTTCCTTCGCCAGTTGAGGAAGTTCAACCTGCCACAGGTGCTGCTGATACAGTTCTACTCATCAGTCATTGAGTCTGTCCTCTGCACTTCAATAACTGTCTGGTTTGGTTCAGCTACGAAATCAGACATCAGAAGACTACAAAGGACAGTTTAGACTGCTGAGAGGATTATTGGTTACCCCCTGCTCCCCCTTCAAGAACTATACACTTCCAGAGTGAGGATAGAGGCTGGAAAAATCACTCTGGACCCCACTCACCCTGGCCATTACATTTTTGAACTGTTGCCTTCTGGCCGACGCTTCAGAGCTCTGAGCACCAGAACTGTCAGGCACAGGAACAGTTTTTTCCCTCAGGCTATCCATCTCATGAACAGCTAAATTGCCCCATTGAGCAATAACTATGTGCAATACACAGTTTAGTCTTTTTTATATTTATCCAACACATCCAACCTCTTCTGCCATTTCATTCCTCTGGGGGGAAAAAAAACAAAAAAACAAAAAATTGTGCACTGTACATAACAGATTTGTATTTGCACTGTACATAACTGATAACAGATTTGTATTAGACTGCATTACATATGTGTATGTATGTATGTATGTATGTATGTACGAATGTGTATAACTATTTTTTATTATTATCTATGTCTTGCTGCTTTTTTTGTATTGTTTTTGTATAGCTGTACACTGGAAGCTCCTGTCACCAAGACAAATTCCTTTGGCAATAAAGCTGATTCTGATTCTGATTTAATATTTAGTCCTTTCAGATGGAAAACATTTATACATGTAAATGATGTGATCCAAAATACATTTGAACAGCGGTGAAACACTTTCTTATGATGTGTTACATTCATACGAGCAGACAGAGAAGTAAGTTTGAAGTAAGTTTGGAGTAGAAGAAATAGAAATAAACCTTGTGTAAATTGTCAGCTTTACGCTAAACTAAAATGCTATTTCTAGCCATTTTACATGCAAGTTACCAGGCACGATCATATTTTTTTATCAAGAAAATTCACGTTAGATCATAATTTCTTTTTCTAGTAAGACCTTTGATATTAGGGCAAAAATCATATTCTTGATAATAATTTTTGTATTGTTTTCCTGTAAAAATATCTAAAAATCCTTAAAACAAGATCAATTTCATTGATCTTGTTTTAGAAACAACACTGCATAAGATATTTAGGTTTTTCAGAGAATGTATTTTTAACGTGTATTTTGTCTTACTGTACTGGCAGAGTTTTTATAGTCAAAACAATTGAAAAAACCTACCAGTGCTGAAGAAGTAATCCAAAGAATTTAGAATACATTACTGACCTTGAGTAATCTAACGAAATACGTTACGAATTACATTTTACAGCATGTATTCTGTAATCTGTAGTGGAATACATTTCAAAAGTAACCCTCCCAACCCAGAACATATCAGAGCATTACTGCATGTTGATAAAGTGCAAAGAAAAAAAAGCAAAGAAAGTGAACTCACCATTGATTTCTAATATAGCCCATCCAAATTTGTTTTATCGCAATAGATCAGTGGTTCCCAACCCTGTTTCTGGAGGCCCCCCAACACTGCACATTTTGTATATCTTCCTTTTCTGACACACCCAATTCAGGTCTTGGAGTCTCCACTAACAAGCTGATGAGTTGAATCAGGTGTGTTTGGTTAGGGAGATATCCAAATGACAGGTAAGTAAGAGGTCATTTTACATTGTCCAGGATGCATCAGTATAGATTAGCATTTACACTACAAATGCAATGTGTTCAGATGTGTTTTTGACTACCTCCAAATGTGGTGATGATTGGTTGAAATGATCAGACAAAAGAAAACATTTAGGACCCTGTTAACATGTATTTAGCGCTGTAAAAAAAAATCCTTCCTTATTTTGTTTTTTTATTATTATTTTTATTTTCTTTTTGCACAATTTCTATTTTGCACTGTGAATGCAGTTTATGTAGTTAAAGAGAGAGTTCACAAAAAAACAAAAAACAAAAAAAAAATTGTCATAATTTACTCACCCTCTCATTACCTGGGTTTTCATCAGAATGATTCACATTTTTTAATTGCATTTTAACAAATGTGCATTTTCATCCACTACATATTGCACATTATCTTAAGGAGCCTGCCTTGTCAAGATGGATCATGAGCAGTTGAATGACCTCCTTGCTTTAGGGAGTGTTTTATTTGCAGGATTTGAGTAAATAATATCAGAATTTTCATTTTTGGGTGATCTATCTCTTTAAGCTGCAAATGCTTTGGCATTGCAAATGTGCAAATATAGGATCTGTTATGATTTTTTATAATAGAGAGGATCTGTTATTATTAACACACATTAGCCTTGTGTCACATACAATGAACAAACTGCTGTAAATCTGTTGTGACTGAGACTGGAAGAGAGGAAGAGAGAAACTTTGAGGAAGGAGAGGTTAAGAGAAGAAACAGGATAGAGAGAGAGAGAGAGAGAGAGAGAGAGAGAGAGATCCTGCGGTGTAGCTTCAAACAAAAAGGCCCACTATGTGGTGTGTGGCAGAAGGAGATCACTGATTACCAGTCTGTTGGTTGGGTCTCATTAAATCCTTTTTCTCTGTGTCACTCCCACTCAGTTTCAGTTTCAAGGTGCTTTACTGGCATGACAAACATTTTTACATTCGTATTTGCCAAAGCGTTTACAGCTGAGCAACCTACAAATAAAAAAGTGCGAAACAAAGACAGTGCAAAACAATGTACATAATATAAGAAAAAAAGAAAAGAAAATATTCAATGCATTCTTGGCAAATAAGGTAAAAATTATAATGTTAAATAATAAAAATGTAAACAAGTTTAAAGTTACACATAAAGGAAAAATAAAATATTACTAAAAAACTATAAGAAAGGAAAGGTCCCACTCACTTCATGAACTGCACACACTTCACACCTCCTCTCCTACTGCCCTGCCATATGCCCACACAACCATGCCCCCAGGTGCTAAGAGCAGGCAGAGGCCAGACCTCCCTCTGCCAGAGAGGAAAATCCACTTCTGTCATGAGTCTTGCAACCCTGATCCTGCAGAGACGTCACAAATCTAAGCAGGTAAGGGTTGCAGAATGGGAAACCTAGGTTGTTTACAAAAAGATTGACAATCTTGACATATCAAGACAGCTTGAGTGCACAACTCAAGAGGCAACTGTAAAAGCTCTAGGTGAGATGTAAAAGCCTTTATCTAATATTAGCTTGCACTCAGACTATGAGAGGAGAAACAAAAGGAAGTGGAGGTGGTGTGTGTGGTCTGCTGCTGGATGTTTGAGATCCTTAGCTTGGCTTGATACCATAACCAAAGAGTAGGATATGTTCTTGGCAAGACCATCAGAACTGCTGGAACCCACTAGTCCATGTGTCCTGCTTAGCCACAGTGATTATCATACAAAAGTATTCAAAATATTCGTAAAAATAAACAATTATTATTCATATAAAATAGTTATTCATATTTATTTAGCCTTGAATGGTTCTGTTAGTTTTTTAGGTTTTCAAGGACAAGGCACGCAAATCCCTTTAAGGCAAGTCAGATCACTTGGCGGCCATGTTCGAAACGCTTCAGGACAGCTTGTTGAATGCTATTTTCTAAGAATAAAAGTACAGTCCATACTGAATCTACTTGAATGGGGAAAGACAGAAATCTCCAAAATGGTTAGTTAAGATTACAATCAAATAACATATTTCAAATCAGCTACAAAACTGTACGAGAAATTGTGCTTCTTTACATGATATCACACCAAAAATGCTTTTTTGTTTTTTATGCTGGTGCGCATGTGCATTCTTGAGTAAACAGACAGGTGACATCTCTATCAAAAAGGTGACTGGCTCTTTTACCCATAAGACAGAACTTCCATTTCTAAAAACACCAAAATCAGCGTTACAATTTCTTCCATTCATAAGTATACCAGTGACCGGTCTCATTCTATACAGTCTTGGATTTGGCTGACTTCTACCAAGTCACAGATGAATTTGCACCAAAAATACTGTTGAGTTTTATGGGATGCAAAGCCTTTGATGTCAACAACAAATGATGTGGGAAGCATTTTCTCCTCCCTTTTAAAAGTTGATAAGCCTAATCATTTTGCTGTCCAAACGATGCACAATTATTTCGTTTTGTTGACTTTGTTTTATTCCTGCTGTCTGCGACCCAATCATAATAGATGTGCAACCCATTTGGTGGTGACCCACCAGTTATATACACTGATATACATCTCCACTGTTTGTCTGTTATAGACATGATCAAACTGCCTCAATTAGTCGCTCTACTGACCCCCTTTACACACCATGATGCAATACACTATTCAATGTGGCTCACTTCCTGCATTAGTACTGGCAATAAAGCATTTAAACTGCGATAGTTTTTTTCAGCAGTTCTGAAATTAGACAAATATAGGAAAAAGGGAAAGTATGCAAACATGATACACCACATCTGCACACACAAGAAATAGAGAAAGAAGCTGTGCAAAAGAAGTTACTTCCCATTGCAATACAACCCTAACACAAAAAGATCATAGCACATCATACAGTATGGAAATGTAAACAGTGTGATTCACTGTGGTACATGGTTTGTGTACTCTAGAATTTAACAGTTACTTTACCGAATACCTGGAAAGTGACAAATTATCATGTAATTTCATGAACCAGTGAGTTGTGAGGAAATTCTAAGAGTTGCCATACCAGTTTGATTAGTTTAAAATAAATTGAAACAGTGCTAAACATTATTATTAAACCATCAGCAAGATTTTGGCATGACATGCAATATGGGACGGTTCTTGGAAGAGAGAAAACAACTAAAGTTTCAGGGAATGTGGAAAGAGTTTTGACCAGCAATCTTTTCTAGAAAAGGAGGCAATGAAATGTGAAGCTGGAAAATTCAATTTTGTGGTCAATGAACATTGAATCATCATTTGTCTTCTGAAGAGACTGCCAGGGAAACAAAGTAATATGATTATCTTATCTTTTAAAATCGAAACACTCACAAATTCAGTAGAAGTCGGTTTGCGATTTATGCACTTTATACTATTCTAGAGACCATCGAAGATAGTTGCATTAAATTACATGTTATAGGAGAGGAGTAATTTGAATACATCTTGTGTAGCTACTCTGGGACATATTCTGGTGTTGTTTCTGGGCAGAAATGTATTATGTATACAAGCATGCAGATATTCTTCCTGTTTATTTGTCTCACTTCTAACCATTGCTTTCTTTCACTTAACATTAACTTCCCTCAATATATTTGTACAGGAAGTATATTTGAAATCTCTTCATCTCTTAAGAGCATACACAGAGAATGACAGAGAAGAAACATGAGATGTGAGAAAGGGGAAGGAATGGGTTGGGAAGAATTTACTTTATGGCTTTTCCTCTGTCCTCAGCCGTTCCAGAAGTGGCTACAAAGATTACGACAGACACTTTGGTGTGGAGTGTTTTGGCTGTCTGGAAATGAGAATCATTACTCACATGAACACTAAAGACCTTGGAGGGAAAGAGAGCTCTTGTCTTCTGTGCACACACACACACACACACACACACACACACACACACACACACACACACACACACCATAGTAATAACCAGACACCCAAACACTTGCATAACACTGTCTCTCATCCCCGTTTTGTGACCCTGCCGCATGCCAAACACAGCACTGATGCAGTGAAGTTAAACAGAGGTCCTCGTCTCTCTGCCTGCCTGGTCAGAACGACACCAGCTCTCAACTATTGCTTGTTTGAAGGAATAATTTACCCCAATTTTTACAACTAATGGAGATAATGAAGATAGCTTTCCGTCTTTTCAATACAATTGATAGTGACTCACTTTAAAGCTTAAAAAAGTATCCACAAGTATCATAAAAGTAGTTCTTGTGTCATGTGTCATATTCCAAGTCTTTTGAATGGTTTTTGTTGAGAAACAACTCAGAATTGAATTTGTTTTTGTATTCAAAATCTTGGCTTCCATTTGGTGCTAAAAACAATGCAAAAATGACTTAAATTCAGGGTTGTTTCTCTCCAAAACCTATCGTATGGCTTCAGAAGACTTGGAATATGATAAGTCCTGTATAGACTACTTTTTCATAGAGCAGTCTACTAAATGGACTACTTTTATGATACTTTTGACCTTTTTTAACTAAAGTGAGGCACTATCCACTGCCATTGTATTGAAAAGACAGAGGGCTGTCTTAAAATAAATTTCTGAATAAGACAGAAAGATTTATGGGTTGGAACCAAATGAGGGTGTCAATTATGACAGAATTGTCATTTTTGGGTGAACTATTCCTTTAAATGGAAAGTTGTTAGAGAAAGCAGGTAATTTCTTCCTCATACCTTCACTCTATACAACACAATCTCCTTTGGAGAGTGGGTGTTGATTTATAAGCCAAGATGACTGTTCCTGTATTGAGAGGTCTTTCGGTCAAAGTTGGATATATTGAGCAAGATGAACTGGATGCTCTGGCATTTTTCAAACAGACAGGTGAGCGATAGGATCAACAATAACATCTTCCCAATAACAAACAATAACAAGCTATCTTTTTATTCATCCTACTCTACCAATTTGTGACCCTTCCGTTCGGTTTAATTGGGGCCCAGGCTACGTTTTAGTGGCTCATGGACAGAATCCTCAAACCACACGCTGCTTATGCCGCTGCCTATCTAGACGACATTATTATTTTCAGTAATGATTGGCAGTGGCACCTGTGGCATCTGAGGGCTGTTCTGAGATTGTTGAGATGGGTGGGACTCATGGCAAACCCAAAGAATTGCGCAATTGGGCGGATGGAAGTAAGGTATCTGGGCTGACACTTGGGTCATGAGCAGGTGCGGCCTCAAATTGATAAGACCGCAGCGATTGCAGCCTGCCTGAGACCTAAGACCAAAAAGGAGGTGAGGCAGTTCTTGGGGCTGGCTGGCTATTATCGTAGGATAGTGCCTAACTATTCGACCGTCACCGGCTCGCTGACTGATCTGACTAAAAAGGGGGCACCAGATCCGGTCCAGTGGACGGAGCCGTGTCAGCAGGCGTTCACGTGGCTGAAAGCTGCACTTTGCGGCGAGCCGTTATTGCACTTTCCTGACTTCTCTCTCCCTTTTTATCTTGCAGACAGACGCATCGGACAGGGGGTTGGGAGCAGTACTGTCCCAGATGGTGGAGGTGGAGGAGCATCCCATGCTGTACATTAGTCAAAAGCTCTCACTGAGGGAGACTAGGTACAACACGATCAAGAAGGAGTGTTTGGCCATCAAGTGGGTGGTCTTCACCCTCTACTGGGGTATGCTTTCACCCTCTGTTCGTACCATGCCCCGCTCCAGTGGTACCATCGCATGAAGGATGCCAATGCACGGATCACCCATTGGTATCTGGCTCTCTAGCCTTTTAAGTTCGAGGTGGTCCACAGGCCGGGGACGCAGATGGCTGTTGCGGATTTCACAGCCGTGTTCGTGTGTGTGTGCATTTTTGTTATGCTGAAAAGCAAACCTTTTTGTGTGTCACTGAAAAGTGTTGTAAATTAAAGTCTCACGTCAATTGTTTACCTAGCCCCCGCTTCCCCCTTCACAACCGAGCAAGAGATTTATCACAGTGTGTTAGAAGAATGCTATTCCAAACATGGCATGTGTGGTTTGGTTTTGGTGGTTTAAGAGGACACTTTTTCAGGTTATACACTAATAGTTACGAGGGTATAATGCTATAAAGGTGGTTAATGAGGACATCCCTAGTGTCCCTGTAATTCAAATGGCTTAAAAACCATCGAAAAGCCATTGTTTTTTTTTTATTTAAAAATTCCCAAAGTTTTCTGATAGGGTTAGTTTTAGGGGTAGGTTTAGGGGATAGAATAGATAGTTTGTACAGTATAAAAATCATTATGTCTATGGAGAGTCCTTGTAAACCACAAATACCAACATGTGTGTGTGTGTGTGTGTGTGTGTGTGTGTGTGTGTTAGTTACTCACATGTTCGGAAAGTGTAGCAGAGTGCATGTATGTCTCTCTTGTCTTGCTACATGTGTGGTGCATCTGTAGTGGCTCCCTCCTGTGGCTGTGAAGGTAAACTACAAACAGATGTCTGCTACACCCTTTCATCAAAACCAAGAACCTGCCTCTGCCTCCAACCCTCCCCCCTACAACCACTCAGCATCCCATCTCCTCTCTCCTTCCCCCTCTCTTCTCTTCCTGTCTGCTGCATTGTGAGTCTCTTTAGCATTGTGCTGGCACAGTGTATACAAGCCTGCTGACACATGCAAAGCAGCTCAACCAGACACAACCAGAAACTGACATTTCTAAGGCGAGGCAAGCATCAATATCACTTTTGCTCCTACATCAAATCGTGCAGCTTGTTGAGAAGTATGCTTTGACTTTATACTCATACTTGGTATCAATATCTTCATATAATGTTTCTGAGTGTGAGTATATTGACATAAAGATGTGGTGCTTCTAAGAACAGTGTGAAAATATGTCAGCCATTTGGGTGTTTAAAACATTTAAACTTAGCATGTCAGTTTTAATTTTTTACACACGTGCACTCACCCTCTCTGAGAAAGTTTGAGAAAGATAAGGAGAGTGAGTCAGCACTTCACCATACACACGCCAGATGGTGGCTGTAGTCCTAAACACCGCAACTCCAAAAATGATGTAGCTTATGTGTTTGAGTCTAAAGAAGATGCTGGTCAAGCGGATGGCAGTTAAGTAACTTTTAAGTTACTTAAGCCTAACAATCGGACATCGAATACCGTGCTAGATAATCCATCATGCCCACAACGCCATGTAAGTTAGGACCAGTCTCTTTACTAGATCTCTCTCTCTCTGTCAGAAGATATCCACATATTAGACTTTTGTCTGGTATTCAAAACCAGTCAAAATCAACAGCTTGTTGTTATCTCTTCTACCATCCCAAGAGCTAGGCATAGGCAGCAGGGGAATGTAGCAGAAGGCAGGAGACAAAGTGATGATAAAAATGATCAGAGGTTATTGAATAATATTAGTAGCGTGTTTCTCAATGCACAGCCTGAATTTGTCTGACCAACACAAGCTCAACAAGCGTTGTTATACCAATCAAAGACAATGAAAAATTACAACTTCACTCACAACATGGTCCTGTGTCGTTGAAGATCTTAAACTGGAGACAGCACTTTATCTCTAACTTGTGAAGACAATACAGTGCACAAGATAAGATGAAACAGAAAAAATAATGCATGGCGAGGGCAAGAAACAATGTAAAAAGAAAAGTAACAAGTAAAAGTGAATATGTAAAATGAATATTAAGAAATGAGTAAATATATAATATTATTATACGAAAGATTTAAAGAAACAAATTAATACAACACAGATGTTTGCTATTTTGAAGCCGCACACACACTCAGGTTGCCATTAAAATCTCAAATTAGATCATTAGATCCATCAACCGTCACTGCCATTACAATGCACCTGTGAATGAACACAACAATATGCGTATATTCCTTGATTTTTTGACATATAAGAGGTCATTGTACTATGAAAACCTATTGTAAGTTTCAGAACTGAAAACTTGCTCAATAGAAAAAGATAATTTATTTAAACCAAGCACTAGAAATGGGCCGTTTGGAATTTGTGGTGCTTGTGACGTCACAAGGACCAAATAAATCTGCATATGACTGCCTCTTCAGCAAGACATCAATGCCTATTTTTCCATCATTGCACCCTTGGTCCCGCCCACTGGTGCTCAGTTACAGAATTGAAGAGCAGAGAGGGCCTGTCATGGGAGATTCATCTACATCAAAGGGGACTTACATAAGACACCTTCATGTGCCTGTCTGGATTTAAATGTTTTTCTACACTATATGAACGGCTTTGACCATTATCATTCATCTTGCGCTGCTTTTAAAAGATGTAATGTCAAGTTATAACTCTAAAAAGGAGACCTCCATTCTGTTTCATTCAGCTGTGCTGTTTTGAAGGCATCTTGGACTGTTTTTGCACCCATCTTTGCTATATTTAATTGTTAGTCTTTTGTAAACATGCGCTATGTGAACATTTTTGATCGTTTTGATTCGTTTCCGGCAATATGCACCACATAGTACAAGCACAACTTTTAAAAACATTTCTCATTCTGCTGCTGCCACTTACTGGGAGAAACACATGCCGTTCTGTGTGTAAGCAAACATGGAAGAAGCACCCAGCTTCACCATGGATTGTATTACGTTTGTATTTTCAGAATATTTTAGCATGGATTGTATGTTTTTCTGGCTGATATCAACGTGGATTGCTTGTGAAGGAACTGTTATTGAATGAGCATTATTTAAGATGGGGCAGTTAAAAACTCTATTGAACCCCACGCAAAACAGTAAGTGAACAGTTTTATTCACAAATATTTCAAATGTCATGACTGTTTATAGTTAAGGTGCCACTGTGCTTAATGTATTCGGATGCAATGTATTGGATGTACGTTATGTGTAAACCTTGAAATTTAATTTTAGAATGTTGTGGAGATTGTTGTTCATTTTCTTCCGATTGAGTTTCTAATATGGCTGAATTAGAGGGGGCTGCATGATGTTAGCCAATCATAACAGTGGGCATTTACATTGAAGTTTTAAAGGGCCAGAGAGCTTAAAACCGAGTATTTCAGACAGAGGGCCAGAGCAGGGTGGAAAATTATTATATATTACTAAATTATGACTGTTTTGGTTAAAAAAAAATAAGAAAATAAAAATAAAAAGACGACATTATAAGTGGACCTCAGGGAAAATAATACAATTATTAAATAAAAGAGTATGTTATGACCCCCTTAAAGCATAATAATGTATCAAACATGTTAGCTGGGTTACTTTTAAAGGTAAGCAACTCCGTGGTCAAACAGTCATGAATTGCTGAAACTTGAATCAGTCTTAAATTGGTATCAGTGCACCTCTAAAAAAAATTGAAATCTAATACTCACTGCACTCTCACCAGATATGGATCTAGTTATGGTAACAATCCTTCCTTTCTGTTTTAGCAGGAGAAACTAATGAAATGAAATCAGACATTGCTATATAATCAGTAGACAGAATGGCATGAATGCAAGAAGAGGACAAGCTTATTCAGTTTATCGAGGAACAAAAATGCCATGAAACCTGGGGATTGTTTAAAAACTGCATGCCACAGGCTCAGTCATAGCCTGGGCTCTCAGCTCTGTGCTGAGATGGGACCCTGCCAATATGTTTTTATAGATCACCTTTTTTCCCTTGCACTGTCTTTCCTATCTGTGCATTTCTTTTGTTTCCATCCTTTGTTGGTATCAGTCAATCACATTTATTTCTATAGCACATTTAAACAACACATGTTGTCTTTTAACTGAGTTTTAAAAGACTCAACTGTGCCACAGGATCTAATGTGGATAGGCAAACTATTCCAAAGGCGAGAGGCCGCAACAGAAAAGGGACTTGGGGACACTCAAAAGCAGACTCTGTGAAGTCCTCAATGATCTAGCAGTTTGATATTGATGTAGAAGGTCAGAAATGTAATAAGGTGCAAGCCCATGCAGACCCTAAAAAACTGTTAAAAGTACCTTAAAATTAATTCTATATTTAACTGGAAGCCAGTGCAGAGAGGCCATCACAGGAGAAATACTACTGTGCTTCCTGGTGCCAGTCAGGAGTCTAGCCGCTGCATTTTGCACTAACTGTAAATGTGATAATGAAGCGTTTGAAAGCCCCAAATACAATGAATTACAGTAATCAATTCTGGATGAAATAATGGATGGATGGATGGTTCTTCAGAGTTGCAATGGAAGGCTTGACGACAGCTTTCTGTCCACCATTCCTCACCTCCAGAACTACAGGCCACACCACTTATATGTGGAATTCTCAATGTCTCTCTGTGCTCATCAACACCTCACTGTAGAGCCTGACAGTTTTAGAAAAATAGACAGAGGGAGGACTCTCTCTCTCTATAAAGCCCATGGCAGCTAAGCTCACTGTTTCCTCAAGGACGTGCCATTGATTATTAGAGAGAATTCCATGCATGACTGGGATTGGTGAGATTTTTAATCAAATTTGGCAACTGACAATGGTTGTAGACTATTGAAGTAAAGGCAAGAGGCCCCACTTCAGAAGGGAAGAAAGGCAGGGAGGGAGAGAGAGACACAAAGAATTTATAATATCAAGGGCCAGCTCACCTCTCTCCAGCATCTCACTCTTTACCCCAACTGGGCAGACTCTCCTCCATCTCTGGCTCTTGTTTTCCCAGCACTCCAGAAAGTTTTCACCCAGTGGTGCAGTGTGTCCTGCAGCGTGGGTTACAGGGTTTGTGCTTTGGACTCTCTCCCATTTCACACACACTCACACCCACACTGCTCTCAGCCTCAAGGATGAAATAAAAACATCTTTACTACCAGCATGTGAATTATAAATGATGAATTCACATTCCTGTAGCTCAACTGATAGAGCATGATGCCAAGATCATGGGTTTGATTCCTAGGGAGCAAACATACTGATAAATGGATAAAATGGTTTGCAAAATGCATACATTTAATATAATTCCAGCAGCACATTTGTTACCGGAAACATGTCTCTAAACACAGGTACTGTATGTTTGTGTCCTTTGACACAAGAGAAATAACAGTGATGGCTGAGGAAGGGAATGCAAAAAACGGGATGTCATTGATAAGAATGGCAGCCAGAGAATGTGTCTCCTGCAGAGCGTGTTTACATTTTTTGCATACATACATGACATTGGCCGTGTATTCACACGTGCGTAAACACACCATGCACCCAGTTACATTATATGCATAACGATTTTACATATTACACAAACAGATAGTGTTTAGAACAATATGTGAAGCCTGAACCTCTTCCTTGCATTTGGAGATTTGACTCATAAGATCCAAAGTGCAGGAGAGGCCAGGAAAGTATGGCCTGTTCTGGGTATATGTTAAACTGTATGTGAGGAACTGAACGGAGAACAATGTGATCATTACACATACAGGAAATGGCCCCTCACACCTAAACAGTATGACAGATCTGTGCCTCACTGTAAAACTGTGCAAGAAATTCAAATAAATAAGTTAACAAGATTAGACAACAAGAATACAATTTTACTATGTAAATGGGTTTTACATATGACTTAACTGTTGCAGTAATGTTATTCTGCAGTAACTTTGATCTTAGTCTTTGATCATACTATTAAAGTAAATAGTTGCATAGCAAATGCAGTATTGTAAATACCAGGTGGTATTTTTGTTTTCATTATAGTTAAAAATTTGTGCCATCACTGTTCTACTTTCAAAGCTGGCCTCTGGTAAGATAAATATTGCTATACCGATAACATCTATTGAAGAATGGTCTATTGAAAAAAGGTCTTTTAGTGATGCTGAGGGTTTCTCAACACTCTTAGATCTGTTACAGTCTAGCTGTGCTTTCATTTCAGGGGTTACAGTATATGACTACACTGGTGCCATTGTTTAGATAAAATGAACATTGTGCTCTGGTGGCCGGTTATGAGAGAGCCAAAAAAATAAATTAAAAAATCAGCCACATTGAGACAGGAGAATGCAATATAAACAACATACAGAATACACAATATACTGTACACACTATGAAACTATAAACATACTGTATTATACAATATGTGCTATATGTCCAATATAAACATAATACAGAATGTTTATACAATGCACAGTATAGATAATTTACACATACTTAACTGTTTTCAAAGCATGTACTTTAAACAATTCTGTAACTGCAGCTGTGTTACATAAACATAAAAATACCATATATCAAATTATCATGGTATTATTATTATCTAAGATCATCACTGTGTTGCTGTTGCACTGCCACAGTATTTTTTGTAAGGGCCCCATCATTTTGCTCATACTGCACTGGATTAATCCATCCCAGCCTCACCAGACCCCAGGAGAGATGAAGAGACATAGCGTAGCATTGGCAGACGGCCAAGTAAATTTCCAAAATAATAATCAGCAGATTTCAGCAACATCCCCACCCTCTTCCAGTCCCTTGCTGCTAACTCACTCCTTTGGTATTCTCTTTATGTGTGCGTGTTTATAGACATAAATAAATGTATAGACATGTTGATTTTTTTTTTCAGCTTTTATTGAATGCCATGAAAGAAAAAAAAAAAAAAAGGTACACTGAACCCAAATATGGTCACCTCATCTATTGTTCACCCCTCCTCCTGTGAGCAGAGATAATGCACCACCCAAAGTCCTCCACTCAGATCCTAATAACATGTGAATGGATCCAGTGTGCAGTATATGTATGCATATGATAGGAGTGTTCGGATGATGATTCAAGCTGGTTAGTGAATATATATTTACACATATAGAGGAATTTTTTCATGCAACCCTGAAGATCTTTGCGAGCTGTTTCAGGTAGAGTTGAAACAAAACCCAAGTGAGCTGATCTAATGTATTGAGCACTGTTTTGAGGATTGCTAGTGCTAAACTCTGGAAACTATCTGTGGATTCAGATTTTTCTGGAACAAGCACCAGAAATGTGATTACTTTTGTTGTAAATGATCTCCGGCCAATGATTAACCAAGGCGGTGACTAAAAAGCTAAAAATACATTACATTTGTTCTCATATCGAAAGCTTTATATTCCTTTATTTGTGTGAGCACTAGGAGTGTGCAGCTGAGCCATTATCTGTATTTGTATCTGTATCTGTTCATATGACAAAATTATCTTGTATTCGGATAGAACCGGGTGTGGACGGGGCTTAAACAGGAAGTGCGTCAAAAATGCCCATTTTTAAGTATTACTCTTACATTTATAGTTTATATTAATAAAATATGACTTGTATGTGCCATTTTTTTTCTTACCAGATGAAGCTGAATTTGTAGGCTACATGAACTGTGGAATATGTTGTGGTTTCTCCTGCTGCATGAAACAGAATTTTCGTTTGTCTGTACATGTATATATATAAGGTGTCAAGCAAAATGTGAAAGTCAAGCACACATTTTTGCAGTGAATAATAAATACAAATTCAAACATTAAAAGAAATGAAAATAAAATCAATATAGCCTACAAACACGTGAAAGTCCCATAAGTCTATCAGGAATTTTTACGATAGGACACCATTATTTATTTTATTAATAATAATAATAATAATAATGTTACATTTATATTGCGCCTTACTAGAGTTCAAGAACATTTAACATTTTCAAATTTAGCACAGTTTAAAGAAGAAGAAGAAAAAAGTTTCAGTTTCTTAATTTTACATGAGGAATATTCCTAATAGACCTTTATGGAGCATTTTAACTTTTTTTTTGGAATAAAGTCTTAACCAGTTAATAACCTTAATAGCTGATATGAATATAAATGTGGTCAACTTTAAGAGACGGAAGATGAGCTCCGATGTTAAATCACTTCAATTTAGGAATTTAACATTGCGCTCAGGTTTAGGGTATAGCCTAAATGAATACATGAGAATCACATGTGAATCGTGTGATACATTAACATAGACATTTCAAGAAGTGGAAAATAGATACGACATCATATACATCTTAATGCTACAGCTGATAAGCTCCAGACAATTAACAGAGACCGCAAACGACCGCGCCTATCCGATTTGAAATCACAACTTGCGCATTTTCATTCATAAGGTTTACACTTATATACTAAATACTAGCTGCGCAGATTCATAACTTCATTGTAATTCTGGATATGTGTAATATGATGTTGTGTGTAATAAGTTTCAGGTGTGTATGATCAAATTGGTCCTCTTTAGCATCTTGTTTTCTCACTGCTGCCCGTGACAATGTGTCTGCAATCCACATACAGTTACCTGGTGTGTATTGAATCCTCAGATCATAACCTTGTAAACAAAGAAGCATTTGCTGCAGTCTTGCTGGTGCTTTATTCAATGGTTTTCGAAAAATATTCGCAAGTGGCTTATGACCAGACTGCACTGTCACTACTTTACCATACACATACTGATGAAAGTATTCGACAGCAAAAACAATAGCCATCAACTCCTTTTCAATTTGTGCATAATATTTCTTAGCATATGTAAGTGCTCGTGAGCTATAGTACAAGGGATGCCCTTCTTGCATGAGCACAGTTCCTAAGCCATCCTTTGATGCATCAGCTTGAATTAACAACTGTTTGACAGGATCATAGTACTTAAGGACTGGTGCTTGATTTAAGGCTACCTTGAGACTTTCTAAAGCCTTATCATGCTCAGGGCTCCACTGTCAGTCAGCTTCTTCTCTCAACAAATACCTTAACGGAGCAGTTAGTGTTGCTTCATTTTTGGATATACTGAGATAGATACCTTGTCATTCCCAGAAATCTCTGAAACGCCTTCTTGTTCTCTGGTGGTGGCATTTTAACGATTGCTTGAACTTTGTCTCCACCAGGTTTTACCCCTGCCGAGGTGATGATATGTCTAACTAAGACAATGTCCAGCATATGGGGTAGAATGTTATAAGTGTGGAAAGAACAGTCATTTTGCAAAGATGTGTATGACAAAAAGCCTGATAAAAACACGAGCATCAAGAAGTGTTGACAACATTGAGAATGATATTGACGTTGACATTCTCCATATTGGCACAATCCTGCGTATAAATTCAAATACAACAGTAATACAGAACGATAAGGCATGGTATGTTAAAGGTCATTTGAATGGAATGGATGTCAAGTTTAAACTGGACACTGGTGCCGAAGCAAATGTGTTATCAATGGAAATGTATGAAAAGGTTCCTGCTGTATATCCGATGAACTCTACAAATACTGTGCTCGTGGCTTTTGGAGGAAATAGAATAAAACCAGAAGGTACCATATCAGTTATGTGTGAAACTCCTAAAGCGAAATCTTCACTGCAATTCTTTATTTTTCACTCAGTCCAGTACTCTGATTTTAGGCCAAGAAGTCTGTGAAGCCATATAGTTGGTGAAGAGAACAGAGGCAATTGGAGTGAAAGGACCAATGACAAGAGATGGAATGATTCAAGAATATTCATCTGTCTTTACAGGGCTTGGTGAGTTTCCTGGTGTTCATCACATACATGTTGATCCAAATATAACTCCAATAGTACAGGGATGTAGGAAAATTCCTCTAGCCATAATGGACAGATTAAAATCGACTTTACATTAGGAGTGAGAAAACAAGATGCTAATGAGGACAACGAAGACCTGTTTCAGGAGAAAGTAGTGTATTTGCTAGAAGCTACTGATTCTCTGAGTCCAGAAATGTTGAAACAACTAAAAGAAATGAGTCAAACAGATGACATCCTGCAAGCTATAAAAGAAGCTCATAAAAGTGACTGGGGTAAGCAATGCAGCAGGTTTAAGGATAAATTGCACAAATTCTGGTCAGTGCGACACAACATCAGTATGCAGAATGATGTGCTAATGATGGGAGATAGAATCATGATTCCAGAGAAATTAAAGTCTACTGTGTTACAGAGGTTACATACTGGACATCAAGGTATACAACGAACTAAAGCACAAGCAAGGCAAGTTGTGTTTTGGCCTGGCATGTCAAAAGATATTGAGAGCTTGGTAAGCAAATGTGGCATATGTCAAAAGTTCCAACCTCAAAATCAAAGAGAACCTCTTCAGTCACATGACATCCCAGATGTTCCCTGGTTGAAGCTTGGAGCAGACATCTTTGAATTGTAAGGTCAGTCTTTCCTGGTGTTAGTTGACTATATGACAAAATACCCAGAAGTGCTAAATTTGAGAGACAAATCTGCCCATTCAGTCATACAAGTTATGAAAGCAACATTTGCAAGATACGGCATACCAAAAGAAATTGTGAGTGACCATGTACCATTTGCAAGTCAAGAAATGAGAAAATTTGCTGATATGTGGGGAATAAGGCTTTTGTTTTCCAGTCCAGGATATCCACAATCAAATGGACTTGCTGAGCGAACAGTGCAAACTGTGAAACATGTTCTGAAAAAGGCCCTGCATTCAGGTGAGGATATACATCTAGCTTTGTTATCATTCCGAAATACACCTGTCACAGGATTAAGTATAAAGTCAAGTAAAAAAGAAAATACACCCTCCTTGAATTCAATGGTTTTACATATCAGGACATAATAAAAATCATCTTGTCCTTAGCAGGTCTTAAAATTAGGTAAATACAACCTCAGATGAACAACACATGACATATTACACCATGTCATGATTTATTTAACAAAAATAAAGCCAAAATGGAGAAGCCATGTGTGAAAAACTAAGTACACCTTATGATTTAAAAGCTTGTAGAACCACCTTCAGCAGCAATAACTTCAGGATTTCTGTATGACTTTCAGTCTCTCACATCGTTGTGGAGGAATTTTGGCCCACTCTACTTTACAATGTTGCTTCAGTTCATTGAGGTTTTCGGGCATTTGTTTATGCACAGCTCTCTTAAGGTCCCGCCACAGCATTTCAATCGGGTTGAGGTCTGGACTTTGACTGGGCCATTGCAACACCTTGATTCTTTTCTTTTTCAGCCATTCTGTTGTAGATTTGCTGGTGTGCTTGCGATCATTGTCCTGTTGCATCACCCAATTTCGGCCAAGCTTTAGCTGTCGGACAGATGGCCTCACATTTGACTCTAGAATACTTTGGTATACAGAGTTCATGGTCGACTCAATGACTGCAAGGTGCCCAGGTCCTGTGGCTGCAAAACAAGCCCAAATCATCACCCCTCCGCCACTGTGCTTGACAGTTGGTATGAGGCATTTGTGCTGATATGCTGCGTTTGGTTTCGCCAAACATGGCGCTGTGCATTATGGCCAAACATCTCCACTTTGGTCTCGTCTGTCCAAAGGACATTGTTCAAGAAGTCTTGTGGTTTGTTCAGATGCAACTTTGCAAACCTAAGCCGTGCTGCCATGTTCTTTTTAGAGAAGAGGCTTTCTCCTGGCAACCCTTACAAACAAACCATACTTCAGTCTTTTTCTAATTGTACCGCCATGAACTTTAACATGCTAACTGAGGCCTGTAGAGTCTGAGATGTAACTCTTGGGTTTTTTGCAGTTTCTCTGAGCATTGCACGGTCTGACCTTGAGGGTGAATTTGCTGGGATGTCCACTCCTGGGAAGATTGGCAACTTGAATTTTTTCCACTTGTGAATAATCTTTCTCACTGTAGAATGATAGACTTTAAATTGTTTGGAAATGGCCTTATAACCCTTCCCTGATTGATGGGCAGCAACAATTGCTTCTCTATGATCATTGCTGATGTCTTTCATCCTTGGCATTATGTTAACACACACCTGAATGCTACAGACCAGCAAACTCCTAAAACTTTGGCTTTTATAGAGGTGGTCACACTTGCTGATGATCAATTAATCAAGGGCATTTGATTAACATCACCTGGCTACTACTTAGCCTCTTAATTCCTATGGAAGCAGTAAGGGTGTACTTAGTTTTTCACACATGGCTCCTCCATTTTGTCTTTACTTTTGTAAAAATTACGGTGTAATATGTCATGTGTTGTTGTTCATCTGAGGTTGTATTTACCTAATTTTAAGACCTGCTAAGGACCAGATGATTTTTATTATGTCCTGATACGTAAAACCATAGAATTCAAGGAGGGTGTACATTCTTTTTCACATGAATGTATCTCCAGTACAAATGTTGATGGGACGAATTCTTCACAGGACTATATCATGTTCTACCAAGATGTTGCAACAAAGATCTTTTGTGCAGGAGCACAGTAGACTGGTAGATCTACAAGTTCGTCAGAAGAAGTACTATGATGTCAGATCTAGAAGTTTGCCAGGGCTAGTAGCAGGTGAGACTGTACATATGCAAACTCGAGAAGGATGGAAACCAGCAACAGTACTATGTAAGAGAGAGGAACCATGGTCGTATAATGTACAGTCGCCAAATGGTCAGATCTTTAGACGAAATAGACGTCATTTGAGAAAGATACATCCAGAGGTATTCAGAGCTGTTGAGTTAAATCCAAGCAGTGATAATGATTTATTTGATACAGTGGCACCAGACCGGTCTGATCCAGTGACCACTAATTCAATGCCAAAGACACCTGTATCTGAGGAAAATCTTGAACAAGCAACTTCGCCGTGTGTCAATGAGGAATCAACAATTCGCACAAGAAGTGGAAGAACTGTCAGACCTCCAGTAAGATTTAAAGACTATACTACATAGTGACTGACATTAACTGACGATATATGCATTTTAAACTCGTCTGATTATGACTGTCATCCTGTGGAAGGACTATTCTTTATGCTGTTCTGATTGTATTTATGACAGTGTTTGTGATGGGATATCGTGATTCATGATTGTGGTTATTAATGCTTGTTGATGAGGTGATGTAATTGTCTTTCTAATTTAAGAAATGAGGATGTAATATGATGTTGTGTGTAATGAGTTTCAGGTGTGTATGATCACATGGTCCTCTTAAAAGAGGTGTGGTTTGAGAATAAACACACAATAAGCATGAAGCATGGTGTAGCTGTGAGTCTGTCTGCAGCAATTTGAGTAGCCCACAAACACAGAAAGAAACCCACATTAATGAGAAACACGACAATATGTTTAATTAAAAAGTCGCTTTATCATGGGCTTTTTGGATAATCAGTCATATGAATATTTTTTATAGCGTATTATTCGGATGAATCTGTTATTCGTTATGAAGTCATTCTGTGCCTTTCCGAATAAGGTATTCGGTTCCGGGCACATCCCTAGTGAGCACCGGACTTTCCCGCTCACATGGCTGATAAGACTCAGAAGAATGAATGTAGTATGTATGTGAATGAATGTATTGATATATTGCTCCATCACTGTCTCTTTATCTCAGGAGCAGGGTGTGTTTATGAGAGGCTGTGTGTCGCCTCTGGATGGTTCTGGGCTTCAGTCATCCATATTAATGAAGAAGAGCTGCCCTGTTTAGCACTTTTGCCAAAGAGAATGGATTCTGGACATGGATATCCATGTTCGATACAGCTTCACATGAGGATGTAAAGTGTTTTCCTGGTAACTTCCTAAAGAACATTATGTCAATCCTGTGGAGATCTCGTTGGAGATGAATAGGGCATAGAAAGGCAAACAACATAATATATGATATTGTAATATATGTGATATAAAGACAGTTTTGTGTACTAATGGCCTACAATTTATCTTGATTACATAAGATTACAAATCAAGTACTTAGATAACATTACATTAAAAGAGTGTAAATTGGTACTTAATACACTTAAAATATTTATTTAAAAAAATGCAACAAGTAATCTAAAAGTAATCAGATTAGATAAAAAAATGTAACCTAAATGTAAAAGATTGTGTTACTGAATACAATTTTTGTTGTGTAATTTGTAATCAGTACCAGAAAATTTTAGAGGTAATCTATCCAAAACAGTACATGGATGTCACCCCTGTCATGTCTTAAAGCCACCATTGCACATTACAGTATAGAATCAAAATCAGAATAAGCTTTATTGCCAAGTATGCTTACACACACAAGGAATTTGTCATGGTGACAAAAGCATCCAGTGCAAAGAGAATACAACCATATATACATACATACAAACATATACATTTAAACACATATACATATAGTGACATAATATATATATATATATATATATATATATATATATATATATATATATATATATATAAAAACAGATAAATAAAAAGAGAAATATACAATAGAGCAATAATGTTGTTCGAAAGTTTTATATACAGTTATGTGCAGGTGATGTATTGAACAATACGTAGGATATGTTAAAAAATATAAATGAAAAATAAATATATATATATATATTTATATATATAAAAAACTGTTCCTGTGCCTGGCTGTTCTGGTGCTCCGAACTATCCTTTGAAGTCTTCTGATGTCTGACTTGGTAGCTGACCCAAACCAGACAGTTATAGAAGTGCAGAGGATAGACTCAGTGACTGTTGAGTACAACAGAGCAATAATGTTGTTCGAATATTTTATATACAGATATACAATTATTTGCAGGTGATGTCCCCAACCTTTTTTAGTCTGGGGAGTATTTACACTTTACAGTGTTGTTAAGATTATAATTGCACACAGAATGTGAGTGCAAGCCTTTAAAGTAAAATGCACAGTGAGGAGAAGAGCATTAGGTAAGGATCTGTTGCAAAGATAACGCATTAAGTTAAACCACATTTATGTGTTTGTAATGGTTTGCCCCACTTGACGTTCTGGCCATGTTGATACAGCTGCATGGCACGCTGGACTCCAGGCCTGAACTTCCTTCTCTCCAGGTTTTGTTTCTATGGTTCTCTGATGTTCCTTCTCACTTATCATCTGACATCCTAAAGGAAAATCCTATTTAATCATCTACATTGTCTCACATTTCTCCTTATTTCTTAGGAGAAACTGACATACAGAATGTATGGAGTAGAATATAGAGCTGTAAAATTGTTGTGGATAGCATTAGTTAATTTGGGCTTGGAAGAGCTTGATGAGAAATGCTCATATAAAGTTCATATTTAAATCTTTGACTTTTGTTTGCCGACTTTGGTATCTTGACAAATCTGAGCATAATTTGAGACATTGTTGAAATGGGATTTCCTATGGGATTACAGCTGCCACTGGAGAGCAAAGATTCAGGTCATTTGAATGTTCAAACATATATAAACAGCAGGCTTTATGTTGTGGAAGGAAGCAATACTTAAGAAACCATGTAAAACTGAACTTCCCTATGTTTATTAGTCTAGAAGAGCCTGCCAGCTGAGCTAATACTGGGCAGGTGGTAAACGCAAATTTCCTATTTGTGGCAGGGAAAGAGCCTAACTAAAAATTTTATTTAGCTACTGAGAAAACCAAGGTCATGAACTGAGCAGATTTTATACAAACAGTCCTAGATCTTATTCACGCTAGCACCATCTTTGATTTTTTTTAATGGGAATGACAACGAGGCTGTGAGGGAAAGTATTCCAGTCTCTTCAATGGCATGAATGGTACAAAGCTGTATATAGCTCCTAGATCACATCTGATTCTCCACAACTCATGCTGTCTGGAGTTTTTGGATACTGAGTGTTCTTGGACAGATATTTTATCAATGTTTTGTCCACAGAACAATCCAAAAACACTTTAAATTGCAGTACAGCCCATTGAAGATACCTCACAGCTTTGTTGTTGTTCCCACTGTGGTACAAAGGGAGCAATGAATACAGATACCAAAAAGATAAGCTGTATTGCGAATGAGGCTTCAGTTCAATTTGCTAGTTGAATAGGGAAAGACAAAGTTTCTTGGTTACAACCACTGGTTCAATGTCACTTTTGGTCCAGAAGGGGTAAATCTCCTTGGGGGAATTTCCATTCGGTTTGAATAGCTGCAGGCAAAACAAAACAATTCCTTCAACATTCATAAACACAGCCCAGATAGACAAAACTATACTTACGTGTCACATAAAAAGTTTAGTAACGTGCATACTGCATAGGCAGCATGTCATCAATTTATTAGTTGGTGAGAGGAGAACATTTTAAAGAATAAGCTTCTGTAAAAACAATGAAGTAGTTACTGATCAACATGGCCTGGTTTCTTATTAACATTGTCCTCCTCAACAGATACATTTAAGGAGTGCCCGCAGTTGAATGAATTATTCACTCTTCACTGGAATGTGGATGCAAAAAAAAAAAAAAAAAAAGTAAACTGACATTTTTTTTAGTAAGCACATTTAAAAAAAGGGGGAAGGGTGCCCTCCACTGGATTTGGGCTTTAAAACATATAGTAATGTACAGAGAGGAGTGCTCTGACATTTCTATAACTTTGCGTAAACATAATGGTATTCCTAGATAAACTAAGAGGGCTTTATAAGAGTATACGCGACTTGAGGATGGTTGAAAATAGAACAAGTTTATGTGCCACTTATTGTGTCCTTCCTCCGTCTAGACTCCCCGTGAGGAAAACCTAGCTATTCTCTCCAAACCACAGAGAGCACTCTGCTTTTACAAAGGCCATGGAAACACAGCACTCCACCCTACAGCAGGAAATAACTCTGCAAACTACTCAAACAACAGAAGCTCACCGCACACAGACCTTAGCACTGCAGGGACATGTTTTGTACAAATTCTATGGCATACATAAACAGTAGTTCTCCAGTTACTATGTAAAAATGCCACACGTTTATAACATACTACAATTTAAGTTGGGCGCACAGTCTGAATGCTGGCAGAGGGGACGTCCCAAATATAAAACCGTCCAACAGCTAAATTGCTGGTATGGACATTTAAGAAAATGTTTCGCTTCTTGTTTTTCAAAAGACTCACATGCTTATCAATTTATTTTCAATTCAGGCAGCTGACTGCTAACACTAGTCATGCTATGTGCCTGAAAGTAACATTTAGCCGGGCCACACAGATGAGCCTTGTCACCATGGTTCATGACTGCGATTTCATAACAGACTGGCATAACATTATTATATTTAAACCACTGCGCTGGTGACACAAGAGAGACATTCAATCTACTCTTTGACCATATTCATCCATATGAGCAAAGTTCACAAACCACACACAAAAGCTTCGAAGATACACTGTTTATTCAGTATGCAGCATCAGTTCTGGTCTGGACGAAGAGCATTGATCATTGATCAATACAAGTCTAAACAAACTTGAGCATCCCCTTTGATGCATGAATTAAACCAAATCCAATGTTTCGTGCCTTTGAGGGCAACACTTTGATATAGGAGTGAAAATCAGATGGGGAAGATTGCTCTACAGTGGAAAAGTAGCAGAGGTCTGTGACATGGCATTATAGATGAATGTGTTGTTGAAAGGTACAAACTGGTGAGTAATGATTTTGATGGCTTCTTGAGCTGCTGATCCTACAACAAAAGGATGACAATCATCAAGGTTGTATTTGCATTCAATGGTTTGATTTGCTGTTGTACTATAAAATCCACATACCGCTAGTATAGATGGCCATCATAATAATTATATGAGTGTGTGACAAGTTGCTTGTTTGCAGGCCAATCCTATATAACTATGTTAACACTCACCCCCCAAAAAAGCTGCGACTGTGTGTGGCTCAGCAGCTCCATAACGACAGCTGGAACATATGACAACAACATTTACACTTTTACAACTGAATTATGAACAGGAACAATGTGTGCTTCTTTGTTGTCATAAAACATATTTAGCACATACTGTATGGCTTCAAACCAAACAGGCCTAAATGTGGGCTTAAACTTACAACTCATGTATGTAGTCATCTTTCACATTGACATTTAGACTGTACTCCTGTAAAAGACCATTTACACACAGCTTGAGTTTATTAATGTCTTCCTCCACCTGGTAATTGTAGACACCTGAGAAAAAACAGCAACAGTACAGTCTATAATCTCAGAGTGACATATATATATATATATATATATATATATATATACACACACATACACTACCAGTCAAAAGTTATGAAACTTTTGACTGAAATGTTTCTCATGATCTTAAAAATCTTTTGATCTGAAGGCGTATGTTTAAATTATTTTTGTAGACAAAAATATAAGTGTGCCACCATGTTAATTTATTTCATTATAAAACTAAAAAAAAAAAAAAAAAAAAAAAAAAAAGTTTTTATAATTGATGACTTGGACCAAATAATAAAGAAAAAGTGCCCAACATAGATGGGAACTCCTTCAATACTGTTTAAAAAGCACCCCAGGGTGATACCTCAAGGAGTTGGTTGAGAAAATGTCAAGAGTACATGTCTGCAAATTCTAGGCAAAGGGTGACTATCACAGCTGAGAGACACATCTGACAGAGTAAGCACACATAATCAGGGCGCTTACCTGAAACCGGAGTTACCAGATTGTGAGATGTAATCAACATGGTGGAGGAAAGAACGGTTTATATAGTGAATGACTCCTGTGCACCAACTACCACAAAATACTCGGGGGAAGACCCTGAGTATTTTATTTACTCATTCTTTGAACTGTTGTATAAAAGCAATATCACACTCGCAATCGTTTAATGTAACTATATGTGCATACGCAATGTCGTATATACATATACAGGTGCATCTCAATAAATTAGAATGTCGTGGAAAAGTTCATTTATTTCAGTAATTCAACTCAAATTGTGAAACTCGTGTATTAAATAAATTCAATGCACACAAACTGAAGTAGTTTAAGTCTTTGGTTCAATCAGCTAATCAACTCAAAACACCTGCAAAGGTTTCCTGAGCCTTCAAAATGGTCTCTCAGTTTGGTTCACTAGGCTACACAATCATGGGGAAGACTGCTGATCTGACAGTTGTCCAGAAGACAATCACTGACACCCTTCACAAGGAGGGTAAGCCACAAACATTCATTGCCAAAGAAGCTGGCTGTTCACAGAGTGCTGTATCCAAGCATGTTAACAGAAAGTTGAGTGGAAGGAAAAAGTGTGGAAGAAAAAGATGCACAACCAACCGAGAGAACCGCAGCCTTATGAGGATTGTCAAGCAAAATCGATTCAAGAATTTGGGTGAACTTCACAAGGAATGGACTGAGGCTGGGGTCAAGGCATCAAGAGCCACCACACATAGACGTGTCAAGGAATTTGGCTACAGTTGTCGTATTCCTCTTGTTAAGCCACTCCTGAACCACAGACAACATCAGAGGCGTCTTACCTGGGCTAAGGAGAAGAAAAACTGAACTGTTGCCCAGTGGTCCAAAGTCCTCTTTTCAGATGAGAGCAAGTTTTGTATTTCATTTGGAAACCAAGGTCCTAGAGTCTGGAGGAAGGGTGGAGAAGCTCATAGCCCAAGTTGCTTGAAGTCCAGTGTTAAGTTTCCACAGTCTGTGATGATTTGGGGTGCAATGTCATCTGCTGGTGTTGGTCCATTGTGTTTTTTGAAAACCAAAGTCACTGCACCCGTTTACCAAGAAATTTTGGAGCACTTCATGCTTCCTTCTGCTGACCAGCTTTTTAAAGATGCTGATTTCATTTTCCAGCAGGATTTGGCACCTGCCCACACTGCCAAAAGTGCCAAAAGTTGGTTAAATGACCATGGTGTTGGTGTGCTTGACTGGCCAGCAAACTCACCAGACCTGAACCCCATAGAGAATCTATGGGGTATTATCAAGAGGAAAATGAGAAACAAGAGACCAAAAAATGCAGATGAGCTGAAGGCCACTGTCAAAGAAACCTGGGCTTCCATACCACCTCAGCAGTGCCACAAACTGATCACCTCCATGCCACGCCGAATTGAGGCAGCAATTAAAGCAAAAGGAGCCCCTACCAAGTATTGAGTACATATACAGTAAATGAGCATACTTTCCAGAAGGCCAACAATTCACTAAAAATGTTTTTTTTATTGGTTTTATGATGTATTCTAATTTTTTGAGATAGTGAATTGGTGGGTTTTTGTTAAATGTGAGCAAAATCATCACAATTAAAAGAACCAAAGACTTAAACTACTTCAGTCTGTGTGCATTGAATTTATTTAATACACGAGTTTCACAATTTGAGTTGAATTACTGAAATAAATGAACTTTTCCACGACATTCTAATTTATTGAGATGCACCTGTAGTTACATTATAGTACATTTATAAAGTACAGTGGCGATACCATGGTACAGTGATGCTATCAGAAGCTAACACCTAGGTACTTGTAAATATACGATCGCACTGTATGATTACCAAACTTGTACCACAGTATTTACGTGGTATGTTACTCAAAAATTACCATAGTAATGTGGTAGTGTCATGGAACAACATCATTAGTATACTGATAAATCTATAAAAAAAGGCTTGAAGACGTTTCCTGAATTCAAAATTCAGACAGAAATGGGAAGAAAAAGGACCATCTGTGACAAATTAATGGATATTATAAACACTGTTACTTTATGCCTGTCAATTTTGCTAGGTCTTCTGACCTGGGTAACGAGAGTGTTGCTGATAGAAGCGGTCGACTGAGCGGAGCATGAGGTAGAGCACCATCTCACTGTCAGGGCTGTCCATACAGGATGCTGTGGAGGTAGGAACAACTACTTAACACATACAGTATAACACCAAAGCGTGGATGTACACAACATGGATTGAACAATCAGATTCCCTATTGGTTAATCCACCTAAATAATTTAATTTTGCGCAGTGAGCATAAAATGTACAAACTGATATAGAAACCACAGGCCACCAAAGAGAAATGCAGTACCATTTTACAGTACAACAAGGTTCTTAAAGGTGCTGTAAGCAAACTGTTTTTTTTTTTTAATGAAATGACAGAAAACATGTCAATAATAAAGTTTTAAAAGATTGGTTAATATATATTTATAAACCAAACAACTGTCCATTGATAGATGGATTAACTAATATTTAGGTATGTGTTAATTATTATTTGTTAAAAATGTAGAAAATTAACAGTAACCAATGCAGAAAATTGACATTAATGAATATTAATAAATGGTGTAAAAGTATTGTTCATTACTTAAACTTATGGCAAATATAAGCCTTACTGATTTCATCTTTATTGAAAGTGTCTACACTGTACTCCTCTGCTAGAGACCTGCACCGCACCACTCTGAGGAATGCTGCGTTCTTACCTGTGGGACACAAAACAACACCACAACATAGTTTTGCCACACATTTATCTGCAGTACAGCAAATATGGTTGGATCCATGAACGTTATCATGAATGAATCCAAATACACTGATGGAATAGTTAATAGTAGATCATGGGATTTTGCTACAAGTATGAAAAGTGTTGCTCATCTAGTTACATGACAACACCTTGGCTTTTCACAGACAAAACAGAACCAAGAGCAGTTCATGGGAGCAGTGTGTAGTGTGCATGATGACCAGGCAGTACTCACAGAAAAGCTTTATTTCCTGTTCGGAGATGCTCTCTGGAGGCTTTGAAATAAACAGTAATCATTAGTAGCAGCATGAAGCCAATACACCTCAAACAAACAACTTTCATCTTTAGTGTTAATGTGCAAGTAAAAGATATAAAATGCTGTTATTACAAACAAGTTGGTTATGTAAATACCTTTCCAACTGATTGCAGATACGATTCAACGTGTTTGGACACAATTGCAGCATCCTTCATTGCTTTTTCTCTATAGCTGAATAAAAATTAAAAAAAGTGTAAAACAAATGCCATGAAAGTGTGAAACAAATTGCAGATTATCTTATCAAGCATTCAACAGAATGTCTCATGTAGGAGTGCTTGAGTTCTAAAATCATCTGAAGTAAACAGAGGGATAGACATTCACTGTACAGGTACATAATGTTTTTCTATTATAAGTGGTCATGTCATTTTATATATATATATATATATATATATATATATATATATATATATATATATATATATATATATATATATATATATATATAAACTCAGCAAAAAAAAAAAGAAACGTCCCTTTTTCAGGACACTGTATTTTAAAGATAATTTTGTAAAAATCCAAATAACTTTACAGATCTTTATTGTAAAACAATGTTTTCCATGCTTGTTCAATGTACCATAAAGAATTAATGAACATGCACCTGTGGAACGGTCGTTAAGACACTAACAGCTTACAGACGGTAGGCAATTAAGGTCACAGTTATAAAAATTTAGGACACTAAAGAGACCTTTCTACTGACTCTGAAAAACACAAAACAAAAGTGCCCAGGGTCCCTGCTCATCTGCGTGAACGTGCCTTAGGCATGCTGTATGGAGGCATGAGGACTGCAGATGTGGCCAGGGCAATAAATTGCAATGTCCGTACTGTGAGACGCCTAAGACAGTGCTACAGGGAGACAGGAAGGACTGCTGATCATCCTCGCAGTGGCAGACCATGTGTATCAACACCTGCACAGAATCGGTACATCCGAATATCACACCTGCGGGACAGGTACAGGATGGCAACAACAACTGCCCGAGATACACCAAGAACGCACAATCCCTCCATCAGTGCTCAGACTGCCTGCAATAGGCTGAGAGAGGCTGGACTGAGGGCTTGTAGGCCTGTTGTAAGGCAGGTCCTTACCAGACATCACCGGCAACAATGTCGCCTATGGGCACAAGCCCACCTTCGCTGGACCAGACAGGAGTGGTGAAAAGTGCTCTTCACTGACGAGTGATGGTTTTGTCTCACCAGGAGTGATGGTCGGACTCGCGTTTATCGTCGAAGGAATGAGCGTTACACTGAGGCCTGTACTCTGGAGCAGGGTCGATTTGGAGGTCGAGGCTCCGTCAAGGTCTAGGGCAGTGTGTCACAGCATCATCGGACTGAGCTTGTTGTCATTGCAGGCAATCTCAACGCTGTGCATTACAGGGAAGACATCCTCCTCCCTCATGTGGTACCCTTCCTGCAGGCTCATCCTGACATGACCCTCCAGCATGACAATGCCACCAGCCATACTGCTCATTCTGTGCATGCCTTCCTGCAAGACAGGAATTTCAGTGTTCTGCCATGGCCAGCGAAGAGCCCGGATCTCAATCCCATTGAGCACATCTGGCACCTGTTGGATCGGAGGGTGATGGCTAGGGCCATTCCCCCCAGAAATGTCCGGGAACTTGCAAGCGCCTTGTTGGAAGAGTGGGGTCACATCTCACATCAAGAACTGGCAAATCTGGTGCAGTCCATGAGGAGGAGATGCACTGCAGTACTTAATGCAGCTGGTGGCCACACCAGATACTGACTGTTATTTTTGATTTTGATCCCCCCCTTTGTTCAGGGACACATTATTCCATTTCTGTTAGTTACATGTCTGTGAAACTTGTTCAATTTATGTCTTAGTTGTTGAATCTTTTTATGTTCATACAAATATTTACACATGTTAAGTTTGCTGAAAATAAAAGCAGTTGAAAATGAAAGGACGTTTCTTTTTTTGCTGAGTTTATATACATACACACTGGCATCCAAAGGTTTGGAATAATGTACAGATTTTGTCTTATGGAAAGAAATTGGTACATTTATTCACCAAACTGGCATTCAAATGATCACAATGTATAGTCAGGACATTAATAACTTGAAAAATTACGATTTCAAAGAGTTCTCATTGAAAAATACTCTTTGCAGATCCTTGGCATTATAGCTGTCAGTTTGTCCAGATATTCAGGTGACATTTCACCCCACGCTTCCTGTAGCACTTGCCATTGATGTGGCTGTCTTGTGGGGCACTTCTCATGCACCTTGCAGTCTAGCTGATCCCACAAAATCTCAATGGGGTTAAGATCCATAACACACTTTTCCAATTATCTGTTGTCCAATGTCTGTGTTTCTTTGCCCACTCTAACCATTTCTTTTTGTTTTTCTGCTTCAAAAGTGGCTTTTTCTTCTAAATTCTTCCCATAAGGCCTGCACCCCTGAGTCTTCTCTTTACTGTTGTACATGAAACTGGTGTTGAGCGGGTAGAATTCAATGAAGCTGTCAGCTTCAATAGATAATGACAGATGCCTCCTCTGTGGGTTGGGGCGCTGTGTACGAGAACCGTCCTGCTTAAGGAGTTTGGACGGGTCAGCGGCTGATTTGGCACATAAACTGTCTGGAGATGCTAGCGGTGCTGTTGGCTTTTAGGTTTTTCCTTCCAGTAATTCAGAGCAGTCACGTACTCATCCGGTCGGACAACAGGACGGTGGTGGCTTACATCAACTGTCAGGGAGGGGTGTGCTCTCATGCCATGCTCAGGCTGGCACATTCTTCTGTGGGCATGGGACAATGTGCTGTCTCTACAAGCAGTACATGTTCCGGGCCGGTTGAATCTGGGGGCAGGTCGCCTGTCCAGACAGGTTCTGATGCCAGGAAAATGGACATTACACCCACAGATTGTAGAAAAAATCTGGATGAGGTTCAGCAGAGCAGAAGTGGACCTGTTTGCATCAAGCGAAACGTCACACAGTCCCCTCTGGTTTTCTCTCTCACCCCCGGCACCACTGGGCATCGATGCGCTGCCACGTTTCCACCAATCAACCTGCTGCACTCTGTTCTGCAGAGGGTTCGGGGGGGATCGCTTTCGGCTTTTGTTAGTGGTGCCGTATTGGCCATCTCAAATATGCTTTTCGACTCTGGTCTCTCTCCTGGACGGAATGCCTTGGGTGATTCCAGTCAGAATGGACATGTCTCAGGTGCGGGGCATCATTTGTTAACACAATTATGGAGACTGTGGGTTTGTACCCTCACCAGGGCCCTCTTTTAAATGATGGTTTATCCCCCACGGTGGTTGATACCATCTTAAATGCTAGAGCTCCATCATCATGAAGAGTATATATACGTGTAAATGGCGTATTTTCACCTCTTCATGCGCAGCACACAGTGAGGATCCAGTCCACTGCCCAGTTGGTTCAATGCTGTACTTTTTTGCAATAGTGTTTAGACCTTTTCGTCTCGTCCGCATCCCTTTATGGGATTTATCTGTGGTGTTAGAGTCACTCTCGGCTGCTCCGTCCGAGCCTTTAGCATCAGTATCTGATAAATTTCTTACTCTTAAAACGGCCCTGTTAATAGCACTGGCATCGTTGATGTTTTGCATGCCCTGTCGATCAATCCCTTGTGTATGCAACTTGTGCCAGGGTTATCTAAGCCCTGCTGGTTTATGTTGACCTTAATAGCCAATATTGAAAGTTAGAGCAGTTGTTTGTATGCTTTGGTGGCCGCAACAGGGGTGTCTCATTGGATTGTGGATGCAATCTTGAGTGCTTACGAGATGCATTGTTTGCCTTCACCTCTGGGTATTCGAGCTCATTCTACGAAGAGCATGGCATCCTCATGGGCAATGGCAAGAGGTGCGTCCTTGGAAGACATTTGTATGGCAGCAGGATGGTCCTGTCCACATACTTTTGTCAGATTTTATAACTTCGACGAGTGTTTGTCTCCAGCTTCCCAAGTTCTCTCTGTTGGATCAGGAGTAAGTTTTTGAGATTTCTATTTCTTTAGCTCATTTGTGTGATGCTGTAAGCTTGCCATATGGGCTTAGAGAGTTGGCAGCTACTGTTTGCATGGTGTGATGGTATCTCGTCCCAACTGCGTCATTATGCAATGTCAGTGTTTCCTTGAAAGGGAACGTCTCATTTATGAATGTAACCTTGGTTCCCTGAGAGGGAACGAGACGTTGCGTAGCTGGCCATACTCTCTAATTGCTGCACAGGCTTGTTGTGCCTGTTGCAGAAAATCTGGCGAAATGGCACAAAAGCAGCCACCTATATGGGTTCCGTGATGCAGCTCCCTATGGGCGTCACTTCAGTGCAATCAGCCAATATATTTTATACAACTGTATACAATTGCATGATTGTATACAGGCTTCAGACCACGTGACTCACTGACGTAGTGATGTGCGTCATTACGCAACGTCTCGTTTCCTCTTAGGGAAATTTAAGACTTTAAGACCTTTTTCAAGACCTGAACAAATAAAATTAATACTGTTATTCTTACATAAACAGGCAGGGGCACACATTCAACATGGACTTAACATTGCTTATCAGTAAAACAGAGTAGACTATATGCAAGTTTAAAATACTCAAGACATGTTTTCCACATATATATCACATTAAAATTGGTTTATGTACCATTATATAAATAAATACAAATTAGAAGTCGACTGATATTGGATTGTGCTGATTCGATAATGTGTTGAAAGAAAGCCAGTAAGTTTGCCAATAGTTTTTAAAATTGGTAGCCTATATTAAATGTTGTTCTTCCTGTGATAGGGAGGGCCAGACAGAGGCTAAAAGAGTCCATATTGAATTAATAAAACAACAGTCACGTTTTTACTTTGAAGGATGCAGAGCATTTATTTAATTAAACTGTATTATTTTCAAGTTTGATAATCACATTAGGTCATATCACGATTTCTGTCTTTCCACCCCCAAATTTAAGACCTCTTTAAATAAAAATTAAGACTGTTGTATCATTTAAGATATTTAAGACTTTTTATGACCTCAAATTTTGGAAAACTGAATTTAAGACATTTTAAGGATCTGCTGGAACCCTGACGGTATATAACCAAATTTCACAAATACATTAACATTAATGTGAATTTTCCAAACAAAAATAAAAATAAAAATAATAATAATAATAATAATTATATATATATATATATTATATATATCAGTTGAAGTCTTAAGTTTACATACACCTTAGCCAAATACATTTAAACTCAGTTTTACACAATTCCTAACATTTAATCGTAGAAAACTTTCCCTGTCTTAGGTCAGTTAGGATCACTACTTTATTTTAAGAAATAAAAGTAGAGAGAATGATTTATTTCAGCTTTTATTTCTTTCATCATATTCCCAGTGGGTCAGAAGTTTACATACACTTTATTAGTATTTGGTAGCATTGCCTTTACATTGTTTAACTTGGGTCAAACGTTTTGGGTAGCCTGCTTCTCACAATAAGTTGCTAGAATTTTGGCCTATTCCTCCAGACAGAACTGGTGTAACTGAGTCAGGTTTGTAGGCCTCCTTGCTCGCACATGCTTTTTCAGTTCTGCCCACAAATTTTCTATCGGATTGAGGTCAGGGCTTTGTGATGGCCACTCCAATACCTTGACTTTGTTGTCCTTAAGCCATTTTGCAACAACTTTGGAGGTATGCTTGGGACCATTGTCCATTTGGAAGACCCATTTGCAACCAAGCTTTAAATTCCTGGCTGATGTCTTGAGATTTTGCTTCAATATATCCACATAATTTTATTTCCTCATGATGCCATCTATTTTGTGAAGTGCACCAGTCCCTCCTGCAGCAAAGCACCGCCACAACATGATGCTGCCACCCCCATGCTTCACGGTTGGGATGGTGTTCTTTGGCTTGCAAGCCTCACCCTTTTTCCTCCAAACATAACGACGGTCATTATGGCCAAACAGATAAATTTGTTTCATTAGACCAGAGGACATTTCTCCAAGAAGTAAGATCTTTGTCCCCATGTGCTCTTGCAAACTGTAGTCTGGCTTTTTTATGGCAGTTTTGGAGCAGTGGCTTCTTCCTTGCTGAGCAGCCTTTCAGGTTATGTTGATATAGAACTCGTTTTACTGTGGATATAGATACTTGTCTACCCGTTTCCTCCAGCATCTTCACAAGGTCCTTTGCTGTTGTTCTGAGATTGATTTGCACTTTTTGCACCAAACTACGTTCATCTCAAGGAGACAGAATATGTTTCCTTCCTGAGCAGTATGATAGCTGCGTGGTCCCATGGTGTTGATACTTGCTTACTATTTATACAGATGAACGTGGTACCTTCAGACGTTTGGAAATTGCTCCCAAGGATGAACCAGACTTGTGGAGGTTCACAATTTTTTTTTTGAGGTATTGGCTGATTTCTTTAGATTTTCCCATGATGGCAAGCAAAGAGGCACTGAATTTGAAGGTAGGCCTTAAAATACATCCACAGGTACACCTCCAATTCAGTAGACCTCTTATCACAAGTTAATTGGCTAATTGTCTAAAGGCTTGACATCATTTTCTGGAATTATCCAAGCTGCTTAAAGGCACAGTTAACTTAGTGTATGTAAACTTCTTACGCACTGGAATAGTGATATAGTCAATTAAAAGTGAAACAATCTGTTTGTAAACAATTGTTGGAAAAATTCCTCGTGTCATGCACAAAGTACATGTCCTAAACGACTTACCAAAACTATAGTTTGCTGATATTAAATCTGTGGAGTGGTTAAAAAATTAGTTTTAATGACTTCTACCTTAGTGTATGTAAACTTCTGGCTTCAACTGTAAATACCTACACATTTTGTAGATTGATGAATTTGTCAGAATCAGCAATCATGTCTGGGATGGTTCCTCGTACAGGGAGGTTTCCATTCCCCTCATTTCGCACAAAGTCCCTCACCCCACGTGCCATAACCCAGAAGGATGGGGTCTGTGTAAATGTGTAAAAATACATCAACCACACCTATTTCAGTGTAAAAAGAAATAACTAAACAACATAAAACTGGCGATTAGGGCTGCAACTAATTATTATTTTGATAATCGATTAATTAACGATTATTTGACTATTCGGTGATTATTGCAACGATTAATCATTAGCTCTTAACCGATTATTCAGCTAGTGTCCCAACTTAAAAGGTTGTATTAAATGTGCTTACTAACAATAAAGAGGACAAAATCATCTTTTAACAATACCTCAATGACATTCACTGAATTAAAGGGAAAAAAATACTTTATCAAGTTTAATTCAGTAAAGAAATTCACTGCAAAGAATCCTATTGTTATCAAGTGTTTTTTACTTGAGAAGCAACATATAAGATATTTAGACTTGCTTTAAGAGAATGTATTTTAAATATAAGTGTATTTTGTATATAAGTGTATTTTTCCACCTGGTTATACTTCTGCGAGTGCAGTAAAGACAAAATATACTTCTATTCAAGGTCTATTCTCTAAAAGCAAGTCTAAATATCTTATATGCTGCCACTCAGGTGAATGCATCTTTTTAAAAGGATTCTTAGATATTTTAAAATATTTGTATTTTTAATATTATATTCAACATTCTCACGTAACAATTTTTTCTTCTGCAGTATAGCTCCTAAAGTAAATATGCATTGTTTTAAAGGAGTTTTATATATTTATATTGGAAAACAAGCCAAAAAAAAAAAGAAAATCAAAAACTTATTTTGTTGCAGTGTATAAGGGGCGTAGTCTCTCACATTTCTGTTCACTTCAATCCATCTTTAACTCACAAACAAACAAACAAACTCTCTCTTATTAATAAAGCTGCGTATTGCCAAAGAAATGCACAGTGACATTTATTATGATTCAACAAGTCACGAGCCATCACGTTATAATCTAGCTGCATTAAGCGTGCGCGCTCGAGGGACGAGTGTCCCCGTGACAGAGTGTGCCTCAGCCGGGTGCAGTTTCAATCTCTCCCCCTTAGATAGGGGCATTCGCGCAACTCACAGAGGCACTGACTGCACAGAGAAATGCCAGTTTTGGAGTTTGTAGTTATTTACATGATCTGCTTCCGTATTATTTGAACTTTAATAAGGCTATAACGCATTAAATATAACTGCATTAAAGATGTAACGGTGGGGTTTTTCCTTTAAAGACGCTCGACATGCAAGTTTTGCTTCAGCGGAGCGGCAGCTCCAGCTCCACTTATTTCACAACGAGAGTGCTTCTGTATTTACTTCTTTTGTATTTTTGCATTATAATTTCCTCATACTTTGCATTCTACATCACATAAAGCTGTGAAAGTTTAGACTGCATCTGGACTGTAAGCTGTGTAATTCCTCCTCTCCTCAGTAAGGCGCGAGCTGCAGTGCTGATCATTAGAATTTAATGTGATCTCATTGTTACGTTAAATGAGATCAAACGACTATTTGACAAAGAAAATTTTTGTCGACACTTTTTTATTGTCGACGTTGTCGATAACGTCAACTAATCGATTCAGCCCTACTGCCGATGTATACATTGATATAATTTAAATGACCACATATGTTACACAGATGAACTAGTGTTTTCCACAAATAAAAAAAAAAAAAAAAGCTGTTAACCTGTGAGGTAATGTTTTCACACTGTTCAGCATTAAATATGTCCTCCACTGCACTAGAGACCTACATCACAGTGAGAAACAAAGGTCAGTTATACATATCAGATTTACAGCACACAGACCTCATCTTTGAAGAGGACATCTACTGTACCTTGGTGGGGTTCAGAGCCGTGTTCACATTCTTGATCGCCTCCTCAAAGTTCTCTTCATCCTCAGGCGTTCCATTCTCGTTCTTAAGGATTCCTGAGAAAACAGAAATGACAGAAAACCCAAAACAAAACAGATGTAAGCTGTTAAATTTGACAATATGACAAACCTACTACTGACAACTACTGAACTGCATTACCTTCTCTTATGAGTTGTCTGAAAGCTTCCTTTTCCTTATAATTATTTGGTAACTGGGAGTTGTGCTGGATTAGAGAAAATATTTTGAGAACACTTAGGAAGCCTTATACACAGAAAGCTCATAATAGTTTGTGAAGAATTACCTCACTATACCACTTTCCCAAGTACTTAGCAACCACAATGATCCATGGTGTATGACTGTGATCCTAAAAACAAAAATACAAAATTCGACCGCAATTGATTTACATGTGAATCAAATACAGGCACACAGGTTACGTAAATATCAGCAATTAAAATGTGTCTTCTTTGTTATCATCACCATCTTTAATCTCACCTTCTTCTCCATGCTGTCCAGGTCATAGGACTCTATGTGGCTTTTGAGCTCGGAGAATGGATGGTCTAATCTCAGGTCCTCTAAAGCATTATCTGGATGAGACTCAACCACTATGATGGAAGACAAAGACAGACTGCTTTACAGTTACACTTTAACATAAGTATCCATGTCTATAAATGTTAGGGATATGCAAAACTACATTAAAAATGTACTAGTTGGTGAGCTGTCTGAACCACTTAAAGGGACAGTTCACCCAAAAATGAACATTCTCTCATCATTTACTCACCCTCATGCCACCCGAGATGTGTATGTTTTTCTTTCTTCTGCTGAACACAAACAAATATTTTTAGAAGATTATCTCAGCTCTGTTGATCAGTGGCCAGAAATGTGAAGTTCCAAAAATCACATAAATGCAGCATTAAAGTAATCCATACAACTCCAGTGGTTAAATCCATGTCTTCAGAAGTGATATAAGTGTGGGTGAGAAACAGATCAATGTTTAAGTCTTTTTTAGTATAAATCTACACTTTCAAATTCTTCTTATTTTTGTAAAAAGGACTTAAACATTGATTTCATTCTCACCCACACTTATCATATCGCTTCTGAAGATATGGATTACTTTTATGCTGCATTTATTTGCTTTTTTGGAGCTTGAATTTGTGCATTTTCTAGAGTTTCACATTAGTTAAAATGCGAATTAAGGTGATGGAAACGGTTTATTCACAAAATGATGATGTGTTTTGACCATCCGTCAGTGTGCGGAAGCTTGATGTGACTGGCCCATGAAAGGTCCAACCTTGGCACACAATTCTTCGAATGTAGCTCTAGACATGCGAAAGTGTTTAACCCACTGCTGGTCTTTAAAGTGGGTTCTCAAAATCCACAAGAACAGTTGCATGTACACGCTCCCAAGTATGCCGAGGCTGGCAGCGTATGGGCATCGCATCCATTTCAGCCCTCATTATATAAGATATTACACTTGATCTGCGGTGTCTTCTGGCAGCATTAAATTAAAAAAAGGTACAATTGCTCCATTCCTGCAAATAAAACTCTCCCCAAAGCAAGGACGTCATTTAGCTGCTCCATCATGTAAAGGCAGCTCCCTCAAGATAATGCGCATGATGTAGTGGATGGAAACACACAATGATTCGTATTCTTTAGTCAAATTTTTAGAAATTTTGATGGAAACCCAGCTTGTGTTCAGCAGAAGAAAGAAAGCCATAGACATCTGGGATAGCATGAGGGTGAGTAAAAACAATGATCGAATATTCATTTTTGAGTGAACTATCCCTTTAAGCCCATATAACTATGCTGGTTTAGTGTCATATCCACCAGACATGGATCAGATTTATACATGCTAAGTGACTTCAACAGGCATGTGCAGATATTCATTCATTAAATCCCTATTAAGTGTGTTTCTCAACATTCAAATGATTTAGAACCACAAAATAGTTTGGTTTATTCTTTTACCCGTGTGTTCTTTCACAACCAGCCTCATGTAACCAATGAGTCCATATGTCCTACACACAAGGAATGGCACACCAGCCTCCCATAACACAGAGCCTAGCCTCAAACATGTGCTGTTAAGAGTAAGACAAAATTCATTAACATAAACCAGATTTGATGAACAAGCATCTACAAACAATCCAAAATTATCTGTTGTCTTTAGTAATTATGTTCCTAGAAGAAGCCCATGACAATAATAAAGGAACAATATATATTTAGATTGTATACAGTGTTTTAAGAGTCACGTAAATAATACCTTTCAGGAAGCTGGACACCAATTACTAGACTAAATCTGTGAAAAAACTCAGGATCATTGTCCAAAAGTTTATCAGGACTCTGAGGATTAAAAGGACAAATGAATATGATGACACATAGCAGACATAAACAAACACTTTGTTGATAATGTTTTAAAAGACAGACCTCCTCCACAAAGTTTCCAGACACATCACTGTTGAGCTCCTGTAGCAGTTCGGTAGCAGCCTGAGCTCTGTTCTGAAATATAACCACAACATGATTCAGTCACACCCTGTGTCACTCGCTACATGGCAATATATCACACTAGGTTTGGAATATATATATTTTATGGAGCCGGTGCACACAAGCTAAGCTTACCTTTCCAATACTGTTGCTGCAGAGAAAAAAGCTGCAACAGAACATTCAAAGCATGATCAGGTAAGAATAATGAGCATTATATCTATACATACTATATGATGACAGTTAGTGCATTCAATTATCTGTGTACCGCTCTACAATCGAATAATATGAATAATAAATGTACTTGTTTCCAACATCCTCCCCTGACACTTTGTGTCCATCGGCTATGGTAAAAGCTCCAATGCCTATGAAGGACAGCAGACAAATATAATGTTAAACCATTGACCCATATTGATTCAAGTCTGTCATATTTGGAGGTGCACAGTGAGAAAAACTGATACCTGGCAGCACAAGGTTCTTGAGTATTTCAGTGCCAGATGCAGTGGCATTGATGAGACAAACATGGGCACTTTCAAGCGCTTCCTGTCCATGATCTCCCCATAACCTGAAACAAACGTACGACTTAACCGCTCAAAGATCAGAATATTGCATTAATATAAAATACTCTGAGACATACAGGTAAGCAGAGTAAGACATCCAGAGGTTTCCAGTTAGGTAGGTTTACTATTCTAAACACAAGACAGATGTGTAATATTGCTGTCTACCCAATGAAAGCATAATGAATTGTCCGGCTCTCTGATTTAAATAAATAAATCTGAAAGTGTCAATGCTAGTATTACCGCTAGGCCTGTGTGTATTCAAGCGTTAATGTCATAGGAAATATAAAGAACTAACGCTGAGGGATAATCGTTGTGCGTGTATACCGCAGCTTTCTGAGTTTTTGAATCCCGACTGATGTATACCTGAGCTGTCGATCATATTTCTGCTCTTTGCTCGTTTTGAGGTCTGTCATGGTCCTCTGTCTCTGTGACGGCTCGATCCCACCGGCACGCCGCTGTTTCACTTTTTTGAGATTGACATTCGCAGATTCGACATTTGCAGACTGACCCCTACGCGCATGTTCTGTTTGGCCCATAGACTGTCTATGGTTTGGCCACAAGATGGAGCCAATGAGCCAGCTCTTTGGAAGCGCCTCAGGGCCGGACACACCGAACGTGTATCTCTGTAGGTCTAAAAAAGCTAGAAGGAACAGAACGCAGGTGTCTTGAGTCTCGAGATGCGTTTTTAAAAGTTCTTTTTAAATTTACACGGCGTCTAAATTCTAAACTGTGTTTTTTTAAATAGGAACATAGGGGCCCAGAGCAATATACAGTCAGGGGGCCCAGATGACCTTGCTACGGCCCTGTACACAGACTAGTGATTTTAAAATAATAGCAGTACTGAAATGTAATGGGGAGGCATAAAAAACACTTTACAATAAGGTTCCATAAAAAACATTAGTTAACATGAATGAGCAATGAACAATATTTTACAGCAATTATGAATCTTGGTTGATGTTAATTTCAACATATACTATTACATTTTTAAAATTAAAAAATGGTATATGTTAACATTAGTTAACGCTCTTTGAACTAACTTGAACTAACAACAAACAATTGTGTTTTTATTAACTATCATTAACTAAGATTAATAAGTGCTGTAAAAATATATTGTTCATTGTTTGTTCATGATACCCAGTGCAATAACTAATGTTAATGAATGGAACCTTATTGTGAAGTGTTACAATATGTATATATATATATACAGTATGTGTACACCGATCAGCCACAACATTAAAATCATGGCCATGACAGGGTTTTGATCCGGTGGTCCTCCATCCACACCTTGATTGACCTGGCTGTGTGGCATGGAGCATTGTCCTGCTGGAAAAAAAAACAATCCTCAGAGTTGGGGAACATTGTCAGAGCAGAAGGAAGCAAGTTTTCTTCCAGGATAACCTTGTACATGGCTTGATTCATGCGTCCTTCACAAAGATGAATCTGCCTGATTCCAGCCTTGCTGAAGCACCCCCAGATCATCACCGATCCTCCACTTGGTCATCTAATGGTTAGACAGAGACCTGGAGATGCCTTCAAGCCACAGTGTCTCGCATCCACTGTACAATTTGGTGGAGGATCGATGATATTCCTTTAAGGATTGGTGTCAGGCACCTTCATTTTTAAATAAAACCTGTGTTCTAAATGGCATAAATGCTGCCTTCGGAGTGCACTTCGAAGGGAGAACAATTATTTTAGTCATGCGGTAAGGTTTTCAAAGGTAAATTGCAATAGAAATGACTTAAAGAGTTCAGAGGTACCATTATTTTTTAGCTCCACACCTTTCAAACCTTCAAAGCTCTCACAGTGGATTGTAATGCCTTTGAATGGAATAGAGCATAGGGATGATCACTTCTGAATAGAACGCACCTAGTGTCATAAGTTCTCAAGTAGACTGTGATCACAGCTTTTGGTGTGTTCCATTCAGAAGTGCTCATTCCTAAGCTCTATTTCATTTGAAGAATATACCATCCACTGTGAGAGCTTTGGATGGCTGAAAAGTGTAGGGCTCAAAAATTAAAGTCACAGAACTCAGAAGTCTTTTTTTTTTTTTGGATATTCTGTTTGGCATGAACTTATAGCATGGCTATCATGATAGTGCTCCCTTCGAAGGCATCATTTATGCCATTTGTAATGACTTTGGAACTAGACTGGGTAGGCAATCACCATTCTGATCTTGAGCCACTCCAATAATAATCCCTAGTCTGTGGAGTTTCATTCAAACTATTTGGTAGTCATTTTATTGATTAACAGGCAGAGGTCATTTGTGAGGTCATTGACCTTGTTAAGGCAATTGTTTTTCATTGGTGTAAACCTAGTTTATGAAAAAAAAAAAAAAAGAATACCTTAAAACACACATTTAATTGTATAATTAAATGAAATAATTTAAGAAATAAATAAATAATTTTCATTTACAGGGTAATCAATTTTGAATTTCAATGCTTAAAAATATTACTATATTTCAATGTAACTAATTTGGTAAAATGAGGCAAAGGGTTAAGGTTAATTAAATGTGATAATAGTCAAGTGATGTCTTTAAATATTCACAAATTCACAAAAAATTTTTAGAGTACCCAAAGTATTCATCCGCGCCTTTTTTTAACACAATTATTAGCCTACAGACAGACAAATGTTAACAAAAAAACACTGTGAAGTAGTTTAAGGTTCGATATTCGCTCTCTCTGACTGGAGCTCACTGGGGGAAACCCAGTCTCATGAAAATTCATACTTATTTTACGAGTTGGTTATTTTTTATGACTTTGTACGAGTTTGTTCATATAAATTTGAACGATTTCATCACGTGCAAATGCCCGGATGTCTAATGCGTAATTAAGTGCGAGTTTCACGCACGAGGCATTAAGGACATGCTTATTAATATTATGCCCTTACCCCCCTTATCTAAACCTAACCAATCAGTAGAGTGTGCAAACATGACAGGACACTGTTGTGTGTGACAGAAGCAAGTAATTGTCACGTATTAGATGGAAACAATGTCCAGCGATGTCATTGGCTGTAGTGAAATTCGTACGAATTCATACAAGTGCAGTCATACGATATCAAAAAAGTCATATGAATCCTTACGATTTCGCTGTGAGTGTGTGTAGCTGGGGGCGACAATCTTATTAGTGCAATTAGGTTAAATAGCCATCCTATACGAGCATAAAACATTGTACTCAAAACTGTCAACGTTTGTTTTAGCAACAGAAATATTTATGTCTGAAAATGCTCTGATGCACTTTCATTGCAAACATGTAAAGGACCGTTTAAAAACGCCTCCCACTGTGCTAAAACATCAGCAGTGTCCAAGCATTCAATAAATTGCCTATAATATAGAAGTTATTATATATATATATATATATATATATATATATATATATATATATATATATTTTTTTTTTTTTTTTTTTTTAAAGTAAAAATACACTTTCAGATTCTGAAAGTTGTAGTAGGCTTCTAGTGGGATGACTTACAGGTGAGCTCTTGCCACCATCAAAGTATTCAGTTATTATAAAAAAAAAAATAACCAAAATGTTCTTTTACATTCCAAAGGTTATAGTAGGATGTTTTAGTATGCTCCTGGAGGAACAACTGACTTGACTACAGGTGTCACGTTCTGTCTCCCTCCTGTTTCTACGGACTCTTATTTTGAAGTTTCCCCCTGGACTCCATTTCCCATAGTGCACTGCCCTTATCACCTCCATCTGTTCCTGATTACACTCACCTGTCTTCAATTCCCTCATTTAGTCCCTTTGTATATAAATACCCTTCAGTTTTGTTCTTTGTTATGCTATATTATTCTATATTGTCATCTCCATTAAAGCCTGCAAATAGATCCCTCGCCTCATCTTCTCTACCACAACTTGTGACAGAAGAACTGACCCAAACAAGATGGATCTGCCAGCAGTTCGCCTCACATGAGGATCGTTCCCTCAGACCATACTCGTGAGGTTTTTTTTTTTTTTTTTTTTTAGATCTGACTCCCCTAACCCACTACCCAGAGGACTGCCTATGCACTTTTTACAATGTCGGACTCTGTATCCTGACCAAGGCCAAGTTGTCTGAGGAGGGTCCTCGAGGGAACTTTGCCAAATATGTGGAGTGGGTGCTGGTAAGTGGTGACTTGCTGTTCACTGTCTGCCCTGCTAATGAGGACAACGCCAGCCCCACTCCACATATTTGGATTAGTAAAGTGCATAGGCAGTCGTCTGGGTAGTGGGTTAGGTGAGCCAGATCTAAACCTCACGAGTGTGGTCTGAGGGAACAATCCTCGTGTGAGGAGGCGAACTGCTGGCAGATCCATCTTGTTTGGGTCAGTTCTTCTGTCACGAGTTGTGGTAGAGAAGATAAGTGTCTACTTGCAGGCTTTAATGGAAAAGATGATGTATAATAACATGGAGTATCATAACTAACTTGTTTGAGAAATAAAGTACAAAACTGAAAGACTAAATCAGGGAACTGAAGACAGGTGAGGATAATCAGGAACAGATGGAGGTGATGAGGGCAGTGCACTATGGGAACTGGAGTTCAGGGGGAAAACTCTAAAATAAGAGTCTGTAGAAACGGGACGGAGACAGAATGTGAAAAAAGGTGAGTTTGTCAATAGCTCCCCAGATATGGATGTACTATATTAGATTAGTAAATAAAATTCACCAAAATGATATTTTCACATTCCAAAGGTTAAGTTCCAGATGGGATGCATGATTTACTACAGGTCTTATTTTTTTTCCAATATCTAAAGTTGTATGGATTAGACAATTTTAGTGAAAATGTCACTTAAATTCACCAATGTTATTTTCGCATTTCAAAGGTGGTAATAGGCTCCTAGCAGATAGATTGACTTACAGGTGCTAGTTTTTCCCAGTATGTCCATTTATATGGAAACGGGATTCAAATATTTTAGGAACAAAATCACTATAATTCACCAATGTTATTTTCACATTCTGAAGTTTCCCAGTGGATAAACTAACTTACTGCAGGTGTTTCTTACCCCAGTTCGTATAACTATATATTCAGTTATTTTAGAAAAAAAATAAAAAACACAATGTTACAGTATTTCACATTCCAAAGGTTGTAGTGACTTACAAGTCAGATTTTGCCAGCATGTCTAATTATACAGATGCTGTATTGAATTAATAAAGAGAGGGGAAAAAAAAAAAAAATCACCAAAATGAAATGTTTATGTTCTAAAGTCTGCAGGCTTCCATTTGAGGCTCAAGCCAGAGGAGCATGCCCATCTGTGTGCTTTTGGGGTTAGGGTTGGGCAGTTCTCTGGTTTGTGAATCAAACACTCCTCTAGCTTGAGCCTCACTGGAAGTCTACTGCCTTTAGAATGTAAAAATAACATTAAGTTGAATTTCAGACATTTTTACCTATAAGTTTATTATTAAATCTGTATAAGGTGAGTTGTTGGCAAAATGTCAGCTGTAGTAAGTCAGTATACCCACTGGGAACTCAGAGTCATTACAAACTTTAGAATGTGAGAGAACAAATAAAAATAATTGAATACTTAATGCCATAATTTGGCATACTGAAAAGTCAGTCTAAGGGGAATCTACTACAACCTTCAGGATGTAAAATTAACATTTGGGTGATTTTTTATATATATATATATATATATATATATACACACACACACACACACACACACACACACGCTGTATGTACAGTGCATCGGGAAAGTATTCACAGCGCTTCACTTTTTCCACGTTATGTTACAGCCTTAATCCAAAATGGATTAAATTCATTATTTTCCTCAGTTCTACAAACAATACCCCATAATGACAATGTGAGAAGTTCTTGAAATCTTTGCAAATTTATAAAAAAAATAAAATAATATACATAAGTATTCACAGCCTTTGCTCAATACTTTGAAGCACCTTTGGCACCAATTACAGCCTCAAGTCTTTTTGAGTATGATGCTACAAGCTTGGCACACCTATTTTTGGCCAGTTTCTCCTGTTCTTCTTTGCAGGACCTCTCAAGCTCCAAGTTGGATGGAGCGTCGGTACACAGCCATTTTCAGATCTCTCCAGAGATGTTCAATCGAGTTCAAGTCTGGGCTCTGGCTGGGCCACTCAAGGACATTCACAGAGTTGTCCCGGAGCCACTCCTTTGTTATCTTGGCTGTGTGCTTGGGGTTGTTGTCCTGTTGGAAGATGAACCGTCGCCCCAGTCTGAGGTCCAGAGCGCTCTGGAGCAGGTTTTCATCAAGGATGTCTCTGTACATTGCTGCATTCATCTTTTCCTCGATCCTGACTAGTCTCCCAGTTCCTGCCGCTGAACAACATCCGCACAGCATGATGCTGCCACCACCATGCTTCACTGTAGGGATGGTATTGGCCAGGTGATGAGCAGTGCCTGGTTTCCTCCAGACATGACGCTTGCCATTCAGGCCAAAGAGTTCAATCTTTGTTTCTCATGGTCTGAGAGTCCTTCAGGTGCCTTTTGGCAAACTCCAGGTGGGCTGTCATGTGCCTTTTACTGAGTGGCTTCCGTCAGGCCACTCTACCATACAGGCCTGATTGGTGGAGTGCTGCAGAGATGGTTGTTCTTCTGAAAGGTTCTCTTCTCTCCTCAGAGAAATGCTGGAGCTCTGTCAGAGTGACCATCTGGTTCTTGGTCACCTCCCTGACTAAGGCCCTTCTCCCCCGATCGCTCAGTTTGGCCAGGCGGCCAGCTCTAGGAAGAGTCCTGGTGGTTCCGTAAATGGAAGAAGTTTGGATGATGGAGGCCACTGTGCTCATTGGGACCTTCAGTGCTGCAGAAATTCTGTACCCTTCCCCAGATCTGTGCCCCGATACAATCCTGTCTCGGAGGTCTACAGACAGTTCCTTGGACTTCATGGCTTGGTTTGTACTCTGACATGCACTGTTAACTGTGGGACCTTATATAGATAGGTGTGTGCCTTTCCAAATCATGTCCAATCAACTGAATTTACCACAGGTGGACTCCAATCAAGCTGTAGAAACATCTCAAGGATGATCAGTGGAAACAGGATGCATCTGAGCTCAATTCTGAGTGTCATGGCAAAGGCTGTGAATACTTATGTACGTGTTTTTTTTTTTTTTTTTTTTTAATATTGCAAAGATTTCAAACAAACTTTCACGTTGTCATTATGGGGTATTGTTTGTAGAATTGAGAAATAATGAATTTAATCAATTTTGGAATAAGGCTGTAACATAACATGTGGAAAAAGTGAAGCGCTGTGAATACTTTCCGGATGCAGTGTGTGTGTGTATAATTAAACACAGTATCCAATTGGACATACCTGAATATGATGACGTAGTAAGTCCGTCTATCCATTGGGAATCTACTACAAACTTTGGAATGTGAAAATAACACCTTGATAAAATAATAATTGAATTCTGCATCTGTAAAACATGCTGGCAAAATCTCATATGTAGTTATCACAGTGGCAGCCTACTTCAGCTTATAGTGTGTGTGTGTGTGTGTGTGTGTATATATATATATATATATATATATATATATATATATATATATATATATATAATATACACAGTTCATACAAAATCTGTTTGTTTAAACATCGTCCCCTAACACTAGTTTACTAATTCTAAACCATGGCTTGGACTACACTATTGGCATTATATTCATACTATTTTAGCCCCCCCAAGGTTATTTTTCTTCATTAACCAGATCTTATGAAGTTTTGCGTTCCTTGTCACAGTCATCTTTAGCATGCTCGCTGGGGGTCTAAATACAAATATTATTTACTTACATTTTTTTTTTTTTTTTTTTAAATCAAACCATACTATTATGACTCCTAAGACATTACAGACATTACAGCTTTTTTTTTTTTTTTTTTTTTTTTTTTTTTCTGTAAAGCTTTGAAAATGTGTGTTGTGAAAAGCACTAACTAAAATGACACCTTGAATGAACGCTTGCACGCCAACGTTTTAGCGCAGTTTGTGGACGTTTTAGATGGTCCCTTACAGCAGGGGAACGTCCAAATAATATCGAAGCTAAAACTATTTTTACCCCGCTAAATAAAAATGACTTTAGTTCCGAGCTTTCTCTTGTCATGTTCATTATTCAGCAGATTCCAACAAAAAAAGTTATCAATAAAAACTCTCGATCATTAGCCTATACATTGGGTACTGAAAAAAAAAAACTAATGGTGAATAATTCTCGTCAAAATCTCTCAAACTTCCAATAACATGAATCATGATTTTCCTCTTGCTGCTTACTCCGGTGAACAGATGATTTATCTCTAGCAATCAGCAAATGACGCTGCTATATCAAAGTCGAGTCTCAAGTATTCAAACAAGACAGTCCGCTCAACAGACGATACATCTCGTGTCATCTGTGTGCGGTCAGTTCAATCGGCTTTAGAGGAGGCGGAGAATGAGCGGATCAGCTCCCATGTCAATCAATTACAGCGCTCTTCATTCACCTGTTACCTCTGCCATTAGTGTCCACCACCATACACTGCTCTACAGCACGACTCAAAGTACTCACCTTTCTGCTCACTTTCCAACATCTTATCACGTGCTAAAAGACAAGGGGAGCAATGACCGGGCATCTCTGGGGATATGGGGAGGACGACGGTAAGTTACGGAACGTTGCTGTTGAAGATTCTGTGTTTTGTGCTCATTCATTCATCCATTTAATGTCCAGCCATCTGTCTTTAGATTTAATGTCGCACATTTGCCTGCCGAAATCAATGTTAGGATATCTGTTAATGGCACTGATGTGATATTAGCCCAGTTATCTTTTAAAAGGATTGTTTTTTTTTTTTTTTTTTTAACGATTGAGAATCCTGCTGCTACAATGAACTGAGAAGAAAATTGAAAGACTTGTTACAGTACCCACTGGCTACCTGTAAGCTCAGTTATGCAAAGAAACAGGCAGAAAGCATTTCTCCGGCAGGAGTCCAGTGTTACAGATCTTAACCTCCTAATAGGCTTAAACCCAACCAATACAATGAGGGGCATGTTTTCATCAGATTTTAAAAGGTAAAATATTAATTGTTTTCATGTTCATGAATCTCTGTTGTTGTAAATTTTTGAAATGTGGTGTTCTAGGTCCAGCTGCATGGCACAAAGACTATCCCATTGCTGAGGGTAACCGGCAATCACCCATTGACATAATACCATCCCAAGCAGTGTATGATGCCAGATTGTCTCCTATCTCGCTGTCTTACAATAACTGCACTTCTGTCAGCATATCAAATAATGGCCACTCTGTCCTAGTGGAGTTTGTTGACACAGATGAGAGATCAGGTTGGTAACTTTTTGGCTGATTTAATACTGTACTTGTGAAGGAATGGCACTAGACCTAAAGTTTGGAAAAGACTTCCTTTAATTCAATTTGAGCAGGCAGCTTTTACTTCTGTTTCTGCAAAAATCCACATCAATGTTTTACACACGACATGACTAGTATCTGGTTCCTGAAGTCACAGCTCCCATATTGTGTGGTCACGGAGGTTTTCACACTTGAACAAATGCCAACCATTTTTAGTGGTAGTGGTGAAAAAGTGTTTGGGTGATTCCACAATTCCCTTTTAGGCCCTTCACCTCTTGAAAATTAAACGATCAATTATTAACATTTAATCTAAGAAAAATTGCATTTAGCTATTCAAAAAGTGTTTCTGTCCATCTCAGGCCACAATATTTCATTTTTCACAAGTATTAATTTTTGAACAATGGCTGCTTGTTTTTCCTTTTAACAGAGCCCACAAGCTCAATTCTATCCACATTTTATGGCATTTTATTCATTAAAGTAGTAAAAAATATGGACCAAATGTGATTGAAAAACAGTAGTGTTTTATTTTTCATTTTGTGATAAAACAATGAAGTAACAGGGTTGAATATTGGGTAACTGGGTTGAACAGAGTAAGTCTTGGTCTCTTCACCGAATTTACTGTATTTTGTTTGTGTGCTTCAGTTCTCTGACTTTGCCCCTCTTTCACACGCTCCATCTTCTTGGTCCCAAACTAGAAATCCTTATCAAGTTTTTTCTTTTCTTACTGTTACTCAACCCTTTTACTCCTGAATGAGTAACTGAATGAAAGTAACAGGGTTGAGTTTTTAGCATATAGCCTAATTAGCAAACAAGCAAAATATGGCTAGCTAGTGTCTGTTAATGCCATGTGGACATTAATGACATTCTACAGATTCACATAAAATGTATTTAATAAATTACTGTCATTTGTAATGTAGGTAACAGTGTTGACATTTGTCTAATACCTCCTCTTTAAAGATTATTATATCACTGAAAACACAGAAGAAGAAAAAATATTGAGAACTTGCCTTTTTTTTTATTCCCATGGCATTTAGTAAGTTAAGACTATGCCACTTTCTGCTGAACATGCCATTTGTGGAATATTCTAAATATTTAATAGGGGTGACTGTTCCAGTAACAGGGTTGAGTCAGTATTATGGGACTCAATTAAAATTGAATTTTCTCACTAATAATGAATTACTCATGACCAAATTTGTTTAAGGCATTATACAAACGATGGAGCTACAAAATAATGACATAATATATATATATATATAAGTACTTTAACATCTCTTTTTCAAAAGTGTAAAGAGTAGTCCCAGAGCAGAGAGACATGAGAATTTTATTTTTTATTTTAACTTTAATATATTACATGTGTGTTGTCATGAAGGTCATTTACCTTAATTCTTACCTTAATTTGCAAATGGCACTGCAATCGTGGAATCACCCATTTCAAGTAGGGCCTATTTATTTTTTTGTTATATAAAGTGTTTGCTACTCTTTTCTATCAAATAAACAATCATAAATCAGTTTATGTCCAATAAGTAATTGCATTTAATTGAGAGCACAATTGTGTGCTACCCATATGACTTTCTTCTGTGGAACACAAAGACATTTTGAAGGATGTATGAGGACAAAAAGGACAAAGGCAGCATAAAAGTAATCAATTCAAGTGTTAATTCATGTCTTCTGAAGCAATACAATTACTTTTGGTGAGAAACAGACCAACATTTAATAATCACTATAAATCTTAATATCTGCTGTCTCCTTGGTGCGTTCATGTGAAAATTGTTCATATTGCTGAACAATGATCTCTCTCTCTCTCTCTCATATATATATATATACACACACACATACATTTTTTTTTCTTTTTTCAATTAACATTTTTATTGATTCATAACTTAACACATAGAAAAAACCACAACATATAATGAATCAATCACATTTAACATTAAACCCCCACTATAACCCCTCCCAATCACCCACCCCACCTGACCCCCCACGAACACCCCTGTGGTCAATAAAATAGACACAACAAAAAAAAAAAAGGAAAAAAAAAGAAAATACAATAATCTAGTATATTTAAAACTAAACTACTCTCTCCACCACCCCTCCTCGAGAGTCCCCCAAAAACACTAAATAGTTGCCCCATTTCCTATTAAAAAAAATTCCCAACTCCCATCCTACTGCTCAACCCCTCCTCGAAAGCAGCCATCCTCCCCATCTCCGCACACCACTCCGGGAGCGAGGGTGCTCCATCCGACTTCCATCCCCTTAAAATAACCTGCCTCCCAATCATCACACTGGTCAAAACCCAATTTTTGTGTACTTATCCTCCAAAATACTGGGAGTCTGGGACAGAATGAAATTTGAGTGCTCAACACATCACACACAAAACTCTGCACCAAAAAACATGGGTTGTGTCTCCATCTTCTGATTGGCATCACCAGCAGGTGGGTGTGTCTTTAAGACCAAGCCAATACAATTTAGAGGGGTCCAATAAAATCTATGTAATATCTTAAATTGCATAAGGCGCACCCTTGCATCTCTAGATGCAGACTTGACGTTTTTTAGAATCCTAGCCCACACTCCCTCCTCCAATGCCAAGTTTAAATCTTTCTCCCATAATCTCTTGATAGAAGTTAAAGCTCCATCCCCCAGACTCTGAATTAGCAAGGAGTAATACACTGATGCCTCATGACCTTTTCCAATAGCAGTAATCACCTCTCCCAGAGTATCTGCCACTTAGGGGGGTGTGTGCTACTCCCCAAAACAGTGCAGAGCAGGTGGTGCAGCTGTAAATACCTATAGAATTGAGATCTGGGAATCCCAGAATGTTGAACCAAATTTTCAAAAGATCTCAATACTCCACTCTGATAAACTGAGTAATAAGAAAGCGTATGCAGCTTTCAATAAGAAAATAAATTACGTTCTATAAAAACAGACTGTTGTGCCTCTGCTTTCTGATTTTATTAGTAATTTTATTGTAGGAGAAAAACGCTTTGCGACAGAATCACTCTGGATTACAATCTGCATTTGTGATATATGCAGCTGAGTGCAATCACAGATTAAAAACTCAGATCAGCTTGATGTCTTGTCAGTTCTTCAGTAAAAAAGCAGCTCATTCGTTGGTCACTTGAAGAGAATACAAGAGTCCGCCCTGGTTTTCGATTTTTCTGTCATATTGGATCCTTTTGTTCCCATTGCTGTAACCATAAACTCAGCAGGGAGTCTCGACAGTCAAAAGATTAACGACCTCACGCTGGCAGATGATAATGCCCTTTTTGCCTCTTATCTACTACGATTATGTTAATGAAGCTCACACCTGAAAATCACTGAAAAAATCGGCTAGTGTGACGCTGGCTTCATGTAGCTGATACGTGTCAGGCCAAAACCAGGAAGAACATTGACGGAAGCTAAAAATTAATGACCTTGAGGGAAGAAATGTGCCCTTCAAATGGAGTCAGAAATATAATAATTAAGAGTTTCTGAGCACATTAATGACCCAGTGAAGTCATATTTATGGGTGGGAAACTCGGAATTCTAGATGATACATGAGTTTCTGAGTTGGGACTTTGGAAGGGGCGTGTCAACATGAAAGATGATAGGAAGCAATGATTTTTGCAAAATTATTTCAACTTCTGTACTTTATTTAAAAAATATGAATTTGTTATATATGACAGTCAACCAATGACTCACCCTTTGTGGTTTGTTTTAAGCAAATTAATAATTTGTTAGATACCATGCATTAATAAATCATATGTGTATAAGTGATGCAGGTTTATTCACATGTTTATTCACCAGTACAACAGAAAAAAGAGCTATTGCTGTCGTTCATTGTGTATTTAAGTTTGGTTTCTTCCATATTTTTTTCCCACTTGAATGTGTGACATGTCATAGTAACGAATGTCTGACTCGGCGGTACGAGCTTCCCAAGTGCACTTGAAGGCAGCATTAAACATCTGCTGAAGACAATGAAATTATGGCAAAAAGATGTTACACACCTTATGTAGGATTATATCCTTAACTGAGTATACTTCTTGAATTTCGAATTAAAAGGTAGCTTACCCTGTGGAGTTTACTTGTAAACAAACAACTTGTTTACATTCATTCTTGAGGTCTAACAATGTGGAATGCATTTATTTCTCCATTAATGGTATGAAATGTACATTGTGATAAATATTGATATCAAACAATATATATAAAACAAATATTTTTTTATTTTTTTTTTGCCATTTCACCCAGCCCTTAACTGTTTACACTTTATTGCGAATAAGGACTGGTTCTCACCCAAGGCAATCGTATCACTTCAGAAAACATGAGTTAAACCACTTGAGTTATGTGGATTACTTTTATGCTGCATTTATGTCCTTTTGGAGTGAAAAAAGTGATAACACTGTAATTTCAGTTTTTATCCCATCTCACCACTTGAAGAGAATGTGTGCTCTATGTTGTAATTATTGTTATATGAAATTGCACACATTAAACAGTTATTTCTCTGTTCAGACTACAGTCTGCAAAAAGGAAGCTCTTGATTTAATGGACTGTTGTCAGCATATGTGGTTTCTGAGCCCTTGTTCCCAGCCCTCTGGAAAGCAAACAAATGCTGATACTGACCCCTATTTTGAAATTGTTGAAAGTTTGTCTTACGATTCGGCCTTGTCTCTGAGAAAGAGACCAAGTGAATATAAAGCAAGAAAATGGGAAATACAGAGAGGAAAAAGAAAAGGAGGGACAAACAGAGTCTTGGCTTAAGTGTTATCAGACTAAATTGGACCAAACTGTTGCATCAATGAGATCCTGGGTGTGCAATAAGCCAACCACTTACCATTTCATATATCATATTTCATATAGGTACATATGTGTAAAATTCTATCATGCTCGTAGTATCTTTAGGCATTCAGGAGCTATTTGAGTACATTACTGAGTAAACTGCTCTTTTCTTATGGCAGTGATACAGGGAGGTCCCCTGAGCAATGTTTACCGACTTAAACAGTTTCACTTCCACTGGGGAGGCAAGGGTTGCAGTGGCTCTGAGCATACAGTTGATGGGAAGACCTACGCTTCAGAGGTGAGGTTGCAGAAAAGGGACAATGACTGATTCTCTCTCTCTCCTGAGTATACAGTTCAGGTGCATGCGTGCAGGGCCATAGGTAGGAATTCTGGACCACCTGAATGTATATTGCTCTGGGCCCCTTGCATAATACTGCTGAAAGTGTTGTGGGCCACTAGAATCATTCCCTCTGTTCATCCCAGTAGCTATTGCCCTGTAAATGTGCACACACATTCTCTGTCATTCTCATTAGTTATGATTCATTATCACAATCTATTGCAGCGAACTCTTTCTCTCTCCAGCTTCATCTGGTTCATTGGAACGCTGTAAAGTACAAGTCGTTTGGTGAGGCCGCAGAAGCACCTGATGGCTTGGCTGTCCTTGGTATCTTTCTGGAAGTTAGTCTCTATTTCATTCTCTCCTTATTGCTCTACAGTGCTCTGCCTGAATCAGCTCAGTGTGGTTCTAAAACAAAGAACTAAGTTAATAGTGTTAAAGGAATAGTTCACCCAAAAATAAAAATTGTCATATTGTTGTTCCAGTTCCGTATTACTTCTATGGAACACAAAAGAGAGAAATGTTAGGGACTGACAACCTCAGTCCCCATTCACTTTCGTAGTACAGAAAAAAGATGCGATGAAGGTGACTAGTAACTGAGGCTAACTTTGGAACAACATGAAGGCGAGTAATCTGTATTAGAAGCTATTTATTAAAGATCCATATTAGAATCATATAAAATTATTCAATTTAGGATGGAAAAAATGGAATGGATGGAACATAAATGTTCATATAAATAAACATATCTTTATATGGATGTACTTTCTAATCCCTAAAAAAGACACACAAAACTCCAGCAACATACAGTGTGAAGTACACACAATCCAAATATTCCATTGTGCAAGTCTTTACTCAAAGGGCATGTTTACCACTAAAACATTTGTTCCATACTAAAACCAATTGCATGTATCGAACCATCATACTATAACCAACAGTTTTGATATTATTGAACCCATTATGAGAGAGTGTTTTGATTCATTTGTTTTTCTTTTGAAATGTTTGTGTTTCAGACAGGTGATGAGCACAAAAGTCTTCATAAGATAACTGATTCCTTGTATATGGTTAAATTCAAGGTATGTGTATTTATATTGTAAATGTATGAAAACTGGGCAAAATATTCAAGTTTCTTAATGATACTGGGAGGGAAGGTATGGACTCTGTATTAAAACAATAGAGGTTTTTAGGTAGTTTGCCATAAATTGGCAAATGGTTGTGGTACTTTAAACCGCTTTTTGCATCTGACTGAATTTGGAAGCACACAAGTGCCTCTTTTGCATGTAATTTTATTTGAAAATATCATCTTGAAATATGTTAATCAGTCTGCTTGTGGATTCAAATTAGCACCTCAGGGTTTTTTCTGAGTATGTGTTACATCACCAACACTGGCACAACCTGAGAATAGTGGTTTTGACCTTGCATTTGGTGTGACTAAATCATTTGGTTATTTCAATTAGTTTATTAGCTTATGCATTTCTATATTGGACACAAGCATACTGTATATCACAAACTTACTTGGCTGACATACATTACTGTGTAAAAGTTTTAGGCACTTGTGAAAAATGTTGCAGAGTGATCATAGTTGCTGGTCCGGATCGGCACAGAACGGTACAGTTTTGCTGCGAGAACTGTTCAGCCCGCTGGTGGAAAATCTGCTAATATTTGATATGACCACCTTTGCCTTCAAAACAGCACCAATTGTCCTAGGTACACCTGGACACAGTTTTTCTGGTTGTTGGCAGATCGGATGTTCCAAGCTTCTTGGAGAATTCGACACCGTTCCATGTATTTAGGCTGACTCAATTGCTTCTGTCTCTATGTAATCACAGACTGATTCAATGGTGTTGAGATCTGGGCTCTGTGGGATCCATACCATCTGTTGCAGGACTCCTTGTTCTACTTCTATTAAATTCTATTTGCAAAGGGAATGTTGAAATCTAAATTGATATTTCCTACCGATACACTAAAGGCAGAATATATAAAATAACTGTCTTTAGACAATTTTTTGTGAAAAATATAATGCACAGAAGACTTTTGCACAGTACTGTTTTTAGATCTAAACAGATAGTCATTCTAGGAAATAAGGAATCCTATTTAGAATTTATTTACAGTATGTTTCATCAATTTAATGCGGTTGAAGACAAATAATACCCCCATGATCGTTTTCATTGCCCGTCGGGCCCATGGTCATTTTTGTCATTCCCTTTTAGTCGCCTGTTATGGGCCCCCTTTTCGCCCCAGGCCCCAGAGCAGCTGCCCACCCTACTCTGTCTGTAGTTACGTCACTGGTAATCCACTACATATTACTTATTATTTCTTTAAAATGTTACTCGGATTACTGATTACTTCTTCGAAAGTAGTCGCATTACTAATTAATTTACTTTTCAATTGCTGTCTAAAATACGTTTTTTACAGAAGTTTTTGTTTTCGCTTAACAAATATAAAATAATGCCTATATTTCTCCTTGTTTATTGTCACACACAAGTTATACACTCTGCATCACGTTTCTCCCTGACAATGACTTGTTAGAAGGCACATATACTCCAGCTGTCACAAAACGCAAACAGATGTACATATTAACATAATTCATGTTTTAAATGTATTCTACATAAATACTATTATTTTCAAAATATGTGTGACCCAAGTTATGTTTTTAAAAGCAATTAACTTAAAGTCAGTGACTGTATTCTGATTACAAGAATTTTGAATGTAATGTGTTACACTGCTTTTTGACTAAAGTCATTAGTTTGTAGTAACTAATCACTTTGTAATCAGATAACACACAACACTGTAATAATGATCATTATCCATGGTGGTTACAGCCCTGTTTGGAGCACCTAATTTTTCCTCCATGGAACTAAAGTTCTGCTGCATCACAAGTACAGTGACCAGAGAATGTCAGGTCTTGTTTGTTTGTTTTACCTTGTAGGGAAGTGTTGCTGATTTTAAGAATTTCAACCCAAAGTGCCTCCTGCCTAGCAGTTTGGACTTCTGGACATACCCAGGCTCTCTCACCACTCCTCCATTATATGAGAGCGTGACATGGATTGTACTGAAGGAACCTATTTTTGTGTCTGAAAAACAGGTGGGTTGCTTTTGTGAATGTTTTCTTTAATTTGGTCAAGCAATTAACCTGATTAATTGTAAAAACTATACCAAGATTTATAAACTCTTGCTAGTGTTTCTCATAGCATCATCTGGTCTTTTTACATATGTAATCTTGTGAAAATTAATGGTTGTGGAGAGAGATGGATGTGGGAAGCTCTCCCACTGAATCAAAATCATTGGTAGTTATGTAAATTAGGGACAGTCCACAATATTTCAATACACTGGTGATGATAGTCAATCTAGTCAGAAACAATCTCATCTTTTTTTGATGACTGGGTTGAATTTTGCTAATCCATTAATCAGAGGATATGCATCTCATGTGTGTGTGTGATGTTAATGTGTGGAGGTACAGGGGTGTGTCTCAAATGTAAAGTGCTTCCGAGAATTTTTAACAAGGCTCTTTTTGAAGTTCAAGGTTTTCTTTTATTAGTCTTGAATTAAAGATAATGTATATTTGTTTCTGTGATTGAATGAGTTAACACACTTTAGAGTGTTCACTGAACCCCACTGAAAAGAACAGCATTTGTTGTGTTTTGGATGCTGGTGTCCCCACCTGGCTTCTTGCTGGCTGACCTGCATTTTCTTGCTGGTGAATAGCGTGGTTATGCTGGTCCACCAGCTAATCTACCACCAAACCAGCTTGGACCAGCATGGAAATTCATGATGGTTTTAACTGTTCTTCATCAGGGAAGTTAATTACAAGACAACATATTAAGATGTCTAATAGAAGTTAGAAATGTTTTCTCAGTTTTCTTTTTTTTTTTTTTACAGTAGTGTATTCTGTTACTTGTGAATGGTCTAAGTATACTAATGTTGAGTGAGGATGTTTTCCAAAATTATTCAACAAATTGTTTTTTATTAATTAAATTCATACATAAAAGTGCCATAAACCTAAAAAAATAAATAAACAAATATTTCATGTGACCACCCTATGCCTTTAAAACAGCACCTCTTCTCCTAGCTACGTGTCGGCAGATAGGATGTTCCAAGCATTTTGGGAGAACTTGCCAATGTTCTATGTGTTTAGACTGTCTCAATTGCTTCTGTGTCTTTATGGAATCCCAGACTGACTCGATGATGTTGATATCTGAGCTCTGTGGGGGCCATAACATCTGTTGAAGGACTCTACTTATTCTACTTCTTTTCTATTTGAAAAAGGAAATCTAAAATTGATATTTCCTGTTGACACTAAAGCAGACATTGTGAAATATCAAAAGCTTTTGCACAGTACTGTATATTCCATAAGAGGCTGAGTAAGTGAGCATAAAAAATACATATATATTGTATGAGCCTGAGTGTGAAAGAATGATCTGAGGGGTTCCGGTCAGAGTTTAAAGGGATTGTTCATCCAAAAATTACAATTCTGTCATAAACCGTTGTTGTTTATTATTATTATTATTATTATTATTATTATTATTATTGTAAAAGACAAAAGATGATGTTAAGCAGAATGTTAGCCTCAATCATCATTAACTTTCATGTAATCTTTTTTTCAAAACAATGCAATGAATGGTGACTGAGGCTAACATTCTGCCTAACATATCCTTTGGTGTTCCACAGAAGAGAGAAAATCATACAGGTTTTGAAAAACATGAGGGAAGTAAATCATCACAGAATTTTCTGTTTTCTAAGCCTAAAACCCAAGCTTGATTCAGAAAAAAAATGGCACATTTTGACAAGTGGTGCAGTTCAAAGTAATGACTTTCATTCCCTTTCACACAAAGTTAAATGCAAATTACCAGTTCATAAACACTTACTTTTCACCCTGTTTCTCACAAAATTCTATCTTGTTATATCACTTTTACCAGTGTATGACTTGTAAGGCGGTACATTTAAATTTTTTTTTTAAATCTTTTTATTTTTATCCCCTTTTCTCCCAATTTGGAATGACCAATTCCCACTACTTAGTAGGTCCTCGTGGTGGTGCGGTTACTCACTTCAATCCGGGTGGCGGAGGACAAGTCTCAGTTGCCTCCGCTTCAGAGACTGTCAATCCGCGCATCTTATCATGTGGCTCATTGTGCATGACACCGCGGAGACTCTGCATATGGAGGCTCATGCTATTCCCCGCAATCCACGCACAACTTACCACGTGCCCCATTGAGAGCGAGAACCACTAATTGCGACCACGAGGAGGTTACCCCATGTGAATACCTTCCCCAGCAACTGGGCCAATTTGGCTGCTTAGGAGACCTGGCTTGACAACCTGGATTCGAACTAAAGACTCCAGGGGTGGTAGTCAGCGTCAATACTCGCTGAGCTACCCAGGCCCCCACTAAGGTGGTACATTTTAACATTTGCATTACATAACCAACTACATTTACAAGCTTGTTCGAGTAAGATCAAATTGCACAGGGTTACTCAACTGACAGTGTTGCACTTGCGATGCAAAGGACCAGGGTACAAGTTCTTTGCTTTTATGACGTTGTCAGTTAGATTTGGGTCTAAGGTTTAGGGTAGGGAAGTAGGTTTTGTTGATTTAAAACTCAACAGGCATTATCCTTAACCTCATCTGCTTGGAGGAACGTCTACCTTACTTTTAGTGCAACATAGTCCATATTTCAGCTCGGAACTGCCATGATACATGTAAGAACAATGTCATTTTACAAAAATGTAACCACAGTCACTTAATTTTCATGAAATGTGGCTGGAAGTGTCATAGATTCATAGACTAGACATTGTTTTTACGTTTATTAGTACATGATGTGGACTTTATCTGCAGCCCTTAACATGAGTAATAGGAAATTTCATTGAAGTAAGCACAAGTACTTTGGCATTTTGGCTGCATAGCTGTGGCAGGGACCTGTTGCACCTAGCATGAGGTCACAAGACCTTGATCTTGTACAGCTTATTAGTATAATTGATGAGCGTTAAGTGGAAAAAGCTCAGGATGTTCACAGCATTGAGAAATGTTACATAAGTCGTGGTACCAGCAATTTTTTGTTGTTCTGTCTCACTCTGTTTTTCATGCTATCTGGATTTAGATGGGAAAATTCCGGATGCTGCTTTTTAATGAAGAGGAGGAAGAGGATTGGAAGCGCATGGAGAACAATTTTCGACCACCACAGCCACTGAAAGGCAGGAAAGTGTGGGCCTCTTTTAAATAGCTTGGCTGCTTATTGGTAACCTGAACCCCTCCACACCTCTAATTCTGATCTCGGCTCTGACAAGATTGATTGACACAACACACTTACTCCTTGAATGTGCAAAACAAATATATTTCTGCATGTTTTTAAATTCAGGTACATTAACAAAGCTGCAATACTAGAGCAATATTGTAACTGAATGGAATCATAGGGATTGCAGACATGTGCTTGTTAATTAGAAGAATGTCACTACAGAGAATTGTAAAGATTAGCTGCAAACTTGATAATTTTTGATAACATGTATAACTGATGCTCCTTGTAAATTCAGTTTTTGTGTATGATTTTTTTTAAGTTCTTTTTAACTACACAACTAAGAGATGAGTGAAGAGATGACCTCAGACACGGTGTAGTTTGACTCTGATGCTGAGCTTTTCGAATCCAAAGCTCTTCATGTTTCGATGTCTTATCCACCTTGGTCAGGCTTGTGCAAACGATCCTAGTTGCAGGTATCTGTGATATTTGTGCTTTCAAAGGGTCTGAGCTGGTGGGTCAGATTAGCTGGCTGCTGTCTGCTTTCTCACAGCTATAGGAAAGGACCAGAAAAACAGGAACATGAAATTTAACCTGTTAGTCTACTACACCAAAGTATCTTTAACTATGTCTGGTGTCCAGTATACTTAAGGTGACCAGATTCCTTCTTGTGGAAAACGGGACAGTCCCCTCCCAGCAATAATGAAATTGATCTATGCCTAGGTAAGGATACTTCAATGCAATTACAGATGCATCCTCTAACTTTTCTCACCTTGTACTTTTTGCTTGCAGCAATTTTTCTCAGTGTGCGCTTGTCTTTCAGGAGTTTATCGTAAAATGCAGAGCAGTCCAGTTCAAAATTAAGACATACGAAAAGCATTGCCTTCATGACTGTTACTCTGGGTCGAGATTTATCTGGTGTCCTTACTGCGTTCATTAATGAGAACACACGCTCCATAGATGCAGATGTCCCAGGCAGGCATAACTACTACAAAACTATAGTAATAACTACTATACAAAACATAACTATAACAAACTCCACGACCTTGGCTAAGACTCTGAAGTTGATGGTCTTGCTCTCCAGATCTCAAAAAACATCTGTCCATCTCTCAATCACGGCTGTCTTGTTCATGTTCCACTCAGAGATGTGTCAAGTGACAATGTTTTCACGCAAGCCCACTCATTAAGTAGCGTGGTTTCGTCAATCAAACTTAGAGCGGGGATTCTGGAGTAGAAGTGTTTGAGGCTGCTCTGAATGTCTTTCCACTCTGGGATGTCTCTCAGTAGAACCCACTCATGTTTTTATGTGTTCTCCATTTCTTTCAAATTTAATCTCTTTTTGAAGATCCTCATTAAATGTACATGCACGCTACCTTGACATTTTTCCAGCCGCAATTTCATCTGTGTGCTCTTTCAAACTGAATCTTCAGTCAGTTCACTAACTGGACGTCTGTTGATAGGGGATTGTGATTGGATAGTTTAATCCAATAATGTACTTAAAATAACACGGTGTGATTTTATTGGTTTTACAAGCCGTATCCTTGGCTACCTTTGATAAGAATACTCATGTGAAAAAGCCGCATAGGCGATAGAGAAATTGTAGGAGAGGGGAAATACGGGACAAAACACAATTTTTTTTCAGAATAAGTCGGGACACTAGAAAAAGTGCATAAACACGGGACTGTCCCTGGAAAAGTTCTGGCCACCTTAAGTATACGGTTCATAGAAAGGCAGATGGCTCTTTTTGGAATGTAGACCTGATGATAACAGGATGGCACTCAAATACTCAAAGTTAATGAATTCACTGAATGTATGTCTGATATTGAGAGTAGATAGCATTAATTTTGATCCTAATTTGAGGCTGTATGTTGGTTCAGTTGTTCAGACTCTATGGAGAAACTCTTTGTAGGCCTTGTATCAGGACTGCACTGCTGTCACTCTAGTGCACGGTGTAGTCCTGTGTTTTCAGTGTAGCCTAATCAATGCTTTTACAATAATACGAGGGTAATGTGGGAAGGTCAAAATGACTGATGGATTACAATGGTCACACTTCAGAGAGAAAGAAAAAAGCTCTTATCATTAATTAAATTCCTAATGGGGTCTCTGGCATGGCTGTAGGAGAATTACTGAAGCTCTGTAGGTCTGCTCCTTATTTAGACTCAGCTGCTGGACAACATCCAGCTAACACTGCAGGGATTTTCTTTCAGTTCTATTTGGTGGCAGGGAGGATTTCATATATTTAATAAAATATTTATGTTTTGTCAATAAGTACAAAATAAAAACATTTTAATAATCAAATTGTCATTGTTGGCTGTATGTTGACCATGAAATAATTGCATTTTTGGCACTTCTAGAAAGAGGTGATTTGTAATAAAATGTACACAAAACATTTGTACAGTTCCAGAAATTAAATATTTTCATGAAGCATATTTACTGTATATAATTAGGTAGTGTTCAAATATTTTGCATTCTTTGAAGTAGTCATCCTTTGCCTATAGATTACAACTTTACACACTTGTGACATATTCATGAGGTAGCCAGGGACGCAGGGCCGTAGCAAGGTATTCTGGGCCCCCTGACTCTATATTGCTCTGGGCCCATTTCCTATTTAAAAAAATACTGTTTAGAATTTGTTGTGGGCCCCTAGAATCGTTACCAAGTTTCACCCCACTAGCTACAACCCTGCAGGGATGCTTTTATACGGTATTGGAGTTCCCCAGTGCTTGACTGCTTTTTCTTCTCAAGTCCAACTCAGCCATTAAAAATAAAGTTATATCGAGAAAATAATATAAAGGCATACTTTATATTTGTCTATACAAATCTAATTTCAGGCATTTAAGCTTAAGCCTTTAGATTTTTTTTTATTTGTTATGAAGATCCTGAAAGAGTCGCATATTAGCTATTTATTCATCTTATTTTTAAAAGGAATATTAAATCTCTACTGTACACTAACTAGTCTGGCGCCCACTTGTGGTGATAAATGAATCAACAAATTTAAATTCAGTTGGGTTCAAGTAGCATGTTGGAGATCAATGGTAGGCCAACTTCAACAGTTTAGCAGTTTATTTTAAAAACATCCTGAATGCATGCTGAATGTTATGTGCTTCATGGGTTCAGTTTAAATTTAATCTCTGGTGACTGCTGACCTGTATGATTTTGGGAGAAAAAACATTGCATTCAGCTGAATTAATTTTAATTTCCATTCTAGGCATTATTCAACAAAATCTACTCTCTGTAGCACCATTACAAGCAGACACAAACCTAACATTAAATGACATGTAGCTAGAAAAGTTGTGTTATAGGCTGAATATTCATTTGAATTGTGAAGTTATCTAAACTAAAAAAATAAGAGATTTGTTCCTTTAACCTCATGTTAGCATGTATGCTGAAAACTAGACTTTTTAAAAATCCAGTTATCACCTGTACATGCGTGATTTTAATTCACCATCTGTGCCAATAATATTAACCCTAGCCTGTAGCTTTGACATTGAGCTTTGATCACCATTCAAATATTATCTTATGTTTGAACAAGTATTAATCATCAAATATATACACACACTTATTGACCACTTTATTAGGTAGAACTGTTGACCTACTTACTCGTGCAATTATCTAATCAGCCAATGGTGTGGCAGCAGTGCAATGCATAAAATCATACAGATCCGGGTCAGGAGCTTCAGTTAATATTCACTTCAACCAGCCACAGCCTGTGCATTTTAAGTCTAGGCCTTCAGTGCGATTCATGCCATTTAGAAAACACCGTTTCTCAATGAATAAGACACCGTATGCATTACGTTGCAGTCAACTAATTATACCAATTGACATTTTAAAAACACATCCATGCACGAAAGCCATAACCAAGGAGGTCTAATACCAAGAAAAATCTCTCTAATAATATTTGCGATTTAAATGTTGCTTGCAATAAATTATGTTCCATCAGAGTACATGGTTACTTTTCAAAACTTGATCTGACACTGAATGCTCAAGCAGCATAATTTACACTTAGAAAACTCCTGATGTTGCTATAACAATGCAAAAAGCACTTTCCTGTTTAATTAATCAATCTCTCGATCATGCAGAACATCTCCGGTTTTTAAATTCATAAGGATTTCTTTCTCAATGGCAATACCAGCAGTGATGACAACCAACTAGTCAGCAAGATCGTGTGTTCTTCGCTTTCAAATTACATACATCACTTAAAGCGTGATTGCATCACTCAAGGCCAGCTAGAAGGCTTCGACTGGGACATAACCTAAAGACCACACCCACCAAGAACAAATCAATCAATCTGATTGGCTGATGAATCTGACAGTCTGACTTTAGATGCCCATTAATTTGCACCACTGAGGGATTCTGTGGAAATTCTGAATGCCTGACGGGGTGGAGCTCAGACTCATGCACTGCTTCGGCTAAGGAGCATGGCTTCGGGCATGTGATTTGTGAAACAGTTGTCACACTGCTTGTAAGCATGGAGGAATAAATTCTGACTGGATAAACTTTTTTTGTTTTTTGCTATTCGTTTGTAGATGAATTAGGAGTGGAAAGCAATTGAAAATACATAGGCAAAAAGGTCAATGAGAATGAAAGGATGAAATAAATATTTTTTTTATTAGGCATGATATGCCAGCAGAGAAGGCTTTGCTGGCCCTGAGAAATCGCCACTGACTTGGGGAATGGGGAAAAAATGTGATCTCAGTGATTTCAACTGTGGCATGATTGTTGGTGCCAGACGGGCTGGTTTGAATATTTCTGTAACTGCTGATCTCCTGGGATTTTCATGCACAACAGTCTCTAGAGTTTACTCAGAATGGTGCCAAAAACACAAAACATCTAGTGAGTGGCAGTTCTGCGGATGGAAATGCCTTGTTGATGAGAGAGGTAAACGGAGAATGGCCAGATTGTTTCTAGCTGACTGAAAGGCTACAGTAACTCGGATAACTGCTCTGTACAATTGTAGTGAGCAGAATAGCATCTCAGGAGGCACACCATGTCAAACCTTGAGGTGGATGGGCTACAACAGCAGAAGACCATGTCGGGTTCCACTTCTGTCAGCCAAGACCAGAAAGCTGAGGCTACAGTGGGCACAAGCTCACCAATACTGGACAGTTAAAGACTGTAAAAACAGCCTGGTCTGATGAATCTCAATTCCCGCTGAGGTACACAAATGGTAGGCCCACTGCAGCCTCAGCTTTCCCAGGAGATCAGCAGTTACAGAAATACTCAAACCAGCCCATCTGGCACCAAAAATCACGGTCAAAATCATTGAGAACACATTTTTTCCCCATTCTGATGGTTGATGTGAACATTAATTAAAACTCCTGACCCGCATCTGCAAGACTTCATGCATTGCACTGCTGCCACACAATTGGCTGATTGGATAATCACATGAATAAATACAGGTGTACAGGTGTTCCTTAAAAGTGGTCATAGAGTGTATATATATACTGTATACAGTGCATTCAGAAAGTATTCGGACCCCTTCATTTTTTTTCACATTTTATGTTGCAAAGTGTTTGGAGTGTGCTCTCCATAGGTTCATTTGATTAGACATTTATTAAACAAAAATATTTAGATTTTGCTTTTTGTTAATTTTGTATATTTTTTTTTGGGCATATTTTAAAGTGCTGACATGCCACAATTTCAGACACATCTACAGGCAATGGATAAAGAAGCGTCTTCTGGCTGCAGCCTCTGCTTCATAACAGTTACCAGAAAGTGAACACATGTATAGCATGTAGAGGTGTTTAGGTTTTTGTGGTTTGCAAGCCCAGAGGCCCTTTAGCAGAGATGGGTCACTTCTATTAAAATAAATAGGAGAAATTGGAATACCCAAAGGTCACCAGATGTAGAAAGGAAGTCCCAACTTCAGGTAAAAGAGCCAATCACCTTTTAGACACAGATATACAGTCTATCAATCAACTTGAGAACATGCATGTGCATTAGCTATACAAGATGTTAAAGTTTATGTTTTTTTGCGTAATTTGAGGTAAAGAAGTATAATTTCAGTATTGTCAGATTTTACTGCTGATTTGAAATATGTCATTTGATCATAATCTCTGACCAACCATTTTGCAGATTTTGGTCTGTCCCCATTCAAGTAGATAGGAGCTGCACTGGCATGCCATGTTTTTACATAATGTAATTTTAAAACGTAATTTTACAGCAACGTTAAATGTTATGGTAAAGTAGCAAATCTTTGCACCCTTCAAAATTTTAAATGCCCCCTCGGGTAAATTATCCTGGCTCACTCTGTGTACAGTGTTTGTTAATGTAAAAAAGGAGATCATTTTATGTCAATGACTAACATACAGTTTAATTGACAAACATGTAATTCAAGTTTTCAGCTTGTTGGAGGTAAAAAGAGCTAATGCTGTTACAAAAACATGATTTATAAACTCTGCAAAAAAGAAACGTCCTCTCACTTTCAACTGCTTTTATTTTCAGCAAACTTAACGTGTAAATATTCGTATGAACATAAAATGATTCAACAACTAAGACACAAACTGAAGTTTCACAGACATGTAACTAACAGAAATGGAATAATGTGTCCCTGAACAAAGTGTGTGTGTGTGTGTGTGTGTGTGTGTGTGTGTGTGTGTGGTGTGGTGGGGTGGGGTGGGGTGGGGTGGGGGTCAGTATCTGGTGTGGCCACCAGCTGCATTAAGTACTACAGTGCATCTCCTCCTCATGGACTGCACCAGATTTGCAAGTTCTTGCTGTGAGATGTTACCCCACTCTTTCACCAAGGCACTTGCAAGTTCCCAGACATTTCTGGGGGAATGGCCCTAGCCCTCACCCTCCGAACCAACAGGTCCCAGATGTGCTCAATGGGATTGAGACCCGGGCTCTTCGCTCACCATGGCAGAACACTGACATTCCTGTCTTGCAGGAAATCACACACAGAACAAGCAGTACGGCTGGTGGCATCGTCATGCTGGAGGGTCCGTCCAATGATGCTGTGACACACTGCCCCAGACCATGACGGACCCTCCACCTCCAAATCGATGCCGCTCCAGTGTACAGGCCTCGGTGAAACGCTCATTCCTTCGACGATAAACGCGAGTCCGACCATCACTCGTGGCGAGACAAAACCGTGACTCGTCAGTGAAGAGCACTTTTTGCCAGTCCTGTCTGGTCCAGCGAAGGTAGGTTTGTGCCCATAGGTGACGTTGTTGCCAGTGATGTCTGGTAAGGACCTGCCTTACAACAGGCCTACAAGCCCTCAGTCCAGCCTCTCTCAGCCTATTGCGGACAGTCTGAGCACTGATGGAGGGATTGTGCATTCCTGGTGTAACTCAGGCAGTTGTTGTTGCCATCCTGTACCTGTCCCGCAGGTGTGATATTCGGATGTACTGATCCTGTGCAGGTGTTGTTACACATGGTCTGCCACTGCGAGGATGATCAGCTGTCCTTCCTGTCTCCCTGTAGCGCTGTCTTAGGTGTCTCACAGTACAGACATTGCAATTTATTGCCCTGGCCACATCTGCAGTCCTCATGCCTCCATGCAGCATGGCTAAGGCACATTCACGCAGATGAACAGGGACCCTGGGCATCTTTCTTTTGGTGTTTTTCAGAGTCAGTAGAAAGGTCTCTTTAGTGTCCTAAGTTTTTATAACTGTGACCTTAATTGCCTACCATCTGTAAGCTGTTAGTGTCTTTATGACCGTTCCACATGTGCATTTTAATTAATTGCTTATGGTTCATTGAACAAGCATGGAAAACTTTGTTTAAACCCTTTACAATAAAGATCTGTAAAGTTATTTGGATTTTTACAAAATTCTTTAAAATACAGTGTCCTGTAAAAGGGACGTTTCTTTTTTTGCTGAGTTTATATTTATAATGTATTTGTAAGATTTTAAAAAGCTTAAATTACAAATTACAAAAACTAAAACCTTATAAACCTTTAAATCTTTTCCATCATGTGCAAATAAAAGAATGACTCAGATACTTACCGGTACATACAGTACATATAATGATTGTTTTATTCATTTAAATTTAAGCATGAACAAAGGACATCAACGTATCTACCAAAAAATGATTGCTCTAGAGTAAGCATTGTCTGTCTTATCCTTGTACAAGTGCATTTGTCTTAGTAATCAGTTAAAGGTTAAAAGAGGCAGAACTTTTGTCATGATGGACCAGAAAGTGTTCTTCTGACTATTGAAAGGCCTCAAGTTCTGACTACAGAGCATCTACCACGTGCTTGTAGGGAAGTGTTGCTGATTATAAGAACTTAAACCCAAAGTGCCTCCTACCTAATAGTTTGGACTTCTGGACATTCCCAGGCTCTCTCACCACTCCTCCATTATATGAGAGCGTGACATGGATTGTACTGAAGGAACCTATTTTTGTGTCTGAAAAACAGGTGGGTTGCTTTTGTGAATGTTTTCTTTAATTTGGTCAAGCAATTAACCTGATTAATTGTAAAAACTATACCAAGATTTTTAAACTCTTGCTAGTGTTTCTCATAGCATCATCTGGTCTTTTTACATACGTAATCTTGTGAAAATTAATGGTTGTGGAGAGAGATGGATGTGGGAAGCTCTCCCACTGAATCAAAATCATTGGTAGTTATGTAAATTAGGGACAGTCCACAATATTTCAATACACTGGTGATGATAGTCAATCTAGTCAGAAACAATCTCATCTTTTTTTGATGACTGGGTTGAATTTAGCTAATCCCTTAAAGGATATGCAGTTCATGTGTGTGTGATGTTAATGTGTGGAGATACAGGGGTGTTTCTCAAACAGTAAGTGCTTCTGAGATTTTTAACAAGGCTCTTTTTGAAGTTCACTGATATATTTATTTTGTGGAACATTCAAGGCAGTTTTCTGTTATTAGTCTTGCATGAAAGATAATGTATATTTGTTTCTGTGATTGAATGAGTTAACACACTTTAGAGTGTTCACTGAACCCCACTGAAAAGAACAGCATTTGTTGTGTTTTGGATGCTGGTGTCCCCACCTGGCTTCTTGCTGGCTGACCTGCATTTTCTTGCTGGTGAATAGCGTGGCCACCAGCTAATCTACCACCAAACCAGCATAAACCAGCTTGGACCAGCATGGAAATTCATGATGGTTTTAACTCTTCTTCATCAGGGAAGTTAATAATGAGGCCCTGCTTTAACAAGACAACATATTAAGATGTCTAATAGAAGTTAGAAATGTTTTCTCAGTTTTTTATTTATTTTTTTATGTTTTATTTATTTTTTTTTTTCTGTTACTTGTGAATGGTCTAAGTATACTTGTGTATACAGTACTGTGCAAACATTTTAGGCAGATGTGAATAATGTTGTATAGTGAGGATGTTTTCCAAAATGATGCAACAAATTATTGTTTTTTATGAATTAATTTCATACAAAGTGCCATAAACATAAAAAATAAATAAACAAATAAATAAATATTTCATGTGATGACCATATGCCTTTAAAACAGCACCTCTTCTCCTAGCTACGTGTCGGCAGATAGGATGTTCCAAGCATTTTGGGAGAACTTGCCAACGTTCTATGTGTTTAGACTGTCTCAATTGCTTCTGTGTCTTTATGGAATCCCAGACTGACTCGATGATGTTGAGATCTGGGCTCTGTGGGGGCCATAACATCTGCTGCAGGACTCTACTTATTCTACTTCTATTTGAAAAAGGAAATCTAAAAATGATATTTCCTGTCAACACTAAAGCAGAAATATTGTGAAATATTTAATGTGCCGAAGACTTTTGCACAGTACCGTATATTCCATAAGAGGCTGAGTAAGTGAGCATAAATATATATATATATATATATATATATATATATATATATATATATATATATATATATATATATACAGGTGCATCTCAATAAATTAGAATGTCGTGGAAAAGTGCATTTATTTCAGTAATTCAACTCAAATTGTGAAACTCGTGTATTAAATAAATTCAATGCACACAGACTGAAGTAGTTTATGTCTTTGGTTCTTTTAATTGTGATGATTTTGGCTCACATTTAACAAAAACCCACCAATTCACTATCTCACAAAATTAGAATATTTTGACATGCCAATCAGCTAATCAACTCAAAACACCTGCAAAGGTTTCCTGAGCCTTCAAAATGGTCTCTCAGTTTGGTTCACTAGGCTACAAAATCATGGGGAAGACTGCTGATCTGACAGTTGTCCAGAAGACAATCATTGACACCCTTCACAAGGAGGGTAAGCCACAAACATTCATTGCCAAAGAAGCTGGCTGTTCACAGAGTGCTGTATCCAAGCATGTTAACAGAAAGTTGAGTGGAAGGAAAAAGTGTAGAAGAAAAAGATGCACAACCAACCGAGAGAACCGCAGCCTTATGATTGTCCAGCAAAATCGATTCAAGAATTTGGGTGAACTTCACAAGGAATGGACTGAGGCTGGGGTCAAGGCATCAAGAGCCACCACACACAGACGTGTCAAGGAATTTGGCTACAGTTGTCGTATTCCTCTTGTTAAGCCACTCCTGAACCACAGACAACGTCAGAGGCGTCTTACCTGGGCTAAGGAGAAGAAGAACTGGACTGTTGCACAATGTTCCAAAGTCCTCTTTTCAGATGAGAGCAAGTTTTGTATTTCATTTGGAAACCAAGGTCCTAGAGTCTGGAGGAAGGGTGGAGAAGCTCATAGCCCAAGTTGCTTGAAGTCCAGTGTTAAGTTTCCACAGTCTGTGATGATTTGGTGTGCAATGTCATCTGCTGGTGTTGGTCCATTGTGTTTTTTGAAAACCAAAGTCACTGCACCCATTTACCAAGAAATTTTGGAGCACTTCATGCTTCCTTCTGCTGACCAGCTTTTTAAAGATGCTGATTTCATTTTCCAGCAGGATTTGGCACCTGCCTACACTGCCAAAAGCACCAAAAGTTGGTTAAATGACCATGGTGTTGGTGTGCTTGACTGGCCAGCAAACTCACCAGACCTGTCAAGAGGAAAATGAGAAACAAGAGACCAAAAAATGCAGATGAGCTGAAGGCCACTGTCAAAGAAACCTGGGCTTCCATACCACCTCAGCAGTGCCACAAACTGATCACCTCCATGCCACGCTGAATTGAGGCAGTAATTAAAGCAAAAGGAGCCCCTACCAACTATTGTGTACATATACAGTAAATGAACATACTTTCCAGAAGGCCAACAATTCACTAAAAATGTTTTTTTTATTGGTCTTATGATGTATTCTAATTTTTTGAGATAGTGAATTGGTGGGTTTTTGTTAAATGTGAGCAAAATCATCACAATTAAAAGAACCAAAGACTTAAACTACTTCAGTCTGTGTGCATTGAATTTATTTAATACACGAGTTTCACAATTTGAGTTGAATTACTGAAATAAATGAACTTTTAACACAGTTATGATTTATTTTGGATTTTGTTTGGTCACCCTTTGCCTAGAATTTACAGATATGTACTCGACATTTTCTCAACCAACTTCTTGAGGTATCACCCTGGGATGCTTTTTAAACAGTATTGGAGTTCCCATCTATGTTGGGCACTTATTGGCTGCTTTTCTTTATTATTTGGTCCGTCATCAATTTCAAAAACGTTTTTTTTTTTAATTAAATTTTAGATTTATAATGAAAAAAATAAATATGGTGGCACAATTATATTTTTGTCTACAAAACTAATTTCAAACATTTAAGCATACACCTTCAGATCAAAAGATTTTTAAGATCATGAGAAACATTTCAGTCAAGAGTTTCAAAACTTTTGACCGGTAGTGTGTATGTATATATATACAGTATATGAGCTTGAGTGTGAAAGAATGATCTGAGGGGTTCCAGTCAGAGTTTAAAGGGATTGTTCATCCAAAAATTACAATTCTGTCATAAACCATTGTCATTATTATTATTGTAAACTAAAAAAGATGATGTTAGGCAGAATGTTAGCCTCAGTCATCATTAACTTTCATGTAATCTTTTTTTCAATACAATGCAATGAATGGTGACTGAGGCTAACATTCTGCCTAACATATCCTTTGGTGTTCCACAGAAGAGAGAAAATCATACAGGTTTTGAAAAACATGAGGGGAGTAAATCATCACAGAATTTTCTTTTTTCTAAGCCTTAAACCTAAGCTTAATTGAGAAAAAATGGCACATTTTGACAAGTGGTGCAGTTCAAAGCCTACATTGGTTACAGTACGTTATATGCATAGAGTTTTAGCCCCAGAAATATATTTGGTTAACTTTTTTGTCCAGCAGTCTGTTTGCTTTATAGTGTCCAACCTGATCTCATAGAATCATGTTATTATACCAACATTTTTGCTAAATTATTTTTATTTGTTTCTTAGTAAACACTAGAGGTGCTGCAACAGTAATGACTTTCATTCCCTTTCACACAAAGTTAAATGCAAATTACCAGTTCATAAACATTTACTTTTCACCCTGTTCCTCACAAAATGCTATCTTGTGACATCACTTTTACCAGCGTATGACTTGTAAGGCGGTACATTTTAACTTTTGCATTACATAACCAACTACATTTACAAGCTTCTTCGAGTAACATCAAATTGCACGGGGTTACTCGACTGTCAGTGCTGCACTTGCGATGCAAAGGACCGGGGTACAAGTCCTTTGCTTTTATGACACTGTTAGTTAGATTTGGGTCTAAAGTTTAGGGTAGGGAAGTAGGTTTTGTTGATTTAAAACTCAACAGGCATTAACCTTAACCTCATCTGCTTGGAGGAACGTCTACCTTACTTTTAGTGCAACATAGTCCATATTTCAGCTCGGAACTGCCATGATACATGTAAGAACAATGTCATTTTACAAAAATGTAACCACAGTCACTTAATTTTCATGAAATGTGGCTGGAAGTGTCATAGATTCATAGACTAGACATTGTTTTTACGTTTATTAGTACATGACGTGGACTTGATCTGCAGCCCTCAACCTGAGTAATAGGAAATTTCATTAAAGTAAGCACAAGTACTTTGGCATTTTGGCTGCATAGCTGTGGCAGGGGCCTGTTGTGTCTGGCATGAAGTCACAAGACCTTGATCTTGTACATTTTATTAATATAATTGATGAGCTTTAAGTGGAAAAACCTCAGGATATTCACAGCATGGAGAAATGTTACATAAGACATGGTACCAGAGTTGCAATATTTTGTCTTTTTGCAGGAGTTTTGTCTGTTTTTCATGCCATCTGGATTTAGATGGGAAAATTCCAGATGCTGCTTTACAACGAAGAGGAGGAGGATCGGAAGTGCATGGAGAACAAGTTTTGACCACCACAGCCATTGAAAGGCAGGGAAGTGCGAGCCTCTTTTAAATAGCTTGGCTGCTTATTGGTAACCTGAACCCCTCCATACCTCTAATTCTGATCAAACATTTTCAGTCAGCTCTGACAAGACTGATGGACACACAACACACTATTACTCCTTGAATGTGTGAAAAAAAATATCATTCTGCATGCTTTTAAATTCAGGTACATTAACAAATCTGCAATACTAGAGCAATATTGTAACTGAATGGAATCATAGGGATTGCAGACATGTGCTTGTTAATTAGAAGAATGTCACTACAGAGAATTGTAAAGATTAGCTGCAAACTCATGATAATTTTTGATAATATGTATAACTGATGCTCCTTGTAAATTCAGTTCTTTTTAACTACACAACTAAGAAATGAGTGAAGAGATTACCTCAGTCATGCCGAAGTTTGACTTTGACGCTGAGCTCTATGAATCCAAAGCTCTTCATGTTTCAATGCCTTCTCATCCACCTTGATCAGGCTTGTGCAAACGATCCTAGTTGCAGGTATCTGAGATATTTGTACTTTCAAAGGATCTGAGCTGGTGGGTCAGATTAGCTAGCTGCTGTCTGCATTCTCACATCTATAGGAAAGGGTCAGAAAAACAGGAACATGAAATTTAACCTGCTAGTCTACACCAGAGTCTCTTGTGAACTACGTCTTGTATCCAGTATACGGTTCATAGAAAGGCAGATGGCTCTTTTTGGAATGTAGACCTGATGATAACAGGATGGCACTCGAACACTCTGAAAAGTTAATGAATTCACTGAATGGCTGTCTGATATAGAGAGTAGATAGCATTACTGTTGATCCTAATTTGAGGCTGTATGTTGGTTCAGTTGTTCAGACTCTATGGAGGAACTCTTTGTAGGCCTTGTATCAGGACTGCACTGCTGTCACTAGTGAAATATGTTCCTCTGTGTTTTCAGTAAAGCCTTATAAATGCTTTTACAGTAATACAAGGGTAATGTGGGAATGTTGAAATGACTGAAGGTTTACATTGTTCACAATTCAGAGGGAAAAAATTACCTCTTATTATTAATTTAATTACTAATGGGGTCTCTGGCATGGCTGAGGAGATTTACTGAAGCTCTGTAATCGGTCTGCTTCTTATTTAGACTCAGCTGCTGGACAACATCCAGCTAACACTGCAGGGATTTTCTTTCAGTTCTATTTGGTGGAAGGGAGGATTTCATATATTTAATATAATATTTATGTTTTATGTCAATAAGTACAAAATAAAAACATTTTAATAATCAAATTGTCATTGTTGGCTGTATGTTGAGCATGAAATGGTTGCATTTTTTGCACTTCTAGAAAGAAATGATTTGTAATAAAATGCACATAAAACATTTGTACAGTTCCAGAAATAAAATAGTTTCATGAAGCATATCTACTGTATATAATTTGGTAATGATAAAATATTTTGCATTATTTTAAGTAGTCATCCTTTGCCTATAGATTACAACTTTACACACTTGTGGCAAATTCAATACTGTTTGAAAGCATCCCTGGCTATATCATGGAGTTTCCCTGTTCTTGACACTTGTTGACTGCTTTTTCTTCTCCAGTCCAACTCAGCCATTAAAATTAAATTGTTATAGAGAAGTTAACATATAGGCATACTTTATATTTGTCTATACAATAATTTCAGGCATTTAAACTAGACTTTTAGATTATTATAATGTTTTTCTTTTTTTTTTTTTTTTTTCTTTTTTTTTTTTTTTTTGAAGGTCTTGAAAGACTCAACCAAGAAATTCAGTCAAGTGTGTCCAAACTTTTGACTGATAGTGTATCATCAAAATGGGATTTAGTGTTACAGTATGTATTGCCAGTACAATGTACAACAGGGCTGCTTCAAATTTCATGGGGATTTACTTCATCAGATTTTTTTTTTCTCTCTCTCCTAAAAAAATATTATTTTTTTTTTACAAGGGCAAAGCTAAAGCCTTCACTGGATGCAGCTGGATTGTTCCCTCTGCAGATGTGTGATTGATCCCTTGCATCCTCCCTATTTTTGCATTACCACAAAACCCTGCTACACACAAACAGGGCAGTCGCCCTACTCAACATTTTGGTCCTTCTGCTTGTGTCCACATCAACGCAATGGAAAAAAGAAAGCAAGGAGTGTCGAGTCTAAGAACTTTTGCATTTGTCTGCACAGCATTTTAGTAAGTTACAACAACCTGTATTCAATACACAGAACAACATCTGAAATCAGTTTAAAATTTGCATCCTTTAAGAAATTTTTTTTTTAACCACTGCCAAAACACAATTGTTTCCACTGACAGTTGAAAGTTTCTTTTATTCTATCAAAAGTCACATATTAGCTATTTATTCATCTTATTTTTAAAAGGAATATTAAATCTCTACTGTACACTAACTAGTCTGGCGCCCACTTGTGGTGATAAATGAATCAACAAATTTAAATTCAGTTGGGTTCAAGTAGCATGTTGGAGATCAATGGTAGGCCAACTTCAACAGTTTAGCAGTTTATTTTAAAAACATCCTGAATGCATGCTGAATGTTATGTGCTTCATGGGTTCAGTTTAAATTTAATCTCTGGTGACTGCTGACCTGTATGATTTTGGGAGAAAAAACATTGCATTCAGCTGAATTAATTTTAATTTCCATTCTAGGCATTATTCAACAAAATCTACTCTCTGTAGCACCATTTTAAGCAGATGCAAACTTAACATTAAACGACATGTAGCCAGAAAAGTTTTGTTATTGGCTAAATAATCATTTTAATTGTGAAGTTGTCAAAAATTCAAAAATAACAGAAATATTTGGTCCTTTAACTAATCTCATTTTAGCATGTATGTTGAAAACTAGCCTTTTAAAAAATCCAGTTATCACCTGTATGTGTTATTTTTAATTCACCATCTGTGCCAATAATATTAACCCTAGATTATAGCTTTGACATTGCATTTTGTGACTCACCATTCAAATATTATCTTATGTTTGAACAAGTATTAATCAACATATCTAAATTTATACTGTGTATATATGTATATATCAGCCGCGGCCCGTGCATTTTAAGTCTAGGCCTTCAGTGCGATTCATGCCATTAAGAAAACACCGTTTCACAATGAATAAGACATTGTATGCCTATCATACATTACGTACCAATTGACATTTTAAAAACACATCCATGCATGAAAGCCAGAACCAAGGAGGTCTAATACCAAGAAAAATCTCATAATAATATTTGCGATTTAAATGTTGCTTGCAATAAATTTTGTTTCGTCAGGGTACACGGTTACTTTTCAAAACTTGATCCGACACTGAATGCTCAAGCAGCCTAATTTACACTTACAAAACTCCTGATGTTGCTATAACAATGCAAAAAGCACTTACCAATTTGCTTGAAGTGAAAATCAGTCCTCCTTTCCTGTTTAATTAATCAATCGCAAGATCATGCAGAACATCTCAGGTTTTTAAACCCATAAGGATTTCTTTCTCAACGGCAATACCAGCAGTGATGACAGCAGACTCGTCAGAAAGATCTCGCGATCTTCGCTTTCAAATTACATACATCACTTAAAGCGTGATTGCGTCACTCAAGGCCAGCTAGAAAGCCTGGTCTGGGACATATCCTAAAGACCACACCCACCAAGAACAAATCAATCAATCTGATTGGCTGATGAATCTGACTTTAGATGCCTATTCACTTACACTGTTGGGGGATTCTGTGGAAATTCTGAAGGCCTGACGGGGTGGGGCTCAGACTCACGTGCTGCTTCCGCTAAGGAGCATGGCTTTGGGCATGTGATTTGTGAAACAGTTGTCACACTTTGCTTGTAAGCATGGAGGAATAAATTCTAATTGGATACATTTTTTTGTTTTTGCTATACGTTTGTAGATGAATTAGGAGTGGAAAGTGATTGAAAATACATAGGCAAAAAGGTCGATGAGAATGAAAGGATGAAAAAATATTATTAGGCATGTTACACCAGCAAAGAAGGCTTTGCTGTCCCTGAGACACTGAGATATATATATACACAAAGTACTGTGCAAAAGTCTTAGGCACATAAGATGTTTCACAAAAACATTTGTCTTAAGATGGTTATATATAAACTCAGCAAAAAACTCAGTTATATATAAACTCAGGACACTGTATTTTAAAGATAATTTTGTAAAAATCAAAATAACTTTACAGATCTTTATTGTAAAGGGTTTAAACAAGCATGGAACGCACAATCCCTCGCACAATCCCTCCATCAGTGCTCGGACTGTCCGCAATATTGTAAAGGATTTAAACAATGTTTTCCATGCTTGTTCAATGAACCATAAACAATTAATGAACATGCACCTGTGGAACGGTCATTAAGACATTAACAGCTTACAGACGGTAGGCAATTAAGGTCACAGTTATAAAAACTTAGGACACTAAAGAGACCTTTCTACTGACTCTGAAAAACACCAAAAGAAAGATGCCCAGGGTCCCCGCTCATCTGCATGCTGCATGGAGGCATGAGGACTGCAGATGTGGCCAGGGCAATAAATTGCAATGTCCGTACTGTGAGACGCCTAAGACAGCGCTACAGGGAGACAGGAAGGACAGCTGATCATCCTCGCAGTGGCAGACCATGTGTAACAATACCTGCACAGGATCAGTACATCCAAATATCACACCTGCGGGACAGGTACAGGATGGCAACAACAACTGCCTGAGTTACACCAGGAACGCACAATCCCTCCATCAGTGCTCGGACTGTCCGCAATAGGCTGAGAGAGGCTGGACTGAGGGCTTGTAGGCCTGTTGTAAGGCAGGTCCTTACCAGACATCACTGGCAACAACATCGCCTATGGGCCACACAGTCTTTTTCCAGAGCAGCCTGTATTTCTCCTGAGGTTACCTGTGGGTTTTTCTTTGTATCCCAAACAATTCTTCTGGCAGTTGTGGCTGAAATCTTTCTTGGTCTACCTGACCTTGGCTTGGTATCAAGAGATCCCCGAATTTTCCACTTCTTAATAAGTGATTGAACAGTACTGACTGGCATTTTCAAGGCTTTGGATATTTTTTTATATCCTTTTCCATCTTTATAAAGTTCCATTACCTTGTTACACAGGTCTTTTGACAGTTCTTTTCTGCTCCCCATGGCTCAGTATCTGGCCTGCTCAGTGCATCCACATGAGAGCTAATAATCTCATTGACTATTTATACACAGACACTAACTGCAATGTAAAAAGCCACAGGTGTGGAAAATTAACCTTTAATTGCCATTTAAACCTGTGTGTGTCACCTTGTGTGTCTGTAACAAGGCCAAACATTCAAGGGTGTGTAAACTTTTGATCAGGGACATTTGGGTGATTTCTGTTATCATTATGATTTAAAAAAGGAGCCAAACAACTATGTGAAAATAAATGGCTTCATATGATCACTATCCTTAAATAAAAATGTTTTGCATGATCAGTCATATTTTCAAAATCAATGCCAAAATTTCACAATTTCTGCCAGGGTATGCAAACTTTTGAGCACAACTGTATATACTGTACATTGTTTGTTAATGTAAAAAAGAGATAATTTTAAGTCAATGACCAACATACAGTATAACTGACCAATGTGTAATTAAATTTTTCAGCTTGTTTGTCTCACAAAGGGTTGGAGGCAAAAAAGAGCTAATGCTGTTTCAAAAATATGATTGATATATTTATAATGCATTTGTAAGATTTTAAAAAGCTTAAATTCAAAATTACAAAAACTAAAACCTTATAAACCTTTAAATCTTTTCCATCATGTGCAAATAAAAGAGTGACTCAATCATTATATGTACCGTATGTACTGGTAAGTGTCTGTTATATTCAGTAAAATTTCAACATGACCAAAGGACATCAACGTATCTTCCAGAAAATGATTGCTCTAGAGTAAGAATTGTCTGAATTATCCTTGTACAAGTGCATTTTTATTAGTAATCAGTCAAAGGTCACTTTTCTTTTCTTTTTTTTTTTAACAGAAGAAGAACTTTTGTCATGATGGACCAGAAAGTGTTCTGACAATTGAAAAGCACTATTGAATAAGTCCTCAGGTTCTGAATACAGAACATCTAGCACGTGTGCTTTATTTTACCGTAACACAGCGTTCAGCTTGTGTTTGCAGACAGAGTTGACAGGGACTGGTGAATGTTTATCCTAGTCACGATTTTCCCACAGGTAACAGTCTCTGACCATGGGTTGAAGACCTAGGCCAAGTGTTGAGTGTGGAACATTCAATGGCACAGACTTGTTTCGTCAGATAATCAGGCTAAGGCTCATTTCACTGGGAAAGAAAGGATAAGGATTCACTGTTTGCTCAAGCCGTGTGCTGCCGTGATCCCCACAGCAGACCTGGGCAACTGTTACTATTACTGAGAAAGTCCCAGTAGACTGGAACACACCATCTAATGCTGGTAATTAGTTGATCTTGACATTTACTCATGGTCTTTCCTTTAGGACTGTGTGTTTTAGGACACCACAGAAGAGTTGCTATGAAACCAGTTACAATACCAGAACCATTTGGGTAAAGGCTCAAAAGAAAATGTGGCAATGATGTAATCAGAATGTGATATATTTAACATCAGCAGTTTTAAAATGAGAGCAGGCATTATATTTAGGCTTTATTTTTTTTAAATCTGTGTTGTACTGAATTGAGTTCACTTTCAGTTTTATATTGGGACATGTATATTCTCATAGAAATAAAACATTATTAAGAACTGTCAACTAAAAGAATATAAATCATTCTCCAAGTACAAAAATGCTGCATTACTTATGTTTTGGTTTTCTGCTTTTGAAAAAATCTTATAAAACCCACACACATTTAGCACAATACTATTTTAGTTTACCCAGAAGATGGCAGCATATACATAGTGGATGTATTTTAGCCAAGCATTTGGCAAAGCCCTCAGTGTGTATGGTGTTTGCTCCTTAAGCAAACAAGTAAATTGGTGATGCAACAGTTAAAACATTATGTGTGTTATATTACTGTACTATGTTCCTATATTCTATTCAACACAAATAAACCATCCTATATAGTTTAAATACAGTTTGGTGCCACTAAATAAAATCAATTTGCCCCAATAACAAATTGGGAAGAAATTAACACCACCACCTCTATCATAGGATATAAATTCTCTATTTATAACATCAATGACATGCTCAGTGTCATGCACATTTCTTTCGGCCAAGGTCATGCATTTTCTTATGACATCATAGTATTTGATTCTTAACATGAACTGATGAGGTCATGCTTTTGGTTGCTAAATAATCCCTGGTGGAGCCATATCTGTTGTCTCCACTGTGTGTTATCTGTCATTTGAGCGATGTGATTCGTGGACATTTTTCTGATTGTCATTAACAATAAATGAGGCTGAGAGTCTAGTATATATTTAACATATTGGCAGAAATAGGCTTCCTAGAATAGCTGCTGAGCCACTGTGTAATGATTGAAGATACCTGAGCAAGCACAAAATGTATGGCTGCAATCAGTGTGGCATGTAATGTAAACTGCATCTGGCTGTCATAAAAATAGCAGCAAGCTAATATTTTTGGCAGCATGGATATCAGCAATATCAACTGCTGTCTCAATCTGAGAAAAACAATATCGCCTGAGGGAATGTAAGGCGGATACAATCACAAACCCCTGCTACTGTGCTTCTGTTAGTCTTTAAATAAGTGACACTTGCAGATGCAAAATTAAATTTTATGAAATGTTATGCTGTTTTATATGCAGGCTTGTGCTCATGTTTCCTGTTTGGCCTACGGCCTAAGAAACATGAATACATCATCAAAGACAGCCATACAGTGAGCTTTTAGTCAGTTAGCAGATTTTTTTCATTTACAGCTTTTTGAAACATAGGGTCAAGTGCTTTATTTAATAAAGCATCCAAGTGATTGCAACATAATGGACTGTGATATCAATAACTTTGCTGTTATCCAGTCATCTCCAATTGAGAATTAATCAACTATATTTGTTTTAGAGGGATAGTTCAGTCAAAAAAAAAAAAAAAAAAAAAAAAAAAATGGCCAAAAAAGGCTGTCAGTCCCTAACATTCTGCCTAACATCTCATACAACTTTTTCTCTAATAAAAGGAGATGTTCTGTAAAATTTTAGAAACTGACAGCCATAGTCACCATTCACTTTCATTGTACAGAAAACTCTACATACATTGCACCCTCTACATTCTTCAGAATATCTCCCCTGTGTTCCACAGAAGAAAGAAAGTCAAATAGGTTTGGGATGACATGAGGGTGAGTAAATGATGACAGAATTTTCATTTTTGGCTGAACTATCCCTTTAACAGCTCAAATCCTTAACAATTAGAATATCATCATCCTGTTTGACATGATGCAGATTTTGCAATATGACAAGTTTTTAGTTTTTGTGAGCATAAGTTATATGAGCATAACATAAGTTATAATGAATATCGAAAGCTCTCATATAAAAGGAACTTTCTGAAAAAACTCCTCTTTTTACTGTCTTTTTGAAAATGAACAGCATCCGCTATAGGCTTGGACCTGATGTGTACAATAAATAAATAAATAAATAAATAAATAAATAAATGTGACTAGGTGATTCTTTTATTTTATATTCAACTGCAGGGGGCAGCCAATGCAGGCCAGATTCACATGCACTATATAACTCACCTCTTCATAGGACTATGTTACCATGGTTACAAACAAACAATACAGCCTCTTCACATCTACCTTCTTACCTCTGAACAAATCTGTTTCCGTCACCCATCAAAAATAAAAGAATACCAAAATAGCAAAGTACTGTAGGTATATCTATATTGAGCATTAATACATTGGAGAAATTGTAGCAAATGTCTCCCTCATTCACATGTGAGTTTTCTTCTGAACCTTAAACTTGAGAATACAATACAATACAAGCCCTGTCAAATCAGGGCACACTAATAAAGGCTTTACACACAGAAAGCACTGATGATTAGTAATCTCTCACTCAATAACTCTGACTTGAATCATCAAGGACCTTATGTCTTCCTACAGGGGGTCAGGGATGGTCACACTGCCATATTTCCACTCTTACATGAGTGGGTCAGTTACCAGCAGGGTTCAGTTACAGACTTGGCTGGTTTGGTACAAGCCTTTCCTGCTAAAATAGTATAGATGAGAAATGAGAATCACAGCAGAACCACAGGCATGCCTATTTCACGCATGTGCCAGTAATGTTGGCAGGGGTGCTAATGGCAGGGGTGCTAATACTCTAAGAGGGATTACTGATTCCCACACACAATTTTCATTGATGGGAATTAGCTTATAACTGCTCTGAATGCTATTACTGGTCACGAGACTCTGCCAGTCTGGGGTTTTTCCCGGCCGTTACTGGTGGTGATGATGAGGTCGGATGTCTGACATGGCCCGACTGTGCAATGTTGGCACGTAGACCAAATGTTACTGATTCGCTGATTCATAGAGGTGTCATTTGATTCAGGATCGTTATAGCAACCATACAACAAAGCTGGTAACAGAGTGTCAGGACAAAAACTGAACAACTGAACAATTATCCCTGTACTGCGGTATGTGTATTATTGGCAAGGTGTAAAGGATATTCAAGGCTGTACCATCATGACATGTCTTGCAATATTTTGGAAATGACATAGACCGGGCATTTACAAAGAGTGTGGAACCATACTTGATTGTAAATGCGCATTTCATTACATCTTGGATTGATATCTAAAAGCAGCACAGAAATTATTCACAGCCTTCTCACCATCGTTCATCTCTGTTCATTAGGTGGGCAGTGTCAGTATCACTTTTATATCCATCTATTTTTATACATGATTTCATTTCCTCTTTTGATTTTCCAAAATTTTGAGAATGGCTGTATATATACTGTACATAATATTTGGACTCAGAGAGTGTGTTATAGTTCTGTTGGCTTGAAAAGGCCAGTCTTTCTGACTATCTATCTGAAATTTTTTAAACTGTCAGGCCAGGCTTATCAAGCCAAAATCAAAGTTTGTCTCGACAAATACCTTTGCAGATAATTTCTGTAATTCTGTAACTGTTGAATTCACTCGGGAAAATCCTGACCCATTGATGGGAAGAACAAAGTGGCCACCATGTCTGTTTTCTGTCACTTGAAAAGCAGCCCTCTTAAACATGCCATCACTTTAACCTTCCACCCACAGAACAACACTCAAATGTGTCAGAATCTTCAGTCACCCACTGCATGGGTCACTTGTCTATTACGCTCCATGCTCAAATTCTTAACCGCTAATTTAAAAAAGGTTTCATGTTCCAGAGGTTAAGATTTTATATGAAATACACAGTGGTAGTAGCTAATATTGTAGCTGATTGTAGAATACTGTAAGTTCATGGAGTATTTTTTTCTAGTTTTAAAACTAGTTTTAAAAGTTTGAAGATGGATGGTTATATAGACATTTCAGGAAGACAAACTGCCTGCTAGCTAGATAATCAAACACAACGTCACAGATATAGTCAGATAAACCGTCAGATGGATAGACAGAAAGACATGCACGCACGCATGCACCACACACGCACACACACACACCATAGACTTCTATGGATTTTATATGGATCTAACGATTATTTCTATTCTCTAACCCTACCCCTAAACCTAACCCTCACAGAAACCTTTTTGCATTTAAAAATTTTCAAAATAACATAATTTAGTATGTTTTCTAAGCCATTTCCCTCATGGGGACCGCTGGCTGGTCCCCACAATGTAGGTGATCTCAGGTTTTACTATCCTTGTGGGGACATTTGGTCCCCACAATGGAGGTTTAGCCTGTACAAACAAACACACACACGTTAGTGCGGCTATCCTTATGAGGACTCTCCACAGACTTTAGAGATTTAGAGATTTTTATACTGTCCGAACTATGGATTCTATACCCTAACCCTACCCCTAAACCTTCTGCATTTTTACATTTTCAATAAAACATCGTTTAGTATGTTTTTTTAAACAATTTAAATTATGGGGACACTAGAAATGTCCTCATAACTACATTTATAGCATGATACCCTTGTAATTACCAGTTTGTAACCTACAAAAAATGTCCTCGTAAACCACCCATACCCGCCCACACACACAAAATCTGGCCCAACCAAATTATAAAACAATAAAAAGAACATTATATTGATTATAAGATCATAAATTAAGAGAGACTTTGACAAAATATAGACTCAGTGACCATCCACTGACCATTGAAAGAGGTGGTCCCAGACACAGATATCTGCTCCCAGAGGAGAGAATGTGTTCACTGTGCACACAGACTGCAGTAGAAACTGAGGAACATTTCCATATACACTGTGACCACTATCAAAACATTCAATCTGTCATCTTCCCAAAATTTGAGAGAATAATACCAAACTTTCTGGTACTACCAAATCAAACAAAATTGAGTCACATATTAGGAGAGAATTCAAGCCTTTTTTCTTTTAATGTCCATTGCTTTGGCAATGGACCCTTTTCACAGACTGTGATGACGTGTTTGCACCTTATTTAGCATCCTTCATCTAGCAAACGTTTCTTTTTATATTTGCAATTTTTTTTCATATTTAGTGTACATTTACAACAATATATATATATATATATATATATATATATATATATATATATATATATATATATATATATAAAACGAGTTACCACAGATGCGATGAGGTTTCTAACACAGCTGCTAAAAGACTGACAGTAAATTTGCCATTCTCTTTCTTCTGAATGTCATAATCCATCTCTTTCATTTTTTTTTACTTCATTTGGAAAGTTGTGGAAACATAATAGTGGCGTTCTTCTTTTGCTTACCATGCAATCATTTACTTCTGCGTTTCAAATAAAGGAAGTGTTATAAGGGTCCATACTGTACAACAGTCATGCAAAAAAGCCTGTTTGAATTTAATTATAGAGAGAGAGAGAGAGAGAGAGAGAGAGAGAGAGAGAAAGAGAGCACTTTAAGTGCACTTATTCTGATTTTTAAACATGTCTAATTTTGTTTTAAAGGTCTCATACAATAGATTTACATGCATCCTAGGTCAAAAAACACTTTCATTTGCTCATAATTTAAATTGCAGCATTACCTTTTTTTCCCATTGTCAAAAACGACTCCTTCATTGATCCGTTCTAAAGGATTCATTCTAAACTCCTCCTTTCAGAGAGCCTACTCTGCTCTGATTGGTCAGATGCCCCAGTCTTGGTCTACCGCTTACAGCGCGTGTCAGAAAGGAAACGGCCACTACCATATCTGAGTTTCAGCTCCATCTGAAAAAATTTCTGTTTTACCTTACCAATTTGAGCCCGAGCCCGACAGTGATACATTGGAAGATCAACCCGAACCACCATCGCAAGCACGACGAGAACAGGACATTTCTCAGTGGTAAGTTTATATGTAGTTTGACAATAACGTGAGATAGCCGGTTAGCAGAGGCTAACAGTTAACAGGCTAACAGCGTGCACTGGCTGTACATGTAAACAGACCAGAGGCGGGTTTTTTGTTGCCAAATTACGTAGGTTAGTACAGGAAGTAAGTCTGGAATTACTAACGACTCGTTTCAGGTGTTCAGAATCAGTTCTTTCTTTTGGTTGTCAATAACTCCATATTTCATGCACTTTGATTTTTGAAACTTTGCAGACTTTTTTACATTCACAAACAGCTATATAACACACAACATGAAAGGTAATATTTGAAAAACCATAATAGGTGCTCTTTAAAGCAGATCAAAGGGCTTCTATGGGTTTGTTTACATTTGAATTTGTGACAGTTGGAGTTTGAATTAGCGAGCATTCCACTGACCTGTTTGAACATTCCGTCAATGTAAGTCTATGGGATTTTTCTGACATTTGATTGTCTGCTAACAAAAAGGGATTTTGGAAAAATCCAAACCAAGTTTTAGAATTACAGTGTAGGTGCATCCCAAACCGCACACTTCTGCACTATTCTACGCCATTTTGTAGTGTAAGTAGTGTGAGTAGTTTGTTAACACTGAAAATACAGCAAAAAGAAGTGTACTTTAAGTACCTGAGTGTGGAACGTTAGACACTTCATGCACTCAGCACATGCAGATTGCCGTATATAGTGGAGGGGGCGGAGTTACCTGGCTGCGCTGCTGGTCTGATCATTTAAAAAAAAAAAAAAATATTAAAGAATGTAGCAGCTAGCAAAATGTCAGTGGATACAGCACCTTACAAATGAGAGATGAAAGCTTTACCATCTCCCCACACTGTGTGAATATGTACATTGTTTAAAGGGGTCATGAACTGAAAAATCAAACTTACCATGATATCTTGACATATAAAAGTTCATAGCACTATAAAAAAACATACTGTAAATTTCAGAACTGAAAACTTATTCGTTAGTCCCCCCCCCCCCCCCAAAAAAAAGGCTTTATTGAAACCAAGGTGCCAAAATGACTTATTCTCTACTTCCTCCTCACTAATACGTCATAGTGAGGTATTACATCAGCACAGGCCAGCCTTTGCATAAACAGACACTGCTTAGGCCCGCCCACCGGTCTTGCGGTTAGAGTAGAGCGGTGAAATTATTTTTGGAGCAACAGGAAGTGTCACGATGGCCACGAAGATGTCAAGACGGTGTGCAGTGCCAGGTTGTGGGAAACTAGATCTCTTGCATTTGCTTCGCAAGGATCCCAACATTAAGAACGAGTGGCTGACGTTTATTTTTAATGAAGTCCCGGATCGCATCGGTAAGAACGGTTTTGTTTGCTCACTTCATTTTACCGATGATTCTTTCACAAACAAGACACAGTTTGATGCAGGCTTTGCAGAGAGACTTAAATTAAAAGTTGATGCAGTGCCAACTATAATGGACCCGACAGTGGTGTCGCAACAAACAAGTGTAAGTATCCATGTTAATTGTTTTGCTTCGTATGTTACAGACTGTTAGATGTGTACTGAGTATTTGATTTGATCCTAGTGATTTTAGACGCTCGTGTATTAGTTTTAATGCACAGGGATCTCTAAACAGCATATATTTTTTAGTCTGTTGGCATGATGGCACAATTGCCAAAGATGCACCTAAAGAGTATTGATATCAATATATTAAGACAATCTCTTTCCTTTTTAATGAAAACATGACTCACTGAAATGAACAATGAATGCGTTTGTCACTACACTGATTATATGATTATATGACAAACGACAGCGCGACAAACACCGGTGAATGTATCCTGTATATGTTTACATGTTGCATGGTAAGTGTATACTTTCACAGTTATAAACGTGGCAGCACCATGCATTTACACTTTATTTGGTACGGTCATGCGTTACTCAGCATTTGTAAAACACGGAAATGTTTCACCGTTGGAAAATGCCCCAACTACTGTATGTAACAAGATACACACCATTGCATCAAATCTTGGTTTAAACAAGAATAAAAGTAATACCTATTACACAAATAGACAAGTAAATTGCAGAGATTACTTACCACGCTGTCACAGACTGCAGTATCCGTGGTGTTCGTGGAGGGAGTTAATTTTCTTCAAATTTGGGATCAGACTCTGGCTCAAACATGTATGGATGAATTCCTCCGGTTGTCATTTTTTTAACCAACCAAAGTTTTCAAAACTACCCCACACGCACGTAATGGCGGAGCCATTTATACTTATCCACATGCAAAGATGTTACCCAATCACAGCAGTGGGCGTTTACACTGAAGTCTTCAAGAACACACGGCCCAAAAAACTGAACATTTGAATCAGAGGCACAAAAACTGGATGGAAAATGACCAATTATTCCTAAATTATGACTACTTTTAATGAAAAAAAAAAATCACACTAACATTATAAGTGGACCTCAAGGAACATTATAAAATAAAATAAAAATCCAATTCATGACACCTTTAAGACAGAGGTCCCCAACCCAGTCGCGACCCAATACTAGGCCGTGGAAGAGTTGCTACCGGGTCACGAGAACGTTCTGGGAAAAATGTCTGTGCAGCACTGATACACGCCCTTTGCCCTTTATGAGGCACTATCCAAATTTACATAAATGGCGCGATTTCAGAAAACATCAATTCCACTCTTCTTATAGATGAAGTTACTGTTTACAAACAAATACACCGCCCTGCCCTTTCCAGACTCTTTTGGTTGCCCACAAAAGAACTGCTGTCTATGGGCGCTTCGCTCAAATTGTGCTGAAACTGTCCAAAAAGTGCTGTTTTTGGGGTTGAAACACCCTGTTTTCCACAGATTATTGGAGATTAGGGCTTCTTTAAATTTCCAACAGATCGTTGCATCAGGAAAAACTCAGGATTTTACATAAATTATGATAATTCACGGGTCACCGTCATTGTTATTGCGTCTGCTCTATTAGACCCAAATGACCTGCAGCAGCTGATGGTGTATATGAACTATTTTACGAAGAAATCACAAAACTCTAATAGCAAACAGCTGTTTTTAATTTCCAAAGTGCTGTCGCTGTGACAGATATGAGGTCAAATATGATCTAATGATTATATGATCAAGACAACAATATACGATATAACAGGAGGAACAGATCTCATCTCCACCACCGCAGAACATACTGTTTGTGAAAGGGTAAGTGAATAAAACTAATGTCATACAGTGAAAATGATGTCTTTGCATTTATTTTGAATGCAGTAAATAATATTGTTCAATCGAAATGGCTGTTATTAAGTTTTGATATGGAATATGATCATACTGAAGTAAGAATAGCCTATTATTATTTACTGTATTTGGGTTAATAATTTAAGCAGTAAAGACACATATTGCATTTCTAGTGGTAGTTTTTATTTTTATATATCACATTTCTTAGGCTTTAGAAGCATGTTAAACAAGTGAGGATGTGTATTCATCAACCTGTTACATGTCCGAAATAATCATACAGGCTCACTGAACCAAGTTTAAATTTGTTTTGCCGATATTTCAGAAAAGAACCCACATATTTTCTTCACTGTAAACCATAGATATTCCTTTATGAAACAGAGTTTCCTGCAGTGTGAAGTCAGAGTAATTCGTCTATAGCCAATGTTAACATGAGTGTGAATCACCCCCCGTTTTCAAAACAAAACCAGTCCGTGGTGCAAAAAAGGTTGGAGACCCCTGGTTTAAGATACAAGTGTTGAACTGAGGTTGGCTAACACGCTAAAGCTTGCGGCAACACATTGCGTGCACTTGAAACATCACTTCCGTCAGCTGTTAAACGGTGAACGCTTCTTGTAGTTAAAAAACATTGTGTTTCATTTGGAATGATACTACACTTTGAAAATTCATACACTACATGGCTGAGTGCATAGTATATTTTGAAAGCGCATAGCGTATAGTGTGTCGTTTGGGGCACAGCTTGTGTCAAGCCAGCATAATAAGTGCACTGTCTTAGGTTAAAATCATTCTGTACAATTAAAGATATACATTGACTCTGCAATGTTGGTGTCTTGGTAACTTGAATGTGAACAGGGCTGTTTTTTCCCATGAACTCAGTGGAAATAATACTCACTTTTCACTGTCATCTGACTTAACATGCTAAGCAGTTTTTCTTTGAGAAACTCCACTGCAGGAGTCCAGTAGTCCAATAACATTTCTTCCTGGATAGCCTCCAGTATACATACAGACTGTGGCTGCTGTGTCACTCACCCTGCACTAAGCACTATCTCCCAAAACCCCAGCCACACTCAGGCCATGGGGTCAGGCATGCAACCATTAGAAGTTTCCATCAGAAGACCGGTCAGTCAAAAAATAGCCTCCCTCTGCCATTTATAAATCAAAGCATCCCTATAAAAAGCATTGCTGGTTGGTAGCGATGGTGGTGCGGCCCTATCTATAGCTTTATTTATGCACTGGTGTTGACAGTAGCACTTGCATGTTTTCCAGTCACCATTCAGTAGGTCACATGTCTGCCAGGGCTTTGTTGCTGGAAAGCACCACCTTGAGAGAAAAGCATTTGCACGTGCATTTCGCTAACAATAATAACTGTAACGGCACCATTTTTAACTTAATGGCCAATCAACTGCCCAAATTGTTTTCCGTTTCAGTTATTGCTCTTTTAAAACAGCAATTGCTGATAAGCACATTTTGGTAGTGGAGCATTCTCCATTTGATGTGATTTCTTTAGATTTTAATATATAATTAAGAAGAAAATAATTGGATTGTCTTAATGGACATACACCCCTTTAAAATTAATCCCAGTACACAGGATAGTGCAGAATGAACTATGCAGAATGTCATAAACCCTGTCACTTTAGCTGTGTAGGCCATATAATCCATTTTTCAATGTTCCAGTGAATGTACTTGATTAAATGGCCACTGCATTCTCACCTGCTCATTTGGCAACTAAGTTAACATGGCACAGGAATACGTGGCAATTTTCAGTATAGATTAAATCAAGGGAATAGAGTAGGGTTTCTTCTTGCTCTTATTTTGTTTTTCAGCAACACTGTTCCCTTGGTAACATCTGAAATAAGTTGTTAGCCAATCGAAGGCACTCCATTGAGGATTATTTGATAAACAGCTGATGTGCTAATCTCACGAAAGACAGACACACACAGTCTATGGTTCAATGTAGTTTTAAGAGCAGTTGCTTTTAGTATTCAGGATGACACACTATAAACAAAAGCAGAGATTTAGATGAGAATATTATATTTCTCTCTTTTCAGAAAGGAAGAACAATGTTTTTATCCAGCAATTAGTGTAATTTCACAAAAATAGGCATTTAGGGCTCTATTTTCATGACCGCGCTATGTGCATCTTAATGATCTTGTCCATTTTGCGTAAGAGCACTAATTCTAAGTGCAATTTTCTTGCCAGCGCAAAGTGCAAGTGGGCAAGAATGCTACTGTGGGTGAATGCGCGCAAACTGTGCGTGTATTGTATGTTAGTATCGCAAAGCGTAATTTGCTATTTTCCTGCGAAATAGGTCATTGCGCGAAGATGTTTTAGGAGCACCTCTACTCTCAGCAAAAAGTCTAAACTCAGTTCCTGTATTTGCAGTTTGGAGATTCCACCAGGAGGTGGTAATAAAGTGCATGTCCAAACTCTGAAAATATATCAAATATCATATTCAAATATCAATATCAAATTAAGTCCCTGACAGTCACTGTTGTTGCCATTTTTATAAAACAAAATATTATGAGATTTGTGTTAAGCTTTCTAGAGGTCATGGTTTATTTTTCAATTATTATTATTATTATTATGTTTTAGGTATATTAACAAATTTATTTATGATCTAATTCATATTTATATTTTTCCACTTGTTGTTTTATTGAGTGATTTGGTGGAATTCACACATTAATATATGTAAATATGTTAAAATATTAATTTACAATGTCAAGTCATGTGTGAATGGGGGCCCATTCCTGCTACTTAATAAGTCAATTGATACAGTTCTGGCCAAAAATACTGGCACCCTTGGTAAATATGAGAATAGCAGGCTGTGAAAACAAAACTGCATTGTTTATACTTTTGACCTTTCATTAAAAAAAAAAGAAAATCACAAAAATCTAACCTTTAATTGAAGTAAAACAATTGAAACAGGGGAAATATTTCATTATTAAATAAATATTTTTCTCCAAAAATGTATTGGCTATAATTATTGGCACCCTTTTATTAAATACTTTTTGCAACCTCCGTTTGCCAAGATAACAGCTCTGAGTCTTCTCTTATAATGCCTAATGAGGTTGGAGTACACATGGCAAGAGATCTGAGACCATACCTCCTTACAGAATCTCTACAGATCCTTCAAATTCAGAGGTCCATGTTGGTGGACTATGGGGTTCAGGTCAGGGGACTGGAATCGCCATGGCAGAACCTTGAATTTGTTGTCAGTGAACCATTTTTGTGTTAATTTTGATGTTTGTTTTGGATCATTGTCCTGCTGATGGTATTTGATAGTCTGTGATGCCATGTATCCGAACAAGATGTCCAGGACATCTGACAGAAAAAAACAGCCCAACAACATTAAAGATCCAGCACCACATTTAACCGTGGGCATTGGGTACTTCTTCATCTTTGTGTGCACCAAACCCATCTCTGGTGTTTGCTGCCAAAAAGCTCTTTTTTTGTTTCATCTGTCCGTAGAACCCGGTGACATTTGAAGTTCCAGTAGTGTCTAGTGTTTGTTGTTGGATGAGAGCAGAGGCTTTTTTTTTTTAAACCCTCCCAAACAACTTGTGGTGATGTAGGTGATGTCTGATATATTTTTTTTAGACTTTCTGACCCCAAGACCCAACTAATTTCTGCAATTCTCCAGTTGTGATAATTGGAGATTCTTTGGCCACTTTAACCATCATCCTCACTGTGTGTGGAGACAGTATAGACACATGTCCTTTTCCAGGCCGATTCTTAAGATCTCCAGTTGTTTGGAACTTGTTAATTATTGCTCTGATGGTTGAAATGGGCATTTTCAGTGCTTCGGCTATTTTCTTATAGCCACTTTCCATTTTGTGAAGCTCAACAACCTTTTGCCACACATCAGAACTATATTATTTAGTCTAACCCACTGTGATTGATTATTAAGTAAATTTGGCCTGTGTGTTACCTCATATTTATACCCCTGTGAAACAGGAAGTCATGGCTGAACAATTACATTTTCCTAGTCACCCAGGTACACTAAACAGTTTAAAATATGAATGGGAATATACTTCAGATATATTTTACACATAAGAGTTTCTAGGGGTGCCAATAATTGTGGCCAATGTGTTTTGGAGAAAAATATTTATTTAATAATGAGATATTTCCCATCATTCAATTGTTTTACTTCAATTAAAGGATGGATTTTTGTGAATTCTTTGAATGAAATATCAAAATGATAAACAATGCAGATTGTTTTTCAGTCTTCTTTGCTCATATTTACCAAGGGTGCCAATAATTTTGGCCACTACTGTAAATTGGTAAATCAATTAGACAATCATGTGAACATGAAGAAAAATATTAAAAAGAATTAACAATTTGACCATCAAAAAATCATTTAATAAAAAAGTACATCTATTAATAAAGTATTCAATTTAGCAACTGATAATTAGTTATTAGATATTTTTAATGTTACACTGAATAAAATGGAAAGCAGCTCTTCTGGATATACTAAACCAGTACACTTAAAATCAACCTAATACATTTATGTTTGAGATGAGAACATAAGTATATTGTGTAAAGTCCAAGTAAAATTCAACACAGTCATAAAAAAGTGATATGATTACATTGATATGAAATGATCAAATTGATTCGGACTTCTAACGGATAGTGTTCACTCAACATAATTTTTACTGCTTTCTCAATTTACTTAATTAAATTGAGTTAATCCAACACAATCCTTGATCATTTGGTCTCAACTTAATTTAACTGTGTACAATCCAACTATGTTTACTTAAAACTGTGTTGGGACTATGTGAAAAAGATTTGTTCCATCAAAGTATTTCTGAAACGGGACAGGGATTTACATTTCTCAGCATGCTTTACATGAGTTTTTGGGATTGGGAGAGTAAATTTTGAAATTAAGTGTTATTTTAATGTATTTCTACACAAAATGAAAGAAGTTGGAGACTTGTTACTGTTTAATGTTCTGTAATGTTGGCATTTAAATAAGTTTCTGTCATGGTGGATATTTTTCGGAGGTTACCATTGTGGAGAAGAGTGAAGCTAATGGTTAGTCCGAGGATGGGTGATTTTCAGCATTGCACTTTGCTGAACAATGTGTGTATATTGTTATTGTCATGAAGCAAAGACTGAAGAATCATCAGCATACAGATTGATTAAGAATCAGTAGACCCTCCTCAACAGCACCATCCTTGTCATACTGAACAAAAAGATATCTATTATATGCTAATGTGTACAATGTGTATATATATAGCTAGCAGGAAGCTATTAATTTGAGTGAATTATGACAGATATAATTTAAGTGAGATTAACTCAATTCCTTTGGCTTTATGCAACACAAAACATTTAAGTAGAGCCTACATTTTCATTTCACAGTAAGGCAACTCATTTTCATTATGTAGAACCAATGTCCATAATTGAATTACTTAAAAACCAGTGATTTTTTTCAGTGATTATGAAGTGATTATTAATTGCATTTTGAAGTTGCCCATTACTTTTTCTGTTATCAATTTCCCTATTATTGATTTCACGCCGAGACGAAGTAGAACCCAATCTGCTGTCATTCAGTTGTTACAGAAGCTGTCAATGTTTAAGGATATCCATTGTTTACTGTAGTCTTCCCTCTATGAGAGAAAATGTAGTGACTAGTATCATAATGTAGATAATCCTGAAATTCAGCATGATGATCTTTTGTGTGGAGTCTAATATACTGGGGAGAGAATTTAAGAAATCTCAGCTTTGCTCTTACTTCTTGCAGTATAATTTCTTTACTTTGTAGATTTTTGCTTTTGTAAAACAATTGTAATATTCTTATTGATTTAAGGCTAACTCATCCATAATCATAAGTAACATTAATTTGAGTCAAGAGAATTTATGGAATGGACCTGATTTCAGGATAAATTGGACGCTACATGGTGGAACATGGAACTTAATCATCGCTTTTATCAAAGTTTGGGTTTCACAATAAAAATGACTTCACAATATTTTGAAATTAATCTTTGATCTTACAGGGGATCCCTGCAGTACCCAATGCAGTCCCTGCAGTCTTTATGTACACATTTGTACTGTTGTCCATGTGGATGAGCAGCCCCTGTGTAGATGTGCGGAGATGAGAGCAGGATGTCTGCTGGTCTCCAGGGCTTAGGAGGGAAACAGAGGGTAGGGCCGGCTTTACAGGAGATCCAAACTAAGCAGCTGTCCAACTGGCCTGTCTAAACTTTTAATGCATCCATATCGAGGCTGTTGTTCCTGGAAGAGCACAGGACGATTAGAACTAATGATAGTTCCCTCACAGTGGAAGACAAAGCAAAACTCCATATTAGAGTTGGTCTTTCTCCCTGCTTGGTCGTAAAAGACAGGGTCAGAGGTGACCTGTTTAAAGGGAGGGCCTGAGCAAATGGAAAATCTGAGTTAAAGCCCTTTGCTTGTCACATCTAAGAGCCATAAGGTTCAAGGCCTCTAGTCGAGGATAGACAGACCATTAAAATGTACAATGGCATAGTGGAAAACAGCAACAGGATGTTGGGTTAGCAAGAATGATTTAAAACAAGAAAATTTAAAAATGACAGTTATTTTTTCAGTGGTAAGAATTTAAACCAAAGCTACGTCCACACTAATATGTTTTTAGTTAAAAACAGATTGATTTTCATATGTTTACACCTCTCATCCAGACTGGAATGGTACTTTCCTCCAAGAAAACTGAGACTTTTGATAATGCTCTCTAGGATCACACTTTGGAAAACTATGACTTCAGGAAACTGAAAAGGGTGGTTTCAAACAAAAATAGATTAGAGTGTATGTGGCCTAAATCTAACACCTTTCTGTGCCATTGATCCCCAACTCTGGAATAAACCCCCTTTATATGAGTTCTTCTACCTCTACAGTATATTTGATCTTCTCCTACAGTTGAGACTTTAAAATCTAATCTTAAGGTGCATCTTTATAGTCTAGAGTTGTGCTGTGTGCCTCTATAGTATAGAGGCACACAGCAAAGACAATAGTGTTATAAGGAGTCTTGGGTAAGTTACTCCAAAACGCTATCCATTACAAATTACTTTTTTTTTATTTTGATCAGATTACTTTACTGATTACTCCATCAAAACATTTAACACATTAGGCCTACTAATTACTTTATTTTTAAGTTACTTTCCAAAACCTCTTTCCACTCAACAAATTCAAAATGATGTCTTTATTTCCTCTTTCAATTTCGCACACCCATCAGCTGTCACAGAAATGCAGACAGATGTACTTACAATATTCATATTTTAAATATATTATACATACATGAATAACATTAATTCAGAAAGATGTGTAAGCCAAGTAATAATTACCTTTATTGGAAGTCAGTAACTGTAATCTGATTACAAGAATTTAAAATGTAGGGGCCTGGGTAGCTCAGCAAGTACTGACGCTGACTACCACCCCTGGAGTCACGAGTTTGAATCCAGGGTGTGCTGAGTGATTCCAGCCAGGTCTCCTAAGCAACCAAATTGGCCCGGTTGCTAGGGAGGGTAGAGTCACATGGGGTAGCCTCCTCGAGGTCGTGATTAGTGGTTCTCGCTCTCAATGGGGCGCATGGTAAGTTGTGTGTGGATCGCGGAGAATAGCATGATCCTCCACATGCTGTGAGTCTCCACGGTGTCATGCACAGCGAGCCACGTGATAAAATGCGTGGATTGACTATCTCAGAAGCGGAGGCAACTGAGACTTGTCCTCCGCCACCCGGATTGAGTTGAGTAACCGCGCCACTACGAGGACCTACTAAGTAGTTGGAATTGGGCATGCCAAATTGGAGAGAAATGGAAAAAAAAATAAAAAAAGAATTTAAAATGTATTGCGATACACTACTTTTTTTTCTAGAAATAATTTGATTATAGTAACTAATTACTTTGGAATCCAAGTACAACACTGGTTGTAAGACTCATTGCATGTACAGTAGATATAAAAAGTCTACACACCCCTGTTAAAACAGCAGGTTTTTGTGATGTAAAAAATGAAACAAAAATAAATCATATCAGACTTTTTGCACCTTTAATGTAAAAATTACAACATATGCAATGCCACTGAAAACCAGTGAGACATTTCAGAGAAAAATAAAATAAAAAACTTAGAAAAACTTAATTATAAAAGGGTGTGCACACTTATGCAGTTGAGTATGTGGCTGTGTTCAGAATCAACCAATCATCAAGCTCATGTGAAATAGTACGCACCTGTCTTCACCTGAATTGATTCTGATTAACTCCAAATAAATCTCAGCTGTAGGATTTTTCTGACATCTTCTTGGTTGCATGCTACTATAAGAGCCATAGGCCACAAAGAGCTTACAAAGCATCAACGGGTTCAATTGTTGAAAGGTATAGCTCAGGTGAGGGTCACACATTTTTTTCCAAGGCATTAGATATACCATGGAACACAGTGAAGACAGTCATCAACAAGTAGAGAAGTATGGCACAACAGTGACATTATCAAGAACAGGACGTCCCTCCAAAATTGATGAGAAGACAAAGAGAAAACTGGTCAGGGAGGCTGTCAAGAGACCTACAGCAACATTAAAGGAGCTGCAGCTCTTTCTGGCAAGTACTGGTTGCTGCCTACATGTAACAACTAACTCCCGTATTCTTCATCTGTCTGGGCTATGGGGCAGGGTGGCAAGACCAAGCCTTTTCTGATGAAAAAAAACATCCAAGCCCAGCAAAAACCTATATCTAGTTTCCCAAAACCATGTGGAAAAATGTGTTATGGTCTGATGAGACCAAGATTGAACTTTTTGCCCAAAATTGTAAAAGGTATGTTTGGCGCAAAAACAACACAGCACATCAGCAAAAGAACACCATACCTACGGTGAAGCATGGTGGTGGCAGCATTATGCTTTGGGGCTGCTTTTCTTCAGCTGAATCTGGGGCTTAGTGAAGTTGGAGGGAATTATGAATAGCTCCATGTACCAGTCAATTTTGGCACAGAAACTTCTGGCGTCTGCTAGAAAGCTGAAAATGAAGAGATCTTTCACCTTTCAGCATGACAATGATCCAAAGCACACATCCAAATCAACAAAAGAATGGCTTCATCAAAAAAAGATTAATGTTTTGGAATGGCCCAGACAGAGCCCAGACCTGAATCCTATAGAAAATCTGTGGGGGGACCTGAAGAGGGCCATACACAGGAGATGCCCTCGCAATTTGACAGATCTGGAACATTTTTGCAAAGAAGGGTGGGAAAATATTCCCAAGTCAAGATGTGCCAAGCTAATAGACTCTTATCCAAACAGACTGAGTGCTGTAATAAAATCAAAGGGTGCTTCAGCTAAGTATTAGTTCAGGGATGTGCACACTTATGCAGTTACGTAATTCTAAGTTTTTTATTTTATTTTCTCTGAAATGTGTCACTTTGGTTTTCAGTGAAATTGCATAGGTTGTAATTTTTACATGAAAGGTGCAAAAATTCTGATATGATTTATCTTTGTTTAATTTTTTTACATCACAAAATCCTGCTGTTTTAACAGGGGTGTGTAGACTTTTTACATCCACTGTATTATGTTTGTAAGAATTTATGCTTACTCTATATTTACCTGTAATTTACTTGTAAAGCATTTTGTTCAACTTTTGTTGTTTTTTATAAATATGCTATAGAATTAAACTTGTATTGTTTTAAATGGTATTTTACATTTATGCAGTATGATATCATTAGCTGTAAACTGGCAGCTCATAGTAATGCTGCATCACACTAAGAAAGCCAAATCCCACTGAATAATAACCGATGAATCAATGTAATGTTGGCACACAAGGCGATGGGAAATATTATTTTTGATTAATAAATATGATTTATAAATGTGTATATATATATGTTAATGTACTTGGCACACATGCATTCAGAGTAGTGGATGGAATCCCACACATACTGTGGCTCCATGTCCAATCGTGATGCCCATCATTCACACCAACTATATCCCCTTGTATAGACTCAGACAGTGGGTGGCTCATGTGGGCGATTGGGCATATGAATGTAGTAAGACTAAGCTCAGAGAGCTTCTCCACCACTGGTAAAACGGAGAGGGCAGCATGTATGTGGGTGGGTAATGCTGTTGCTTTCTGCAATCTGGCTCTCTAAGGAAAGAGTGTTGAAAAAGAGTACCCAAATTCAATGAAGTGAATTCAGAGAGACAGACTGAAAAATACACACATTGATCTGAGGAGAGAGCTGTATTTGTACTGAGCTTTTCTGTCCTGTTCTGTGTCACACAGAGTGTGTAGTAATTGAGCTGTGTATCTTCATGTCTGGCAGACATTCTGGAATGATGCTTTTCCTTTTGCAGCAGGACACTTTGTAAGCACACTGTCAAAGGTGTGGATAAATGCAATTGTTTAAGTGCTAGTTTAGCTCAGCAGGATGTTGTCAACACAAAAGAGAATGATACATAAAATAGTGTGTCGTTCAAAAGGGAAAAAGAACATCAATCTAAATTAAAGCCCCAGAGTCGGGCTGTTTCTATGACAACCAAGACAATGCAGTGGATGTGCATGGAGAAAAATCAATATTTCAATTCAAGGTACAGAAGAATTGCATAATTGAACTTGTTTATAACATTAAGGCCATCCCACGAGCAGGGGTATTAACTGTGCATTAATGCCCATGAAAAGGTTATCTAAAATATGATGTCTGCCTCCTAATGTGGAATAAAACATTTAATGAGTCTATTATGTTTGGACAGTGTTGTGCTGTAAAACAGCCTTGATTCGATGCTTTCAGCCAGGCTATGAATCACGCCAAACCATTTCTCCAGCCGTGCGATCATGCCACTCTAGAAGAATTAAGCCAATCACAACAGCCACACTGTCATTAGCGCTTATGTCACCAGTGTTGGTGCTTAGGTCATCGGATTCAGTAAAAAGATAATAAACTGTATGCTTTTAACTGAAGTTGAATGCCACAGAATTAGACTATATAAAAAATTGAGAAAGGTTTAGGCATAGAGAGTGATGTATCTTTACTGATATCCTTTGATGACCAAGAGAGACTGTGTATGGCCCACAAAGTTGGGGTCCTAGAATAAATAATTCAGTAAAAAAAAATCACAATTCTGTAATAATTTACTCACCCTCATGTCATTCCAAACCCACGCAACTTTTTTTTCTTATACAGAATACAAAAGGAGATTTTTTTAAATAAATATCACAGTCCATCTTTTTAACACGGAGGCAGTGCCTTACTTTAAAGCTTAAAAATTGACCAAAATGTGTCATTAAAGCAGTCCATGTGACTCTTGCGTCATATTCTAAATTTTCCGAAGGAAAAGATAGGTTATTAGTGCATGAGGTTGTTTTTACTGCTAAACAATGCAAGTTTTCACATGAAGATGTAGCCACTGTGAAGAGCCTGTCCCATAACCCTTACGACTCTCATAGATTTTCACTAAAAAGGACATAAATTGTTTCTGACCATAACCTATTGTATGTATTCAGAAGACTTGGAATATAATGTAGGAGTCACATGGGCTACTTTTATGATAGTTTTGTGTCATTTTTTAGGGTTTAAATTCACTATGAACTGTCATTGTATTGAAAAGACAGACCGTAATATCATGTAAATATCTCCTTTTGTGTTCTACATCAGAAAGTCATATAGGTTTAGAACAACATGAGGGTGAGTAAATGACAGAATTTTCATTTTTGCCTGAACTATTCCTTTAAGTCTCTACATTTAAACTGCAACTTTAAAACACATTGCCAGTGATATTGTGATTGTGTGAATTGTTATGAAACTGCAAAAAGTACTGTTATACAGTACAGTCACCCCTTCTGTTCAACATGCTGGCATTTCGCGATCTAGACCATCTGCTAAGTAAAGCATGTTGCATTCTCAGCTGTGTAAAACACACTTTAATTTAGTTAGCATGGCCAGGCACCATTTTCACTAAGCAGCAACTAGTCGACATCTTAATGCAATAACAGAAAGGTCTATTCTATTAGCCATATGTCTGTTGCTTTCTTTGAGAGATAACTAGGGCCATTAGCTGGCAGGCGTTTTTAAGCAACAGGACATCTTTCTGAAAATAGCCAGTCACGCAAATTTCACCCGAATCAAGAATTCAACATAAATGCCATCTACAACATCATCATCTTAATGTCCCTGCAATTCTGCTGTGTCTCACTGACACAATATTTAACCCGTATGCTCTGTTTGGGGTGAATCTGACCCCAGACCCTCTTCAAATAGTGAAAAAATGTATCCCCTGTTATTTTTTTATTCTGATATTACATAAGATCTTTTCAGAAATGTGATTTTGACTTAATGATGATGTTTCTGATGTCTGCTGTGACACGACTACACATAAGTGATGTGTGGGATCATATTGACCCCAGTAATAAAAATTACTGAGGGCAATGGATTTTCACATGCTTTGACTTTTAACTGAAGGTGCAATTTCTCAATACTAGAATATCCACACACTTGTGAGAGATGTGTCTGTGCAACCTTCCCACACCAAACACACAGAGTAGGTTTGCACATAGACAAAGTTGTTGCCACATATTGCTGTCAACGAAAAACTGCCCATTGGCCCCAGGTCATTTTCTTCAGCATCCTTGATATTAGTGCATTCAATGCTTTTGTAATATGGTGTGACATCAACAATGAGTGGTGTTGTACCAAAAGGAACAGGAGGAGAATATTCTTGGAACAGCTTGGTTATGCCTTGGTGTACTCTCACGTTGATAGGAGAGAGTGCCTTCCCAGGTAACTTCATGCCACATTCATTGTGAGGGAAATTCAAAGTCAGCCTGAAGCAATCATTTCAAACAAAAGTGATACATATCCTTGTTCTAAAATCCAGTATATACTGTATATATATATATATATATATATATATATATATATATATATATATATATATATATATATATATATATATACTCAATATAAATGTAAAAAAAAATAATAACAGGGAAAAACAGGTTTATATCATAATTAAAATGAATATTTTTATGTTTTAATCTTTAGGGTCACCAATAATGGTTGAAGTGGCTCTGAAGTGAGCCTTTATAATGGCAGTTTATTAATAACTCTTCCTAAGGACCTCTATGCATTGTCAGGAGTTAGCCAACACCGTACATTGTAAAAAAAAAAAAAAAAAAAAAAAGCTTTGTTAATTCAACTCATTTCTTTTTTGTTTGTTTTTTTTTTGTTTTGTTTAAATGACTTAATTGGATAAGTTTATCTCACAAATTAAAAAATAATCTGATTCTGAACTGAATGAATGTAATTGTGAAAACTTAAATTGAATGTAGTTATAACATCTTCACTTTAGTTTACAAAACTTAAAAGCCTGCCGTTGTAAAGTTAGTCTTCATTGAACCTAAATTTAATTGTCTAGTCAACGCTGCAAGTTTTGCACTACAGGATGATAGTTTGTTTAGGAGGCACATTGATGTCAACACTTGACACACAAACCTCAGTAATGGTGATTCTCAACAAACATCAAGTAAAAGATGTTCTTAAAATCACTACACGACTATTAATAAACAGCAATGACAAAAACAACAACAGCAGCAGCACAAACAAATTCAACAAATAGCAAAAAAAAAATAATAAATAAATAAATAAATAATACAAAAAAAAAAAAAAAAAAATAAGCCTACAACATTAACCTCTAACCTTGGCTATTGCAATATTAGTGTGCCAATTTCTGGAAGAGCTCATCCCTCCTTTTAATAAAAAACAAAATAAAATAAAAAATAGGCAATAAATAAATAAATCGAGTTTACAGAGATGCACTTACATGGAAGTGAATGCGACCAATTTTTGGAGGGTTTAAAGGCAGAAATGTGAAGCTTATTAGTTTTAGTTATAAAAGCACTTACATTTATCCTTCTGTTAAAACGTTTTATTTTTTTTATTTTTTTTTTTTTGTGATTAACATTTTTTTATTGATTCTTCAAAGACAAAGGAAAACAAAACATAGATACAATGAATAAACATTTAACTCCCACTACCACCCCTCACCAATCAAGAACCCCACCCGACCCCAAATAAACATCCCAGTGGTCTTGCATAAGTACACATAAGTTTATACAGAGAATAAAAAAAAAAATATAAAAATTATATATATATATATATATATATATATATATATATATATATATATATATACACACACACACACACACACACACACACATACATGCATACACAACTCTAAAACTATGCCTCTCCCTCCACAGTCCCACTCTGAGAGCCCCCCAAAAACATCAAATATCTACCCCATTTCCCATTAAAAGAATCCCATATCCCCAGCGTTCTACATACTACCTCTTTGAAGGCTTCCACCCTTCCCATCTCCTCACACCACTCCCAAATTAAGGGTGCTCCCACCGACTTCCAACCCCTTAAAACAATCTGCCTGCCTATCATCGCACTGGTGAGGACCCAATATTTTATGTATTTATCACCTACGTCGATGACCGCCCCATCACCCTAAACACAGAGTCTGGGGCAAAACGAAGTCTGAATGCCCAACACGTCACACACAAAACTCTGTAATTTCAACCAAAATTCCTGAATCTCCACACACCACCAAAAAACATGGGCCATGTCTCCATCCTCTGATTGGCAATGCCAGCAGGTGGGTGTGTCTTTAAGACCAAGCCTATACAGTCTAGAGGGGGTCCAATAGAATCTATGTAGTATCATGAATTGTATAATTTGCACCCTTGTATCTCTAGATACAGACTTGACGTTTTTTAGAATCCCAACCCACACTCCCTCCTCCAATACCAAATTAAAATCTTTCTACCATAATCTCTTGATAGAGGTTAAAGCTCCATCCCCCAGACTCTGAACTAGCAGGGAGTAATACACTGATGCCTCATGACCTTTTTTAAAAGCAGAAATCACCACTCCCAGAGTGTCTGCCGCTTTAGGGGGATGTATGCTACTCCCAAAAATATGCGCCACACCTCCCGCCATCACCCCTGGAAAATCATCCTCCTTTCTTATCATGGTTGCTAATGGTCCCAGGGCAAGACAGAACAATAATGGGGAAAGAGGGCAACCCTGCCGAGTGCCCCTATTCAGAGTAAAATAATCTGAAATTAATCCATTTGTTTGTACTGCTGCAACAGGGTGTCTATAAAGTAACCAATAAATGTACTCCCGAGCCCAAACATTTCCAAAATCTTAAAAAGATAATCCCATTCTACCATATCAAACGCCTTTTCGGTGTCAAGTGAGATGGCAGCGACTGGAGACTGATCATTCGCTACTGACCACATGATATTGATGAAACGCCTAATGTTGTCCGAAGAGCTACGGCCCCGAATAAACCCCATCTGATCTATATGTATAAGAGATGTCATAAGTTAATCGGTTAGCCAAAATGTTTGACAAATTTTTATATCTAGCTGGATCAGGGAAATTGGACCTTAACTTTTACACTCGCTTGTATCTTTGTCCTTTTTAAGAATCAGACTGATCTGTGCTTGTGTCATGGTTGGGAGAAGCTTTCCATTCTTTAATGATTCCTTATAAACTTCTAACAAAAGTGGAGCCAATTCTGTAGCATAAGATCTAAAAAATTCAGTGGCAAAACCATCTGGCCCCAGAGCCTTGCCTGTAGGTAAGGCCTTAATTACCTCATCAAGCTCCTCCAAGGTTATCTCAGAATCAAGATATTTTTTTTGCTCATTCGTCAATTTAGGGAGTTCTAATGGTTCCACAAATTTTCTAATATCTTCATCAGTAGACGAAGACATGGAACTATAAAGATCAAGATAGAACTCTTTAAAGGCATTATTAATATCAATGGCCGAGGTAATAATTTCACCACCAGCAGATTTCACTGAGGGAATGGTAGAAAAAGACTCTATCTGCTTTATATATCTAGCCAAATGCTTCCCTGCTTTGTCCCCTGACTCAAAGTAGTCATACAGTCTTGCCCTGAATAACCAAAACTCCACTTTCCACGACAAAATAGTATTATATCCGTATTTCAATCAGGTGAATTCTCTGAGGCCATCAAATGACATTCATCGCTTCAGCTCTGCCTCTGCACTTTTAATATTCCCTTCCAACTCCACGAGTTCTCGTGCTTTGGATTTTTTGGTAAATGAGGCATACTGTATGATTCGACCCCTGAGAACTGCCTTAAGTGCCTCCCAATCCACGCCCACAGAAGATACTGAGGACAAGTTGGTCTCCATATAAACACTGATTTCAGTTTTTAACATTTGTTGGAAATCAGGATTTTGCAAAAGGGATACATTAAAGTGCCATCTATATGATTTTTGTTCTCCATCTAAACTCACCAGGGCGTGATCTGAGACTAAGGTGTTTCCAACTGAGCAATCAACAACAGATGAAATGAGGGACTTAGATATTTTATATATATATATATATATATATATATATATATATATATATATATATATATATTCTAAAATAAATCATATGGACTGATGAAAAAAATTTATAGTCCCTACCAGATGGGTTCAAAAGTTACCAAATATCTGCAAGACCAAAATCTTTGCACATCCTGTGAAGCATCAGTGTTGCTCTAGGGGGCTTACACACTTTTGCTTCACTATGATCAAGGACTGAGTCCATCAAAAGATTAAAGTTTCCTCCCAATATTATATTATGAGGGGTGCCAGTGGCTTGCAACAGCCCTTCAAGATCAATAAACAAGCCCTGATCATCAACATTAGGTGCATAAATATTAGCCAAAACCAACCTTTGCCCCTGAATTTCTGCTAAAACAATAATGATTCTCCCTAATTTATCTTTAATCTGTTTGAGAGATTTGAATTGTAGATGTTTATTTATCAATGTAATGACACCCCTGCTCTTACTTGAGCCAGCACTAAAGACATGCCCACCCCATATCTTCCCAAATTTTTCAGCTTCCTATGAGGAAAGATGTGTTTCTTGAAGAAACACTATATCACATTTCTTATGCTTAAGAAAAGAAATAACCTTCCTTCTTTTTATGGGGTGCCCATAACCCATTCACATTCCATGAGGAGAGAGACAATCCACTCATATTAACTTTTGACATATTGATATAATAGAAAAAATAAATTGTGTGTCAAAAACAAGATTATTAAGACCACATTCACATTGTTGCAACAATCAAACTCCGAACTCCCCCCCCCCCCGAACCAAACAAACAGAAAAAAGAAAAACGTGTGCATTAACCCCACGCATGACAGCGCCAAACCAGCATCAATCCCTCTAAACTCAAAAGGTCCATGTACGCCTACGAGAGCCCCCACGACAACTTTGCCATCGGATTGCTCAAGTCCGGTGCTTCTGCACAAATTTTGTGAGGCAAAATTACATAACAGAAAATACTTTGTGAAAAAACCCCCAGTCGATAGGCAGAATAAACACAAAGAACGTGTAGATTCATTCACAGAACTGTCTTGAAGGTGTGTTCCTCCACGAAACAGATTCCAGCCGATATAAAACGGTTCCGTTTCCTCAGACAGACAAACAAGTATTCAGTGTGCCAGCTGTTTATGAGTGCAGCAGATGACGTAATCATTCCAATGTCCTGCAAAAATACTACATAAAACAAACTCCAGCCAACAGGAAGCATTAGCACAAAGAACGAACAGATTCATCCACAACTGCCTGAAGCAGTGTTATTCCACGAAACAAACTCCAGCTGCTAGGCGGAACCAGCACAAATAGAAAAAAAAACAGGCATCCCGGTTCCTCGGATGATCAAGAGTCAAATTCACTAGGAGGCCGCATAAAAAAATACACCATGACTTACTCAGTCAGTCAATTTTATAAAAGACATCCTTTGTATGGGCATGTAGATATTTTGCGGTAATCCTTAATATTCATTCTCAATCTGGCCGGGAACTTCAGTGTAAAAGCGATCTTCCGTCCATGCAAAAGTTTCTTGAAGGAGTGTTATTCCACAAAACAAACTCCAGCCGCTACGCGGAACAAACACAAACCGAAACAAAAATGGCACCCAGCTTCCTCAGACAGCCAGAGTAAGAACAGTGAGTTAATCCACTCTGGAGCTACATGAAAAACACCAAATGGCTTACTCCCCCATTGTTTCTATGAAGGACAGTGCTTGCTTGGGACACGTAAATACTTTGCGGCCATCCTTTGTGTCTATTCTCAGTTTGGCCGGAAACATCAGGGCAAAAAAGCGATCTTCCGTTGATGTAAGAGTTTCTTACGTTCCTTGAATCGATCACGTTTCTCTCTTGTCGATTTTGCAAATTCCTGGAACAAGAAAATGTTGTGATTCTTCCAAGAAAGCTTTCCTTTGCTCCTCACCTCACGCAACACAAGATCTTTATTGGATGATCTCAGAAATTTGGCCAGAATTGATCAGGGCCTGTCCCCCTCAGCAGATCTGCGAGCCGGGACTCTGTGAGCTCGCTCGATTTCCAGCTTGTGGCCTGTTATGTCGAGCAGACTCGGACGAACTCATTTAGGAATTTCATCATATCTCTGCCTTCCTCATGCTCGGGAATTCCAACAATCCATACGTTATTTCATCGGCTCCTATTTTCCAAATCTTCCAATTTTTCCAAAATGCTTTCCACATCTATTTTGGTCACTGGCAGATTAACGGATATTTCCTTTTCCTATTACTCCAGATAATCAATCCGATTCTCAACATCTGCCACTCTTGTAACCAACTCAGAATTTTTGTTTCCATCGCCGTAATCGATTGACGTATTACAGCGAGATCTTCCAAGTCAGCAACAACTTTCGTCAGCATCACAAACACGTTGGACAGTTGATGCTGGGTTTCTCCTGCCGTACCATTCAAATCGAGTCCCTGGTCCGCAGGCCCATCAGAGGTTTCAGCTTGAGCACGTAAGTGTCTTTTAATGTCTTCAGAGCACAAGGATTTTGACTTCTTTGCCATGTTTTGCTTCATTTCTGGAATTTTTAATGTTTATGGATTGGCCACATACTGTACGCTTCCATTGTAAGTGCCTCACTGTAACCCAGAGGTTTGGGACAAGGCAAATGTTTTTTTTTTGTTTTTTTTTGTGGTAATAAATATTATGCCACAAAGGCTGTCAATCGAGCTTCTGAAATATTCCTTTAAAATGTCCTTGCACTACATGTAGGCCTACTAATGATCTTGTGGACAGAGAATGGTCATCTTTCTGTAGTTGAAACAACAATTTTCCTTATTAATTTATTGTAAAGGTAGAGTCATCTTTAGCTCACTATAATATTACACAAAACAGTTTGACTCAGATTTAGGATTATGACCCAGTACACATCCTATAGTAAGCAGTACTAGTAATGACCTGCTAAATTCAGAACTGTGGTGATGGGAAGATCGGATCATTTTACTGACTTTCTTTGAGTCTCGTTCAGCAAAATGAACAAATCTTTATTCAAGTCATTTCGTTCATTTTGTTCATTTAAGCATTTAAGCAGAATTAAATTAAAATGTTACATTTTCAATAGCCAAACCCCCCCCCCCCCCCCCCCCCCAGCACGTCTACTTACACAAACTTTGATTATAGTCCCAATAAGGAAAAAATTATAATGCAGCCAAACAGAATGAGAAATGAGAATGAGAAACAGAAAGATTAGTTCACTTCTGGAATCTTCTTATCCGAGTCGTTTGTTCTTTTGTCAATGCATAGCATATACGGTTGTCACGTGACAAAACAACGAATGACTCGGACCAGAAGACTCAAGAGGTGAACTAAGGTTAAGGGGGGAATCTAGTTTTGCTTGCCTTCAAATATTCCAAGAGATTACTTAAATCAGTATTTAAAAATATACATACATACATACATACGTAATAAGTAGATTTCTCCTTCCCCTTCAACTGTCAAATCGCCTGTTACTACAGTTGGTGATGCTACAGTAATGGCACACACTATGTTTTCTCGTCTTTTCCTAGTCAGCGCTGTTTATAATGTCAGATCTGTCTGGTCTTATGAGATGTTTTACATTCTCCATATAGTGCTTCAAAGTAGAAAATTCTTGGTTTAATTCAAGTTTTGGCATCTATGTTGCGCTGTTTAGCACTCCGCACGATCAAAGTCTTTCTAGCAAGTCAGTTCACTGGCGGCCATCTTTGGTACGCTCTCGGGAGGCTATTTCCAGTCATGACAGTGCAGCTCCTATCTACTTGAATGGAGAAAGACCAAAATCTCAAAAATGGTTGGTCAAGATTACGATCAAAGTAAATATTTCAAATCAGCAATAAAATCAGAGTACTGGAATCATAATTTTTTTTTTTTACCCCATATTACACTAAAAAAACAAAATTTTCCTGACTTTTATAGCTAATGCAAATGCACATTCTAGAATTGATTGACGGGTGATTGGCTCTTTTATCTGTAAGGCGAGACTTCCTCTCCACATCCTTTGACCATTAGGCGCTCAGAGCTCCTTGGATGAGCGTTCCAATTTCTCCTATTCATTTTAACAGAAGTGGCACATCTCTGCTAAATAATCTCTGACATGATCCAGTAAAGACTGGTTTATGGTGCATCCAGCATGAGGATGTGTGAGACTCGTGCGCGCTGTACAAATGGGAAGTACATTTTTGCGCTAAAAAAACAAAACGCTTTTGGGACAAACCACTGAACATCTTGAGGGGAATCCCACACACTAGATCATGTTTTATAATCAGGTAAGAGCAGTCTTCATTTTAGCTAACCAGTGCGAAGTATCCATTTATCACAAAATTATGCAGGGAAAGACTTGGGGGTTATGCTGGGCCCCATGTTTATCCTGGGCCCTTAGAATCATCCTAACCAATGGAAGATGGGGGAGTTTGGGAAACCTGTTTGAAAACAATCATTATTTTTTGCAATCCACAGTTTTCCTGAGCAATCACTGGGCAGTTTTGGTAGTTTTTACCAAATTCGAATTGCCTGTTTTCTGTTTCTGGTCTCGAGGCGCACAATAAAATCTACCAAAACGAGCGATCAAGGCAGAAAACAATGACCATTTAAGAGTAAAAATTTATTTCAGGCTCAACTTGTGCTGTTGTTGGCTGTCATAATAACTCAAAGTAACCTCAGATCATCGCTTCATGTCATCTACACACTCAGGTGAGGCACTGTAAATAAAAAACGGTCATCTTGAGTCTGTGAAGTATCGGCACAATAGAGCCCACTATAGGTGGACTTTTCTGACGGTCCTTTACGCACCCTAGGTGAATATACAACAAACTTCAAACATAAAACTATCCTGCTTAGAATTAACAGTCTGCCCATGAAAAAATCTCTTTAATATAAAAACAAAAATAAATAAATAAATAAAAAGGAGAATGGATGATAGTAGCGCCGTACAGTACAAAGGGTTCAGATAATCAAATCACAAAATAAGATGTGCCCCATGTGCATACAGTCTTTATACACTGACATGCAGTTTCTTTCCCCTAAAAACAAGAAAGAAATCACTGAGTGTTTGAACTTGAGCTCTTTATCACTCTGTAGCGAAGTCCACACCAGCAGAAGTTGTGTAAATTAAATTATATTTGTTTATTATATTTAGCCTAAAATGTACGCAGTATCAATCCTCTTTGCCTTTGATTTTCCTGATTTTTAGTTTAAATTGTTTATCTAATTTTATTTTTAGATAAAGACAAAAGAATATTCAAATAAAATGGCTAATATTAACTGCTCGTCTTCGTTACAAGGGAAAAGAGGCGACGTAAATTTCAGAGCTAAAAGGGAATTGTTGTAAAAAGGCTGCCCAAATATGATTTAAAAAAACCTTTTCACTCAGAAAGGAAAGATCTTGATGCTGTCAGTGTCATCAGTGGCTAATTTCTGATTTCATTAGATAAAGAGTTGAACGTAACAACATTTGTAACAAATTTGTAGAGATTCTCAAGGCGGGACGCATGGAATTCAAGTGTTCAAGTAACAGTAAGAATACATTACAAATGTGTGTTAAGGACTATAGGTCATAGCGGTTGCATAGCATTATTTCTGGTTAGTCTGATATGTGGGTGTGATTTGGTGAACTAAACTAACTGCTGTGAAGGATTAGATAGGCTAGTTATATGGTGCTTTTTGAATTTTGACTGCCTGCAAAACTGTATTGCAAAAGGCTCTGGACTGATCTGGGCCCCATTTCTCAATAACGATTGATCTTAAAGTCAGCATGAAATGAAAATTCACCCTATCTATTTTCTAAATGCATGTTATTGATCTTATTGTGAATGATTCATCCATGCATATGTTTTATTTTAATTTTAATTTTGGACCTCGTAATCTTTAATAAAAATGCATTAACTCGATCTTCCGGTGAAATGACAGACTTCTCTCTGGTGATGTTTGCAGGACTTTTCCAATCATTTAGTCTGCTTAAACCCTGCCCCAACTGTAGAGTTGAACAAATCGTCAACTGCATGTTGGTGAAGATGGCAAGCTGTATTTTCATCTGTTTTCCTTTAAAACTATCGTTCTTTAACCCAAACTTCCTTGGTTACGGGTCAGCTTGTTTGAATTTACATTTAGAATGAGGGAGAATAATGGTGAGTTCACGTTGTGTTTTAGACATTTCATGCCTGAATTTCTGAGATGATCACTAATGAATACAATGCTTCGGATGCCTCTGGAGTTTATTTATATTTTTGAATGCATTTATCTTGGGATGCACAGCATGAGTAAGTGTTTTTTCCTTTATATTTTGTGTATTGTGATTCAAAACATTAAAATATGGTTTTCTTTTACTCACTTGTTTTTCAATGGCTACAGCCTCTTTGTAAGTAAAGACCTCGATGTGCTCGTGAATTTATGTTGTCAGTTTGATCATAAATGTGTTGAGATCGCTGCTCAGTTTCACCGATAACCGGCTCTAACTCGAGCAGCACGGTGGTAGGGGTGTGTGTGTCCACTGCAAAGTCGCATTCATATCTGCCTCCGTTCCGCTATGCAATGCCAATATTTTCATAATCCAATCAACAACCAATGGATAAACTCAAATCCCTGTCCTACATTTATTTCTTGTTTGATAGGCTGTTTCACTTGGAAATACGTCACAAAACGGAAGTAAAGTTAAGAACGTTTTCGATGAGCAATTTTACAAACGTTCATTATTTTTTTTACGTGCATTTCCTAAAACTGCACTTAACATAAATGTACATTGCCACGTTTTAAGTTCTTTTTGAGTTGCTGTCCGTGCGAGTTTCTGAAATGTGACCTTATAGTGCTGCTCATCAGTGTAACTTCATTATATACAGTATGTGCGTAACTTTATAAACATTTGTATTTTACCTTGCTGGGAATGTTATACACATTTAACCTAATTAATAACACAATTATATGTAGTTTTGCAATAATTTTGCGTATTACGATCTATTTATTTTACTCAATCACTGAAGTTCATCAGGTGAGTATTTTTTATATTTAGTTTTCACAATATGCTCTGTTGGTCAAGATGAAAGTTTCCAGGATCAGTGAAGACTGTGGAGGCCCTGTGCATGGTCCTGCCAATGACAAGAATGAATTGAATATAACGAGATTCACCGTTATTGCGGAGCGCAAAATAAGTTGACGCGTGGAAGCTGCGCTTTATGGACATTCACCAATCAAAGGGAGGACTGCTCTTTACTCCCAACTGTGAGTGTTTATCTTTCTCAAACTGTGGCCCCCTCTGAAATTCAATATGAAATCCCCCCCCCCCCCCCCCCCCCCCATATTTCATCCTGGCACTGACTCTGGGGACAAGACTGCATACTTTAAGTCTTTCATGAGGGTATGAACTACGATCCCATTAAGCATTGCGAATGACAATGGAAATATATAAATCTATTGATTTTAAATTGATTATAAGTATAGAAAGAGTACATTTTAATTTTATTGCAAAATATTCTTATACAAATATATAAAGTAAATAGTTTGAGAGTGTAGAAAATCGATTGTGTCACTATGTATCATGGAGTGGGGAGCTCTTTTGGCATGGTTTGTTTGCCACATCTCTGTGATTGGTGGATCTTTCTCTTTAGGAGTGCAGTTTTTAACCAGAAATTCCACAACTAAACTCAAATTTAAAAAAAAAATCAAGTTGAATTAAAGTGGACTAATGGCTTTAGCAGAAGCCTTTACCAATGAATTACAACCTTGGTCTTTAAGGGTTTATAAGTTATCATTAAAAATCAATTAGTCTATGGAGAATTTGAATGGGATTTTCTTTCTTTCAGAACTTGACTCTTGCGCTCCACTCTGTTTGGCAATGCCAGTGACAGTTTTTTACACTTAAGCTCTAAATACTGTTAAATAAAACAAAAGTTACATTCAGTCATGGATTAGACCCACAACAATTTTGTATTTACAACACATGTGACAACCCAGTGTCTGAGACAGTGTGTGGGTGAAGCAAACAATGGTAACTCACAAAGTATTTCCAAAGAATAACACCATTATAGGATAATACAAATGTAAATGCTAAAGAGTAACACACTGTATTCTACTTTATAAACGGCAGGAAAAATATGTCTCGTGAACATCTGCTGCAGGGTGCTAAGGTGATCTGAATCTGAATCACAGTCTAAATTGGATTTCATGCTTGTCCCTCTTCACAAAGCTCTAGTGGAGATAGCATCACTCAGTGAGCAGATTAAATATGCATCAGATCAAAGCAATTACAGGTTTTCTGGTTGAAGGAGGCCTCTATGATTTAGATGGCTAACCTTCACTTGCCTTCTCCAATCTCGGCTGTGGTAAACAAGACAGGTTGAAAGGGAGAAGTGGTGAGATGCTAAGTGGCTATGGTCCTATTAAATTAATCAGGCAGGCGAACACTTAGCTCATTTTGGATAGATTAAATAGGATTATAAATAGAATGCTTCAGAGCGCTGCTGATGTTGAGTTCTGCCCAGGTGTGTGTACACTGCACACAGCTGTGTTTGTGTGGGATCAGTGTTGCTGAAAGAGCAAGAATGGCCAATCGTCATGCGGGCCTGCCACCTTGCCCACTGTGGCATCGCTTTCAGGTCACCAGCCCTTGCTCTGGAGTCTGCAATGAATGATAAGAGCTGCAAATGTGCTGTGAACCTTTACGCTCTATGGGAAAGTGGTGTGGAGTGCAGGGGACAGCCTAACTGAAAGAGGAATTCATAATTTACTCTCACTCATGTTGTTCCAAACCCATATATCCCGTGCGAAACACAGAAGGAGATGTAACGCAGAATGTTAGCCTCAGTCACCATTTACTTTCATTGTATGGACAAAAGATGCAATAAAAGTGAATGGTGACTGAGACTAACATTCTGCCTAACATCTTCTTTCAGGATTTGAACATGTGTCCCCTTGTAAGATAAACAAAAGCTCTAATACTGGACTATCACTACTGATATTAGTCAAAATGACACCCCTGGATCATACACAGGACCTTGACTGGAAATGACGATTATTTTCCACAAAGTCCTTTTCAGCAATCAAACAGCATCATGGGTGCTTCATCACTCTGATACAAGTTTACTGATGATTCACAGCTGCACGCTTCCTGGCAAGAAATAGTAGCAGAGCTTTCAGCTGACTGAGACAATTCACAAATCACCACAAGACCTATACAGAAAGACAGATATTTCCCTCTCTTCCACCACAAAATATACATAAGTTTGACAGAGGTTACAAGCAAAGGCTCAGAGTAACAGCTGGTTGTGGGTTTAATTAGGAGGCAAAACTGCCCATAGCTGGTCTGTTAGCCAGCTGTACTGTTTTGATCCTAAGAGAACTAAAAAAAGGCTAGAGAAATGACATTTACACAGTATTATTTTAGGCCTGACCTACGAAAGACTGGGACATTTTGTAAATATGCTTTTGGGCTTTTGCCCTTCAAAAATACACATAACCATGACTGTTCACAGCCCTCATGGTGTATTTGTTAGCAAAATAATGTGTTGACAGTTCCAAAAGCAATGTGTTCATTTTCGTATTTGCGTACATATTGTATTTTGAGACTACTTTGGGGAACGTCTTGAAAATTCTTTATCGGGAACTCTGCTTGAAGGTAAATAATCAGCATATTATTTTTAGATAGCACAGTTCTGTGTTTCCGCCAAACTCCGCTGGAACATTTGAATGAATGAGCAAGCTTAGCCAAATACTCATAAATGAAATCCTGAGAGATTACACTGTACACAGGAAGGCTGTCTGTGAATTATTGCCTCATGGCAAGAATCAACACCAATATGACAGGAAGCGCATGAGGTAATGTGACATGATTTTTTGCTGAGGTTAACAACGTTTTAAAAAAGCACCTGAGGGAAAGGACACAAACAGAATTTAATAGTGCATGCTATATATTCATTGCCAGACAGGCTTCATTTAAAATCATAGCGGGAAGGCTGCTGTTTGGTGTCACTCAGCAGTTTGGCTATTTTTGGAATGTTGCATGCCTATATATAGCATACTTGTAAGGTCATCTGGGTCACGTTCACTGTTGTCATCCATAAACAGAAGGCCAGCTAGAAGGGATTGTGCATAATCTTCACTGTCTCACTAAATGTATGTGAATGAGTGTTTCGGTGGAGCCTGGTTATTATCCCAAGGATGGGACGATTAATCTCCATCTCTAAAATGGTTTAAAAACCAAAATGACCTGAAAAGAACGGCAAGCGCAATAGCGCTTGAACCCGAATGAGGTTAAGCTCTCTTTTACTCTTTGTCTCGGTCAATATTTCCTTCTTTATATAGATAGATACAGTATATGATGTGTGTGTGTATATACTGTATATATGATATATATATATATATATATATATATATATATATATATATATATATATATATATATATATATATATATATATATATATATATAATTAGTTGTATGTGTATTATGACAGGACATATTTGCTTCATTTATGGTGTTTTAACAGACATAATGTTTAGAGGAGCACAGTGGAATTAAATAGTTCTGGTCATGTGACTATTTGCACCACTCATGCGAAAAAAAATGTCTGCACTGTCATTTACAATTGACAACTCTGTGTAAAATACATCAATAACTCCTTTTAGACCCCTTTCACCCCATTCGGTGGGATTAAATGGGCTAATGACCTGCAGGGTTCCAGAATCTTCTGCAGTTCTACAGTGGCTAGTGCACTATCAAACGCACTATTATGCAGAGACACTGTGACAGAACCTTGAAGACTGTGCGCAGCAGGGTTTCCGTAAGCTGGAAATGTCAGATAAATTCAAACATTATTTGTTTGCGAAGTTCAAAAGCAGCCTGCGTTATTCCTGTCTTGCGTGCCAATTTAAAACTCTTCCTTTAGTGCATTTGTTGATTAACAGGTGAGTAGATCATCCTGGTTACTTGCGTAACCTCCGTTCCCTGATGGAGGGAACGAGACGTTGAGTCGATGTAGTGACACTAGGGGTCACTCTTGGGAGCCCGAAACACCTCTGGTCTTTGAAAAAAGGCCAATGAAAATTGGCGAGTGGTATTTCCATACCACTCCCCCGAACATACGGGTATAAAAGGAGCTGGTATGCAACCACTCATTCAGGTTTTGTGCTGAGGAGCCGAGACAAGGTCCCGGCCATTTCAGCAGGTAGTCCAGCGTTGTGGCAGGAGGGACACAACGTCTCGTTGTGTCGATGTAGTGACACTAGGGGTCCCTATATGAAACACCACAACTGGCTGAACTGTGTTATGTGAACTGGCGGTGTGTGATGGGCATACAGCGCACCAGGCCGACACATAACCTCCCCCAACGCTGTTATGAGTGATGAACGGCCCTTTGGGGACAAGTCAACTGCCCAAAAGATAGAGACAGGCTAGCCCAGTCGTGACCTCTTATCCTCTCTTTTTTTTTCTCTCCCCAAAAAAAAGAGTGAAATTTGTTAACCGACTGGGGCCACCAGGTCTAAGTCGGGGGGGGGGTGTCACTCCCAAGGGGAGGACACCGCGGAGACCACACCCCACCCAGAGAGAGGGGGTGGGGGGTATTTTGAATGGAAATATGTCACATGGTCTTGCCGAGCTTTGTCGGAAGTATGTCATTTGGAGAAGTCCCATGGTAGGTCCTACCCTATGGGGGAGAAGTTTCTACAAACATGGTGACTGGGGCAGAGGCGCCTCTTCCCAAAGGAAGATGCAGTTTACCAACAGGGAAACGAATTAGTGGAAGATATATGTCGCATGGGGTTACCTATGGGGAACCAACACATGCGGAGCACCTACCCCAGTACAGGGCTTAGTCTGCCACAGGGCTCGGAGGATGTCATCCAGGGAACACAGTTTGTGAACACTACTGAGAGTCAACAGCGCACGTCTTCAGCTCAGGGGAGGTGAAAGGCACTATGCGCAAGTGATACACCCGGCCAGCTGTCTCAGAATTACCTGCTTGTGCCTGCCACTACACGGGACGAAACTGGATCCACCCGGAGATTTTAGAACTTCGCAAACGTATTGGGTGTTGCCCAGCTTGCTGCTCTGCAAATGTCTGTTAGAGAGGCGCCAATGGTCAAGGCCCAGGAGGCCGCCAAACTCCTGGTATGCTTGTAGCCCTGCCGGGGGTGGCACGTCCAGAGCGTGATATGCCATTGCTATGGCGTCAATGAGCCAGTGGGTGATCCTCTGCTTGGAGACAGTGCTTCCTTTCCGCTGTCCACCAAAGCAGACAAAGAGCTGCTCAGAGACTCTAAAGCTCTGGCTGTGATCCAAATAGATGCGTAAAGCCGGCACTGGACACAGCAACATCAGGGCTGGGATCTCAGGATCTCGTGAGAGTAGCCCAGACCGAACTCCAGGCACGTTTTGCTGACAGAGAACGCTTGCAGGTCTCCTACCCTCTTGATGGAAGTGAGCGCAGTCAGGAGAGCAGTCTTCAAAGAGAGTGACTTAAGCTCAGCTGACTGCAGGGGCTCAAAGAGGGCTCCCTGTAGACCCTAAAGAACTACAGAGAGGTCCCACGAGGGAATGAGGCGCAGTCTGAAGGGATTCAACCTCCTGGCGCCTCTTGGGAACCTGATGATCAGGTCGTGTTTCCCTAAGGACTTACCATCCACTGTGTCGTGGTGTGCCGCTATAGAGGCTACATTCACCTTCAAGGTGGAGAGGGACAGCCGCCCTTCCAACCTCTCCTGGAGGAAGGAAAGTACTGATCTGACTGCGCATCTCTGGGGGTCTTCGCATCGGGAAGAACACCACTTAGCAAACAGACGCTACTTCAAGTCATACAGGCGCCTCATAGAGGGGGCCCTAGCCTGAGTGATCGTGTCTACCACCGCGGGTGGTAGGCCACTTAAGTCTTCCATGTCCCATCCAGGGGCCAGACATGGAGAGTCCAGAGGTCTGGTCACGGGTGCCAGATGGTGCCCCGCCCCTGAGAAAGAAGGTCCTTCCTCAGGGGAATTCACCAGGGGAGGGCTGTTGTGAGGAGCATGAGGTCCGAGAACCACGTCTGGGTGGGCCAGTAGGGTGCTACCAGGACGACCTGCTCCTCATCCTCCCTGACCTTGCACAGGGTCTGTGCAAGTAGGCTCACTGGGGGAAATGCATATTTGCATAGTCCAGGGGGCCAGCTGTGTGCCAGCGCGTCTATACCGAGAGGTGCCTCGGTCAGGGCGTACCAGATCGAGCAGTGGGAGGATTCTTGGGAAGCGAACAGGTCTACCTGTACCTGCCCGAATCGACTCCAAATCAGCTGGTCCACCTGAGGGTGGAGTCTCCACTCTCCCCTGAGGGTAACCTGTCGTGACAGCGCGTCCGCTGATGTGTTGATGTCGCCTGGGATGTGAGTGGCTCGCAGCGACTTGAGGTGCTGCTGACTCCAGAGGAGGAGATGGCGGGCGAGTTGTGACATACAACGGGAGTGTAAACCGCCTTGACGGTTGATGTATGCCACCGTTGCCGTGTTGTCTGTCTGAACTAACACTTGCTTGCCCTGGATCAACGGCCAAAACCTCCGCAGGGCGAGCAGAACTGCCAACAACTCGAGGCAGATGATGTGCCAACACAGCCGCGGGCCCGTTCAGGAGCCGGTGGCTGCGTGTCCATTGCATACAACGCCCCAGCCCATTTTGGAAGCGTCTGTTTGCGTCAGCATCTTGAACGGGAGTCTGTGTAAAGCCCAGTTTAGTACTCGCAGGTCCAAGATTTGCCACAGCCCACCGCCTTTCTTTGGTACAGTGAAGTAGGGGCTGTAAAACCCCTTCTTCATCTCAGTCGGAGGGACAGGCTCTATCGCACCCTTCCATAGGAGGGTAGCGATTTCCGCACGCAAGGTAGCGGCGTTCTCGCCCTTCACCGAGGTGAAGTGGACGCCGCTGAATCTGGGCGGATGCCTGGAGAACTGAATTGCGTAGCTGAGTCGGATGGTCTGGACCAGTCATCGCGATGGGTTGGAAAGCGCAAGCCATGCGTCCAAGCTCCGGACGAGGGGGACCAAGTGGACAATCTTGTCGGACGTACCGGTGGGTGGGGCCTCACGGCGGGGTGGAGCCTGAGGTGCCATGTCGTGTCGTGGCCGTGCTGAGTTCAGGGACATCGAAGCACTTACCTGGCTCCTTGTGACCACCCCCGGAACAGCCTGGGATGGGGGAGGAAGAGGCCTGTCCTCATGACCCGTGGAGACCATCACATCGGGGGCGGATCTGTGCCACAGCAGGGGTGGGGAGACCGCCGCTGAATGATCACTCATTCGTACAAAACAATATAGTCATTTAACTTTTGCAAGACACTTTTAGTGTTAGAAAGGCTATATGCGAGGAGGCATGGATGATCATGAATACTGATGTGATTCACACCTGAGGAGACAAAGACTGTTTGGATGTTTGTAGCTTATTCACAAAAAAAAAAAAGTTTAAGTTAAAAGAAGTAATCTGACTCTACATTTTCTTTACATAAAGACTTTAATTTAGACCTACACTACCATTTAAAAGTTTTAGATCAGTAAGATTGTTTTATGTTTTTAAAAGAAGTCTCTTCTGCTCACCAAAGCTGCATTTATTTGATCCATAATACAGCAAAAACAGTGATATTGTGAAATATTTTTACAATTTAAAATAACTTTTCTATTTGAATATATTGTAAAATGCTATTTATTCCTGTGATCAAAGCTGAATTTTCAGCATCATTACTGCAGTCTTCAGTGTCACATGATCCTTCAGAAATCATTCTAATATTCTGATTTAATTAATATGGACATATTTACAGCACATTTTACACATTTACACCCGTACAGATATTTTGCAAGCACAAGCTTCATTGATGATAATGAGGCAGCATAAACACTAGTTAAAATATAATCTAAACATTCATGTTATTTTTTATATCATATTACATATTATATTCATATCATACAGCATACAATTTAAATACCTGGTTTAGCCGAAACAACATTTAAATGTAACTAAAACTTGCCTATTAGGACATGTTTCAAATTTCAATACTTTGAATATTTTCTGGCAAGTCTTGAAATAGTCCAACTAGTAAAATATGTCCATGTTTATATAAAATAGCATTTCAACTAATGTAAGTAAAGACTTACTCATCCGGAATTGTATCCTCGGCTGGATCAAGTCGCTCTTCAAAATGTAAACGTTCATCGTCGGAGTCCCGCTCTTCTTCTGAGGAAAATGTGAACTCTTCCTCACTATCCAGTACCATCTGTAGAGCTTCCTCACCTGTGTAGCATGCCATCTTCCAAACGCGCATAAAAGTGAATGAACTTGATGCTTTTTAAGGCATTGTTGGGGGTGTTTACCATTTTCACTGATCGAATCAGCACATTACCGTATGAATAGCATGCTCTGCTGGTGGGTGTGATCTCTTTAGGGATAATGAGCTGAGCCAGGAGAAACTGTACATTGCTTTGTTTCATACAGATTACATTGCAGGAGAATATTTGTTTAAAATTTGAATTGTTGTATTTAAAAGTAGACATTTTAAGCTTTTTTTAGACATATGTTTCATGTTTGTGTGATAAGTATTCGTGGAGTTTCACTTCATTTTCGTGATGTGTTTCAGAAAGATGCTCGCGGAGACAGAGACAGCTGAAATCGCACCCTGTTTATTTTCTTTATTTTACAAAAGCACAAGGTTTTGTTGTTATTGTGAGTGTGCACAAATAATAGTAGACCCTTTATAGTTTCTAATGATGTCTTACACTTATCTGTATGCCCAATAATGACAGAGTATTTTAAGTTGTTTCCGATGTTATGCGGAAAAAATCCAGCAGGATATTCCAGCGCGTCCGTTGACCCCAGAGGGTTAAGGCCGGCCCTTACGGTGATTTGAGAAGGAGGGGCTCCCGAACTGACAAGGATGAAGCAAGTGTCCCCCTGATCCTGATTATAAACGTATTGTGATTAGCTAATGAGGGCTTGTTGTGCCTTTCTGATGTGGAGACGGTTGGTACGGATATAGCTGAGATATGTGTCAGATGACCAGTAGCCCATTAAGCATATTTGGTGCTCAGGCAGGCATTTGTGGGCTGCTGTGGTTGCGGCATCAATGCGGAAGAAATGGCTTGAGTATAGTTTTGCTGAGATGCTGGATTTGAGCAGGACGGATTTCAGGTGTTTTTGGAACTAGAATCAGGAAACGGCTTAATTTTTGTCATCAACGAAAAGCTGTTCGAGAGGGGATTTAATTTGGGAGAGCTGGGTGGAATTCGGCAGGTTGAAAATGTAAACAATGTCCAATTTTGTTGATTTAATTCCTGCAAATGATTTACTCTGCTACATATCCTGCATCCTATTGACGTACGGTTTGCATGGCGATTTGGATGGGTAAGCCCAGCCTGCATTCAAATGGGGGTCCTCCTGTGTTCGAACGGATGGGACTGTATGCGTTCGGTGGAGAGCATACGATTTATGTGAGGATGGTTTATGCTGTATTTTACTGAGCTCGCTCAGAGCTGTGAGCGGTTGAATCCACAGGTGTGGGCCCACACGGCATTCGACGGTAGAACACTTGATTCTAGCGAAAGTGATATAAGCTGCATTTAAAAGAACTCCCTATGCGAACGAATGGGCAGAGTCCTCAAGCGTGGGATCACATGGCTTTTAACAGGAAGAGCCCGTGTTTTCGTGTTAAAAGTTTACGCAGATGCAGGCTTATTGTGAACTGTTTAGGGAGGACCTAAAACAGCCTGGTTGTTGTCAATCATTAGGTGGGTAATGGTTTGTTTGGAATGAGTGGCATAACATGGGTTATGGAGCCATGGATGCTTGGACACATAGCCTGAAAGACGTGCCGTGGTTGCAGCATGTGACCCGCGCATTTCGCTGTTTTGCAGTGTAGTGGGAGTTTGTCGCATGGCCCGGAAGAAGCCACAGTTGCGGCGCTTGGACAGCGTATTGGCACTGTTTGCAGTGTCGTGGGAGGTTTAGTCACGCAGCTTAGGGATGTATTGAACCAATGGTAGGGGCGCTGCGGTTGCGATGTCACCAAGCTTGAGCGCACTGCCCGAGGAGAGGGTTTGTGGTGAGGTACCGGGGTGGTATGTGTGAGTTAGAGGAGAAAGGGACTTGTAGTTGCAATGTCGGGACTTGTTACGACAGCGGTGAGGCATAGACGAAGGGGCTTCAGCTGAAGCATGGTAAAATGCTGAGGGTGCAGAGGGTTGGTTAGAGCTGTTAGTGAATATGGCCAAAGGAGCCTAAAGCGGTCGGACTTGGATTGCATTGGCCGCAGCTAATCGTTGCGGTTAGCCGGGGCTCGAGGTTGGGCAGGTATCTGTGATCTGCTGAGATAACGGCCTAGCCCAGCACTCTGATAGTGGGTGTACATTGTTGGAATAACTGAAGCAGGGCTACCGCTACTTGCTGATTCCTTGAGGGATTGGTTTATGTATAATAACACATTTATGGATAATGTAAACAGTACTATGTAAAACAAGCATTTGCAGAAACGCCTAGCATTAAATGGTGCTGGCGATTGGGGTAACAGACTAATAGTTTAGCAAGGATCGAAAAAGGGGATCCCCTGTAAAAGCAATTCTAGGAAGAAATTTCAAATTTCCCCATGATTAGGTGTTGCCAGACACCTGCGAACACACTTGTACAATGCTTGTTGAGGGAGTCATGGTAAACGTAGCATCTGTATATGCCTTAAACTTAATTGTTTGCTAGATTAAATGTCTGGAACATATCTGAAGCAATGTCAGGAAACATGCTTACATATGCATACGTACAACGTCATTTAAAGTTGTGGTTTGACATGAAATGAGAAGGCACCTGAAACTAAGTACCAAGATGAATACCGTAGTCTGATATTTATTTAACTTAAGCGTATGGTTTGGAGTGTGTAGATTGTTCTCCAACGTGATGCGAGTAATTCCATTAACTCAGTATGATTGGCATGGGGTGACTCGTCTTGTTTTGACGAGGACATATACCAATTTACAATAACATCAAATTAACACAACACACTTTAAAGTCTAATATACATATAATTACACACAACACAATATACAAATAATAACATACACTGTACAGTATACAATACACACAATATAGATACACATTATTCAATAAAAAATATATATATAGTATATATAGAATTTACAGTAGGTTGTATTGTACTGTATTGACATTCAGGCTGTCGGTTGACAGTAAGTTGTAAAGAGAGAATATAATATAATAATAATATAATTTATGACAGTCCGGTGTGAGATACAAGAGTAATAAAGTGCAGTGCTGATGTATTTTGATCGTGAGAGATCAAGAGTTCAAAAGTCTGATTGCTTGGGGGAAGAAGCCATCATGGAGTCGGCTGGTGTGAGTCCTGATGCTGCGATACCACCTGCCTGATGGTAGCAGTGAGAACAGCCCATGGCTCGGGTGGCTGGAGTCTCTGATGATCCTCTGAGCTTTTTTCCCACACCGCCTGGTATATATGTCCTGGAGGGAGGGAAGCTCACCTCCGATGATGTGCCTGGCAGTTCGCACCACCCTTCGCAGTGCTTTGCGGTTGTGAGCTGTGCTATTGCCATACCAGGCGGAGATGCAGCCAGTCAGGATGCTCTCTACAGTGCATGTGTAGAACCATGTGAGGATTTGGCAGTTCATTCCAAACTTCCTCAGCCGTCTCAGGAAGAAGAGGCACTGATGAGCCTTCTTCACAACGACTTAAGTGTGGATGGACCATGTGAGTTCCTCAGTGATGTGGACACCCAGGAACTTGAAGCTGCTGACTCTCTCCACTGGTGCTCCATTGATGGTGATGGGACTGTGTTCTCTGTCTTTTCTTCTGAAGTCCACCACAAGCTCCTTTGTCTTACTGACGTTGAGGGAGAGGTTGTGCTCCTGACACCAGTGTGTCAGAGTGTGCACCTCCTCTCTGTAGGCTGTTTCATCATTGTCAGTGATCAGACCTACCACCGTCGTGTCATCAGCAAACTTAATGATGGCATTTGAGCTATGTGTTGCCACACAGTCATGTGTGTACAAGGAATACAAGAGTGGGCTGAGAACACAGCCCTGTGGGGCTCCAGTGTTGAGGGTCAGTGATGAGGAAATGTTGCTGCCTATTCTAACCACCTGGCATCTGCTTGACAGGAAGTCCAGGATCCAGCTGCACAGCAAGCTGTTTAAGACCAGAACCCGGAGTTTCTCATCTAGCTTGGAGGGCACTATGGTGTTGAATGCTGAGCTGTAGTCTACAAACAGCATTCTCACATAAGTGTTCTTTTTTTCCAGGTGGGAGAGAGCAGTGTGTATTGTAGATGCAATGGCATCATCAGTGGAGCGGTTGTTGCAGTAAGCAAACTGCAGTGGGTCTAGAGAGAGAGGCAGCACAGAGCAGATGTAATCTCTGATTAGTCTCTCAAAGCATTTGCTGATGATGGGGGTCAGAACAACAGGACGCCTGTCATTTAAGCAAGTTATTTTTGATTGCTTTGGAACAGGCACAATGGTGGATGTTTTAAAGCATGTGGGGACTACAGACAAAGAGAGGGAAAGGTTGAAAATGTCTGTAAAAACACCAGCCAGCTGGTTCACGCACGCTCTGATGACACAGCCCGGAATGCCGTCTGGACCTGCGGCTTTGCGGATATTCACCCATCGGAAGGATCAGGTTACATCCGCTACAGAGACGGAGAGTGACCTAACCTCTGTAGCTTCGGCCACGAGAGCGGTGTTATTTCCCTCAAAACGAGCATAAAAAGTATTTAGCTCATCCGGGAGAGAGGCAGCGGTGTTCATGGCGGAATATTTTATCCATGGCTTCTGGTTCGGATAGATCTGTGTTGTTCTGGTCGGAACGACATCCTCCACACACTTTTTGATGAAACACATTATGCTATCAGCATAAAGCTCGATGTCGTCATCAGAGGCGGACCAGAACATCTCCCAGTCCATGTGATCAAAACAGTCCTGTAGTGTAGAGTCTGATTGGTCCGACCAGCACTGGATCGTTCTGAGGGTGGGTGCTTCCTGTTTCAATTTCTGCCTGTAAGCGGGCAGAAGCAGAATGGAAGAGTGGTCCAATTTGCCAAATGGTGGGCGGGGGAGGGATTTGTAGCCATCCTGGAAGGGAGAGTAGCAATGGTCCAAAACCCGGTCCCCTCGTGTGTTGAAACTAATGTGCTGGTGGTATTTTGGTGCGACTGATTTGAAACTGGCTTTATTAAAGTCCCCGGTCACAATGAACGTGGCCTCAGGGTGTGCGGTTTCCTGCTCACTTATACTCCCATACAGTTTCTTGATTGCCCGGTCTGTGTTGGCTTGTGGGGGAATGTACACAGCAGTGATAATGACCGCTGTAAATTCCCTCAGTAGCCAGAATGGTCGACACAGAAGCATGAGAAATTCCAGATCAGGAGAGCAGAAAGACTTGATAGAATGTACGTTCCTCTGATCACACCAGGATTTGTTGATCATAAAACATACACCACCACCTCTGCTTTTACCTGAGAGGTCTTTCGCTCTGTCCGCTCAGTGCACAGAGAACCCCGTGGGTTCAATGGCTGAGTCTGGAATCTCCGCAGACATCCAAGTTTCTGTTAGGCAGATAATGCAGCAATCCCTCGTCTCTCGTTGGAAAGAGATCCGCGCTTTCAGCTCGCAGAGCTTGTTATCCAGAGACTGAACATTTGCCAGTAGAATACTGGGTAGCGGGGGTCGATTTGCACGGCGTCTTACTCTGATGAGAACGCCGGCTCTGCTTCCCCTTTTCCTCCTGCGTTTCCGCGTCTGGACTGCCCAGACAAAGGGCTCCGCTTGCGTGTTTGTAAACAACAGGTCGGCATTGAGGAATTTGAAGTCCGGTTTACGGTGTGAAATTGCTGAACCAATGTCTAAAAGTGTTTGTCTGTCGTAGACAATAAGGCAGACAACATCCAAGACAAAAAACATAAGAATTTTGAACAAAACAAACAAAACACTACCATGTTGTGTCGGAGCTCGCAACGCAGCAGCCATACTCTGCGCCATCCTGAGTCCTTACCATATAGTCTAGAGATGAGTAGAAGTTTGAAGAAGCGCTTGCTTCATGGTTATCGGGGCTGCATGGTGAGGTGAGAATGAGAAAGGATTCGGGACCGGGTTCACTTGCAGAGATAGCCTCGTGCAGGGAACAGTTCTGGAGTATGGGATATTAGAATGGTAGAAAGGAGGGTGATAAAGTGAAGAGGGGAATGAGTCTAGAGCGGGGTTCTCCGGTTTTTAACGCGTTAACTTCGACAGCTCTAATATATATATTTATTTACAGTACAGACATACAGACAGATGACAGATAGATAGATAGATAGATAGATAGATAGATAGATAGATACCAAATAGAGCTTGTTTTCTCATTGTCTTTATTGCAGTTGATTAAAATTGATCATACAATGCAGAGAGGGGGGGAAAATGTAATTATCTATCCAAATAATTAAATCACCACTAAATATAAGTCTATAATTGCAAAATTGATGAGGTAACTACATTAAAAACAAATAAATAACATAAAAATATATTATGTAGACAGAAGTTATGTATGCCTCTTTAAACCATATCTCAGTGGTATTCTAAAAAACTGATACTTAAATACTGCTCTTAGACATTTTCACTTTTCACTAAAACCACTAATACCAAAAACATGCTGTATCAAAAGTCAGCTAAATATATAAAGCATTTAATATTTAAACTAAGAGAAATCCCTCAATAAGTTGATGGTTACCTTTAAGAATACAGTGATCAAGTGGTCTAGAAAGAATTACAGAGATACATTAAGTGGCTCTCTTTCTTGGCAGGCTTTGTTTGGTTGTGTAGGATTCTGGTAGGACAGTCTCACAAATGTAACAATCAGTATAACGCCTGTAAACAGGAACATAAAAAGCAAATTGTGTTGCCTACTTCCTTTTCTAATCATTTCAGGATGGTTTGAATGAAGCTGTGCACACATCTCACCTATAACACCCAGAGTTCCCAGCAGAATGCCTATTGCTGATTGAATAGTGGGCATTCCCTGAAGCTGTTTTGCTGCCGTTCTACAGTTCCCCCTCACGTTGCATGGGCAAACTGTCACTGTGAGAGAGACAATGACTTTTCAGCTCTGTTTAAATGCATTAGACGGGCAATGGTTACAGCAATGGAAATACATATTTATGGACCACTAGCTGAAGGTAATAGCTTTGGTGAGGTCTCGTGGGAAACTAGTCAGACAAAGTGAGACAGTGACAGGAAGAGAGAGAGAGAGAAGCCATGCACCTGTGGCCAAGCCATGCATCACTGGGACTGTGTGAACACAACATTTCAGAAAAGCAAGTACAGTATAAAGCCAATGCATGTGAGTTAATGTCCAAGCAGACATAAAAACATACACAGAGACACACACACAGGCTTCCACTTCACTATCAATCATTTACCTTCTCTCTTTCTCTATTTTACCCATAAGGTATTTAAGACCATATTACACTACTGCTAGGTCTTACACCTATGCCTATAAAGCAATATTCGTTAAGCAGATGCAATTTTCACCCTGGTGTAAATACTAACATACACTTTGCATTTTGTCCAGTAACATATAATATTAGAAAATGGTATATAATTGAATGACATACAGATACTGTAAATTGTAAATTGTAAAAAGTGGTAATGTGCAATTGTTAAGAAGCTATTTCTATTTGATCTCACTTTATCCCAGATTTTATTTTATTTTTAAAAGAAAAAGAGGGGCAAGTCAATAATAATTTTTGTGGTAATCAATATTATGCCACAAACGCTGTCGATTGAACTTGTTTTGAACACAGAATATTCCTTTAATTGGTTTTAAAATGTATTTTTATGTATCTTGAATTTTCCTTTATGTAAAGCACTCTGAATTGCCAATGTGTATGAAATGTGCTATATAAATAAACTTGCCATGCCTATATTGTTTTACAAAAATCATTTGACCAAAAGTCATTAAGCTTATTTTTGTACTATTTAAAATAACAGCAATGACGTGACTCCCTCTTTTATTATTTAAATGTGGTTAAATTTGTCCTGCATTTTTATGTGTTGGAGAACATTGTGAGCGATCTAAATGTAAAAATGCCATTTGTGACCTACTATGATATTACAGCTTCCGACTGGGCCCATTTAATATTCACTTTCATAAACCACTCTAAGCAATACAATGTATGAATGTAATCAAATGACGGCAGTGCAGTACATCTCAGTTGTTACAAACATGCTCTCTTTTCATTCAGTTGGTCCATGTGTGTTACCTGGCAGATGGATGAATGTGCTTCTGGGAGGAGAGCTGCTGTCTGAGATGGTGAAAGGAACAATATAAACCTCTGGAGGCAGGTATGGGACATTTAAAGATAGGTTGGTGTGAGTGTCTGTGGAAACAATGACATCCATTTACATTTCTGTGGAGGAAATACATACAGTATCTATAAAAAAACAAAACAAAAAAACAAGTAGAACAACAAAAACAATGGAAAACTAAACTGAAAAAAAAAAAAAAAAAATGTTTTGCCAGGTAAAAATTGTGCTTCATGTGGTAGCATCTAAATTAACTGATTTAATTAAAATAACATTTTATATTTAACACAAATAAATAAACCTGAATTCATTAGGTTACGCCAACAGAAATAAGAAATAGAAGTAGAAATAGAAACAAGTAAGGCTCACAATTATAGCCTTACTTATTTCTATTTCTTTAGAAATTATAGAAAATTATAGAAATTGTAGAAATTATAGAAATCTTGGTCACACTTAATTTAACAGTTCATGTTCATTTTACTGTGCATTTATATAATAATTACTGATAAATACTAATCAACTACATGTTTTTGCTGTGACATTATTTTGTAAAGCTGCTTGTACTTACATATTGTTATTGTTTTTTCTGTAATTAAGTGTTTAGTGCAATTAATTGTTGAGTCAAGTATATTAAGTCGTTTTTTTTTTTCTTGGGCTACTATTTGAACTGAACCAATTCATAAATTCATAAAAATATGTTCATAAAATCGTCAAACTATGTGATTTTTTTTTTTTTAACAAAGTCATTGGGGTCTAAAAGGGGTTCACTCTGTTTCATGGTTTGTTTGTTTTTCGTATTACAGAACAGAATATTTGTTACACCGCCTGACATTAATCATATTTTAAAACAAAACAGTTCTCCATGCTTATTTTTTAAAGAAATAACAATAAAAGATTAACAAAGTCTTTCTAGCAAGTCAGTCCACTGGCGGCCATCTTTGGAACACGCTCGGTAGGCTATTTTCAGTTATGACAGTGCAGCTCCTATCTAATTTAATGGGGAAAGACCAAAATCTCAAAAACAGTTGGTCAAGATTACAATCAAAGTACATATTTCAAATCAGCAATAAAATCTGACAATACTGGAATCATAAATTGTGATTCTGTACCTCATATTACGCTAAAAACGCAATTTTCCTGGCTTGTATAGCTAATGCGCATGTGTTCTAGAGTTGACTGATAGATGATTAAAAAAAATAAATAAATAAATAAATAAATAAATAAAAAAAACAGTGTCACATCATTCAGTCAGAAACATAGAAATAGATCCTTAACGCAACACTTTCATGTTACCACATTTACAGTGTACTTCTTTTAGGGGTTTTGCTCTTAATCAGTCATTATATGTTATACTTAGTTTTCTGCCTTGATTAGCAATATTGCATCTTATTTAGTGATAACTATCTATAAGTAGATTTGTTTTATTAGTCATTAAGTACAACATTATTGTTCTTACTAATTATTATTATTTATATTGATCCTTGATTAAGCCAACATCAGGTCAAACAGTTTGCAAGATTTGTTTTTGTTGGGTACTGTTAAGTAATGGGAAAAACTCATGACCAGCTTAATCAGGGTTTGGCTTTGACGCAGAACCAAGAGCTCAGTCCAGTAAACTAGGGGTTGTTATCTGTATCTGCTCAGTGTTATCTGTGGTTCAAGAAGCCCCACTACTTTCCTTTGACACCAATGTCCTTTGATGTCCTAGTCAACAGGGGACAAAAGGATCACAATGACACCAGAACTAAACTAGAACAGGCATATCTCCTGCAGGTAACTCTTGTCAGAGGTGACCAATACGTTTCCCATAGCCTCCAAAACCAAAATAATTCTGATGCAACAATTCAAAGAAATGTAGTATTAATTAAGTATTGCATAATATAGCCATGCCAAATCACATGGGTTATTTTTTACTTATTCGAGGATATTTCTACAGAAGGTGCACAAATAAATTTTTATGAAAAAAGTACAATATTAATGTATCAACAGCATCTAAAACGTAAACCCTTTTATGCATGTACAACTTTAAAGACATACGAATCTTTACAAATCCTCTTAATATTGATCAGATTGGGATTTGCTGGGAACTTTGTGCACCGCTGAGTTTAAAGGGATAGTTCACCCCAAAAATGGTCTTGTCATTTACTCACCCTTATGCCATCCCAGATGTGTGTGACTTTCTTTCATCTGCTGAACTCAAATTAAGATTTTTAGAAGAATTTCTCAGCTCTTTTGGTCCATACAATGCAAGTGAATGGGTGCCAACATTTTGAACCTCAAAAAATCACATAAATCAGCATAAAAGTAATCCATAAGACTCCAGTGGTTAAATCAATGTCTTCAGAAGCGATATGATAGGTGTGAATGAGAAACAGATAATTTTCACACTCTTCTTGTGTTTTTGGTGATTCACATTCTTCATGCATACTGCCCCCTACTGGGCAGGGAGAACAATTTATAGTAAAAAAATGACTTAAATATTCATCTGTTTCTCACACACACCTATCATATCACTTCTTAAGATATGGATTAAAACACTGGAGACATATGGATTACTTTTATGATGCCTTTATGTGCTTTTTGGAGCTTCAAAATTTTGGTACCCATATATACTTGCATTGCATATGGACCTACAGAGCTGAAATCATTTTTTCAGAAAATCTTCATTTGTGTTCTGCAGATGGAAAAAAAGGCATACACATCTGGGATGGCATGAGGGTGAATAAATGATGAGAGAATTTTCATTTTTGGATGAACTATCCCATAAATAGTCAGACACAATATCAAAGCTATATCATAAATTGGTGTTGTATCAGTGTTTATCCAAAGGATGAAAAAAATAAAAAATACATAGAACCACACTTTACATAGAAATATGAATACTAAAGACATGCTGAAAACACAGTACATTACAGTATATTCATGTAAGCTGTGGTTGAGCAGCTATTCCGGTTGTGAGATTAGCTATTTTAAGTTTGTTTATGTAGATTACTTTTAATGCACATACTGTATATTGACATGAGTCAGAAGCAAAGGAAAACACAAACAGATTATAATGGTTTTACTCACTTTGGTTCTTATGGTTATAATGGACTTAATTAGGTTTGCACAGTAATTGAATTAAAGGAGGAAATCCTGCTTTGTAAAACATTATTTGTTTTACACTTTACCTTGATTGCCATTATTGAATTACATCTAATTTTGATTGCAATAACTTGATCACAACTACATCAACCACAGAAGCATAATTATTAAACATATACTGTATGAAGGATTTCCAATTAAAGAGACTACAAGAAAAGAAACCACACCGGTGTTGAGCGAAAAACTGGTGTTCCTATTGATTCTGTTTGCCAGGTGGGAGTCTAAGATGTTATATATCTCCATCAGACATACAAAGAGGAGGATATGCTCTTATTTCATGAGGAGACACACAGAGCAAACCTGCTGAGACACATGTTCAGGGTGAGATATAAATTGGGAACTTCAGACACCATACTATGTCATCCCTCCCTGTGCTTTCAAGAGCAGGTTAAGGTAGATGGGGGGAAAAGGGGGGTGGGGGTAGGGGTGAGAAAGAGAGTGAAGGAAAAGTAGAAAAGGAAAAAAGACAGTTCTATTTGATGGTGATCTGTACAGTGACTCAGACACTACAACTAAGTCAACCTGCTCACTGACATCAGCTTGGCACATTAATGATGCCTAAAGGGAACAGAGCCATAACGCTCATAACATCCAACACAGATCCATATGAAGACACTAGACATAGTGGGCAATTTCCTTCTTTGTACACGCCTTTCCCCAGACATGTACTGTGTGATTCACCAGTTGGCAAGCATTATACCCAATCCAGATGAGGTCTCAATCTAAATAGGCATTTTAGCCACAGGAAAGATTGTTCTTTTCAAATCTCCAATTTTATCCACCTTGACGTCACTGCCAGAGGAGGTCATTATAACCAGGCATATCAGTGTTATTGTGATTATAGGAGATTTGGGACCATTATGGAATTTGTAACTTGATCAATGCTCCTCTAACTTATGTGTATGAAATGAATGACATCCTAAACAGATCTTTAGAGACAGGTCACTTAGTTATTGTGTGGCAGGGCAGATTTTTGTCACCTCATACCAGGGTCATTTCTAGGTGTAGGCAAACTAGGTGGTTGCCTAGGGCTCCACCAGCTGGAGGGCACCAATGAAGAGGCCGACGCGACCCCCCACTCCACCTCCCCCCAATAGGGATCTCGTTTAGGTCATCAAAATGCAGTGGCATGCAGTGCATAAACATGGTACCCCTTCAATCCATAACAAATCTTTAAGGCTGCTTTCTCTGCCTGTGGCTGGACATGTCTCACTTTTCATTGTAGCTTCAGGTAGACACAGAAACACAGCTGCAGGAAGGGAAACTTTCCTGATTTGGGTTCAAAGCACAACACATTCTCCTCAGAACTCTGAAGGTGCAAATTTCTGACACCCAACCCCCAAGTTTAATAAATACAGTGAATATAAAAAGTCTATACACCCCTGTTAAAACAGCAGGTTTTTGTGTTGTAAAAAATGAAACAAAGATAAATCATATAAGACTTTTTGCAGCTTTAATATAAAAATTACAGCCTATGCAATGACACTGAAAACCAAAGTGACACATTCAGAGAAAAAAAAAAAACTTAGAATAACTTAACTGCATAAGTGTGCACACCCTTTTATAATTGGGTATGTGTCTGTGTTCAGAATCAACCAATCGTCAAGCTCATGTGAAATAGTATGCACCTGTCTTCACCTGAAGTGACTCCAATAAATCTCAGATGTTCTTGTAGGATTTTATGACATCTTCTTGGCATCTACAACAGCCATGGGCCACAAAGAGCTTACAAAGCATCAACGGGATCTCATTGTTGAAAGGTATCGCTCAGGTGAGGGCTACTAATTTTTTTCCAAGGCATTAGATATACCATGGAACACAGTGAAGACAGTCACCAACAAGTGGAGAAAGTATGGCACAACAGTGACATTATCAAGAACAGGATATCCCTACATAATTGATGAAGACAAAGAGAAACTGGTCAGGGAGGCTGTCAAGAGGCCTACAGCAACATTAAAGGAGCTGCAGCTCTTTCTGGCAAGTACTGGTTACTCCCTACATGTGACAACTATCTCCCATATTCTTCATCTGTCTGGGCTATGGGGCAGGGTGGCAAGACGCAAGCCTTTTCTGATGAAAAAAACATATATATCCAGTCTCCCAAAACCATGTGGATAAATGTGTTATTGTCTGATGAGACCAAGATTGAACTTTTTGCCCAAAATTGTAAAAGGTATGCTTGGCGCAAAAACAACACAGCACATCAGCAAAAGAACACCATACCCACAGTGAAGCATGGTGGTGGCAGCATCATGCTTTTGGGCTGCTATTCTTCAGCTGGAACTGGGGCTTTAGTGAAGGTGGAGAGAATTATGAATAGCTCCAAGTACCAGTCAGTTTTGGCACAGAACATTCTGGTGTCTGCTAGAAAGCTGAAAATGAAGAGATCTTTCACCTTTCAGCATGAGAATGTTCCGAAGCACACATCCAAATCAACATAAGAATGGCTTCAGCAAAAAAAGATTAATGTTTTGGAATGGCCCAGCCAGAGCTCAGGCCTGAATCCTATAGAAATTCTGTGGGGGAACCTGAAAAGGGCCGTACACAGGAGATGTCCTCGCAATTTGACAGTTCTGGTATGTTTTTGCAAAGAAGAGTGGGTAAATATCAAAGTCATAAAAAGTCATTATCCTTATCCAAACAGAATAAGTGCTGTAATAAAATCAAAGGGTGCTTCAACTAAGTATTAGTTCAGGGATGTGCACACTTATGCAGTTAGGTTATTCTAATTTTATTTATTTTTTTCCCTGAAATGTGTCACTTTGGTTCCCAATCTGTCACTCACTCGATGTTGTGTCGATGTAGTGACACTAGGGGTCACTCTTGGGAGCCCGAGACACCTCTGGTCTTTGATAAAAGGCCAATGAAAATTGGCGAGTGGTATTTGCATGCCACTCCCCCGGACATACGGGTATAAAAGGAGCTGGTATGCAACCATTCATTCAGAATTTTCTCTTCAGAGCCGAACGGTCATGCTCATTGAGCTGAATACTACTGTTCATTCACCTCTGCTGGATCTGACGGTGCATTTCTCCCTCCTCTGCACTGGTGCACTGCAGAGAATGCCCCTGGGAGTATATTTTCTGAAAGAGCTTTTTTCCCCTCTAAAAGTGTATATATTTCTCTAAAAGAGCGCACACACGGAACGTCTTTTTAAAGACGCATCTTTTTAAAGATGCCTTTCCGATTGTGTGTTATTCCTGGTTGCGGTCGTTATCTCTCAACTTCAGATGGTCAGAATCGCTGTCTTTCGTGTCTGGGCATGACCCACATGGAGGCTGCATTTGTGAATGGTTCATGTTCTCACTGCGAGAACATGACCATGGCAACGTTGCGGTCGTTGCATTCTCTGCAGTGCACCCCAGCGGCTCCCCGCCTCTGTCCTTCTACCTATGGGTATGAGGCCAGCGCGGCTAGCAGTGGGGGTGATTTGGGGACCCCAATGGGATTGTCTCCGCCGGGTGTCCCCCCGCGGACCTCCCATTCCCCAGCAGGTAGATAGAGGCCAATTGTGAAAGCACTAATTAGGAATAGCTCAACAGGTACAGCATGGCGCTAGCAATGCCAAGGTCATGGCTTCGATTTCCAGGGAAAACACATGCTGATAAACGTATACCTTGAATGCAATGTACTGTAGAGTGAAGTTTGAAATTCTGATTCCACATCGAAAATGTGTTATTCAGAATCTAATTTAAACCTTGAAATGAAAAACGTTTTAGGATTTTGTCAAATTTAAAACACAAACAAAAATGTTATGAAGTAAAATAAAGAATATTTATAGATAATGCACTATTTGCAGGCCATGAATCAAAAGGAAAAATTGTGACATTGACCATGTTAAAGGAATAGTTCACCCAAAAATGAAACTTTTCTCATCATTTACTCACCCTCATGTCATCCCAGATGTGTATGACTTTCTTTCTTCAGCAGAACACAAAGATGATTGGAAGAATATTTCAGCTCTGTAGGTCCATAAAATACAAGTGAATGGGTGCAATATTTTTGAAGCGCCAAAAAGCACATATTACTATCATAAAAGAAATCCATTTGACTCCAGTGAATTAATGTCTTCTGAAGCGAAACGCTAGCTGTGTGTAAGAAAGAGATCAAGATTTAAAACTTTTTTACTAAAAAAAGTAAAAAAGTTTTTACTTGTTGATGAGGGTGGAGTTCAAACTGCCTCTCCTGTGACGTAAGTGCAAAAGCCACCTCTGCATAGATATTCATACGCAGATACAGTGCATCCGGAAAGTATTCACAGCGCTTCACTTTTTCCACATTTTATTATGTTACAGCCTTATTCCAAAATGGATTAAATTCATTATTTTCCTCAAAATTCTACAAACAATACCCCATAATGACAACGTGAAAGAAGTTTGTTTGAAATCTTTGCAAATTTATTAAAAATAAAAAACGAAAAAAATCACATGTACATAAGTATTCACAGCCTTTGCCATGACACTCAAAATTGAGCTCAGGTGCATCCTGTTTCCACTGATCATCCTTGAGATGTTTCTACAACTTGATTGGAGTCCACCTGTGATAAATTCAGTTGATTGGACATGATTTGGAAAGGCACACACCTGTCTATATAAGGTCCCACAGTTAACAGTGCATGTCAGAGCACAAACCAAGCCATGAAGTCCAAGGAATTGTCTGTAGACCTCCGAGACAGGATTGTATCAAGGCACAGATCAGGGGAAGGGTACAGAAAAATTTCTGCAGCATTGAAGGTCCCAATGAGCACAGTGGCCTCCATCATCCGTAAATGGAAGAAGTTTGGAACCACCAGGACTCTTCCTAGATCTGGCCGCCTGGCCAAACTGAGCGATCGGGGGAGAAGGGCCTTAGTCAGGGAGGTGACCAAGAACCCGATGGTCACTCTGACAGAGCTCCAGCATTTCTCTGTGGAGAGAGGAGAACCTTCCAGAAGAACAACCATCTCTGCAGCACTCCACCAATCAGGCCTGTATGGTAGAGTTGCCAAACGGAAGCCACTCCTCGGTAAAAGGCACATGACAGCCCACCTGGAGTTTGCCAAAAGGCACCTGAAGGACTCTCAGACCATGAGAAACAAAGATTGAACTCTTTGGCCTGAATGGCCAGCGTCATGCCTGGAGGAAACCAGGCACTGCTCATCACCTGGCCAATACCATCCCTACAGTGAAGCATGGTGGTGGCAGACTAGTCAGGATCGAGGGAAAGATGAATGCAGCAATGTACAGAGACATCCTTGATGAAAACCTGCTCCAGAGCGCTCTGGACCTCAGACTAGGGCGAAGGTTCATCTTCCAACAGGACAACGACCCTAAGCACACAGCCAAGATAACAAAGGAGTGGCTCCGGGACAACTCTGTGAATGTCCTTGAGTAGCCCAGCCAGAGTCCAGACTTGAACTCGATTGAACATCTCTGGAGAGATCTGAAAATGGCTGTGCACCGACGCTCCCCATCCAACCTGATGGAGCTTGAGAGGTCCTGCAAAGAAGAATGCGAGAAACTGCCCAAAAATAGGTGTGCCAAGCTTGTAGCATCATACTCAAAAAGACTTGAGGCTGTAATTGGTGCCAAAGGTGCTTCAACAAAGTATTGAGCAAAGGCTGTGAATACTTATGTACATGTGTTTTTTTTTTTTTTTCATTTTTTATTATTTTTTTTTTTTTAATAAATTTGCAAAGATTTCAAACAAACTTCTTTCACATTGTCATTATGGGATATTGTTTGTATAATTTTGAGGAAAATAATTAAATTAATCCATTTTGGAATAAGGCTGTAACATAACAAAATGTGGAAAAAGTGAAGCGCTGTGAATACTTTCCGGATGCACTGTACCTTATTAGCAGCTGTTCCCATAGACCGCTATACTGTTTCCACACAAAAGCAGCTAATGCAGCAGTCTGAGCAAGGATCTCATTCTGAGGCATCTCCTCCATTCACATATCCAAACCAGCCAAATGAGGCATCTACAGTGTATATATGAATATACTCTGTTGTAAACAACACTGCGCTTCCGTACTTTTTGTATTTCACAAGTCGGTTCTCGTATGAAATTGCCAATGCGCTTATATCATGCGAGAGACTGTGTAACCTTGACCCTTGTGAATTTTTGGTTTAAAAAAAAGTTTTAAATATTGATCTATTCCTTACACACCTAGCGTTTAGCTTCTGAAGACATTAATGAATCCAATGGCTTTATGTGATTTTTGGAGCTTAAAAAATTTGGCACCCTTTCACTTGGATTTTATGGACCTACACAGCTGAAATATTCATCCAAATATCTTCATTTGTGTTCTGCTGAAGAAAGACAGTCATACACATTTGGTATGGCATTAGGTTGAGTAAATGATGAGAGAATTTTCATTTTTGGGAGAACTATTCCTTTACCTCTTTTGTGCAAAGGACAGATTACCTTGTTTGCACTGAAGCACAAAAGATGCTCTTTAGAACATTCTCAAATAATTCTGGAATAAAATCATCAGGTTTTGCACAAATTTGTGGAGTCCATGCCAGCTCAAATGTATGCTGTCATTAAAGCAAAATGGTTAAACAGCAAATGCTAAATTCTCAAATGTTAATTTTTAAATTCAAATTTTCACTCAAACTGTTATGCTGATAATACAAGTTGAATTAGAAAAATAAAAAAACATTTCACACAGGGACTTAGACTTTTGAACAACCTTGTAAGTTGCTAAAAGTCTGCCAAGTGCATAAATGTAAATGAACAGACAGACCATTGATTGGAGTGAGCTTCCAGTTGCAGCGGACGCTGGCATCACTGCGAAGGGAGAAGTTGAGTCTTCCTCCATGCTGGGGGCCATCGCTGTCCCGAGAAGCCAGAACAAGAGCTTGATCATCCCAGCGTGGTGTGCAAAGGTACTTCCAGGAGTAATCACCCACCAGAACTGGACTATTATCATTCACATCCAGAATATGCACCGTCACCAGTGTGGAGGCTGACAAGGAGGAATTACCTGGAAGACAAAATTGGCAGCGCAAAACAGCATTGTGACATTTTCTTTACTGTTAAAAGTGGTAACATGCAGTTGTTCCAATAAGGGGTTATTACTTGATCTAACCAATAAAAATTACTTTCCTTGGTCTAACTTCATGTATTGTTGGTTGATTTAGTCATATTAAATAATATTTTTAAATATTTTGACCATATATATATATATATATATATATATATATATATATATATATATATATATATATTATTTATTTTTATTTTTTTACAGTGTTCTTGAACTGTATTTTATAGTGCGTGTGGAAAGTTTGGAGGGTGTTTACAACCAAAAAAACTCACATGTGCCAAACCACAAAAGCCTCTTAATATTGTGGATAGAGCCATGCATTATTGACATTTAGAAAGAAAGATGAAACTCTAGCCAGTGCTCAGTGGACTTATTGTTCTGCACTGACTGATGGTGCAGTAAAGCTGGATAAAATGACTGTTCCTCTTTCAGGCTGCATCTCCAATCTCTTCAAGGCACATGTAGATGTTTTAAAGCAGACATTAACCTGATGCTAAATATTGGGCAGAGACTGAATTAAAGGCTGTGTACATGCGCTGTGGTGGTGGAGACAGGATCTGTTCCTCTTGTTATATCATATATGGATCATATTTGACCTCATATCTGTCACAGTGACAGCACATTGGAAATTAAAAAAAGCAGTTTACAATCAGAGTTTACGTAATTTCTTCGTAAAAAAGTTAATATCAAACAACAGCTGCTGCGGGTCAATTGGCTCTAATAGAGCAGACGTGATAACAATGAAGGTGACCCATGAATTATCATCATTTATGTAAAATCCTGTGTTTTTCCTGATGCAACAATCTGGTGGAAATTTAAAGAAGCCCCACTCTCCAATATTCTGTGGGAAACGGGGCGTTCTAACCCCATTTGAGCGAAGTGCCCATAGACAGCGGTTCTTTTCCGGGCAACCAAAAGAACCAGGAAAGGGCAGGGTGGAGCGTTTGTTTGTAAACAGTAACTTCATTTATTAATGTATTCTGAAGCGAAACACTAGGTGTTTGTAAGAAATAGATCAATATTTAAAACTTTTTTTTTTTTACTAAAAATTTTCACTTCAAGTGTAAGTGTGAAAGCCTCCTCTGCATAGATATTCATATGTAGATCCCTGTGGCAGCGGGGGTGTGGTCGAGCGTCCGTCGGGAGAGGGAGAGCAGTAAGGGTGCATACACCTGAGCCAAATTATGACTAACACCTGTCTCTAATTGTAGTGAGATTGGGGAGAGCAGCATAAAAGGACCATGCCAGTGCCAGATCGAGAGAGAGAGACTTGGTCAAGAGCCTTACTGTGAAGCTGATGAGTTAGTGTGAAGCTGATGAGTTAGTGTGAAGCTGATGTGTTAGTGTGAAGCTGATGTGTTAGTGTGAAGCTGATGTGTTATTGTGAAGCTGTAAACCAGAGAAGTGGTCAATTAAAAGTTCCCTACCTGTGTTTGATGAATCCAGTTCCTGGTGTCCTTCCTTGTTACAATCCCTTATTAGCAGCTGTTTCTATGGACCACAATACTGTTTTGACACAAAAGCAGCTGCTGCAGCAGTCTGAGCAAGGAGCTCAGTCTGAGGCATCTGCTCCACTTACTCACTTGCATTCAAACCGATGTTGACGTATCCAAACCAGCCGAATGATGCATCTATGCATGATTATCTATGCTCCTCTGTTGACAGAACACTGCGCTTCCATTTTTTTTTCATATTTCATGAACTTGTCAACGCGTGACCTCGACGCGTTGACATTAGAAAATTTGCCACCCATTCACTTACATTTTATGGACCTACAGAGCTGAAATATTCTTCTAAAAATCTTAATTTGTGTTCTGCTGAAGAAAGATAGTCATACACATCTGGGATGACATGAGGGTGAGTGAATTTTGAAAGAATTTTCATTTTTAGGTGAACCAATCCTTTAAAATCAGGTACTGACTGCGACCAAATGAATGGATCATTGAAGAAGAAATGGAGGGTTACTGGCCGAGTTGAAGGCCAGACCTTAACCTTATTAAAATGCTATAAGGTCACTTGAAGCAGGCAGTACATGTAAAAAAGCCATCAAACATCACACAATTGAAGAACTGTATAGGAGAATGTATACAAAATTCTCTACCTTTTTTATCCTGATAATTTCAGATCTTCAGATACTAACTTGCATTTTTTTTTTCTCAATAAATAATTGTAAATATATCATTTGCTATCCAAATTAAATTACCAAATCATTGTTTTTGAAATGTTTTTGAAATATCCAATCAAGCAAATATGATGAATAAAAAAAATAAAAAAATAAAAAATAAAATAAATAAATAAATGTCATGCATAATTTCATTCCCACAGTACAGTAATTCTCTTGTTTTTATCTCTCTCTCTGCAGTCCACAGCAAAACACTATTACTTGAAGGTCAGGAGCTCTCAGATACAGAAGTATATGAATTATTTTTTTCTCTTTCATCTATAGTTTCTTCATTTCTCTCTCCTCTTATTTTCGACCCTCCTCTAACACTCAAGACCACGTATGACGGGGGTTGTGAGTCACACCTTGTTCTCGTCTCATCTCTCTCCCCCCTTTTGCATCCGTAAACATATGTGACTGAGCATTCTGGATTGGACTGATTTCTCATCTGAGCGCCCTGATGAGAGCAGAAGGTAAAAGAAGGGTGAACTCACCTTCACACCTCAAGTCTTTGATCTGCTTCCTATCTTCAGAGTGCAGAGGAATGATGTAAAATTCAATACCACACACAGATACACATCTGCCCATTCCCTCACTACCCCCAACACTTCAGCTGGTGACTCATTCACTGCTAGTTACAATATGTAAAATTTCTCTCACTGTGTGTGGATGTGGCCCAGAATTTTCAATGAGGTTTGATACTTAACAAAACCTGTCACTGAATTTTGAAATGTCAAGTGTCTTGGTAGCACTGATGATTTGGAAAAAAAGAGAACAATTTTCCCAGATGTCTCACATTGATAGCCTCACCCTCTCTGTAATTTAGTTTTTCTTGTATTGCTCTGTATAATAACTTCAGTTTGATGGGCATATTTATTCAAACAACATGTATTGACAGCCCTCCACATTGAATGCACTGTATGATGAGGAGGTAAAACATCTCTTACGCCCATCTTCAGCCACCACCTCCATGGTGTAGGTGCTGTTCTCCTCTCTGTCCAAAGCCTGGACTGTCTTTAGCTCTCCAGAATACTTCCCAATGGAGAAATATTTCTTAGTGTCTCCTCTCAGTGAATACCTGATGAAAATAAAAGCGAGAGTTCATTATAAATCAGGTGGTTAATTATTGGCCCAAGTCAAAAGAGCCCAACTCAATGTGTCTATGCTATTCTGGTCTCTAGATACACTATATTGCCAAAAGTATTCGCTCATCTGCCTTTAGACGCATATGAACTTAAGTGACATCCCATTCTTAATCCATAGGGTTTAATATGATGTCGGCCCACCCTTTGCAGCTATAACAGCTTCAACTCTTCTGGGAAGGCTTTCCACAAGGTTTAGGAGTGTGTTTATGGGAATTTTTGACCATTCTTCCAGAAGCGCATTTGTGAGGTCAGACACTAATGTTGGACGAGAAGGCCTGGTTCGCAGTCTTCACTCTAATTCAACCCAAAGGTGCTCTGTCGGGTTGAGGTCAGGACTCTGTGCAGGCCAGTCAAGTTCTTCCACACCAAACTCACTCATCCATGTCTTTATGGACCTTGCTTCGTGCACTGGTGCGCAGTCATGTTGGAACAGGAAGGGGCCATCCCCAAACTGTTCCCACAAAGTTGGGAGCATGGAATTGTCCAAAATCTCTTGGTATGCTGAAGCATTCAGAGTTCCTTTCACTGGAAGTAAGGGGCCAAGCCCAGCTCCTGAAAAACAACCCCACACCATAATCCCCCCTCCACCAAACTTCACAGTTGGCACAATGCAGTCAGACAAGTACTGTTCTCCTGGCAACTGCCAAACCCAGACTCGTCCATCAGATTGCCAGATGGAGAAGCGTGATTCGTCACTCCAGAGAACACGTCTCCACTGCTCTAGAGTCCAGTGGCGGCGTGCTTTACACCACTGCGTCCGACGCTTTGCATTGCACTTGGTGATGTATGGCTTGGATGCAGCTGCTCGGCCATGGAAACCCATTCCATGAAGCTCTCTACACACTGTTCTTGAGCTAATCTGAAGGCCACATGAACTTTGGAGGTCTGTAGCGATTGACTCTGCAGAAAGTTGGCGACCTCTGTGCACTATGCGCCTCAGCATCCGCTGACCCCGCTCTGTCATTTTACGTGGCCTACCACTTCGTGGCTGAGTTGCTGTCATTCCCAATCGCTTCCACTTTGTTGTAATACCACTGACAGTTGACTGTGGAATATTTAGTAGCGAGGAAATTTCACGACTGGACTTGTTGCACAGGTGGCATCCTATCACAGTACCACACTGGAATTCACTGAGCTCCTGAGAGCGGCCCATTCTTTCACAAATGTTTGTAGAAGCAGTCTGCATGCCTAGGTGCTTCATTTTATACACCTGTGGCCATGAAAGTGATTGGAACACCTGAATTCAATTATTTGGATGGGTGAGCGAATACTTTTGGCAATATAGTGTATGTGGGATATTTTTTTTTTTCCCATTTTATCATCCACAAGGTGAAAATGTTAAGTCTGATTGCTTAAAACATACCTATTCTGAACAAGCTGCACAATTTAAAGTTTCAATCATGTCAGTGGTTGCTTATACTTTTCAAAAGTGGGGAAGCACAGATTATTATTTTTGGTGTCTGCAACATTGCTCACCAAAGTTGCTCAAACTATAACTCAGACGGAAAGTTCTTAAAGAAAATAATTAACTAAGCTTAAAACATCTTTGTCTGTGTGTGTATCTCCATGTCATCAAACACTACGCCTGACAGTGGTGATTTTTCATTTCATATGCTGTCAATCACGTACATGACCATTTAATTTTATGGGCTATTGTAGCGAAGCCATGCCCATTTACAGGCTCATCCAATCATCTTACAGAGAAGCTCGACTTTCAGAAAAATACATTGATTGAAAGCCCAATATCCAATAAGCAGTCAGATGCATATCTATTGCAAATAGCACTCACGAAGCTCCCACAGACCCCAAGCACATCGTCCAGGCAAGACCCAAGATGCCATGTTTAGAGCCACTTGTAGTATCCACATCGATCTTTTGCACAGTTAATTTGAATAATTCTGATTTTGAAGCATGGCTTCAATATGGCTTTATGGGCTACATGTCCGCTGTCTTCTATGGACATATTTATGTAGAAAAAAACTCAGATTTCATTATTTGAATGAACATTGCAATTGTGATGTGCAGTATTTTACACTTTTATTTGCTAAGATAATAAAATGCACAAAGAGGAAAATTGTATTTATATAGATTATTTGTAAATGTTTTAAACTCGTGATTTAAATGTTAGGGGAAGCCATGCTTCCCATGTAGTCTTAAAACATCGCCACTGATTTATGTCTGTAGCACAAACGGTGCAGGATGAGAATTATTTTATACTCATGTTAGGGGCTTGTTCAAATCCCTTGCCTTAAGTATTAGCACCTCTATTATGCATAACACAGGCACTGTGAAATACTGATTCTTTTCTCTTCTCTTAATAACTTGCATCAGAATTTCACGTTTCTTTAGAATTTGTTTACTTTATGTGATTTAGGGATAAGGTCTGACTTGTTGTTTGTAACAGAAAGGCTTGACCATAAAATTTAGTTTACAATCAATCTTTCCTACAAGCCCCTCTCTGGCTGCTCCTAAACATAACAATGGAGAAAAATGGGGAAGCTGGAAGAGGAGTTACGGAATAATTGTTGGAGGGAGTGAACCACTGTTTAGATACAGTATCATTTGTATTGTGATTTGGTGGAATGGATATAAATGAGTGAAACCTCAGCTTGCCTGATTGGATGAGAGTCAGGGTCATAACCCCTGATTGTGGCAATAACACGTCCTGGTTCCTCCCCTTCTCTGACGGTGACTTCATAGTGGCTTTTAGACAAAACGGGACCTTCGTTGATGTCATCTATGAAAATAGTGACAGTCGCTGTGGATGCTGGTCCATACCTGCCTCGCACCAGAGCAACTGGATTCTGAGCACAAAGTACCAGAATGTACTCACTCTCCCGCTCAAAGTCCAGCACCTACACACAAATTACCAGAAAATACACTGTTAATACATTACTTATACAGTTTAGTGTGGCCTTTGATAAGCACAAGCTTTTTTTTTTTTTCTTTTTCTTTTGCATGCTTATGGGATTATTTCAAGAGAAGATAATGGTATGCTGTAATTAACCAAATAAAACAATAAAGGAAAAAATACAGAGTGTTCTCTTAATAAGTGATATATACTAGTATATCAGAGTCCTGGACAAAATTACACAATCTGTGAGTGTCTCACTAGTCATCACAATGCGTCAAACTACATTTCTGAAGGTAAGAGGAGTTTAAATCTGGATGATTTAGGTTCTCAGTGACCCAATGTGTGCTCTGATGTCATTCATCAGACTGAAGGCCAGATGTTGCTCTAGATGTGCACAACATACTGACGATACTCTGCCTGTATGTCACACACTAGGCTGTCTTCCAGGAACACAAAGCTGTTGCTGTAATACAAAAGGTAACAGAATGCATATAGGTGTCGATTTGGGAGTGGACAGTGAGGACATGTCCTTACCAATGTCAAAATGCCCTGTCACCAATAATTGTAATTAACTTGATTTTAACATATTTTTTGAATTGTCTGTGATTTGATTTAATTCAAAACTATCTCATTTAAGTTAATTCTCAACACGTCTTTACATGTCAGTTGTTGAGGCAAGCCACTGATACTGGAAGTTGTTGCTCTATTTATCTGTCTGGACTAATATGACAGACTGCTGCCAGGAACACATAGTGATAAACATTAATATGACATTCATTGACAGTTTTGCTTCAGTTACAGTTCATTATTTTTCTTACGTTTTGCAACCACATTGCTTTACAAATTCTAATTCTGCTGCAAACCTCATAGCTAGGCAGAAGTAATTTACAAATTAAGCATTTACATGCGTCATTCAAACAGCATGTGTATGTTTTTTCATTCAGGATCATAGTAGCTGAACAGATAGCACAACAGTGTCACATAATAATAGTTTTTCATAATGCTTTAATGAGCTTCTGGACATAATGTTTTGAAGTAATTTATTAGATGCAAGATGTGTTAATACAAATTCAAACCACATTGTCACAAATGCACCTAAACCAATCTGTGGTTTACTATGACCATAAAAGACCTTATTGAGCTCATATTCATTACATATTAATATTTTTTTATTAGTATCACTAGTTGCAATGCCAGAACTGGGTCTTAAGTTTTAAAGTTTATGATTTATGTTTGTTGAAAAATCAAAAACAGCAAAAATCATCCCTAACAATATTGAGAATTGATGCCCATGCTAAATCAGTGTTTATGTTGCCAGACATAAAAAAATACACTGGCCTAATTCAGTGATCAAGATACAGAGAGAGACAAAGAGACAGGGAGAGGGAGAGCGAAAATGACTAATGCCACTGGCTGGAAGTGAACAGCATTGCTGTGCAGCATTGCAATATTAACTCCAAATTCAATTATTTTAATTGATCAAGTCATTAAATTCACTTGTATCTTTACAAGAAGCCAGCATTCTGATCAGACTCTGAATTCCTTTTAAAATAATGTACTTCTGTAAACATAACAGAAAGCTTTGTGCCTTTCCCATGCTCCACACAGTTGTATGGGTTCAGCATACCTGTTGCCCTGCACAAGAAATGAACTATCCTCAATTCCTCAGCCAATCATCCCCTGCATAAAATCTAAAACAAAAAGATTGTTTATAGCTCCTGACAACTGTAACAACATCAGCCCACCATTCTAACAAGTTTCAAGGCAACAGAAAATTACATTTGTCACTGTTGTTTACTAAAAACAGTCCTTCTACTGGGGAACTGAAATATACAGAATACATCTGGCCTCAAGGCTGGATTGTCCATGGTGCAAGCATGACACAGTGTAATTAGCCACTGTTAATTAAGAATACAATTACTTAATTACTAAGCCACCCAGTAACAACAGTTGTGTGGAGGGAATTCTTTTTGTGTGTATACAGAGAACAGAGATACATAATGCCAAACAGGTGGTTCCTTCAGTAAATATCAGGATTCATAAACCCTCAGAATAAATGTCATAGCCTCCCAGCTTGCAATCTGATGAAAAGCTATTACAGAAAAAAATGCCAGAAGCTGACCAAACTGTTGTCAACTGTAACACTATTGAATGGTTGTCAATCAAAGACAAGGAGTCAAATATCAAGGAGAATCAATGACACTAATCATGGGTTTGTGATGACCCAGTCGAGGAACAACTGCATAACCTAACGAGAATGTTGGTCACAGATCAGGCCTTGAGCCCTGGCTGAATGGGTTGCTAAAGAATTACTTATCTGTTTGTTTGCATGCGATGGGACCCCCCCCCAAAAAAAATATTCACACACTTAAGAAACATTTATAGTAAAACTGTATTAAGTTTATTTATTTATTTTTTTCAAGGACTCCCAAATATGATTATACCCTTGCGAGAGACCCTCTTTCTAAAATATTATGCTACAATGAAACAATGTTGTTTCCAAAAACAAAATTATTAGATTTTATTAAGCATTTAACTTAAAAGAATTATTTCAGTTACTACAGATAATTAAAATATTACCTGGAAAATATTTCTATTCAAATATTAGAGCAGGGTTACAGTAAATGTATAAATTTGCAGGGGAAATTAAAGGAAAGCTTATAGAGAATATTGTCATTTAACCAGTGAGCAAGCTAAAATAAACAGTGGTGATGAAAAACTCTTTAGAAAGATAACAAGGCAGGACAGATGAAAAGAAAAATCACAAAACTATTTGCAGATTAGATTTTTTTTTATTGCTAAATGTTAGGTCAATATAGATTCAAATAGATTCAATAAGTAATTGAGGGGTTATATGATGGAACAGAATGCTTCTATGATGAAATTATAGGGTTTAATAATGGAAAAGATAGATCAATTGCAGAACGGAAAATTCAGTGATGAAACAGTGGGTTGTGTGATGGAATATATATGGGGTTCTATGATTAAAAAAAATGGTAGGTCTATTGCAGAACAGACCGGTTCTATGATGAAACATAACATAGGGTTCTATGATGGAGTAAAAGGGGTTCTATAATGGAAAAGAGGGGTTCTATGATGAAACAGAATGCTTCTATGATGCAGTACAAGGGTTTGTGATGGATGAGACAGGTCTATTGCAGAACAGTCAGGTTCTATGATGAAACAGAGGGTTCTATGAGGGGTTCTATGATGTTGAGCTTTGATGATAGTTAAATTCCACCATACAAGACTGCAAATTAATTTGTTTTAAATTTGTGAATCACAGTGATTTGATTTAATGAAAAATTAAGATTTAAGTTTTTACTGATATATAGGAGGTATAGCTGGATAACCGCTGTGTATGTGTGGTGCTGCAAAAGTTCCAAACGGTCTTCAGAAAGCAGAATAAAATAGTTCTAATGTCAAATTAGGTAAACGACATTTTTAAAAATAGTGGTGTTAAGCATTCTTAACGCATTAACTTTGACAACCCAAAAATTACATTTTGTACAAATCTGTTCTTTTTTCTTAGATTTTCCAGTTTGACCCCCAGTTTAAAAAATAGATTAAACCAAGTGGCATCTGCAAACAATTGATGCTAGATCTTTTCTCAGAACTAAATTTTTTATTTAGCCACATTCTGGGCCACTCTTTTCTGAAATTTTTTTACTATTACTTTTATCCAGCTGGTCCCAAGGTAGTGTTTGGTGGATGGATGAAGTCAAGTTTCCAAGTGCCCTGACAGAATAACCATATGTGTAATACATAATATTAACTTTGGATTTGCTTCAAAACTGTAGCTACATTTCTTTAAAATGAATGCTAATTCAGATTGATGTTTTGTTATTTAATTCAATGAATTTCATACATTTGTAAGAGTGTCTTAAGTGTCCAAATGCTTGTTGGGTCTAATGTGTGTGTTTTCAATCTGTGGAAGATAGCTTAATGTACAGTATACAACCAAACAAAAGTCTAGATATGCCTACTCATTTTTTATTATTACTATTTTCCACATTTGTAAATAATATGTGTCCAAACTTTTGATGGGCAATAATCTAAAAGCTGGGAGTAGTAGTCATAGAAGAGACAGAAACAGTACCTTATCCAGGATGAGAGCAGCTTCATTGGTCTGTCTGTCTGTCACTAGAGTAAAAACCTCCTCCTCATTCCCAGACTCAAGCCTGTAGTCCACCTGCCAGCTGTCTCCACCCCACTCATCTGCATCCCATGCCGACACTATTGTTACTGTGGTGCCCACTGGAGAATCCTCAGTCAGGTGGAAGGGTCCATACTGGAGAATAAAGAAATCATTAAGAGGAGTATCATTCAAAATTTAGTATAATTAGATAAAACACGAGGTGAGTGGGGGACAGCAGACAGGTGGGATGGTGAGGGTGATGAAAGAGTACAGGCAAGGGAGAGAAAGAATGAGACAAAACCTTGTTTAGCGTTGCTACGCATTCTCTCATCTTGTTTGTCGGTTGGCATGAGCGTATACTGCCTTATTGACTTGGCGATGTGCACTCATGCCATTCGGGTATTTTGTTGTCTTGTGAGAGCACGTGTCTCTCTCTTGCGTCATACCCCGCCTCCTTGTTTGCTTATTATTAGTTCATTTGCCTTACCTGTCCCTAGTTAACCCACTTGATTTCTCTCCCTATTTTATCCTCCTGGTGTGTGCTGTCCAGTGCCAGTTCATCTAGTTTTTTCCCCTATGTCGGTCCTGTTTCGTCCCAGCTCAGTCCGGTCGGCTCTGTGTCCCATTTTTCTCTGCCCCAGCCTGGATTGTCTGTTTCCCCTACGGGGTAGTTTATGTTTGTTTTTTCCCCCTTGTGGGTGTTTTAGTTTGCTTTTTTATTTATTTTTTGTATATAAATAAATTCCTTGTTTTTGAATCTCTGCACTTGGGTCACAAGCCTCTCTTAGTCTCTGCATCACTGCTGATTCATGACAGTATATATATATATATATATATATACACTGGATGGACGGAATATATATATATATATATATATATATATATATATATATATATATATATATATATATATATATATATATATATATATATTCCGTCCATCCTTTGCTTGTTTCCTAAGAGGGTGGAGCAAGGAAACAAGGAAAGGAAGGAAGGAAAGGAAATGAGGATGCACAATTTCAGAAATGAGAAGCACCCCAGGACGGTCGTGTTCTTGCGTTCAAACACAGCGTGATGGAGCGCAAATCCAAATGCAGGGATATTAAGATGTGTTCTTCTAAGTTTCAAACTATGTTTAACTTGACAAAAGCTTCTGACTGACGCAGGTATACACTGACACGTCCTTAGACAAGTCCTCATAATAAACCTCAGATTGACTGAATAATTAAATTGTAAAATGGATTGCTGTGAACTGTAGGCCAATGATTGGCTTATGCTCAATAATATGAAAATAAACAATATATTGGATTCTAATGCCAATTATTTTATTGTCTTATCAATGCTTTACTTGTCTGCCACAATAATTGAATGCATTTTAATTATCTGAATTATTATTTTTAAAATATATTTTATTTGTAATTATTTAAATATAACTATGTATAATTATTTCATCATTATTTATTTATTTTTTGTTATGTGAGGGGCTTTCTCAGCAAATATTTATATACGTGATTAATTGTGATTATTCAATTAATTAATCAATTAATTAATTGTACTGTTTATTTGCTATAATAAAGACTATATTACATGATGTATGTTCATTTATGAATGGTATAATATGTATGATAAATTATTATCTTGAAGCATTAAAAGTCACTTATTAACAAATGGAGTGCAGTAGTTGGAAACTGTTTTCATAAATGTTTCTTAATTGTCCACTTTACATAAATGCTCACTTTCATAGCTTACTAATGTCGGTAACTCATTAATAAATGGTTTGCACTTGTCCATTTTGCATTAAGGTACACTTTTTGAGGTTACTTAGATTGATAAAACATCAAAATTATATTAAAGTGTTGCAAGGTACACTTAATGATTGAAATGGAAACAAGATTTTTTGATAAACAAGAGAGAATCAGAAAGATTATAAATTGCTATAGAAAAGCATCACGACCTGATGTTATACTATTGAAAGTTTTTGCAGAAAACTGTTGGTAAAACACCACTTGGAGTAGCACCATTAATTTTGACATCAAAGTGACAAGGAAAGTGAAAAAACACAAATATATCTCCTTTTAATATCACTATAGTAGTCTACTTTTGCTGCATCATGACAGAAATCATGAATTATGACACTGAATGATTTCGATTAAAATAAGTATTAAAGTAGCTTTATTAAGCATTTATAAAATGTGAGTTTAAACTGGCTCACTACCTGACAAGTATCACATGAAAGTCACCCTTTTTATTCATGTTGTTAAATCTGCATATACATTATTTGTAAAGCATTTGTAGATAAGTTATTAGTCATTAATTAATGCCTTTATAAACCCTTTACAAAGGGAACCTTAATGTAAAGTATTACCATATTGGCTCTATGCTGTTTATCTCAGTGTTTTTGACTCACTTATTAGGGCCCAAGCCCTGAAAGTGTGGTGACCCTATTGTTCTTCTAAGGATTATTATTATGACTTAACATGCGTGAAAACTCTTGAAATTTTGCTCACACATCAGAGTCGTCTGCCATTAGGGCTGGGCAAAGTTGCGGGGTTGGGGTGGGGGGTGGGGTGCAGGGGGTGCTCTGTAGTGTCCTCTTTAAAATAGACATGTAAGACGGCCTCTGTAGCACCCCCATTTTCACCTACAGTCACCAAACTTGGTAGATATATAGTTCTCACCAAGCCGGACAACATTCATAATAATAGTCATTAGCTCCGCCCAACAGGAAGTCAGCCATTTTGAATGTTTTGAATATTGCAGTCTCTGAACTTTTAAATACTCCTCCTAGGTTATTCATGAGACTGTCACCACATTTAGACAACATTATGCCAAGACACTGAAGATGCTAAATTGCAAACAGATTTTGATATATCGATAATATTGCCATGGTGAGGTATTTAATTAATGGCGAAAAATGGGAAACAGGAAGTGTCTCATATCTTCTGTGCGCAATGTGTGATTTAGATCAAAATTGAGAAGTATGTTTAGTCTTGGGGGCTAATCACATGGATTTGACTATTTTGGGTCACAGTCATAGTGCCATCACCTGGTAGCAGAAAGTGTGGCTCTTACAATAGACTTTAAAATAGTCCTCTTATATTTACCCAAATTGCTTCAAAATTGTTTAAAATCATGTCAAATACATGTGTACACCTTGCATTGTTTTCTGAAAACTGGGTGGATATGGACCAGTGGTGCTTGGGCTTGTTATAGCTGCTTGCAGCTATATTTTTAAATAGTTGTTTTCTAGTGTCTAGATTTTAAGTTGTATTTATGATACATGTATTTATGTTCAATGTTTATTTTAGTGTAAGTTACATTTGCAGTAGTATTAATGTATGTTGTATTTATATTCAGTTTTATGTTGCCATCATAATAGTCTCATGTCACCGTAATTAAATATTCACTGATCTTGCACCAGATAAATACTTTTCTTCTTGCAGAATTAAATGGCTCACAATATTATATCCAATCAGAAACACTATCTGCATGTGAATCATGTTGCACATGCAGGTTTGCCAACAATGGGTTGGCTAATGTGTTCTTTAGTTTATGGCCACAAAAAAGATCATAGAGGAGAGATATCTCCATCTACACAACAGATTATGGTTTTGTTGACCTTTTCTGTGTCCATTTCTAGCTGTTTCTTTGGAGGTGTTGTTCATTCTAAGTCTGATCTGCCCACCAAGCAGTGTCAGCATTCTGACCCATGACATACTGAACTAATGATCATTTCCACCTTCATAGACAGAAGGAATATGACATAAATAGAGGAAGCTCGAGAGGAAACTGCAGGGCAAAACTCTATATTAGCTGTATTTCTGAGCAGCGTCTCTGAGGAGAGTAGAAAGTATATGTGTGTTTTCCTGCAAACACTGCTGTTCATCTCTGTGAGTACAGCAGCGTTCACCCAAATGTCATCCATCTTAAAAAGTTTTAACTGCATCCTAGAAAATAAATTTCACTGTCAACTAAATTGGAGAATATATCATGAAAATGAATCTTTCCAAATGCACACAGCCAGATCGGTGAACTTCATGGATGTTTCTAGAATGCAGAACAGTGTACATATCCACTATCTGTGTCTTCTACTTCTTTTAAGAGGCTCTAAATATACTTGCTGAATTCAAGCCAGAATGGGTTTTTTTGTACCTCTCCACTGTTGCCTGCCCTCCATCTACACAGGAGCGCTCTGTCTGCACCCACATACATCTCTTGTATTATTCACAACATGTGGGCGGAAACATGCAGGGTATTTTCCAGAAATCAGAAACCACTGCCTGCCTCCATCCTGCATCCGCTCTGCATCTGCTCTAAATCCCTCACTTCAGTCAGCGAATCACTCACTGTTTAATATTCAGCAGAGCCGCATCAATGAACAAAGATGATGACATAAGAAAAGCACTCAGGGCTCTTTTGCACAAGTGAATGATCTCATGTACCATAAATAGACAAATTAGTAAGTGGTCATTTTTAGAACATCACCTCAGGATGAGAAATTCTTCCAAAAAGTTATGTAAAAATGTGGTATGAAGTTGCACGGCAAGATACATTAAGCACAAGCAAAATACATTATATGTATTATGAGTGTTATGTATTTTTACAAACCAATTCTTAAGTTTATATACTTGAAAGACGTAAGCCTGATTTTTAGTTTAGATGAAGCCGAACTGTACCCTAGATGAATGAAGCCGGTGTTTATCCTACGCCCAACGTCATTTTAAAATTAGTTTGTTAACGGTCACTATGTTTAATGTACTGTTCCAGCCATGGAAGTAATGTCAATAATGAAGGTTTTTCTCTCCTTGGATCAAATACCACTCGCCAATTTTCACTGGCCTTTTATCAAAGACCAGAGGTGTCTCGGGCTCCCAAGAGTGACCCCTATTGACACAACGTAGAGTGAGTGACAGATAGGGAACTCAAAACTCTCTCCACGCATTTATCGTGGCCACACTGTCTTTTTGGAGTTTGTGCTGCGAATCAGATAAAAAGTATACTTCTGCACAATTTCTGAGAGACGGGCTTCAAAGTTATCCATTTTAACACAGTAGCCTAGGTAACAACTCCTCAGCTGGCACACATGATTGTATGTAAAAAGGCACATAGTATTTGCACCCTGGATATTACAAATAATGGTATATGCTATTTACACCCCAGTTCAAATAGTGGCAGATATTGGGGTGATTGGGGTGGGGTGAAATAATAGGGTTCAAAACAGTGTTACTATGAATGCAAACTTTAATACAGTGAAAAAGACACTCTATTAGCATAACATAAATGTATATAAATAAATAAAAATTTCCAACATTCTTTTGAATGTTGATGTACTAAAATAAAATATTTGATGCCATGAATGTACCTTCATTTACTATTAGTATTATTTTGAATGGCCATGGAAAATGAAGCAATGTGATAACAATTTTACCTGGTTGCAAAAAGTAGTCCGTTAATTTACCTGATGAACTTTCACCTTTTGCTGACCCTTTATGCTTCGCAGAGCTAATGTGTGCTTCTAAATCACTTGCACCTTTATTAGCAACAGACACGTAAGTGCCAGCTTTACATGTCATACATTCTGCTTCCCACGGATCTCGACCTGGATGAAAGAATGGGAATTTTTTGTGCAAATCTTATGTAAATTTGCACTTTCGTTTGGGCATTGTTTCCACTCAGCTGTCATTTGCTGCTACTGTCAAGCTGTTTGATGCCGAACACAACAGCGCTTTGCGCGTTTGCGGAGAGATTGACAGGCAGGAATTTGGCCAACAGTTGCTGCAAGCCTCTTGCAGGCGGGACTTACAAAGAGGGGTTAAAGCAATGCAAATATGCGCGCACACACAATGAAGTATTAGACCAGATGCACATCATAATGCAACTAAAGCCAAATCCCGGACATTTTAGCAAATTTAGAAATCCCAACCGGATGCTTTTTTAAGGTCAGAAAAAGAGGACCCTAATCATGATTCTAACTTCGGCAGTAATATTATCTGTTTGCTCTTGTACACTGATGATGATAAATTGTGTGTGGAGTAGTTTATAAATGCAGTGGATACATTTAATGTTAGTTAACGTTACTTACCTCAGAGATTTGTCGTCCTCCTCAACCAAATAACGTTAGACGGATCCAGGAATACTCCAGTGCATATATCTGTGAGTGTGTGTGAGCGCGTGTGTTTACAGCAGCGGGTGAGGAGCTGACTGAACTGACTGGAGCTGACTGACTTTATTTTGATACTGAGAAGTGCAAAAATATTTTAGATGAGAAGTGTAAAAATGTTTTCGGTTCATTATGAGACCGTGGCGGGGCAAATTAGACTGTGTATATACATACACACACATACATGCACATAAAACATAATAAAATAAATAAATAAATATCTTTAAATACAGCATCATGTATTTACCCAGTTCAACCTATTCAAGGGCCTATTCAAAAGCTACAGAATAAAAATACATTTTCAAAGAAGATTTAAAAATGGCCAATGAAGAAGCTGACCTCACATGGAAAGGGAGACTGTTACTGAGATTAGGACCTACCACAGAAAAGGCACGATTGCCATTAGATCTATAGCGACAATGAGGGACCCTCAAAAGAAGCTGATCAGAAGATCTGAGTGCTCTGGTAGGGGAGTACGGAAGGAGAAGGTCACTGATATATTGGGGTGCAAGTCCATATAGTGCCTTGTAGACATAAAGCAGAATTTTAAAACTGACCCTGAATTTCACGGGAAGCCAGTGTAGAGACACTAAAACAGGGGAAATGTGATCCCTCTTTCTTGACCCTGTTAAAAGCCTAGCTGCTGCCTTTTGAACCATCTGTAGGCATGATAATGCAGTTTGAGGGAGACCAATACACAATGAGTTACAATAGTCTACCCTTGATGAAATTAGTTAGTGGATCACAATTTCCAGGTCTTTATGAGAAAGAAAATGTTTTACTTTAGCGATAGATCTCAGGTGGAAAAAGCTACCCTTGGCAACAGCACTGATCTGCTTATTGTATAGTAACTAGGCATCTAAAATCACTCCAAGACTCCTTACATGATCATGTACATTTGACAACAGAGGACCTAACTGGGCAACCAGGCCAGGTAAGGAAGACATGTAGGAACCTAAAATCAGAACTTCGGTTTTGCTTTCAGTTAATTGTAAAATATTGTTTGCCAGCCAATGTTTAATATCTTTGAAGCAATTTAGGGCGTTATCAAATGAACACTTCTTATCTACACTCACTAGGAAATAAAATTGAGAATTGTCAGCATAACAGTGATAAGATATGCTGTACTCCTGGAAAATAGATCTCAGAGAAAGCATATACACTACCGGTTGAAAAACTTGACCGAAATGTTTCTCATGTTCTTAAAAATATTTTGATCTGAAGTCATATGATTAAATGTTTGAAATTAGTTTCTTATCATATAATTGTGCCACCGTATTAATTTATTTCATTATAAATCTAAAATTTAATTAAAAAAAAATTGATGACTTGACCAAATAATAAAGAAAAGCAGCCAATAAGTGCCCAGCATATAGATGGGAACTCCTTCAATACTGTTTAAAAAGCATCCCAGGGTGATACCTCAAGAAGTTGGTTGAGAAAATGTCAAGAGTACATTTCTGAAAATTCTAGGCAAAGGGTGACTACTTTGAAGATGCTAAAATATAACACAGTTTTGATTTATTTTGGATTTTGTTTAGTCACAACATAATTCCCATAGTTCCATTTATGTTATTCCATAGTTTTAATGACTTTACTATTATTCTAAAATGTGAAAAAAAAAAAAAAAAAAATTATTATAAAGAAGGAGTAAGTGTTTCAAAACTTTTGACCGGTAGTGTACAGGAAAAAAAGAGTAAGGGTCCTAAAATCGACCCTTGAGGGACACCACACGATAACTGAGCCGACGTAGAGGAAAACTTCGCTAATTTTACAAAAAACTTTCGTACTTTTAGATACGAGGCAAACCACTGGAGGACCATACACTGGATGCCAACCATACACTCAAGACGACTGAGAAGAATAGTATGGTCGATAGTATCAAATGCGGCACTGAGATCTAATAAAACTAATACAACAGGTGAACCTGAATCCATGGAGAGAACAATATCATAAGTGACCTTCAACAATGCAGTTTCAGTGCTGTGCAAGCGTCTGAAGCCAGACTGAAATGTTTCTAAAATGTTAAATGTATTTAGATAGGAGTAGAGTTATGAATAAAGAACTCTCTCTCTCTCTTTTTAACAAAGGATGTAGAATTGCATGTTTAAAACTGCTTGGAACAACTCCTTTGCTAAGGAGCTGTTATTTATAGCTGTCACACTGGAACTGATAGTCATGGAAACTTCTTTAAGATGGCGTGGAGAAAGAATATCCAGCTTGTAACTGGAACACTTAATCTTGGAGACTACATCTGCTAACTGGACTACATCTGTAACTGGTTGAAAGTGAGTCAGGGAGCTGGACGGGGAAGGTATTATAGGTTGATCAAATTGTGAAGGCACAATATCACATGCTCAATTTTGTGAGTAAATTTTTTTTTTAAATGTCTCACAGGTGGCATCCAGAAAAGCATTTCTAGTAGGGTTTAAAACAGAATCGATTGTATTAAACAATACTTTTGGTCGATTTGTGTTATCAGAGATTACTTTAGAGACAAACATAGCTTTCGCTTCCTTTACTGCTCTTTGATAGTTTGTTAAACATACCTTTAAAATGTCAAAAGAGACCTGAAGCTTTTCTTTTTTCCACTTGTGCTCTGCTTTTCTACACTCTTGTCTGAGAGCGTGGGTGACGTCATTTAGTCAAGGCTGTGAAACACCCTTAACTCTCCTTGGCTTAAGCAGAGTGACATTATCAAGAGTAAAAGTACAAGATTTATTGAAAGCTTCAACCAATGATTCAGTGTCATGTCCAGCTGATACATCATCTGTGAAATGCGATAGATACAATTCTGAAAAAAAAGATTGTCAGTAGACGAATGAATAGTCCAGGAGTGACGTAAGGGCTGAGAAATAGTAGGGAGAGGACAAGGACAGACAGACTCGAGCACTATTGGATAATGGTCAGAAATGCCAATGTCTAAGACCTCTAAGTTAGATACAGAGATACTATAAGATAACACAAGATATAATGTATGACCCATATTGTGAGTAGGACCAGTGACATTATTTAAAGACTCAGTGAGGTAAAGAAATTCATTTACCAGAGGTTTTGATGGACAGCATGTGTGAATATTAAAATCCCTAAGAATCAGGGGTCTATCACCATAAGACACCAGTCCAGAGAGAAAGTCTGAAAATTGTTGGATGAAGTCCTTATTAAATCTGGGAGGTCTGTACACAAGTGCACAGAAAGCAGGACCCAAGAAGTCAATCTTTAATAACTGGACCTCAAAACTAGAATACATGTCCATAGGTAGTGTTCTGGATCTAAAAGAGTTTCTAAAAATAGTGGCAACACCACCTCCTCACCCTGAAGTCCATGGAGAATTAAAAAAGTCACAGCCTGGTGGTGTTAGATCCTCCAGGGCCATTTGTTCGCCAGGATTTAGCCAGGTCTCGGTGATGAATAAAAAGTCCAGAGAGCAAGATATAAAAAATGTCATTCAGAATAAAAGACTTGTTCCATATTTATCGTGCATTTATAAGGGCCATCTTAATAGTGGTGACATCTGCATTTTGCAGTGAAATAAAAAATGTGTTTCAGCAAGAAACTGACACCTCGCTTCACATCACTTTCACCACTCGGAGGCTGACGGCTTGTAGACCAGATGGCCGGTATGTGATGGTTGTCAGGGGAATCAGCTGGTAATCTGCAGGGATGTTGGCGTGACCCTCGATGGACATACCGGGGGTGACACGCAATTCCAGGAGCAGCACAATAGTTGTAAACTCCAGCTGTCAAGCAGGCAGAGGAATTCAAATGCCATAAATCCAGGGATGAGTAGTATAAAACCATGTCGGAAGAAAGATAACAGCATGACAATGACCCCCGCTCAGAAAAAAAAGTACCTGTGTTTACTGACATATTCAATCACTCTCTAAATATCCATAAAGTACCTGCATGCTTCAAATCATCTACAATAGTCCCAGTGCCAAAGAAGGTCAGAATCACAGGACCAAATGATTACAGACCAGTGGCGCTGACATCCTTAGTACTGAAATAATTTGGACACCTGATACTGGCCCATCTGAAATCCACCACAGTCAGCCTTCTTGACCTCTTCCAATTTGCATACAGGGCAAATCGCTCAGTGGACGATGCCATTAATCTGTGTCTGCATTACATCCTCGAACATCTGGACAAGCCCAACTGTTATGCACAGATTCTGTTTGTGGATTTCAGCTCAGCCTTTAATACCATAGATCCTAAATTACTCTATCACAAAATAATTCACCTCAATATCCCTTCTTCCCATTGCCAATTGGTCTTTAATTTTCTAACATGCAGAAAGCAGACTGTTCGAGTAGGCCCATATCTCATTACACCCCTAATCACAACCAAAAGGCTGTGTTTTGTCTCCCTTTTTGTACTCATTGTATACAAACGACTTCACCATCAGTGACTCCTCCATCAAGCTTATCAAGTTTGCAGATGGCACCATTATAGTTGGCCTCATCACCAAGAACGATGAGTCCACCTATAGAAAGGAGGTTGCTCAGATGACAGAATGGTGTTCTAGAAACAATCTGTCTGAACACACAAAAAACAGTAGAAATGAGGATTGACTTTAGGAAAGTCAAAATAATCACTTGCCATTGGTCATAAATGTCTCGGTTGTGGAAACTGTTAAGTCACTTACATTTCTAGGGACCATCATATCTGATTCTCTCAAATGGGACAAAAACATCACTGCCATAATCAGGAAAGCCAAACAGAGAATGTTCTTTCTAAGGCAACTGAAAAAGCTAAACCTTTCATCTACCATCTTGGTTTAGTTTTACAGAACAGTCATTGAGAGCATCCTGACCTCATATATCACAGTCTGGTTCCCTTCAGCCTCTGCTTGCTCAAAGACAATAATACAGCAGATAATATGCTCTGCCAGCAAGATCACCGGCTGTAACCTACTATCAGCCGAGGACCTCTTTACCCTCAGAACCTCAAATAGAGCTCTCAAGATTGCTTCAGACCCATCACATCCTGGGCATCTTCTCTTCACCTTACTTCCCTCTGGTAAACGGTGGAAATCTATATGCACAAAGACCTCCCATCACCATGTCAGTTTCTTCCATGTGCTGCTTTCCATATGTGTCATAAATAAAAATAAAGAAATCAGTAAATGGATATCACTTAGTGTGTAAGGAATGGAAGATCTAAGATCATTACTGTTGAAATGCTGCAAAGATTTGTAAGGAATGGGTTTGTTTTTTGAATATCCAACTATCACCATAAATGCTGTCCATTTGGAGTGCTCAAATCTGTAAAAAGAAATAACTAAAAAACACAAACAAAATAAAAAAATCACATTAAAAAATCACAGCAAAATTGTTTTCCTTCGATAAGCCTGAGACTAAAGCATAGATTCCCCTGGAAGCTCTTTAGCTCATCTGTCTCTGTAAATCACATTTACTAGCACAAAGCTCTTTAACACACACCCACAGATAGATAGATAGATAGATAGATAGAGAGAGAGAGAGAGAGAGAGAGAGAGAGAGAGAGAGAGAGAGAGAGAGAGAGAGAGAGAGAAAGGGAAAGGAAAAGGAAAAGGGAAAGAGAGATAAACTAAAACAAAGAGAGAATGAAAGACTGGGGGATATCAGCAGCATCCAAATAGAACAACAATAGAACAACAGAAAGAGAGCTGCATAAAGAATTGCACATACTCATGCACATATCATACCTCATGATGGGAAAAGATTGGTGGGTTGTTGTTTTCATCCAGAACTTTGACTATGACGGTGCAAGAGCTGTTCAGCCCTAAGGAACAAGTCAGAGAACATACTGATTACCTACTGAAATCACAATATTGTGGCAATACCTTCCAAGTTCCTGGCAACAGCCATTACTGTAAGGGGACATGAAATTTCCTGCAATCTCTCATATGCTCGTCTGACAACGTGCATGTCAGATTCTACATAACATATTAAACATGGTAGCGAGATGTCAGTTGACACACTATTCACACTGTGTGTGGGAAAGAAGTGACATTTTAAAATCTTTAAGTTGGGTCTATAAACTGACTGAGACCAATTACAGTATTTCAAACACATTTTAGCTGCATCATACTGCATAATTGCAACTAGAATGTATCAGGGTAATCTGGGACACCAAAGCTATGTGTACTGTACATTTCTTGCTTTACCTGAAGCAAGTCTATGTGAACATTACTATATTCTAGGGGTTGTCATGTTATAAAGCCTCATTTGTTGGTTTGAAGTGTTAGGGTGAAAATCACAGTAAATTGCAGAAGTTGAAAGCAAAAAAAAAAAAAAAAAAAAGAAGTCTACCCTAATTCACCCTAACTCATGTGTTTTATATATAGAATGAATGTGAAATCAGAAAAAAATGACTCACTAATCAGACAAACCAATCAGAGAAAATTGCACAAAATGACTGCTATAGATTACTTAATTATGTTGTGCTTTTGTACTAGACTAATTTTGCATTGATTGCCTAAAGAGATATTGGGGATGAATCAACCTTTAGCATCCTCTGCTGTGATGGTGAGCGTGTACTGTGGGGCAGTGCCCTCCATGCTGTCCGCCTGCACTGTAATCACTCCTGAGTCCCGGTCCACACGGTACAAATTACGTGGAGTCTCAGGCATCTGTCCAACCAGCCGATAAAATATCCGCACATTATCTGTTTTCGGATCATCATTGTCAGCTGCTTGGACTGTGAGAATTTCTGTACCTGTGAGCAGAAGATCATTACATTCAAGAAACTCTCCAAATGTAGATTGCAGCACAAAAACAAGATGGTAAATTGAACATATATCTTTTTTTTTTATGTGTAACCTTTAGTTGCAAGCTCCTTGACCACAGTATGGTACTGCATCTGTGGGAAAGTTGGCCTGTTGTCATTGGTGTCCCCTACCATCACTCTCAGCTCTACAGGCTTAGCAATCTCTCTGCCATCAGGCCTCTCCACCACTATATTAATATGAAACTAAGAGAAAAACAAGTGGGTGGTGGTTTCAATAATTCTTGTGAATTGTTACTTACTAAGAAATATATTAGTATGCCACTCTGTCTGTTGATGTTGTAATTAATACAATAGTTATCCGAAGAGTACCGGCTGAAGAGAACACATGCTCCTTCAAATCCACTTTATACTACATACAGAATAACTGCCAAAATAGGGCAGAAATATGTTTCTGTCTGTGTTTATAGGTTGTTCATCAAAGCATAGCCTTCAATTTACTCAATTAGGACACTGAAATTCATTGAACTTTTAAATTTGAAGTTCTTATGTCACTCAAAAAATAGCTTCATCTCACAAGTCATCTTACTAGATATCTTCTCAAGTCTAATGATGTAGCAGTGTACATAGGTCTACTTGGTGGGGAACCTTCATCAAGTAGACCTATTTACACTGTAATGATGACATGGGAATTACAAACCTGGATGTGTGAAGTAACATAAAATCATGTGACATTGCAGTGTGATAGTGTCAAATGACTAGGATTCCCCTGTACTACTAATGAAGATGGATGCCAAACTCCTTTGCACCTTTTTATGAAGTTGGACCAAATTTGACCAGACAATGTACAATGACATGGATGACTACAAACCCTCACATTCACATCAGGACATTGCACTGTCACACCAAATAGTTCAGCAGTTGTAGTGGGCTAATGTGATGAACTTTCTCTAAGGTTACAGCAGTGACAAAAGGGGAACAAACACCATGTCTGTAAAGCTGCCTCATTTGCCCTTGTTGCCTCAAGCCATGTTACCCAGTACTTAGTCATTAAACTGACCATTTACCAGACATTTATGCAGAGCACTAGCTGGGAAAAGCCACTGAGTTATAAACACCTGCCTATTAAAGTATTCAGTATTAGTGAAACGCTTATAATCCTTATAATTCAGTTTACCTTTAAACACTATTCCACAGCAGGTGTTGTTATATATGAAATAATTATTGATAATGTTAATGGTTGGCTCTTGTTTGGGAATGGAATGTAAGTGCATTGTTTTGTGATCTGTTGGTCTATTTAGAACTTCCATTCACAGCTGATTTCACCAAACAATTCATCTGAGTGGAAGTGAAGTGCATTTTGTAGGGAGAACAGGCTGATATAATTGGCTGATAATATAATGGCTTTGAGTATAAACTAAACAAAAAAACAAAAAAAAACAAAAACAAAAACAAAACAAAACAAAAACAAAGCCAAAACAAAAACAAAACACATAATTTCAGATTTTATACTTTTTCATTTCTCACACTTACCCTTCTTTTATAGAACCAAATTTTTCAAAAGGGAAACCCCCAAGTACGTAATAGTTAAATTATTGAAGACATCAGAGTTTCTTATTGAAGAAAGTTAATTCATTATGTTTTTACCATATTCAGACAGAGTTTAGCACAATTAGAACTGTACATCTGAGGTATTTATAGTTCACCTGGTCTTGTGTTTCTCTGTCCAGAGGAGCATTCAGGTAAATTACTCCTTCCCTGTTGATAGTAAAGAGCATTTCTGGAAACTCTCCCTCAAGACTGTACTCCACTGGGCTGCCACTCCACTTAACCTGCAAAGACACACAAAATACACAATGTAGGATCGGAGTAGCCCGGCAGAAAGAAATTAAGAAGAATTAAAACAGAATTTCACCAGAATTTCACCAACAGAATGGCCTAGAGCACCGGAAATTCCTCAGAGCCATAAAACTAAGTGCTGACAAAATGGCTCTCTAAAGTCTGGCATGGCCCAGCTAAATGAGATGAAACACATCTGGCAAATTAAATGAACAAAAGAGACTTGTCCAGATAGCACATACTTGAAAACACTCATGGTAATAAATTGTTCGCATGACTGGAGGACCATTCTTCTAGAGAGTACCCCCACCGCTTCAAAGGTGATGGGCAATAAAAGACACAGAGTTAAACACAGACCCTCCTGAATTACAATGAAAAAAACCACGGCATTTCTATGACTCTTTATTCTGAACAATAACCAATTTTCTAGGCTCCAAATTATTCATGAGACATCTTCTCTGATCAGTATTCTGCAAACAGCAGCTAAAAAATAAGTCCCTTTGTTTCATTCATTTAGTAACACAGGAACACTTAAAATGAGACTTTTCCTGTCACATGCTAAAAGACTCATTACAAAGACACAGAGCTAAAGACCCTTGTGTTTGCATGGTTCTAATATGAAGACATCTCATCTTAATCCAGGAACATTTCACACAAAGTCACAGTACTTCACAGAGTTAACCCTCTAAATGTACACAATACCTAGCCTTGCTAAATCATTCTGAAAATGACGTTATGACCTGTGATCACTTTTATAACTGACAAATTATTGATTATAGACTGATGTACCTTTTAAAATAGGTGTAGTGATATGTAATCACTTATAACTGACAAATCGATTATTATAATCTTTAGTCTTGTGTTATTCATGTCATTTTTATTAAGAATGGTAACTATTCAGGATAAAACACCTCATGTTTACTATCGTTGAGATTCTTTCTGCATTTCAGGAATGTTTATGTTAATACATTTCTGATATATTCAGTTGTATTCAAGACATAAAATCTATGGTTACAGCATGTACTATTTAGAGCGGGAATTTTTAAGAATCCTTTACACAAAGGATTGTAAATCAACTTTGACAGACAAGTTGACCATGTGACTCTGAAAAGCAGCCTCTGATTGGCTTAGAGCCTCTTTAGGGTGTGAACAAACTGAATGGGTTAAAAAGGCAAGCTTGAACAACCCCCAGTAGAGTTTGAGTACTGAGTTCAAGTTCTGAGTTCTTCTCTTGCTCCGCGCTCCACTTCCTCTTCCTCCGTGCTCTTGCCCACATGGCTTGCAGCCTTCGTGCAATGTAGAAGTCCAGGAAGGCTTGGAGTAAAACTCAGAGGAAGCCCTTCTCTTCTCTGCACTACGACACACACACATGACGGTTCTCCCTGCGGAAGGCCTCGCTTCAAAGCCCTCATCATCCATCGATGCAACAGACAACAACTATTCACGATCTTAATAGATGTTCAAAACATCGATGGAACCACCCGAACTTTCTACAAAGAGCCAAAGAACCAAGCAATGCAAGGAAATGCAACGACACGCAAGTAAATCTCCAGACTTTTGCTGAAAGTGCTGGTCAATTATTTAAATATTTTGGGTTATCCGATTGCACATCAATTTAGACTCAAAGAAGTATCGATGTCTCTTAAGGCATTGTCTACAGACTCCATAAAGTTCCTTTTCTCTGTATAGATAATTTCTATCCAAGTCACTCTGTTCACTTTACTCACCAACTTGTTTCATGTTTGTATATGTTAGATTCGTTTATATGTTTAGATTAGCAATAAAGTCTTGTTTGTATTCAAGGATAATTTGACTGTGGTATATTTTGATAAATAATTTCATCACCTGATTTTTTCAAAGATCCAGCCCTAAAGCTATACCTAAAATATTTGTGATATTATTTTCAGTAAGCCATGAAAACAATATTACTCCAATAAGTAAATTAATCACAATTCCCTTATTAAAGCTAATTCCTTACAATAGAAATTGTGAGCAGATACAACAAGACATTGTATTACAATTTTAATGGTGGAGAATTTTATTCAGACAAATAATCTAATCATTTGTCTTTTATCTTACTGATAATGGTTGTCGAACATGACTAATTCCATTATAAATAGACATACGGACAGTTTAATTTAATTCCTAACACATATACTGTTCACCTACAACAATATAACTAATCAGTACCATAGAAGACATCAGCAGTAGATGAACTGGAATGGAACTTGAGCATATCAACCAAGTATCTTAAAAGCAAAAAAAAAAAAGACTTTTCCTCGTGCAATGTTCACAAGGCATTTGTTAGAGCACCATACAACTAGACTGGATACCAGACTTAAACAATAAAGAGATGTTTAAGGCAAAACCATGCATGTTTCGGCAATGCTGAGAGTTGGCTGATAAGTGCCAAAACAATCCAGCTGCCCTTGCGATGGGATTTTCCACTCTGCTGCAATAAATTATGCAAACTGTCCTGGAAAAGGTGTGGAATAGCACCAAAGAAGGAGAGGACCCTGGAGTTGGGAGAGTGAGGGGGGACACGTGTATCTCCTTAATACTTTGTCCTCCAGCCCTTTGTCATGGAAATGACTCTTCAAACTCAAGCGCTTTGTATACAACAGCGGGCCTCTCTAAAAATGACCTGCCCACACTGTTAAGAACCTTCAAAGGAGCAGAGCTTTGAAGAGATTAATTTGTGTCCTGCTGTTCTAAAAATGGTGAGCACAAACTAAGGTGATGTCATCTATTTAGTTTCCAGGGTTTGTTTTGATAGGCGTGATAAAATCTTCTTAGGACTGAGTCAGTTTATGTCTTGGATGTTTAGTGCTGTGGTGAATTGACAAGAATGATTGTTAACAGTTTGATGTTGAGAATGCATTCCATTGATAAAGAGAATGTTGCTTTTGTAGTCCATTCATTGAAGAGATGCAGATTAACATGTTTGAAATGTAAAAGAATGTTTAGGAGTGCTCTCTGAGCAAGAGATTTATAAAACACATCTTCATGTAATATCTTAAAGTGATAGTTCACAAAATAAATAAATAAATAAATAATATGTCATCATTTACTCAAGTTTATGTTGTTCCAAACCTGTATGACTTTTTTTCTTCCATGGAACACAAAAGATGTTATGCAGTTTTAGTCTCATTCCCCATTCACTTTCATTCTGCATTTTCTTTCCCTACAATGGTGAATGGTGACAGATTCTGCCTAATATTACCTTTTGTGTTCCAAGGAAGAAAGAAAGTCATACAAGTTTGTAACAACATGAGGAAATTATGACAGAATTTTCATTTTTAAGTTAACTATCCTTTAAAAAAAAACATCACTGATCAAATAAATTAATCTACAGTATCAATGATAACCAGCAATATAAGGGATTATTTTAAACAGGAGTACAACATGCTTCATGAATTTAAAAAAAAAAAATAAAAAAGAGAAGAGAAGAGAAGAGATTGAAGAGATTCAGCTCCAAAGCAGTGTGGTAAATTCTCCTGAATTCTACCTCTGTACTTGGTGGATTTGAGTGAGAACAAACAAACAAAGCAGACATCACATGCCAAACTCATCCACTAAGCATTATGAACAAATTAAGCTCTTTATATGAAATACCAGAAGTGTTCTTTTTTAGGAAAGTGGAGATGAGAGGATTAAGAAAAAAAATGTTTAGGTTTATTTTGTATGCCTTTTTTAAAAAAAAAAAAAAGAAGAAGAAGAAATATGGTTGAAATGAGGAGAGTGCAGCAGACTCGTGCCTGTGGTGTTGCTATGAGAGACAGAAAAGAGATGCACGACACAGAGTCTGAGTCCTTTATGACCAATAATTTGTTTCATAACCAGTGTGACTCCAACCACCCACATGTCCATCACAGCACACATCAGGAGTGGGTGGAAAAAGGCTTTTCCCATAAAAAAAGAAATTCCAGAAACACCACACATGTACTGATGCACACATTATTGTTCCTTATCTGTTTCTCTTACATCAAGAGTTCTTTGATGTTAAGTATTTTAATTGTAATATGATGCAATGTATGAAATAGGATTATAGTAGATTTTATCTCTGTTTGTGAACTTAGCTAGACTGATTCAAAGATTGTGATCTTAAGGGTCAAACTTTGGACCAAACAATTATAAAACTGATTAAATCATAACCAATACTATGGTACAGAAGAAGGCAAAGGAGAGCACTGTTTGTTATCCAGGCATGTTTGGTGGGTGGAAATGCGCTGGTGTGTGTAGGATGTATCCACAAAGGAGAGAGAGGAGAAAAAGGAGGGTTAAAAATAATTACAGATGAGCTTTTGGCACAAACCATGAACAACTTCTGACTATAATTAAAGAGCATTCTACAAACACAAATCTCCATTACACATATTGTTGTCTGTTTTTAAGCATTTCACAAATGTTTGTCTTCTACACCTTCTATAAATGATCTTTATCGTTTATAGAAAAAAATAAAAAATAAAAAACAAAAAAATGATTTGATTCATAGTGCTGAACTTTTAACTTTAAAGGCTGAAATATACCGGGGACTCTTATTTTGAAATGTATGTGCTTCACTGCTTCCAGCTGCTCATTCAAACAAATAAGGGATATAAAATGTGCACGCCTACAATGATCTACAGCATATTACAATATAAACATTAAAAGTAAACACTGATATATTTCATCAACACTATATCATCATCAACAGTTGATCATTAGTGATTGCTTGTCATAAATTTCTGATATGGCCTAATGATTGCGAACTGCTCTGCAACAGCAGGAAACACTCACAAGCCCCCGCGTGCTTGGAGCAAATACAACAGTGCCACGTTTTCACTTTGAAGGATGCAGTGCATGCACTTGTATAATAAATCATATTCTTTTGAAATTTGATACTCGCATTACGCCATATCACGATTCCTGTCTTTCCACCTCCAAATTTAAGACCTCTTTAAATGATAATTAAGACTTTTGTCATATCATTTAAGATATTTAAGAATTTTTCTGACCTTAAATTTAGGAAAACTGAATTTAAGATATTTTAAGACTTTTTAAGAATCCGCAAGAACTCTGTTACTGCATTTGTTTTGTTTTAGAAAGAAATCACTATTTTTGTCAGAAACTTCATCCCTCCCCCACACACTGTGTGCTGCCTGCTTAAGGAGCAAGTAAAACACAGAAGCATGTTCTTGTATATCTCGCTTGTAAGGTTTTAAACATTTCACAAAGACATTTCGAAAATGGAAAATGTGCATGATATATATTATCTTAGTTAATGTTACTCTTGACAAGCTCAGATCTAAGACATGCACAATAAACGGAGACTGCAATGCAGCCATCCAATCTGAACTTGAAATCACACTGTGCGCATTTTCGTTTTCATCAGAGTTTACACTTTAGTCATACTGGCTTCACAGACTTGACATTGTGTTGTAATGTTATATATATTTATTTAAAACTTAGCTTTTTTCTTGTTGGATAATCAAGAAATTTCTTTCTACTATTACGTATAGGGATGTCCCGATACCAATACTGGTACTTGTAAAAATGCTCCGATAACAAAACCAATACCATCTGATGTACGAATGTCATTACGTAAACATTCAGCCCATAAATTAAAATCATGTTATGTCCTAGTGAGATTATTTAACTGCAAAAGCTGCGAGATTTAATGAGATAAATATATAGTTTGGATGTAATTCAAATGTGAGTGCTTGTGAATGTGTGGAATGTTAAAGCTCATCCTACACCGTCATGAGCATTGCGCATTGTTTGTAGCAGATGACAGTCAACAGAGTGCAAATTCATGTTGTAGTGCGAGGCACATACAGAGTACATACTTATTTAATTAAATAGCAGCCTTATGCGGTTAAATAATCACATTTATAGGAAAAAAGTATGACAGAAATATGTCACTACTGTAAAGTTATGTAATATTCATTTTAATACTATTACTACTACTACTACTACTACTAATAATAAATCAGTAGTAATTGTATTATACTTCAGTATTTAACATCTGTGATGCTCTGTTATGCAGCAATAAAATTCTAAAAGAAATGTTATGTTTATTTGACAAAATATAACTCCAATGTTGTGTTTTGGATTGTGCTGTGAGGTTCTGTATATAAACACTTTATATGATAAAAAAATAATACAATATTATATTGAAAATTAATTGTTATATTTTCATTTGATTAAAGTTTTAATGAATTCATTTATTTAAACACCGTTTTGATGATAAAACTGAAATAAACATTGATATGGAGCTCAGAAAAAAAAAGAAAAGAAAAAAAAAAAAACAGGTATTGGACTCGGTATCGGTGAGTACCAAAAATGAAGTATCGGAACTCGCACTTGTTCTAAAACAAAATTGTATCGGGACATCACAAATTCCATAGAATTAGTTATCCATTTTGAAGTCATTATTCGTGCCTTTCAGAATAAGATATTTGGTTTAGGGCACATCCCTAGTGCCCCAAAGTAGATGTCTCATTTCCACTATCGTGAGAGTATCAGAGTCATGACTAAAATCATAAAATCTGAACAAAACAAAAAGGTCATGATGAAAGCCACGTGTAAAAGGAGATGTCATTGCACTGGCAATTGAAGATTATGAAAGCAAGATAAAAACAGACTCTCCTGCGCTACAATATGCATGTGAAATAAACACAAGATCTATCTCATGCTCTAAGTGTATCTAGAGTGCTCTGCTTCCGTCATATGTCCGTACCTGTGAGATTGGGATAGGGTATGGTCCAGGCAGATTCTCCTGCAGTCTGACTGGGTCAGGTGAGGCCCATGTGTTCCCAGTCACCTCCACTAACACTGTTCCAGTGGAAAAGAAAGCATTGGCTTTGCCGGCCATGTCTTGCACCATCACTGAAAGCTTGTAGCGACCGCACATCTCTGGATCTAGAGTTGAGGCACCTGGATACCAGACAGATGGTTAATTTGAATGGTAAGTTCACCCAGAAAGTAAAATTCTGTCATCATTTACTCACCCTCATGTCATTTCAAACCCATATCACTTTCATCTGTGAAACACAAAGGGAGTAACTTTTAAGAATGTTGATGCTTTTCGGACTCAAGATGGCGCCGAGTATGGCTGCTGCGTTGCGAGCTCCGACACAACATAGCAATGGTTTGTTTGTTTTGTTTACAATTCTTATGTTTTTTGTCTTGGATGTTGTCTGCCTTATTGTCTACGACAGACAAACACTTTTGGACATTGGTTCAGCGATCTCACACCGTAAACCGGACTTCACATTCCTCAATGCCGACCCGCTGTTTACAAACACGCAAGCGGAGCCCTTTGTCTGGGCAGCACGGCCGCGGAAACGCAGGAGGAAAAGGGGAAACAGAGCCAGCGTTCTCATCAGAGTAAGACGCCGCGCAAATCGACCCCCGCTACCCACTATTCTACTGGCAAATGTTCAGTCTCTGGATAACAAGCTCTGCGAGCTGAAAGCGCGGATCTCTTTCCAACGAGAGACGAGGGACTGCTGCATTATCTGCCTTACGGAAACTTGGATGTCTGCGGAGATTCCAGACTCAGCCATTGAACCCGCGGGGTTCTCCATGCTCCGAGCGGACAGAGCGAAAGACCTCTCAGGTAAAACTAGAGGAGGTGGTGTATGTTTTATGATCAACAAATCCTGGTGTGATCAGAGGAACGTACATTCCATCAAGTCTTTCTGTTCTCCTGATCTGGAATTTCTTATGCTTCTGTGTCGACCATTCTGGCTACCGAGGGAATTCACAGCGGTCATTATCACTGCTGTGTACATCCCACCACAAGCCGACACAGACCGGGCACTCAAGGAACTGTATGGGAGTATAAGTGAGCAGGAAACCGCGCACCCTGAGGCCGCGTTCATTGTGACCGGGGACTTTAATAAAGCCAGTTTAAAATCAGTCGCACCAAAATATCACCAGCACATTAGTTTCAACACACGAGGGGACCGGGTTTTGGGCCATTGCTACTCTCCGTTCCGGGATGGCTACAAATCCCTCCCCCGCCCACCATTTGGCAAATCGGACCACTCTTCCATTCTGCTTCTGCCCGCTTACAGGCAGAAATTGAAACAGGAAGCACCCACCCTCAGAACGATCCAGTGCTGGTCGGACCAATCAGACTCTACGCTACAAGACTGTTTTGATCGCACGGACTGGGAGATGTTCCGGTCCGCCTCTGATGACGACATCGAGCTTTACGCTGATAGCGTAATATGTTTCATCAGAACGTGCGTAGAGGAAGTGATTCCGACCAGAACTGTGCGAATCTATCCGAATCAGAAGCCGTGGATCAATAGCGATGTTCGCGTGGCACTTAATGTGCAGACCTCCGCTTTTAATTCCGGGAACGCGGAGGAGCATAAACAAGCCAGTTATGCCCTCCGAAAAACTATCAAAACAGCAAAACGCCAGTACAGGAGCAAGATTGAAGGACAGTTTAACACCACCAACTCTAGAAGCATGTGGCAGGGAATTAACATCATCACGGACTTTAAAAGGAATAAAAACTCCGCCATGAACACCGCTGCCTCTCTACCGGATGAGCTAAATACTTTTTATTCTCGTTTCGAGGGAAATAACACCGCCCTCGCGGAGAGAGCTCTCACGGCCGAAGCTACAGAGGTTAGTTCACTCTCCGTCTCTGTAGCGGATGTAACCCGATCCTTCCGACGGGTGAATATCCGCAAAGCCGTGGGTCCAGACGGCATTCCGGGCCGCGTCATCAGAGTGTGCGCGAACCAGCTGGCTGGTGTTTTTACGGACATTTTCAACCTTTCCCTCTCTTTGTCTGTAGTCCCCACATGCTTTAAAACATCCACCATTGTGCCTGTTCCAAAACAATCGAAAATAACTTGTTTAAATGACTGGCGTCCTGTTGCTCTGACCCCCATCATCAGCAAATGTTTTGAGAGACTAATCAGAGATTACATCTGCTCTGTATTACCACTCAATCTTGACCCGCTGCAGTTTGCTTACCGCAACAACCGCTCCACTGATGATGCCATTGCATCTACAATACACACTGCTCTCTCCCACCTGGAAAAAAAGAACACTTATGTGAGAATGTTGTTTGTAGACTACAGCTCAGCATTCAACACCATAGTGCCCTCCAAGCTAGATGAGAAACTCCGGGCTCTGGGCTTAAACAGCTCGCTGTGCAGCTGGATCCTGGACTTCCTGTCAAGCAGACGCCAGATGGTTAGAATAGGCAGCAACATCTCCTCATCACTGACCCTCAACACTGGAGCCCCGCAGGGCTGTGTTCTCAGCCCACTACTGTATTCCCTGTACACACATGACTGTGTGGCAACACATAACTCCAATGCCATCATTAAGTTTGCTGATGACACGACGGTGGTAGGTCTGATCACTGACAATGATGAAACAGCCTACAGAGAGGAGGTACACACTCTGACACACTGGTGTCAGGAGCACAACCTCTCCATCAACGTCAGTAAGACAAAGGAGCTTGTGGTGGACTTCAGAAGAAAAGACAGAGAACACAGTCCAATCACCATCAATGGAGCACCAGTGGAGAGAGTCAGCAGCTTCAAGTTCCTGGGTGTCCACATCACTGAGGAACTCACATGGTCCGTCCACACTGAAGTTGTTGTGAAGAAGGCTCATCAGCGCCTCTTCTTCCTGAGACGGCTGAGGAAGTTTGGAATGAACCGCCACATCCTCACACGGTTCTACACCTGCACTGTGGAGAGCATCCTGACTGGCTGTATCTCCGCCTGGTACGGCAATAGCACCACCCACAACTGCAAAGCACTGCGAAGGGTGGTGCGAACTGCCAGACACATCATCGGAGGTGAGCTTCCCTCCCTCCAGGAAATATATACAAGGCGGTGTGTGAAAAAAGCTCGGAGGATCATCAGAGACTCCAGCCACCCGAGCCATGGGCTGTTCTCACTGCTACCATCAGGCAGGCGGTATCGCAGCATCAGGACCTGCACCAGCCGACTCCATGATAGCTTCTTCACCCAAGCAATCAGACTTCTGAACTCTTGATCTCCCACGATCAAAATACATCAGCCCTGCACTTTATTACTCTTTTATCTCACACCGGTCTGTCATAAATTATATTACTATTATTATATTATGTCTCTCTTAACAACTGACTATCAACCGACAGCCTGAATGTCAATACAGTACAATACTGTACATTCTATATATATATATATATATATATATATATATATATATATATATATATATATATATACATACTTTTTTTATATATATATTTTAATTTTTATTGAATAATGTGTATCTATATAGTATCTATATAGTAAAAAAAAAAAAAAAACAGCATATTGTATACTGTACAGTGTATGTTATTATTTGTATATTGTTGAGTGTAATTATGTGTATAACAGATGTTTAAATTGTGTTGTGTTAATTTGATGTTTTAAGTTGTGTAATTATGTATAACAGATGTTTAAATTGTGTTGTGTTAATTTGATGTTTTAAGTTGAGTGTAATTATGTATAACAGATGTTTAAATTGCGTTGTGTTAATTTGATGTTATTGTAAATTGGTATATGTCTCATCACTGTTGATCGGAACTGCACCCAAGAATTTCACACACCATTGCACTTGTGTATATGGCTGTGTGACAATAAAGTGATTTGGATTTGGATTTTGGATTTGCTTTAAGGCCCCTTCACACTTCCCACAAAATCGAAGAATGAACGGGTGTCATTTAGACCAAAATCTGGCTAAAAGAATGTATTTTTTAGTTTGTTTCAGTGGTTCGTAACAGCTCGCCATGTGGGTGAGAAACAAATCATACTTATGTCTTTTTTTTACAGTAAGTCTACACTTTCACATTCACTTCCACATTCTCGTGTGGAGGTGACTTTGACTTTCACATTCAGCCACCTACTGGTTAGGGATGGTCAAAGGAGGAGATTTATACTAAAAAAGGACTTATCCTTTTATCTATTTCTCACCCTCACCTATCATATTCCTTCTGAAGACATTAATTCAACCACTGGAGCCATATGGATTACTTTTATGATGCCTTTATGTGCTGTTTGGACCTTCTGAGTTCTGGTCACCATTCACTTGCATTGTGAGGACCAACAGAGCTGAGATATTCTTTCTATAAATCTTTGTGTTCTGCAGAAGAAAGAAAGTTTTACACATCTGGGATAGCATGGGGGTTAGTAAATGATGATAGAATTTTCCTTTTTGGGTGAACTTTCCCTTTAGGATCATTCAAAATGAACACACCGGCGTGCAGTTATTAGTGAGCTGATGCAAATTTACCTACAGTACTTCTCTATGATTGTTTGTGTTGAGACATTTTCCAATAACATGTCATGCGATTCATTTATTTTTGTTTAATTAGTCTACAACAGGAATGAGATCTATCAAATACTCTTAAGTGCCCATTCCTGTGCCATCTGTTGCCGAAAGCCAATCACACCTCTACCCAAAATAAGAAATGCCAATTGTCATTCTTTTGCCTGTATTCTGACCATTAACACTCTTTTATACACTTATATTTGCAGTAGTATCAGTGTCATCATAAATTACAATAACAGCATGTTAGTGCATTAGCACCATGAATGCACAAGGTAAACATTACCATTTACACATTATCTACTGCATATACAGTACATACTGTATATTGCACATGTAACCGGTCCTGCTCGACATGCTGTGAGCGGGATTCGAACCAGCGTCAGCCCACATGGGAGGCGGATGCACAAACGAGAAGGCTAAAGGCTACAGCCTCTATCATCAGTCACTAGTGTGCCTCTTGAGGCCAGGGGAGTGAGGTTTACACATGCTGCACAGCTATCACGTACCAGCTGGCTCCCTTTATACTCACTCCCCTAAACCTCACTCCCATCTTGGACACAGCACCACTGTAACTGGTCCTGCTCAACCTGCTCCAAGTGGAATTCGAACTGGCGTCAGCCGACATGGGAGGCAGGCACGGTAAAGAGGAGGATCAAGGCTACAGCCTCCAGCATCAGTTGCTAGTGCACCTCTTGAGACCAGGAGAGTTAGGTTTACACATACCGCACAGCTATCACGTATAGTTGTGCTCAAAAGTTTGCATATCCTGGCAGAAATTGTGAAATTTTGGCATTGATTTTGAAAATATGACTGATCATGCAAAAAAACTGTCTTTTATTTAAGGCTAGTGATCATATGAAGCCATTTATTATCACATAGTTGTTTGGCTCCTTTTTAAATCATAATGATAACAGAAATCACCCAAATGGCCCTGATCAAAAGTTTACATACCCTTGAATGTTTGGCCATGTTACAGACACACAAGGTGACACACACGTTTAAAGTTTAATTTCTCACACTTGTGGCTTTTTAAATTAGCAATTAGTGTCTGTATATAAATAGTCAATAAGTTTGTTAGCTCTCACATGGATGCACTGAGCAGGCTAGATACTGAGCCATGGGGAGCAGAAAAGAACTGTCAAAAGACCTGTGTAACAAGGTAATGGAACTTTATAAAGATGGAAAAGGATATAAAAAGATATCCAAAGCCTTGAAAATGCCAGTCAGTACTGTTCAGTCACTTATTAAGAAGTGGAAAATTCGGAGATCTCTTGAAACCAAGCCAAGGTCAGGCAGACCAAGAAAGATTTCAGCCACAACTGCCAGAAGAATTGTTCGGGATACAAAGAAAAACCCACAGGTAACCTCAGGAGAAATACAGGCTGCTCTGTAAAAAGACGGTGTGGTTGTTTCAAGGAGCACACTAATTGCAATTTAAAAAGCCACAGGTGTGGGAAATTAAACTTTAATTGCCATTTAAACCTGTGTGTGTCATCTTGTGTGTCTGTAACAAGGCCAAACATTCAAGGGTATGTAAACTTTTGATCAGAACCATTTGAGTGATTTCTGTTACCATTATGATTTAAAAAGGAGCCAAACAACTATGTGATGATAAATGGCTTCATATGATCACTATCCTTAAATAAATGATCAGTCATATTTTCAAAATCAATGCCAAAATTTCACAGTTTCTGCCAGGGTATGCAAACTTTTGAGCACAACTGTACCAGCTGGCTCCCGTGACACATAGATACTGTATATCACTTTAAATCTTCATTAATTTACTTATCGTGTGTGAATTATTCTCATAGAATGAGACATGCAGTCACTGATAACACATTTTTATGTCATATTAGTTGATGTTTAACATGTAGTCTTGTGCGTACTCCTATTTAGATGTACTTCTATATGCCTCCCCAAGCAGCTTGGCAGGTGTCTGAATGTTTGAAAACCCCTTACAAAAATTCAAGAGTTACCACAAACTCTTCATTGTCGCCAAATGTTTGTTGCAGTTTCACCACTACTGATGAAGAGCAGAAAATTTCTGGCAAATGTTTGTGGTGAATTGCAAGCTCATTTGCATGTGAAAATAATGAGTGGTGAAATGATGGTGAGTTTGCAGCAAGTTTGCAGCAAGCTTCGCAGAACTCTACATTTTTTGTAAGGGACAGTATGCCGTTGCTCAACTGTTTCAAACTTCTTTTTGGCTCTAAGCAAAGAATGAAGAAGCATGCTTTAAGTGTGCAATGGCCTTTAGTGTTCCACGGAAGAAAAAAATCGTATGGATTTGGAACAACTTGAGGGTGAGTAAATGATAACAGAATTTTCACCAAAAAAAAAAAACAAAACAAAAAAAACTGCTTATCAAGTTCCCTCTCTGTCACTCACTCGACATTGTGTCGATGTAGTGACACTAGGGTTCACTCTTGGGAGCCCCAAACACCTCTGCTTTTTTTGAAAAAAGGCCAATGAGAATTGGCGAGTGGAATTTGCATGCCACTCCCCCGGACATACGGGTATAAAAGGAGTTGATATGCAACCACTCATTCAGATTTTCTCTTCGGAGCCGAGTGGTTCTATTCATTGAAGCTGAATTCATCCGCAAAGTTCATTGACCTCATCTGCTGGATTCCACGGCGAATTTTAGCGGCTTCTCCCCCTCTGCACCCGTGGAGTGCAGAGAATGCCCCTGGGAACTTTGGCAGAAAAACTAAAAGAGTATATTCTAAAAAGAGTATATTTTCTTTCTAAAAGAGCGGCACACACGGAACGTCTTTTTAAAGATGACTTTCCGTTTGTGTGTTATTCCTGGTTGCGGTCGTTATCTCTCCGCTTCTGATAGCCACGATCACTGTCTTACATGTCTGGGCACTGCCCACGCAGAGACATCGTTCGTGGATGGGTCTTGTCCTCATTGCGAGAACATGACCATGGCAACATTGTGGTCGCGGCTTGCATTCATAAGAAAGCAAGCAACCCCAGCGGCTCCCCGCCTCAGTCCTTCTACCTACGGGTATGAGGCTGTGCCGGTTAGCACTGGGGGCGATTTGGGGACCTCAATGGGAGCACCTCCGCCAGGTAAACCCCCACGGACCTCCCATTCCCCAGCACGCTCGCTTGCCCTGGTCAGGCGCTCGGACGAGATCGCTGGCTCATCTCAGGGTGAGTTTGACCTCTCGTTCGGAGCCCGGGAAGAAGATGAGCTATCGAGCGCAGCATCGGAGAGCGGGCTCGTCCAGTCAGACGCAGAGGCTTCGATTGGGCTTCATCCTTCAGGAATGGTCACCCAGTCCCAGGCCGATGCGGAAATGATGGACATGCTTTCCCGGGCGGCCGCAGGCATCGGGCTAGAGTGGAACCCTCCACTCTCCCCTGAACCCTCATGGCTCAATGATTGGTTCCTGGGCTCGGGGCACCGCCCACGGCCACGCCCCGCCCCCGTTCCTTTCTTCCCGGAAGTGCATGAGGAGCTGACAAGATCGTGGGAGGCACCTTTTACTGCCCGGTCCCAGTCTTTCAGCTCCTCCGCTCTCACTACCCTCGATGGTGGAGCGGCCACGGGGTATTCGGTGGTCCTCCAGGTGTATAAGGCACTCGCGGTGCACTTGTGTCCGCAGAGTGCCGCCACCTGGCGCGGGCGCCTGAAGCTCCCGTCCAGGGCCTGTAGGTTTACGTTGTCCCTGACGGCTAAGGCCTTCAGTGACGCTGGACAAGCCACCTCCACCCTGCACGCCATGGCTCTCCTGCAAGTACACCAAGCCAAGGTGCTAAAAGAACTGCACGAGGGTAGTTCTGACCCGGGATTGATGCAGGAACTGCGCTCGGTGACCGATCTTGCTCTCCGGGCGATGAAGGTCATGGTGCGGTCTCTCGGGCAGGCGATGTCCACCCTGGTGGTCCAGGAGCACCACCTTTGGCTCAACTTGGTTGAGATACGAGAGGCTGACAAGGAACGGTTCCTTGACGCCCCCATCTCCCAGGTTGGCCTATTTGGCGACACCGTCGAGGACTTTGCCGAGAAGTTCTCGGCGGTGAAGCAGCAGACGGAGGCCATACAACTCATCGTCAAGGGTGTCCTCCTGCAACAACAACACCAACTCCGTCCAAGAGGCTGCGGTACCAAAAAATTCAACAAAAGAGCGGTTTTCTTGTTCCATGGGTCACATGTCTGGTGCGCACGGCTGTCATCATGACCACCATCCACCATCCCATCTTTGCAGGTATGGAGCTCCAGCGGTGGTCCCCCCGCCCCTGTGCACCCAGCTGTGGCACAAACACGCCCACACGGGATTGGGTCAGGTGGACTACGGGGACGAGACTCCTCCTCCCCCTTCCTCGGCCAATCTTATGGTGGGCGGCAGGAGCCAGGTAAGTGCTTCGATGTCCCTGGACTCAGCATGGCCACAGGGCTCGAATCCCCTCGACGTGGCACCTTGAGCTGTGCCACGAGTCCCCACCCGCCGGTACGTCCAACGTGATCATTCCCTTGGTCCCCCTCGCCCGGAGTTTGGGCGCGTGGCTCACACTTTCCAACCCATCGCGATGGCTGATGCGGACTGTCCGACTCGGCTTTGTGATTCAGTTCGGCAGGCGCCCGCCCAGGTTCAGCGGCGTCCGCTTCACCTCGGCTACCTTGGGTGCGAAGATCGCTGCCCTTCTGCGCAAGGGCACGATAAAGCCTGTCCCTCCAGCTGAGATGAAGAAAGGGTTCTACAGCCCTTACTTCATCGTACCGAAAAAAGGCGGTGGGTTGCGACCAATCCTGGACCTGCGAGTACTGAACCGGGCTCTGCACAGACTCCCGTTCAAGATGCTGATGCAAAAATGCATTCTAGCGAGCGTCCGGCATCAAGATTGGTTCACGGCGGTAGACCTGAAGGATACGTACTTCCATATCTCGGTCTTACCTAGACACAGACCCTTCCTGCGGTTTGCCTTTGAAGGCCAGGCATACCAGTACAAGGTCCTCCCCTTCGGCCTGTCCTTGTCCCCTCGTGTCTTCACGAAGGTCGCAGAGGCAGCCCTTGCCTCGCTAAGGGAAGTGGGCATTTGCATCCTCAACTATCTCAAGGACTGGCTAATCCTAGCTCACTCTGGGGAGTGAACGCGCGCAGTCGGTGCTGAACTGTCTGAAGGCGTTCAGACGGAGGACAGCGGTTCCACTGAAACTTTTTCAGAGGCTCCTGGGGCATATGGCATCCTCGGGTTGATGCATATGAGACCACTTAAGCACTGGCTTCAGACTCGAGTCCCGAGATGGGCATGGTGCTGCGGGACACATCACGTGGCCATCACGCCGATTTGTCGCCGCCTCTTCAGCCGTTGGACCGACCTTGCATTTCTACGGGCAGGGGTTGCCCGAGAGCAGATCTCCAGGCGCATCATGGTTACAACAGATGCCTCCAAGACGGGCTGGGGTGCCGTATGCAACAGGCACACAGCTGCCGGCTCCTGGACTGGCCCGTGGCTGCGTTGGCACATCAACTGCCTAGAATTGTTGGCAGTACTGCTCGCCCTGTGGAAGTTTCTGCCGTTGATCCAGGGCAAGCACGTGTTGGTCCGGACGGACAACACAGCTATGGTAGCATACATCAACCGCCAAGGCGGTCTATGCTCCTGATGCATGTCACAACTCGCCTGCCGTCTCCTCCTCTGGAGTCAGCAGCGCCTCAAGTCGCTACGAGCCACTCACATCCCGGGTGACCTCAACACCACAGCGGATGAGCTGGCATGTCAGGTTACCCTCAGGGGAGAGTGGAGACTCCACCCTCAGGTGGTCCAGCTGATTTGGAGTCGATTCGGTTGAGCACAGGTAGACCTGTTTGCTTCCCGGGAATCCTCCCACTGCCTGCTTTGGTACGCCCTGACCAAGGCACCCCTCGTATAGATGCGCTAGCACACAGCTGGCCCCCTGGAATATGCAAATACACGTTTCCCCCAGTGAGCCTACTTGCATAGACCCTGTGCAAGGTCAGGGAGGACGAGGAGCAGATCATCCTAGTAGCACCCTACTGGCCCACCAAGACGTGGTTCTCAGATCTCACACTCCTCAAGACAGCCCCCCGGCGAATTCGCCTGAGGAAGGCTCTTCTTTCTCAGGGACGGAGCACCATCTGGAACCCACGACCAGACCTCTGGAATCTCCACGTCTGGCCCCTGGACGGGACACAGAAGACCTAAGTGGCCTACCATCCACGGCGGTAGACACAATCACTCAGGCTAGGGCTCCCTCTACGAGGCGCCTGTATGCCTTTAAGTGGTGTCTGTTCACTAAGTGGTGTTCTTCCCGACGCGAAGACCCCCAGAGATGCGCAGTCAGATCGGTGCTTTCCTTCCTGCAGGAGAGGCTGGAGGGGTGGCTGTTCCCCTCCACCCTGAAAGTGTATGTAGCCACTATTTCAGCTCATCATGATGCAGTAGATGGTAAGTACTTGGGGAAGCACGACTTGATCATCAGGTTCCTGAGAGGCGCTAGGAGGTTGAATCCCTCCAGACCGCGCCTCGTCCCCTTGTGGGACATCTCTGTAGTCCTTCGGTGTCTACAGGTAGCTCCCTTTGAGCCCTTGGAGTCAGCTGAGCTTAAGGCACTCTCTTTGAAGACTGCCCTCCTGACTGCACTCACTTCCATCAAAAGGGAAGGGGACTCTGTCAGCGAATCGTGCCTGGAGTTCGGTCCGGGTTACTCTCACGTGATCCTGAGACCCCGACCGGGCTAAAATGTGCCCAAGGTTCCCATGACCCCTTTTAGGGATCAGGTGGTGAACCTGCAAGCGCTGCCTCAGGAGGAGGCAGACCCAGCCTTGGCGTTGCTGTGTCCGGTGCGAGCTTTACGCATTTATTTGGATCGCACGCAGAGCCTTAGAAGCTCCGAGCAGCTCTTTGTCTGCTTTGGTGGACAGCGAAAAGGGAGCGCTGTCTCCAAACAGAGGATTGCCCACTGGGTCATTGACGCCATCGCGATGGCATATCAGGCTCAGGATGTGCCACCCCCTGTGGGGTTACGAGCCCATTCCACCAGGAGTGTGGCGGCCTCCTGGGCCCTGGCCAGTGGCGCCTCTTTGGCAGACATCTGCAGAACATCGGGCTGGGCAACACCCAACACCTTTACGAGGTTCTACAATCTCCGGGTTGAGCCGGTCTCGTCCCGTGTTTTGGCAGGCACGAGCAGGTATGTTCCGGGACAACAGGCCGGGTGTACCACTTGCGCATAGCGCCTTTCCCCTCCCTTGAGGTGAAGATGTGCGCTTTTTACTCTCAGTCGTGTTCACAGACTGTGATCCCTGGATGACTTTCCTCCTTAGCCCTCTGTCAGTTGAGTTTGCGGAGAAACTTGCTGACCAGCCCAGTATGTGCGCTAATGAGCCCCTGTACTGAGGTAGATGCTCCACATGTGCTGGTTCCCCGAAGGCGACCCCATGTGATATCTTCCGCAAAATCGTTTCCCTGTCGGCAAACTGCATCTTCCTTGGGCAGAGGCCCCTCTGCCCCCGGTCGCCATGCTCTGTAGAAACTTCGGTTAGGACCTACCATGGGATCTCTCCACATGACATACTTCCGACAAGACTCAGTAAGACCATGTGACGTGTTCCACTCAAAATGCTCCCCCCCCCCCTTTTGGGTGGGGTGTGGTCTCCGCGGTGTCTTCCCCTTGGGAGGGACACCCCCCGACGCAGACACTTATGGCTCCCAATCAGTTAACAAATTCCACTCTTTTTGGGAGAAAAGAGAGGGAAAGAGGCCTCAGCTGGGCTAGCCTGTCCCTATAGTTGGGCAGTCGACTTGTACCTGATGGACCGTTCGATGCTCATAAGAGCATTGGGGGAGGTTACGTGACGGCCCGGTGTGCTAGCTACAAGGCACACATCGGTCTGCCCATCACACACCGCCAGTTCACGTAACACAGTTCAGCTAGTTGTGGCGTTTTGTATAGGGACCCCTAGTGTCACTACATTGACACAACGTTGAGTGAGTGACAGATAGGGAACGTCCTGGTTATTTTCATAACCTCTGTTCCCTGATGGAGGGAAAGAGACGTTGTGTCCCTCTTGCCACAACGCTGAACTACCCGCTGAAATGGCCAGGACCTGGTCTCGGCTCCTCAGCACAAATGCTGAATGAGTGGTTGCATACCAGCTCCTTTTATACCCATATGTCTGGGGGAGTGGCATGCAAATTCCACTCGCCAATTCTCATTGGCCTTTTTTCAAAAAAAGCAGAGGTCTTTGTGGCTCCCAAGAGTGACCCCTAGTGTCACTACATCGACACAACGTCTCGTTCCCTCCATCAGGGAACGGAGGTTACGAAAGTAACCAGGATGTTTTCCAAACACAGAAACAATGCCTCACACAAAAAAGTACACTATTTAGGAAAAGCATCATGCAAGTATAATACATGTATGACTATATAAAACCTGCCAAACAAACCTTTCAGTAATGGTAGCTAAACTGTAAATAGCCACAGGTTTTGTTTATTACTTAACCATTGCAGTTTATTTCTAATGGTGGGTTTAACACAATGCTTATCACCCTGGGAGCTACAAAACCATTAATTGTCTGCATTGTCCATTCATTGTTCTGCCACAGGAAAGCACCTCAAACAAACATGGTGCACAAACATTCTCTGAGCATATTATTGTAAGCCTCTGTATGAGCTAATGCCAGGCTGTTCTGATCACATTTGCACATGGACCCAGACTGGGCTGATCTGACCTGATGCTCAGGGTCTTGATGACTCATTCAAATTAAATGGCTTGCTTTTCTGGCTCTCTGAGCTCTGGCCCTGGTTCAAAATAATTTTCATTTAGTGGGCATGTTTAAAAAAAAACAAAAGGGCAATGTTGTTAACAGCTGTGTTAACAGTGCAATAAGCAGAGCATGTTATACTAGCTGAGTGAATGATAGATAATCATTTGCTGATTTCATGGTGGAAGGGGGCTGAAAGGAGTGATGGATGAGAAAAGGAGATAGGAAGTGCCCACAAATGCATCGTTTTCAAGATTTGACTGTTTGGAGAAAATGAGAAGAACGTGCAGACAGATTTATGCATTTAATGCAGAAAAGACCCAAATATATCCAATCTAATGAGATGGCTGTGATGAATGAAACTACTCAATCCAATAGCCACTTGACTCCAAATCACAGTCGAAGATTAAGTTAAGAAGTTCTGATTATTACCATCCTCTGTTAGCGACACTTCTCCAGTGATGGCATCTATGGAGAACATGTGGCTGGCAGGGATGCGGGGGATTTGGTCCAGAAGACTGAAGCGCAGGTCTGCATGGGCGGTATTACGGTCATCTCGGTCCAGTGCTTCCACCTGCATGAACTGGATTCCTGTGACAATCACACACATGATTGGCTTAGATTGGAGTTATTTCACAATGTACTGAACTCTCTGAATATGACATATTTAGCTTGATGAATTCTGGGAATACCCTTTACAAGTATTACAAAGGGAAAATAGCCTACTACATTGATGGCAATTCTCACCTAGGAGCAAATCTTGCTTTAATTGTTACAGTCTTAATATTTGATTGCAATCAACTGATTGCAAAACAATTCACAATCTCACAACTAGTCTGACCTTCAGTAGAGGTAAATGGTGTTCTGTATTAAAAAAAATATATATATCGACATGCAGTTCAACATCAGACGATTAATTCACTATGATACATTGATAAAAGATGTTGAACCAGTGTTAACTTTGTGCGCCCTCTGAAGTGAGAGCACATGAGTCTCTTTAATGCGATGGTCTAATAATACTTTAATTCAAGGGAGATGAGTAATCTCTAGACATTAATGACAACAGCATTTTTCACTGCCTTGTCATTCACCCCAGTATCTGCTAGCAAACAGCTTTTCTGAGAAAAAATGCTTTTTTCAGCTGTAGTTTATGAGCAACCTTTAAGAACTTCAACACACAAAGGCTAGCACTAAAAAAGGACATTTCTTTTTCATGCATCATCACAGTGATGCATCTGAGCACAAACAGGTACAACAGCTTGTCCTCTTGTTCAATAGATGTAAAAGCTTGTTCTCACGTGTATCTTCACAGAAAGTAAAAAAGAAAAAAGCTACTTTTCAGTACTACCCACTAATCTATTTCTAACTCATTCTGCTAATACTATCTAATTTATGGCCTGAAGTAGGAAATGTATGACATTCAAATGTACAAACAGTTAATCTCATTTAGTCTCTCACTGCTGTAAAATGGAAGAACAAGTCAGTGCAATTAGGTTGAGCATTAAGCAATGGAAGCTCTCTCATGTATGCCTGCTGATCTCTCCCCACCCACCTTTGAGAAGCCCCAGCTGCACGCTGCCTCTCATGCTCTCCACCAAGAACACTGGCACGTTGTCATTCTTATCGATGACGCACACCTCCACGGTAAAGCTCTGAGTGTGCATGGACCTTGTGAAGGACACCTGGGGAAATATGTGCTGCCAGGTTAAAGCACGCAAGCAGCTCAAAACCTTGTCCTTTATTTTGCATTACTGCCTGCAATTTTCATCATAGCTTTTTAAGTATTTTTGGCTGCTTCTTAAAGTTTTGAGCATGTTTTTGTACATGCTGAAAATGTACCAGCCTGGATTTGTATACTATTTCATTCGCCAGAAAAGACTTGCCAATTTGTGTTTTACAAAGAACTGCTGCAAGAATTGATGTTCACAAACACGTCTTTTTAATATGGAATAAATTCACATTTAATAAACATTGTGAAATACTGACCTTCAAGGAAAACAGATGCATTTGTCATTGTGTGACAGATGAAAGACTGAAAAGAAAAAATTAGAATTAGCTATTGGAAAGAGAACCCCATTACTGATTTTGTACCTGCAAGGAGTAGGATGGCTGCTTCTCTCTGTCCAGAGGTTTGAGGGCGTACAAGAAGCCTGACTCTACCCCAAATATCCCTTCATCATCACCACTCACAGTCAGATCAGAGTAGGTAAGGGGGAGATCAGGCAACTGTAAATTCAAAATGAATATATTTTTAAAAAGCTACTATACTTTAAAAAGAACTCTCTATTTCTAATTTGTCAATGTTGCTCTCAGCAAGGAGTGCTGAGAGTCTTGGTTAGAATATAACATATAGAATATAACATATTGCAAAAGCACTGTGGTCCAAGCAAGGCAGTTGTTCTCAGATTTACATTGATTTAACATTAAGTGGCGACCCATCACAATACCAAAACTTTTTAATGTATGAAAGCAAACAGAATTATCCTTAAACTGTAAATCCTAATGCTCAAAATAATTTATTGTTTTGAGTAGGGAAAAAACAAATCATACAAATTAGTTCAAATAAATTAACCTTGATGAGTATTTATAACTTTCTCTTTCTTTTGAGTTCATGAAACTTACACCTTTTAAGTAACCTGAATTGTTTAATGTTTTGAGTTCATTGAACTTGTCTCTTTAAATTTACAGGAACTTAAATTTAACTGAAACTGGGAAGGGGATTTTTATTTCCCAGCATGCTTTACATGGCACTCGACAGGGAGAGTTAATGTTAAAATGAAGTGTTATATAGTGTGTCTTTGTGCAAGATGAATGTTTAATAATGTTTTAATAATGTTTTGTTATTTAAGTAATGTTTTGTTGTGTTGTTTAGAAGAGTTTCTGTCATATTAAAGTTTTTGGGGGTAACCATTATGGTGAATAGTGGAGCTTGAGATTAGCTTGAGGGCGGGTACAAAATTAGACTGTTCTACAGTATATTGATATACTTGTTGAGCAATTGTTATGCTAATCAAAGCATGGTTTATCTAATTAGCATGCATTCAGCATGCTAACTAGTGATGGGAAGATTGGATCATTTTACTTTCTTGGATCTTTGTGTTTCGTTCAGCAAAATGAACAAATCTTTATTCAAGTCATTTCGTACATTTGAGCAAAATTAAATTAAAATGTTACATTTTCAATAGCCAAATACTCTCCAACACATCTACATATGCAAACTTTGATTATAGCCTGCATAGCGTATACGGCTGTCACGTGACAAAAGAACGAATGACTCGGACCAGATGACTCGAGAGGTGAACTAATAATTTCTGTTTCCTATGTGAGCAATGCATAGCATATACGGCTGTCACGTGACAAAAGAACGAACGACTCGGACAAGAAGGTTCCATCCAGAGGTGAACTAATCTTTCTGTTTCTCATAATTTGTCCTTGGCTGCATTATCATTGTTCCTTATTGGGACTGTAATCAAAGTTTGCATATGTAGACGTGTTGGAGGGTATTTGGCTATTGAAAATGTAACATTTTAATTTAATTTTGCTCAAATTAACGAAATGACTTGAAAAAAGATTTGTTCATTTTACTGAACGAAACACAAAGATCCAAGAAAGTAAAATGATCCGATCTTCCCATCACTTTCACTGTACTAGTTTGTTCTAGCTAGTACTAGCTAGCTAGGTTCCCTCTACTTGACATTATTAAGTTGAGCCTACATGGTGATTTTAAGTTCAGCCAAAGAGTTCAATTTAAAGTACCATTAAAATGCATGAGTTAGCTTATTCAATATCTCAAGTTAAGAAAAAAATCAACATGCATGAGTAGTACAAAATCAAAATCTGACAGTTCTGCTTACTTAAACTTGTAATTTATTAACTGTAACTGATTACCTCAAATTTTTTGAGTTCTGCTAACTTATTTGGGTTTACAGTGTATCCTTAATATCATTGAAAATATATTATATTATACAGTGTATGATATTAATATTACCAAGACCTGCTTAGGCCCAACATTATGCAGAATTAACATGGCATGAATAGCAAATAATTTGCAAAGGCATACACTGCAGAAGAGTGACATACCAGTCGAACGCATGGAACAAACATTGGGCCAAATAATGTATTATCAATATTACCAGGTAACAGGTGAATTTGCATCAAAATTGGACACATCACAGGCTTTGACTTCAATAACAACTGATGGTAGCCTAAGTATTTTCTCCTCTCTTTTATAAGTTAATAAGCCTGTTTATAATACTATCCAAACTATGCAAGATTATATGGTTTGTTTACTGTCCATGACCCCATCAGAACAGACCTACAACACATTAGGGTCGCGACTACTGGTCCATGTGATTTTTGAAGCAGAATTCTCAGTTTTTTTATGGTGAGTGTACCTCAAATCTCTTTCTGTCATGGCATGTTGATATCAGGCATACCAAAGAAGTTCTTGTGCATGTACATGTATTTTTTTCTCTGAATGTTTTTATTCAACGATTTTTCCTTTTCAAACAGGATTAACACTCTTGTTTTGGCTCAGATGTTGATTGACAGGTGAGTAGGCAGTGCTTCACTGCTGCCGTTCAGACCAAATGCGTTCTTGCACTGAAAAAAGCTAGATGAAGGGCAATGAACATAACAGAACGCAGGTTTCTCAAGATACGTTTTTAAAAGTTGAAGTTCTTTTTAACATTTTTTAAAACAATTTTTACTCTTCAGTTTTTGACATACAGCATTACAAGACATGGTACTGGTGGTGAGCAGCACTGGTGGCTTTGAAGGATCTGTCAGTGAGACAGGAATGGTGTTCTATGACTGGCTTGCCTGTTCTCCAAATGTGTAATTAACGCTGAAGAGGCTGCTGCTGTTGACAGCAGTTATGTGGCTCTGTGGTTGACACTGATGTACATGGTGATGCTGAATTAAGATGGATATGAGGCTCCACTGTGTAAATGCTTGTGTTCAATACTGGCATGTCCAATATTGGGTATAGTGTGTTTATGGTCACATCCCAAATAGCACACAACCTTGAACAGCCTGTGTCATGATAACAATTCTCTTTGGTCTGAACAGTAAGATTTACTAGTTTAATTTAATTTGGTTCTCGGAATGTAGCTCTGCATATTTTTTCTGTGCTTGCATTGCATATTTAGAATAGCATGCAAATGAGTGAGAAAGGTAGCTTTTGATTGAATGATTCGCGTGCCACTTGATAGCTTGCCCTTCTCCTGCCTGTTCAATCTGACAAATACTGCCTACTCGCCAGCACAGAATATCTGGACAACATGCTCTTTTAAACCCATGCTTGGTTGTTTTGATTGACTGAGGCAAAAAGCTAGCAACAAATGTATTAATCTATCCAGGGAGCCTGCAGCCTTAACCAGTCAGCTGAGGGGTAAAAAAGTTACATGATTGAGTCAGACCTCATTTGTCACTTATTTTTGTAAGCCTAAACAAATATTATGTAGCCATCATTTGTCCTTCAGTGATAACACAGGGGGTGGGTAATTAATCACCCACTTACATGTAGGCCATTTTACTTGATTTAGAGACTACAGGGACTGTTTTGATAGCATGGTGTCAAATGCAGAAAATGGTGAGCGAGAAGCACTAGGACCCAAACAGTTTTTCAGAAATATCGCCAATTACAGTGTCATAGTGAAAAGTTTTGGAGAGCACCCAGGCTATTACTAAACGACATCTGATAAAGATGTCTGACATAGGTTTTGAAATAAGACATTGTACAGGAGCTCCATATTTAGTTGGTGACGATTGGATGGTGCGTTAATGCCAGCTCATAATTATACCTTGAGTTCTGAGTGCTCTGAGGAGTGGGAAATGGGGCTTATTGAATGGCATGTTCAAGGTCTCATCCTTTTCAGTCATTTCTCTACAGTATATTGCTCTTAGGAACAGTCATTAATACATTTCTCTGAGTTTAGTGGCCATTCACAACACAGCACAAGGACGGTCTGTTTTACATTCCTCCTGTATTCACTCTATAAATAACATGTACAACATTTTCTTTCACTGAAGGATCTTTATGCAAGTCCATGGGAAATCACAGGAAAGAGCTGGCAGTGTGCACCCTATTAAGTCAGGGTGTAAATTCTTAGTCTACCAAACTGTTTAGAACCTTGGCATCACATTTGAACCATCTTTCCATTTTTAAGTTTACATCAGTTCTCTGGTCTAGAGTGCATTTTTTCATTTCTGAAACATTGAACACCTCTGTACCACAATACACATAAAAGACCCTGACATTTTTTTACATTCCTTGATAATCTCCTGTCTTGTTACTGCAATGCCCTTTTCATCAGCCTATCCAACAAAACCATTGCTAGACAAATTAGCAAAACAGTAATTATCCTGTATTCAGTGCGAAACACTCCTCTTAAACCCGGAAGGAATATTCAGGATTCTACAATTTAAGCTCAATCGACAGAATTTGTGGCATAATGTTGATTCCCACAAAAATGTTATTTGACTTGTCCCTCCTTTATTTAAAAGAAAGAATGCAAAAGTCTGGGTTACATTGAGGTACTCACAATGGAAGGGAATTGTGCAAATCTGTAAACGTTAAAATACTGTTTCAAAAGTATAGCCACAGTATGACTTTCTTTGTTCTGCTGAACACAAACCAAGATTTTAGAAGAATAATTCAGCTCTGTAGTTCCTCACAATGCAAGTGAATGGGTACAAACATTTTGAAGCTCAAAAAGTAAATAAAGTCAACATAAAAGTAATCCTTAAGACTCCAGTAGTTAAATCTATATTTTTAGAAGCAATATGATGTGTGTGTGTGAGTAACAGATCAATATTCTTTTTTTTTTTACTATAAATCTCCACTTTCACTTTCAAATTCTTCTTTTTTCATTTTTGGCAATTCACATTTTTCATGCATATCACCACCTACTGGGCAGGTAGGATAATTTATATTAAAACAGGACTTTCATACTGATCTCTTTCTCACCCACATCTATAATTTTGCTTCTGAAGATATACACTGCCTGGCCAAAAAAAAAAATAAAAAAAAAAATTGCTGTTTGGATTTAAATAAGCAGATACTTAAAAGCCTATGATTGGATCATTATTGCAGTGATTAATATGTTTCAGCTGGCAACAATTCTTTTAACCCTAACTTATAAAGTGTGTTGCTTCTCATTTCTTAAACAACCATGTCGGAAGATGTGTCCCGTGGTCGTGGATAATATGTTAGTGTGTTTTAGAAGAGGCAAATTATTGGCCTGCATCAAGCAAAGAAAACTACTAAGGAGATTGCTGAAATCACTGGAATTGTGGTAAGAACTGTCCAGTGCATTATTAAAACCTGGAAGGATAGTGGTGAACCGTCAGCTTCGCAGAAGAAATGTGGTCAGAAAAAATCTTGAATGATTGTGATCTGAGATCACTAAAATGCTTGGTGAAGTCACATTGTAAAAAATTGACAGTACAACTCACGGCTATGTTTAATTGTGAAAATAAACGCATTTCCACATGCACAATGCAACGAGAACTTACAGGATTGGGACTAAACAGCTGTGTGGCCACAAGAAAGCCACTTGTTAGTGAGGCTAATCGGAAAAAACAACTTCAATTTGATAGGGAGCATAAAGATTGGACTGTGGAGCAATGGAAAAGAAAATGTGGCCTGATGAGTTCAGATTTATCCTATTCCAAAGCAATGGGTTCGCCAGGGTAAGAAGGAAAGCGCATGAAGCGATGCACCCATCATGCATAGTGCCCACAGTACAGTGTTATGATCTGGTGTTGCTTCAATTGTTCAGGTCTAGGCTCAGCAACATTATGCAGCAATAAAATGAAGTCAGCTGACTACCTGAATGTACTGAATGACCAGGTTATCCCATCAATGGATTTTTATTTCCCTGACGGCATGGGCATATTCTAGGATGACAATGCCAAGATTCATCAGGCTCAAATTGTGAAAGAGTGGTTCAGGGAGCATGAGGAATCATTTTCACACATGAATTGTCCACCACAGAGTCCTGACCTTAACCCCATTGAAAGTCTTTAAGATGTGCTGGAGAAGACTTTACGGAGTGGTTAGACTTTTCTGTCATCAATACAAGATCTCGGCCAAAAAATTAATGCAACTCTGGATGGAAATACAAGTTGTGACGTTGCATAAGGTTGTCGAAACAATGTCACGACGAATGCGTGCCGTAATCAAAGCTAAAGATGGTCCAACTAAATATTAGAGTATGCAGCTTTTTTTTTTTGGCCAGGCAGTGTAGATTTAACAGTTGTAGTCTTATGGATTACTTTTATGCTGCCTTTATGTGCATTTTAAAGCTTAAACGTTTTGGTACTCATTCACTTGCATTATGTGGGCCAAAAGAGCTGAAATATTATTAAAAATCTTTGTTTGTGTTCTCCAGATGAAAGAAAGTCATACACATCTTAGATGGCATGCTGTTGAGTGAATGATGAGAGAAATTTCACTTTTGGTTGAATTATCCCTTTAGCATGATTTTAGATAAAATTTCTTATTCACTTTTTTCTGTGTAAAGTAATATGTAATTTTGGAACTTCGTTGTCATGACGACACAACACTGTAAACCCTAAAATGGCCTTTATAGCTCACATTTTACACAAGCTTTAACAGACAAATTAATGTAGGTTCTTTAATAAAATTATAAGCTTCACATAATCTCATTTCTGCCTTTAAACTCAATTTACAACTCACAATTTAATCCCATTCACTTCCATTGTAAGTGTCTCACTGTAACCTCGATTGAAAAACAGAGGGACGATTTGAAATTAAATTTTGTGGTAATCAGCATTATACCACAAAAGCTGTCGATTGAGCTTAACATGTATTGAACCCAGAATATTCCTTTAACCTTCATGGCCCTGCCCCTCTTTATCTGTCTGAGCCACTCTACGTATACGGCGTATACATCTCAGGTCCTCAGTTTCTGGATTACCTGTTTATGACACCTAATCTTTCACTGATTCTTATATCATCGTAAATATTTACCTTTAAATCTAAATTAAAAATACAACTTTTCTCAGTCCCATTGTCCTATACCCTGTAACCTTGTGAACTTTATTTGTTAGGCTATTGTTAATTATTAGGAAATTATATATTTTACCATGGAGAAATGAAAATCACAGTAATTTATTTCAACTCCTCAGGTAAATTGTACCCAACATATGATTTAGTTTGTAAACTATCCTAAATAATTTTGCCCCCCTTAGAGATACAGCTCACCTTGGTAAGGTACCATGGGAAAATGCCATCATAGTTTTCTGGAACACCAATCTTAAGATGAGCAGTCTCAGAAAGCAAAATATTCTGAGACACCACCTAAAATAGAAAGCAATTATTTGCAGAAGTTCAGTTATAGTGAAGGATAAACATTGTGATATTCCAGACAAAAAGGGCAACAAAGAGAACTTACACTCAGTGCAATAAACCAGGTGCTTAGATATTCCATTGAGCAAAGAGTGGCCTTCATGCCTAAGACACAAAATTATCTCAAAATATTGAAGCAAAAACAGAAGGGAGGAGAACACACAAGAACAAAAGAGCATAACATAGAAATTGTCACTTGTGAATTTTATGTCAATTTTAAGAGAGAAAGTAATGAGCTGACCATAATTATCAAGCGTGTCATTAGACTACTTCCCCTAACAGTTAATGATCAACTCAACATTTTAGCAGTGAACACAGCTCATTAATGTAACATCACGTCAAGTGTCAAATTACGTGGAAGCACAAGTGCTATTATGAAAATGCCTTAAAGCTTGTACAAGGATGACTACAGGATCAAAAGTTTTGTTTTTTAAGAGAAAGCTTTAAAAAAACAAAAAAAACAAGAAGATTCTGCAGGTCAGATTTTCAAATCATTAAGATACATTTTGTGTCTGCATCCAACGATCAGTGACTACAGAAAAAAGATAAATAAGTATACACCTTGTGGGTATTGACATACATACATTTATACTCCTGTACATCTAAAACTATTTAGGCAACACTTACCAATATGGTTCCACTATTTAGGCAACACTTTACAATAAGGTTCCATTTGTTAACATTAGTTAACATTAACAATTAACAATACTTTTACAGCATTTATTAAACTTAATTAAGTTTATTTTCAACATTCTTACACATTTTTAAAATCAAAAGTTGTTTTTCTTAACATTAGTTAATGCACTCTGAACTAACAAACTAGTAATGCACATTTGTATTTTTTATTAAGTATCATTAACAAAGATTAGTAAATGTGGTAAAAGTACTTATTCACGAATGGAACCTTATTTTAAAGTGTTACCACTATTTTAAACAGCATTTTGTTAATTATTTTTATGATTATGCATGCAGTTTTCATTGCCTTAAATTAATTGAAATATAGAGAATATTTGTTCTTTCAAAAATTCATGTCACACCATAGGACCATTGAAATGATTTGAAGGCAAAAGTGTGTTTAAGAATATAGTGAAAATTTTAAAGAAATTAATTTCCAGTTACAAGGATCTAAAATTCACTTTCGGCTATACATTAATTGAAATTTGAGCCTAAAATCTTCATGTAAAAAACAAAAATTAGTTACATTAAAATAAACTGATTGAAATGTAACACCATATACAGAGTAAAATAAACACATTCAGTCTGAAAAAACAAACCCAACATATTAGCTTATTTGAAAAAAGAAACATCATTATGCTAAAATCAGTCACATGCAATTACCATGCTTTAACAAGCTATAATTGTAAAATAATACTAATGCAAAAGATTTCAAAGTTTTTCTTTTTACTACCCTCATCCTATCAGTCTTTTCTCATGTAGTGATACAAAAGCAGCTCTTACCTCCCATCCACACTTCCAGTGAGCAAAGTGAGAATAGTTTCAAGTGTTAGAGGAGCATCGCATCTGCTTTCTATTTGATTAATGATTAGCTTTCTTAATTTGGCTCAGAAAACCTTTAACTACCTTGTTTCCTCCAATTCTACAACTGACTCTCGAGTCCCTGGCAAACTTGCATATGTATGGGGTAATAAATTACATGGTATTGCAACTTCAAAGAGGTGTTTAAAAGTGTATTTTGTTTGTAGTAGAGACAACACCAAGTGAACATTTTTTAAAACATTATTTTATTATAAAACCAATGTAAACATGTAACAAAATTAACAACTCAATAATATTAAATGGCATTAAACATTTTTAAAAACAGATCACAACACATCATTTATTGCTTCTATGTCCTTCATTTGCCCATGGAGCATATATGTCAGAATAACTGAATATATCAAATATATATATATATCATCATCATATATATCATATATCAGACTTCTTATATTGAAACTCTCCCCATTTATATTGCCTCTTGCCCCATCCCCCCAAAACCTTCTAGTTCGGTGTCTTGGCTGAGTTACGAACCTGCGCTCTCAGTTTCAAGTAAAGTTTGATTCCATATGTCATTTCAACAAGAAAAATGCTTGTGCTCATCTCCTAGACATGCACACATGAGAGGTGCATACAACAAATCCTACAACTCAGAACAGCTATAGCACACACAAGAAAAATAACCAAATTATTTAGACTTTGCCATAGTTCTCAAAAGGGAACATAGTGACTTTGTGGATATACCATCTATTTACATGGATAGAATTGGAGTATCCATGTTAAGGCAGCAAAACAGAAAAAAATAGACATAACATGAAAAAGCTAATCAACATAATCAACATGATTTTGTCAGATTTGTTTTATATAAATCTCTTTTTTCAGTTTAAAAAACAAGTTAATACGTGTCTGTACAGCTAAATAGTCCTTATATTAACATTAAAAACACAGCTTCTGGTCATGGGGTTGAGAGGGCATGGTAGTCCATTTTTTTCAGAGGACAGTCAGGTCATGACAGGATTTGGACTTCTGTCTAAAAGCCATCTTCTTGTTCTTGCGGGCCACCATTCGGCCCAGGAAACGTTTGGCCTTCTTGCTGATGCTCTCACGCCGCTTGCAGTTGGCCATGCGGCGGGCGTTCTCCTCCTTGCTGTCCTTGCGTAGACGAATTTGCCGAACAATGCCCTCAAAAAGGTCACGCACATTGTGATGCAAGGAGGCGGAGGTCTCTATGAACTTGCAGTCAAACACTACGGCACAGGCACTGCCCTCTAGAGAGAGGAGGAAAGAACAGAGAGATACAGATGCAGGTGAGAAATAGACACTTCTGTGTCGTCATCACAATGTCTTCTGGCTGTTCCTCAAAGCTCAGGAGAAGGCCAATTCCTTGTTTATCCAAAACATCTACAATCTATAGAGCAGCCAACTAAGGGTTGCAAATGTATTTCAAAATCTTTGTTTCTACCTGCCATAGTTTTAAATAGAGCAGAAAGAGGGTGGAATCTTACCATCCACGGACACTTCTCTGGAGCGCACCAGGTCACTCTTGTTTCCCACCAGGATGATGGGGATGTTTTCTGACTGCCGAGCTCTGCGCAGTTGGATTCGTAGCTCTGAAGCCTTCTCAAAGCTGGACTTGTCTGTCACCGAGTACACGATGACATAGGCGTCTCCCATACGCATGCACTGATCTTTCAGCCACTGGCTGTTATCCTATTGGATTAAACTGGATTGTTAGTACACTAACATCACCATTCCAATTTTAGAATTTTAATGCAGGGTTTCATATATAGAAAAGACTTTTAAAATAAGCCTTGTAATTATGAAATTATGATTTTTTTATTATGAAATATTAGAATTAGAATGATGAAATATTACACATTCATGTCCACTGCTTACCTGCTCCCATATGTCATACAGAAGGATTGACGTCTCCTCATCATCAACAACAAGTGATCTGTCATATGTGTTTCCTGAAATGAAGGTGCAATATATAAGAGCTTGCAAAACCCTATCACAAAACTCTGCCTGTAGAATTTATGTTAGATCTCCTTAAATAATCAATGTAGAAATGATTGTGACTGAAGAGAAAATCTTATCGATGCACTTCTACCAGCTTGTCTTAGTGGCCGTTCACACAGAAGGTCTGCGGTGTTTTTCAATTGTTTTTATATGTCGTCATAAACGCTTACCGTCAACTTTCAAAAACGCTTCTCGAAACACCTGCGTTCTGTTCTGTTCGTTGCGCTGCGTCAAACTTTTTTAAAGATCAAAACGTTTTCGGTGTGAACGACCCCTTTCGCTGTTTGCGTATTCTAAACTAACAGGTGTGGGGGATTCACTTTGAAAACCGAAGTAATAATAATAATAATAATAATAATAATAATAATAATAATAATAATAAAATACCTGTTTCCTCGCAGTCATTACTGTCTTCCACTTCACCAAATATTCTCGCCAAACTCGATTTCCCAACGCCGTGTTCGCCAAGGAGAACCACCTTGTAGACCTGCCCCTCTGAATCACTGCCGGAAGAGATGACCGAGTCGGAGGAGTCGGACACACAGCTGCTCCCGTGCTGCTCTCCGGGACTGAAGCGCATGAGGTTGGAGAGCTCGCCCGTCTTATCACCGGGCATCGTTGAGCGCAGTTCTCGGTCGTCCACCGGCATACTTCTTCTGTGCAAGTTCTGCAAATGGACGGGAAACGGCATGCTGCCTCTTCTTTTATCCATGTTCCTCAACGTGTCTCCTTTGTTCAAAGTCATGACTCCAAACCTGTCTGTGTAAAACGTAAGTAGCCTATATTATAATAACACTTGTCTCCTACAGTGTTTATAATGTCACTTTCTTCACATAAGAACATGTCGAAATGGTACTTACATATGATTGCGGCTATTTTGTCTTCTCTTCAAAATTGTCAAAATTCCAGTGCTGAAAAATCCTTTCGTTTAACTCCGTTACTCTTCAGCTGAGAGTTTCGCTGTTCTGATCTATGATGAGACGGATCCCCCTTATTTATGGCGCCTTAGAGTCAGTGACGTCACACCGAGGGAGGGCTTGCCTCAGAGAATCACGTCTCTCAAGTCTATATAGTAGAAACAGAGATCAAGGAGAGGGAGGGGACGGAATCCAGTGCGCTACATTACAGGAGTGATTCACAATTCTGCTATGGCGTCCAGTAGAGAGGGTCTTCCCTCCCCCTACACATGTAATACATGGACAGTTGTACCTACTGTAGGTAGAATCTAAATGAAGCAAGAAGGTACAGTACTCATGTTCAGCCTTTATTTTCATGTTGCCTAAATTTCATGAAATTAGAGTTTAAATATTTTTTTCAGTCATTCCTTTACTGCTTAAAATTAATTCAAATGTGTCACATAAAGAGATTAAGCTAGCCCTGTTTTGTTTTTGCTTTTCGTCCAAATTTTCAGCATCATAATTTTAGTCTCCGTTATCAGATTTTCTCTTCATTGTAGTAGGCCCTATATGTGGCATTTTGTTTAAAACAGTATCCTGTTATTCTCAAGGGCAACATTAATTACCTCTTGTAATATTGGTGTAGCAGCTTTTATAGGTAGGATATTTATGGGTAGTTCAATGTTGCCATCTGGTGTTAGAAGATAAAATTGTCAGGCACAAGCATTTACCAGCAGGTGCATTATCAAACCTCTGCCCATAACCCTTTATATTATTGTTGTTCACCTAACAGCTCATATCATATCATCCTATTGCACACATATTTGCATATGCACATAGTATATTGCATGCTGTATTGTATACCTCAGGCTACAGGCTTTTCAAGGGCCGCAAGCTTCAATCCAACAAACGAGAAAACCTTTTTCAACAAGTTGGCCATTGTCCTTTCCAGGCATGGGTTTGAAGGAAAAGATGTATGGAATGTGGATGAGATGGGCATCACAACAGTACAGAATCTTGGAAGGATTGTTGCCATTAAGGGGGAGAGAAGAGTCAGGAGCATGACATCAGCAGAGAGGGGGACACTCGTTACCATGGCATTAGCTGGCAATGCCCTTAGTAACATTATCCCTCCCCACTTTGTCTTCCCCCGGATAAAGTACCTGCCTCATTTTATCAGAGATAGTTCAGTGGGATCAACTGGCACAGCCAACGGGAGTGGCTGGATGCAGGAGCTGGACTTTGTTGACTTCCTCCAGCATTCTGTCCACCATACCCGGGCAACAGAAGACATTAAAGTCCTGCTCATCTTGGACAACCACTCCTCCCTTGTGTCCATCGAAGCAATCAATTTCTGTTGGCAAAATGGGGTAGTTCTTTTGTCTTTTCAACCCCATTTTACACACCACCTCCAACCACTAGACAGAACAGTTCATGGGCTGCTGAAAAAGCATTTGAAGAGTGAGATGGACAAGTGGCACAGGAAGCATCCAGGGACAACCATAACTATCTACGACCTGCCAGAGATGGTGAACAACATCTTGCTACTGGCAGCGTTGCCTCAAAATGTGCAGCAGGGATTCCGTTGCACAGGGCCATTTAACAGAGAAACCTTCAGTGAAAACAACTTTCTCCCAGCTTCAGTGACTGACAGACCCTCTCCTGGTCCTGCATCTGATGCTCCTGCTGCATCTCCCATCAGGCCATCCACTGCTGCATCTACAGTGCATCATGTCTCCTCCATGGCCCTTCCTGTGCCCCAAAAAAAACAACAACTCTTGACTCAGAGGGCTTAGAGGTAGTAACCCTAACTTTGGTCCCTCTGTCACTGCAAGAAGAGGAAGTCATCACTGAGATTAGATAAATACATTGTTTCGACTTTTAGAAGTGTTTGTAAATGTTTGTAAATAAGTGTGTGATTTGTTGTTCAGCAAGAACAGGTTCCAGAATTTTCTCCTGTGGCCATACCCAAAAGCTGGTCCCCGGAGGGCTGATGGCTGGCAATGGAGGACAAGGATCAGTGAAATTCTCACTGACACTCCTGTGTAGGAAGTGCTTGAAGAGGAAAAAAAAAAAGGCAGCACAAAAAGTGAAACAGAATGTCCTTCCAGAACAAAAGAAGGGAGGGAAAAAAAGTACAGAAGACACTCAATGTCTTGTCTGTAATGAATGGTACTCGAGGTCCAGGCCAGGAGAGAAATGGGTTTCGTGCTCTAAATATGGCATGTGGTCACATGTGGAATGCACTGATGAAGGCCACAACTACATCTGCCACCACTGTTAGTAACTGATGTGACTGAGTAAGTGAATGTGTGAAGTTACTGAATTAATGAGTGAATGTTATTTTTGTTTTTGTGGTTTTACAGATGAATTGGTTTTTAGTCGTTCAATATTTTTGTGATTAACTTTTATAAATTGTTGTTCAGTGTTTTAGAGATTATTACATTTTAATTCTCAGTCCTAATTGTTCAGTGTTTTTCTGATGAACTGTGGGTTATTTAACTCTTGTTCTGATATTGAATAGCAAATTATCAGTTGTAACAGTTGTTTACATTGCCTTGAATAAAATATTTTTGTAGAATGGTATATTTTTTAAGGCATTTTTACATTTAAAATGAGTTGGTTATGCTAATTTAGAGCATTACGGGTGAGTGTTTCAACTGTACCCAACATGGGTACAACTGAAACAAAAGCGCTCCTTGTCTTCAAACACAAATTGCAGAAAATATGAACAATGTATGCAGGTTTCTGGCATTTATTTATTTTTTAGCAGTAGACAGATAAAGGTATATCATGTTAAAAAATGGCATGTCTATTCTGCTCTGTATTTGTTCAGTACAGCAAAAATCAAGAAGTGTTCCAACTGTGCTTGGTCTGCCCTACTCTAGTGTGTATTGAATGTTCTTTGCACACAGTAATGCACATTTTCACATTCACACACTTTATTGTGTATGTCTTTAAGTTGTAACTACAACAATTTCCACTGCCCCTTCGTGTGATAATACAAATTCTATACTATTCTACGGCTGTATTCTATTGCACAACAGTTTCTTTATGTCTAACCAGTTGTTAAATTAATTGATGTTTTTTTGTCTTTAGAATAAAGTTTAACATTTTTGGCAAGCAGGCGCCACATATTGTAACTTTTGTACCCACACTGAGCTGATTTCAGGAGGTTTGTTTATTGCAATGACTTGCCAAGGTTATAAAATCTTTCAATCCTGCTGTAGCCAAAATTCAGCCATTATGCCAAGGTCTGTAATATAACTGGTAAATCGTGAAGAAACTCTTTACAGAACAATAAGTCATGTAGGTATAACCATGCTCTTGGCATCCTGAGCATGGCCAGAAGATAATTTAATATACTATATTGCAGTCAAGATATGCTTTTTATCATTTATCAGAACCGTGTATTCAAATAACAGAAACTTCAGCAGAGGCAAAAGGCATCTTATTTAAACAACCACTAGGTAGAGAGCATTTAGTTTGATCCAACTTTGTAGAGTTTTCTGTTCTTAAATTATTAAAATAAAATAAAATAAAAAAATAAATAATAATTTAATATATATATATATATATATATATATATATATATATATATATATTTAAAGAGTCCTGTTTTCATTCTATCAGGAATAACAATCTAAGATCAAGTATTTTAGAAATGTCTGTTGTTCTGATATTTATCTTGAGGTATAATATTTCAATTAATTCACAATTTAGTGTATTACTGAAATCAGGGCACTTGCTTAGACTTGTATACACTGCACATATAATATGGATGTTTGGTAGAAAATATTAATTAACAACACTAAAAATAGAAAGAAAAAAAATTCTACAAACTAATGCATTTGCTCTATTTTAAGACAATACACCATTTATTTGTTGTGCAGATGTGACTTGACAAATGTACTTTCATTCAATGCAACGTTGTATTTATATTTAAATTTACCACAAGCAAAAATGTTTAATAAATAATCATAAATTAATGCTATTTTATTTGAGAGTTTGGTATTTATTTTCATGACTAGACCCAAGAAAAACATTTGCAACATTAGCCAGTCTTGTAATTTATATAAAAAAAGGCTTTATTTAATAAGTGTTCCATTACATGAAATTGTATCTATCATGCATTTTTAATGCATGGCAGTGAAAACACTTTTGTGTCTTGAAAGCCAAGTAAGTGTAATTTAAATAGACTTTGCAACCTATTATGCTTATAATAGAATCAGTATTTGACTGTCTTTTGCCTTTTACTTAGACCATCGAGTACTAAACAGCCTTTATAAAATAATAGGTTTATTCATAACTTAAAATATAAGAGTTTTTATGAAACGCTAGTCTGTTTAAATTTGATGCGCAGTAACACCAAGTAAACTTCACATTTTTTCTCACAGATTGCATTAACACGGAGTATAAGTTTAGTAACAGACAAAAGTTGGTAAATAATAGCTAAACAAAGCACAGTTATTTACAGTTGCCCAGCCTCTATTATGAAATGTACAGGTGAAAAATAATGTGCAAACACAAAAAAACAGTGGCAACTTTTTTTTATTTCTGTTGTATTGTACAAATTATCTTTCATTCCAAAGGAACATTCAACTATTTTCTATAAGAATGCTGTGTCAATATAAAGGTGTCGTTAAAAAAAAAAAAAAAAAAAAATCCATATTCACAAATATTTCGCATAATTACAGGATACTTTTCATTCTGTATTTATGAAAACTCAAACAGAAAAACAGAACTTCCCTATTCCTCCTTTTCCAGCCACCTGTTGTAAATCAACTTGGATGCTTCCAGAATACTCCATTAGAGCAATGAGCAAACCTTGAGATTAAAAACACACTCTCACTTAATAAGTACTAATAAGGCTTACTGATCTTGTATTGTTGAGTATTACAATAATAAATGAAGAAAAAATAAAGCCAGACAACTGACCCCCACCCACAATAAAAAAAAAAAAAAAATAAAAAAAAATCACATGATTCTAGAAGACAGGCACTGGTTGACCACCTCCAGCAGCTGAGAGTTCTCCAGAGCTGCTGCCACTCTCTCTTTGTCTGCAAGCTGCTTGTTAACTGAAATTGAGAAGAACCACAACATTTGGCCAAATGCACTTTTTAGTTTAAAAATGGAAACGTTAACTTATCCTTAAACCTGCCGTAATTTTGAACATTTACCTGCATCCTCTGAGGCATGAGTGCCGGGTGTGATGTGAACATCAATCTAGCAACAAAAAGACAATTACAAATGACTTAGATGAGACAAGCAAGGCCTATAAATGTGTTTTGCTTCAAAAGACTCTCCCTACGCTTACCTTAAATCTATCAGGTAGGGAGCGCAGAAGCTTGACTTTGATGGACAAGCCAATGAGTGTGGCCATACTGCAGTGTGGGATAGTAGGTGTAAACTCCACAGACACTGTGCTCTCCTGATCATTCACCTACTCGGAAAACACAATATGATAGACAGATAGGTAGATATTAATCAACATTATTATTAAAACATTTACTGTCAGAGTATTTTTCTGTTATTCTCACACAAGTTCTTGTTTTAATTCGACTCACATTAACGCGCATTTGTTCCACGACATTCAGCTCTTCGAGGGACAATGGGTGCTCAGGATCATTGATTGATCTGATCAGATGTTATCATTTGGTTAAGGTGTGACCCAATGCGCGCAAAATTAGTTTGAACTTCTTTGCTAGGTGTAACTCTGTAAACATGACAGATAAATCTTACAACAATGCTGACTTGTCAAGGCAGCTGAATAACAAGTGAGTTAAGTGAAATGTCGTGGAAGGATATCGAAGATCTCCCTGTCATCGATGGGGTCAGCAATATCCTCATCTTCATCAGTGGCAGTTAGGAGTCTTTCTCCTGATCGCTGAAATATCAGAGGATTGGCGTTTTCTAGTCGAGTTCCCCCTGACATTATATACTAAACTCAAAACAATCAGCTGAAAAGAGAACTCGTCTTACAACACTTCCTCTACGATAAAATATTAAGAGTGACACAAAACACACTACTATGAGATATCGATATATTGTTACATACGCCGTTTAATCTACAAAGCAAGATGTGGGCAAACATTTGCAGGATCGCATGCAAACACCCGGAAACAGTATGGCAGCTTTTCAAAATAAAAGTTTCAACATTCATACAAAGGAAATAAAAAGCAAGTATTATTTATTTATTTAATTGTATTGTTGCGTAAACAAGAACAATACAAAGGGAATGTAACATTTAACTACCTAATTTACATGGTTCAAATGGTAAAATATATTAATAGAAAACAACCCAAAAACAGAGTGAAAAGGTGCAACTAATGCATAGAGTTCGAACCCTGAAATAAATAAATAAAATGCGATGATATTTACGATTATTAAATAAATTCATACATTAATAATTAAATAAATGCACCCATCAATGCAAAAATAATACAACATAAAACATAAATAAATGGTTAGGAAGTGAAAAATTGAAAGTTTATTTTAATTATATATTTCTATGAGCCTACTTAAATCATTCATTTATTTCTGTATGTTGTTCCTTATTTATTTTTTCTTCATGCAATATGCTAGAGTATGTTATTTATATAGTACATTTACCATGTAATTTTTAATTTATGTATTTAGGCCTATTATACCTTCCGGTTTCGTCCTCCATATCGACTAAGATACATGTTTTAAAAATGATGCATCAGTAGGTCTGAACTTTGCCTCGTTAGGCAGCCAAATTTAAAAGATGATGCCATTAGGCTACTATTACTGTGTCATGGAATTTGGATCAATTTGCTCTTGTTACATCATAATGCATGGACTTTGAGTGACATAATAATAATAATTAATAATAATTATAAAATAATAATAATTTTCTTTATTTATCACACATTATACATTTTGCACATATACAGTGAAATTCTTCTTTTCACATATCCCAGCTAGGCTGGGGTCAGAGTGCAGAGTCAGCCATGATACAGCACCCCTGGAGCAAATAGGGTCAAGGGCCTTGCTCAAGGGCCCAACAGTGGCATCTTGGTGGTGCTGGGGCTTGAACCCCTGACCTTCTGATCAGTAACCCAGAGCCTTAACTGCTGAGCTACCACTGCCCCCCAGTGGTAGCTGGGGGGGGGGCAGTAGATTGATGTAACACTTTAAGGCGATTTTGCCTAGTGAGGATTTCTTCAAAAATAATGACATGAATAGTTTTCATTTATAAATTAACATCATATAAAGACCAGTGGGGGAAAAAAAAAAAAAACCTAAATCAATATTTTGTGTTACCACTTTTGCCTTCAAAACAGCACCATTTCTCCTAGGTACACCTGGACATGGAATCTGTTGCAGGGCTCCATGCTCTTCTATTCTGTTTGCAAAAGGAATGTTAGGGAGTCTAAAATGTATATTTCATTTTGACTTAATAAAGCTGAAGATGTAAATAACCATCTTAAGACAAATGTTTTTGTGAAATATCTTATGTGCCTAAGACTTTTGCACAGTACTGTATTTACTGTACTAAAGCATAAAATTATCATTATATGTTATCAGAGATTTAAGAAACACTGGCTTCTGCAAAAACAATGCTACAGCCAGTATATTCTACTTTGAAATGTCCGTTCAGGGCCGGAATTTCTGTTTGTGTTTTGGCCTGTGTGATCACGCCCAGTGCCCATTTCCCAACAGTATTTCGACAACCCGGGTTGGCAGATTTGATACAAGTTAACGGGCAAACACAGTGCACTTCAGCCATGGAAGCCAGCAATACATAGCTAACACTGACAGAGTTATAAAAAAATCCACATGACCTGGTTTATAATTTGCAAACAATAAAAACGTATACATTAGCTGATCAATTTACAGTGTAAGGCTCGTCACTTGCCATTGTCAGTTTGCTCGTTCCTGTTGCATGTCCTCAACCTGGCAACCCACGTGAGCTTTGAGGTACTTTGTATTGTGCTATTTAGGCTTATAGCTCACTGTTCTGCTATTTTGAGTTCAGTTGCAATAAACATTCTTTATTCCCGTATAGCCTACTGACTCCCGACTAAACCCGAATAACCGAACAAATTGACTGGTGCATGCATTAAAATCTACTTGGTGTGTGGATTGTTAAAAACTAAGATTAGAAATTAGGTTTATAGATTATATATTAAGAAATAAGGCTTGCATAATAAAACCTCAGTGTCTCCGATACAGAAAAGCTCCACTCCCGTGAGAGAAAGCTCCCACACAAGGCATTCATAACATGTCTGACGAACTTCAGCACGGACATCAGGTAAAAGTCAAAGTGCGAACCGTCAGTTAATGCAAGTTGGGCTCACTGATCGGAATTAATTTACATTTGAAGCCAGAATTGCAGCCTGCCTTGTTGCTTTTGTACCCTGATATAATGAACATTGAGCCTTACTTTATTTATTTATTTTTTTAACAAAAGATCCGGGACTTCAGCCCTATCAGCCAGGGTCTAGCTATGCTGCTGGACTAGGCTATATACAGTATATTATAGGGCAACCAATTAATTACATGATGTGTCGATTAGTTATTAATTACAGTTAATTGCATATATCAATATTTGCAGAGAAAGGCCCCCAATAAAATAATTACATTCACAGTATAATGATTAAATAAACATAAATATATATAACAAATATTTAAATTATGAAATTATTATAAATACAATATTTAATAATTCATATAGCCTAATTCAAACATATTACATTATTTTGGCAGACGAGTAAAGCATTGATTAAAAAAATTTAAAAATAAAAACGTGAATAAACCAATATATAAATGGACAAATAAATAGACACATTTAAATTTATTTAATTAATGTTTAAAAATGTAATTACATTTAACAATAAAATTGTGCATTAATAAATTATGTATTTAATTCTTGTTTAAAATGTAATTGAAAGTAACAATAAAATAGTACATAATAAATACATTTAAATGCACCTTTTTAATTGCATTTTAAATAAGCATTTGGCCCTGTCTCAATATCATACTTATTATCAATATTACATACTCTAATAGCCTTTTTGACTTTACATATACTGTAGGTTACATATATATTTGGCCTGTCGCGATTATTAAACAATCGTCTGATCGCGATTATTTGATCTAACAGCGGTTATTTGAGATAACCTCAATTATTGTGCACTTTAAATTCCAATCACATTTTAGATGCACGCTTACTCTATTTCTGTGGAGAGATAAACTGATCAAATGAAATGTCAAATGTTTTGCTTCATAAGAAATAAAGGCTCGTGGGTTTAACCAAGAAGCATTAAAATAACGTTTGAAAGTGAAGAAATTATGACAGAATTATTTTACAATTGCATAATATAATATAGCATCATATAATATAATATAATATATATAAATAAATCTTTATTTTTTAAAAATAAAAATATAATATAAAATTTGTTAAAAAAAACAGTAAATGTAAAGTTGACAAAAACTAAAGTTGACCAAAAAGAGAGACATATTTTAAGTATTAAGAAATATTTTGATATTTAAAACATAATTTTCATGTCATTCATAAGTTTATAAAGCCTTAAAAGGAAATCATATATCCGTATTTTATTATTTGATTTATATATTTGAAGTTAAATATGTAAAAATGACTTCTTAAGGTGAATGAAGCACACATGCACCTTAAGAAATATGATGATTTATATGACAATTAATCGTGAAAGCCCTAAAAATACAATTAATCGTCATAATCACAATTATTTGTTTGACAATTAATCGTCAGCCAAATTTCATAAACATGACAGCCCTAATATTATATATATATATATAAATATATGCACACACTGTATAAAAAATTCAATACTGTTTAAAGTGAAGTAAAAAAATGGTTTGGAGCTTACATACATTTAAACATATTAGTTTGTATGTATTTTTTTATTATTATTTTTTTATTTTTTTATTGACAAAATGTATTCACTGTTCTCCAGGCTTTTCACCATTTCAAATCTACAAACATATTTTCTTAAACAATGCAGTTTAGTTATACAAATAAAATCTAAAAGCATGTTATACAGTTTTTTAGACACCTGCCACTTGCATAAATCTGTTCTCGACTAGTCTTACAAGTCAGTTGTCTAAAAAGACTGGTCTTAATTTTTTTCAGTCAGTTACAATAAAACTTAGATTGGTCTAAATGTAAGACTGCATACCTCTAGGCTAACATTAGTTTTCCTTAACTGAAAATATTTGCTTATTAGAATACAATGCTTCAAAATCAATTCTACTGAACAAAATTAGGGATTTAAAAAAAGAAGGAATTTTGTTTCTATCATAGAAGTCTAACCCTGCATCTGGAATTGCATACTGTCACATTTAGGCTACTGTATTTGATTAAGGATGCACTTCTCGGCCGGTAAAACGTACATTCTTTTATGTATGCATGCAAATAGTATGAACAACAACTGTGAAAATAATCTACCCTGGTTTTGCTTAACAAGCACCATTTAAGCACAAGGTACAACTTTCTTGGTATATACAGCGCTAACACTTGAGAGCCGCACGACTTGCGGTTTACTGTCATTCTTTTAAATCCAAAGTTTTGATTGTGACGTCTCCTCAGCTCCCGTGGGATTGTGGGATCGTAAAGTGTCCAGTCGATTTGCACTTTAGAATCTCGCTAGAAATAGTAGGTCATACAGGTATTTCTTGTTAACTGCTTCATGAATACTGAGGATTTGGACTACTACTCCATTGGCATAATGTTTTTGGCATATATACTAGGGAGATGGATGGATATTCAGACGCAGGGCAAGTCCTCTATAAAGTCTCAACGTAAGCCCTTTTTAGCCCTTAACCCCCAGCTCAGCTGACAGTTATTTTCCAAGGCAACATAAAATGAAAACTGTGTTGAGCGCCCACTGTGGTCATCTTAAAAGTTGTTCAGTGTTTTACTTTTCCTAGAATGCAATGTGTGTTAGAATGTCTTACTTAAGACAGCTGTGAGCTTGTTTACTGCAATAGGCTTTCTCTGGCGTCATTAGTTAGTCAGACTAATTGTAAGATGCAGTCTTAAGTTAATGGCTATATTTATGCAACTGGCCATTAGAGGGGAAACAAAGCAAGTAGGCCTAAATAAAGTTTGCAATACAGTTGACTAAATCAAATCTTTAAAGGAGTCATATAGATGTTTAACCCCCCACCCCCATGCTTACCAATTCTCATCCTCTCCCTGAAAATTAGTTTTAAACAGCCCCTCCCTAGAAATAAAACTTTGCCAAACTCACTCACTAGCTGTGGGTTAGCTATTGAGTCTAATATAGTTTTTAACTGCCCCATCCTACAGTAAAAAGCATTACATTACATTTTGACAGGTTCTCAACAGAACACACACACACACACACACACACACACACACACACACACACACAAATAAATAAATAAATAAATAAACAAGTGCTGTACAAAGATTTGTAAGGAAAAAAAATTCAGGATATGCATCATTCTTGAAATAAAGTTGCTGAAGTCAGACTGAACAATGGACATCCTAAACTCTAAACCTTTTTACCAGTTTGTGAAACTTTTTTGTAAATAACAATCTCACACCTAATTGCCTGATGTTGTTCCAGGTGTGAGCACCCAAATGGTGTGGCGATTAGAAGTTGACCGATAGTGGATTTTCCCAATACGATAACTAAGGTGGTGGAAAAGGCTGATAACTAGTTAATCGGCCAATAGTTTTAAAAATCGTTTAATTTAATGTAAAGAAAAATTAAAAATCTTAGTCTTTACGTCCTATGACGGGCACGGACATAGATGCTACAAGAGTCCAAAATTAATAATATGCCAGATGCTGTATATTGTGCAACCAAAATCCCAATAATAACCAAAACAAAAAATAAAGATTTGCTGCATAATGTGGGAATTTTAACTATTAACATGATCAAGGGACTCTTATTTTGAAATGGGGACTTGGCTCCGTTACAGCACTCTATATTAAAGCATTTACAAATTTAAGCTATATATTTCACCGATAAGGTTTAATGAGGGATAAGGTTTATTATTATATTTTTCACAAGATATGCAGTTGGAGACACAATAAAACTATTGGGATAGATTTTTACAGATAGCCGATAGTTCCAAAAAGCAACTAACGGCACCGATTAATTGGTAAAACCGATATATCGGCCTAGCTCTAGTGGCGATACCATTTGTTCAGTCAGATGCCTGTCTGTATGAGAACCAAGGACACATACCACTTTATTTCATATGGTTCTTAGTGTCCCACTGTTGTTATTCTCATGCTAAAATAATTTGAAATCACTCACATCATTTAGTGACTTTGTCGCTAGATTTAGCGACTTTTTGACTCCCTTAGCGAGTAAAAGAGCCATCTAGCGACTAGCGACAATTTTAGCGAATTGTAGTCTGCTTTAGCGGCATTCTTCCACATCTGGCGACACAAAAAACATCAGCTCTATCATGAATGATGTCTCATTTTTCTCTGTGTTCTAGCACCCCGCTGTGTTTCAAGTAATATGACTGACCTGCATGCCATTAGGGGGTGGACTTATGTGTATATGGATGTTCTGTAAGTCGAATGACTGACAAGCTTACATGTTGTTGGTATTTGTTGCAACAATCTCAACCTCAATTCACATACATGCTCTCCATTTAGAAAAGAAAAGAAAAGTCAGCCTACAGCGATTGAAGTGCATTGAGAAATGATCTAGCAGGGCGAGAGAGAGAGAAAGAGAGACAGAGAGAGAGAGAGAGAGAGAGAGAGAGAGAGAGAGAGAGAGAGAGAGAGAGAATGGAATGGATATGAACCCCTGATCTATAATAAATAAGTGATGAAAAGATGAGGTGTCACTGTCAAAACATCATTGTGACACAGTAACTCTGGCACAGTTAATACACACTGATGGTTCAGCTTCACACAACAGGTATGTAAAAAAAAAAAAAAAAAAAAAAAAGATTTATTACGTATCGCCAAAACAGCTCCATGTGAGGCATTATAAGGCATATAGATCCATGTTAAAAAACAAATAATAATAATAATAATAATAATAAAAAAACATCCACAACACTACACCGCTGCCTACCCCTGGTTGCTATTGCTAGGATAATTTTGGACTTTGTCATTGTTCAGTAATGCAGTTTAATTTCAAAACAAAATAAAAAATAAATAGAAATCCCCCACTGTCTGAATGTTTGAAAAGTTCAGTAAGTGATAGCTAAATGATTAGTAGTTAAATACTAATTGTTAAATCATTAGTTCAATTAAAAAACAAACAAACAAACAAACAAACAAAAAAAAAAACATATGGTTCTACACCTTTAAAGAATTGCCGTAACTCTTTACACCAATTAATTTACATACTGTATGTAAATCAGAATCAGAATCAGAATGAGCTTTATTGCCAAGTATGCTTACACATACAAGGAATTTGTCTTGGTGACAGGAGCTTCGAGTACACAACAATACAAAACAGCAACAAGACTTTTAAAAAAATAATTAAAAATTAAATAACAAATAAATAAATATAGAAAAGAAAAAAGTATATATAGAATACACATTAGACTATATATATATATATATATATATATATATATATATATATATATATATATATATATACACACATACACACACACACACACACACACATATATATATATACATACACATATACATGTATACAAATATATATATATATATATCATACATACACATACATAGTACAAATCTAAATACAAATCGGTTATATACAGTGCAAGGGAATGTAATGGCAGAAGAGGTTGTATGTGTTGGATAATATAAAAAGACTAAGCTGTGTATTGCACATTAATTATTGCTCAATTGGGCAGTTTTAACTGTTCATGAGATGGATAGCCTGGGGGAAAAAAACTGTTCCTGTGCCTGACGGTTCTGGTGCACAGAGCTCTGAAGCGTCGGCCAGAAGGCAACAGTTCAAAAAGGTAGTGGGCAGGGTGAGTGGGGTCCAGAGTGATTTTTCCAGCCTTTTTCCTCACTTTGGAAGTGTACAGTTCTTGAAGGGAGGGCAGGGGGCAGCCAATTATCCTCTCAGCAGTCCAAACTGTCCTTTGTAGTCTTCTGATATCCGATTTCATATCTGAACCAAACCAGACAGTTATAGAAGTGCAGAGGACAGACTCAGTGACTGCTGAGTAGAACTGTATCAGCAGCACCTGTGGCAGGTTGAACTTACACAACTGGCAAAGGAAGTACAACCTCTGCTTGACCTTTTTCGCAATGGAGTCAATGTGGGTCTCCCACTTCAGGTCCTGTGAGATGGTAGTGCCCAGGAACCTGAATGACTCCACTGCTGTTTAGAATGGTGAGGGGGTCAGTGTTGGGGTGTTCCTCCTAAAGTCCACAATCATCTCCACCGTTTTGAGCGTGTTCAGCTCAAGGTTGTTTTAACTGCACCAGAGAGCCAGCTGTTTAACCTCCCTTCTGTATGCAGACTCATCGTCATCTCGGATGAGGCCGATGACAGTGGTGTCATCTACAAACTTCAGGAGCTTGACAGAGGGGTTCTTGGCGATGCAGTCATTGGTGTAGAGGGAGAAGAGCAGTGGGGAGAATGCACATCCCTGGGGGGCACCAGTGCTGATTGTACAGGTGCTGGAAGTAAATTTACCCTGTCTCACAAGTTGCTGCCTGTCCGTCAGAAAGCTGGTGATCCACTGACAGATGGACGTGGGAACAGAGAGTTGGTGCAATTTAGTCCGGAGAATAGCTGGGATGATGGTGTTGAAAGCCAAACTGAAGTCCACAAAAAGGATCCTTGCATATGTCCCTGGTCTGTCCAGATGTTGCTGGATATCAGGCAATCCCATGTTGACTGTATCATCCACAGAACTGTTTGCTCGATAAGCAAATTGAAGGGGATCTAGAAAGGGTCCAGTGATGTCCTTCAGGTGGGCCAACACCAGTATCTCAAATGACTTCATGACCACAGACGTCAGGGCGACAGGTCTGTAGTCATTAAGTCCTGTGATTTTTGGTTCCCTATCTGTCACTCACTCAAAGTTGTGTCGATGTAGTGACACTAGGGGTGACTCTTGGGAGCCCGAAACACCTCTGGTCTTTGATAAAAGGCCAATGAAAATTGGCAAGTGGTATTTGCATACCACTCCCCCAGACAGGTATAAAAGGAGCTGGTATACAACCACTCATTCAGATTTTCTCTTCGGAGCCAAACGGTCCATGCTCACTGAGCTGAATTCACCTCTGCTGGATCTGATGCCGCATTTCAGCAGCTTCTTCCCCCTCTGCACTGGTGCACTGCAGAGAACGCCCCTGGGCACTTCGGCAGAAATAAAAGAGTATATTTCTCTAAAAAAGTATATTTCTCTAAAAGAGTGGCACACACGGAACGTCTTTTTAAAGACGCGTCTTTTAAAAGCTGCCTTTCCGTTTGTGTGTTATTCCTGGTTGCGGTTGTTATATATCGCCTTCTGACGGCCACGATTACTGTCTTTCGTGTCTGGGCACTGCCCACACGGAGACAGCATTCGTGGATGGGTCATGTACTCATTGTGAGAACATGTCCATGGCAACGATGCGGTCATGGCTTGCCTCAGTAAGAAAGCAAGCCATCCCAGAGGCTCCCCACCTCGGTCCTTCTACCCACGGGTATGAGGCCAGCGCGGCTAGCACTGGGGGAGATTTGGGGACCCCAATGGGACCACCTCCGCCGGGTATCCCCCCATGGACCTCCCATTCCCCAGCACGCTCGTCTGCCCCGATTGGGCTTCCAGATGAGTCCGCCGGCTCGTCTCATGGCGAGTTCGACCTCTTATTCGGAGCCCACGAAGGTGATGAGCTCTCGAGCGCAGCATTGGAGAGCAGGCTCATCCAGTCGGACATGGAAGCCTCAGCTAGGCTCCTCCCTTTGGGTGCAGTCGCCCAGTCACAGGCTGACGCGGAGATGATGGACATGCTTTCCTGGGCTGCCGTAAGCGTCAGGCTAGAGTGGAACCCTCCACTCTTCCCTGAACCCTCGCGGCTCGATGATTGGTTCCTGGGCTCGTTATGCTGCTCACAGCCATGCCCCGCCCCAGTTCCTTTCTTCCCGGAAGTGCACAAGGAGCTGACAAGGTCGTGGGATGCAGCTTTTACTCCCCCACTCTCACTACCCTCGATGGTGGGGCGACCCAGGGACGACAAAACCCGCTGCTCTGGAGCTGTTAAGCATATCACTCCATCCCCTGAGGGCCAGGAGGAGAATCTTTTGTTACCTTTGAATTTAATTTTGCCACATGTCCAAGTGGCTGCGGTACCCAAGAGTTCAGCAAGAGTGGTTTGCTTGTTCCCTGGGTCACATACCCGGTGTGCACGGCCGTCATCACAACCACCGTCCACCATTCCATTATTGCAGGTTCGGTGCTCCAGCGGCAGTCTCCCCACCCCTGTGCGCCCAGCTGTGGCACAAATCCACCCCCGATGTGACAGTCTCCACGGGTCATGAGGACAGGCCTCTTCCTCCCCCATCCCAGGCTGTTCCGGGGATGGTCACAAGGAGCCAGGTAAGTGCTTCGATGTCCCTGAACTCAGCACGGCCAAGACACAGCGTGGCACCTCAGGCTCCACCCCGCCATGAGGCCCCACCCCTCAGTACATCCGTCTAGATTGTCCCCTTGGTCCCCCTTGCCCGGAGCTTGGACGCCTGGCTTGCGCTCTCCAACCCGTCACAATGGCTGATCCGGACGGTCCGACTCGGCTACGTGATTCAGTTCACCAGGCATCCACCCAGGCATCCACTTCACCTCGGTGAAGGGCGAGAATGCTGCTACCTTGCGTGCGGAGATCGCTACCCTCCTATGGAAGGATGCAATAGAGCCTGTCCCTCAGGCCGAGATGAAGAAAGGGTTACATCATTGTACCGCAAAAAGGCGGTGGGTTGCGGCCAATCTTGGATCTGCGAGTACTGAACCGGGCTTTACACAGACTCCCGTTCAAGATGCTGATGCAAAAACGCATTCTAGCGAGCGTCCAGCACCAAGATTGGTTTGTGGCGGTAGACCTGTACTTCCACGTCTCGATTCTACCTTGACACAGACCCTTCCTGCAGTTTGCATTCGAGGGTCAGGCGTATCAGTACAAGGTCCTCCCTTTCGGCCTGTTCTTGTCCCCAAGCATCTTTACGAAGGTCACAGAGGCAGCCCTTGCCCCGCTAAAGGAAGTGGGCAATTGCATCCTCAACTATCTCGATGATTGGCTAATCCTAGCTCACAGGGACCTGGTGCTCTCGCACCTCAGCCGACTAGGGCTTCATATCAACAGGGAAAAGAGCAAGCTCCTCCCGGTTCAGAGCATCTCTTTTCTTGGCATGGAGTTGGATTCAGTCTCATTGATGGCGTGCCTCATGAACGAGCGCACACAGTCGGTGCTGACCTGTTTGAAGGCATTCAGACTGAAGACAGCGGTTCCACTGAAACTGTTTAAGAGGCTCCTGGGGCATATGGCATCCTCAGCGGTGGCCACTCCGCTCAGGTTGATGCATACGAGACCGCTTCAGCACTGGCTGCAGACTCGAGTCCCGAGATGGGCATGGCACCGCGGGACACATCGCGTGGCCATCATGCTGATCTGTCACTGCCTCTTCAGCCCTTGGACCGACCTCACATTTCTAAGGGCAAGCGTTCCCCTAGAGCAGGTCTCCAGGTGCATTGTGGTTACGTCAGATGCCTCCAAAACGGGCTGGGGCGATGTATGCAATGGGCACGCAGCCGCCGGCTCATGGATGGGCCCGCGGCTACGTTGGCACATCAACTGCCTCGAGTTGCTGGCAATTCTGCTCGCCCTGCGGAGGTTTTGGCAGTTGATCCAGGGCAAGCATGTGTTAGTTCGGACAGACAACTCGGCAACGGTAGCATATGTCAACCACATCGGGGGCAATTTTAAGCAGTTGTGTTATTGAGCTGCTGACCTTGTGCTTTTGACCAAAAACAGTAAGTAATTTGCCTAATACTGACCTCAAGCATACCTGGTTCTTCTCATCATAGGAGCTATGTTGCCCATTATAGTTCGGTACAGGCGTCGGAACCGCCGTCAGTCGTCCTTGCAGCATATCTTCGTTTGTGTGTGCAACAGAGTAATTCCTGGCACTGTTTTGACTCCTTTACACATTTTATTAGCTCTTCGTTTGTTCTCAGCTGGTAAAAATACCACCGTATATACATATATAAATCCAACGAGCGCATTTAGCCCAGCAGCCAGCATTGTTTTGGATGTTCGGCAAGTTCCGTCGCAAAATATACATCGATGTTAAAAATGCCAGTGTGAACGCTAAGTGAACCAGGACTAAATGTATCATTTACTTTTTTGGTCTGGACCAAGAGAACCAAACTACAAGTGTAAACACACCCTAACACACTGTCGTTTGCAACATAGTCATTATTCAAAAGTTAGTCCGTTGCCATGTTTATACAAAGACTGTATGTGTTCATTTCATTCATTTAATGGCCTGAAAACCCATTTGTCTCATTTACATACAGAAGACACTAGTAATTCTACACACCAGGTTCAGGAGCATAAAGTTTTCACCTGTCCCATTTGTTCTTTGAAGCAGCCATTCTCAGACACTGCTCTCTTCAGACACCTGAGGGGACATTTAAAAAACCATGAGGTGGTTGAATGCCTTTCATGGATTGTCTTTTTAGAACAAATGTGTATTCCTCATTCAATGCCCATAAGTGTAAGACCTACAAATTTGACACTTTCTCAGATTATAAAGATCTACTTTACATTACAGAATCAGATTTACCACAACAATCTTTAGCTATAGGACCTGGCACTGCTGAAGAGGAGTCTAGTCTGTGTAATGACAGCCCTGAAGTTCGAGAGACCGAGTGTGATGTTGACCAGTTAAGAGGTCCGTTAAAATGGAATTTGTCCTTTTTATTTTTGAAGATGCAAGCATCCTTCATGTCTCAGACTCAGCTTCGCAGGAAATCATTGAACAAATGATTCAGATATTTTCTTTATCAAAGCCAACTGTAAAAGAGACACTACAAGGCACTCTTCAGAAACATGAATTGGTTGTTTCTAGTTCTGTTCTTGATGAACTAGCTGAAGCTGTTATGGATTGCAGTGTTCTAGTTAATGCCACATCTGCAGGCTCTGATTCGTCCACTGCAAAGCGCAGAAAGACCTTAATTAAGAAAAATTACCCTTTGGTAATGCTTATTCAGTATGGCTTGGTACTCTCAGGAAAAACAATGGTGTATGTGCCAGTTCTTAAAATGATTCAAGAGCTTTTCAAAAACACAGACATTCTTTGCAAACTACAGGAGTCTGTTAGCGTGCCTGCTCAATACAGCTCCTGCGCTGATGGTTCATATTTTCAAAACAATACATTGCTTTCATTGGAAGAGTTTAGACTGCCACTCCAACTATATATTGATGATCTAGAAATAGGAAACCCACTTGGAACATCCAAAAAAAAAAAAAAATTCACAAACTTTGCGCCGTTTACTAGGTGCTTGCCAACCTTCCCAGTAAGTATCGCTCAGCCTTGCACACAATTCAGTTAGCTCAGTTGTGCAAAGAGGTGGACCTTAGGAAGCATGGCTTTTAGGCCATCTTTTCACCACTGTTAAAAGACCTACAAATTCTTGAGGAAGATGGCGTTTTCATCGAGTCATTAGAACAGAATGTCAGAGGCACTGTATTTTGTGTGTCTGCAGACAATCTTGCAGCACATGTTTTAGCTGGATTCACAGAGTCTTTCAGAGCTGAGTATGTTTGCAGGTTCTGTTTAGCCACAAGAAATGAGATGCAGCTTAGAAGTGAAATGGATGGGGATTTTCCCATGAGGACAAAGGACAGTCATGACATTCATGTGCATGATGTTTTACAGAGTTCAACAAGCAGTGAGTTTGGTGTGAAAGGTGACTGTGCTATGCGTGAAACACTACAAATTTCCACACCATCACAGGCTTCCCTCCAGATATCCTCCACAACCTTTTGGAAGGTATTGTACCAGTAGAGTTGTGCATTTGCCTTCAAGAGCTGGTTCGTCTGAAGTATTTAACTTTACAGTTCTTAAACCGCAAAATTTAATCATTTCCATACGAACACACAGACAGAACTGACAAACCACACCACATACCCAAAAACTTTGCCACAAAAGGAACTGTTGGAGGAAATGGGCATGAGAATGCTTCTTTGCTTAGACTGCTTCCTTTGATGGTGGGCAACAAAGTTTCAGAGGGAGATAAAACATGGGCTGTCTTAATGGATTTAAAAGAGACTGAGTTGTCAGTATCCCCTGCATTAACAGATGAAACAATACAGCATTTGCAATGTAAGATTGGTGACCACAGACAGGTTTTATCTGAGGTTTTTCCCTGAATTGCATTTCCGGCCTAAACATCACTATGTTGAGCACTACCCAAACCTTATAAGGTGTTTTGGGCCCTTAGTGCATCTCTGCACAATACGGTTCGAGGGTAAACACAGATTCTTCAAAAGAGTAGTACATGACACCCAGAACTTCAAGAACATTACACTGACACTCGCTAATAGACACCAGCACATGATGGCATATCATCTCAGTGCACCATCATATTTCAAGCCACACACACAAGGATCAAGTGTCACATCAGTGTTAGTCTCAACACTTCCGGATAGTGCAAAAGCATTCATTCAAAGACAGACAACCAGTAGCAAAATCTATACTATATCTAGGGTCACTGTAGATGGCACTGACTATGTCCCTGGAATGTTTGTATCTGCAGGAGCTTGTGTTGGACTGCTTCAGTTCTGGAGGATTGCACAAATCTATCTTGTGAATGACATTTTTTCATTGCTCTGTAGTTCATATGAATCATGGTATGTTGAACATCTACGTTCTTATGAACTTTCACCAACATCAGAGAGACTTACTGTTTTTCAGCTTTCGGATTTGAATGACACAATCACGTTTGTTGGTTACCTCATTGATGGCTAATTACTGCTGACCCCCAAGAGATACATTCTGCTGAAGCAGTGCTGAGTTTTCTGAACGCAAGTACTTCAGTGAAATGCTGATTTAAATTTTATTTTTTTATTTTTTTATAAAAAAAAATAAATAAAAATTATATTTATAATTTTTTGACATGTAGTACACTATGTAACTAAACTTATAAATGTAACTAAAAAACAGTATGTATTTATCACCGTTTCATTCCATAGAAACATGGCAGCCTCTTCCTCATCAGTGATGATTATACTTCGTCTCATTGTTGATGCCACAACTACACGGAAGGTCACTCTCACCACTCGTCCTGAATCCATAGAAGACCTTAAAGGGGTTTTGAAAGACAAGCTGGATTTGGATGGGAACTTCAGCATACAGTATGAAGACCCTGATTTTGACGGGCAACTCACATCTTTAGTGAATGTTGAAGAGTTGCCACAAAAAGCTACCCTTAAACTTTTTTTGAGGGAGGAACAAGTTCAACTTCAACCACAGACACAGAGTTATTATCAGACATTTCCTCACCTGAACGCCTTTCAAGGTGGCCTCAAGGTAACTTTCCAGTGCCCATATTTGCCTCTGAGGTAGAGCATAAGCTTAAAGAAGGAAATTCTGCATTTGAAAAAAATGGGAAAGTGCTGCAGCTAACCAGAGATCGGAAACATGGCATCCTTGAAAAACTTGCGGCTGCAATTTACAATTTCAAAGCCTACCCAAGCAATAAAGACTTGTCCAAAGCAGCAGAAGCTCTTGTCACCAAACACCCATGTCTGAGAGAGCTTGGCTCAGACAATGGATGGTATGGATGGAAAACAAATATCAAATTTAAGATGGGAAACTACCGAAACAAATTGAGAAGGGCAGGTTGCATGGATGTTGCTGTCAATGCTGAAAAACAAAGCAAAAACAATCCTGAAAATGCACCATCAGACTTAAACCAAGACGTGCCAAGGTAAATTTTTTACAAGACTTTCCCCAAGGACATGATGCATTAAGTCTTGAACAGCAGAGGCTTGAAATCATTGAAGAAGAAGAAGTTCAGAAAACAGAAAAAAAATCTACCACTTACTGACAAGAAGATGCAAATGACATTTGCATTAAGGAGGCAAGCGATCATTACCACTAAGGCAACCGTGAAAGAGATCCTTGGGTGCTGGCCAGCTGTTCTTATGGAATCACAGGTATATTTTAATATATGTATAAAACTGTAGTCTTTAAATTTTGAATATTGTCTTTTTAATCCATTGTGAATATAATTAGTTTTTGCCTCTGTTTCAGGTGTATGCTGAATTTCAATGCATTACGAACCAGAATCTACCAAACACCTTTTATGCAGAACTTGACCGCCACAGTCTTCATCTGATGACTTTATTTCGTCAGAAGGCATCAAAGACAGGAAAAACATCAGATGCACTTACTGAGATTCTCCGGATTCATGACATAAAGGTATTTTGGTCTTGGTGGTTCAGTGTTGTTCTGTGGTTTAAAAGTCAATAATTTTCCATTCTGATTGGTGCGTAATCTAATGTCTCATTGTAGAAATAAATCTCAGTATCTCTCTGTCCTCGGCATAGGAACTAGCTTTTCCAGTGTTGTTTTAAGATTTCTGCATTCTGCAAATCTTTTTATAGACATGTGTTCTTATTACATGCGACACACCATGTCATGTCTTAGCCCACTTAACATGGTGACACCAAAGAATATTATGCTATAGATTGTTAGAAGCAAGCACTCCTATTTTCTGACCATTATGAAGGTTCTACAGACTATGAATTTGGGTAACTGTGTGAATTTAGATAATTCATATTTTCATTTTCAATATGTTCAGTATTTAACATTAGATTGAATATGTATAGGATCAACATGATGTCCATACAAAGTGAACCACTGTGCTGCACGGACTTCCTTTATTGCTGAGAAAAGATATCTCAGGATTTTTCAAAACATGCAGAGTAAAATGACTTATTCCACACAATTTTAAATCTTTAAGAAAAAGGTCCCAAAGCACTTGTCAGTGGTTGATTAAAACTGCCATTATTATGTCGGCTATTTCATAATAGAAACAATTTTGCAAACTGACATCAATAAAAAAAGACTATGTGGATTGCAAATCCATGATTATTGGCCCAACAATTTTTACTCGGTGGGGCTATTTTGCCATTTTCACATTTTTGCATTTCAGGCTGAAGATTCTGAAGAGCCTGATGTTGGTGATTCACCAGTTGCCCTGTTGACAGCAGTCCGAGAACTCCCAGATGCTCTAATGCACTACAATCTGGTCAGAGTTTCTGCTGTTCTTGAAAATGAAGTCATCACCCACCTGTCCAGGCTTTCAGATGCATTTATTTTTACTTTTGGACTGATCTATGCATTGAATCTTAGTTATCCAAAAGAGATGACCAACACTTTTGAATTCATTAAGAAGGTCCTTTTGTATGACTTTAAATTTTGAGTTGTGGTTAATTAAAATAATCAAATTAGTAAATACTTATTTTAAGTAGAATATAATTATTTTTTTAATTCATAGTTCATCAGAAAAACAAGTTATGAATACTTAAGACTTTTAAGTTTTCAAACTTACAAAAGAAGAGGCAATCATTTGCCTCAAAATGTATGAGTTAGTAGAACTTATCCGGGTTTACAGTGTATCTGATGTAATCTAGTGTCATTTATTTAGCTATAATTTATCAAATTGTTTTTATTAAATATTTTTTTCAAAAATGGCTTCATGTTTTATTTCACTTGCTTATAGGAGTTGAATATCAACAGGGTTATCTGATTTCAAGCAGGAGGCATCAATAGTAGGCAAGGTTCTGAAGTTCATCCAGGCTGGAAATAAAGTATTATATTTTGAGGGAAAGCCACAAGGTGCAGTGGTACTATAAAACACTGTTAGTTTAAGTTCCATATAATGATGTAAGAAATTAGAAATAAGGCATTTTTTAATTTTTTTATATTTTTTTTTAGGCATAATTGTTTAACAAACATGTACACTATAGAATGTGAGACTTGTCAGTCTCTATAATCTTAAAAAAAACTGACTGATATATTTTACTGTTTGTGTTCACCTGGTAAGTAAATAGGCATTCATATACAGCTCCCAGATATACCACTAACAAGCACAAATTAAGCCTTATCACTAAATAAAGCAATGTAAATGATTGTGTAAAAGGAACGATTTTCTGCACCAATCAGCATTGAGCCATGCAGCATATGGGCATGAATCTTCAGATATCAATACAATTAGAGTGACTAGCATAAATCACTTAATTCCCTAAATGACAGTACTCATTGCCAGAATTCACTTACAAGTGTGAAAGTACTTACAAATCATCCCTCGCAAACCATTGGAAAACCCAGACTACTACTATGTTTGTCCACACACGTTTGTTCTCAATTAATGCATTTTGCTGCTTTTAAATGTGTGTCCTTTTGTTGAAGTTAAACTGGTGCTAACAGCATTCTGAGATTAAAATAACCATATGTTAATTTTCCACACATATTTTCCCTATTGTTATCATTAGCCTGTTACACAAAGCTGCTGTTTCACACATTAAAAAGAAATATTTTTAAGCCAGGAATGTACTTTTTGGTCCATCTTCAAGGATCAAAAAGACAAAGACAATTGCTGTGGATGTTCTTAGAAGCTTTGGCATTTTGAGAATGAATGTATTATTAAATTATAAAACATTTTAATCTTGTTCAATGTTGCATTCTACAGTTTAAAATCAGTCTCGCCTTGAGAGGTTGAATCACCCACACAAGTTATTTTATTGCAGGCCCTATTCCAGCCACTGAAACTGGCAACACTGTTTTGCACTGATCTGTTAAGAGATTAGCATTCCTATCATCTGCTGGCTTCTGTCTGTTTCTGTGAAGGTCAAAGGTAAACTCTATGCATAATTGGCTTGGGTGTGTTACAGTTGCTGCAGATTCACTTTATCTTTTCACTTTTGCTCTATTTCTGTGTCTAGTATTTTCTCTGTTTGTTATGTAATTTGTATTGTTAATAGCTGATAGCCTACAATGAAAATATTATTTTCATTTGATTTGATCTTCATCAGAGATATTTTGAGAGAACTTTTTGAGAGATGTGCTGGGATTTTTAATGACCACACAGTGCCAGGACCACGGTTTAACATATCATCCGAAAAACGGTGGCTTAGTGTCCCTATCACTATAATATACTGGGGCATTAGGACCCAAATAGACTGCAGAGTGTGCACCCAAAGCTGGGCTTTGTTTTCCCCAGGAGGTCTCCCATTAGATACTGGCTAGACTCAACCCTGCTTAGCTTCAGTGTGAAACCAGGCGACAGCAGCACTTATTTAAAGCTGTCTATTTATTAAAATCTAAATAGCTGTTTAAACTCATGCTCCTCTTTCTCTGCAATTAAAATCACATGTAGGCTTATGTAAATGGAAACATTTTGACAAGCAGGTTGATGGATGGAGCAGGGTAAGCTGCATATAAAGTGTGGGGAGATGAACAATGAGTTCCCCTAGCAAATATATAATGAGTGATTAAAGAGTAGAAGGTCTGCTAATACATCTGACAAACTTCTCCAAATAGCAAAAGACTCATTCTGTCCTGAGTCAACGATTAAACCTAAATGGCTCCTCTCGAAAAAGGCCCTGAATTTTAGAGATCTCTAAGCGATGATGTAAAAAGAAGCTCAAAGACATTATATAAATGCAGATTAAATTAGACATCTATTATTTACCATTAGCTACTGCATGTCCATAATGTCCATTTATCTAAGGGCAAAGAGACAGCAGAAAACATTCTGATGCCATACATCTGATATCCCCACAAGGGGGCAATCTTTCATCATGCCTTAACACCTTCAGTTTATCCATTTGCACTGGGTTTTAAGCCTGTCGATTGGGATGCCAGATAATCTCTGACATCGTTCTTCCTTTCTTCTTTCATTGGTTGAACACAAGAGGATTATTTAAGGTGCCATTAAAACTAACAAAATTTCTTTCCTCGATGCCACAATTAGATTCACTGTATTTTCTTGCATCACTCTGTGCAGTCACCAGACATTAGGGTGTTCTTTCAGGATTATGATATGTTTTGTTAAATAGATAGATCAAGTTGCCTTTAAATGTTCTTTCTGGACAGAAGCTAGAGATGACGTATGTAACAACATACTGATATCCTTCCTCATCCTCTAAATGTCTCATGCAACATTCACATGAAATAGAGTATGCATTTAAGAACCTACATGTACACACACACATAGTTGGTAAAAAAAAAAAAAATGCTAAGAAGCTACACATAAAGCATTGAGTGGCTGGTTGTGATGAATGAAGAATGAGCATCCATGATCTAACATCATGAGAGCTGATGGAATAAATGGGACACACAGACACAAATACAGTTTGAAATAAGGTCATAAGTAAGTAGGAAACATTTAATACAATATCATTGTCATGGTTGGTGAGCATGTGAGGAAAGTAGATTTGTGTAGAAATGTGTGCCACACAGAAACTCACCAAACAGTATTGACCCATTTAGTGTGAAGGCTGTAATAAAATATGAACAAAATGCCTTTCCTCTATATCACCCCATCCCATTTTGTCAGAAAGTCTCTTAACCAATGTCACAGCTGTTCTGTTTTTAGTTTTTCTTACAAACGCCTGTTACAGAGATTTTAGATGATATTTGTTGGGTCATGCTTTGTCAGAGAGCTAGGGTTGACTGCAGGTTTTTTTCAGAGGGCATTATATTCAGTCTTGCAGTAGATTCACGTTTATTCTGTACTTCAGCCACACCTTTGATTAAAGACTTGGTCAGTGAGTAGCCAACTTGATGCACACTCTTTAGAACACACTATTTGTATCTGACTCAGTCACAGGATTTGTATCTGTTCTGATTAAATAAGTAATGCCACTGACTCAATAAATAAATATAGCGGTGGCATCGCATGGCACCATGCGAGGGTCAGATGTGTGAACAGCGAGCTCTGCGCACTTTGCAAGATTTGAATACTTTTTGTGTCATAAACCTGTGTGATTCGCTACACCCTGATCCATAACTGTTCTGTGAAGACAATATGTCAAAGAATTCAAAATCCTCAGGCTCTGGAGACATTAAAAGACACTTACGTGCTCAAGCTGACACCCCTGACAGGGCCGCAGAACAGGGAATCAGTTTGGACAGTGCGGTGGGAGAGATTCAGCGTCAACTGTCGAGCATGTCGGCAATGCAGGTGAAGGTTGTTGCGGACTTGGAGGATCTTGCTGTAATTTGTCGATCGATCACGGGCATGGAGACAAAATTCACTGAGTTGGTTACAAGAATAGGGGACGTCGAGAAATGGATAGATTATTTGAAGTCATCGGAGAGGGAATTAGCTGCTAACCCGCTAGCGACCAAGGTGGATTTGCAACACATTTGGGAAAAATTGGAAGACCTTGAGGATCGTAATTGGTGAAAGAACATCTGAATTGTTGGAATTCCTGAGACTGTAGAAGGCTGAGATATGGTGAAATTCCTAGACGAGCTCTTCCTGAGTCTGCTCGACATAATAAGCCATAATCTGGAAATCAAGCGAGCTAACAGGGTTCCAGCTCGGAGATCCACTGAAGGAGACAGGCCCTGATCAATTCTGGCCAAATTTCTGAGATCATCCGATAAAGATCTTATGTTATGCGAGATGAGGAGTAAAGGAAGGCTTTCTTGGAAGAACAACTACATTTTCTTGTTCCCAGACTTTGCGAATTCGACAAGAGAGAAACGTGATCGATTCAAGGAATGCAAAAACTCTTACATCAACGAAAGGTCGCGTTTGCACTGATGTTCCTGGCCAAATTAAGAATAGATGCTAAGGATGGCCGCAAAACATTTACATGCCCACAGCAAGCGATGTCCTTCATAAAGTCAATGGATTGAGTAGTTATTTTGTGGTACTCACATTGTAGCTGAATGGACCGACTCACTGAACATTCACTTGACTATCCGAGGAAACTGAGCACCTTTTTTGTTTCTTTTTGTGCTGATTCCGCCTAGCGGCTGGAGTTTGTTTTGTGTAGTAACACTCCTTTGGGACAGTGCTGTGGATGAATCTGCACATTCTTTGTGCTTATGCCTCCTATTGGCTGGAGTTTGTTTTGTGGAGTATTTCTTGCCAGACATTGGAGGGATTAGGGCAATGTCAGTGTCTGTGTCAGGATCAATGACACATTATTGTGTGATGCTCTTGATACAGCGAGTGGACCTGGCTCACTGAACATTCACTTGACCGTCCGAGGAAGCTGGGCACCTTCTTTATTTCTTTTTGTATTGGTTCCGCCTAGTGGCTGGAGTTTATTTTGTGGAATAACACTCCTTTGGGATAGTTTGTGGAGGTATCTGCATGTTCTTTGTACTTATGCCTCCAGTCTGGATGGAGTTTGTTTTGTGGAATATTTCTTGCAAATCATTAGAATGATTAGGGCATCTGTTCCACTCAATGGACTAAGTCATTGTGTGATGCAGCCGAGTGGACCTGACTCATTGAACATTCACTTGACTCTCTGAGGAAACTGGGTGCCTTCTTTGTTTCTTTTTGTGCTGGTTCTGCCTAGTGGCTGGAGTATGTTTTGTGGAATAACACTCCTTTGGGACTATGTTGTGGATGAATCTGCATGTTCTTTCTGCTTATGCCTCCTATTGGATAGAGTTTGTTTTGTGGAATATTTCTTGCAAATCATTAGAGGGATAAGGGCGTTTGTTACACTCTTGTCACTGAACATTCATTTGACTGCCCGAGGAAGTTGAACTTTTTTTTTTTCTTTTTTTTTTTTGTGCTGGTTCCGCTAGCGGCTGGAGTTTGTTTTATGGAGGAAAACACCTTCGGGACAGTTATGTGGATGGATCTACACGTTTTGTGTGCTTATTCTGCCTACCGGCTGGAGTTTGTTTTATAGATTATTTTCTGTTGTGTAATTCTGTCTCACAAAATTTGTACAGAAGCACAGGACTTGAGCAATCCAATGGCAAAGTTGTCGTGGGGGCTCTCGTAGGCATACATGGACTGCATGAGTTTAGAAAGATGGACGCTGGTTGGTGCTGTCGTGCGCGGGGTTAATGGGCACGTTTTCTTTTTTCTGTTTTTTATTTTGTTCTGGGGGAAGTTCGGGTGTTGTTTGTTGCACTAATGGGGAATGTGGTCTTTATCATTTTATTTTTGACACACAATCTATTTTTTCTAATATGTCAAATGTTAATATTGCTCCACATGGAATGTAAATGGGTTGGGGCACCCCATAAAAAGAAGGAAGGCTATTTCTTTTCTTGAACGTAAGAAATATGATATAGTGTTTCTTCAAGAAATGCATCTTTCCCCGCAGAAAGCTGAAAAATTTGGGAAGATATGGGGTGGTCATGTTTTCTTTAGTGCTGGCTCAAGTAAGAGCAGGGGAGTCATTACACTGATAAGTAAACATCTACAATTCAAATGTCTCAAACAGTTTAAAGATAATTTAGGAAGAGTCATTATTGTTTTAGCAGAAATTCAGGGGCAAATGTTGATTTTGGCTAATATTTACACACCTAACGCTGATGATCAGGGCTTTTTTATAGATCTTGAAGGGATGTTGCAAGCCGCTGGCACCCCTCATGATATAATATTGGGAGGAGACTTTAATCTTTTGATGACTCAGTCCTTTATCATAGTGAAGCAAAAGTGTGTAAGCCCCCTAGAGCAACATTGATGCTTCACAGGATGCGTAAAAATCTTGGTCTTACAGATATTTGGAGACATTTGAACCCATCTGGTAGGGACTATACATTTTTTTCATCAGTCCATAAGATTTATTCTAGAATAGATTTTTTTTAAAAAAAATTTTATATCTAAGTCCCTCATTTCATCTGTTGTGAATTGCTCAATTGGAAACATCTTAGTCTGAGATCATGCCCTGGTGAGTTTAGAGGTGTTGCCACATACGGAGAAAATTAAATTATACAGTTGCCGCTTTATTGTATCCATTTTTCAAAATCCTGAATTCCAACAAATGTTAAAGGCTGAAATCAATGTTTATATGGAGGTCAACTGGTCCTCAGTATCCTCTGTGGGCGTGGCTGAAGCCACGCCAACTCGACGAGTTCTCCTGCTTTGGATTTTTTGGTGAATGAGGCATACTGTATGATCTGGCCCCTAAGAACCAGCAGATCATACAGTATGCCTCATTCACCAAAAAATCCAAAGCACGAGAACGCATGGAGTTGGAAGGGAGTATTAAAAGTGCCGAAGCAGAGCTGAAGTGCCGAATGTCGTCTGATGGCCTCAGAGAATTGAATCAATTGAAATACAGATATAATACTATTTTGTGGTGGAAGGTGGAGTTTTGGCTATTCAGGGCAAGACAGTCATACTTGGAGTCAGGGGACAAAGCAGGGAAGCTTCTGGCTATATATATATAAAGCAAAGAGAGTCTTTTTCTACCATTCCCTCAGTGAAATCTGCTGGTGGTAAAATATTTACCTCGGCCATTGATATTAATAATTCTTTTAAAGAATTCTATCTTGATCCCTATAGTTCCACGTCTTCGTCTACTGATGAAGATATTAGAAACTTTGTGGAACCATTAGAATGCCCTAAACTGACGACTGAGCAAAAAATTTATCTTGATTCTGAGATAACCTTGGAGGAGCTTGGCGAGGTAATTAAGGCCTTACCTACAGGCAAGGCTCTGGGGCCAGATGGCTTTGCCGCTTAATTTCTTCTACATTCGCCACTTTTGTTAGAAGTTTATATGGAATCATTAAAGAATGGAAAGCTTCCGCCAACCATGACACAAGCCCGGATCAGTCTGATTCTTAAAAAGGACAAAGATCCAAGTGAGTTACCGTCCAATTTCCCTGATCCAGCAAGATGTAAAAATATAGTCAAAATTTTGGCTAACTGATTAAGTAAAGTTATGACATCTCTTATACATATAGATCAGGTGGGGTTTATTCAGGGTTGTAGCTCTTCTGATAACATTAGGTGTTTCATCAATATCATGTGGTCAGTGGCAAATGATCAGGCTCTGGTCGCTGCTATCTCACTTGATGCCGAAAAGGTGTTTGATATCGAAGAATGGGATTATCTTTTTAAGATTTTGGAAATATACGGGTTCGGGAATACTTTTATTGGATGGATTAAGTTACTTTATAGACACCCGCTAGCAGTGGTACAAACAAATGGATTAATTTCAGATTATTTTCAGCCGCGATAAGAAAGGAAGATGATTTTCCAAGGGTGGTGGTGGGAGGTATGGCGCATAAGCTTTTGCTTTACGCAGATGATATTTTATTATTTGTCTCCGACCCCACTAGATCTATGCCTTGCCTCCACAGAATTATTAATTCCTTTTTCTAAGTTCTCAGGATACAGAGTCAGTTGGTCTAAATCCGAAGCTTTGTCTCTGACAGCGTACTGCCAAGTAATGGATTTTCAGCCGGGGCCTTCCGGTGGCTTAAACAGGGCATTAAGTATTTGGGTATTTTATTCCCAGCAAAATTGTTTGATTTAATTAGAGTAAATTTTGACCCCTTAATAAAAAGTTTTTCGAGTGATGTGGACAGGTGGGCTTCATTACATTTATCTATGATTGGGAAGGTTAATGTTATTAAAATGAATTGTATTCCAAAATTCAACTACCTGCTACAATCTCTCCCTGTAGATGTCCCCCTCTCTTATTTCAAGCAATTTGATAGCATAGCGAAGTCCTTCATTTGGAATGGTAAGCGTCCCAGTTTACATTTCAATAAGTTACATAGGCCAATTGAGGTGGGCTAGGCCTACCCAAGATTTTGTTTTATTATTATGCATTTGGTCTCAGACATTTGGCTCATTGGTTGCTTCCACCTGAGAGAACCCCTCCCTGGTTTTGTATTGAACAGGAAGTTCTTGCCCCTATTTCGCCATTGCAAAGCCTATCTATTGAATTAATCTGAGAAGTTAAGCTACACCCCATTATCTCGCATTTGCACTCGGTATGGACAAAAGTGTCCAGACATTTATTTGTGTCGGACATTTATTTAAATGTTGCCTCGAGCATATGGCAGAATCCAAAATTATGTATTAATAAGTCCCCTTTCTGCTGGTCAGAGTGGATCGTGAGAGAGGTTACTACATTCAGTGACCTATATGAGAGTGGAGTGTTGAGATCTTTTTGAAAATATGGTTCAACATTTCAGGATTCCCAGATCTCAGTTCTTTAGGTGTTTACCGCTGTGCCACCTGCTCTGTACTATTTTTGAGGGTAGCATACAACCCCTAAAGCGGCAGATACTCTGGAAGTGGTGATTACTGCATTTGGAAAAGGCCATGAGGCATCAGTGTATTACTCCCTGCTAATTCAGATTGTGGGGGACGGAGCTTCAACTTCACTCAAGAGATTATGGGAGAAAGATCTAATTTTGGTATTGGAGGAGGGAGTGTGGGCTAGGATTCTAAAACACATCAAGTCTACATCTAGAGATGCAAGGGTGCGCCTTATGCAATTTAAGATTTTACATCGATTCTATTGGACCCCCTATAGATTGCATAGGCTGGGTCTTAAAGACACACTCACCTGCTGGTGATGCCAATCAGAAGATGGGGACACAACCCATGTTTTTTGATGGTGTGTTAAGATACAAGAATTCTGGTTGAGGGTTCAGAGTTTTATGTGTTACGTATTAGGTACTCAAATCTCATTTAGCCCCAGACTCTGTATTTTAAGTGATGGGGCGGTCATTGATGTAGGGGATTAGTACATGAAGAATGGATCCTGGCCGGTGTTATGATAGGCAGACAGGTCATCCTTAGAGGATGGAAGTCGGCTGGAGTGCCCTCGTTTCGTGAATGGTATGCGGATATGGGCAGGGTAGCGACATTTGAAAATTTGTCACATAGAAGGCTAGGCAACATGGATTTATTCAATAAGAAATGGGGCAGCTATTTAACCTTTTCAGAAGGCTCTCGGGGAGGGGCAGTGAAGGGAGACGTGTTATTTTAAATGTGTGTGTTGTAGACTGTTTTTTGATTTTGAACGTATACTTTTTATGTTTGTTTATATATATATATATATATATATATATATATATATATATATATATATATATATGTGTGTGTGTGTGTGTGTGTTTCTAAATATTTTCTGCTGTTTTATTGTCTGTTTGTGTGTCTTTGTCAATTGGCATTTGACCACTGGGGTATCTGTTTGAGTTGGGTGGGGGGTGGGGGGGATAATGTTCGGGGGGAAGGATTGTAAATTTGTATAATGTGATTCCAAATATTCTGTTATTTTTTGTTTGTTTGTTTGTTTTACGTGTTATATGGAATCAATAAAATTGTTAATAACACAAAAAAAAAAAAAAAAAAAAATACAAATAGCATAATAACAACTACACATAAACAGATTATCCAATTATCCAATATGTTTGTATTTTTTTTATTTTACAGATGTCCTGCATGGACGAACTATCCATATAAGCAAGCTAAGGACTTCTTCAAAGGGGACAAACCAAAGGCACGGAATACTCAAATAAAATTGTTAATATTACTGCAACTACTCCTTTTCGTTAAATATCCATCATTTTAATTTTCAAATCATTTTTGAGCAGCAGGACAGACAGTCATTCATTTGCTTTGGCACCACCCTCAGGTAGAAGCAATTTATGTTCTGTTTTCTCTCCCTATGTCCGAAATTGCGTACTGTCAGAGTATGTATTGTTTTTGTAGAAGGACCCACTTCTCAGACAGTAAAACAATTTGTTCTTTAAGTATGCATGTGAGTAGAATGAATACATTCCAGACATACTTCTTTCAGGAACATGAGTAATGACTCCAAAGCAGGGGTGGAAAGAATACTGAAAAATAATACTCAAGTAAAAGTATTGCTACTTTTTAAAAAGTGTAGTTTGAGTAGAGTAAAAGTACTTGTTCTAAAAGCTACTCAAGTAAGAGTAAAAGAGTAGCTCATTTAAAAGTACTCATGAGTAGTGAGTATTGAGTACTGAGTTGCGAAAGCTATGCCCCTTTATAATAAAAACTCGATGCTGCAATTTAAAACTGTAGCACACATACCGTAATTTACAAAAACATGTTTAAAACAATGCAAGGAATGCAAAAAAAAAAAAAAAAAAAAACACACACACACAAAAGATATGATATGATAGGTTGAGTGAGAAACAGATCAATATTTAAGTCAATTTTTACTATAAATTCTCCTCCCTGCTCAGTCAATCTCCATTTTAACTTCCGCTTTCTTCTTCTTTTATTTTTGGTGATTCACATTCTTCATGCATATTGCCATCTACTGGGCAGGGAGAAGAATTTCTAGCAAAAACTGACTTAAATATTGATCTTTTTCTCACCCACACCTATCATATCACTTCTGAAGACATGGATTTAACCACTGGAGTCATATGGATTACTTTTGTGCTGCCTTATTTTGCTTTTTGGAGTGTAACATTTTGGCATCCATTCACTTGTATTGTATGGACCTACAGAGCGGAAATATTCTTCTGAAAATCTTAAATTGTGTTCTGAAGAAAGAGAGTCATACACATCTGGGATGGCATGAGGGTGAGTAAATGATAAGAGAATTTTCCTTTTTGAGTGAACCATTTCTTTAAGTAGCACATGGGGGGCCACATTGTCCTCCTTTTGAGATACAATGTTCCACATTGATTTAGTTCTTGTATCTTTTAAGCCCAGAAATAGTTGTGATCTCATTCTAATGCATGATGCACAGTTTTGTGGCTGGTGGAATGTTCTGCCTGGTTGATACTTTTCTATCTGGCATTAGAAAAAACTTGATAAAGGCTAAGCATAATTATAAATTATTTTATCATCTCTACTTTCCTGGTAATTTATTATACAAATTAACACAATCTCTACATCAGGGGTCGGTATTATTAAAAAAAAAAACTAACAATATTATTAAAAATGTCACTGTTTTATTCTATTACATTAATACTTTCAAAGCTACTCAAGTTATTCAGCCAAAAGTAGCGAGTGATTTTCTCATTTCTTTGTTATTGTTGTTTGATTAATAGCCTTTATATGACATAGCCTACTAGACAGTGCTCAATTCGGTTACATGTACACTTCAAGTCTGACATTTCGATGCAAATACGCTTTTTGTCCCACTGCTTACGTTCACTTTAGACCAAACCGACTGCGTTTACATTAATGCCTCACCAAGACGGGCATTGGCGGAATTATAAAGTGTATTTAACCGTTTATCCGCATTAGCGCTCAAACATTAGCCACCTGTCAATCAAACAGCACGCAGCTACAGATGTCAGGAAATAAAAAGTAAATTTTATATTTGATCTAGATCAATCAGTCAGTGGTTGTCTTGCTATCACGATTGGTGTAATGAACACTGCTGTTCTAGATGTAGAACATAGTATAGAAAATTACTCAAAAGTTTATCATCGATATCGAGGACTTTTTTTTCAGATAAACATCAAGATTGTTTTATCGCCCAGCCCTATTGATAACATTGCCTTAATCTCTCACATCAACCCAATAATCTCAGTGATACGTTTCTTCAAATTAGAGGCAGAATTAATGCTGATATCTGGCTTGAGCAAGCTAAACTCACATGACACAGTCAAGCAATTGGCCTTTTTCACTGTGAAAAACCTTTTCAGGTGCGGCTGTGATGTTCAGGTGTAAACTGTGCTTGAGGCATCCATAACAGTTGACGCCAGATCTGCAGCTGCCATTCAAGTGTTTTACGTGTGATTTGATTTGATGGGAGTCACGAGAATCTCGTAGCCAATCATGTTGATAGATAAAAATAAAATCAGGACAGGGAAGTAGCGAACACAGACGGTAGGAAAATAGCACATAAAAGTATAGTTACAGCACTTAAAATGTACTAAGTATACAGTATACAGTAAAAAGTAAAAGTATACCATTTTAAAACTACTTAAAGTACAATTTATGGGAAAAACTACTTAATTACAGTAACGTGAGTATTTGTAATTAGTTACTTTACACCCCTGCTCCAAAGTCATAACTTTTATCCATGTCAAGAGGGATTTCGCATTCACAAAGTTAATTTCAGAGGAAAAAGGGAGTTATTGTTCAATCTAGTCAGAAAGGCGATTAAAACATAAACTGACATGCACCTTTTCAGACAGAGTTCACACAGAGGTTTTTTGTCTCTCTGTGTTTTCTTCAGTTGTTTTTTCTAAAGACGTGGTCACACTGCAAAATTTTGTGAGAGAAATACAGTCATCTCAATGTCATTTTGTGTGATTGTAAATTTTGCGCGATGGACTTCTGGTGGCAAAGAATTTCCCCTCACGTATTTCGCATGGAGTTCAAGATTGTTGAACTCTGACAGGCGAAGAATTTCCCCTCACGTATTTCGCATGGAGTTCAAGATTGTTGAACTATGACAGGCGAAGAATTTCCCCTCACGTATTTTGCATGGAGTTCAAGATTGTTCAACTCTGACAGGCGAATTTGCCGCGCTGATCAGTAGGAAGTTGCTTAGCTGGCAGTGACCTCTGTGTGGGCGGTGCTTCGTACACAACTATACTGAATCTTCACAATGGACAAGGATATCATTTTTGTGCCAAGTTTTTTTAGCTTCACTCTCACAGAGTATAAAGTGCAGCATTAAAAAGAGGCTGCTTGACAATTCATTTTTTGCTGGTTTCACACGCACTTAACATCCACCTACGCTTTTTACGCCTGCTGAGTTTCATTGTGCGAAACTAAACTTGACCGAACCTTAACACGATATTTTCTCAGCATCTCGTGCATGAACGTGTTCTGTCTAACTGGCCCCTATGTAGGTATGTAGATTGGGATGTAGACTGCTGTGTCTTGCTTTTGTCTTGTGCTTTGTCTTTGGTTTTAACTTGCTTGTGTCCATCAAAACAAACTCATAGCATGATGATTCACAATGTTCCTCCACTGAATATTAAGGCTCGTTGGAGATGAGCAAGTTCTGTGCAAAACTGATAACCGGTGATTACCTGCAGGTTAGAAATGCTGTCTGACTTGATGAAATGTCATGAAGACATATGTCAAAATAATTTTGCGAGAGGGAGGCAGCTGCAGTTCCCTTTCAATGAAACATCAACGATTGTATAATTACACAAATGGGACTATGTCAGTGAATCACATGGTCTGGAGCCTGTATACAATCACACCATTTTATTGGCTGATGGCTCTGAAGCAACGCCCATAGGGAGCCGCGTCACAGAATCCATATAGGCGAATGCTTGGCACCATTTTGTCAGATTTACTTACTTCAGTGCACAAATTTGCCAGTGTTGGTTATTAGCGACTCATGCCGAAGCGAGGACTAAGTTCTCCCTTTTGAGTGACAACATGTGTGGACTTCATTGGAAATGAGCAGGTCATGTGCGGATTCAACCGCATTGTTAAACAGGCCCGATGGCAATTCATCGAGGCTCTGTCAAACCATGCGGTCTCTGAAAGGAGCCATATGAGCTTTGAGGCTCCGGCTCTTGTCAGATGAAGAAGGATTGAGGATGGGCATCAGACTTTTCCTTGTGTTTCTCTCTCCCTCTGGACGGATGCACCATTCTCCCCAGTGAGACATGCTTCTTTATCTGATGCGCGGCCTAGTTCGCCGCCGTTACGTGTCTCGCAGGCCATTCCTTGATGGAAAACGGCCTGCGTGATGATTAATGGTGGCGAACTAGGCAAAACGCTGGTTTGGAGGTGTTTCATCACGGGAATGATGGAAACGGTAGCCACTTGTTTAAAAATGCCTAATTTGTTCTATTTTGTCAACCTAGATAGTTCACAGAAATGTAATGAGGCACGTGGCCTGGCCCCAGTCTTTCTTTCTGGAGCGCAGTTGCCTGGCAGACGAGCTCCAACATGATTGGTGCTTCAAGCCCGAGGACTTAAGAGGCTAAACAAAAGAGCATTTTTCTCCATTACAATATTGTGAACCGAAGCGCAGGGTGCTTAGTCGGCATTATAATTCTCCCTGGGTCGCATCAGGAGATGACAAATGTGTGAAACTCAAATGGTTGCGCGGCCATCTTTTCTTTGACAGGTGAAGAGATGCATATGCTATCTATGTCGTTGTTCAATGACGGCACATAATTCGCGCTCCTCGCTCCTTTTAAGACGTGTTAGTTCTGTACTCACGGATTTTGCAGTCTTTCCATTGTTAAGGAGTTGTATTTTGAGTTCTCCATCGGTCACGCTCTTGCTTCTCCTCGTGCGAGTCTGCCGTTTGATACACATTGGACATTCGAGATTTAGCGTGTATGGATGATCGAGTAGGTCATGATTTGTGTATGGAGAACCAAACATGTCATAATTTATGTATGGATTGGATTATATTTCCTGCTTAAGAAACCACTGGGACATAATTTATAAATTGGTAGCAAAATTCTCCTATGGAGTCCAAATGGTATCAAAATTAGTCTATGGAGACAATTTGGTTTAAAAATGTGCCTATTAAAGGTAGGTTATGGTTCAGTTTTCCCCTCTGACTTACGCTGGGGAGCGAATTAAAAAAATATGAATAATGTTGATTTATTTCCCATGTTCACAAATTCTTCCCCTTTCTAATGCTAGGAAAGATGGACTATCTGGCATTCTCTGCTGTAAATACATTCAGAATGACCCATTTTTTAGATTTGCCTAATTGATTTCGTCCTCTGTCCCCATGGCCAAGGGACAGGCATAACAGAATTTTATGTATAATAAGCACAAGTATTCATGAATCACACACTCATAAATGTCACACGCTATTCCCCCATAATAAATGCTGGGGTCGTTGTGACAAACCTGTTTGCTGTGTACTGTTGTTTGTGGTGTTTCTTTTGTATATTTTCTCTAGCTGTTTCCCTGTTCATATAGTTGCTAATTAATCAAATGCTTCACTTAAACATGGATGGACAAATGAGAACATTGACCTGAATTCCAGTAGGCAGGGACTGGATAATTTAAAGCACCTGTTGAGGGGTAGAGTCACGTGATGCCATGCGAGGTTCGGACGTGAACTCTGCGCACTTTGCTAGTTTGAATACTTTTCATGTCATAAACCGGTGAGATTCGATACACCCTGTTCCGTAACTGTTCTAGGAAGACAATATGTCAAAGAATTAAAAACCCTCGAGCTCTGGAGACATTAAAAGACACTTATGTGCTCAAGCTGACGCCCCTGAGCAGCAGGCCGCAAGACAGGGAGCCGATTTGGCAGAAGAAGTGAGGGAAATTCGGCGAGAATTGTTGAACATGTCGGCAATGCTGATGAAGGTTGTTGCTGACTTGGAGGATCTTGCTGTAATACACCGATCAATCACTGCCATGGAGACGAAATTCACTGAGGTGGTTACAAGAGTGGGGGATGTCGAGAAACGGATCAATAATCTGGAGTCATCGGAGAGGGAATTATCTGCTAATCTTGGAGAACTGTAGCCGGCAGAATAACGTCCGTATTGTTGTAATTCCTGAGGCCGAAGAGGGTCAAGATATGGTGAAATTCCTGGACAGCTCTTTCTGAGTCTGCTCGACATAACAGGCCATAAGCTGGAAATCGAGTGAGCTCACAGGGTTCCGGCTCGGCGATCCGCTGAGGGAGACATGCCCCGATCAATTCTGGCCAAATTTCTGAGATCATCCGTTAAAGATCTCATGTTACGGGAGGCGAGGAGTAAAGGAAGGCTTTCTTGGAAGAACCACTACATTTTCTTGTTCCCAGACTTTGCGAATTCGACGAGAGAAATGTGATTGATTCAAGGAATGCAAGAAACTCTTACATCAACGGAAGGTCGCTTTTGCACTGATGTTCCCGGCCAAATTAAGAATAGATGCTAAGGATGGCCGCAAAACATTTACATGCCCACAGCAAGCAATATCCTTCATAAAGTCAATGGATTGAGTAAGTTATTTTGTGGTACTCACGTTGTAGCCAAATGGACTGACTCACTGAACATTCACTTGACTGTCCGAGGAAACTGAGCGCCTTTTTTGTATCTTTTTGTGCTGATTCCGCCTAGCGGCTGGAGTTTGTTTTGTGTAGTAACACTTCTTTGGGACAGTGCTATGGATGAATCTGCACATTCTTTGTGCTTATGCATCCTATTGGCTGGAGTTTGTTTTGTGGAGTATTTCTTGCAAGACATTGGAGTGATTAGGTCATTTGTTGCACTAATGTTGCAGCCGAATGGGCCGGCTCACTGAACATTCGTTTGACTGTCCAAGGAAAATGAGCGCCTTTTTTTTTTTTTTTTTGCTGGTTCCGCCTAGTGGCTGGAGCTTGTTTTGTGGAGGACAGTTATTTGGATGAAACTACACATTCTTTGTGGTTATTGGCTGGAGTTTGTTTTATAGATTATCTTTGTTATGTAACTGTCTCACAAAATTTTTATAGAAATCCGGACTTGAGCAATCCCATGGCAAAGTTGTCGAGGGGGCTCTTGTAGGCGTACATAGAGTGTTTGTGTTTAGAGGGATGGACGCGGGGTTAATGAACATGTTTTTCTTTTGTCTGTTCGTTTGGTTCTGGGGGAAGTTCAAGATTTGATTGTTGCACTAATGTTGGAATGTAGTCTTTTATAATTTTGTTTTTGACACACAGTCTATTTTTTCTCATATGTCAAAATGTCAAGTGTTAATATGAGCAGACTGTCTCTCTCCACGTGGAATCTGAATGGGTTGGGGCACCCCATAAATAGAAGAAAGGTTAATTCTCTAAGAAATATGATATATTGTTTCTTCAAGAAACGCATCTTTCCCCGCAGGAAGCTGAAAAATTTGGGAAGGTATGGGGTGGACATGTTTTCTTTACTGCTGGCTCGAGTAAGAGCAGGGGAGTCATTACACTGATAAGTAAGCATCTACAATTCAAATGTCTCAAACAGATAAATTAGGAAGAGTCATTATTGTTTTAGCAAAAATTCAGGGGCAAAGTCTTATTTTGGCTAATATTTACACACCTAACGTTGATGATCAGGGCTTTTTTATAGATCTTGAAGGGATGTTGCAAGCCGCTGGTACCCCTCATGATATAATATTGGGAGGAGACTTTAATCTTTTGATGGACTCAGTCCTTGATCATAGTGAAGCAAAAATGTGCAAGCCCCCTAGAGCAACATTGACTCTTCACAGGATGTGTAAAAATCTTGGTCTTACAAATATTTGGAGACTTTTGATTTGGTAGGGACTATACATTTTTTTCATCAGTCCATAAGATTTATTCTAGAATAGATTTTATTTTATATATCTAAGTCCCTCATTTCATCTGTTGTTGATTGCTCAATATGAAACATTTTAGTCTCGGATCATGCCCTGGTGAGTTTAGAAGTGAAATCATATAGTTGCTGCTTTAATGTATCCCTTTTGCAAAATCCTGAATTCCAACAAATGTTAATGGCTGAAATCAATGTTTATATGGAGACCAACTGGTCCTCAGTACCCTCTGTGGGCATGGATTGGGAGGCACTTAAGGCGGTTCTTAGGGGCCGGATCATACAGTATGCCTCATTCACCAAAGAATCCAAAGCACGAGAACTCGTGGAGTTGGAAGGGAATATTAAAAGTGCAGAGCTGAAGCACCGAATGTCATCTGATCGCCTCAGAGAATTGACCTGATTGAAATACAGATATACTAATATTTTGTCACGGAAGTTGGAGTTTTGGCTATTCAGGGCAAGACAGTCATACTTTGAGTCGGGGGACAAGGCAGGAAAACTTCTGGCTAGATGTATAAAACAGAGAGAATCTTTTTCTACCATTTCCTCAGTGAAATCTGCTGGTGGTAAAATATTTACCTTGGCCATTGATATTAATAATGCTTTTAAAGAATTCTATCTTGATCATTATAGTTCCACGTCTTCGTCTACTGATAAGGATATTAGAAACTTTGTGGAACCATAAGAACTTCCTAAACTGACGGCTGAGCAAAACATTCTCTTGATTCTGAGATAACCTTGGAGGAGCTTGGCGAGGTAATGAAGGCCTTGACTACAGGCAAGGCTCCGGGCCTCCGGGGCTTTGCCGCTGAATATTTTAGATCTTATGCTACAGAACTGGCTCCACTTTTGCTAGAAGTTTATACGGAATCATTAAAGAATGTAAAGCTTCCGCCAACCATAACGCAAGCCGGATCAGTCTGATTCTTAAAAAGGACAAAGATCCATGCGAGTGTAAGAGCTACCATCCAATTTCCCTGATCCAGCTAGACATTAAACTATTGTCCAAAATTTTGGCTAACCAATTAAGTAAAGTTATGACATCTCTTATACATATAGATCAGGTGGGTTTATTTGGGGACGTAGCTCTTCTGGTAACATTAGGCGTTTCATCAATATCATGTAGTCAGTGGCGAATGATCAGACTCCGGTCGCTGCCATCTCACTTGACACCAAAAAGGCATTTGATATGGTAGAATGGGATTGTTTTTTTAAGATTTTGGAAATGTATGGTTCGGGAATACTCTTATTGGTTGGATTAAGTTATTTTATAGACACCCAGTAGCGGTGGCACAAACAAATGGATTAATTTCAGATTATTTTGGTAGGGTTGCCCTCTAGCCTCATTATTGTTCTGTCTTGCCCTGGAACCATTAAAGAAAGAAAAGAAAGAAGGATGATTTTCCATGGGTGGTGGCGGGAGGTGTGGTGCATAAACTTTTGCTTTTCGCAGATGATATTTTATTACTCGTCTCCGACCCTACTACATATATGCCTTGCCTCCACAGAATTATTAATTCCTTTTCTAAATTCTCGGGATACAGAGTTAATTTGTCTAAATCCGAAGCTTTGGCTATGACAGTGTACTGCCCGGTAACGGCTTTTCAGGTGGACACCTTCCAGTGGCCCAAACAGGGCATTAAGTATTTGGGCATTATTTATTCCCAGCAAATTTATGTGATTTAGTAAAAGTTAATTTTGACCCTTTAATTAAAAGGTTTTCGAGCAATGTGGACAGGTGGGCTTCACTACTTTTATCTATGACTGGGAAGGTTAATGTTATAAATATAAATTGTATTCCAGAATTCAACTACCTGCTACAGTCTTTCCCCATTAAAGTTCCCCTCTTTTATTTTAAACAATTTGATAGTATAGCTAAATCCTTTATCTGGAATGGTAAAAGTCCTTGGATGCATTTTAATAAGTTACACAGGCCAGTTGACAAAGGTGGGTTAGGTCTACCCAAGATTTTGTTTTACTATTATGCTTTTGGTGTCAGACATTTGGCACAATGGTCACTTCCACTTGAGAGAGCCCCTCCCTGGCTCTTTATTGAACAGGAGGTCCTTGCCCCTATCTTGCCATTGCAAAGTCTTTCTACCAAGCTGCCTGGAGAAGTAAAGACACATCCCATTATCTCGTACATGCATTTAGTGTGGACAAAAGTTTCATGCGTGTTCAATTCAGCCATTTACCTGAACGTTGCCGCAAGTATTTTTTTAAACCCTAAATTGTGCATTAACAAGTCCCCTTTCTGCTGGACAGAATGAATTGAGAAGGGAGTTGCTACACTGGGTGACATGTATGAAAATGTTAAAATATATTGATAAAAGTTGATTCCATGTTTTCATGTGCTCTTTGTGTTAATTTGAGTATGTATCAATAAAAATTGGTAATGACAAAAAAAAGCACCTGTTGAGGAAATGTGTGTGTATGTTTGCGGGACAACAGAGAATGGGCGAGTATAAAAAGAGCCTGCTTCTGATACCAACATCGTGGATACGAGTGTTTGACGCTGCTGTAACGGCTACGGTAACACAAGACTGTTCTATGAGGGGGTGAAGTAACTGGCGATCACGAGTTATAGAGGGAGCAGAGAAAGCGGCACTACCAGCAAACACTAGCAGGAAGTGGTGTTATCAGCGTACATAAGCAGACGATGCTGTGTAATACCTTTACCACCAAGGCTACATTCTGCTTGCTTATACTGGGTGGTGACAAGGGAGCTGCCCAGGCAAAGTGTGAGTACGACATTAATCATTTGGTGGTGTTTGGATACTAGATGGGTGGAAGTGATGACATCAGAGCTACTGTTTACAAGTCTATGCTAGCTGATACTGTATGGGAATGTTTAAAGCCATCTTACAGCCTTTAACCTTTAAGGTGGAATCTTTTTATTAGTTTGAAGTGACTGTTGTATCTGGGATCCTGGTTGCCTTCTCCCCTCTCTCTCTCTCTCTCTCTCTCTCTCTCTCTCCTCTCTTGTCTCCTCAGCTGCAAGGAGGTGGCACTGCTTACTGGTTTCCAAATTGGCGACGCCATTGATATCGCTGGAGTGACTTTAGCCCTGTGTGTGCGTTGGTGTGGCAAACTGTCTAATGTCGTTAATGGACTGAACTGTCATTGATGAAATTGAATTTGGGTTTTAAGAAAAGGTCTTGCAAGGACCATTTTTATGCTTTTTACTTTTATTTAAATAAAATGTGTATTCTTGTAACCCATGTTGTCTGAGTCTTGGAGTTTCACTGTTCCACTTCAAACAAAGAATCCAGTGTTTAAAACCTTAGAAGCTAGGGGGTGTAATTGGCTGTATCTTTGCTGCTCTGGCTTCTCGGACACAATCTGAGCAGCCAACACTGGCACAATGGAATTCAATGTATAATAAGCTCAAGTGTTCACAAATCAAACTTTCATAAATGTCATGCAATGTTCCCCACATAATAAATGCTGGGGCCATTGTGGCAAACCTGCTTGCACTCAGTTCCCTCCATGTTTGCATATTCTTTCCCGCTCTATGCTAGGGAAGATGGTTTATCTGGCATCTTCTTCTGTAAATACATTCAGAGTGACCTCTTTTTATAATAGCCTGATCGAATTCAGCCTCTATCCCCATGGCCAAGTGTTTCGGGACAATCATATCAGAATTCTATGTACAATAAGCACAAGGAAGCACAAATTCCCCAGTGTTCATACACTCTTTTCCATTCAAAACACCAGGAAAGAGATTTTTTTTCTGTAAGCATTCCTGCTGTAAGCACAGGAAGACAATCATTATGTCGAAATACAATTAAGTTTGAAATTGTTAAACCCCATTCAATCAGCCACAATGATGGAGGCACGAGGGCTTCCCTCCACTGTGTCGCTGGTTGCAAGGTGGCTGCCAAAGGTAAGCCAAGAGCGCCATCTAGTGGTTACTCATTGCACTGCAATAGAGAATCATGCATTAATTCCTCTGTCTGCCCATGTTACAGCTTGGCAGCAGTTACAAGGCACTCCCAACTGGGTTATCCGAACCAGAGAGAATGCATTTTTTTTCTTACAACATACTGTCACAAGTGCAGCCGAGGGACTGGTGTGTGACAAAAGATTTTAAGGATGCTTATATCCACATTCATATTACGCCAAGGCAGGCGTGTTCCCAGGTTTGCTTTTGGGGGCAAAGCATACCAATTTTGCGTCCTTCTTTACGGACTTGCGTTAGCACCTCGTACGTTCACAAAATGTATGGATGCAGCATTGATGCCATTGAGGCATCATGGCATTCACATTTTGATTTATCTCAAAGATTGTTTGGTGTTAGCTCACTCAGAGAGTTTGGCTGCCCAACATCAAGATGTCTTTCTCAGTCACTTAAGCAGTCAAGGGCTGTGAGTTCACCTAGACATGAGTATCTTGTTGCCGAGGCAACAGACTCTGTTTCTCGAGGTGGAGCTAGACTTGCGGACAATGCAGGCGTGCCTGTCTCCGACTCATGTTCTGTCATTACGCAAGTGTCTAGCGATGTTCAATGTTCATTTTCCCTGTGAGAACGTTTCATTGGCTTTTGGGGCTTTTGATTGTGGCATCTGCTGTCATTCCCCTGGGAATGTTGCATGTGATACCTTTTCTGTGTTGGGTGAGCTCCGTAAAGGGACTTCAACCACTGATGCATACGTTTTGTCCCTTCAGAGTGACGCATGGGTGCTACCAAGCTCTGTTACCATGGAAATGGAACCACTTTCTGCAGATGGGTGTTCCGTTGGGACAGGTGTGTTGCTGCTAAGTGATAACAGCAGATGCCTCCTCTTTGGGTTGGGGCGCTGTGTGTGAGAACTGTCCTGATCAAGGAGTATGGATGGGTCAAAGGCTGAATTGGCACATAAACTGTCTGGAGATGCTAGCGTTGCTTTTGGCTTTGATGTTTTTTCTTCTGGAAATTCGGGGCAGTCACGTCCTCATCCGGTTGGATAACAGGATGGTGGTGGCTTACATCAACAGTCAGGGAGGGGTGCGCTCTCGTGCCATGCTTAGGCTGGCATGTCGCATTCTTGTGTGGGCACGGGACAGTGTGCTGTCTCTAGGAGCAGTACATGTTCCGGGCTGGTTGAATTTGGGGGCGAGTCTCATGTCCAGACAGGTTCTGATTCCTGGAGAATGGACATTACACCCACAGATTGTAGAACAAATTTGGCAGCATTTGTCACCCCCGGCCTGAGTTATGGAAATTGTGGGTTTGGCCCCTCTTTTGAATGATGGTTTATTCCCTGTGGTAGTTGATACCATCTTAAATGCTAGAGCGCCATCAACAAGAAGGGTATATATGTGTAAATTATGTATTTTAGCCTCTTTGTGCACAGCGCGGAGTGAGGATCCAGTCCACTGCCCAGTTGGTTCAGTGCTGGATTTTTTGGCGAGAGCGTTTTGGGGCCGGGGTTACCCTAGCAATGATTAAAGTGTATGTAGCCTCTATAGCGAATCAAAATAAGCTGGTGAATGGAGGTTCTATTGGAAGACATCTTCTTGTCTCTCGTTTTATGCGCAGAGCATTAAGGCTTAGACCTTTTCATCCCGTTCGCGTCCCTTTATGGAATTTATCTGTGGTGTTAGAGTCGCTCTTGGCTGCTCCGTTTGAGCCTTTAGCATCAGTATTTGATACATTTCTGACTCTTAGAATTGCCCTGTTATTAGCATTTGCATCATTTAAGAGGGTTGGTGATTTGTATGCCCTGTCGATCAATCCCTTGTATATGGAATTTGCGTCAATTTTACCTAAGTTTGTACTGAGACCTCATTTGGGCTATTTGCCTAAAGTGATCTCTACTTCCTTTTGCTTGCAGATTTTTAATTTGCAGTCCTACCATTTGAGTCGGAAGAGCAGAAAAGTTTGCATATGCTGTGCCCAGTACGGGCTCTGCAGATTTATGTTGACCTTACTAGCCAATAACGTAAGTCAGAGCAGTTGTTTGTATGCTTTGGTGGCCACAACAGGAGTGTTTCAGTGTCCAAGCAGTGACTGTCTCATTGGATTGTGGGTGCAATCTCGAGTGCTTACAAGGCACGTTGTTTGCCTTCGCCTCTGGGCATTTGAGCCCATTCTACGAGGAGCATGGCATCCTCTTGGACATTGGCTAGAGGTGTGTCTTTGAAAGACATTTGTATGGTGGCAGGAGGGTCGTCTCCGCATTCTTTTGTTAGGTTTTATAATTAGGACGAGAGTTTGACTCCCGTTTCCCAAGTTCTGTTGGATCAGGAGTAAGTTCTTGAGATTTCAATTTCTTTAGCTCGCTTGTGCGCCACTATAAGCTTGCCACACGGGCTTAGAGAGTTGGCAGCTACTGTACGCATGGTGTGATTGTATCTTGTCTTATTGGGAAACAACTTGCTGACTACACTAGCTTAATGCTCATTTTTTTAAACAAATGTGATGTTTTGTTCTAGCCTAAAATGTTTGTTTTTTAAAGCCTAATATAATGTCTTTATGTGTATGTATTATGTGTAACATTCCAAACACTCTGAGAGTGCGATGTCTTTATGGATATACAGTATATGATTGTTATCATATTTCTAAAATATCTAAAGCCACGTACACACATGCAGCGACTTCCTGTGACAAAGCGACTAATTCATGCTTTATTTTCAGTGAGAGCTGCCAACTTCCATCACCATGAGCGACTAGATGTGGACATTTTCAGCGACTTGACAAAGTTTAGAAAAGTTTCACTTTATGCAAATAAGGAATGACTTTTGGGAGCGACAACCAATAGGAGTGAAGAGGGTGTCAGTGGAGCTCACGTAACCTGTCTCCTTTGAGATAATGAAGTCAAGTGCAGGCAAGACAGAGGAGAAGTTTCTGTGAGCGATTTCACTGTTCTGTATGATTTGTCTGTAACCACATACTGTACATAGGTATAATAAAAAATGATGGGTGGAAAAGAAATTGTCAGCATTCTGAGTGAGTTTGATTTGTACATTAATAGATTGTTCATCTTATATATGATATGATGAAATGAGCACTGCTGCAGTTCATATAAAAACACTCTCCTCTGCAGAATATGCATTTTTAGGGACAAGAAAACTGATTCTTTGAAGTGAGAACTTTCAGACTTGACAGCACTTATTTCGCTCCAATGACTGCAGCCTTTTGGAATATTAAATGTGGGGCATTTGGCATCTCAAACAAGACTATTGACACTGTCATGAATTTTTGTTGATATTAAAACATACAGAGTTATGAAAGATAAATGCCATAAAAAAATACAAATACAAAGGACTGTATTTTTAATCTTTTCTAAAAACTTTTTTTTTTTTTTTTTTTTTTGACATTCAAGCTTGAATGATGTACTTTGAGACAGTTGTGACAGTGTGCCAAATATGCTGTATGCCACCCACAGTTTGGACTGAGATGTGTTTGATGTGGGGCTTCTCAGGGAAAGTGCTGAGGGTGTTGTTGGCAGCGGAGATGTCACTGTGTTTTTGGGTCTTTCTCCAGCAGGGTTGACAGGCCGAATCACTGGGTTGAGGCCAGACAGGCAGAGAGGCAGCCTCAGCCAGTTAATACTGCAGTTCAGCTGGCTGGGCACAGAAAACCCAATCTGTAATATTTTCCTCTCATCATTAAAAATGCCTTTTGATATAAGGCGAATCTCCACTTCATGTGTGACTATTGTATGTGGCAGTGTGTAATTTTAATGTGCATAAAGGTGAGAAACGAGATTTGGTGAGGCACATTTTATGTATGGTCTTGTGTCTATGTGGATTATGTGGATATGTCAGAGAAATAAATATTTTTAGGCAATATATTAAATGTGGCTATATGTCTACAGTAAATTCCATAAAAAAATAAATAAAAATGGCACATCACTGCCAGTATGTTTGAAATATTTTTAAAGGAGTTTTAGCCTGATTGAAGATGAAGGGCATTTTGTCTTTGGGAATCACGCAGGAAAACACAAACGTGAAAAAAGAAAATCATAACCTGAAAATGGTTGTTAAGTACATGATGCTTGCATATGCATGGGAATGTGTGGACCATTATTCATGCATTTAATTAGAAGGACTCTAATTAAATGTATGCATAAATCTCTGCTGGTTTAGTATATTGAGGATTACCCTCATGTACCCAACTAAAAATTGTTTACAGTACTCACAGCATTAACACTATACCAAAACAACAACATAGGGACACAGTACAATGTTGTGTATAAACAGGCTTTGTGTCTGTGTATCTTTTAAGTGTGCCTATACTCTCTTCATTTCACAGAACCAGGATTCTTCACAAACTCCCAAATATATTATTTATACACCCGAACACATTTTCTTCCCTTGTTTAAATCCCTCTAACCGGTCAGCCATTGATTGCCTTGATCTCGGCTGGATCCAGAGCCTCCCTTTGCTCCTCCCCAGAGTCTGTCTTTTTTTTTTCTTTAGATCTTTGTAGGATTTCAGACATATGGCAAAATGGACATACAGAGATGACAGTTGGTTTGTGGTGAAAGTCAAGCTGCCTTTGTTCATAAACAGACTGGCAAGAAGCATTTTCCTTTTGGCTGAGCTGTGTGACTGGAGTTCTTATTGTCATACACACATAAACTTGATTTTATATAATTGGGCAGGGTTGGGAGTGTTACTTTTTAAATGTATTCCACTACAGATTACAGAATACATGCTGTAAAATGTAATTTGTAACATATTTCGTTAGATTACTCAAGGTCAGTAACGTATTCTAAATACTTTGGATTACTTCTTCAGCACTGGTAGATTTTTTCACTTGTTTTGACTATAAAAACTCTGCCAGTACAGTAAGACAAAATACACATGTTAAAAATACATTCTCTGAAAAACCTAAATATCTTATGCAGTGTTGTTTCTAAAACAAGATCAATGAAATTGATCTTGTTTTAAGGATTTTTAGATATTTTTACAGGAAAACAATATAAAAATTATTATCAAGAATACGATTTTTGCCCTAATATCAAAGGTCTTACAAGAAAAAAAGAAATTATTATCCGTGAATTTTCTTGATAAAACAATATGATCATGTCTGGTAACATATGCACGTAAAATGGTTAGAAATAGCATTTTAGCTAAGCGTAAAGCTGACAATTTACACAAGGTATATTTCTATTTCTTCTGCTCCAAACTTCAAACTTTATGTCTGCTCGTATGAATGTAACACATCATAAGAAAGTGTTTCATCGCTGTTCAAATGCACTTTGGATCACACCATTTATATGTATAAATGTTTTCCATCTGAAAGAACTAAATATTAAATGAAACAAATGACAATAAAATGCAAAGTAATCTCTTCAGTAATCAATTTGTTTTTTATGTAACTGTATTCTAATTACCAATGATTTAAATTGTAACTGTAGTGGAATACAGTTACTTATATTTTATATTTTAAATACGTTTTCCCGTTACATGTATTCCGTTACTCCCCAACACTGATTGTGGGGACTCTCCATAGACTTCCGTGCATTTTATGGATTTTATACAGATCTAACGATAATTTCTATCCCCTAACCCTACCCCTAAACCTAACTCTCACAGAAAACTTTTTGCTTTTTTACCTTTTCAAAAAAACATCGTTTAGTATATTTAATAAGACATTTCCCTCATGGGGACTGCTGGCTGGGCCCCACAAGGTAGGAGATAAAAGGTTTTATTATCCTTGTGGGGACATTTGGTCCCCACAGTGTAATATAAACATGTACACACACACACACACACACACACACACACACTTTTGAGAGTCATATTTTGGAAAGGGCAGGTCTTGGAAAAACTATATGCCTTTCTTTTATTGAGAGTTGGGATGGCAAAAGTATCACATTGTGTAAAAAAAATCACTAACATACACACAAGATTTTGATTCTTTTTTATTCTTCACACAGTTTGATGATGTGCATTTGCAAAGAACTACAGATTTGCACAAGTAACATTTCCTATTGGCTGAATTTGAATCTGTGAACAGGCTCTGTCTAAGCCTTTTTTTTTTTTTTTTTTTTTTTTTTTAAGATGGTATCTCTGATACTGTGCATGGAATGAATTTCTGCATAATTTTAAGACATTTACCAGCAATGCAGAGTAGCTTTAAAGTATTGTAGGACTTTGTAGGAAGAGAAATAAGAGAAATTGACCAATTCTATGCAGAATAATCCAGAATCTACACTGACATTCTCCTGAGCTACAGAAATTCGCACTAGTGCCAGCAAGTTTGAGTTTGTCGCATCTGGAAAATCTTAGCTGCCTTATAAAACAGAGGTAGATCAGGGGACGCACAACGAAACATGTTGGTCTTTGTTGTTGATCAGAAATCCCCAACTTAACTCATCACATGTCTAATAAAACCACATGCTAAAGAAACTCCTCCCAGGATTGCCACGGCAACCATGAGCAAATGTCTGAATAAAGAAACTCTTATCAGTGAAAGAAACCTTAGATGGAATTTTCTCATTCCCCCTTCCAAAGTCCACAGACTGAACTTTAACTGGACCCACTTTATATTAAGTGGCCTCAACTACTATGTACTTAACATTTGATACAATGTACATTATTATGTACATACATGTTGTTGCATTGTAATTACATTTAAAGTACTTGCATTTAATTACATTTGTAGTTACAAATGTAATTAACTCTAACCCCTAATTCTAACCCCTAAACCCCTAACCCCTAACCCCTAAACCTAACCCTACCATTACTCCTAAATCCTACACGTACCTCAACCTCAATAGCAGCAAATGTGGGAATTTTGCATAACAACATGTAGTTACACAGTAAATATATAGTCTTGTATGTATTAAATGTTAGTAGTTAAGGCCACCTAATATAAAGTGTGACCCTTAACTTTAACTTTCATATAACGCATCTACAAGTACGATATATGAGCGTAAGCTACGAGCTTTGACACAATCGTAAGACTTGTGTTTTGATCATTTTACACTGCACAAATACACAACCATGTGTACGAACCGCCAAAGTGCGGGAAACTCACAAAGTTTAAACCGATCGTAAACTTAAAATATGTGTGATGACTTGCAATCACTTTCATAACTGACAAGCTGATGATTATGATTTTAATCTTGTATTATCCAAGTTTAAAATGAACAAACTAATTATTAGGACTCTTTATCATGCATTATAACTGTAATTTAATAAGAAAGTACAAGTGATTGGTATATAACTTATTGTCTCTTCCAGAATGATGGTGTGAAGCATTTTTGGGTTATTCGCAGTTTTAATCATGTTTTAATCATGAAATTCATTATTAAAACATGTACCATTTTCGAGCGGGAATTTTAAGAGACCTTCACACAATGGACTGTAACTCACATTAAAGGAGGAGGGAGATAGTTGACCATGTGACATCGTAAAGACACTTCTATTTGGGTAGAATTAATTTGGGGTTAAAACAGTTTCTGTTTTAACAGAAAGTTTCTGTTTTTGTTTGTGTTTCTGAACAGAAAGGGTTAAAAGGCCATGCCTGACCACCTTCATTCTCTAATTCTGCGCTCTCTTGCTCGTCTCCAAAATGTAACCTCTCTCTCTCTTTGGAACCAAACAAAGGCCTCCTTGAACTGAACCAAGCCAAAGGACTTCAAAGAACTTCACACACCAAGCAACGCAACGCAATTTATGCAAATACAAACCTCCAGACTTTCGCTGAAATCTGGTGCTTACTTTAATATAATTTGAGAAACCCAATCTCAAATCACAGCAAACTAAATTAAGTTCCCATGTTTTGTTCAAGGCTCCATAAAGTAAATTTTTCTGTTACAGATAATTTTCCATTCATCTTCTGTCAAAGCTCACTTACCAAGCCATGATTATGTTTGTCTGTATGTGTGTTAGTTTAGTTGTATGTTGTAGATTAGTTAATAAAGTCTTGTTTGTATTTAAAGAGAAGTTGATAGTGTATTTAATTAAATGGAGTGTCTATTTGCACCCCGGTGTTAATAGCATCTGCCACACGGCACGGCTGTTTGCACACCAAAAGTCTTGTGAAACCACAAGAATATATGACAGACTATATGACTAGTATGGAGTGTAAAGACGGTGTATGACTGTGTATTGTTGTCCATCATTATTTGCACCAGGGTGTAACTAGCATCTGACACTATTTGCACCAGGGTGCAATTTGTATCTGCCATTATTTGCACCAGGGTTGGGGTGAAAATAATATCTGCCACTGTTTGCACTGGGGTGTAAATAGCACATACCATTATTTGCACCAGGGTGCAAATAGCATCTGCCTTAATTAAATCATATCGGTCCCTTGAAATCTGTAGATCCTAAAAGCTACATGCACATAAACAGTAATTCAATCTATTTGTGATATTACTTTCTATGGCCATGAAAGTAGTATTACTGTAGGAATTAATCTTACATTCTGATCAACTCATCGCTGGCCAAAGACTGATCGGATTCTTTTAATATTCCCCAAATCAATTGTTTATTCCCTTATTGAGCTAAATTCCTTGCATGAATGGTTGGAAAATTATGCAGGCATAAGCTTAAAGCCATACGCTAATCATTATGCAGATTTCCTACATATAATTGGTGGAGAAATGTAGTTCCAAAACTAACTACATATAGCAAGTTGCTACATATAATGGACTGAATGCTGGTAGATTCCGTGAACAAATTATTTCTTTGTTTATTCCTACAATATGTATGTTTATGTACAGTAGCAGTCAAAAGTTTGGACATACCTGACTAAATAAACATTATGTTTCTCATGATATTACAGTAAAGACCTGAGACCCAAAGGCTTATACTTACAGTAAATTGCAGACAAATACAAATAGTGTACACATGAATTCGTGACATGACATTTTAAACGTATGACCTTGCGTGTGGATGAGTACGCTGGATGGTTGCTTGAGGCCCCAGAATTCATTACCCCACCCCTGAGAAAAAGCAGCCAACATGTGCCAAGCATATGAGAACTCTATAACATTTATAACATTTTGTTCTATATAACATTTTGGTTTGCAAATAAAATCTCAGAGCAACATAGATTAATTGCAATTTTATCAAATGTGACATATAGACATACAGGCAATTTGTTCTGTTAGTTTTCTAAATAATCTTGGAGAATACCTGATTCAGTTTGCATTGGAGTATTACCGATTTTGTCATCATGTCTATTGGATGATAAATGGTGACATTTGCCACCTTGAGGTTTACTTGTATTTACATTCCAGGGCTCAGTGACAACTGACACCTCAGACTTGGATCTGAATTTGATTTGACAGAAATAGAAGTTGTTACCAAATTTGAAAGGGGCAAATGCTGTATTGGCCATAAAGTGATGAATGTGCTCTTGGCGAGACTGATTGTGAGGATATTGATATGTTTACGCTGTAAACAACAATTAACCATTTCCAGCCGGAGCATTCAAATTTGGGAACAATTATTCCCATGGTTCCTGTCTCAATATCTTCACCGTCCAATCACCGATTTTATTTCTGAAAACTGCCAGATACTCATGACAATATAAGCTAAAAGCACATATGATTGGTTAAGTGGTTACTGGGCGTGAATAATAAATGTATCGTCATCCGTGTCATCCTCCATTTGCCTGAGCAGAGCCAGAGAGAATACCCTGGGAAATTACCTCAAGTGTTGGACTTACTGCTTCAGTGGGTGATCTTTCAATTTAAGACAAGTTATTTAACATGTGTTGTCAGTATTGTCTTTTGAAAGTCAAAACATTTTAGTTACAAAGCATTTATTTGTAGGAGTAACGCTAGTTATTTCTGGAAAAAATGACATGACCGTCGGTATTCATCGGACAGGCAGCTAGCCTCTATTTTTAAGCAACTTTCTGTGAAACTTGCTAAATAATCATTAGCTAGCAATACTATGTACATTTTTAACTAAATATAAATAACTTTTTTGGCCAATTTTTTCGCTTGTGAAAAATCCGCCTAAAGTAATGTGAGGCAGAGAGCAGACGCTGTTTTTTTTATTTATTTATTTTTTTCAGACCTGCCTGGAAACTGGCCTGCTAGTTAGATAAGTTATCTAGCTTGTTGATTTTCCCATGTAATAAAAAAAAAAATGGTAGATATCTTTCTATAATTTAGCAGATAGCCTTACCCATCCATCACACAGACATGATTTTAGGTTGTGTGAAGCTTCCTGTTCACAAGGAAAATTTGAGAGGGCTGTCTGCAGTTGGACATTCTGGTTAGTCTGCAAGCCCTTGGTGACTATTCAGTGTATGGATTTGTGAAGAACACACTGCAGGCTACCAATTGTGTACTTTTTTGCTGTTGTAGAGATGGATAGAGACTATGGCTCCCTGCTTTTGAGGGCATGAGTACACAGGAGGAAGATCTGCTGGACCAGGGACTACTGCAGGAAGACCCGGACCGCGAGGAGATGGAGGATGAGATGGAACCTGATCCCCAGCCAAGACCATCAACTGGGTATGTATGAATGTGTATGTATTGTTTGTTTCCATTTCTCATATGACTGATACTCACAGTAACACTAACACTGTTACTCTTATTATTTTGGGTATGGCTAGCCATTCTCGCACAGGTCCCAAGTCAGCTAGAAAGTGGAAACACTTCCCTGACTCTGTTTCTTATCCCTCGTACTTTGACATAGATTCATAGGCACCAAAACCTCTCCCGTTTAAGCCTAGCCGTCCATTCGGTATTGACTTAGGTAGCATGCATCAGGCTGTGTGGTCAACCTCCAGTATGATGTTGCGAGAAATTGACTTTTACATGCTGTTTTTTACTCAGGCTGTAGTTGCTGAGATATGCAGCTTTACAAACCGTCAGGGGTGGGAGCTCGTCCTAAACTGTCCGTCAGATTCCAGCTACCAAGGAGCTTGGATGGAGGTGACCCCCGATGAATTTTACAAATTTCTTGGGTTGCTCATTTACATGGGGTTTTCAATTCTCCCTGATTTCCATCGTCATTGAGGAACCAAGTCACTTCAGGGCTCGTGGGTGATGGGATTTATGTCGCGTGACTGCTACAAGGCTCTTTTTGCAGCTCTACATGTTGTAGACCCTACCACAGAGGATAATCAAGATCGCCTTAGGAAGTTGCGTTATCTTATGGACCACCTCAAACTAAATCTCGCAATAGATGAATGTATGGTCAAGTCTAAAGCTCGTCAGGATTTAAACAATACATGAAGGGCAAGCCTACTCGGTGGGGTTTTAAATTACGGGTAATTGCAACATCAGACTCGGGGTATACTCTCAACTTTAATGTTTACACAGGTAGTCATGATGGCGTGTCACTGATTTGGCCACCAAAGTAGCTGAATCATTACTGCAGCCATTTGAAGACCAGGGCCACAATGTTTGGTTTGACAACTTTTACACATCCCCAGCTCTTATGGCTAAGTTGTTAGAAATGGGAACTAATGCCTGTGGGACATGCAGGGTGAATCATAAACCGTTTCCTGCAGAATTTAAAGACACCAAAAGATGGGAACGCAAGACAGCTCGTGGGGATATGAGGTGGTGTAGGATTTAGGGGAATATACTTGTAATTCAGTGGAAGGACACACGTGCAGTTACATGCCTCTCCAATTTCCACAATGCGAATGGCTCAACCGAAATTACTAGGTTTGTAAAAAATGATGGCAACTGGACAAAAGAAGTAGCCCTCCAGCCCACTGTCATCAGCGATTATAACAAAAACATGGGCGGTGTTGATAGGTCAGACCAAATGATAAAATCTTACAACGTCCTACAAAAAACTCAGAAGTGGTGGAAGACTCTTTTTTTCCCACTTCATAGACATTGCCGTCGTCAATAGTTTCATATTGTTTAAGGAATGGCAACACATTCATGTGGCACCAGGGGATGAGCGTAGACCGGTGAACTTAACCCAGATAGATTTCAGAGAAAACCTGGGTCGTCAGCTGGGAGGTATCGATATTCATGCAAGTTTCCCTTTGCATACTCTAAAGCCTGTAGTCCATCCTTCGTCATCACTCCACACAGCCCATGTCCCTAAATTTGAAGAGTCCTCTACGAGATGTTGGCTATGCTATCGGAAAAGGAATGAAAATAAAACAAAATAGCTTGTTGCGTGCCGGAATGTAATGGCAAAAGACTTTGCTTGGTTCGCGATAGGAACTGTTTTCAGTCTTGACACTTAGCTGAGTGTGACCAGTTTTGTGAAGAGGTCTAGGTTGGGCTGTGTTTACTGGTGGTGTTGTCCTCCCCCTCCCCTCTTTTCTCCCTCTCTTCTCTCCACAGGTATTGCAGTTGTTGAGTATTTATGAATTTATATATATTCTGTATATTCTTTATTAAAAATGTATTTACTGTAGATAGTTCGAAAGTTTGATTTTGTATGTTTTGCTGTGTAATTCATGTGTAATTCTAATGTTCAAATTAAATAAAGTGTGTGTTTTATTGAACACATAAAATGTATATTTCAGTGTTAGTGTCCTTCAATTTCAGATGCAATCTCAATTTATTATTACAGGTGCTCCAAAGGAGTATTTGAGGAGTGGTCATGTGAAATGTATCTTAACATTCTAAATATTTGTTTTATTCCATTTTCCCACTAATCACTAGAATGGTCATAACTTTTAAACAATAGATTATATTTCTAATCTGTCTGCTATTCTACATTGCCCACAAAATTATGTATATTTCATACATGCTAAGTTTCCCTCTAGCTTGTAATTAAAATAGTTGTAAATGCAGTTGTCTGATGAAGTATGGTGGCCGGAGAAGATGTTTGTAAAAATTGCTGTGTGAAATCTTATTGATATTATAGGATTATTAGCCTTAAATAATCATACATATATTTATATCATTTGAAAGCCCTAGTTCTTCTCTTGAATATGGTATATACAGTTCAGGTGTGTGATGTTATGTGAATATGAATATAATATGAATATGGATATGAATATCATATTCTGGCACAGAATGGAATTTTCAGAATTTTGGGCTCAGGCTTTAAAGGGTTAAGTTATGCACCATCAAAGAACTTGCAATGAAGGCTTAAATCAAAAATCTCCATAGCTGCAAATCTTTATACACAAGCACCAGAAACAGGTGACTAACCTTGAACAGTGCAGAAGCTGCCCAATAAAAAGTTTCCTATTGATTTGCATTTATTATATTGAATTTCACCTTTGAAAGGAAAAACTATGAGTGACCTCATTAGCAGTAAAATTACACAAGGGCAGTTGTCAGCTCAGATTGAAACCACTATGTTACAAAGAAAAAAATAATGCTATGAAACCAAAAGAGAAAAATACAAATAGTTTCTGATATTAATGATGAATAATGAAATGAATTGAAAGGGGGTTTCAACTAATGACAAACCTAGGACCACATGGGAAGGTAATGCACTCTCAATGTCATTCATTGCAGTACTCTCATAATGCCTTAAAGCTCTTTCATTTCAAATGGCTGCAGCAATTTTCTCTTAGCTGAAAATGTTCATCTTGATTGTGTTCATCTTCCGTTGTTCTCTTGATGGTGCATTAAGTACCAAGAACGGGTGCTTTTTAGTTTTCAACTGAAAAGTGCTGTACACATAAAAGTCCTTATTAGCTATCAAATTAAAATATATCATATCGACAACAGAGATCACAAGCATCTTATATCTGATGCAGATGACACTGCTGCATGAGGCGATGAACATGAACCAACATAATCCTCTATCCCTGGCATGTGAAGACCATGTCCTCTACCTCTGTGAGAACCTCTCCACTGTACAAGGCTTGGGTGATTTTGATTCAATTATTCAGAGCAGCGGGCTACCTGCCACATTCCCTTAACCCAACCCTGATGTCCGGACACTCTGAGCTCCTGCTCATCTGATCTAGTCAGCGACATGTCTATGCATTATCATATTTCAAATTTTCTTCATGAAAATGGGCCATGCTTCCAAGAAATGAAAGTGTGGGAGTCTAAAAATTGAAAGTGACTATGAGAGGCACAACACAGGACAAACAATATGATTCTTCAGCCAAAAAAAAGTCAGCCCATTACTTTTTTATGAAACACAACCACCATTAATAACAAAAGAGCTTTCAACCCACCCCCAGCCTAGGCTATGGGTTTGATTTTCCTTTGCCACTCCACCACTGTTAAATGCAGGGAAAAATGGGGCAAGTTGATTAAATCAATCTAATAGTGAAGGCTAAATGAATTTTCAGAAGGACACTTTGAGGAGGTAATGGAAATGACTCCACTCCAAAGTTAGGTGGAAAAGAAAGTAGAGGCATGTCTTTTCACTGAGATGAAATTAAAAGCATTTTGCAGCCTTTGTTGTCCCTCTTTCTTCTCCTTGCAATGCCCTGTAAGTTCTCATCTCAATGCTAACGAAAGATGTATAATGCTTTTCTAATGTAGTTCTACCAGTATGCTCAAAATCCCATATATGTGTGTGTGTGACTATATATGATTATGCATACTTGCAATGCCATTTGCTTTATAACATACAGTATATGTCACCTGAGCTTTGAACTATTGATTAATTTTTAAACTATAAATTATATTTCAGTAATGACAACGCTCTGAAAGATTTAGCATGTTTATTTGTTATGACATCTTGACAGGATAATGGTCTTGCATGGTGAACTAGATCTGCTATGCTGCTGCAGAGCAAGTACGGAGACTTGCTACTGCTAGAAAATACAGAGACACACTAAGTCAAGCATGTGGACAGCTGCTGCACAATTAGATAAAACTCAAGAGATTATGCATAAAGCATAAATAAACATGCTGTTGCACAAACAGACATACAAGCAATACTCCAATAAAGCAGGGAAGCTGCACAAAACTCACAAAACAAAACACAACCCCCCAACCAAGCAGATCTATTGACAAGACTTGTGTACTGCTCTGAAGAGCCATGTGCTAAACGGCAAGTGACCTAACTCATAATGTGTACCTGAACCAAGAAAGCCCAGAGCTTATTTAACAAATGACTTAGACCCCATTTATACTTGGTATTAAGATGCTTCTCAGGTGGGGGCCTGGGTAGCTCAGCATGTACTGACGCTGACTACCACCCCTGGAGTTGCAAGTTCAAATCCAGGGTGTGCTGAGTGTCTCCAACCAGGTCTCCTAAGCAAATAAATTGGTTTTGTTGCTAGGGAGGGTAGAGTTACATGGGGTAACCTCCTCATGGTCACAATTAGTGGTTCTCACTCTCAATGGGGCACATGGATCATGGAGAATAGCATGAGCCTCCATATGTGTCAGAGCCAGGAATCAAACTTGGGTCTCTGGTGCAAGAGTCTTAATTTCTACCACTGAGCCACAGAAGGGAGTTGAACCCAATAGTCAGACGCGCTCTTAAAAGAACTCAGAAGAGTTTATTAACAAAAATAGCAAAAGAGTACAAAAGCAATTTCTTACTGACAATCACAAAAAACAGAAAAATCTTTAGTCCAAAAAGGATCTGAAAGGAGGAAAAAATAATCTCCAAAAAACTCAGGAAAAGGATCTAAAAAAACAGCAAAAAAAAAAAAAAAAAAACACGGGGAAAGAACAAACCAAAAGGCTTACAAAGTTTAGTACTTGGAACTAGAGCAAACTTACTGCAGTAACTGGCTAGGAACATCAATAACCAAGCAAAGAAACAAAGGAAGTGAACAACTTAAATACACAGTCCAGAACGAGGCACAGGTGAAAACAATAACACATGATAAAATGGCGGGAAACTGAAAAGAAATACAATGAGGGCCTCTAGTGGCCAAAATAAAACATTAAAGCAGAAAACTCTGACAATATGCGGAGTCTCCATGGTGTCATGCACGACGAGCTATGTAATAAGATGCACGGATTGACGGTCTCAGAAGCGGAGGCAACTGAGACTTGTCCTCCGCCACCCGGATTGAGGTGAGTAACCGCGCCACCACAAGGACCTACTAAGTAGTGAGGATTGGGCATTCCAAATTGGGAGAAAAAGGGTATATAATGTTTTTTTTTTTTTAAATGCATCTCGGGTGATCCGATCACATGTGGTCAGGCAAGACACATAAATTTTTACAGCTGCCTGCTTAAGTGCTTAAGTGCTCCTGTGAACACTTGTTTTTGGATTTCGAGGGGAAGGTCTCTGATTTCATCAATCACTGTGTTACTGCACGATAATAAATCGCAAAAAGTCATAAAAGACAAAGAAAGCGCAAAAGAACTGGCATGCTGTTCTTCTAGACATGCCTGAAATTTGGTCTAAGAACAAACACAACATTTCGAGAAGAATTCTCTATTATTTTAGTGGATTACTTGTATTAAAGGAGCTTCAGATGCTTGTGTTTCTCGTCTGTGTCCCTACATGTTGATATCAGACACACTAAAGATGTTGAAGCTGCTCGCTCAAAGTAAAAACTCTTGTTTTGGCACAGCAGTTGATTAACAGGTGAGGGGTGGCGCTTCACTGCTACCTAGATGCGTTCAGGAAGAACTAGCAGTTACACCTCAAATGCTATGTGTCACATGTGTTTTTAAGTACCTTTGTATGTGGTGTTTGTGATCCGATCACAAAAAAAGTTTTAGACACCATTTATACCTGTATTTAGTGCTGACCACTTGTGATTGGAACACTCGAATCGCATCTTAATACCAGCTGGAAACAGGGTTTTAGATAAGATATGTGTGGATTTATTTAATCTAAAGACCTAAGACTGCAATGTGTGCCAGCCAGATTTGACTAATGCTTACCTTTTAAAGATGAGCTTCTATATGTCATGGCCAAAAGCAGACCTTGCTGTGCAAGCTCTTAGAGGAAATGCCCAGGCAAAATCACCTGAGAAAAAAGCATTTTCTGAGAAAAATATCGCAGCACTAGGGTTGCGCGGTATACCGGTACTAACGAAATATCGCGATACCAAAAAATTAAAAAAGGTACAATATCATCTTGTTGTTTATTTCAGTACCATATTAAAGTATGCTGCCATTAGCAAAATGTAATATAATGTGAGAGTTTTTAGATGAAATCAAAGACCATTTGAAAATAATAATAAAAAAGCCTCTATATGGCCAAGCATGATCATTAAACAGCAGAAGGATGTCATTTAATGTAATTTAATTAATAATATACAGTCACATGCGCTGCGCACCATAGTATGAAGTGGCACCTCTCTGCCGTCATCTCCTTCACACACACACAGGCATGCACACAAACACACACACACACACACACACACACACAGTCACGCACACGAACACACACACACAAATGCAACACACACTACTAATGCTTGATTTTCATGCAGTGTGTGCAGTGGTATCCATCTGCAGATAGCAGTCGCAATAATACTCATAGTAACAATAATATAATATTAAATGGTTGTATTATTAGATTATTACCTTGATTAAGCAATATCACTTAAGCATGTGTACTGAATATCAGCATGTTGTGATTCAGCCATGGCAGCCTTTTGCCTCAGGTAAACAGATTCCTTTCATTTAATGTTTTCATTAATACTGTAAAGCTCTGTTGTGCATCTTTTAATTTTTATTTTTTATACGAAAAATAATATATATATATATATATATATATATATATATATTTAAACTCAGCAAAAAAAGAAACGTCCCTTTTTCAGGACACTGTATTTTAAAGATAATTTTGTAAAAAATCCAAATAACTTTACAGATCTTTATTGAAAAGGGTTTAAATAATGTTTTCCATGCTTGTTCAATGAACCATAAACAATTAATGAACATGCACCTGTGGAACGGTCGTTAAGACACTAACAGCTTACAGACAGTAGGAAATTAAGGACAAAGTTATAAAAACTTAGGACACTGAAGAGACCTTTCTACTGACTCTGAAAAACACCAATAGAAAGATGCCCAGGGTACCTGCTCCTCTGTGTGAACGTGCCTTAGGCATGCCGCATGGAGGCATGAGGACTGCAGATGTGGCCAGGGCAATAAATTGCAATGTCCGTACTGTGAGATGCCTAAGACAGTGCTACAGGGAGACAGGAAGGACAGCTGATCATCCTCGCAGTGGCAGACCACGTGTAACAACACCTGCACAGGATCGGTACATCCGAATATCACACCTGCGGGACAGGTACAGGATGGCAACAACAACTGCCAGAGTTACACCAGGAATGCATAATCCCTCCATCAGTGCTCAGACTGTCCACAATAGGCTGAGAGAGGCTGGACCGAGGGCTTGTAGGCCTGTTGTAAGGCAGGTCCTTATCAGACATCACTGACAACAACGTCATCTATGGGCACAAACCCACCTTCGCTGGACCAGACAGGACTGGCAAAAAGTGCTCTTCACTAACGAGTTGCGGTTTTGTCTCACCAGGGGTGATGGTCGGACTCATGTTTATTGTCGAAGGAATGAGCATCACACCAAGGCCTGTACTCTGGAGTGGGATCGATTTAGGGCCATTCCCTCCAGGAATGCCCAGGAACTTGCAAGCGCCTTTGTGGAAGAGTGGGGTAACTTCTCACAACAAGAACTGGCAAATCTGTTGCAGTCCATGAGGAGGAGATGCACTGCAGTACTTAATGGACACCAGATACTGACTGTTACTTTTTATATATAAATATATACATATACAGGGTTGGGGAGTAATGGAATACATGTAATGGGATTACGTATTTAAAATACAAAATATAAGTAACTGTATTCCACTACAGTTACAGTTTAAATCATTGGTAATTAAAATACAGTTACATTCAAAAAGTATTTTGATTACTGGAGAGATTACTTTGCATTTTATTGTCATTTGTTTCATTTAATATTTAGTCCTTTCAGATGGAAACATTTATACATATAATTGATGCAATCCAAAGTGCATTTGAACAGTGGTGAAAAACTTTCTTATGATGTGTTACATTCATACGAGCAGACAGAGAAGTAAGTTTGAAGTAAGTTTGGAGCAGAAGAAATAGAAATAAACCTTGTGTAAATTGTCAGCTTTACACTAAGCTAAAATGCTATTTCTAGCCATTTTGCATGCACGTGTTACCAGGCATGATCATAGTTTTTTATCAAGTAAATTCACGTTGGATCGTAATTTATTTTTTCTAGTAAGTGATATTAGGGCAAAAATCATATTCTTGATAATATGTTTTGTATTGTTTTCCTGTAAACATATCTAAAAATCCTTAAAACAAGATAAATTTGATTTATCTTGTTTTAGAAACAACACTGCATAAAATATTTTGACTTTTCAGAGAATGTATTTTTAACGTGTATTTTGTTTTACTGTACTGGCAGAGTTTTTATAGTCAAAACAAGTAAAAAAATCTACCAGTGCTGAAAAAGTAATTCAAAGTATTTGGAATACATTACTGACCTTGAGTAATCTAATGGAATACGTTACAAATTACATTTTACAGCATGTATTCTGTAATCTGTAGTGGAATACATTTCAAAAGTAACCCTCCCAACCCTGTATATATATATAATATAGTTGAAAAATATTATATTTACATTTAATTAAAGCTGTTCAGTATGTATTTGATTAAACACAATTATTAATTAAATAATTTAACATGGACTCCAGAAAACAGAAAAGGCATAATTTGTATCTTTAAGATTTTATTCAGTTAAGTAATTTTCTGTATAATTTCATCAAAAATCAAAAGTTTTTTTTTTATATGTTGCCTAAGTATCGAGGACTGGTATCGTACCGAAGCCAAAATTTTGGTATCGAAGCAACCCTATGCAGCACGCTGCAGTGAAACTAGCTTTTCGGCAAAACTGAGCAATTTAAATGTTCCACAAAGAGAGAGAGGCATGTAGATTGGCTCGCTCACATGTGACATTTTAAGCCAATCAGCTCGCATGGTGTAAGATGATTGGCTTAAAATGTCACATGTGAGCGAGCCGATTGGCTAACAGATAACAAGCTCAAATAACCTATCAGACTGCAACATACAGTTGCATGGCTGAACTTTGGTTATATAGAAACATATACTACAGTTCCTAGAAAAAATTTAGGTGGACTATTACAGGTTGATTATTTCATCAATATTTCATTTATATAGCACATTGCATGAATCAGTTTAATCAACATGATTAATTATTTTTATAAAATAAAAATTTGATAAAAAATTATGGACATTAATAAATTGAATTTCTTTAAAAATGCTTAAGATTACAAAGTCTTACATTACGTATTTTAATTAGTCTAACTGATTAATACCTAAAAACTTTAAGCCTGCCATTTATATTAAATTGGCTCTTTTACATCAGATTGAAAGAAAAATTCAGTTCCCTATCTGTCACTCACTCGATGTTGTGTCGATGTAGTGACACTAGGGGTCACTCTTGGGAGCCCCAAACACCTCTGCTTTTTTGAAAAAAAGGCCAATGGGAATTGGCGAGTGGAATTTGCATGCCACTCCCCCGGACATATGGGTATAAAAGGAGCTGGTATGCAACCACTAATTCAGATTTTCTCTTCGGAGCTGAGTGGTTGTATTCAGTGCACTGAATTCAATTCCCTCCAAAGACGCACCTCAAAACTGCTGTATTTACACCGCATTTCAGCGGCTTCTCCCCCTCTGCACCCGTAGAGTGCAGAGGGGGAGAGAACGCCCCTGGGTGCTTCGGCAGAGCGAAAATAAGAGAGTATATTCTAAAAGAGTATATTTTCATTCACAAAAAGAGCGGCACACACGGAACGTCTTTTTAAAGATGCTTTTCCATTTGTGTGTTATTCCTGGTTGTGGTCGTTATCTCTCCGCTTCTGACAGCCACGATTGCTGTCTTACGTGTCTGGGCACTGCCCACGTGGAGACATCGTTCGTGGATGAGTCATGTCCTCATTGTGAGAACATGACCATGGCAACGTTGCGGTCGTGGCTTGCATTCGTAAGAAAGCAAGCCACCCCAGCGGCTCCCCACACCGGTCCTTCTACCTACGCGTTTGAGACCGCGTCGGTTAGCACTGGGGGCGATTTGGGGATATCAATGGGACCGCCTCCGCCGGGTATCCCCCCATGGACCTCCCATTCCCCAGCACACTCGCTTACCCCCGTCGGGCACTCGGACGAGACCGCCGGCTCGTCTCAAAGCGAGTTCGACCTCTTGTTTGGAGCCTGGGAAGACGATGAGTTATCGAGCGCAGCATCGGAGAGTGGGCTTGTCCAGTCTGATGCAGAGGCTTCGGCTGGGCTTCCTCCTTCAGGAATGGTCGCCCAGTCTCAGGCCGATGCGAAAATGATGGACATGCTTTCCCGGGCGGCTGTGAGCGTCAGGCTAGAGTGGAACCCTCCACACTCCCCTGAACCCTCTCGGCTCAACAATTGGTTCCTGGGCTCGGGGCGCCACCCATTGCCACGCCCCAGCCCTGTTCCTTTCTTTCCGGAAGTGCATGTGGAGCTGACAAGATCGTGGGAGGCACCTTTTACTGCCCGGTCCCGGTCTTTCAGCTCCCCCGCTCTCACTACCCTCGATGGTGGAGCGGCCAGGGGGTATTCGGTGATCCCCCAGGTGGATTAGGTGCTCGCGGTGCACTTGTGTCCAAAGAGCGCCGCCACCTGGCGCGGGCACCCGAGGCTCCCATCCAGGGTCTGTAGGTTTACGTCGTCCCTGACGACTGTGGCCTGCGGTGCCGCTGGACAAGCCGCTTCTGCCCTGCACGCCATGGCTCTCCTGCAAGTACACCAAGCCAAGGCGCTAAAATAACTACATGAGGGTAGTAGCCCGCCCCCATAGCCTGGCTCCGGTGTGGAGCCCTCCACAGGAAGCAGACACCACCCATCTCGTGGCCAGCTGCTAAGAACCCAAGGAAGGCTTCGAAGCGCCCCCGAGATGGGCGACCCAGTGGCGAGGAGACCCGCTTCTCTGGAGCTGGTCAACAGACCACTCCATCCCCCGGTGGAGGGCCAGGAGGAGAATCTTTTGTCACCGCATGCCCAGGAGGCTGCGGCACCCAAAAGCTTGACAAAAGAATGGTTTCCTGGTCTCCTGGGTCACATGTCCGGTGTGCACAGCCGTCGTAACGTCCACCGTCCACCATCCCATTTTGGCAGGTATGGCGCTCCAGCGGCAGACCCCCCCGCTCCTGTGTGCCCAGCTGTGGCAAAAACACGCCCACACAGGATTGGTTCTGGTGGACTATGGGGACGAGATTCCTCCTCCCCCCTCCTTGGCCAATCTTATGGTGGGCGGCAGGAGTTAGGTAAGTGCTTCGATGTCCCTGGACTCAGCACAGCCACGGGGCTCGAGTCCCCTCGACGTAGCACCTCGAGCTCCGCCCCGCTGCGAGACCCCACCCACCGATACGTCTGACTTTATCATTCCCTTGGTCCCTCTCACCCGGATTTTGGGCACGTGGCTTGCGCTTTCCAACCTGTCGCGAAGGTTGACACGGACCATCTGACTCGGCTACGCGATTCAGTTCGCCAGGCGCCCACCCAGGTTCAGCAGCATCCGCTTCACCTCGGTGAAGGGCGAGAACGGTGCTACCTTCCATGCGGAGATCATGACCCTTCTGCGCAAGGGTGTGATAGAGCCTGTCCCTCCAGCCGAGATGACGAAAGGATTCTACAGCCCTTACTTCATCGTACCGAAGGCGGTGGGTTGTGACCAATCCTGGACCTGCGAGTACCGAACCGGGCTTTGCACAGACTCCCGTTCAAGATGCTGATGCAAAAACAAATTCTAGTGAGAATCCAGCATCGAGATTGATTCGCGGCGGTAGACCTGAAGGACGCGTACTTTCACGTCTTGGTCTTACCTCGACACAGACCCTTTCTGCGGTTTGCCTTCGAAGGCCAGGCGTACCAGTAAAAGGTACTCCCCTTCGGCCTGTCCCTGTCCCCTCATGTCTTCACAAAGATTGCAGAGGCAGCCCTTGCCCCGCTAAGGGAAGTGGGCATCTGCATCCCCAACTATCTCAACGACTGGCTAAGCCTAGCTCACTCTCAAGAGTTGCTGTGCGCACACAGGGACCTCGTGCTCTGGCACCTCAGCCGACTGGGACTTCGGGTCAACTAGGAAAAAAGCAAGCTCTCTGCGGTTCTGAGCATCTCTTTTCTTGGTTTGGAGTTGGACTCAGTCTCGATGACGGGCGCACGCAGTCAGTGCTGAACTGTCTGAAGGTGTTCAGACTGAAACTTTTTTCAGAGGCTCCTGGGGCATATAGCATCCTCAGCGGCAGCCACACTGCTCGGGTTGATGCATATGAGACCGCTTCAGCACTGGCTTCAGACTCGAGTCCCGAGATGGGCATGGTACCACGGGACACATCGCGTGGCCATCACGCCGATCTGTCGCCACGTCTTCAGTCCTTGGACCGACATTGCATTTCTACGGGCAGGGGTTCCCATAGAGCAGGTCTCCAGGCGTGTCATGGTTACAATAGATGCCTCCAAGATGGGCTGGGGTGCCGTATGCAATGGGCATGTAGCTGCCGGCTTCTGCACTGGCCCGCGGCTGCATTGGCACATCAACTGCCTAGAGTTGTTGGCAGTACTGCTCACCCTGCGGAGGTTCCGGCCGTTGATCCAGGGCAAGCACATGTTGGTCCAGACGGACAACACAGCAATGGTAGCGTACATCAACCACCAAGGTGGTCTACGCTCCCGTTGCATGTCACAACTTGCCCGCCATCTCCTCCTCTGGGGTCAGCAGTGCCTCAAGTCGCTACGAGCCACTCACATCCCAGGCGACCTCAACACCGCAGCGGACGTGCTGTCACATCAAGTTACCCTCAGGGCAGAGAGGAGACTCCACCCTCCGGTGGTCCAGCTGATTTGGAGTCGATTCGGTCAAGCACAGGTAGACCTGTTTGCTTCCCAGGAATCCTCCCACTGCCCGCTTTGGTACGCCCTGACCAAGGCACCCCTCGTATAGATGTGCTGGCACACAGCTGGCCCCCTGTACTACGCAAATATGCGTTTCTCCCAGTGATCCTACTTGCACAGACCCTGTGCAAGGACAGGGAGGACGAGGAGCAGATCATCCTAGTAGCACCCTACTGGCCCACCCAGACATGGTTCTCGGATCTCACGCTTCTAGCAACAGCCCCCCCCGGAGATTTCCCCTGAGGAAGGACCTTCTTTCTCAGTGATGGGGCACCATCTGGCACCCACGATCAGACCTCTGGAATCTCCACGTCTGGCCCTTGGACGGGACACGGAAGACCTAAGTGGCCTACCACCCGCGGTGGTAGACACGATCACTCAGGCTAGGGCTCCCTCTACGAGGTGCCTGTATGTCTTGAAGTGGCGTCTGTTCGCTAAGTGGTGTTCTTCCCGACGCAAAGACCACCAGAGATGCACAGTCAGATCGGTGCTTTCCATCCTGCAGGAGAGGCTGGAGGGGCGGCTGTCCCCCTCCACCTTGAAGGTGTATGTAGCCGCTATTTCGGCTCATCACGATGCAGTAGATGGTAAGTACTTGGGGAAGCACAACTTGATCATCAGGTTCCTGAGAGGCACTAGGAGGTTGAATCCCTCCAGACCACACCTCATCCCCTCGTGGGACATCTCTGTAATCCTTCGGTGTCTACAGGGAGCTCCCTTTGAGCCCTTGGAGTCAGCTGAGCTTAAGGCACTCTCTTTGAAGACTGCCCTCCTGACTGCGCTCACTTCCATCAAGAGGGTAGGGGACCTGCAGGCGTTCTCTGTCAGCGAATCATGCCTGGAGTTCCGGGTTACTCTCATGTGATCCTGAGACCCTGACCGGGCTATGTGCCCAAGGTTCCCACGACCCCTTTTAGGGATCAAGTGGTGAACCAGCAAGCGCTGCCCCAGGAGGAGGCAGACCCAGCATTGGCTTCGCTGTGTCCAGTGCGAGCTTTACACATCTATTTGGATTGCACGCAGAGCTTTAGAAGCTCTGAGCAGCTCTTTGTCTGCTTTGGTGGACAGCGGAAAAGAAGTGCTGTCTCCAAACAGAAGATCGCCCACTGGGTCATTGACGCCATCGTGATGGCATATCAGGCTCAGGACATGCCACCTCCTACGGGGTTATGAGCTCACTCCACCAGGAGTATGGTGGCCTCCTGGGCCCTGGCCAGTGGCACCTCTTTGGCAGACATCTGCAGAGCAGCGGGCAGGGCAGCACCCAACACCTTTGCGAGGGTCTACAATCTCCGGGTTGAGCCGGTCTCATCCTGTGTATTGGCAGGCACGAGCAGGTAAGTTCCGGGACAGCTGACCGGGTGTAACACTTGCGCATAGCGCCTTTCCCCTCTCTTGAGGTGAAGACGTGCTCTCTTGACTCCCAGTCGTGTTCACAGACTGTGATCCCTGGATGACTTTCCTCCTTAGCCCTCTGGCGGTTGAGTTTGTGGAGAAACTCGCTGCCGGCCCAGTACGTGCGCTATTGAGACCCTGTACTGAGGTAGGTGCTCCACATGTGCTGGTTCCCCGAAGGCGACCCCATGTGATATCTTCCGCAAAATTGTTTCCCTGTCGGTAAGCTGCATCTTCCTTGGGCAGAGGCCCCTCTGGCCCCGGTCGCCATGCTTTGTAGAAACTCCTCCCCCTTCGGGTAGAACCTACCACAGGACCTCTCCACATGACATACTTCCGACAAGACTCGGTAAGACCATGTGACATATTCCACTCAAAATACCCCCCCCCCTTTTTGGGCGGGGTGTGGTCTCCGCGGTGTCTTCTCCTTGGGAGGGACACCCCCCGGCAGAGACAATTATGGCTCCCAGTTGGTTAACAAATTCCACTCTTTTTGGGGAGAAAAGAGAGGAAAATAGGCCTCGGCTGGGCTAGCCTGTCCCTATTGTTGGGCAGTCGACTTGTTCCTGAAGGACCATTCGAAGCTCATAAGAGCGTTGGCGGAGGTTACGTGATGCCCTGGTGCGCTGGTTACGAGGCACACAGCGGTCTGCCCGTCATGCACCGCCAGTTCACGTAACACAGTTCAGATAGTTGTGGCATTTTGTATAGGGACCCCTAGTGTCACTACATCGACACAACGTCGAGTGACTGACAGATAGGGAATGTCATGGTTACTTTCGTAACCTCCATTCCCTGATGGAGGGAACAAGACATTGTGTCCCTCTTGCCACAATGCTGAACTACCTGCTGAAATGGCCGGGACCTGATCTCGGCTCCTCAGCACAAAACCTGAATGAGTGGTTGCATACCAGCTCCTTTTATACCCGTATGTCCGGGGGAATGGCATGCAAATACCACTCGCCAATTCCCATTGGCCTTTTTTCAAAAAAGCAGAGGTGTTTGGGGCTCCCAAGAGTGACCCCTAGTGTCACTACATCGACACAACGTCTCGTTCCCTCCATCAGGAAACGGAGGTAATGAAAGTAACCATGACGTTTTGTGGCGGTCTAGTATTTTTCAGTTGTTAATCATAATCTTCTGCAATATTTTATTGTTTTCTATAAGGTTAACTTGTATCTGAGCCAGATGATCAGGCAGAGTCCTGTAGCTCTCTCTGAGTGAATCTATTAGCCTGTTGATGGCTGCTCATCGGGATGCTAACTAGCCTGAGAGAACAGATTAGATTGATAAAAGGATGTAAAAGGATTAGAATGAAGACACAGGGAAATACTTTACTCTAATGACAGGAAATGGGATTACTGTTCTTCTCACTGTGTTCTCTGCACTTAACAGGCAACACAATCTCAGTGGTTTACATCAGTGACAATGATATTCTCATGTAAAGAAAGGGAATTATAGATGATATAAGATAAAATGTATTGCTCTTTTATTACAGCGCTTGCAAGGAAGCACTGTGTTAATATTCATCAAACATTTGAAACATTTGTTTTGTAGGACCACGTTTACTGGTATTAAGATGCATTTCGGGTGATCCAATCCCATCCTGAATTCTGTGCATTAAAGTGTAATTAAATTTATTATCAATTATCAAATCAAATGAATTTATATAACTTTAATCAAATGAAAAGGTTCCATTTGTTAACATTAGTAAATGCATTAGGTATCATGAACAAACAACCTCCATTTTTTGACGGTCCAAAATGCATATTTAGGGTGCATCAAAATAATCCACACGACTCCAGTCGACAAATAATTTCTTCTGAATGCAAACGATTGATTATTTTTAGAAACAAAACAATACTTATATACTTTTTAACTATTCCTTACATCTCTGTGATGTGCGCTCATGAGAGGGATGACGTAACAATGTAATCAATGCTTCCTGACTCCTCCTCCACGTGACACGTGACCTTACCAACGAGATTATGTCATCCCTCTCATGAAATGAAATCCTAAAAGTCTTAAATTCTGTTTTTATGAAGAAAGAAACTGGCCTGAGGGTGAGTAAATTATCAGCAAATTTTCATTTTTGGGTGAACTATTCCTTTAATGAACAACTGTATATGTATTATGTGCAAATTTTAGCCTAGTATTTTAAGATATCAGTGTTTATCCCCCCCAATGTTGATCGAACTTATCCCCCCCAAAGGTATGACGAACTTATGTGCTTCATTTGTTGTTATGTTATTTACTTATGTACTGTTTTATTAATATTTCCTATGTATAAAATCTTTTGAGCTCCCCAATTCATTGTAAGAGGGAAAAAAATTGGATCTGTTCTCATAACACATATGATGTTGAATGCTCGTGAACAGTTTAAACATTTTTATATACTGCTCAGTCTTAGTTTGGCTGTGAGAAAGACAGATGAGTTTTGGAGTGGAGAAAGTAGAGTTTTTGACAGTGTTTATCCCCTCATTTTATATCTCACTGATCACGAGCAGATAAAAACAGATATGCCAGCTCAATAAAGAGAATGAACTCAATCTGTGCTTGACTAGCATCATAATTTACAAAGGACCAGAAAAGAAGGGGTTACAACTGCAGTGTGTTTATTTAGTTTATTTAGAGTCCCACAGACACCCTAAACCAACCCATACACCTAAACCTTACACTAACCTTCCCATACAATAAATAACCATGGTTTTACTACAGTAACAAGAGTATCACCATGGTATTTTGTAGTAAAATCATAGTAACCACAAAATTAAACATGGTTACAATATTAACACCACATTATGGTAGTAACATCATGGTTCATTGCATTAAAACTGTCATGGAAATTCTCCACCTGGAATTCACACAAGTGAGCGGTGTTCCAAACACACAGGCCACAGTGCAGTCTTTTCTCAGCTTTATTCATTCTCACAGCCGGGGAAGAAGCTTCAGTGTCTTCCAACACCCTTACACTTATGTCTGGCTTATATTGGATGTGCTTACGTAAGCTGGAACATATAGTTCCTTATTCTTTGAGTAAACAAGTTCTTAGAATAGGTCATTTCACAATACTACCCCCTCCCCTGAGATCTGACCACAGCAGAATTTTTGTTAAAAACAGGAAGGGAGGTATTTCCTTTACTTGAAAAACAGGATGGACATCAACCTCAACTTATCATCAACACAATGCTGAGCTGCTCTTATGCTGCAGTTTCTAGAGCAAATTAACAACATTAATCATGAAAATGTTTTAATGCACATAACTATCATAATTTCTTTCACACTTCCCCCCTTTGATTAATTTTGTTAATCACAATCAAATAACATTAGCTATTTTTTCCTAACATATTTAGAGAAACATGGGGGTTTGTTACATTTTATATCATCATGAGTAAATAAAATCTCACACTCCTTCATGCATGCCTCATGTTTAACGAGCGGTTCGCCCTAACAATCTTCACCAGGGTTGAGACGCTGGACTCCTATTGATATTCCAGCCCCTCACTTCTGGACTGGCTTCCCACAAGGAACATTCAGCATAGCATTACTCTTTTAAGTTATACACCGTTCTCACTCTGTTTCTCTGCAAATGGCAGTTTCCATTCTTCTTCCTTTCCATCATCCTCATTGTTCATCTGTTGGTATTGTATCAGAGAAAATTGTCCAGCTCCTATTCCACAAATGCATCCCTAATTTTCTCTAGGGCTGTTATCACATTAGTGATATTATCCAAATTGTCTGGTGTCAGAATTAAACACGCATATCCTGTGAGGTTCAGTGTTACACACAATCCTTCAGTTCTGGCCATAAGGTAATCTAACGCCATTTCATGCTTGAGCAGTGTGAATAGATGGGTCTTATCTTTGTCTTTCAGAAAGTGGAATCCTTTTATAGTTTCATTAGCAAATCCTGCCATAGTGCAGGTGATATTGTCTATGTGATCCGCAAGGAATGTTACTCCATACCACGGAAAAATCCCTAATCCCCATTTTTCCCTTAAAGATATTCACCAATGGAACGACTCTAGTTTTTCAAATTGGACCATGGCTCGCTTTCACCTATTTCGTTTAACTCTTTCGCCCCTCAGCATCATTATATTGTATGGTTTCAATTTGATCAAATAACAACATTCACTCCAATCAGTCAGTAGTCTATCGAATTGGAGTACATAAACCCTATCCCTAGGTTCACATGGTTTCTGAAACTATTGTTTACCATGATTGTTTTGCTACAAATTGTCATAGTTATATTCTTATCCATGTTGCTAGTTATAGCCATCGACACCCCACCTTTATAACGGGATAGGCTCATTATCCCTGTTAAATACCCTTGGCAGGTGGACATCCCTACAAATTGCCCTGGGCCATTATTACAGACACATCTCAGATGTTCAGATTTTTTTTATCCCAGTTGGTCTTTCTATTGGTGTAACATTTTCTGCCTTTCTGCATTAGCCAACATTCAGTGGTCTCTGGCGGGGTATTGTTATTGTACGTGGCATCCAAGAATTCTATGGCCGCTCTTCTGCACCCCTTTACTCAAATAATCTAGGAAGCCTCACCAAGAGTTTTGTTTCCCATGATCTTCAATTATCATTTCATCTGTGTCAAAACCCCATGGCTTCCATTCTGTGCCTGCCATAACCCTTCGCTTTTATGCATGCCATTTTGCCACCTTGTCATCCTCCAATTCTGGTGTATTATACAATATAAACACAGGCAAGGTGATTAGTATTATCAAAACACATTCCTACCACTTAGTTCCACTTCTTCCTTAACCTAGCTTCCCTCACACATCCTGCCATTCAATGATTCAGTAGATTTACTTGTAGGTATTAAGTAAATTCAATTATCATATGTTTTCAGACAAAAGGAGAGCTAGTCCCTCAAATCCATCTATTGAATTGTACATCAAGATCCCTTTTACACCATTTCTTAAAACATACTTGATTACTTGTTCATCAGTTCAATTCAGTTGATATATCAGGGTAGAATATCTCCAGGAAGTGAGCTGTTGGCCTGTCAGAGAGGCAGTTAGTGGCCCCCCGTTTCTCTGTCCAACATTGGCCCTGACACATTATGACCAATCAGTTAAGAAGGGGAACAGTCTACAAGTCTGGGTTACACTTTGGACAATTCCGTGTGTGTCCGAAAAGTTTACACCACCATGTCCTTGGTGGGTTTCTTCTTTTCTGTTGTGGTTGTATCCTTGTGTTCTCATGACTGATCTTCACCCTACTCCCAATCTTAGGGCCCCCTCAATTTTTCTGAACCTTGTTGGTCCCCCTAAGGGACTCTTCTGCCTCTGCCAAAGTTAGAGGCATGCCTGATGTGAGCTGCGCTCCCTTGGCTCTACTGCTAAGCACTGAGGTGCTCGCCGATCCTTCCTTATCCCACTCCTCTGGGCTCAACGGGGCCTTCCTGCAATGGCTGGCATGGATCCAGGTAGCCCTCTCTGTGATTTTAACCACAGAGTTGATCACAACAGCACCTGGTAGGGTCTGGTCCACCTAGGCTTCCAACAATTTCTCCTTTTGCAGTCCTTCACCACCACCCAGTATCCCAGTCTCAGAGAATGCAGTGGTCCCTATAATGGAGCAGGCAAGGCTGCTTTCACCTGTGTGTGAATAGACTTTAGATAGTTGGAGAGACTCATGCAGTAATTTAACATTGCATCATCAAACTCTTCCCCCCTCAGGGGCTGTAGTTTCCCTGGCCCCTTCATGCCTGTATGCATTGGCCTTCTCATTATTACTTCAAAGGGGGAGAGGCCTGTTTTGTGTTTGCCCCTCCCTCTCATGCTCAACAGCACCAAGGGCAGTGCTTTTACCCAGTTTTGAACGGTTTCTTCACACACATTAGCCCATTATCAATCATCAGTTTCTGGGGAATTCCCCATCTTGGTATGAATTTCCTCAGTAACACTTTTGCCACAGCTGTGGCATCTGCTTTTGCTGTGGGAAAAAACTTCAACCTACTTAGAAAACATATCAACAATTACCAAACAATATATTTTTACCTCACATATGGAGAGTTCAGTAAAATCCATCATCAGATGATCAAAGACGGCATCAGGGGTGGAGTGGCTGGAGCGCTGCATCACTTGCCCCCTGCCAACACTGTTTCTTAGGCACACTAAACATTTTGAACAAAATTTTCCATACTAATTTGAGAAGCCTTGTGTATACCAATATCTACTTGCAGTCTCTACCATCCCCTCTTTTGGAAATAAACATTTTGGCAAACATGCGTTACCATTAAGTCCATACCACACATTATTTACATATGTACAACCAGTGTTTTTCCATTGTTTGTGCTCTTGTGCAGGAGCGTTTCTCTGGGCTTCTGCTAGTTCCTGTAAGGAAACAGATGTGGTCATGGGTGAGGAAGTCATTTGCATAGCTGTGTGTGCTAGCGCTTGAGATGCAGCTTTCACAGCCACATCCACACCATTGTTCCCTTTTGAAACTGGGTCTTGCACTTCATGTGTGTGCTTCACATTTGCACACAGCCACTTCCTGTGGGAGCAAAATAGCCTTAAGGAGATTAGAGACAAGAGAAGCATGTGGAATTTGTTTACCAGTTGAAGTAAGAAACCCTCTCATTTTCCACAGTGTACTGAAATCATGTACCACCCCAAAGGCATATCTGCTGTCCGTGTAGATAGTGACAGGTTGACCTGCACCTAAATACAAGCTCTAGTTAGGGCAATACATTTGGCTGCTTGAGCCGATAGATGTCCTGGCAGCCTGCTGGATTCAACAATATTATAATCAATAACAACAGCATAACCCACTCGATTTTCACCCATGTGGGATCTTTTCTACTCGATCCATCTACATAGAAAATCATATCCTAAAATCCTAGAGGCCAGCATGGCCATGGAGGCGGCTGCTATGAATTTCAAGCAGTGTGGGAAGCCAGCGGCCACTGAATCTAATTTGGAGGAAAAAATATGCTACTGGTCTAAATTTCCCACCATGTTCTTGCAGGAGGAAGGATGTCATGAATCCCCCTTTCTTCGCATACAGTCTGAGTGAAAGACTTAGTTGGGTAAGGTAGACCCAGGGTAGGTGCTGCAGTCAGAGCTTGCTTAAGCATCGCAAAACTACTCAGTCCTTCATCCGTTTGTCATTCAGTCGTAGACCATGGACATGTGTCATGCTCTGCAGAGACTGTGCTATCTGTGCATAATCAGAGATCCACTGTCTACAGTAGCCTGTCATGCCCAGGAATGCCATTAATAGTTTTTTTTTTTTTTTTTTTTTTTTTTGTAATTGGTTTAATCTTTTTAGGATATCTTGTATTCTGTCATCTGACAGCTGCTTACCATGTATAGAAATTAAATGGCCCAGGAAGGTTACTTCCTGTTTTATAAACTGCAATTTATCAATCTGTCTCCGTGAGCATCTTTCTGAAACACGTCACAAAAATGAAGTGAAACTCCGCGAATACATATCACACAGACATGAAACATATGTCTAAAGAAAACTTATAATGTCTACTTTTAAATAAAACAATTCTAATTTAAAACAAATATTCTCCTGCAATGTAATATGTATGAAACAAAGCGATGTACAGTTCCCTATCTGTCACTCACTCGACGTTGTGTCGATGTAGTGACACTAGGGGTCACTCTTGGGAGCCCGAGACACCTCTGGTGTTTGATAAAAAGCCAATGAAAATTGGCGAGTGGTATTTGCATGCCACTCCCCCGGACATACGGGTATAAAAGGAGCTGGCGTGAAACCACACATTCAGGTTTTATGCTGAGGAGCCGAGACAAGGTCCGGCCATTTCAGCGGGTAGTTCAGTGTTGTGGCAGGAGGAACTTCCCCTCCATCGGGGAACGGAGGTTACATAAGTAACCATCTGTAGAGCCTCACCTGTGTAGCGTGCCATCTTCCAAACGCGCAGGAAAGTGAATGAATCTGATGATGAAACTTGATGTTTTTTAAGGCATTGTTGTGGGGGCGTTTACCATTTACATATTTGTATAGACCACCTCAGAACATTACCGTATGAATAGTGCGCTCTGTTGGTGGGTGGGATCACATTAGCGATAATGAGCTGAGCCAGGAGAAGCGTCATGGTTACTTGTGTAACCTCCGTTCCCTGATGGAGGGAACAAGACGTTGTGTCGATGTAGTGACACTAGGGGTCACTCTTGGGAGCCCGAGACACCTCTGGTCTTTGATAAAAGGCCAATGAAAATTGGCGAGTGGTATTTGCATGCCACTCCCCCGGACATACGGGTATAAAAGGAGCTGGTATGCAACCACTCATTCAGGTTTTATGCTGAGGAGCCGATATAAGGTCCGGCCATTTCAGTGGGTAGTTCAGCGTTGTGGCAGGAGGGACACAACGTCTCGTTCCCTCCATCAGGGAACGGAGGTTACACAAGTAATCATGACGTTCCCTATCTGTCACTCATTCGACGTTGTGTCGATGTAGTGACACTAGGGGTCCTTATAAGAAACGCCACAATTGGCTGAACTGTGTTATGTGAACTGGCAGTGTGTGGTGGGCAGACTACTGTGTGCCTCATAGCCAGCACACCAGGTCGACATGTAACCTCCCCAACATAGTTATGAGTGTCGAATGGCCCTTTGGGGACAAGTCGACTACCCAAAAAATAGAGACAGGCTTAACCCAGTCGTGGCCTCTTTTCCCCTTCTCTTTTTCCACTCCCTGAAAAAGAAGGGGGATTATCCGACTGGGCCGCCAGGTCTAGTCGGGGGGTATCCCTCCCAAGGGGAAGACACCGCAGAGACCACACCTCGTCCAAAGAGAGGGGAGGATATTTAAGTGGAAGAATACATCACATGGTCTTTCCGACCATGTGGAGAGTCTCATGGTAGATCCTACCCAACAGGGGAGAAGTTACTACAAACATGGAGACTGGGGCAGAGGGGCTCTGCCCTAGGAAGACGCAGTTTGCCAACAGGGAAACGAACTAGCGGAAGATATATATCGCATGGGGTTAGCCTTACAGGGAACTGCCACATGCGGAGCACCTACCCCAGAACAGGACTCTTTGGTAGCACGTGTACTGGGCCGGCAGCGAGTCTCGGAGGAAGTCAACCAGGGAACAAAGTTTGTGAACACTACTGGGAATTAATGGCGCATGTCTTCAGCTCAAAAGGAGGTGGAAGGTGCTATGTGCAAGCAATACACCCGGCCAGCTATCCCGGGCTTATCCGCTTGTGTTGCATGCCACTACCTGGGATGAAACCGGTTCCACCCAGATGTTGTAGAACCTTGCAAAGGTGTTGGATGTTGCCCAGCCCGCTGCTCTGCAAATGTCTGTTAGAGAGGCACCTATGGCCAGGGCCCAGGAAGCCGCTACACCCCTGGTAGAATGGACTCGTTAGCGAACAGACGCCACTTAAAGGCATACAGGTGCCTTGTAGAAGGGGCCCTAGCCTGAGTGATCGTGTCTACCACCAACCTGCCATGACAGCAGAAACACGTTTTCTCCTCTTTGTTAAAAGTAAAAATGTAAGACATTTTTTGTTAGAACTATAGCTAAAATTAAATGAAATACATTATTGTGTTTTAGTAAAATAAACCTGTTTGATAAAACTAATGCCAAACATTAGCTTTGTTAAACCATTTATTCATCATCTTAAAGTGAATATGTAAGCTGATTTGTGGCACATCTTGTATGTATTGTTTTAGAAAGACACTTTCTTATCTTTGTTAAAAGTAAAAAGTGTAAGACACTTTTGTATTAAAGCTACAGCTAAAATTAAATGAAATGCAATGTTGCATTTTAGTAACATAATCCTGTTTGTTAAGCTAATGTTAAACTTTGTCTTTCTTACCCCATTTGTTCATCTTCTGTATAGTGACTATGAAATTACATTTTGTTGCACATCATAAAATTTTTTTTAGCAGCATTGTTACATTGTATGCTCCAGAGAGCGACAGCAAATAATGTATGCCTACCTTGAAGAACACCTCTGTTGACAGCGCCGCTCTGATCCGTAGATCTATTATTATTAATTAATGGACCAGACATTAAAATTAAAATAAAATAGTCACATAACATCTACACACTTCTAATAACAAATATATAAATACAAGAAAATGATCTTTATGTAAACTTACAAAGTTAATCAATGCAGTCCACGTTTTCGCGGTCATCGACATGTCCTGAATTGCATACACACAAGATTTTTAAAAGCCTGTTAAACATCAAGTTACAAATTGTAAGTTTTTTTCTTGTAAATTTCAAATATTTTATAAATAAATAAATCGTACAAACAACACATATTTTTGAAAATAAATGCCATTTTAAAAGAGTAATGTTACACGTTAAACAACCCGTCATGGTCTTGCGCACAACGATTATAGAAAACAAAATACAACCCACAATCTATTTAAAATGGGATGGAGTTGTGGTGGGGAGGCATACCCAAATTATCTGCATGAAAAACACATGTACACCAAATGGTAATTAGTATTTTACTACGGCTTAAAATAAACTCTTTTTAGATTGACTACCGATTAACACACATGTATAAATAGCGTAAAAACATTTTAGTAGGAAATAGCTATTACATAATACCAAATAAACGATTTAACCACTTACTGAAGTAAAGAACATTTGGTGAGAAGTGAAAAACATTATCAGTTCTGATTTGCTTTTTACAACGAAAAGAAGAAGAAATAGTTACATCAGTTGTAGCTGTTTTTTTAGACTATTATTGATTGTTTTAGTTTATTTTTAGTAGGTGACTGTGTGTGAAGAAACACAGACATGAAATTTACAATATTAACCCCAATATACAGTACAAAAGATTCACTGAGTAAACTATTTCTTGGATGTATATTTTGTTAAAAACTCTTTTAGAACTGAAAACGATCTTGGTAGATTTTATAGTATAACCTATGTTTGAACAATTTAAAAGGACTGTCAACCATACCATGCCGTTTGTTTTTGTTTTTTGATGTTCAAGTATCCAGGATGTCACTTCAGAGAGGATCAGATCAAAGCTTTTAAAACACAAAATTCCTAATCATAGCAAAGCATTTGGCCAAAATATTTTCCCATGGAATGCAGACACACCACATTGTACAAACGATTACCAGACAATGAGAAATCACATTTCACAAAATCCACATCTTCATGAAGAAACTTTGTCAAGCTAACATTTTGTTTTTTCCAAAAGTCAGTTCCTGACTTGGTGGTATTTTTACCAGTTGAGAACAAACGAAGAGCTAATAAGTGTAAAGGAGTCAAAACAGCGCCAGAAATTCCTCCGTTGCACACACAAACAAAGATATGCTGCAAGGAGACGGCGGTTCCGATGCCTGTACTGAACTGTAATGGGCAACATAGCTCCTATGATGAGAAGAACCAGGTATGCTTGAGCATTCTGTCCTTTGAAATCAAAGAATCAAGTACAGTACAGACATCACATCCTGATATTGGTCTGTTTAGACGTCTTTGGTCCATGCTGCATTCCATATATCAGTTGAACTGCACCAGAGTTCATTTGGTTTGGTGTGCACCAAGGTTCGGATGGCAGCATTCACACTTGTTCAAATGAACCGCACTAACAGAGCAATCACACCAGAGTTCATTTTAATCAAACCAAACCTGCCAAGTGTGAACACACCCTTAATCATATAAATATATTGTCTGCATATGCTGCGTGGGGGCACTATCATTTTGCTGAGAAATATCTAATATGAAACTGCGTCAGTGGGCATAGTGTTCAGTTCATGGTGGAGAATTTGGTGCTTATTTGGCCACTGACATTGTCTTTGTCAATCAGTGGGGTGGGGTCATTTTCCTCATTTCCTCTCTGTGAGCAGTCCTGGGGACAGGATATGATTTGAAGTAGACAGCAATTTCACTTGAAATTACTGGCACAAGTCCCCCAAGACCCCCCACGGCCATTAGGGAAGTTTTCCCGTTTTTCCCATTTGTCTAATTGTTGAAAGTAGCCTGTGGCTCTGGTGCATTCTAATTCAATGTTGCATATTAGACTTGTCCATAGCTGTAAAACATGCATTCATTAAATATGATCTTATGCTCTTTATCACTTGCTTGCACATGTTTGTGAAAACATAATGTGTGGTGTTGAAGGCTTGTGAAAAAAAATATGCATGATATAATTTACAACTCTTATCTAGCTTTTATTATCAGTCTGACAGATTAAATGTGACCAATTTAAGTAAGAAGCTCTTGAGCCTGATGCAAGAAAAGAAATGGCATTTTGTAATGACCTGAAATTTCTGCCATCAAAAATCAATGAGTGCTATGAAGTCCTCAGAGGGCTGACAAACCAATTATTGGCTTGGAAATGTGCAATACTATGATAGCCACAGTCCTACTAATGGCGCAGTCCCTAGCCCCAATCTCTGTCATCGTACAGAGACCAGATAAGATCCGATCAAAGGCTGTGCACAATCAAAGGCTCATGCCTTGCTCTTCATGCCTGTGCAGCTGAGCACGCTGTGACCTAATGAAGAGAAATAACCCACTGAAATATCAATTACTCAGGCAGAACAGTTTGAGACTGTGTTCAACTAAAACAGTTCTATCACTAGAGCACTGTCCAGGATGCAGAAAGAGCCCACTCAATCCCTCACACTCAGTGGGCTGACAGTGTTTTTAGTTTGAGAGCTTAGGACCAGTGCCCTGCAATGATTTTTCCAATTAAATAGGCCTAAGAGTGGCACAAGCCAGCTTGTATGGAGGGAGAAGGGCAGGGGTTGTAGAGTTTAAGAAGTTTCAATGACCAGATGGCAGACAATCCTCATAATATTTAAATGGCACATTCATTTGTCATGGTGGCGGCAGAGATAGAGTGGTAGCGTTAAGTTAGAGAGTTGTGCCAATGTGGGTTATTGTGCAAATTTGAGATTGAATATGCTTGGATTAGCTGTGCTTTTTGTTTATACTAATGCATTATGGTTTATCATGAATCAAGCTATTTATCCACCTCTTTGCAATGAATGATATATTGCATTGCTACTGGAAAAAAAAAAATGCTTGAGTAACCAGAGAGGAACAGTATTCTGACAGGCACGGTATTCTCCATTCTGTAATACTATCATTCCAAAAGTTGGAAAATAATTCTTAATGTAATTCTTTAATGGGCAACTGTATTAAATAGCACCTATTATGGTTTTTAAATGTGCCTAATTTTGTTTTAACCCTTACCAGCTGGAGCATTCAAATTTGGGAACAATTATTTCCATGGTTCCTGTCTCAATATCTTCGCTGTCCAATCACGATTTTATTTCTGAAATTTCTGGTTAAGGGGTTACTGGGCGTGAATAATAAACGTATCGTCATCAGCGTCATCCTCCATTTGCCTGAGCGGAGCCAGAGAGGACACGCCGGGAGATTACCTCAAGTGTTGGACTTACTGCTTCAAATTGAAAACTGAGGTGATCTTTCGAGGTAAGACATGTTATTTAACATGTGTTGTTAATATTGTCAATTGAAAGTCAAAATGTTTTAGTTACGAAGCATTTATTTGTAGGGGTAACGTAAGTTATTTCTGGAAAAAATGTCATGAACATCAGCGTTCATCGGACAGGCATCTAGCCTCTATTTTTAAGCAAATTTCTGTGAAACTTGCTAAATAAACATTAGCTAGCAATACTATGTACATTTTTAGCTAAATATCAATAACTTTTTTGCCCAATTTTGTCGCTTGTGGAAGATAGTCAAACCTTTTTAGTTACGAAGCATTTATTTGTAGGAATAGCACTAGCTAGTATTTTCTGGAAAAATTTACGTGACCCCTTAAGAAACAAAAATATATGTGAATATATTGGAAAATATAATGTGATATATTAAATAATACATTTTCATATATGGGAATCTAGTGCTTATATTTTTCAATATTCTGCAATATATGCATGAACCATGTATGCCTATATATTGATACATATAAAAAAATATATACAGGTGCATCTCAATAAATTAGAATGTCGTGGAAAAGTTCATTTATTTCAGTAATTCAACTCAAATTGTGAAACTCGTGTATTAAATAAATTCAATGCACACAGACTTAAGTAGTTTAAGTCTTTGGTTCTTTTAATTGTGATGATTTTGGCTCACATTTAACAAAAACCCACCAATTCACTATCTCAAAAAATTAGAATATGGTGACATGCCAACCAGCTAATCAACTCAAAACACCTGCAAAGGTTTCCTGAGCCTTCAAAATGGTCTCTCAGTTTGGTTCACTAGGCTACACAATCATGGGGAAGACTGCTGATCTGACAGTTGTCCAGAAGACAATCATTGACACCCTTCACAAGGAGGGTAAGCCACAAACATTCATTGCCAAAGAAGCTGGCTGTTCACAGAGTGCTGTATCCAAGCATGTTAACAGAAAGTTGAGTGGAAGGAAAAAGTGTGGAAGAAAAAGATGCACAACCAACCGAGAGAACCGCAGCCTTATGATTGTCAAGCAAAATCGATTCAAGAATTTGGGTGAACTTCACAAGGAATGGACTGAGGCTGCGGTCAAGGCATCAAGAGCCACCACTCACAGACGTGTCAAGGAATTTGGCTACAGTTGTCGTATTCCTCTTGTCAAGCCACTCCTGAACCACAGACAACGTCAGAGGTGTCTTACCTGGGCTAAGGAGAAGAAGAACTGGACTGTTGCCCAGTGTTCCAAAGTCCTCTTTTCAGATGAGAGCAAGTTTTGTATTTCATTTGGAAACCAAGGTCCTAGAGTCTGGAGGAAGGGTGGAGAAGCTCATAGCCCAAGCTGCTTGAAGTCCAGTGTTAAGTTTCCACAGTCTGTGATGATTTGGGGTGCAATGTCATCTGCTGGTATTGGTCCATTGTGTTTTTTGAAAACCAAAATCACTGCACCCGTTTACCAAGAAATTTTGGAGCACTACAGGCTTCCTTCTGCTGACCAGCTTTTTAAAGATGCTGATTTCATTTTCCAGCAGGATTTGGCACCTGCCCACACTGCCAAAAGCACCAAAAGTTGGTTAAATGACCATGGTGTTGGTGTGCTTGACTGGCCAGAAAACTCACCAGACCTAAACCCCATAGAGAATCTATGGGGTATTGTCAAGAGGAAAATGAGAAACAAGAGACCAAAAAAAGCAGATGAGCTGAAGGCCACTGTCAAAGAAACCTGGGCTTCCATACCACCTCAGCAGTGCCACAAACTGATCACCTCCATGCCACGCCGAATTGAGGCAGTAATTAAAGCAAAAGGAGCCCCTACCAAGTATTGAGTACATATACAGTAAATGAACATACTTTCCAGAAGGCCAACAATTCACTAAAAATGTTTTTTTTTATTGGTCTTATGATGTATTCTAATTTTTTGAGATAGTGAATTGGTGGGTTTTTGTTAAATGTGAGCCAAAATCATCACAATTAAAAGAACCAAAGACTTAAACTACTTCAGTCTGTGTGCATTGAATTTATTTAATACACGAGTTTCACAATTTGAGTTGAATTACTGAAATAAATGAACTTTTCCACGACATTCTAATTTATTGAGATGCACCTGTATATATAGCAATAACAAGACAAAAACTGTACTACATTTTTACATGTAATATCTTTATTGAAACACTCAAATCATTTCTCTTTCATTAGTTAACAAATGGGTTTACATACAGCATTATATATCTCAAAAATATATTCCCAATATGCTTACAAAGGTCCCCAGTTCTTTACAGATTCAGGCAAATAAAGACATAAATGTAAATTCAATGACAGATTTGCTTTCCACATAGTATTTCAAACTGTTGGACAAAATCTACAACCATTGTTTTTTTTTTTTTTTTTTTTTTTTTTACATTTTTCACACATTTATATATATATATATATATATATATATATACACTATATTGCCAAAAGTATTCGCTCATCTGCCTTTAGACGCATATGAACTTAAGTGACATCCCATTCTTAATCCATAGGGTTTAATATGACGTTGGCCCACCCTTTGCAGCTATAACAGCTTCAACTCTTCTGGGAAGGCTTTCCACAAGGTTTAGGAGTGTGTTTATGGGAATTTTTGACCATTCTTCCAGAAGCGCATTTGTGAGGTCAGACACTGATGTTGGACGAGAAGGCCTGGCTCGCAGTCTTCACTCTAATTCATCCCAAAGGTGCTCTATCGGGTTGAGGTCAGGACTCTGTGCAGGCCAGTCAAGTTCTTCCACACCAAACTCGCTCATCCATGTCTTTATGGACCTTGCTTTGTGCACTGGTGCGCAGTCATGTTGGAACAGGAAGGGGCCATCCCCAAACTGTTCCCACAAAGTTGGGAGCATGGAATTGTCCAAAATCTCTTGGTATGCTGAAGCATTCAGAGTTCCTTTCACTGGAACTAAGGGGCCAAGCCCAGCTCCTGAAAAACAACCCCACACCATAATCCCCCCTCCACCAAACTTCACAGTTGGCACAATGCAGTCAGACAAGTACCGTTCTTCTGGCAACCGCCAAACCCAGACTCGTCCATCAGATTGCCAGATGGAGAAACGTGATTCGTCACTCCAGAGAACGCGTCTCCACTGCTCTAGAGTCCAGTGGCGGCGTGCTTACACCACTGCATCCGACGCTTTGCATTGCACTTGGTGATGTATGGCTTGGATGCAGCTGCTCGGCCATGGAAACCCATTCCATGAAGCTCTCTACGCTCTGTTCTTGAGCTAATCTGAAGGCCACGTGAACTTTGGAGGTCTGTAGCGATTGACTCTGCAGAAAGTTGGTGACCTCTGCGCACTATGCGCCTCAGCATCCGCTGACCCCGCTCTGTCATTTTACGTGGCCTACCACATCGTGACTGAGTTGCTGTCATTCCCAATCGCTTCCACTTTGTTATAATACCACTGACAGTTGACTGTGGAATATTTAGTAGTGAGGAAATTTCACGACTGGACTTGTTGCACAGGTGGCATCCTATCACAGTACCACGCTGGAATTCACTGAGCTCCTGAGAGCGGCCCATTCTTTCACAAATGTTTGTAGAAGCAGTCTGCATGCCTAGATGCTTCATTTTATACACCTGTGGCCATGGAAGTGATTGGAACACCTGAATTCAATTATTTGGATGGCTGAGCGAATACTTTTGGCAATATAGTGTATATATATATATATACACACACACACACACACATATATATATCACACACACGCACACACACACACATATATATATGTATATCATCATAGACATTTTAAGTTGCATAGCACAAAATTTGGTTGCATATGTAAGTGATTTACTTACATTGTAGAGGGTTGCTGCATAGATTGATAGATCGATTTTGGGATTCAAGAATCAATATCAAGATTGTTCAATTGAAGATTGCGATGCATCTGAAAATCGGTATTGTTACCCAGCCCTATCATTTAGGGACTAAGCCTTAATTCTAGTGTAGGGCTTTACTGGCTGTTTAGATCAGTGTTACTATCAGAAATAATTGGTAATTATTTCTGTAGTTATTAATCAATATTTAAATTAATTAATTGGATCTAACTCATTAAACCTCATATGGGACTCCAGTAAATGTAGTGTGCTACGTTTAGGAGCAAGTTTGGTTATTAGCAATAATTAATAATTATCAAAGATAATTATTAATTACAAAAATCAATAGAACATTGATGAGAATCAATGTTAGCTTTTTTTTAATCCTTTAAAATCAACACTTATCAAAGATAATCGTTAATTGCTAACATCGATGAAACATTAATTACAATTAACACTAGCTTATTGATCATTCAAATTCAATCAAAGATAATTATCAATTATCAAAAATCAATAGAATATTAATAAGGATTAACGTTGACGGGGCACCACCCTGAAATCAGGGACTAATAACCGAATATTAAAACAGTCTCAATATTAGATTGTTTTCTTAGGAAAATCGACATCCGAAGAATATCGATTTTCGGGAAAAAAACAATGAATGAAGGTTTGAATCCGAGCACTGACATCCCGTCAGCATGACACAGGCGTATGCAAAACAAACCAAAACACTTCTCTTTGTAATATAAACAAAGTTTATTTATGCAGTAATATCAATTAATAATTAATACAATGCAGTCAATAAACTTCCGACTTACAACTACAAACTAAACAGTGATATGATTAGATATGGAAATAAAAATAATCCTATAACACATAAGGTGTTTGTGTGACAGTGTGTGTGTGTGTGTGTCAGTGTGGTTAGTGAGAGAGAGAGAGAGAGAGAGAGAGAGAGAGAGAGAGAGATTAAGTGACAGCCCGAAAGCTGATTTCGCGATAGCTGGAGATAAAGCAGCCGTGTTCAGCACTCAGAGACGCGGTTTTACGAGCGGTGCTCGTAAAAGTCCCTTGTTATTTGACTCTTTAATGGATGAACTCAGTTGCTGTCTCACCCGCGATGGCGAAAATGCACAACAGTCCAAATTGGTTGGACCACAATACAGCAAAACAAATTCGTGATAATTAATACCCTGAGTATTAATAATTAGCGGACATGGCGGTCCGTAAACTGTACAAGCAAAATCCTTGAAACACAAGAATAACACACTATAATATTCTATCTCTGCCCAGACGTAAACCTCTTACTTGAATCGCATGAGGACACAGGTAGAATGTGTTTTCCTCCATCATTTAACTTTGACCCGGTTCCTTGAGGCTCGGGTGATGACGGGGGCCGTTTCCTCGCGCTGTCGGCGGGCGGTACGGCTGTTGATTCTCGGCGGGCTGGCGGAGAACTCAGAAATGTCGACTTGATTGAAGATGGAAGAGAAATCTTTAATCTCTTCACTTCTGTAGGCCAACGGATGAAGATGCAAATTGCTCGGCGGTCTCCTTCGGATCCGTTAGAGTGTTCGGTTGAACACAGAGTAATCTCAACTCGTCCAGCGAGATGGAGATTGTATGGCTACAGTTTCAAGTCGGACATTACTTCCTTAAGCCACGAGGTTGCACCGGAGAGCAGCAAAAAGCTACGTCCGTATTCGGTGAACTAAGTCGCTGGAAGACACTTTGGAAGCATTTCAGAATTATTTGAAGTCCTGATGATGTCATGTTTGAGGGACGTTCTGTTGTGTGCCTCATCCAATAGGAGTTGAGTGCTCGATCCTTTAGTGAGCAGGGCTTCATGGATTTGTAGTCTGTTTTGGACTCCCTTTGTTTGATTTTGGCGCGATTTTTATCAGTAAAATTTACGACTTAGAAGGAGGGGGCTTGAGGAATGTTTTTGACTGTTAGGCCTGCCTTTGTCTTCTATCTGAATACATGAGGCCCAACACTAGTTAGTAGAGATAAAAAGAAATAATAAAAGAAAACATGTAAATGTTGTCTAAATGAAATTAAAATGTCTGTTTTAAAGAGCCTGCAGCCATCTTTGGTATTTAATAAGCATATGAAAATAGAACCAAATTAATACCCTCTTAATATAATATCTCATTAAATGCTTAGGTGGGTGATGTACAGCTGTCCTGACAATATGCGACTAGAGACAGTTGCTGGAAGACCAGACGAGAAAAAGGAGAAAGGGAGAGAGAAAGAGAGAGAATACCGACAGATTGGCAATAAATTCTGAAGCATCAAATGAGCATTAAATGTTGATCATATTTGAAGATCATATTGTCCCTCATTGATATATGCAATATATTCCCTTTTAAGAATCTGACCAAAATTCATCCGATAGTTTGACAACTATGCTTCTAAAGTCATATTACTTGTATGTAGCTTTTATGATGTTATGCAGTTATTAGTTTCAGTGAAAGCTTCTGGGGGAAAAGAGAAGAAATGCTTTGAAAGTTGGTCTCCAGAGTAAAATGGATATTTGCTGTATAGTGATTAGAGTAGCAGGGTTTCAGTCAGCTCTTCAGTAACATTAGGTTACATATCTGTAACCCCAGTTCTCTGAAACACTTAGTGGAGAAATCCACCTATGGGAAGGGACATTCTTTCCGACCTCTGCAGAAGCATCCAATTGTACCAAGTCTGGCTTGACAGACAGGAGCGTGCGTCCAATACCATGGTAAGGCCCCGCCCTTACCTGAAGGCATAAATGACCCATGCGCGCTACCTTTCTTCGGTGAGTACATTCGCTTCCCGTTTAGCAAGTGGGGCAAGCTTGGTGGATCTCTCCACTCTATGTTTCAGAGAACCAGGGTTAGGGCTGCTCGATTATGGCAAAACTCATAATCACGATTATTTTGGTCAATATTGAGATAACCATTACTCATTGACTTTGGAAACATCATACATTTATTGAAATTTTTTAACAAACGTGTCTTTTTAACAGTGGATTTCCTTGAACTTGAAATGTAAACTGCACTGGGTAGTGTAGGAGGCTATTGTCATATGATAATTATTTTATGTTACATATGGTAATCAAATAAATGAAAGCCTCCAGTGCCATCATTAACAGCAGGGATGCTCATAGTTCTATGGAATGAGATCTACATTTTCATCATGTTATTGCAGCAAGATTTACCATGTACAATAAAGGCTACACTTTATCACAATACCAAAATTTCAGTAGTTCGTAGTGAAAATTGACGATTCTCAATAACAGCTTCAATACCACAACAAGTAATAACACAAAGCGGTGAGCTCTAACACCTCACATGTAAAAGCTGGGAAGCACTTGGGCATAAAAGCAGGACTGGGCTTAAGAGAGAGCCTATCCATGCAGGGGGTAAATTTTAAGCACAAGGGATGCACATAAAGTGCATGCAAATCACTGACTTAGAAAAACCACTGTTTAGTTGAAGCCAGTGCTGGGAGCATTGCTGTCTTATATGACAACATTTTTAAAGAAATACTCTCCAGGGCTCAGAAGGCTGTTGAGACAGGACTTCCAGCACCATGGAGAGATCCCAATTAGGAAATTGGTGTCATGGATCACCATGGGTCCATTTTGGAAAACAATGCAAGGTGGACACATGCATTTGGCATTTGACATTATTCTAAACAATTTTGAAGCAATTTGAGTAAATATAAGAGGACTATTTTAAAATCTGTTGTAAGAGCCACACTTCCTGCTGCCAGGTGGTGGCACTATGACTGTGACCCAAAATAGTCACATCTATGTGATTAGCCCCAAGACTAAACATGCATCTCAGTTTTGATCTAAATCACACATTGCAAACAGAAGATATGTGACACTTCCAGTTTCCCATTTTTCGCCATTAATTTAATGTCTTGCCACGGCAACACTGTTCGATATATAAAAAATCTGATCACAGTTTAGCATTTTCAGTGTCTTGTCAATGTTGTCTAAATGTGGGGACAGTCTCATGACTCCCCTAGGAGGAGTATTTAAAAGTTCAGAGACTGCAATATTCAAAAAATTCAAATGTCCGTCTTCCTGTTGGGCGGAGCTAATAACTATAATTATGAAAGTTGTCTGGCTTGATGAGAACTATATATGTACCAATTCTGGTGACTGTAGGTGAAAATGGGGGTGGTACAGAGGCCATCTTACACGCCCATTTTAAAGGGGGCACTACAGAGCGCCCCCCCCCCCCCTACATGCGTGAACTTTTTCCCAGCCCTAATAGGCCAACGACTCTGATGTGTGTGCAAAATTTTCTGAAATTTTGAAGCAAAAATTAGAGGTATTTCATGATGCATGGAAGGATAGTGTCTGTAGCTACAGACAGGCACTAAAAGCTGCCAGGTCAGCATATTTTAGCAAACTCATAGAAAATAACCACAACAATCCTAGGTGTTTATTCAGTACTGTGGCTAAATTGGTTAGCAATAAAGCCTCAACAGAACCAGATATTCCATCGCAGCACAAGCATAATGACTTCATGAATTGCTTTACTGATAAAATTGAAATAATCAGAAATAAAATTGGAGTTATGCAATCATCTGTCACAGTACCTCAGAAAACAGTGTCTCATAATTTTCCTCACGTGCAACTTCAATCCTTCGCTGTCATAGGTCATGAAGAGCTAACAAAACTTATCGAAACATCAAAAGCCACAACATGTTTGTAAGATCCAATACCAACCAAGCTCTTAAAAGAGGTATTCCCTGTAATCTCAGAACCTATTCTTAATATTATTAACTCCTCGCTATCCTTAGGACATGTCCCAAGAAACTTTAAAATGGCAGTTATCAAACCGCTTATTAAGAAGCCACAACTTGATCCTGGAGAACTGGCTAATTATGGGCCGATTTCAAATCTCCTGTTTATGTCGAAAATACTAGAAAAGGTAGTATCCTCCCAAATATGTTCATTTCTACAGAGAAATAGTATATATGAACAATTTAGGCCTCATCACAGTACAGAGACTGCACTTATCAGAATTACAAATGACTTGCTCTTATCATCTGATCGTGGCTGCATTTCACTTCTATTGCTTTTAGATCTTAGTGCTGCATTCGACATGATAGATCACAACATTCTCTTGAATAGGCTAGAGGATTATGTTGGCATTTGTGGAGTTGCATTAGCATGGTTTAGGTCTAATTTAGCAGACCGCTACTACATTGTCTATGTAAATGAGGAATTGTCAAACCAAACAAAAGTAAAGTATGGAGTGCCACAGGGATCAGTTTTAGGGCCTCTTTGCTTTTCTCCTTGTATATGATTCCCCTGGGAGATATTATCAGGAATCATGGAATAAGTTTCCACTGTTATGCCAACGATACCCAAATCTATATTTCTTCAAAACCTGATGAGATTTCACAATTCTCCAAATTAGCAGAGTGTATCAATGAAATAAAAGATTGTATGGCCAGAATTTTCCTTCTACTCAATTCCGACAAAACAGAGGTACTATATAATTTGACTCTCGATGGATGTACTGTTACATCATCTTCAACAGCGAAGAACTTAGGTGTTATATTTGATACCAATCTGTCCTTTGAAAATCAGATTACCAATGTTTGTAGAACAGCATTCTTCCACCTAAGAAATTTTGCTAAATTACGACACATGCTCTCTGTGGCTGATGCCGAAAAACTAATTCATGCATTTATGCCCTCAAGACTAGATTATTGTAATGCATTACTGGGAGTATGTCCAGCAAGATCAATAATATAAAGATAAAAAAACTTCAATTGGTTCAAAATGCAGCAGCCAGAGTGCTGAAGAGAACCAAGAAATATGATCATATTAGCCCCATTTTATCATCACTACATTGACTACCTGTTAAATTTCGTATTAATTTTAAAATTCTATTAACTACGTACAAAGCTTTGAATGGTCTAGTTCTGCAGTACTTAAGTGACCTTCTACCATGCTATATTCCATCACGTTCATTATGATTGCAAAATTCTGGCCTGTTAATAGTTCCTAGAATATCAAAATCCACAAAAGGAGGTAGATCCTTTTCATATTTGTCTCCTAAACTATGGAATAGTCTCCCTAACACTGTTTGAGATGCAGACACACTCACTCAGTTTAAGTCTAGACTAAAGACTCATCTATTTAGCCAGGCATACACCTAATTTTTCCTTCAACTCACAATTAGGCTACTTTAGTTAGGTCTGCCGGAACCAGAAACAGTGATCATGATCTATAACTCTGCAATAAATTGAATGGCATCTATGCTAATATTATTTTATTTGTTTCCCTGTCTCAACCTCGGGACTCCTATCCTGAGGTCACCAGAACCGGCTGGATCCAGCTCCATTCCTGCTTCGTGTTGGACTCCACTGCTACGTGTCGCTGTGTGATGATGGCTAATAGCAGCCGGTGCCAGCCAAACATCACTTCAGTCTAGTACGATGGACTTCAGAGGATGAACTGATGCCAACTCCAACCATAAGACATGGGATACTTCATATGCCATTGCCTGAACCTTGGACTTAGGATAGACCTCTCCGAAATTACCGGCCAGGTTGAACTGCGATGCACCTAACTGATCTCTGCCTGCATCACCTCGGTCTAATGATGGACTACACTCTTGAAATTGAATACATAGACTATCAATTAATTGCCAAAAAAAACCTTCATCAGCCAACTAACAAGAACGATTGCATCTATGTGAACTTCTGCAGTTAAACCAGGATGGACTTCAAAAACATTAGTCATTAATCTTACAGTTCATACAAAATCTTTGTTTTAAACACTGACCCTTAACACTTACTTAGTTTAATAATTTTAAACCATGACTTGCACTATACATAAGTAATATTGGTATTATATTCATGATGTTAGCCAGAGGGGAACTGGCCCCCACAGTGAGTCTGGTTTCCTGTTGGGCAAAGCTAATGACTGTGAGTATGAAAGTTGTTCGGCTTGATGAGAACTATATATGTACCAGTTGTGGTGACTGTAGGTGAAAATGCGGGTGCTACAGAGCCCCCTTACATGTCCATTTACAAGGGGGCGCTACAGAGCCCCTCCTGCACCCCCCCCACCCCCCGCAACTTTTCCTAACCCTAATGACAACTCTGATGTATGAGCAAAATTTCAAGAGTTTACACACATGTTAAGTACCCCAAAAAGTACAGAAAACATTGAAAATAATAATAATAATAATAATAATAATAATAATAATAATAATAATAATAATAATAAATATAGCTGCAAGCAGCGATGACAGGCCCAAGCACCATGGGTCCATTTCCACTCAGTGGCTTTTGGAAAACAATGCATGATGGACACAGCAACAACTCAACATTAATGTAAATGTTGACCCTAATCATACAATGTGTAATATATATGTCACCATTCCAGTTTGACTACAACTTCATGTAATTTAATTCATTGCCATGACAACACTATTAAAGTTATCAAGCATCCCTTCAAAATTTTCCATCCACACTGTCTAAATAATTTTGAAGTGATTTGGGTAAATGTAAGAGGACTATTTCAAGGTCTGTTGTAAGTGTCATACTTCCTGCTGCCAGTTGGTGGTGCTATGACCGTGACCCACAATAACCACATCCATGTGATTAGCCCCCATGAAAAAATTATATAAATCTCATTTTGATTTAAATCACACAATGCACGCAGAAGATATAAGACACTTCCTGTTTCCCTATTTATTTGCTAACGCAAATGATGCGGAGACTGGTTGAATTTACAAGATCGCAAAATCAGTCGTGTCTAGAAGGGATCCCTCTTTCGTCAACTTCTCGCACATGTGCAGTCTGTAATGTACAGTCTAAGTATATGTAACTGTATTCATCAGTTAACTGTGTTTATCAAAAGAACAATATATAAAGTTAAAGATCAGTTTAAGATGGCTAGCAAAATAGCAATGTCATGCTCATGATACATGGTATTTGAAGTTGCACAGCAACATTGAGCGCTAGTAAAAGATTATTATAAATGGTCTGCTTTGATAAAAAGTCTTTTTTGATTATTCAAGTTCTAAAATAAATATTTAATATAATAAATTTGACAACTTCACCTCTATGTGTGCTATTGTCGGTCATGAGATATTGTACATCAATCAGCTCAGGTAAAAGGAGTCTGACTGGGTGGTTCCAGAGGTAATTATTTCGCCCACTGCATAAGAGGTTTAGGATTCTAATCCGCCCATATGAAACTTTATATTTTCATTAACAAAGATTGCATCTGCACCTCAGTGGATGTATATATTGAGTGGGGACACATTTGTTTGCATTTTTCTATGAGATTCGACTGGAAAAGAGTGCAAACTGCGGAACTCGCAGCAACGAGGAGCGCTCGCCGCCCATTCTCGATTCCTCAAACAGATGCCCAAACTAGGGCCTGCGGGCCAAAGTTGGTCCGCAATGACCTTTGATTTGGCCCGCCTTGAAGTATATGAAGAGTGAAAAAAAATTCAATTGATGCAGTTTTTCATTGCATTAATTTAGCAGATTGTAGAGTAATTATTATTATTATTATTATTTATTTTTTTTTTGTATAATGAAATGAAAAAGGAGGGTAACCAGGGCAACTTTAATATTTTAATATAAAACAGTTGGCAGAGCCTGAAATTCGGCACAGGATTGTGGCTATTACACACAATTTTAATAATTCCCACAATTTCTACATTCATAATGCGGGAAATTCCCGCACACTTTTATTCACTTTACAGTGCAGCTGCAAATAATAGTCTCTATATTAGTAAACCAATAGATAAAGATGAACAAATCAAATCAATAAACTTGTTTTTGTGTCAAACTGTAATTCCAGAAGCTGCGCGAGTAAATCCGCTCTGTCTCTCCCTCTCTTGCTCTCATATAGCTGTCATCAGTATCAGAATTGTGATCTCGAAGTGAAAAAGTGCTTTGTCGCATCTATACTGAACTTAAGATGTTACAGATGTATAAACCTTTCTAAACTTGTTAACTCGACATGCGAATGGTGTTATACCATGTCTCCGAAAGCGAGCGACGTGATAAAACTATATAGTTCCTGTTTATAATCAACAAAGCTGTTAACATTGCAAGCACATCTTGGCACTCCCTCATTTTTCATAATGCAGCACATTTGCAAGAAAGGCAGAAATAGCAAGAATACTTTATGTAATGTACCAGCTGCATGATGAAGAGAGACACTTAAACACCTGTTACATCTCTCATCTCCATCTCTAGTTCCATCCAGGGTTGAAAATTAACAGAGGCTCTGGGCTAAAACAATCCCCCCGCAATCTGATATGGTTCCAAATTAATATATCCATCACATTCTTCATTTGAATTGTCGCTGAACATTATTTGTTTCATGCCATCTGTTGTGCAGATGGTGCCGAGTCAGTGGCGGATGCTCGCACCATAAATGCACACAACGCACTCCGTTTCTCACGCTCCGCATCAGTTCGGTGTCATGCTCACGCACTAAAATGATAAATGCTACAATGTAGTTAATAATAACATTAACAAAAATAATACCTAGATGTGTTAAATAGCCTTGATGTTAAATAAAACGTTATTAATTATACAATAATAATTTTACAGAACATTAACCACTTCATATCTCTGACTAATATTCATTGTTTTATTAAATTGGCTTGAGGGAGTTGCTAAGTTTTTTTTGTTTGTTTTATAAGCTCCTCATTCCAAACCCGGAGACATGCTGTCATCTACATCTACTGTGTCTGTGCATTTGTTTTGTGGGCTATTAATTTAATAGCCAAAATATTTAGAAATATATGAAAGAGAGAAAAAAAAAAGTTTTAGTAACAATGCACACCCCCCATCATTTTCAGAAATAAATTCCAGGCCCTGAGTTTGTTATAATGCAACAAATATGGTTTTATTTTAAAACATGTTAAAATGTAATGCATATAAAATGGTAACATCCCTTAGCTTTTTAAAAGATGATTTTTCATACTGGCTATTTATACACCACTAAGCACGTTAAAAATGACAAAGCATTTTACACACATTAAATCTACTAATTGCTTATGAATTAATACTAATCACAAAATACATGTAGATTTTAAACATAAGATCACGTGATAAAAAAAATGATTGAAGCTCTTCAACAAACACAAACATTGAGAATGCATATGTCATGAAATATTAACAATATATTTTGCGTGTGGGTATTCTAACATCCATAACAAATATATATATACACTACCGGTCAAAAGTTTTTAAACACTTACTCATTCTTTATTTTATTATTTTTTTTTTTCACATTTTAGAATAATAGTAAAGTCATCAAAACTATGGAATAACATAAATGGAACTATGGGAATTATGTTGTGACTAAACAAAATTCAAAATAAATCAAAACTGTGTTATATTTTAGCATATTCAAAGTAGTCACCCTTTGCCTAGAATTTGCAGACATGTACTCTTGACATTTTCTCAACCAGCTTCTTGAGGTATCACCCTGGGATGCTTTTTAAACAGTATTGGAGTTCCCATCTATGTTGGGCACTTATTGGCTGCTTTTCTTTATTATTTGGTCCAAGTCATCAATTTCAAAAAAAAAAATTTTTATAAAATTTTGGTTTTATAATGAAATAAATTAATATGGTGTGGCACAATTATATTTTTGTCTACATAACTAATTTCAAACATTTAAGCATACACCTTCAGATCAAAAGATTTTTAAGATCATGAGAAACATTTCAGTCAAGTGTTTCACAACTTTTGACCGGTAGTGTGTGTGTGTATATATATATATATATATATATATATATATATATATATATATATATATAAATTTGAATATCGTGGAAAAGTTCCGTAATTTAATTCAAAAAGTGGAACTTTCATATATTCTAGATTCATTACACATAGAGTGAAATATTTCAAGCCTTTGTTTTGTTGTAATCTTGATGATTATGGCTTACAGCTCATGGAAATCAAAAATCCAGTATCTCAAAATATTAGAATATAGAATTTATAATACAGAAATGTTGACCTTCTGAAAAGTATGTCAATACTTGGTCAGTGCTCCTTTTGCACGAATTACTGCATCAATGCAGCGTGGGATGGAGGCAATCAGCCTGTGGAAAATTTACTTTCATCTGAAAAGAGGACTTTGGACCACTGAGCAACAGTCCAGTTCTTTTTCTCCTTAGCCCAGGTAAGATGCTTCTGACGTTGTCTCTGGTTCAGGAGTGGCTTGACACTAGGAATGCGACACGGCCACTGTAATTCGTGCAAAATTCTTTATTCTAATATTTTGAGATACTGGATTTTTGATTTCCATGAGCTGTAAGCTGTAAACGTCAAGATTAAAACAAAAAAAAAGGCTTGAAATATTTCACTTTATGTGTAATGAATCTAGAATATATGAAAGTTCCTCTTTTTGAATTAAATTACGGAAAAAAACTTTTCCATGATATTCTAATTTTTTGAGATGCACCTGTATATACATTTAATTAATCCAGACATAAACAATGACAATTTTACCAAAGACAACATGAGCGCTAAAAACAAATACAATAACAGTTAATCTGTATCAATGAGTTAGCGCATGCGTGTTCAAACAATCATGACGTCACCAAAATCCACTCCGGCGCATGCGTGTTACAACATCCATTTCATATTGGATCTAATCCAGTACGTCATCGTGCTACAGGCTGCAGTGAGGACCTCTTGGAGCTTGGCTGTCCTCTGACCAATGGAGCTTGGCTGTCCTCTATTGGACATTTCTGGTACTGCGCCTGAACACTTTGCAACTCAATCAACAATTTGGAACAGAAATGACTTTGATTTTCTAGTATTTTTACATTTCAGTTAATATTTTTATTATATTTTATTTATATAAAAAATAAAAAGTTTGTGCAGTACATTTTCATTACAATAAACTTAGACTTATATAGCATTTTTATTTCACTTTAAACCTGCTTTCCTTTGCATAACAAATTGCAATGGCAACAGTATTTAAGATATCAAATATCCCTTCATAATTTTAAATCTGCACTGTCTTGACATTATTTGAAAAAACTTGAAGCAATTCAGGTAAACATAAGAGGGATATTTCAAAGTCTGTTAAAGGTGCCACACTTCCGCCAGTTGGTGGCACTATGACCGTGACCCACAATAGCCACAACAATGTGATCAGCCCACGAGGCCAAACATTTGGTTACATTTTTATGTAAATCTCACGATGCACATAGAAGATATGAGACACTTCCTTATTCCCATTTTTTGACATTATTTTATCGTGTCATTATGGCAACACCGTTCCATATATCAAAAATCCATTTGCAATTTAGCATCGTCAATGTCTTGGCATGATGTCACCCACATTTGATACCTGTAAGATGAAATCCCTAGGAGGAGTATTTCAAATTCCAGAGCATGCATTTTCAGAGCTTATGACTGTCAGCACGAAAGTTGTCCGACTTAATGAGTGTGTGCACAATGTTTGGTGCCGGTAGCTCAAAAGGGATATGCTACAGAGCCCCCTGAACATGCCCATCTTCTAGGTGGCACTACAGAGCCCGCCCCCCCCCCGCAACTTTTCCCAGCCCTAATGGCCAATGACTCTGATGTGTGTGCAAACTTTCACGAGTTTTCACACGTTAAGTACCCCAAAAGTACCGAAAACCTTGAAAAGAAGAAGAAGAAGAAATATAGGCAGGCGCAAGCACCATGGGTCCATTTCCACGCAGTGGCTTTTGGAAAACAATTTAAGGTGGACACATGCATTTGGCATTTAGCATTACTCTAAACAATTTTTTAAGCAATTTGGGTAAATACAAGAGGACTATTTTAAAGTCTGTTGTAAGAGCCACACTTCCTGATGACAGGTGGTGCTAAGACTGTGTCCCATAATAGTTACGTCCTTGTGATTAGCCCCAAGACTAAACATACATCTCAATTTTGATCTAAATCACACATTGTACACAGAAGATATGAGACACTTCCTGTTTCCCATTTTCGCCATTAATTTATGAATCATGAATCCCCTAGGAGTAGTATTTAAAAGAGACTGCAAAATTAAAAAAAAAATAATTAAAAGATAATTATCAATTATCAAAAATCAGTAGAATATTAATAAGAATTAACATTGACGGGGCACCACCCTGCAATCAGGGACTAATAATCAGATAGTATAACAGTCTCAATATTAGATTGTTCTCTTAGGAAAATCGACATCTGAAAAATATCGATTTTCAGGAAAAAAAACAATGAATGAAGGCTTGAATCCGAGCACTGACATCTCGTCAGCATGACACAGGTGTATGCAAAACAAACCAAAACACTTCTCTTTGTAATATAACAAAGTTTATTTATGCAGTAATATCAATTAATAATTATTACAATACAGTCAATAAACTTCCGACTTACAACTACAAACTAAATAGTGATATGATTAGATATGGAAATCAAAATAATCCTATAACACATGAGGGTGTGTGTGTGTGTGTGTGTGTGTGTGTGTGTGTGTGAGGGACATACTCTCCGCGAGAGTCACAAAATGGTGGACGTGACTCTCGTGGAGAGTATGTCACGTGAGACTTCCGGCCAGAGAATATGGCCACGAATGTGGGCGGAGAGAAACCAGTCAATGGTGTCTACCAGTTACCGCGTGTATCCGCTTATACGATAGCTTAGGGACAACGCTGAGCTTTATCACGAAGCTATCTACTAGCCAAAAATGTGTCCGAGAATGTTTGTGAGGGATCGCGTGTGCGCGTGTGTGATTAGTACGAGAGAGAAAGAGAGAATAAAGTGGCTCTGGCTCTGGCATTGCCTTCGTGCCCTCGGGCAGGGCGCATGCGTGTCTCCCATGCCAGTTGCGCGTACCTTCTGATTTCCTGCATGGTGGGGTTGCCCGTTCTGCAGTGCATCGTGACGTCATATCGCACGCACTTGTGGAGGTTGTGAAGGAAAAGAGACTTGAAAGCTCGTTCCTCCTCCAGACCTGGTGCGTTACTTCCTTGGAAGTACGTGGTTCTCAGGCGTCTATAATACTCATGCGGAGGCTCGTGCCTCTTCTGTGTGATGGCGAAAGCAGCTATGGTAGCGGAGGCTTCGTCGATATACAGCGAATACTCCTCATGTAGGGCTTTACACAGAGCTGAGTAGCGGTTTCGTGTACCAGTCGGTAGCGTTTCCATGAATGCATGGACACTCCTTACCGTGGTCTTCCATATGAGCTTGAGTTTTTCACGCGACGAAGCGTAAGGCAAGTCAACCAGGCAGTGCTCAATATCTCTGAGATAATTGTCGATGATTGAATCTCGATTACTTGGGTCAAAGCGTTCTATGTCCCCTGCGAGGGACTTGAGTTGTCAGATATGCAAGTGTTGGTGGCAGTATCACCACGGGTCATCCGAGTCATCCGAAACACCATAGTCACTCGGATCGCTATAGCAATGAGGACGACTTCCTCCCCTTCGTGGTGGGGAAGGAGTCCAGTCGACGCGTGGGGGTGGACCCCGGGTTGCGTACGGCTCCCTGGCTAATGGGATCTTCGAGCTGCTTACACCACTCTGGGCTTGAAAATAATTGTCCCCCCTCCATGGTGTGGAATCAGTCGGTTTGAAATGCATGGTGGCGTAATTGAAAACTGACTGAGGAGGGCAACTATAAGGAGGGGCACCTGCATCCAACCAGCGGGCCATTGGAGGAGCTTGAAAGGTGTCTTGGAGGACGAAGTCAGAGACTGTACCACTAGGGGCAGCTCAGCTCCTAGCGTGTGTCCCTGGGTTTGTCAGGGGCACATTTCTATGCGTTGCGCTAAAGAGGGGGCCCTCTTCTATGTCAGATGTTGTGGTGTGTGTTTCAGCTGCACTTACCTGATCTGACTCTACTCTTAGCTGGGCAGCTTGAAGCTACCTTCGCAGGGTTTCGTTTTCCTCCTGCATCCAGGCATTATCTTCCTGTGCCTGGACTTTCTCAGCTTGGGTGCACCTAACGTCTTGGTGCAGGCTGAGATTTTCCTTCTGCACCGCTTGGTAGCTGCTCTGCAGCTGGGCGAGCTGGGCCTGGTGTTCTGCGGTTTGCAGTTGGGTTCTGCGGTGATGAAGAAGGAACATTTGGCCCACTAGGTCCAGGATTGTGCTGTTTGGCTTCCCGACTGGGTTGTTCAACTAGTTCCTGCAATGCTTCATCACAACGACTAATATTGTAGCCGTTAAGGTTATATCTCTCCTCTACGGAGAAACGGAGGACAGCAGCGACCACATCTTGCAGTGCTGGGTCGACTAACCTCTGTGGAGCTTCAGCTCCAGTCACGCGGGGTGATTGGTGACTCATTTTACTGGACATTAAAAATTATTGCGGCACATTGGCTCTGATAGCTTGTTGTTTTACAGTTTCTATAATGCTAACACGAACGCACAGGTGAGAGGCTTCGACCTGTGGCTTGCTGGCTACTGTTATGTAATGTGCAAATTTCACAGTGTTCTCTCTTTGGTGGACGTCAATGAAGTGACTTGGCACCTCTCTGTAACATCTAGGTGAAAGCGTTAGGAGTTAAATAACAACAACAGCAGACTATCGTAAATTTACCAACCCCTAATTCACTCTTAAGAGCACTTTCACACCACACTGGCTTATGCAAGTTGTGAGAAGTCAACTGTCAAACAGACCCAAACTTTGAAGTAATGATTCAAGTTATTACTTTGGATTCTTATGCATACACAATGTGACAAAGTAGGATGCCTCACTTGGCTGGTTGTTTAGATCAGTGTTACTATCAGAAATAATCGATAATTATTTCTTTAGTTATTAATAAATATTTAAATTAATTAATTGAATCTAACTCATTAAAACCTCATATGGGGCTCCAGTAAACGTAGTGCACTACATTTAGGAGCGGGTTTGGTTATTAGAAATAATTAATAATTATCAAAGATAATTATTAATTATTAAAATCAATAGAACATTGATCAGAAACAATGTTAGATTTTCTAATCCTTTAAATCAACAATTATCAAAGATAATCATTAATTGTTAACATCGATGAAACATTAATTAAAATTAACACTAGCTTATTGATCATTCAAATTCAACAATCATCAAAGATAATTATCAATTATCTAAAATCAATAGAATATTAATGAGGATTAACATTGACGGGGCACCACCCTGCAATCAGGGACTAATAACCAGATAGTATAACAGTCTCAATATTAGATTGTTCTCTTAGGATAATCGACATCCGAAGAATATCGATTTTTGGGAAAAAAAACATTGAATGAAGGCTTGAATCCGAGCACTGACGTCCCGTCAGCATGACACAGGTGTATGCAAAACAAACCAAAACACTTCTCTTTGTAATATAACAAAGTTTATTTATGCAGTAATATCAATTAATAATTAATACAATGCCGTCAATAAACTTCCGACTTACAACTACAAACTAAATAGTGATATGATTAGATATGGAAATCAAAATAATCCTATACGTCGTAAGTAGGGATGCGCACAAAATGGCGGACGTGACTCTCATGGAGTGTATGTCACACGAGACTTCCGGCCAGAGAATATGGCCGCGAATGTGGCCGGAGAGAAACCAGTCAATGGCGTCTACCAGTTACCGCGTGTATCCACTTGTACGATAGCTTAGGAACAAAGCTGAGCTTTATCACAAAGCTATCTACTAACCAAAAATGTGCCTGAGAAAGTTTGTGAGGTATCGCGCGCGCGCGTGTGTGTGTGGTTAGTACGAGAGAGAGAGACAGAATAAAGTGACGGCCCCAAAGCCAGTTTTGTGATCGTGGGAGAGGAAGCAGCTGTTAGTTTATCACTCAGAGACACGGTGGACGGCTCGTAAACCGTCCCACGTTCTTTGATTCTTTAATGGATAAACTCAGTTTGCTGGTCTCACCTGCGATGGCGAAAATGCACAAGAGTCCAATGTGGTTGGACAACAGTACAGCAGATCAAATTTGTGATAATTAATACCCTGAGTATTAATAATGAGCGGACATGGCGGTCCGTAAACTGTACAAGCAATAACCTTGGTATACAAGAATAACAGACTATAATATTCTATCTCTGCCCAGACGTAAACCTCTTACTTGAATCGCATGAGGATGCAGAATGTGTGTTAATCCGTCATTTAACTCAGACTTGGTTCCTCGAGGCTCGGGTGATGAAGGGAGGCCGTTTCCTCGCTCTATCGGCGGGCGGTATGGCTGCTGATCCTCGGCGGGCTGGCAGAGAAATCAGCGATGTTGACTTGATTGAAGAGCGAAGAGAAATCTTTTCTCTTCATTTCTGCAGGCAAACGGATGAAGATACGGATTGCTCGGCGGTCTCCTTCGGATCCGTTAGAGTGTTCGGTGGAACACAGAGTAATCTCAACTAGTAAAGTGAGATGGAGATTGTATGGCCACAGTTTCAAGTTGGACGTTACTTCCTTGTACACACGGCAAGCAAAGTTGCTGGAAGCGTATCCCGGAAGCATTTCAGAGGTATTTCTACTCCTGATGGTGTCATGGTTGAGGTGCGTTCTGTCGTGTGCCTCATCAAATAGGAGTTGAGAGTTCGATCTTTTAGTGAGCAAGGCTTCATGGGATTTGTAGCCTGTTTTGGACTCCCTTTGTTTGATTTTGGCACGATTTTTATGAGTATAATTTATGACTTGGTATGTGGGCCTGAGTTAGGTTTTACGACTATGTTGCCTTCTATCTGAATATATGAGGCCCAACAACCTGGTCCCTAAAAGGGGTCGTGTGAACCTTGGGTACATAGCCCGGTCGGGGTCTCATGATCACGTGAGAGTAACCCGGACCGAACTCCAGGCACGTTTCGCTGACAGGGAACGCTTGCAGGTCTCCTACCCTCTTGATGGAGGTGAGTGCAGTCAGGAGGGCAGTCTTCAAGGAGAGTGCCTTAAGCTCAGCTGACTGCAAAGGCTCAAAGGGGGCTCTCTGTAGACCCTGAAGAACTACAGAGAGGTCCCATGAGGGAACGAGGTGCGGTCTGGAGGAGTTCAGCCTCCTGGCACCTCTCAGGAACCTGATGATCAGGTCGTGCTTCCCTAAGGACTTACCGTCCACTGTGTCATGGTGTGCTGCTATAGCAGCTACGTACACCTTCATGGTGGAAGGGGACAGCTGCCCTTCCAACCTCTCCTGCAGGAAGGAAGGCACTGACCCGACTGCGCATCTCTGGGGGTCTTCCTGTTGGGAAAAACACCACTTAGCGAACAGACACCACTTAAAGGCATACAAATGCCTCGTAGAGGGGGCCCTAGCCTGAGTGATCATGTCTACCACCATGGGTGGTAGACCACTTAGGTCTTCCACGTCCCTTCCAGTGGCCAGACATGGATATTTCAGAGATCTGGTCGCGGGTGCCAGATGGTGCCCTGTCCCTCAGAAAGAAGGTCCTTCCTCAGGGGAATTCGCTGGGGGGGGGGGCTGTCGCGAGGAGCGTGAGTTCCGAGAACCACGTCTGGGTGGGCCACTAGGGTGCTACCAGGACGACCTGCTCCTTGTTCTCCCTGACCTTGCACAGAGTCTGTGCAAGTAGGCTCACTCAAAGGGCGTACCAGAGCGGGCAGTGGGAGGATTCTTGGGAGGCGAAAAGGTCTACCTGTGCCTGTCCAAATCGATTCCAGATCAGCTGGACCACCTGAGGGTAGAGTCTCCACTCTCCCCTGAGGGTAACCTGCCGTGACAGCGTGTCCGCTGCAGTGTTGAGATCGCCTGGGATGTGAGTGGCTCGCAGCGACTTGAGGTGCTTCTGATTCCAGAGGAGGAGAAGGCGGGCGAGTTGTGATATACAACTAGAGCACAGACCTCCTTGGCGGTTGAAATATACTACCGTTGCCGGGTTGTCTCTCCGAACTAACACGTGCTTGCCCTGGATCAACAGCCAGAACCTCCGCAGGGCAAGCAGAATTGCCAGCAACTCGAGGCAGTTGATGTGCCAATGCAGCCGCAGGCCCGTCCACAAGATGCCATTGCAAACTGCGCCCCAGCCTGTTTTGGAGGCATCTGTCTTGACCATGACGTGCCTGGAGACCTGCTCTAGGGGAACGCCTGCCCATAGAAACGCGAGGTCGGTCCAAGGGCTGAAGAGGCGGTGACAGACCGGTGTGATGACCACGCGATGTGTCCCACGGCACCATGCCCATCTCGGGACTCAAGTCTGAAGCCAGTGCTGAAGCGGTCTCATATGCATCAACCCGAGCGGAGTGGCCACCGCTGAGGATGCCATATGCCCCAGGAGCCTCTGAAAGTGTTTCAGTGGAACCACTGTTTTCTGTTTGAACGCCTTCAAACAGGTCAGCACCGACTGTGCATGCTCGCTCGTGAGGCGCTATCAACGAGACTGAGTCCAACTCCAAACCGAGAAAAGAGATGCTCAGAACCGAGAGGAGCTTGCTCTTTTTTCCAGTTGACCTGAAGCCCTAATCGGCTGAGGTGCGAGAGCACCAAATGCCTGTATGCACACAACATGTCCCAAGAATGAGCTAGGATTAGCCAATCATCGGATGCCCATCTCCCTTAACGGGGCAAAAGCTGCCTCTGCAACATTCGTGAAGATGCGAGGGGACAAGGACAGACCGAAAGGGAGGATCTTGTACTGATACGCCCGACCCTCGAATACAAACCGCAGGAAGGGTCTGTGTCGAGGTAGAATCGAGACGTGAAAGTACGCGTCCTTCAGGTCTACCGCCGCGAACCAATCTTGATGCCGGACACTCGCCAGAATGCGTTTTTGCATCAGCATCTTGAACGGGAGTCTGTGTAAAGCCCGGTTCAGTACTCGCAGGTCCAAGATTGGCCGCAAACCACTGCCTTTTTTCAGTACGATGAATTAGGGGCTGTAAAACCCTTTCTTCATCTCGGCCGGAGGAACGGGTTCTATCTCCACACGCAAGGTAGCAGCGTTTTCGTCCTTCACCAAGGTGAAGTGGATACGGCTGAACCTGGGCGGACGCCTGGCGAACTGAATCGCGTAGCCGAGTCAGACGGTCCGGATCAGCCATCGCGACGGATTGCAAGCCATGCATCCAAGCTACGCGTGAGGGGGACCAACAGGACAATCTCGTCGGACGTACTGGCAGGTGGGGCCTCGCGGTGGGGCAGAGCTCGAGGTGCCATAGCATGTCGTGGCCATGCTGAGTCTAGGGACATTGAAGCACTTACCTGGCTCCTTGTGACCACCACCGGAACAGCCTGGGACGGGGGAGGAAGAGGCCTGTCCTCGTGACCTGTGGAGACTGTCACATCTGGGGCGGATTTGTGCTACAGCTGGGCGCGCAGGGGCGGGGAGACCGCCGCTGGAGCGCCAAAGCTGCCAAAATGGAATGGTGGATGGTGGTCGTGATGACGGCCGTGCACACTGGGTATGTGACCTGGGGAACGAGGAAACCGCTCTTTTGCTGAACTGTCGGGTACCGCAGCCACTTGGGCATGTGGCGAAATCAAATGAAAAGGCAACAAATGATTCTCATCCCGGTCCTCCACCGGGGGATGGAGTGGTCTTCTTACGAGTTCCAATGCAGTGGGTTTCTTATGAAAGCAAGCCACGACCGCAATGTTGCCATGGTCATGTTCTCACAGTGAGTACATGAACCATCCACGAATGCTGTCTCCGCGTGGGTCGCACTCAGACACGAAAGACAGTGATCGTGACCATCTGAAGTTGAGAGGTAATGACCGCAACCAGGAATAACATACAAACGGAAAGGCATCTTTAAAAAGATGCGTCTTTAAAAAGACGTTCCGTGTGTGCCGCTCTTTTAGAGAAATATACTCTTTTAGAAAAATATACTCTCTTTTTTCTGCTGAAGCGCCCAGGGGCATTCTCTGAACGCTGAAATGTGCCGTCAGATCCAGCAGAGGTGAATGAACAGTCAGCTCAGTAAATATCGACTGTTCGGCTCCAAAGAGAAAATCTGAATGAGTGGTTGCACGCCAGCTCCTTTTATACCCGTATGTCCGGGGAGTGGCATGCAAATACCACTCGCCAATTTTCATTGGCCTTTTATCAAAGACCAGAGGTGTCTCGGGCTCCCAAGAGAGACCCCTAGTGTCACTACATCGACACAATGTCGAGTGTAGTTTTTTAAATTGTTAAAAGTGTGCATTTTTAACACATGCGACATGTGAGTGACAATATGCTACTTGTGTTTCATGTTCTCTGCTTATGATGTTAAGGTGTTTTATGCAACCAGGTATCAGGGCTTACTTGTTATTCTTATTAAATAATATATTAATACAGTAAATCTTCATTCTGTTTAGGCAATCGTGTGAGGTTTCCATGGTTACATGGGCTGGCCTTTCTCAGTTTAGAAAGCGGCATCAGCCACGTGATCATTTTGAGTGATCCAGAGGAATTATCCTGTATAATTTATGGCAGAAAAATATAATACGTTTATTGAAAATGAAAATAGTTGCTGGCTCCAATGGCTAACAGCACTTGCATTGTAACCAGTTATTTTAGAAGTTATTATCATATTTCTAATCTTGTAAACATCTTATATAATGTTGTGCAATAAAATGTTGTCACTTCACATGTGGTTTGAGAGGTTTCCAACATTAGTTTTGTTTAGATCCCAAACTTTATATCTTACACTCCCAACTTTATCGCATTTTATGAAAAAAAAGACTTGTCCTGTCCTTAAAAAAAAAACTTTCATATAAATGATCTTTTTGTATTATTGTTCTCAAATGTATGTTTTTTTAAGTCAATTCCTACCTAGTTTACTCAGATAATTGTGCAGATGTGATCTTTTGGGAATCATTCACACAATGGAGCTTGGCTGTCCTCTATTGGACATTTCTGGTACTGTGTCTGAACAAGTTAATTGCCACTCAGAACTGGGTTAGACATATGGCTTTGATTTTCTAGTATTTATACATTTCAGTTAATATTTTTATTATATTTTATTTATATAAACAATAAAAAGTTTGTGCAGTACATTTTCATTACAATAAACTTAGACTTCTATAGCATGTTTATTTCACTTTAAAAACTGCTTTCACCTGCACAATAAATTGCCATGGCAACAGTATTTAAGACATCAAATATCCCTTTACAATTTTACATCAGCAGTGTCTTGACATTATTCTAAAGAATTTTGAAGCAATTCATTTAAACACAAGAGGGCTATTTAAAAGTCTGATAAAATTGCCTTATTTCCTGGTGGCAGTTGGTAGCGCTATGACTGTGACCCATAATAGCTGCATAAATGTGATCAGCCCCCATAACCAAACATACAGCTGAATTTTCTTCAAAATTATACAATGCACACAGAAGAAATAAGGAACTTCCTGTTTCACATTTGTGCCCTTAATTTATTGCATTGCCATGGCAACACCATTCAATATATCAAAAATCCATTCGCAATTTAGCATCTTAAATGTCTTGGCATAATATTGCCTATGTTTGGTGCCAGTAAAATGAATCCCCTAGTAGGAGTATTCAAAAGTTCAGGGCCTACAATTTTCAAAAATTGCACATTCAATCCAAAATGGCCATCTTCCTGTTGGGCGGAGCTAATGACTGTAATTTTGACAGTTGTCCGGCTTGATGAGAACAATATATGTAGCAAGATTGGTGACCATAGAAGAAACTGACCCCACCACTTTTGTCAAAAGGTGGCGCTACAGAGATCCCCAGCCACAGCAATGTGTTAACTTTTGCCCAGGCATAATGGCCAACAACTCTGATGTGTGTGCAAAATATCATGACAATTCAAGCACAATAGTACCTCAAAAACATGTGAATGTACATAAAAAGGAATAATGACATTTAATGCGTTGCCATGGCAACACTGTTTAAGATATCAAGAATCCTTTCAGAATTTTTAATCTGCACTGTCTTGAAATTATTCTAAAAAATTTGAAGCAATTCAGGTAAACATAAAAGGGATATTTCTGTTAAAAGTGCCACACTTCCTTCTGCCAGTTGGTGGCGCTACAACCGTGGCCCACAATAGCCACATCAATGTAATCAGCCCACAAGGCCACACATTTAGCTCAATTTTTATATAAATCACATGATGCACACAGAAGATATGAGACACATCCTTTTTCCCCATGTTTTTGACGCTACTTTATCATATCACCATGGCAACACCATTCGATATATCAAAAATCTATTCGATATATCAAAAAATCTGACATCGTCAATGTCTTGGCATGATGTCGCCCACATTTGGTACCTGTAACATCCCTAGGAGGAGTATTTCAAATTCAAGATCATGCTTTTTTCAAACAATCCAAAATGGCTGACTTCCTGTTGGGCGGAGCTTTTGACTGTCAGCGTGAAAGTTGTCCGGCTTGATGAAATCTATATGTTTACAAAGTTTGGTGATGGTAGTTCAAAAGGGATGTGCTACTGAGCCCCCCGGACATGCCCAACTTCTAGATGGCGCTACAGAGCCCCCCCTGCACGCCCCCCTGCAACTTGGCCCAGCCCTAATGGCAGATGACTCTGATGTGTGTGCAAACTTTCAAGAGTTTTCACTTATGTTACAGTTGTGCTCAAAAGTTTACATACCCTGGCAGAAATTGTGAGATTTTGGCACTGATTTTGAAAATATGACTGATCATGCAAAAAACCTGTCTTTTATTTAAGGATAGTGATCATAGGAAGCCATTTATTATCACATAGTTGTCTGGCTCCTTTTTAAATTATAATGATAACAGAAATCACCCAAATGGCCCTGATCAAAAGTTTACATACAACCTTGAAAAGAAGAAGAATAAAGAATAATCCTTAGAAGAACAATAGGGCCTCCGCACTTTCAGTCCTTGGGCCCTAATAAAGAAAACTCCTTAGAAGAGCAGTAGGGCCTCTGCATTGTCAGTGCTTGGGCCCTAAAAATAATAATTCTTAGAAGAACTTTCACTTTCAGTGCTTGTGCCATAATAAGCTTTCTGGTGACTGGCAGTAAGCGGTGCGCGCCCTTCATAAATCTGCAAATGAGAGGGTGCTGCCCTACAGCCGCCCGTTTAAATCCAACATGGCAAGCAGAAATGGCTGCCAGATAGACCTTAATAGTGGGAAAATATTTTCCTTTATCCATAAGTTTCATAATATATGAGAGACTGAACACTGATATGACAATAGCTAATGCCTATCACACCATCTCTCAAAAACCTGCCACTTACAATCATACAGTGCCCTAGTGGATGATGCTCTGGCGTTCTGAATAGTGGCAACCACTCTGGGGGGCAACCCTAGAGCGTTCAGGTTCAACCTCTCACAGGCCAAGCCCAGAGCGTGACCCTGTCCGAGTGAGGATGGTATATTTCTCTGTTCGCCAGAGACAGAAGGTCCATGCCTAGTTGTGTGTCTCACACTGCTTTCTCACTGGAATTGGCTATGATTAGCCAATCGTCTATATATGTAAGGATTTTGAGACCCGTTTGACGGAACGGGGCTAAACTCGCTTCCACACACAGACATATGGTGACAATGGGACAATAATATAAATTGAAAGATAACTAATTTAATCATGAGTTTAAGTCTGAAAGCTCTTCTTTTTAGTGCATGTTTTACAAAGGGCAGCTGGTGCCTTTCACAGACTGTTTACTGCTCTGTTCCTTGAAAGTGCAAGAGGTGGAAACAAATGTGCAGATGTCATCTCTCATGAGGTGGAAGATGTATTATGAATGTAGCAATCGAAAGCAAACAAATTGCTGAAACAGGCAGAGCTAAAAAAAAAAAAAAAAAGTCAGGTTTGGATAAACAGAACCCTGCTGATAGACGTGCCTGTCCTTCACTGGTAGATGGGAGGGCCTTTGATGGGGAGGCTTTGAGAATTTGTAGTGGGAGTGGAATTAATTTTATTGTGATAATATGTACAAGAATATGCCATTTTAGCACAAACGCTTTGTCTAACTACTGTCTCCTGCAGTTCCCCTGGAGCTGGTGTCATGACTGCTGACACTGATACCGATGGTCAACACAATCACCTAATGATGGTACCCATGTGTCTCTTTTTTGTGGTTTTGCTGCAGTTTTTATGTCTATTAATCCACTGGATTGCTGAATAAACTCTGTTGGATGGCAACATTGGACAGCAAGCACTTTCCTTATGCTTTAATATGTCTTCTAATGCACTAATGCTGCTGAAAAAGAATTGTGTATGACACAGTCTGTGTTGAATAGCAAATAGTAAATAGTGGGAACATAGTGGAAAAATGAATGCTGGAAGTCCATGCTTTTTGGCAAGTCATCTCCCCCTAGGGTCAAATTATTAATGCAAACTGTGAACAGCTTTATTTTCTCTTGGGTGAAAATGTTCTGCCTCTCCAAATCTGACAAATTTCTCAACCTACAGGTTTCCATTAACACAGAGCCTTTACTTGGTATTTCTGTCTTTTTCACGTAACAGCTTGTCCTAACCAGAGGCGACATGATAAGATTCCAGCGACAAGCAATCTGTCTGTCCACACTAAACATGACTCGAACCCACAATATTCATACACTAAAATGATGATATATGACAATAAAATCAGAAATAAGAAGAGTCAACAGTCTGTTTATTGTAGTCTGCTCTCATGAACATAATGTGACCGTTGCAACATTTTTGCAAAACAAAATGTTGTGCCTTATTACACGTTTGGCTGCAGTTTCCCAGCGAAATGTCCAGAGGTGGGCACCAAAAGCGAGTGAAACAATGTCATAATCAGACCAGGTTTTTAAGGTGGATTTTAGATGGAAGTTTGAATGAGTAAAACGAACCTCCTTAAACTAAACCTTTAACCTAAACCCAACCAATAGTGATCTAAAATTAATTGAGGTAGACACAAGACATACATCCTAACCCTTAACCATTGCCTACATCTAACTGATAGTGTCCAAAAACAAACTGAGATATGAAAAGCACATTTTCTGAAGCAACCATGTCATCTTGTGAAGCTTTTATGACACTCTCGTCTCACATGTCAGCTTGTGTGCTTTACTGGTCTCGAACCACGTACTTAAGAGTCCAAAGTCCAACACTGAGGTGAGCTACCGCGGAACCTAATTACTTTGGATTAAGTGTATAATGGTAGGTGAGTCTGCAATATAAGCATTGAAATGTTTTGTTTTTTAAATTATGCATTAGAGTAAAAGTGTTTTGAGATCATAACATAGCAGTGTGTGTGTGTAATAGTGTGAAAAATAAGTGTTAATAAAGTCATAATCAGCTGTTGTCATCGTGGTTTGCATGAAAGTGAATAAAACGCACAGTTGTTGTAGCGCCTGTGTTGTAGTGGTGAAACGTAAAATTCAACATGTAAAAGTCTGCTGCATCCAAAAATTTTGTTGTAGTAATGTTCATCGCATCACTTCTGATTAGTACACAGTGATTAGTACATGGAATAAGACTACAATAGAAAGACTATAGAAATATAAAAATGAAAATGGGGCATATTAAATCTTAATTCTAAACTGAATGAATGAGAATTATTGATGTGTTTAAAAACCTTTAAAATATTGGTTGTTATCAATTACACTCTAAATGTAATTTAAATGTAATCTTAATGTAATTTAATGTTCAGACATAAAATATATTGCATACGTGTTTCTCAGTGACAATATGGACATTTAATTATGGACATTCAATCTTTGGTGGTGTAGACTTTTTTTTTTTTTTTTTTTTTTTTTACTGGCCAAAACAAACTGCCACTCACAGGTCCAAACCCAGTTCAGGTCAATAGACTGAGATCCCCTATTAACTATTGTGATTCTGAGCAAGGCATTTAACCAAGATTTTCTCCAGGGGAACATCCCTACAGTTATAATTTACAGTAGTAATTTCTGTGCCACTCAAGTGTAACCAAATGGAACTGCAAACATAACAACTGTTTTTAAACAGGTTTCCTGAACCCAGCAATTATTTATATGTTTCAAATTGTACAAGTTCAATGGGCATCCATTTCCCAAGCCTTAACAGAGGCTTGGGTTATAAATCATAAATGTGCTTTAGGCTGTAAATATAATTTTGTTTTGTAACCCCCCTATAATTTGTGATGTGGTGATTTGCGCCATTAGATTTCTGTAAATAACAATATAAAGTCATATAGAACAATACTAAAGCAAAACTTCAACCATTACTCTAAAATGGCCAGGATTTATTGATTCACTGAGGTTTATTGCATTGAGAAATAGTGTTTTTGAAACACAGGCCATTTTTAGGCTTATATGAGCTCATACCCACAGTCTGTAACTCCATCCATCTTGACAGGACAAAATTAAAGAGATGTATTGGGAAAGCATAATACATAAACGTAACAGAGATAAATGCTGCTGACCGTACCTTCTCCTAATAACCAGATTAGTCTCAATAGCTTCACATTTTGTAGACAGAAGCAATTCAGTCATGTCTACATCTGAAAGGTCTGCAATAATACTTCTAGTGTGTAATTTTGTTTAGTTTTTAGTGCTGCTTCAAACAAACACAACAGCAAAGAAACAAACAAACAAATAAAACATAGTTTGAACAATCATTGCTTGAATATATAATTGATTTACTCCTTAAACACATTCTATTTTATCATGTGTTACTACAGAGTTTTGCTGTGCCGGAGTGTACAGCCGGCAAGAGAATTCATTAATGAGTTTACATTTGTTGGTATGCCTTGAGTGGGAATATATTTGTGTATAGGTGAGCTTTGCTCAGAAAATAACAGTATGATCAGAGCTGACACAGACTGTTGGCAGGGGTAATTGTTTTGAGTCCTACCCTGAATCTTTAAGCATAACCGGATAAATCTGAGGCTCTGCAGTCTGCACTACTCACTTTTTAACATTTAATCTGGTTATCAAACATCATCTCATCTTTTTTGCTGTATCCAGGCTCTCTGCATGTCATTTCAGGGCTAAAGGTGGTGGTTTCATGCATTTGTGATGGTGTAAGAAGCATGCTATGTGTCCCCTCATCCCCAAACAAACCATCGCATAATCTGAATCAGGATTGTTTGAACAAGCAACTGTATAGACAACATAAGCGCCATTCCCATCAGATGACTTTGCATCACTTCTAGTGTGAACTGTCCCTCAAGCAACCTCCGAGATACAGGTTCTGGTCCCGTGGGAACCATGAAGTAATCACATTCACATAAACAATTGTGAGCGCATTTTTGCTCTAAAATTGTATTTTTACCCCACTCATGATTTGGTTTAGGGTTGGGCTTTGGTTAGGGGGTAGCGTTAATAAAATATTAATTCCTTCTGAATATATTTCATCATTTAAAACTAAAAATATAACTCACTTTTGGTGCCACCTTGTGGACATTTCACTTGGAAACTGGAGCTCACATGTGCTGATACAATCAACAACATTTCTAGTTTCAGCTATTGGGAGGCAGTGATTCAAATTTCAATAAGCACAGACACACATTTTAAGAGCAGAACTTTCACCATACTGTTGCCGAATTCACAGTCTGATCAGTTAGTTTTAGAGAAAGAAAACCCTACACTACAACATTATTGTTCACTAATTCATTCAGTAATCTTAAGACCTGTCACTGAATTTATCCTTCTAACTGTTAATCACCAAATTGTGTCCAGACCTTTTGCAGTTACTGGCCTCAAAGAATGTACTGTCACTGACCCATATAATCACCTGACCAACTCATAACCTTGTCTCGATGCTCTTATTTTTTCTTAAGGAATGATGAAGTGAACATTGTGTTTGAAAGGGCTGGTGCACCAGACAACTTACATCCATTCATTGCTTACAATTCAAAGAACACAGCCAGTGTTGGCCACCGAGGAAATGCTTTAAAAAAGATCAATGTGCTTGCTAAATTGCTGGACTATAAATAAGCTTTAGATGGGTTGTTTCTCCTTTCTCCTGTGCATTTCTAACAGCAGTCAGAGTGATGCGCGTATCAGGGAGGAGCACCAGAACACTCTTTATTCGCCACCTTTTCCAGCTTTGAGAGAAATGTATCCTTGTGATCACATACAACCAGAAATAATGAGTCAGGTCAAGAAGTCCCTTGCTTTTGTTTGCTGATAACCACTTAATGTAGACTTGTGAAGCATATGGGTTTTAATCAAGACTCTACAGCATAATAAATTCAGGGATCGCATATGGCCGTACTTTAAGGCATTGAGAAAATTAGCCTGAGGGTTTAGAGTCCTGTTAGGACGCCTGCTTGTATTAAAAACAGCAAGTGCCAACATACTGTAGGCATTAAAGGTCAAGTATATTGCATATCCAATAAGACATAGTCTGCATTGTTTTTCATCCAATGTCTTATTAACTGGCAAGGTCATTTTGTTAACATAAACACTAGAGAGAACCAACTGAAAATCTGTTAAATGACAGACAGGGACTAAAGGACAAAATTATGATCTGATAATTACCAAAAAATGGTGACTCTTGTTGCAATCAGCTTCTTAAGACATTGTCTGTTCTTTATCCAGCTTGGCCACGATTTCAAATGAGAGTACACATTCAAGCGTTTATATTTACCCTCCATTGGGAGGCACTTACGATCTGGCTTCTCACATCCATTTTCAATTTTTGTGTACTTTCTTCAAATACTGCTTCAGTTAAAACTGTTCCTTCGCAAAGGAATGCAATAGACAATTGTAACTAAATTGTTAAACAGATACGTGAAAAGGGGCAATTAATATTTTAATAACAATAATGTCTTTAAAGCTTACCACTGTATGAAGGGACAGAATTGTCCTCTACATCATGCATCAAGCTCTGTGTTCATTTCTGGGAAGCCATTGCAATTTCCTCTGCCTGATGCAAGCAATGTATGTAACATTAAGTGCAAATTCGTTCCCCAGAATTTCTGTCATTTTAAATTCAGGTAATTTAATTTTTATGCTACATATTTATAACACATAACACATCTATGAGCCTGTTTGCATGCACACTAAAACACTGATAACTCCCCACAATCGCCTAATAAAAAAAAATCAGACCAAGCAAGAAAACTTCTAGGTTACTGTCATAACACCCGTTCCCTGATGGAGAGAACGAGATGTTGTGTCGATGTAGTGACACTAGGGGTCACTCTTGGGAGCCCCAAACACCTCTGATGTTTTAAGAAAAGGCCAATGAAAATTGGCGAGTGGAATTTGCATGCCACTCCCCCGGACATACAGGAAAAAAAGGAGCTGGTGTGCAACCACTCATTCAGGTTTGTGCTGAGGAGTTGAGACAGAGTCCTGGCCATTACAGTGGGTAGTTCAGTGTTGTGGCAGGAGGGACACAACATCTCGTTCCCTCCATCAGGGAACGGGGGTTACGACAGTTAACTTAACATTCCCTATCTGTCACTCACTTGATGTTGTGACGATGTAGTGACACTAGGGGTCCTTATGTGAAATGCCACAACCAGCTGAACTGTGTTATGTGGATCGGCAGTGCAGGTGCAGGCAGGCCATTGCGTGCCAAGTAACAAGTGCACCGGGCCCATCGTAACCTTCCCAATGCCCTGTGCATATTGTATGGACCCTCGCCCACTGAAAGCATAAAAGGGGGGGTCAGACGTGCCCACAATGGGAACGGGCCGCACCAGATGGTTCAACCTTTTCTCTTTTTTCTTCTCCCAGAGAAAGAACTCACTTGATTCCAGCTGGGGCCAAATGTATTTGTGTCGGGATAGGTGTCCTTGGAAAAAGACACCACGGAGACCACACCCTGCCCAAAGGGGAGGTAATTGTGTGGAAATACGTCGCATGGGTTTATCGATTCCTTATCGGCAGTACTGCATGTGGAGGAAGTCCCCGTGGTAGGTCCTACCCGGAGGGGACCGAGCTCTACAAATATGGTGACCGGTAGCAGAGGTGACTTTGCCCAAGGGGAGACACGGGTCTACCGTCAGGGAGACGGCACCGTGGAAGATTACATCATATGAGGTTACCAACAGGGAACCAATGCATATGGAGCACCTATCCCATTACAGGGGCTGACCTGAACAGGGCATACTGACACAAGTACTGGGCCTGGCGTCGAATTCCTCTGCTGAATTGCTTGCCGCAGGTGCTGGGGGAGGAATCCAGGGTTCACCGATCACGGGAACTCACGTGGATGAAAGAGCGCATGTCTTCCCCTCGGAAGGGGAAAGGTGCTTGTGTGCCAGAGGTACACCCGGCCAGTTGCCCGCATCCTTACCTGTTTGTACCTACCAACACACGGAACAAAACTGGCTCAACCCGGAGATTATAAAATCTTGCAAAGGTATTGGGTGTTGCTCAGCCCGCTGCCCTACAGATGTCTGTTAGAGAGGTGCCGTTGGCCAAGGCCCAGGAGGAGGCTACGCTCCTGGTAGAGTGTGCTCGTAGTCCCAAAGGGGATGGTGCTCCCTGGGCCTGGTATGCCAATGTGATGGCATCCACAATCCACTGGGCAATCCTCTTGTTTGAAGACAGTGTTCCCCTTCTGCTGTCCCCCAAAACAGACAAAGAGCTGCTCAGAGAGACTAAAGCTCTCCGTGTGGTCCAAATAGATATGCAAAGCACGTTTTGGACACAGCAACAACAAGGCTGGGTCTGCCTCCTCCCGGGTCAGTGCTTGTAGGTTCACCACCTGATCTTTAGTGGGAACCTTGGGCACATAGCCCGGCCGGGGTCTCAGGATCACGTGAGAGTATGCTGGACCGAACTCTAAGCATGTATCACTGACAGAGAATGCATGCAGGTCCCCAACCCTCTTGATGGAGGTGAGTGCAGTCAGGAGGGCCATCTTCAAGGAGAGGGCTTTCAGCTCAACTGACTCTTAGGGCTCGAAAGGGGCTCTCTGTAGGACCAGCAGGACCACAGAGAGGTTCCATGAGGGAACGAGGTGCAGCCTAGGAGGATTCAACCTCCTGGCACCTCTAAGGAATCTGATGATCAGGTCGTGCTTCCCCAAATACTTACCGTCCACTGCATCGTGGTGTGCCGCTATAGCGGCTACATACACCTTCAAGGTGGAGGGGGACAGCCGACCCTCCAACCTCTCCTGCAGGAAGGAAAGCACTGACCCGATTGCACAACTCTGTGGGTCTTCGCCTCGGGAAGAACACCAATTCACGAATAGGTGCCACTTCAAGGTGTATAGTCGCCTGGTAGAAGGGGCCCTGGCCTGAGTGATAGTGTCTACCACCGTGGGTGGTAGACCACTCAGATCTTCCACGTCCCATCCAAGGGCCAGACGTGGAGGTTCCAGAGGTCTAGTCGCGTGTGCCAGATCGTGCCTCATCCCTGAGAAAGAAAATCCTTCCTCAGGGGAATTTGCCAGGGAGGGGCCGTCGCGAGAAGCATGAGTTCCGAGAACCAAGACTGGGTGGGCCAGTAGGGCACTACCAACAAGACTTGTTCCTCGTCCTCCCTGACCTTGCAAAACGTCTGTGCAAGTAGGCTCACTGGGGGAAACACATACTTGTGCAGACCCCGGGGCCAGTTGTGCGCCAGTGCGTCCATGCCGAGGGAAGCCTCGGACAGGGAATACCACAGCAGGCAGTGGGAGGATTCCCTGGAGGCAAACAGGTCTACCTGTGCCTCGCCAAATCGACTCCAAATCAGCCGGACCACCTGGGGGTGGAGCCTCCACTCTCCCCCGAGCGTCACCTGCTGCGACAGTGCATCCGCTGTGCGATTGAGTTCGCCAGGGAGACGAGTGGCCCGCAGCGACTTGAGCCGCTGCTGGCTCCAGAGGAGAAAATGGCGGACAAGTTGCGACATGCGGGGCGAGTGCAAACTGCCTTGGCAGTTTATGTATGCTACCGTCGCCGTGTTGTCTGTCCAGACCAACACATGCTTGCCCTGGATCAACATGCAAGCAGTACCGCAAGCAATTTGAGGCAGTTGATGTGCCAACGCAGGCAAGGGCCTGTCCAGGATCCGACTCGCCTGGAGACCTGCTCTAGGGGAACCCCTGCCCCAAGGGCTGAACAAGCAGCAGCAGATCGGCGTGATAGCCACGCGATACGTGCCGCAGTGCCATGCCCATCTCAGGACTCGAGTCTGAAGCCAGTGCTGAAGCGGTCTCATATGCATCAACCCGAGGGGCGTGACTGCCGCCAAGGATGTCATATGTCTCAGGAGCCTCTGAAATTGTTTCAGTGGGACCGCTGTTCTCCCCCTGAATGCCTTCAGGCAATTCAACACCGACTGAGCGCGCTCGTTCGTGAGACGAATGGTCATAGCGACCGAGTCCAACTCCCGAGAAAAGAGATGCTCTGCGTCGGGGCGAGCTTGCTCTTTTCCCAGTTGACCTGAAGCCCCAATCGGCTGATGTGGCTGAGAACCAGGTCCCTGTGTGAACACAACAAATCTCGAGAGTGAGCTAAGATCAACCAGTTGTCGAGATAGTTGAGGATGTGGACGCCCACTTCCCTTAGTGGGGCAAGGGCTGCCTCTGTGAACTTCGTGAAGACATGAGGCGACAGGGACAGACCGAAGGGGAGGAACTTGTACTGGTATACCCGACCCTCGAAGGCAAACCAAAGGAACGGTCTGTGACGAGGCAGGATCGAGACATGAAAGTTCGCGTCTTTCAGGTCTACCACCACGAACCAATCTCAGTTCCCGACGCACAATAGAATGTGCTTCTGTGTGAGCATCCTGAATGGAATCCTGTACAGGGCCCGATTCAGTGTCCGTAGGTCCAAGATCGGTCGCAACCCACCGCCTTTCTTGGGTATGATGAAGTAGGGGCTGTAGAAGCTGCTTTTCATCTTGGCTGGAGGGACAGGCTCTATCACGGCCTTCTGCAGAAAGACTGCGACTTCCGCACGTAGGGCAGCGGCATCCTCACCACCTACCGAGGTGAAACGGACACCGCTGAACCTGGGCGGGTGCCTGGCGAACTGAATCATGTAGCTGAATCGGATCGTCCTGGCCAGCCATCGCGACGGGTTGGAGTGCGTTAAACACGCCTCCGAACTCTGTGCGAGGGGCACCAAGGGGACGACCGCTGCTGACGTACCTGCGGAAGGGGTCTCACGGTGGAGCGAGGCAGAAAGTGCTACGACGGGTTGCCTCGTGTCCCGATCTCGCTGTATAGGGAGAGACGTTATGGCACTTACCTTGCTCCGAGTACCCAATGTAGGACTGGTCAGCGATGGGGGAGGAGGCTGAGCGTCCTCGTTGCCAGCCACAACCGCCTGTGTGTGGGTGTGTGTGTGGTGCCAGGTGCGTGGAGGCGGGAAACCCACACCTGCAACGTAATGGCTGTGAATGCTCGGTGCACAGCTGTCGTAATGACAACGGAAAATGGCATTGAGTGTATGATCCAGAGAGTGAGGAAAGCGCTCTTTTTTTGAAAATGTGGGTACCGCAGCCCCTCGGGGCATGCTGCGAACTCAACAAAACAGGAACCAAGGATTCTCCCTCCGGCCCTCCACCAGGGGATGGAGTGGTCTGTCTACCACCTCCAAATATGACATGGGTCTCCTCACCTCCAGGTCGCCCATCTCAGGGGTGCTTAGAAGCCTGCCAAGGGTTCTTGGTCGCAGATATGATGGGGGCGTCAACTTCCTGCGGGGAGCTCTACACCGGGGCCGAACCATTGGCTCAGGCTGCAGTGGAGCCAATGTTGCCGCCGCAGGAAGGTCGCTGCGGCAACAGGAAGACGGAGTGTGCAATCTTGAACCACACCGGGGCAAGATGTGCTGAATGGCCTCGGTCTGCTGCTTTACTCTCGAAAACTGCTGTACGAAGTCTTCGAAGGTGTTGCCGAAAAGGCCAGCCTGGGAAATGGGGGCGTCAAGGAAGCGAACCTTGTCGGCATCCCTCATCTCAACCAGGTTGAGCCAAAGGTGGCGCTCCTGGACCACCAACGTGGACATCGCCTGCCCGAGAGCCCGCACTGTGACCTTTGTTGCCCGTAGGGCAAGGTCGGTCGCCAAGCACAGCTCCTGCATTACTCCCAGGTCAGGACCACCTTCATGCAGCTCTTTCAATGCCTTGGCCTGGTGGAACTGCAGGAGGGCCATGGCATGCAGAGTGGAGGCGGCCCGCCCCGCAGCACTGCAAGCCTTCGCCGTCAGAGACATCATAGTCTTACAGGCCTTGGATGGGAGCCAAGGATGGTTCCGCCAGGTGGCGGTGCTCTGCAGGCACAAGTACACCACAATTGCCTGCTTTACCTGGGGAAAGTCCGTGTAGAGCAGCAGAACTCGAAAGCCCGGTCCAGGCAGTGAAAGGTGCCCACCACGACTTCGCAAGTTCTTCATGCACCTCCAGGAATAAAGGCACCATTAGCGGCGCTCCGACCCCAGGAACCAATCATCAAGCCGCGAGGGTTCAGGGCAGGGTGGAGGGTTCCACTGTAGCCTGACGCTCGTGGCGGCACAGGCAAGCATGGCTGTCAGCTTGGTATTAGCATCAGACTGGGCGACCACACCCGAAGGCGGAAGCCCAGCCGAGTCCTCCGCATCGGACTGAAGCAACCTGCTCTCCGATGCTGCTATCGAGATCTTATCCTCCTCTTGAGCGCCGAATGAGAGGTTGAACCCGCTCATCCCAGAACTCAACCGGGGCGTACGAGCGTGCTGGGGAATGGGAGGTCCGTGGGGATTCACCCGGCGGAGTTACTTCCATTGAAGTCCCCAAATCGCCCCCAGAGCTAACCGTCCTTTCTTTTGCCTGCGGGCAGAAGAACCGGGGCGTGGAGCGGCTGGAGCGGCTTCCCCTCTAAGGAAGGAAAGCCGCGATCGCAACGTGGCCATGGTCATGCTCTCGCAGTGCGGGCATGAACCATCCACGGACGCTGTCTCAGCATGTCTGGAGCCCAGACATGTAAGGCAGCGATCGCGACTGTCAGAAGTGGAGAGATAACGACCGCAACCAGGAGGTGCACATAACCAGAAAAGCTTTAAAAAAAAGCATCTTTAAAAAGATGCTTTCCGTCAGTGCCCACTCTTTTAGGGAATATAAACTCTTTTTAAGGAGAAATATACTCTTTTAGCGCTCCACACACGCTGCTGAAGCACCCAGGGGCGTTCTCCACACTTATCTGTGTGAGAGGGGGAGAAACCGCTGTGATGCGCCGTAAAATCCAGCAGCCGCGGAGATCGCTCTTTGCTTTCTCTTGCAGAGGTGAATGGGTTGGCAGTGGAATACATCAACACCGCTCGGCTCCGAAGAAAAAATCTGAATGAGTGGTTGCACACCAGCTCCTTTTACACCCGTATGTGCGGCGGAGTGGCATGCAGATTCCACTCGCCAATTTTCATTGGCCTTTTCTTAAAACATCAGAGGTGTTTGGGGCTCCCAAGAGTGACCCCTAGTGTCACTACATCGACACAACGTCGAGTGAGTGACAGACAGGAAACCACATTTACAAGACATTTGAAACAATCAAGTTATTCTCTGATTTGACATCAAACCATGAAGAGGCATGCACACAACACTTGCACACATTGGATTAAACCAGTATGAACGCCATTAAAGGTGTTTACATGCAACGCAAAATCGGGTAATGAGAAAAAAATATCTCAGTGTCATCAGTTAATTCTTAAAAGTGCACTCAGTAACTTTTTGCTCATGTCATCTTGAACTTACCGTGACACATAGTGGTGTGGATGGAGCATCATTCAAAATCAATAGTTTTCAGTTACAGATGCCATTGTAGAAATTCACTATTCACAATCAACTATGATTAATTTAATCCAAGAGTGAAAGTGTCTAATAACAAGCCGGTTACTGAGATTAAGCGAGTAGTATTCAGCTGGTCATGTGATTCTAAAATGGCAGCCCCCAAGAGGGTGCCCCTGTCCCATGTTGAATAAAACAGCTTTATTAGGTTACTGATATGACTAGAGTCCTCATCTCATGTGAGTGGTCATCATTTCTATACATATATTTAAAAATTACTAAAACTTTTTTGAAACAAGTACGACTTTAAGTGGTATATGACCTTACCCGAATAAAGGAAAGCCATTTAATGCATTTACATGACACTGTTTCTCAGTGTGCATTCTTATGTGTTTTTTTTTTTTTTTCGTTCTCATGGACTCTTTCGACGTCATTATCCTCTGCTGTTCAATTCCAATACTCAAGAATGCAAGTACCGAAAATGCATAAAATTACCCGGATATGTTCTTGATCAGGCCTAATATCAAGGCTGAATCGGATGGTGACTTGTTGGTAATACCCATTTGAAGTCCCAGAAGTCATATCGGCACTACAATAATGCTTTTACTGGTGTGTGGAAATGCCATTAGTTCTCTCACTGGCTGCAAATGTGCTGAGCCGGGCAATTGCACAACAGGAAGATCACACACATCTCAAAGCTTGCAATAGATGTGTTCTACATCCTCCTGTCCTTTCGAGTTCTTTCTTCCAAGGTAGCTTGGCAAGATCAGTCTTCATCAGAACTGAAGCGTTTGCGTTCTTTGCATTGAGACACACCCATTGTCAGCTTGTTAATCATAATCAATGTAAGAATGTGCATGGAAACGCGCTCTATAAAGATATCTAAGATTCAAGGACTAAGACTTCAAAATGGATGTACTCAGTGTGATATTGTGTTTAGTTGTCAGCTTTATGGCCATTTGATATAATATGTATGGCCAGAGTAATGTGTAAAGCAAGTACTTGAAATTGTAAAATTTGTAGATGTTGACCACATGAAAAGCATTGCAGAGACCACCAATAACTGCATTCTCTGAATGCTCGGGAAACAATACAAAGAATATTAAGGTAAATATTGAAGAATAAAAATTAATTATCAGTCTAATTTTTAAATAAATATGAACAAATAAACAATATTTCTTGTTGCTTTGTTCTCTAAAAGACATTGTTAGTGAAGGAAAAACGTGTGAAAATCAATTTTGTATAAAGTTGGACCATTAGATGCAAAGACAGACTACTATTTATGCAAAATATCCAGTAATCATTGGCTGATGCTGCGAAAGGTTAACAGCTGCAGGGTCAAAATTGAAATTGTTTAATCTTTGAGCACCACATTACAACATTGTTCAGCAGTGTTGCCACGAGTTAAGTGGAATCTGTTTATAGTAAATGTTGCTTTTTCTATGGCTAAATATGACCGCCATTAGTAGCATATACACTGATTGAAAGAGAAAATAGCATGAGATGATACTTCAGCTCAGTACAAAGTTCATCCAGTCTATCCAGGTTAGACAGATTTACATAATGATGGAATCATGTGAACATTATATTCGCACATCTAACAATGTCATTTTTTCACAATAAAGCACATAAATTAAGTTCCTTTGTAGGGCTTTACTGGTTGTTTAGATCAGTGTTACTATCAGAAATAATTAATAATTATTTCTTTAGTTATTAAGTAATATTTAAATTAATTAATTGAATCTAACTTATTAAAACCTCATATGGGGCTCCAGTAAATGTTGTGCGCTGCGTTTAGGAGCGGGTTTGGTTATTAGCAATAATTAATAATTATCAAAGACAATTATTAATTATTAAAATCAATAGAACATTGATGAGAATCAATGTTAGCTTTTTCTAATCCTTTAAATCAACAATTATCAAAGATAATCGTTAATAGTTAACATCGATAAAACAATTAAAAATTAACACTAGCTTATTGATCATTCAAATTCAACAATCATCAAAGATAATTATCAATTATCAAAAATCAATAGAATATTAATAAGGATTAACATTGATGGGGCACCACCCTGGAATCAGGGACTAACAACCAGATAGTAAAACAGTCTCAATATTAGATTGTTCTCTTACGAAAATCAACATCCGAAGAATATCGATTTTCGGAAAAAAACAATGAATGAAGGCTTGAATCCGAGCACTGACGTCCCGTCAGCATGACACAGGTGTATGCAAAACAAACCAAAACACTTCTCTTTGTAATGTAACAAAGTTTATTTATGCAGTAATATCAATTAATAATTAATACAATGCAGTCAATAAACTTCCGACTTACAACTACAAACTAAACAGTGATATGATTAGATATGGAAACTAAAATAATCCTATAACACATAAGGTGTGTGTGTGTGTGTGTGTGTGTGTGTGTGTGTGTGTGTGTGTGTGGTTAGTACGAGAGAGAGAGAATAAAGTGACGGCCCTAAAGCCGATTTCGCGATCGTGGGAGAGATAGCAGCTGTTAGTTTATCGCTCAGAGACGCGGTGGATGGCTCGTAAAAGTCCCGCGTTCTTTGATTCTTTAATGGATAAACTCAGTTTGCCGGTCTCACCCGTGTTGGCGAAAATGCACAACAGTCCAATTTGGTTGGACCACAATACAGCAAAACAAATTTGTGATAATTAATACCCTGAGTATTAATAATGAGCGGACATGGCGGTCCGTAAACTGTACAAGCAAAAACCTTGAAACACAAGAATAACACACTATAATATTCTATCTCTGCCCAAACGTAAACCTCTTACATGAATCGCATGACGACACAGGTAGAATGTGTGTTCCTCCGTCCTTTAACTCCGACTCGGTTCCTCGAGGCTCGGGTGATGACGGGAGGCCGTTTCCTCGCTCTGTCAGCAGGCGTACGGCTGCTGATTCTCGGCGGGTTGGCAGAGAAATCAGAAATGTCGACTTGATTGAAGATGGAAGAGAAATCTTTAATCTCTTCACTTCTGCAGGCAAACGGATGAAGATGCGGATTGCTCGGCAGTCTCCTTCGGACCCGTTAGAGTGTTCGGTTGAACACAGAGTAATCTGAACTCGTCCAGCAAGATGGAGATTGTATGGCCACAGTTTCAAGTCGGACGTTACTTCCTTGTGCCACGAGGTCGCACCTGAGAGCAGCGATGAGCTGCATCTACACACTGCGAACAAAGATGCTGGAAGCAAATCCCGGAAGCATTTCAGAGGTATTTCTACTCCTGATGATGTCATGGTTTGAGGGACGTTCTGTTGTGTGCCTCATCCAATAGGAGTTGAGAGTTCGATCCTTTAGTGAGCAAGGCTTCATGGGATTTGTAGTCTGTTTTGGACTCCCTTTGTTTGATTTTGCCGTGATTTTTATCAGTAAGATTTACGACTTGGTATGTGGGGGGCTGAGTTAGGTTTTTATGACTGTGTTAGGCCTGCCTTTGTCTTCTATCTGAATACATGAGGCCCAACACCTTTATACACTCTTAACCCAGCGTAACCCAATCTCTTGTGCCTAGTTTCAGGCTGACTGATGGGTTGCTTGAACATGAGCATGATCTGTCTTTCCTTCAGATCCAGCTGACTGTTTCTCCACCAGATGTTCAATAGTTTTAATCTCTGACTCCACTGCACAATTAATAAAAAATAAATAATAAATAAAAAATAAAAATAAACATATATTCTTTCCCACAATTACCTATAAATCTGTACTAATGATGGCAATCTTCGATGCATCATCCCTAGGGCTTTATATCCATCTATGTGTCGCAGCATTATCCCTCTTTTCTGAAAAATTCCTCATTTAGCATGTTTTTGGCCTTAAATATCTAGACTATGTTTGCGATTAGGCCATGTATTAATTTTGTCACTGTCAGACTGACAGTGCCCTTTTATGTTTGAACATTCTGTCTTCATTAGCGACGGTGCTATGAATGTTGTTCACTAACCCCTGTGTTGTGCTTTATTAGGTTGGGACTGATTAAATCAAGGATTTATCATCTTCAATGAAAGTGAGAGTGTGTGATGAGAGTGAGGATGGGCAAAAGTCTCTCACACAATGCATCACCTTAGCTTGCACTGATTGTCAGCCATGAAAAAACAAACAAACAAATAAACAAATTAAGCACAGTCATAACCCCAATGTTCTGTTCCAGTACAGGCACTCTCCTTTGTGTCCTTAGGAGGGGATGATGAATGCCTTGGTGCAGCTGATGAATCAGTAGAGCTCACTTATGAAATGAGCAAACTATAATACTACAGACCTTTGCTGTGAAGTCTTTATCTACTGTAAGACATCGTGTTTCTTATGTGGCTGGCTGCTCCATCAGCAAGATTATCGTCCCGCCATCTGCTGATCAGCCATTAGTTCACACATAAAGCTTATAGCGAGAATATAATGCATATTATTTGATCACTTTTAATGTGATCATACAGCTCAATTAGACTGTGAATGCCCATGTAGGACATTTTGGGATAATTATAAAGCTGCATTTAATGATACTTCTCTTCTCATTGACATGATTAAAAAGAAAAAAATTGTGCATTGCAAGTTCAGAGCACATTTTATATCAGCTTATAAAAGCAAAGTCACCACAGTTAAGCATCAAATCTATTAAAGGAATGTTCCAGGTTCAATACAAGTTAAGCTCATTCGACAGAATTTGTGGCATAATGGTCATTTCCACTACTATCTGCCTAATACAACCTATCATTTTCCCGAGTATGAGTAGTGTTCATGTAATTATTGGTTAAAGCATTTCTTCCAGTAACCGTTTAGAACAAACACGTTCTTGCGCTAAAAAATCAAAACACACCACAAAGAATAGAGCAGAATGCAGGTGTCTTGAGACACATTTTTATCAAGTGGAAGAAGTTCTTTTTAACTTGACACGGCATCTAAAAATGCAGCGCTCCAGTGAGAGATGCTAAAAACACAGTGAAACTGATGCAGTTGTCAAAAGACATCCATCTATCAAATGTTTACATAGAAAACTATTGAAAAACAGAGCGAGCGGACACAAAAACACATTCGGTTTGAACAGCCCCTTGTTCACATGACACAGCACAAGCTCAAGTTTCTCAAAGTTACCTTTCAAAAAGACAGCCTTTTGTTTCAGTTGATTGTAGGTAGATTTCCACTGTATCCAGCGCTGTTTGTTCTCTGTGTTCGTAAATATCCCGATACTGTTTTACTATGTGAGAAACCACTCCAAATGATTCAGTGAGAGAGTGGTCCGAATGAACTGGACTGAATCACGAATCGATTCAGACAGTTTTGGCCAATTCACTGAAAAGAACCAACTCAAAATAATTATTGATTTGCAAATTGGGCATCATTAGTTTTTTTTTAAAAACAGCCAACAGAAATACGGGACACACTTCATGATTGATTAAATATTCTGAGAGTAAATGTCAGGTCAGTCGAAGCGCTCATGGTATACACAGTGCGTACGGCCATACAGCTGCAGGTGCCACTGCTGGTAAACCGGTGACTTCACAAAAAATAAAAAATAAAATAAAAAAATCACGTTAACATATATGATGTTTACGTCTTGTGGCTGTTCTTTTGAAACAGTATTTTAATGCTTATGGAGCTGGCCTCATTCACTTTCATTGTATGTGCCTCACTGAAACTGCAATTTTTGTTTTTTAAATAAACAAGAGACAAGTCAAAATAACTATGTCAGCCACAAATGCTGTCGACTGAGCTTAACTTTACCTCATAAACCAGGCACATTCCTTTACTCCCTTCTAACCTTTTTTTTTTTTTTTTTTTTCTTTGGCTGCAGCATGGTCTTGTGACTCTCTGGATCACATATGCTTTAGTGATGGATATACAATAAGTAGGGAAAATCTGCGTTGTAATGTGCAGTTTCTTTTTAACCTAATGCTGCACAACCCCAGGGATTTCTTTGGGCATTTAAAAGAGGAAGCTACAAATGCTCTTTGCTCAACATTAACTTCTTGCCTTGGTAGTGTCTGTCCTCTTACTTCCAGGCCAGCATGTGTCACACCCTCCAGCCCCTGGCTGTCGGAGACACTTTGATCGGTCTCTCTCCTACCCTTCCTGTCTAAAACACTTGAGAGGATTATATTCAAACAGTTGTCTGCTTTTCTCTCACAGAACAACCTACTTGACAGACATTAGTCTGGCTTCAAAAAAAGATACTCAACTGAGACTGCCCTCTTCTCATTAGCTAAAACCCTGGAACTGGCAAGAGCTAACTCCAAATCATCCGGCCTCATGCTCCTTGACTGCTGCCTTCAACACAGTGAACCACAAGATCTTCCTGTCCACCCTCTCTGACCTGGACATCACAGGAACTGCGCTTGGATGGTTTAAGTCATACCTCCCTGGCAGATATTTCAAGCTCTCCTGGAGAGGAGAGGTGTCCAAGTAACACCAACTGGCCACTAGTGTTCCTCAAGCATCAGTTCTTGCACCCCTCCTCTTCTTGATGTACACAACATCACTCGGACCAATCATTGAGGCACATGGCTTTTCCTACCACTGCTATGCAGATGAAACTCAGCTCTACCTGTCGTTCCAGCCTGATGACCCTACTGTTTTAGCTCATATCTCTGCCTGCCTCTCAAACATTTCAGCCTGGATGAAGGAAGGCCACTTTGAGCTCAACCTTGCCAAGATAGAACTCCTTGTGATCCCAGCCAACCCCTCTGTTGACCACAACCTCACTATTCATCTTGGTTCAACTACACTAACACCAACTAGAACAGCCCGGAATGTGGGGGTGGTAGTAGATGACCAGCTTAATTTTATCGCCCATATCTCATCATCCACCCGTTCTTGCAGATTCATGCTTTACAACATCAGAAAAATAAGACCTTTTCTGTCTAAATATGATGCACAGCTTCTAGTCCAAGCTCTGGTCATTTCAAGACTAGACTATTGTAATGCTCTGTTGGCTGTCCTCCCAGCTAACACAATTAATTAACTGTAGATAGTCCAGAATGAAGCAGTGTGTCTGGTCTTCAATCAGCCAAAAAGGGCTCATGTCACCCCACTCTTGATTTCACTCCAATGGCTACCTATAGCTGCCTGCATCAAATTCAAGGCTTTGACTCTGGCCTTCAGGACAGCCAATGGAACCGCACCCTCTTACTTCAATTCACTTCTCCAGGTCTATGCTCCAACTCGTTCTCTGCGGTCTATGAACGAGTGGCGCCTGGTGGTCCCATCACAAAGAGGCTCAAAGTCTATTTCACGATAGTTTGCATTCTCTGCTCCTCTGTGGTGGAATGATCTTCCAACCTCCACATGATCTGCCGATACCATCTCAACATTCAACAACCAGCTGAAAACACATCTGGTCCGTGCACTTACTGTTAAAAAAAAAAAAAATCTTCTCTGTCTCTTTCTGCACTAGCACCTATTCTACTCCAGCCATCTTGAGATCTTGGCAGTACAACACTGCAGATATTGTTGAACTTGTATGACAAATTGCTTACTATGTTCCTCATTTGTGAGTTGCTTTGGATAAAAGCGTCTGCTAAATGACTAAATGTAAATGAAACATAACAACAATTTCTGACATTATTCTGCATGTATTTTTGTTACTAGTCTGGATACAAAAAACATCTTTGCACAATGCCCAATAATTGCCCTTACCTGAAGCATACAAAAAACTAATCATATGGACAGCTTCTTTTATTCTTTCTTTTCTTTTTTTCTTTTTTTTTTTATAAATGAAAGATAAAAAATTATATCCATTTAATACCTTGTTTCTCCTAGAAAATAATGAGTCTAGTATCAGAGGAGATCTAAAACTCTGCTCAGATTTGTCAAGATACCAAAGTCAAAAGCAGGAATTTAAATTTATATTTCTTGTAAAATTATTGCAAGACCAAATGATCTGATTTATGCACTTCTGCAGCTCTACATAAGTAAATGTCTATTTGTATTTCTCTCAAAGAATTTTAGGATAAAATCTGAGAAAAAGTTGATACAAGTCTCCTGAGCTGTAATAGAGCAACCTCTGAGTGCTACATTTTCCTCTGGGATGAGCATGTTCATCCATGGCTTTCTCACTAATCTCCAGAGAAGTGCAGAGGAATTAATTTATAAGAAAGCAATTATAATCATGCACTGTGTTATTTTTAACTGTTGTCTCTTACAAAACATGCATATGTTCCTAATGTGCCATGCTTTGCTGGATGTTGCTATCCACCTCTGAATTTGGGAGAAAGCAGGAGAGGAACTAAAAGTGAGCTGTGTTGGTTTACTTCAATGGGGGATGATTTACTGCATTGAGGAGAGCACTCAGGGCCTTGTCGGATGTTGAGTAACACTTATAAATAGCCTTGTCAAACACTCATTAATTTGATGGGGAGGAGAGGCCTTCACTAGGCAGAGTAAAAGCCACCTGGCTCATTTAGTTTTAAAAAATAAAAAATTCTAATGCTGCGTGGCTCGCCGGATGCTTGTCTTTACCCGTTAGATCCATTTAAGTTTGTAAACCGTTATTTATTCCACTGAAAGGAGGATGACTTTCATTGTACATGTGAAAATCAAAGTGAGTGAAAGTCAGTTACTTGGAGGTGATAAACACAATGAATGTCAAAGTCGGTGAGAGGTTGGTTTGTTATGTGACGCCTTCCAGGTTTCCATTAAGACAATAGAACTCAGTGTTTTAGCTGAGAACAATGCCTCTGCCATTCATCAGAAGATGTGTTTAGGTAGAGCGGATGAGAGTTGAGCAGGGTTAAGCAAAAACAGCAGAAGAGAGTTAAGAGTTATTTGACACCACTGCAAAAGGGGGATGTGCATATGATAATGAAATGAACTGCGAGTTGTATGCCGGCTGTGCTCACTCACTAATGGTTGCAAGAGTAATGCGTTTTCCAGCTGGAATTGGGCCTATCGTACTGTAAAGAATACACTGCAGTTCATGACACCCATGGGACGCTTGAGTGTTTAGTCAAGAATGCGGAGCAAGCAAGCTGGAAAAAAAAAATAGAAAGTGCTTTTGTGATGTAAAAATGTTTTTTTTTTTTTTTTTTTAAAGGAAAAAAAAAACTTTTATTTCAACTGATGTTGGCAACATACAGTACCAATATATATATTTTTTCTTTTAAAATTTTATAAATGAATGTCTTACCTTGACCACCATACATTTAATAAAAATAAACATATTAGAAGTGACTAACAACAACTATGGTAACGCGTTGATCAAAATATATAAGGTTGCATTTTTATACATTATGTGACAAATGTTTGAGAACTCAAAAGTCAGATGTGAGGAAAAAAAATACATAGTGTTACACATTGGCTTAACATGAATGAACTTCTTCTTTGATGTTTCTGATTTGAAAAATGAGACTGCCAAACAGCTCATGCAAATAAAAAAGATTGAGATGTGAAATGCGAAGTTTTGACCTTGTCATTCGTAATTCAACATCAGATACTTAAATTAGAAAAAAATATCAAATTAAAATGAAAAATAAAATCGTAGTAAACCAAAAACAAAATTCACTAAAATGTTAAATGATAATAATAATAATAATAATAATAATAAAAAATAATAAAACAATAAAACTAAAAAAAGCCATGCATTTAGCAAGGCAAAAAGTAGTATTTGGAAAGTGGATGCAGCGTTTATGGATATCAGTTTTGTATATGACACAGTTGCGAAGCTCTAATTCACAAGAACTCCTTTTATATATATATATATATATATAATTTTGTTTTTATCATGCTTCTTATAGAATCCATTTTACATCCAAATCCGAGACAAATCTCCCACACAAGTCCCAGAAAAGAATATGGCCTTCTCTTTATTATTGTGATATTTTAATTTTCTCCAAAGTCATCCCTCTCTGTGATGTGCCATAATGGAAGATATATATATATATATATATATATATACAAACCTAATTATGTTTTCCCTTTGTCGTTTGGTACATAAAGTGAAATCAATGTGAGTTGTTTGGCTGTGGTCTCTTAGTAGGCAAACAGGAAGGGGAGGAGCTTTTGCAGGATCAGCAGAGTGATGTAAAGGAGTGGCTCAGTGGTTGTCATTGTTCCGGAACCTGCCAATATCATCAACAGCAGAGATAGAGAGAGAGAGAGATAGAGAGAGGAAGGGAGAGAGAAAATGTTTGTTACATCATAGTGTACTATTAAACATATAAACATTATTAATAATGAATCCAGTTATTTTTTAAACACCCAACAAATATTAGGCTAAACCTTGAAAAAAAAAAAAAAAAAAAAAAGAAGAAAAAAAAATGCATGTTTTATAAGTATACAGAATCAGAAAAGCATCTAATTTAATTGCTTTTAGCTTGTGGTTATTTACTGCATCAATGCCTGATTCAGCATCTGGGCCATATTTCATATAATTAAAGTCCTTCAGATGGCTCTTATATCAAGGCTGCTCAGCAATTTTGCTCTTATTGCCTCATTCCTCCATTGCAGGCTACACAAAACAGGGATCTGTTACTCCACATTTTCATCCTAACTTTACAAGAGCAAAATGCAGGCCAGCTCTGCTGGAGGTGGTAAAAAAAAATGGGGCACTAAAAAACCCTAGGACCTTCATGGGAACTCCTTGCCCTTGTGTGGGACTTACATGACATTTCCTCTCCATGACTGACAGCAGTACAGTAGCCCACAGGACTTTTGAGTTCTAGCCAACAATGGCACATCAGCAAACAGAAACAGATTGTGTCATGAACGTACTTACATAAACAAACATGCCAGATGGATACATTTAGACCACATGTACACACTTGGGTTCTGTTCAAAAACATACATTGGCAGCTACTTTCTATGACGGCATCCTATCTGACATAGAACCTCATAAGTGACCATATGTGGATAATAAGTGGATATTATCTACTAATGTTGGCACGATACCAAAATTTCAGTAGCTAGTACTGATACCAGTGAAATTTCACGGTTCTCGATATACCAATATCGATACCAAAGCAAAAATATGCTAATATGGCAATGTGCTATTAAACACTCTTTTAACCTATTCAAAAAGGCACATTTCAATGAAAATAAAAATAATAAAACAAATGCATGTGTCCTTCAAGTGTTTCTCAATAAACTTTGCATTACTTAAGTGTTTTTAATTAGGGCCCTACTGAAATCTGTTTACATTTTTCCCAAATCCTGTGTTTTACGGTTTATTTTATTTTTTAGAATTCCATGTTTTAAAATTTAATGTAATTTCATCATCAAAATAGTGTTAATAAAATGAATTCCTTAAACCTTCAACAATAAATATAGAACAATTATTTTTCAATATATCATTGCATCTTTTTTAGAAAACTTTAATATAGTACATTGCACTCTACCTTGTGATATATTCCTTAATTTTTATTATTATTGTTATTATTATTATTATTATTATTAATTATTACTACTATTAATAATAATAATCATAATAATCATAATAATTTTAGTATTACTATTATTAACTATTATTATTATTATTATTATTATTATTACTACTACTACTAATACTAGAGTGAATATTACATTTTACTATACGGTCGTAATATTTTTTGGTCACATTTTCGAATTTTAGGTGTCTAGCTTTTATTTTGATTCATGCTTTTATTTTGACGCGTTTTTGATGTAAGCTTCACTTGTCTGGATAAACAGTGCGTAGGGCCATGAAGACCATACCTCACAAACTGTCAGCGCCCACGCCTGCCACGGCCAACGAGCCAATGCCCACGCCTGCCACGAGCTGGAAGCCTCGTCCGTCCCAGAGCCTGCATTGCCAGCGTCGTCTGTCCCAGAGCCTGCGTTGCCAGCCTCATCCGTTCCAGAGCCAGCGCTGCCAAATTCGGCCATCCGGAGGAGGAAAAGAAAGGCTTCTGTTCCCAAATCTCTTCCCATGTACACGACCAGGGAGGTCGTTTCCCAATCTCTGCCCATGTTCACAACCATAGAGATCGTTCCCGAGTCTCCGCCCATGCCCACGACCACAGAGGTCGTTCCTGAGTCTCTGCTAGTGTTCACAACCACAGAGGTCATTCCCGAGTCTCTGCCAGTGTTCACGACCACAGAGGTCGTTCCCGGGTCTCTGCCCATGCTCACTACCACAGAGGACATCTCCGAGTCTCAGCCAGTGTTTACAACCACAGAGGTCGTTCCCGAGTCTCTGCCAGTGTTCACAACCACAGAGGTCACTCCTGAGTTTCTGCCCATGCTCACGACAACAGAGGTCATTTCCCAGTCATCCAGGACTCTTAGTCTTAGGGCTTGTCTCGAGCCTCCCACGGCTCCGCCTTCCACGGCTTCACCCATAGAGCCTGCCATGGCTTCGCCTTCCTTGGCTTCGCCCCTCAAGCCTCTTCCTGGCTCCGCCTGCCTTTGAGTCTTCCACAGCTCCACCCACAGAGTCTTCCACGGCTCCGCCCAAAGAGTCTTCCACGGCTCCGCCCGCTCCCCCAGATACTATTCCTCCAGCGGCTCCGCCCACTCCCCCAGAGACTATTCCTCTAGCGGCTATTCCCTGTTTTTGTCTAGACTTTTATGTTGAAATTCTTGTTTAGTTCCCTGTTCCTGTTTCCTGTGTTTGTTTTGTAGTCCTTTTGTAGTTCTTATTTCATGACTGGTTCACCCTGATTGTTTCCCCAGGTTTTCCTCATTCCCTTATTGTTTTCCCAGGTGTTCCTTGTTTTCCCTTGTGTATTTAAGCCCTTGTTTCCCCTGGTTAGTTTGTCAGTCTTCGCATGTATTGTTTGATGCTCTGTGCTTGGTTCCCTGTGTTTTGTTTCCTTATATTCTGAGTTACTTTGTTTATCTTTGTTTTATTAAAGCTGCATTTAGATCCTCATTCCTTGCCTGCCTCATCACAGATACCTTAAAATGCTGCCACTGGAGGCAGCTTACTTGGTTTTGGAACAGAGCTTTTGTGTTTGACTCTCCAACATAGAGACATAATTTACCAATTACAATTCTTTTTTTTTTTTTTTTTAGGAGTAAAACTTTTTTAATGAGGATAAAATTACTGAGTGCACCTCAGTAATTATGGTTCCCTATCTGTCACTCACTCGATGTTGTATCGATGTAGCGACACTAGGGGTCACTCTTGGGAGCCCGAGACACCTTTGGTCTTTGATTAAAGGCCAATAAAAATTGACGAGTGGTATTTGCATGCCACTCCCCCGGACATACGGGTATAAAAGGAGCTGGTATGCAACCACTCATTCAGATTTTCTCTTCAGAGCCGAACGTTCATGCTCACTGAGCATGAATTCTACTGTTCATTCACCTCTGCTGGATCTGACGGCACATTTCAGTGGCTTCTCCCTCCTCTGCACTGATGCACTGCAGAGAATGCCCCTGGGCACTTCGGCAGAAAACAAAGAGAGTATATTTTCTGATAGAGCCTTTTCCTCTAAAAGAGTATATTTCTCTTAAAGAGTGGCACACATGGAATGTCTTTTTAAAGACGTGTCTTTTTAAAGATGCCTTTCTGATTGTGTGTTATTCCTGGTTGCGGTCGTTATCTCTCAACTTCGGATGGTCATGATTGCTGTCTTTCGTGTCTGGGTGTGACCCACACGGAGGCAGCATTTGTGGATGGTTCATGTTCTCATTGCAAGAACATGACCATGGCAACATTGCGGCTTGCTTTCGTAAGATCTACGGGTATGAGGCCAGCGCGGCTAGCACTGGGGGCGATTTGGGGACCCCAATGGGATCGCCACCCCCAGGTATCCCCCCGTGGACCTCCCATTCCCCAGCACGCTCATCTGCCCCAGTCGGGCTTCCGGATGAGTTCGCCTGCACGTCTCACAGCGAATCTGGCTTCTTGTTCGGAGCCCGCGAAGTCAGACACACCAGTCGGACACAGAAGCCTCAGCTGGGCTCCCCCCCTCGGGGACTCCAGGAGCGCCACCTTTGGGTCAACCTGGTCGAGATGGTTGAGGCCGACAAGACACGGTTTCTTGCTGCCCTCATTTCCCAGGCAGGCCTATTCAGCGACACCGTTGAGGACTTTGCCCAGCAGTTCTCTGTGGTGAAGCAGCAGACCGAGGCTATCCGGCACATCCTGCCCCGGCGTGGCTCAAGATCCCGCACCCCGTCTGTGTGTCGCCAAGGGCGTCCCCCTGTGGTGACTGCACCGTCTCCGCCGCAGCCCACCCCTTTGGCCTGGCCCCGGCGTGGAGCCCACCGCAGGAAGCAGACGCCACCTGTCTCACAGTCAGCCCCTAAGAACCCACGGAGGTTGTCAAAGCGCCCCTGAGATGGGCAACCCAGGGATGAAGGAACCCACTCACCTGGAGCTGGTTAGAAGACCACTCCATCCTCCGGTAGAGGGCCAGATGGGAAATCTATTTTTGCCTTTTTGTTTGATTTTGCTGCATGCCCAAGTGGCTGCGGTACCCAACAGTTCAGCAAAAGAGCGGTTTCCTTCCTCCCTGGGTCACATACCCGGTGTGCATGGTCGTCATCACGACTACCGTCCACAGGTTTTTCCTTGCAGGACTGGTGCTCCAGCAGTGGTCTTTCCACCCCCGAGTGCCCAGCTGTGGCACAGAGCCGCCCCCAATGTGGCAGTCTCCATGGGTTAAGAGGGCAGGCCTCTTCCTCCCCTGTCCCAGGCTGTTCCGGGGGAGGTCATGAGGAGCCAGGTAAGTGCTTCGATGTCCCTAGACTCAGCACGGCCACGATATGGTGTGGCACCTCGAGCTCCGCCCCGCCACGAGGCCCCACCTGCCGGTACGTCCGATGATGTTGTCCCCTTGGTCCCCCTTGCGCGGAACTTGGATGCGTGGCTTGCACTTTCCAATCCATCGTGATGGCTGATCCGGACCGTCCGACTCGGCTACACAATTCAGTTTGCCAGGCACCCGCCCAGGTTCAGCGGTATTCACTTCACCTTGGTCAAGGACGAAAACACTGCTACCTTGCGTGCGGAGATCGCTACCCTCCTATGGAAGGGCGTGATAGAACCTGTCCCTCCAGCCGAGATGAAGGGGTTTTACAGCCCCTACTTCATCGTACCAAAAAAGGTTGCAGTCAATCTTGGACCTGCAAGTACTGGACCGGGCCTTACACAGACTCCCGTTCAAGACGCTGATGCAAGAACGCATTCTGGCATGCATCCGGCATCAAGATTGGTTTGCAGCGGTAGACCTGAAGGACCCGTACTTCGACGTCTCGATCCTTCTTCGACACAGACCCTTCCTGCGGTTTGCATTCAAGGGTCAGGCATATCAGTATAAAGTCCTCCCTTTTGGCCTGTTCCTGTCTCCTTGCATCTTCACGAAGGTCGCAGAGGCTGCCCTTGCCCCGTTAAGGGAGGTGGGCATTCGCATTCTCAACTATCTCGATGACTGGCTAATCCTAGCTCACTCTCGAGACATGTTGTGTGCACACAGGGACTTGGTGCTCTCACACCTCAGCCGACTAGGGCTTCGGGTCAACTGGGAAAAGAGCAAGCTCCTCCCGGTTCAGAGCATCTCTTTTCTTGGTTTGGAGCTGGACTCAGTCTCTTTGACGGCGCGCCTTACAAACAAGCACGCCCAGTCGGTGCTGGCCTGATTGAAGGCGTTCAAACAGAAAACAGCAGTTCCACTGAAACTTTTTCAGAGGCTCCTGGGGCATATGGCATCCACGGCGGTAGCCACCCCGCTCGGGTTGATGCAAATGAGACCGCTTCAGCACTGGCTTCAGACTCGAGTCCCGAGATGGGCATGGCGCCACGGGACACATTGCGTGGTCATCACGCCGGTCTGTCACCGTATTTTCAGCCCTTGGACCGAACTCTCGTTTCTATGGGCCTCCAAAATGGGCTGGGGCGCTGTTTGCAATGGGCACATAGCCGCCGGCCTGTGAACGGGCCAGCGACTGCATTGGCACATAAACTGCCTCGAGTTATTGGCACAACTCGCCCGCCGTCTCCTCCTCTGGAGTCAGCAGCACCTCAAGTCACTGCGAGCCACTCACATCCCGGGCAACCTCAACACTACAGCTGACGTGCTGTCACGGCAGCTTAACCTCAGGGGAGAGTGGAGTCTCCACCCTCAGGTGGTCCAGCTGATTTGGAGTCAATTCGGACGGGCACATGTGGACCTGTTTGCCTCCCAAGAATCCTCCCACTGCCTGATCTGGTACGTCCTCACCGAGTCTCCCCTCGGCATAGACGCGCTGGCACACAGCTGGCCCCCTGGCCTGCTCAAATATGCATTTCCCCCAGTGAGCCTACTTGCACAGACCCTGTGCAAGGTCAGGGAGGACGAGGAGCAGGTCGTCCTGGTAGCACCTTACTGGCCCACCCAGACATGGTTCTCAGACCTCACGCTCCTCGCAACAGCCCCCCCAGCGAATTCCCCTGAGGAAGGACCTTCTTTCTCAGGGACGGGGAACCATCTGGCACCTGCAACCAGACCTCTGGAATCTCTATGTCTGGCCCCTGGACAGGACGTGGAAGACCTATGCGGTCTACCACCCACGGTGGTAGACATGATCACTCAGGCTAGGGCCCCCTCTATGAGGCATCTGTTCACTAAGTGGTGTTCTTCCCGACAGGAAGACCCCCAGAGATGCACAGTCAGATCAGTGCTTTCCTTCCTGCAGGACAGGTTGGAAGGGAGGCTTTTCCCTTCCACCTTGAAGGTGTATGTTGCTGCCATAGCAGCACACCACGACGCAGTCGACGGTAAGTCCTTAGGGAAGCACGATCTGATCATCAGGTTCCTAAGAGGCGCCAAGAGCCTGAATCCCTCCAGACCGCACCTCGTTCCCTCATGGGACCTCTCTGTAGTTCTTCAGGGTCTACAGAGAGCCCCCTTTGAGCCTTTGCAGTCAGCTGAGCTTAAGGCACTCTTCTTTAAGACTGCCCTCACTTCCATCAAGAGGGTCGGAGACCTGCAAGCATTCTCTGTCAGCGAAACGTGCCTGGAGTTTGGTCCAGGTTACTCTCACGTGATCCTGAGACCCCGACTGGGCTATGTGCCCAAGGTTCCCACCACCCCTTTTAGGGACCAGGTGGTGAACCTGCAAGCGATGCCCCAGGAGGAGGCAGACCCAGCCCTGTCGTTGCTGTGTCCGGTGCGCACTTTACGCATATATTTGGATCGCACGCAGAGCTTTAGAATCTCTGAGCAGCTCTTTGTCTGCTTTGGTGCACAGAGGAAAGGAAGCGCTGTCTCTAAGCAGAGGATCACCCACTGGCTCATTGATGCCATAACTATGGCATATCACGCCCAAGACATGCTGCCCTCGGTAGGGCTACGAGTCCATTCTACCGAGGGTTTTGCGGCTTCCTGGGCCCTGGCCATAGGTGCCTCTCTAACAGACATTTGCAGAGCAGCAGGCTGGGCAACACCCAACACCTTTGCAATGTTCTACAACCTCCGGGTGGAACCGGTTTCATCCCAGGTAGTGGCACGCAATACAAGCGGATAAGCCCGAGATAGCTGGCCGGGTGTATCGCTTGCACATAGCGCCTTCCACCTCCTTTTGAGCTGAAGACGTGTGCCATTAATTACCAGTAGTGTTCACAAGTTTTGTTCCCTGGTTGACTTCCTGCCGGCCCAGTACACGTGCTAACTAAGAGTCCTGTTCTGGGGTAGATGCTCTGCATGTGGCGGTTCCCTGTAAGGCTAACCCCATGCGATTTATATCTTCCGCTAATTCGTTTCCCTGTTGGCAAACTGTGTCTTCCTTGGGCAGAGCCCCTCTGCCCCAGTCTCCATGTTTGTAGTAACTCCTCCTCTGTTTGGTAGGATCTACCTTGAAGACTCTCCACATGGTTGGAAAGACCATGTGACATATTCTTCCACTTAAATATCCCCCCCTCTCTTTGGGCGAGGTGTGGTCTCCACTGTGTCTTCCCCTTGGGAGGGACACCCCCCGACTAGACCTGGTAGCCCAGTCGGATAATCCCGGAAAAGAGACCACGACTGGGTTAGCTTGTCTCTATCTTTTGGGTAGTCGACTTGTCCCCAAAGGGCCATTCGACACTCATAACTATGTTGGGGGAGGTTACATGTCGACCTGGTGTGCTGGCTATGAGGCACACAGTAGTCTGCCGACCACGCACCGCCAGTTCTCGTAACACAGTTCAGCCAGTTGTAGCGTTTCGTATAGGGAACCCTAGTGTCACTACATCGACACAACGTCGAGTGAGTGACAGATAGGGAACGTCATGGTTACTTGTGTAACCTCCGTTCCCTGATGGAGGGAACGAGATGTTGTGTCCCTCCTGCCACAACGCTGAACTACCCGCTGAAATGGCTGGACCTTATATCGGCTCCTCAGCATAAAACCTGAATGAGTGGTTGCATACCAGCTCCTTTTATACCCATATGTCCGGGGGAGTGGCATGCAAATACCACTCACCAATTTTCATTGGCCTTTATCAAAGACCAGAGGTGTCTCGGGCTCCCAAGAGTGACCCCTAGTGTCACTACATCGACACAACGTCTCGTTCCCTCCATCAGGGAACAGAGGTTACACAAGTAACCATGACGTTATTTGCCATAATGAAAGTGAATAGTGACTCTGGTCTGTCAAGCTCAGAGGAAACAAAAAAAAAAAAAAAAACATATCCATAGTACAAGTAATCAATAGGGCTCATGCACAGTCGGTGTTCAGGTTGATACAACTAGTAATGTATCACAGCAGAGCATGCATGCATTAAAAATTACTACAGAATTCATTAACACCACATTCTTTATACATGGCAAAGGATGTCTTCTCTGATAAACCTTTTTCAAATGATTATTTCTTAAATTAACTTTACAGGCAGCACCAAACTACATCAGTCCTGATAGATCTCCTTAAGCCACTATTAAACTAATAATATATTGATGATACTTTATACTTCCATTTGCCATTAACAAACATTGGTAGGCCTACTTCTTAACAGATTAGTAGCTAGTTCATCAACATTTAAATCTTTCAAATCAAATGTTCATGACTTTCATAACTACATTAATGTATTTTCAGTTTTAACTGTCTATTAAGCGTTGTATAATGCAATATTGCTTAATGGGTTATTCATGAAAAGTTATACAATGTTAATATATTTTATATGACAAATAATACCACAAAGTAGCAATTCTGCATTTTTATATGCTATTTTTTATTTTTATTACTTTTTAAAATTGTTTTTCTATGAAAATATGCGCCAGACCAGTGGTTCCCAACCTTTTTACCTTGAAGCCTCCTCTACTTATATATAAGTCTACACATACAGTACATCACCACCATGGATGCGCGCTCTCTCTCCTTGAGCTCTATGTGTTTGCTCGTGTGAGCACGCGAGAGGACTAGCATCGATGGCTGAGAGAAATGCAAAATTATGATTATAATACATTGATTTTTGGGAACGTGCATTGCCACGGATTTTGCATAACCGTGATAGACATGATACTTGATACATTTCTAGCGGTTGACATTTCGGTCTGTTACACACTGACGCAGAGCCATTCAGCTGCTTGGTGGTCTCGTTATACAGCATCAACAAGGTATGCCGTTTTAAGAGGTTTTTACAGTTTTGCAGTGTGTGGTTATGATATTGTAGAATTTTCATGACCATTGAAGATCCAAAAAAAAGAAACCCACAAGTGCTTGTCCACGCGACAGCCAGCGCACCTGAGTTAGAAGCAGAATACTGTACATGTGGTGCACGTCATCCTCACACAGTTGTGCAAAGAGGCTATTATTGGTAGATTTTGCTTTCACGCTGAGGTAGACGAGGACGCTGACATGCTGTTTACTGTTATCGCGCATATTATGGATTCGCACATTTTAATTTGACTGCTATTTTTCTCAGAATCTTGCGTGTGAGCGCGAGATTAATCTGTCATTATTCAAAATGCTGTCCGTAATTTTGACACACAAACAAGCAAGAAACTCCGCTTAAACCATCTTCACGTGGTATATCTCTCCTTCGGTCTCTGCGTGCACATGAAAGAAAGAGAGAGAGGGAGAGGACAGCACTCGCAGCCATTTGAGAGTGAAAAACTGTGCTTTTAATGCAAAAATAACTACCGCGCCTCTTTTAAAAGTATTTGGTATATGAGGGAAGCTATATTAGGCAGTTTTAATTCTGATGGTAGGCTGCAATAATAAATTCATAACTTAGGGCATTACTCGTGCCTAGCGCCCAAATAATTTTCTGCATTTGCAAGTAATGTTCACTCGCAAGTGCGAGTAAAACGCTCGCACTGTAGAGCCCTGATTATTGTAAATAATTCACGAAATTTACCGTATCAAAACTGTGTAAATTAAATAGTATTTGTCATTATTATCTTTAATAATTATTATTACATTATTATTATTAATTCTCCCTGTATTCTTACACGGTAGTTGATTCGCAGGATTCCTTATAAATTGACCTGAAAATGTCACTGCACACAATCAAAATCTCTTACAGCGAAACATGATAGATACACACAAGATTAGACTAAACAAGGGTAAGTGAATATACAAACAGATGTACAAATCAGCTAAAATGGCAAAGTCATGACCCTGACTGCTGTGGAAATAATTACTGTCAACATCGACGCAAAGAGCTTCATTACTCCAGCTCATTACTCACATGTCATAAGTAATCTCCTCCTCTTACTCATTTAACCCCCTATAAAAGGATATTTCTCTGTTTGCTTAATTACATATTTAATGAACACACCCCAGTGATAAGGATCATTGCCATTTATAATAAAATTCTGTAACCTTTGAGGGATTATGGTTCTCATACTGTTGTGTATCTGTATATGTTATACTGGGAAGGGTAGACCACAGCCCTTATAAAACCCATGTTGTCTGCGCTTGATCTGGTCCAAAAATATTTCAAGTTTGAATTCCCCTGTTCTAATCAATAGATTTTAAAGAGATAGTTCATCCAAAAATGAAAATTCTGTCATCATTTACTCACCCTCATGTCATTTCAAATCTACATTACTTTATTCTGTGAAACACAAAAGGAGATGTTAGACAGAATGTTAGCTTCAGTCACCATTCACATTCATTGTATGTAAAATAGATGCAATGAAAGTGTGTGGTGACTGAGATTAACAAACTGCCTAACACCTATTTTTTTGTGTTCCATGGACTAAAGTAGATTTGGAACAACATGAGAATAAATGCTGACATAATTTTCATTTTAGGTGAACTATTCCTTTTAAGAATATAAGAGAAGTTTTGCTCTTCCTCAGCAGACTGCAGACAGAACATGTATAGTCTCATTCATTCATTTTGAGTCAATTCCCCATTTTACCTAAATTTGTTTACTATATGCTACATGTAGCTTGCTGCCTCAAGGCTTGCCACAAGCTTAAAAAGTAGAATTTCCCTAACCAAACTTGTTCCATTATAGATTTGCATGCTCAAGTTTATTGGCTCACTGCAATGTTCACTTCCGTCAAGCCCTCGGTCATGCACAAATGACCTGATATTCTACATTTAATTCTCCTGATGCAGTGCAGTGTACATGGTTATCTTAATGATGGCAAACCATCCATATCTACAGCAGTTGTAAAATCAGTCCAATTCTGTCTCTGATGTTCTGAATACTGATATGTTGGTAATAGCATCAGTATTTTGTAACTGCCAAGTACATATTTGCTACATTACAGTGAAGCGGTGGATTTTCGAAATCCTTTTATTTTTACATGTTCCACAGATGTTGAGGCCTGACATTCCAGCAAGTTTTAGGAGGCCTCTATTCTGGAGGAGAAGATAACACCTACACATTGAATGTCTAAATAACTTGTGTCTCTGAATTATTTACGGTAATTATGCCCTCTCAAATGTGACTTTGGCGTAGTCGAAAACAGCTTCCAAGGATTTTAATTGCTCTCCTTGGTACCCCTTTGACGTAGAGAAATAAGGAGTAGCCATAACTGATAGCTAACCTCTGATATCTGACCATAAGTTTGTTTCAACCAAGGATGGGACCTTGATTCATGTTGTGGCTAACAATTATTTTTTGCACGAAAACGGAAGCAGTCCATATTTGTAATATGTTAAAATGTTTGAATTAGTTGACCTACCAGAATGATAGAAATTGTGGTACGATGACACTCTTAAATGTAATTTGCTTATGACTATCCAATTGCTTTGGAAAGTTTGTAAAACTTCACTTCGACTTCCTGTCTTTCTAACTGTTATATCTCATCGACTCATGATGCCTATTGAACCTGCAGAGAACAATCAAAGTTAACTCTCTCATTTTATTATTGCAAAACCTGACTCCGAGTTTTATTCTTCAATATACATATTGAGGACCCAGCTGTTACCCCCTACAACATAATTTTTTAAATGTGAAATAAACACCTTGCATCACCTCTTGTTTTTACCAGTTGTTTTTACTCCCCTGCAATCTCAGCAGGTGTTCTTACGGAGAGTTATAATGGCCATTGTGGGCCCACTGGGAGATCAGAAACAATGGACTCTAAAGAGGAAAGATTAGAGGGTTACAGTGTGATCATATCTGTTGAGCTGAGGGCATGTCCTACTCTCTTTCTGAGGGATAATAGAGTTTCAGCAGCACAATCCACACACCTCAAAATCCAATTGACTATGGATTGTTGAAACCTTACTTTATAAACTACAAACATAAATTTGGCTGCCCCTGCATGCCTGTGCATGCAGAGATTGATAAAGTAAATCAATGGCACCTGCAAATGAATTTTTTGTTTCTAGAAAATATGATCCTGATGAATCTAATATATGATATAAAATCGAAACATTAGTCAATTATGATATCTTCTAACACACAGTAAAGCATGCCTATTATAGGAAGAGATCAATGAAAAAAATAAGCAAAAGATGATAAAAGAAAAGAAAAAGGAGGGTGACACTCATTTCCTATGGTCAAGAGCAGAGCTCCGCAAACAAACAGATTTAAGCTAGAGTTGATAGAGAAAACAAAAATGGTATTATTGACCACACTGAGCCAACACACACTGATTGTATCCATACTGATAATTGGCTGGGTTTAACCAGTTCACCTATGAACAGACAACCAGTATATCAGTATCCAGGGTTTTTCCTGGATCAAAAATGTTTTTTTGGTGGTAACTGACATACACAGTCATCACATATTTGGTGCGGTTTATTTTTGCCTTTTTTTTATTTTATTTTATTTTTTTACATAATTGCTATTAATATTTAAGATATGTAATTGCATTTCATGTTTGTAAGGTGATGTTTGATCATCTGAGCATCTAGAAACTTCTGAATTCAACATTTTTAGTTCTTCAGGTGCTGTGGGAAATCAAACACACTCACCTTATTTCTATAGGCCCAAATATAATATTAAACCACTTTACTGATTTGTGACTGTGCTTCTATAGTAAATATGTTTGTTTCCTACTCCATAGGAAATATTTTTTCAGATACTTTTTTCCTTTTATCAGACTCTTAATGATATTTTTTTTATTCTATGGACATCTGAAGCCAAACCAGACCAGTTTGTTTCCTAATCTCAAACATCATCAGGAAATTTATTTCAATATTATATATGGCTTTTTCAAAATGTATAAAGGCCCAGACTTTTATTTTACATTGTTCTTGCCCTTATGTTTAACATAGTTCTTTCATTGTTTAACAGTTGCATTTGTAATGCCATAATTACAAGAAAGACTATGGCTGGCTCCTCATCACAGTGGTTAGGTAGTTAGTCTTTCTAAAAATAAAGAGTTTATTTGTTATGAAAAATATTTTCAATTTTTTTTTTTTTTCTAATACAACTGACACAGTTGTAATGAAAAACATCTGTTACAGTTTACTGTGATAAATGTAAGTTGATGTGTAGATATGAAAAGTCTTGTAATTGATGCTGGTGCAGGGCAGGTGTTTTCGCTTTCCCTCATCAGTGCTGTTCAGAATGTCGGAGCTGTCTAGGCATTTGAAATGGTTGAATTGCTTCACAGCACTTTAAAATAGTAAATTCTCATGTAAAATTCAAATGGTTCACATAAGTTTTGCTGTCTGCGCCATGATATCAAGGGAAGCCCAATTTAATCACATGTGTGATCCGCTCTGCGCTATCCTGTCACCAGAGCTTGCATATCGAGGGAAGCCTGGAAGATGCATGCGTACCTGAGGGCTCCAGAGATGCAGGAGGATAGAGTAGAGCGCATCACTTGTGTGAGTGATTCTCGGCGGATCACGCAAAATGCATGTGAAACTGTTCCACATGAGAAGCATATTTAGCGCTTATAAAATGGTGAAAGCAAGATGACTATAGTTTAATTTAATTTAATAAAATTTGCTTCAAACTTTTACTTCTGCAGCCGCTGAAAAATTTTCAATGCCAGAAAAAACATATTATCTATATTGAAATGTTATAACACAAATTTTGTTACTGTGTTAAGTGCCAACTGATCTCATAAAATCACATTTCTATACTTATGTTTTGCTAAATGACGTTACCTGGTTTGTTATATGTATTTCGGCAGTTTTCTGGTGAAATAAATATTAGAAGCGCTACAACAACACTTGACTTATTTCCTTTCACACAAATTATGTCAAATTGTCAGTTCATTAACACTTTTCCCTCTGTTCCTCACACAGTGCTATCTTTTTAAATCGAAACACTTTCATATTGCATTACGTTTTAACATTTGCATTACATAACCACAATAGCGGCACAAAATGATGGGGCTGCTTCAACAATTTCGTGTTTCTCACATTTGCTTTTTATGACACTTTTGGTTAGATTTAAGGTTTAGGGTAGGGAGATTTAAAACTCGACAGAACATTAACCTTCAAAACTTGATCTGTTTGGGAGCAAATTTAACTTTTTTAAAATTTTAATTTAAAATGTCCCACTGTGGACATTTTACCCCGGGGACTGCTGTGATACATGCAAGGAACTGCATAATATCATTTTGACAATGCATGACTGTTGCCCCAGTCATGCACGTAATTTTCATGAGATCAGGCCGGTTTAGTTTAACATCCTTAATGTAATATCAATTAATAATAAATTAACAAAAATATAACTCTGTTGGGTTATATTTTGTTCACCAGCTTTTTTACTTTCTTATGGAATTCCCATGTATTCTGTTACCTCTTCTGAAACCTCTTTCCATCCTCATCTTAACCAGCTATAATTCTATTTTTCATGCTCCAGAAAATATCTTCTGTGTATATTACACTGAATGCTTTATGCTCAGCTCTCTCTCTCTCTCTCTCTCTCTCTCTCTCTCTCTCTCTCTCTCTCTCTCTCGTTACCAAACAAAAGCTAGATTGAGACAAAGCTCCCCTTGATTTCCCTGGTGGAGACAGCATGTACACAACTAAGCACAGTGTCCCAGTATGAGCAAAGCAGAGATGAAACAATTAACACCCGCCCACACAGTGACAATGTTCAGTGACAATGCACAAACACATCCAGTGAATGGATGTTTGCAGTGAAGGGCCTGCAGCTGGACACGGCTCATATGTTAAGTGTGAAAGCTGTCCAGCGACAATAAACACTGGACTTCTCTAGCAATCAACACACCATCAGAACCCCCCGGTGCTCACACTCATGGGGGAATGCAATTTCATTACAGGTGTTACAATGTTAGTAAAAATGTGTACAGGCAAAAAAAAAAAAAAAAAAAAAAAGTGCTTGGAGAGTGAGTAAAACACATGTGTTTTGTGTAATTATCATGTGTACAAAATAACCAAATTAATATCCGAGTGTATTAGACGTAGAGGAAAGAGAAATTATGAAAACACTAACACACACACACACACACACACACACATACAGAGAGGAGACTAGATTAAAGCAGCTGTGCAGTTGGAGTGAAATAAACTTATAAAGAGTTCCAAGGTCACCTGGGATGGCATGTGGCATGGTGCACTGTGCCTCTGATATTTTTCTCTCTCTTTCTCTTTACTGGCTTTCTTCTCTCTTTCTCAATCTCTCTGCAGCTCTCTACAACTTGCTTCAAATCATTTAGTCACCTGCCAAGTATAGGTTACTCAGCATTCTCTTTCCTGACTTTCTTGACAAAAACAGATAAAAGGGCAAATCATGTAATTTCTTGTGTAATTAGATTAAACCAACCTGCTAAACCCCAACCCCTTAATTATGCAATCAGGAAGGAATTACATTAATATGAAATGAGCTTCTGAATTAATTAACAAACAGTATGCTGAGACAATCTCTTATACAAGTGAGCATTACCACCAAAGGCCTTTAACTATGGACCATGTCTACAAAGAGACACATTTTTATGCTTAATGCTCTCATGAGAAAATATGAGCAATCTGAGAGGACCCAATTTCTACAGGACACTGAATTTATCTTTTCTTTCCAGTCAGGACAGACACGCCACCCAGCACTGCTGGGAAAAATTAATAAATAAAAAATGGCAAAAGCAGCAAGAGGCAATTTGATGCACCTGGCAACGTGCAGCAGGCCAAGCTTATCAGTTCCCGCCCCTGGCATTCCTTTAATATTAATTGTTTCTGCCACTCAATGAGATGACATTGTGGAAAAGAGACAGATGCATGTTCCCAAAAGAAGAGGTGTGTGTGAGAGAGAGCAAGAAAAAGAGTGTGAGCAGGGAGAGGGTGCATTTTCTTTCTCTTCTCGAGCGCTGATACTATGGTCAGAACTGAAAGGTGCAATCCTTCAAATGTGGCAGATGACTCTTTAACCTTCTAGATTGCATAGACTGCACAGATTGCACTGCCTGGCTGGCTCATGTGAATGAATCTGACTAACCCTGTCAAAGGCAAGTAGAAACACCCCTCTCAACATTCATTGTTGTAATATGGGGGCTCTCTGTCATATTAAATGCTGCATGAGCCAACAATCATGGAGTTTTGTTTCATAAGGACTAGAAGCTAAAAGTATGCCATTAGTTGCATTATTACCAATGAATAGCTTAAAAGTATAGGCCTACCTACAATATTACCACACTAACACTGTAGAGAGCTACCACTGTACATACTTCATATAAATTGCACTAGCAATAAATTGCAACTAAAATTTTAGAAAATAGGACACACTATTCAGAACTCGGAAGCTACAAATGCCCATCATGGAGAAACTAGCAGTTGATTGACCAAAGACAAAATCATGGCTTGCATTTCCCAGCCAAGGTAAATGAAACAGGTACTGAAAATGTCCTCGTATAAAAATAGTTAATTCATGATATTAAAGTAGGTAAAAATATAGCATGGGGCAACAGTAGAGAGAGAAAGACAGAAAGAGAGAGAAACCTGGAATGAAATACCATGGAGGATCAGTGCACTGGCCCTTTTAATGTCCGACACACTCGCCAAATGGCTGCCTCCATGTCTGGCTGCACTAAAGAGCTGGCTGAGCGTGTTGGCGCACATACAGTCACTCCCACAGGCACGCACGCACACATGCACGTATGTTCGTGTCTCCAAACTATGTGCTATTACAAAAATGGCATGTCACAGTTTTCTATAGGATATCAAAAGCAAATTTCTGCTTAAACTTTTCATCCAGAAAAAAGGCTGCATTTAAAATATTAATTTACAAAAAGTAAATTTACATGTCAAATAAACACTTGAAATGCTTATTTAGTTTGTGCAGGGAAAATTGTTATAACTTGATTAAAAGTCTAAACTGATTTTGAAATAGAGGCAAATATTTTTCTTGTTGCAATGCCTTTGAAAACTGTAAAACTTTCAAGACAAATATCCTACATGCTGTATCTGTACAATACCTAAATGTAAATTATTGTTCTGCATGATGTATTCCTGGTAAACATTTGCATATTGACCAAACTATATTTATAGAGGAAAATTTGTCATCTTATGAATGAATGAATGCATGAATGAATTAATGAATTTTAATATTCACTAAAAGTAAAAAGATCTATAGAAAAAAAATGTTGTAAAGTGAAACAAATTAGATTGAAATGCATTGGGGTTATTGCAAGAAAGGTACTTTGTGTGTTAATTGATTTGATCTGTAAAGGTACATGATACAGATGTTTGACCAATTACTCTGCTTATTACTCTTGTAGCATCTGGAAAAACACTAAAGACTAATTATTTTTGTTTTTATTAGGGTTGCAACTAATGATTAATCTAACGATTATTAGAACGATTATTCAGCAATTATTGCAACGATTAATCATTAGCTCTTAACTGATTATTCACCTTGAGCCAAGACTTAAAAGGTGCAATTAAACATGCTTAATAACAATAAGGAGGACAAAATCATCTTTTAAAAATACCTCTAAATGACATTCACTGAATTAAAAAAAAATAAAAAAAATAATAAAAATACAATTATTACGTTTAATCAATTCAGTAAAGAAATTCACTGCAAAAAAATCCTATTGTTATCAAGTGTTTTTGTCTTGTTTTCTAAAAATCCTTAAAACAAGATACATTTACTTGAGAAGCAACATAAAAGATATTTAGACTTGCTTTAAGAGAATGTATGTTAAATATACGTGTATTTTGTATATAAGTGTATTTTTCCACTTGGTTATACTTCTGCGAGTGCAGTAAAGACAAAATATACTTAAATTCAAGATCTATTCTCTAAAAGCAAGTCTAAATATCTTATATGCTGCTTCTCAGGTGAATGCATCTTTTTAAAAGGATTTTTAGATATTTTAATACATTTCTATTTTTAATAATATATTCAACATTCTCAGATAACAATTTTTTCTTCTGCAGTATAGCTGCTAAGAAAATTTACATTATTTTAAAGGAGTTTTAGATATTCATATTGGAAAACAAGCCAAAACAAAAACAAATCAAGAATGTATTTTGTTCCAGTGTATAAGGGGCGTGGACTACCCTCTCTCACCTTTCTGTTCACTTCAATCCATCTTTAACTCACAAAAAAACAATCTCTCTCTTATTAATAAAGCTGCATATTGTCAATTTTCTTCACGATAAAAATGCATAGTGACACATATTATGATCCATTAAGTCGCAAGCCATCATGTTATAATCTAGCTGCATTAAGTGTGCGCGCTCGAGGGATGAGCATCACGACAGAGTGTGCCTCAGCCGGGTGCAGTTTTAATCTCTACCCCTTAGATCGGGACATTCGTGCAACTCATAGAAGAGGTGCTGACCGCACAGAGACATGCCAGTTTCGGAGTTTGTAGTTATTTACATGATATTATTTGAACATTAATAAGGCTATAACGCATTAAATATAACTGCATTAAAGATGTAACGGTGGGGTTTTTCCTTTAAAGACACTCGACACACAAGTTTTGCTTCAGCAGAGTGGCAGCTCCAGTTCCACTTATTCCACAATGAGAGTGCTTCTGTATTTACTTATTTTGTATTTTTGCATTTTAATTCCCACATACTTTGCTATCTAAATCATCTGAAGCTGTATGGAAGGTTTGGAGTGCATCTGGGCTGTGAGCTGTGTAATTCTTCCTCTCCTCAGTCAGGCGCGAGCTACAGTGCTGCTCTCACGTGTCATCATTAGAGTTTAATGTGATCTCACGTTACGTTAAATGAGATCAAATGACTATTCGACAACTAAAATGTTTGTCGACAATTTTTCATTGTCGACATTGTCGATAACGTCTACTAATCATTTCAGCCCTCGTTGAATAATGGCAATGTAACATTTTAAATTAAGATTCTCGTAAGAGGTAAAAATCTAGATTTTCAAAATATAAACTACTGTTCAAAAGTTTGGAATCACCATGAAATATGTGTGCTTTGGATAGAAAATAAACATTTTATTTTTCAAGGATGCTTTAAATTAGTCAAGAATGACAGTAAAGTCTATTTCTCAAACTAGAGACTAGGATGTACTTGTCCTCTTGTTTTCGTGCATCTGTGCCTTCCAATTCTCTCTCTGTCCTGGTCAGATCCAATTTGCTTTTTTCTATCAAGACAGTAGTGCATGGAATTGCATTCATCTCTCAAAGGAACAATAGAATGACGAGAAATGTGTTGCTTTTTGGCCATTTTTGGAACCAAAATTTAACTTGCAAGGGTAAAGTGACTTGCAAGAAATGCAAGAGTACTTAATACCTCAGCAACTGTGCTGCACTCTATTGCGACATCCATACTTCATTAAGTAGTACAAGGATTTACCTGTTCTAATTATAAGAAAGGTTTGTTGAGTACCAAATTAGCACATTAGAATCATTTCTTATGGATACGTGTTACAGTATTTTCTCAGTAGACTTGAGTATTGACTGCTGAACATTTTATAAATAGTTATCTCAAACAGCAATAATAATGCACATCATTACATCATGTTTTTGACAGAATTTTTGACCAATTTAATGTATCCTTGGGTGAAGAGAAGCATCAGTTGCTTTTAAGAACACAAATGTCTTATTGATTCCAAACGTTTTTAACGGTAGTGTAGATTTTCTGTTCTTTGATAGATTTAAAATGTAAAAAACACAAAAAAAAAAAAAAAATCAATGAAGATAGATCTATTCTATCTATTCTAGAACACAACTCTTGACAGCAATTTCTCATGAGACTTACAAACAACAACAAAAAAATCACTGCCTAGTAATGCTTGCCGATTACTGTAAAATGCTTCTGAATCCACTGTATCTCCATGTCTACAGACCACAGGGTTTAGAAGTCACCTGAAGGGTAATGCATCCCCACCACAAACAAACTATTGCGGCTCAGCTAGAGACTCGACACAATCGTCTTCCAAATGTCTGTATGAATCCATCCTGTCGTGACAGAAGGGAGTCAGAAACATCCCAAGCATTTAAATCCCCACTGAAGCACACCTAAATAGAGGCCCTGACCCTGTGACCAGAGTTAAGGAAACAAGGTGATGTCTAGATAACCTTATGGTCACTGTGACTGCATTGTGGTCATAAACAGACAAAAAGGGTTGAGACTGATGCTATGGGACAGGACATATCGTAGTGGAACTTCCTGCTTCAGACAGAAGTAGTGTCATAGACCTTTCATTACTCATCTCACACACTCTCTCTCTCTCCCTTTCCTCATTCTCTTGCTTTTTCTCTCACAGAACAGAGTACACTGATACATATACACACATTAATCACACACACACACACATAATTTTCTTCCAGACTGCCTACTGGGTTAGCAGACATTGGTTTGATAAGGCAGGGGGACCAATTAAACCTTCCAGCAGCGACTGTAAAATTTGATTATTTTAAGATGCGCTTCATTGATTAGTGTGTGTGCCTGTTTGTAAGAGCAATGCCTCTCCACACGCATAATTCTTCATAACATACTGCAGATATAGACAGCTCTCTGAGGAGGTATACCAAAAACAAAATGTACTGAATCATGCTCATAATAACACCACACAAACCAGTCCTAAACCACCACATACATCAGTGATTTGATAAACATATTTCATCATTGTGTATTTCAATAAGCCACATTTTATAGTGCACACCCCATTGGGCATTCCATTAAAGGTGCACAAAAAATAAACTCCATTGCTTCACATTATTCTAAGACGCATTCAGCAAAGCCCTTCAAAACCTAATGTATTTTTTTATTTTTTATTATTGCACTTCTAATGCACTGAGCACCGTGATAAATCTACCTCTCTTGGACACTCGGTGTCGCTGTTGCACTTTCACTCACCGAATCCGTGCTGCTGTCTCAGGATGGATGAATTGCCCGGCCGAGACGAAGCTGAAGACTTGACTGCAGAGGCAGTTGTAGTCGTTGAGGCGGAAGCAGGTCCAATTCCGAGCGGAGGAGGCACGCGGGGTTGTCCCTGACCCTGGCCCGGCTCAGAGGTGGCCCGTCCACCCGTCGCTGTATTGCTGTACCTCAGTGGCCATCGATTCTGGATGTGAGACACGGCCTCCTCGGCCAGCATTCCTTCGCGCGGGGTAACGCGCAGAGTGGCCTGCACCATGTTTTCCTGAGTCTCGTCAGAGTACAAGTCCAAAACCCGACACTCGTACACCCCCTCGTCCTCCTTCCGCACACCCGATAGGCTGAGCTTGTGGGAAATAGCGTTGCCCTGGACTCTCACCGTCTGCTCGTGAAGAGAGAGAAAAATACTACTCAAAATGTATTTTATTTAACGATATCAGATATTTTGTCATATTATTTCATCTGAAAATTACATCAATATTTATGAGCAGGTGTTTAAAAAAAAAAAAAAAATGTCTCTAAGCATGATAGTTGGGCTCACGTAAATAAATGTCACACGTCACGTCATTCCTTGAAATATACGAATGTAGGTTATTCAAGAGTCTTTTTTTTATTTTTTTTATTTTTTTAATGAAAATAATTGTTTTCTTCAGTATCTGCGCGTCAACAAAAGAATACAACCTTTATTTCTGAAGACAAATTTGCCATATATTTATGCTAAACACTAAAGATCGTCTGACTGTGTGTGTGTGTGTGTGTGTGTGTGTGTGTGTGTGTGTGTGTGTATATATATATATATATATATATATATATATATATATATATAGAGAGAGAGAGAGAGAGAGAGAGAGAGAGAGAGAGAGAGAGAGAGAGATTAATAAATAAATACATTAAACATTATTGAAATACTTACACTTATTTTCGTGGCGTCCCTGTGGGCAACCTGTAATAGAGGACATCATGCCATGAATAGGCGACAACAACTATTAAATTACTGTTTTTACTGTTGTAATAATGTCAATGGGGAACTTTTATTGACACTTGAAAGACGGCGTTAATACCAAATGAGAGGTCGTTGGCGGTTCAGAACCTTGGACAGCAACAGTTGCGTATATCTGATACGTTTCCCTTTCATGCTGTATTGTTCAAGTGGCCTTTCATATAGCTATTAAAGGGTTCGTATTACTACTCAATACGATGAGATATAGTGTTTCCATGTCAACACAACATAGCCTATTTTAAGCTAAAAATAATCCATCTCAGAGCTTATGAAATAAAAACACATTGTGCCCTTTGTAATTGAGTGTGACATTCATATAATTCTCATTGATGCCCAACCACAGACACAACTCAATTCAAGGACGTAAATTAATAATTGATTTCTTTCATTGGCACGTGAAGCCCTGGCATATCCCACTGCGGCCGTCAAACATCATTCCTGGTGCAGGTCTCCAAATACTGTTGCAACTTACAGGGAAACTGCCTGTTGTCAGGCAACTGTGAGAAAAACGAAAGCCCTGTTACCTTGGCTCTGTTGGCCGGAGCGCTAATTTGAAGTTCGTGAGCGAGCTCTTTAGGGGCTGCTTCCTTGAGGTACCACCACTGAATCTCCAGAGAGAACGGCGAGACTCCGACAGCTCGAAAAGCGCACGGCATCTCTATGTCCTCGCCCTCACCGACACTCACATCTTTGGGCACTTCAGTAAACGTGGCTTATAAAGAAAACACAAAAACAACATAGTTTGGTTAAAAGAAACCCCTCGAAAAGACACCAAATAGGCTTATATCAAAGATTTGCCACACGCAGCTTTTGCTTTTATGATCAAGTGAAGCATTTTAAGTGCTTTGGTATAAATTGCATCAATCTTCTGTATGATTGTGATGTTCTAGTGGAAGTGTGTTCTATTATCCACACGTAGGTAATACTGATAATTTATTGCCTTTAGTAGGCTTCCCATATGCATTTAAATTCGATTTGGCATGATAAAAACCAGTGACACATAAATAGTCGCTTGCATTTAGTCAACTGTAATGCAATAATTTCACATTACCAGAAATAAAAACTTCAAAGGAGAATCACTTAGCATCTTCGCTCTCCCATCAGACTGAATATACGCAACACGGAAAAGACTGGAAATCTTTGACAACGAGGACTACTCAAGTTTACTCACCATTTACACAGAATAGCAGGGGCGCATTCAGAATCAAATAATAAAGGACGCTGTGGGGTCCTCGTTTTTCCATGTCATAAATAAGGTGGTCAGATTGGAGAACGAGCGGAAGCGGTCATTGGACATGGAGATATGGGTTTTTTGTTGGCATCTCCATAACTTCGTCTGGTCCGATTTTGCTTAAGAAGATGTAGTTACTCCCTCCCCCCCACCCCACCCCCTGTAATGTACAATAAAAGGTTTTAAATCTCCAAAACAAGATACTCCAAAACGATGCTGCGTCAGTCAGCCAAAATGTAAAATCCAATTATGCGCACGAGAAAATCCTTTTCTGTAAGGAAAACTATTATGCACAATTTATGTTATTCTTTAGAGTGAGTATCCTTTCCCCTTAAATAATCCTCTATTCCACCATTTGCTTCTTAAAAGGATAAAACTTGCGTTCCGCAGTAGGAAATCTTCTCACTTTGGTCTCCAAGAGAAAAAAAAAATCCGTTATTCGTTTCCACCACTCATCACAAAACAATCCTGTGTCTATGGCCGCGAGGAGAAAAAAAAAAAAAGCAACAACAAAAAACCCAGCGACCGAGGACAAAATATTCCCTCGACGTTTTTAAGAAGCAGTTAAAGCACCTAAAAGAAGAGGCAGCAGTGCATAGTTTCAGCTCGCGCCACCGGAATCTTCTGCTTTGTGGGTGAGCGCGTGAGCAGTGAGGAGGCGCCAAACCAGCGAGCTCAGTTCGGCGTGCGCGCGAGTCAACTAACAGACTGACGGGGTTTGGATGAAAACTACCGTCTCTGTCTCTCAAATCAGCATACGGCTCGACCAGTAAGAGGAAAACCGTAACAACCAACGTCCACAGCAAATGACAGGCTAGTAAGCGCTGCAATGATTCACACGGTTTACTCTACGAGATCAACAAGCAGCCATTAAAGTATAGCCGCCGCCACGCCATGACTAGTCTAGAAGAATTTCATTTATATACGAAACACTCCAATACCTCAGATTAGGAATGCACCCAGTCAATCTCTCTCTCCCCCACCCAAGCCCTTTTAACCTCAGCCTCTGCTTCTGGTATTAGAATCATCAAGGTAATCTCCATTTCATCTGGCAGTCAGTCAAATTACAAATATACTCACCTTGTACATTGCTAGACTTGATTCCATTCAGTCAGGGTTCTTTTATTTTGCACCATATAACACAGCAGACTTCACATTCTTTCAGCTTTGATTTTATAAATACAAACAAAATTGTTATGAGAGTGGCTGTTGTTGTTGATGATTAGGCTATTATTTGTAGAAGTACTGGTAGTAACCCTATCTGTATAAAAAATAGATAGATAGATAGATAGATAGATAATCTATCTATCTATACACACACACACACACACACACACACACACACATACAGTACTGTGCAAAAGTCTTAGGCATATAAGATGTTTCACAAAAACATTTGTCTTAAAATGGTTATTTATATCTTCAGATTTAGTGTGTCAGTGGGAAATATAAATGTTAGACTCACAAACATTACTTTTGCAAATAGAAAAGATTAGAATAGAAGAACAGGGAGCCCTGCAACATATGTCATGGCTCCCACAAAGCCCCCCACTAAACATCGTGTCAGTCTGAGATTTCATAAAGAGACAGAAGCAACTGAGAAAGCCTAAATAGATAGAAGAACTGTGGTGAATTCTCCAAGAAGCTTGGAACATCCTATCTGCCAACAACCAAGAAAAACTGTGTCCAGGTGTACCTAGGAGAATTGGTGCTGTTTTAAAGGCAAAGGTGGTCACACCGAATATTGATTTAGCTTTTTTTTATGTTTACTGGACTTTGTATGACATTAAGTGATAAATGAAAACTATTTAAGTAATTATTATTATTATTATTTTTTTTTGAAGACATCCTCACTATGCAACATTTTTCACAAGTGCCTAAAACTTTTGCACTGTACTGTGTATATATATATATATATATATATATATATATATATATATATATATATATATATATATATATATATACACACACACACACACACACTGGCGGCCAAAAGTTTGCAATAATGTACAGATTTTGCTGTTTCAGAAGGAAATTGGTACTTTAATTCACCAAAGTGGCATTCAACTGATCACAAATTATAGTCAGGACATTACTGATGAAAAATACAGCACCGTCACGTCTCAGACACGGAGGCAACTGAGATTCGTCCTCTGCCACCTGGATTGAGGAGAGTCACTACGCTACCATGAGGATTTAGAGGACATTGGGAACTGGGCATTCCAAATTGGGGAGAAAAAGGGGAGAAAAACAAAAAAACAAAAACAGCACCGTCACTATTTAAAAAAATTTTTTTTTGATCAAATCTAGACAGGCCCCATTTCCAGCAGTTATCACTCAAACACCTTATCCTTGAGTAATCATGCTAAATTGCTAATTTGGTACTCGAAAATCACTTGCCATTATATCAAACACTGCTGAAAGCTATTTGGTTCATTAAATGAAGCTTAACATTGTCTTTGTGTTTGTTTTTGTGTTGCCACAGTATGCAATAGACTGGCATGTCTTAAGGTCAATATTAGGTCAAAAATGGCAAAAAAGAAACAGCTTTCTCTAGAAACTCATCAGTCAATTATTGTTTTGAGGAATGAAGGCTATACGGTGTTTAAAATGTCCACAAAAAAAATGAAGATTTCATACAAAGGTGTACACTACAGTCTTCAAAGACAAAGGACAACTGGCTCTAACAAGGACAGAAAGAGATGTAGAAGGCCAGATGTACAACTAAACAAGAGGATAAGTACAACAGAGTCTCTAGTTTGAGAAATAGACACATCAGCTGACAGCTTAATTGAATTCTACCCGCTCAACACCAGTTTCATGTACAACAGTAAAGAGAAGACTCGGGGGTGCAGGTCTTATGGGAAGAATTGCAAAGAAAAAGCCACATTTGAAAAGAAAAAGAAAGGGTTAGAGTGGGCAAAGACATTGGACAACAGATAATTGGAAAAGAGTGTTATGGATCTTAACCCCATTGAGCATTTGTGGGATCAGCTAGACTGTAAGGTGTGTGAGAAGTGTCCGACAAGACAGCCACATCTATGGCAAGTGCTACAGGAAGCGTGGGGTGAAATATCACCTGAGTATCTGGACAAACTGACAGCTAGAATGACTTCAAATATGTCATTGCTGCACGTGGAGGATTTTTGGAAGAGAACTCTTTAAAGTAGCTTAAGAAGCTCTGAACATTTTTTCAAATTGTAATAGTACATTTTCACATTATTAATGTCCAGACTATACATTGTGATCAGTTGAATGCTATTTTGATGAATAAAAGTACTAATTTCTTTCCATAAAAACAAAACCTGTACATTATTCCAAACTTTTGGCCACCAGTGTATGTATGTATGTGTATATATATATATATATATATATATAGATACACACACACACACACACACACCCACACACACGCGCACGCGTATATAGTATTTTTTGCTAAAATATTAATATATATTATGGGTGATGCGAAAAAAAAAAAGATTTCTGCAGATTTGCAATCTAACATTGTACGGTGTTACGGGTCAAACAAAGACATTCCTTCCCATGGAATTGAAGGATGTGTCACCATATCTGACCACTAATCCAACGTTGTCCCTGGAGTCCCAGGCTTGTGCAGCAGAGTGCTTCTCTGGTTGAATCCTAAAACAGCCCTCCCTCCCAGCTGCTTGCCTGCCAATAATGTAGCACTTGTTCACCCCTACACTCCCATTAGCACTTCACCACCACAGAAAGGAAGAGAGAAAGAAAAAAAAGATTGAACAAAAGGGAGAAATGGGTTGAGGGCAATATTTAAATTAAGATTTTTCAGATTATTGAGGTATTGATACGCAAGATTAAGAGGGCGAGAACGAGAATGTAAGGGTCTTCAGTGTGGTTGGAAAACAAAATGAAAAAGTATAGGAGATTGAAAGGGAGTGTAAGAGGCTGAGCATCAGACAGAGAGGGATTGAACAGTAATCTGCCCTTCTGTTGTAGGAAGATACTCAGTCAAGTAGTTTGACGATAGTTCTCAATATAATTTGTAAGAAGAGTCGGAAAGTTCCCCCCCACCCCACACATTTATTCAGCTCAGAGCGCTGTTCATATATTTGAATCTTTGATACTCATATGTAAATGGATGGACAACGAGGAAAGTATCAACATGATCACACAAGAAAATCGACATGTTACTACTGAATGTTCCAGTACCCTGACATCGACCATTTTGTAGTGCAAGTAGTGCGAGTAGTATGTTAACACTGACATGCAGCAAAAAGAAGTGCACTATAAGTACACGGTTGATGCACTTTTTCAACCTTCAAAACGGAGTGTGGAATGTACTTCATGCACTCAGTGCACACGGTGTGCCGTACATAGTGGAAGGGGCGGAGTTACCTGGCTACACTGCTGGTCTGACAAGTTGTAAATAAAGAAGAATTTAGCAGCTAGAAAAATTCAGTGGATACAGCACCTTACACATTTGAGTTGAATGCTTTACCATCACCCCAAGCTGTGTGAATATGTAATATGTATACTGAGGTTGGCAAACACGCTAAAGCTAGTGGCAACACTTCACGTGCTCTTGAAATGTCACTTTCCGTCAGCTGTTAAACGGCGAACACTTCCGTGTAGTAATTTTTTTTTAAAGTGTTCCATTTATGATGACACTACACTTTGAAAATTCATGCACTACATGACTGGGTACATAGCATATTTTGTAGGTGCATAGTGTATAGTGTGTTGTTTGGGAAAAAGCTACTGACAAGTGCTCTCCCATCAGACATCTGCATCAATTAAAATATGTTTACCTTTTCCTGCGGCGCTACTGATATCATGTTACACAAGCAGCCTCAAAGACACAAGTTCTGGTCCCGAGGAAACCAGGAAGTAATTACTTTACATAATCTGATGAACAGAGGTCAGATGATTCAGAGGTTGCATTTTCCCTCTAGAACTACATTTTTATTCCAATTAGAGGTAGGTTTAGGGTTGGGGGTTAGGGTGACTGTATTGCAGCATAATTTTCTATAAAGCTGCTTTGAAATGATGTGGAATGAGAAAGGCATTATAATAACCAAAAAAAATATAACTAAAAAATAACATACTTCACAAATCACTTTTAGTGCCACTTTGTGGACATTTCACCCCAAAAATTTAGCTCACAAGTGCCCATACATTCAACAGCGCTTCCTGCTTCGGCCACTGGGGGCAGTGCATTGAATTTCATTAAGCCAATTTCAGCTGAAGAACTTTCAACCTACTATTGCTGAAAACACAATGAGATCAGTCTGCTGTTTAACTTGAACATATTTTCGCTCAGTAAATGCCACTATACAGAGCCTGTCATTAGTGAAGAGTGCCTTTGTAGGTGTCTGGGTCTGGACCATCTGCACCTGTCATTTCTTGACAAAACAGACGCCCTTCTTGATAGTGTGACGGCAGGTTACAGATCACCTAGTCTGCTTTAAGATTATTTCTAAGTACAGATAAAATGTACTCTTCATTTGACATTCAGAAAATTGTTAACAAAGATGGTCTATGGTATAAAATTGCAAAAATACATAATAATAATAATAATAATAATAATAATAATAAATTAACTGAACTAAACTTGACCTAAACTGAGGAGAATGACTGTGTCACCTTCAGTAACATAATAGAAAAAGAAAATCAGAACATGCACAACAGGAGCTTGTTGTCTTGGCTTGTATTCTTGGTGAGTCGTGATGTTCTAACAGTGCCTGGATGAAGGTCTCCTCAGGTTCCCCTGTCAGCTGGCAAAAATCATCACCTAAAATCTCACATGTCTTATGCTGTTCCACAGCATTTAGCAAAAAGCAAAATTAGATATTTATGATCTCTGATGTTGCGTCTGCTGCTGGGCAGTCTTAAGAGTAAAAAAGCTAGTTGTGGATGGGTGACAGAAATTCTTTCTAATTCATGAGCAGGCAATGTGATATTAATGTAGCCCGCAATGCAATTTAAAACAACAGGGCTAATAGTTTTCGGACTCTATTTTTCACCACTAAAATGTAAACAGAGAGGCTCTGAGGCACAAGTTTTTATTTTTTCCTCAGTATGTCTAGTTTCCTTGAGTGACCTGTGTTTAAATTCTCTGCAAAGTTCTCTACTTAGTTTGGGAATTGTACTGGGTTCAAGAAGTTTCAAACATTCACGTTATAATTTGCATAACGTTACTATAAACTGCTACTGTATACGATGAAAATATTAAATAAAAGTACTCTGTGGTAGGATAATTTTGACAATTAATTACGCAGCCTGTTGGTAATAGACAGTGGCAGACAGAAGCTTTGAGACTTCCATTTTTACAGTTACATTCTGCCCTGCATATCACACTCCTGCTTTCCAAAACTCTTGCCTTGATAAACGTGTAGTTATAGTTAAACAAGTAAGACTTTAATAGTAACTTTATGTCTTAAAACTAAGCACATTCTTTTTGAATAGCCTGTCCTTGACCCTCTCTATTACTATCTGAAAATGTAGAAAATCCCCGGAGCCTTTGTTGGCCCTTTCACAAGTCTGTTCATCTCATAATGGGTTTCAATAAAAGATGCCAGCAATATAAAAGTTTGTCAATAGACTATGTCCCTTTTTCTGATTTTAAGGTAGTGTATTTGTTTTTTGGGCCAAGAGAGATGCAGAGAGGGGGAGAAAAATAAATCAATTTATGTGCTTGTGTATATGTATTCTTATTATGGCCTGGTCCCCTGGATGAGATAGAGGAAGCTAGTAATTTTGATGTGCAGCCAGGTGGTTTTTTTTTTTTGGTCTTGAGGATGGCTCTCCACTCCTTTCGTTATGTTGAATTGAACAAGGTTGAGTACATAACGCAGTCCTTTCCTTCTGTGACATGAGCACATTTATTTTGCTGGCATCTGTTTCTTGAACACTGTTTTGTACACTGATATATAGAACTGGATCGCTGACATAAAGGTAAACTACCAGCATGAGTTGAAGCCACCAGAAGTGTTTGAGTGTCCATCTTGGTGTGCCCAAACTCTCATAGAGCATTAATGACTGGCAGGTGAAAATGCCCCCGATTCACCATCTCTGACCTGCGGATACTACAGTTGCATTTCACCCTCCAGTGACAATAAAGTTTAATGTTTAATTTGCTGATTATGGATACTATTCATTACGAGGGAGAAGATATATGTGGATCGCTATGTCAGAGCATCCACCTGCCCCGGTGTTCGGTCTATCAGTGCAGCACAACAATCACCAAAGGAAGTGGCAAAACTGTCCACAAGTTGTTATGCAAGTAGGAAAAGCTGTAATATCTGCTTGTTTAGGGTGACAATACGTCTTTACCCCTGAAAGGGACTTTGTTTGCCATTTAAACCTAGCGTATCAGTTTAATTTTAACCAATTTTGCTTTGCGTGTCTCCCTCTGCGTGCCCGATGCACATGTGATAGAGGAAGAGAGCGCACTTATTCAATTGACCGCGAGAAAAAGGAACTTTTTGATGAAAACATAAAACAAGTAACTCTGAGCAAACACTTCGATGTTCACAATAAATAAGTCTGAAAATGTCTGTTTATATCTTACCTCAGTTTCAGTGAACTAGTTTACATTCATCTGATCTGTTCGCTGATGAAGTTTGTTAGAGGTGGATACTGTTTGATATAGATAAACATAACTCACTCTGGCTTTCAGGAAACAGGAATTCCAGACTTTAAATAAATAAATAATTACATGTGTATGCCATTTGCGTTGTAGGGATGTACATGCAGATTTCAGATATAAAATCAGTGATTGAATGACTAATATTTGCTCACTGAAATGAGATGATTTCCTATTAGGTCAATAGGGACAGTGAAATGCTTGGGCATAGCAATATGGTGGCACAGTGGCTTCAATGTTATGATGTCATGAGCAATCCAGTTCTATATTATATCAGTGGTTTTGTATGGAAATTTTTATGTGTGTTTGAGTTTGTGATTCTCAGAATGCTATATTCAAAAGTGTGTGTCCGTTTAGAAATACTGTAAACTTTAGACATTATTAGATTGAGATCAGTAACGTGCTATGCATTATGTTTAACTGCAGTAATTCCAGGTGTCCATGCAATTAGGGCTCATTCACACTCTTGTTTCCTCTGGCAGGGTGATCTGCAATAAACATTCTCAGGAAACAGAGGTCATTGTGGTAATGTATCCCAGCACCTCACCTCACCATCACAACATCCACTGAGAGAGAAAGACAGAGAGCAAGAAGGAAAAAAGCAGACAGGCATGGATAAAACCCATCTTACACATTATTTACCCCAGAATGAGACTGTTTTTCTGAATCTTAGATTCTTAATAAAATATTTTGATGAGGAAACGCTGAGTGAGCTTAAAGAGACAGTTCACCCAAAAATACATTTCTGTCATCAGCCCCATGTTACTCTATACCTGTATGAATTTCTTTCTTCCATGAAAAACAAAAGGAGATGTTAGGCAGAATATTGCCTCAAATCACTATTAACTTTCATTGCATTTTTATTCCATATAAAAATGAATGGTGTCTAAGGATGTAGAACACTCTCTTATACGTCACTATAGAGACTTTTGCTTGTACCACTAAAACATCACCCTTTATCAGTATTTTTTATGTCAATCTGATGCCTTATTCAACTAATTTCAGAGGATTTCAGTACTTTAGCCAAGGCTGCATTTTAAAATTAAATGAATTGAAAATTTTGTCATAATTTATTCATTGCTGTATTTATTGCTTATTTGCTCATTGTTTTGTTTGCCGTGGGACATAGAGGAAGTTTTCAGACTGTCTGAGCTGAAGCCCCCAAAAAAGAGAAAAAGTACCATAAAAATGATCATAAAATGAATCCATGATATTTGTTTGTTGTATTTCGGATCTTCTGAGGCCATGTGTGATGGCTTATGTGAGGAACAGATCCAAATTCAAGTCTTTATGCAACAGCAAGCATCCACAACTGTCATAACAGTCAGATCCCAAACTGCATTCATTTAAATATTCAAAATTACAGACTCAAGAGTCACAACAGCTGTGATGTCAGTGATATCAAGTGCCATCAGCTCTTGGTCATATATTTTTGAAGGAGATGTGACTGCCTTATCAGAGAAGAAGATTTTTAGATTGGATCTTATGGTTTCAGAAGACTTGTAATGACAAGGATGTTATCATGATGCAGGCAAAAAGTCTTCATCATGAGACTTTTCTGGGCTGCAAGTCCCAAACATTCTGCCGAACTTTTCCTTTTGTGTCCCACAGAAGAAAGTCAGACATGTTTTGAGAAACATGAGGATAAATAAATGGTAACAGAATTTTCATTTTTGGTGAACTATCCCTTTAAGGTAGGAGAGAATGTATGGATCTCTGCCTTAGCAGAGTGAATGGAGACCCATGCCAGTGCTTCACTGTGCAGGGCTCTTTACCAGCTATAAATTTAACATGATTTAGCTGGGGGTATGAGAGTGTTAGCACCCTGCTGCAAACTTCCTAATCATCCAAAATAACAGGCACTAGGGAGGAAAAATCATTCTGACAAGATGAGGTGAGGTGAAAAAGAGGGCCATTAATTAATAAACAAATAGACATGACTGCTCTATCAATGAGGAGACTGAGGTACGCAGGACTTTGAAGCATTTCTTGCATTTGCATGCCAAGGTGGATTCTAGGACATTTTATGAAACATGACTATGAAATGTTCAACTGCGTCCTGCCTCTCTGTGTCTTAATGGAAAAATATTAGATTCATTTTCACCTATGCCAATATAAATCCAGACAAGATGCAATGTTTGAATGTAGCTTGATGATGTGGATATGGCATCGTTGTGGTGTCTCCTTTAAGTGCTTAATGGACACTTAAAATGGGACTGCAGGAGAGATGACATGATGACTCTTTCAGATACAACATGAAAGCTGTTTATTAACATTTTAGGGTCTAGGGAATTTAGAGTAGGGTCTAAATTCCCCTGCAGTGCACCCTGGAGTGAGTTATTTTTGCACGTGACACTGCACAGCCAGTAAAGGGGGGCAGAGTGTAGACGAGTATTTTTTTTAATTATTTTATTTTTTATTTCTTGTCATAAAATTACTGTATATATTATAGTAAAAATGAGAACAAATAGGTTATGTCTTCTGTACTGTTTTTGTTTTATTTATTTCATTTTTATAGCTGTAAAAAACAAATGAACAAATAATATCAGCAGTCCGGTTTGCCTATGCACTGTTTGACATCTCAGACATTGTGTGTGTGACAAGCGCTTATGTAAACAGACTTGGCTGCATGCATGGATAATCGTGCTCGATCAGCATCTGTGATTATACGAGTTTTAAACTGTTATCGTGGTGCTTTTGTGATGGTTTGGCCATCTCTTTCAGAAAACAAACATATTAAATACCTGAAAAGACTGTTTGAGTTGCTGTTTGTGTGAATGAACTGCATCTGCACCTAATAAGTAGATGTGGCTGCATGCATGGGAAGATCCCGTTTGGATATGATGGCTGTGCATATACAAGCTGTGAACAGTTATTGTGGTTTACTAATGTAAACTAATGGCAGCACGCATCGGAGGAAGAACGTGTTTGATGTATTGACTGTGCATATAAGAGCTGTAAACGTTTTTTTCGTTGATGACGGGTTGGATGTATGGATATAAAATAAATGTATTCTGTGGTTTAAAAGAGAGTATGAGTAACTGTTTGAGCTAATATAAATAACAAACTCTTGACCAGCACAGCCTGTGTCAGTGCAAACAGCCTGTAACATAACAGGCTGTTGCAGAAACACATATGTGTGACGCTACTCTGCAGGGCCCAGTTATTAACCATATGTGTGACAGTATGTATGAAAGGGTTAATGAAGGGAAACACAAGGTGTTTTGTTGACAGGCTCTTTTAAATGATTAGGGAAACAATTATTTGCCATTTGTTTACTCTTAGCAGTACTGTCTCCTGCAGCTCTCTTTCTTGCAGTGCTCTTTCTCTCTCTCTCCTCAGGGAAAGGACACATCATGGTATTTATTTGCACGGGGTAGGCTCAGATTACCACCATTTGTTCTCAGCATGGTGAAACTAAAACAGCAGGTCCCCACTCAAAGCCTTGCATCAGTGTCATTCAATATCTCTCTCTCTCTCTCTCTTCCCCTCATCATCCCTTTTCTCTTTTGTTCTTTCTCTTAGTTCATCAAAACCTCACTCACATTGCTTTCTGTGCATCCCACCTCAAATTGCAAACTTCCTTTTCTTTTTTCAGGAGTAGTATTTGTAAACAATAACAATATTCATTAGCCCATAAAGTCTTATTTTTACTCTGTTTTTGTTCTTCATCATGTATTTGTTTATTTTATCACATACAAACAAAAGGAACAGCTGGGGTAAACGCATAGGGGGACATCACTAATTAGAGGATACCTGTTGATGAAATTGGATAAGTCCCACTGTGATTTCAACCCTGAAACATTGCCACAAATCACCCTCTCCCTGTCCTCCCTACTGCATCCATCTGGAGAATGGATGGGGAGAACAGACCAGTATGAGGAGCTTCTGTTTACACAGGCATATGGAGGTGATTTCCTTTTTCATTTCAGTCATCATCAGATCAACCGAGCAATGGGCTAGTGGATGAAAGAGTGAGAGGGAGAGATGGAGAGAGGATGGGGAAGTGGGCCAGCTCTTGAGAGCAGAGCTTTGAGAGGCTCCTGGTTATATATGTCTCATTCACGCTGCCGTGGCCAGAGTGTATGTGCAACAGCTCTGAGTTCTAAATATAATCCTTTTAGAGGATGGTGCTTGTGCTGCCATTGGCTCCTCTAGTGGCTCAGTCTCAGCAGTCAGCGATCACTGGAATAAATACTGCAACAGAGGTGTTGCAGTCATATGAGATGCATTTGTTGTCAACAGTAATAAAGAGGATTAGTGCCATTCAGTTGTTGAAATCAGCATGGCAGAACAGCAGGGGCAAGGGTTTAGTATCTGATCAGCTACACCACCTCTCTTTCCATCCACTACCCCTCACTCAGCCCTCATTCACCCAGATTACTTCCTCTTTTATTTACGTATATCTGAAACTGCTTTCCATCTATTTTAATTAGCTGACAACCTTCAACCCCTAACTCATCTGTACCCTTAATCAATTCTTTATAAAGGGTGTAAACATCAGACAGTAACCAAACATTAAGGAAGACTAAAGTGAACAGACACAAAAACAAGACAGGATTGGCAGGACTCTGTTAAAGTTTCAATTACTGATTCTCCATTTCATCAATTTATCTCACCATGTACCCACTGAGTCAAGAACTTCTGAATTGGAGTCACATGACTCCATGTGAGGTTCGGACATGTGAACAGTGAGCGCTGCGCACTTTGCTAGTTTTAATACTTTTTATGTCAAAAACCGGTGAGATTCGATGCACCCTGATCCTTACCTGTTCTAGGCAGACAATATGTCAAAGAATTCCAAATCCTCAGGCTCTAGAGACATTAAAAGACACTTATGTGCTCAAGCTGATGCCCCCCGGAGGCTCCGAGTCATTTGGCTGGAGAAGTAAAGGAAATTCAGCGAGAATTGTTGAACATGTCGGCAATGCTGATGAAGTGTTGCTGACTTGGAGGACCTTTCTGTAATACATCGATCGATCACTGCCATAGAGATGAAATTCAGTGAGGTGGTTACAAGAGTGGGGGATGTCGAGAAACAGATAGATTATGTGGAGTTATCAGAGAGGGAATTAGCTGCTAATCCGCTAGCAACCAAAGTGGATTTGGTGCACATCTGGGAAAAGTTGGAGGACTTGGAGAATCTTAACCAGCGGAATAATGTCCGAATTGTTGGAATGCCTGAGGACGAAGAAGGTCAGGATATGGTGAAATTCCTGGACGGGCTCTTTCAGAGTCTGCTGAGGGAGACAGGCCCCGATCAATTCTGGCAAAATTTGTGTAAGCCCCCTAGAGCAACAATGATGCTTCACAGGATGTGTACAAATCTTGGTCTTACAGATATTTGGAGACTTCTGAACCCATCTGGTAGGGAATGTGCATTTTTTTCATCAGTCCATAAGATTTATTCTAGAATAGTTGTTTTTTTATATCCAAGTCCCTCATTTCATCTGTTGTTGATTGCTCAACTGGAAACATCTTAGTCTCAGATCACGCCCTGGTGTGTTTAGAGGTGTTGCCACATACGGAGAAAAATAAATCAAATAGTTGGCGGTTTAATGTATCCCTTTTGCAAAATCCTGAATTCCAACAAATGTTAAAGTCTGAAATCAATGTTTATATGGAGACCAACTGGTCCTCAGTATCCTCTGTGGGTGTGGCTTGGGAGGCACTTAAGGCAGTTCTTAGGGGTTGGATCATACAGTATGCCTCATTCACCCAAAAAAAAAAAAAAAATCTAAAGCACGGGAACTCGTGGAGTTGGAAAGGAATATTAAAAGTGCCGAGGCAGAGCTGAAGTGTCGAATGTCGTCTGATGGCCTCAGAGAATTGACCCGATTGAAATACAGATACAATACTATTTTGTCACGGAAGGTGGAGTTTTGGCTATTCAGGGCAAGACAGTCATACTTAGAGTCGAGGGATAAAGAAGGGAAGCTTTTGGCTAGATATATAAAAGCAGAGAAAGTCTTTTTCTACCAGTCCCTCAGTGAAATCTGCTGGTGGTGAAATATTTACCTTGGCCATTGGTATTAATAATGCTTTTAAAGAATTCTATCTTGATCCCTATAGTTCCACGTCTTCATCTACTGATGAAGATATTAGGAACTATGTGGAACCATTAGAACTCCCTTGTGAGGAGGAAGAGGTGGGAACTGGCTGAACATTCAAAGTAATAAGACAAAAAACACAAATACACACACCCAGCAGCTGCATGTGGCTCTCTCTCTCCCGAACTGCCGCATCTGGCTCGGCCTTATCCCTCTCCTCGGCTGATTAGCCTGATTGGGGGCCAGCCATGCACACTCATGGCCCGGCCCTGCCCTCCTTCTCGTCACATCCCTAAACTGATGACTGAGCAAAAAAATTCTCTTGATTCTGAGATAAACTTAGAGAAGTTTGGCGAGGTAATTAAGGCCTTGCCTACAGGCAAGGCTCCGGGGCCAGACAGCTTTGCTGCTGAATTTTTTAGATCTTATGCTACAGAACTGGCTCCACTTTTGTTAGAAGTTTATACAGAATGGATCATTAAAGAATGGAAAGCTTCTGTCAACCATGACACAAGCCCGGATCAGTCTGATTTTTAAAAAGGACAAAGATCTAAGCGAGTGTAAGAGTTACCGTCCAATTTCTCTAATCCAGCTAGATGTAAAAATATTGTCAAAAATGTTGGCTAACTGATTAAGTAAAAGTTAAGACAACTCATATGCATATAGATCAGGTGGGGTTTATTTGGGGCCGCAGCTCTTCTGATAACATTAGGCGTTTCATCAATATCATGTGGTAAGTGGCGAATGATCAGACTCCAGTCGCCGCCATCTCACTTGAAAAAAAAGGCGAAAGGCATTTGATAAGGTAGAATGGGATTATCTTTTTAAGATTTTGGAAATATATGGGTTCGGGAATACTTTTATTGGATGGATTAAGTTACTTTATAGACACCTAGATTTGTTATAAACAAATGGATTAATTTCAGATTATTTTACTCTGGATAGGGGCACCTGGCAGGTTTGCCCTCTTTCCCCATTATTGTTTTGTCTTGCCATGGAACCATTAGCAGCCGCGATAAGAAAGGAAGATGATTTTCCAGGGGTGGTGGCGGGAGGTATGCTGCATAAGCTTTTGCTTTATGCAGATGATATTTTATTATTCATCTCTGACCCTACTAGATCTTTGCCTTGCCTCCACAGAATTATTAATTCCTTTTCTAAGTTCTCAGGATACAGAGTTAATTGGTCTAAATCCAAAGCTTTGGCTCTGACAGCGTACTGCCCGGTAACGGCTTTTCAGCCAGGTGCCTTTCAGTGGCCCAAAAAGGGCATTAAGTATTTGGGTATTTTATTCCCAGCAAATTTGTGAGATTTATTTAGAGTTAATTTTGACCCTTTAATAAAAAGATTTGAGCAATGTGGGCAGGTGGGTTTCATTACATTTATCTATGATTGGGAAGGTTAATGTTATTAAAATGAATTGTATTCCAAAATTCAACTACCTGCTACAGTCTCTCCCTATAGATGTCCCCCTCTCTTATTTAAAGCAATTTGATAGCATAGCAAAGTCCTTCATTTGGAATGGTAAACTTCCCAGTTTACACTTCAGTAAGCTGCATAGGCTGATTGACAAAGGTGGGCTAGGCCTACCCAAGATTTTATTTTATTATTATGCATTCAGTCTCAGACATTTGGCTCATTGGTCGCTTCCACCTGAGAGAGCCCCTCCCTGATTTTGTATTGAACAGGAAGTTCTTGCCCCTATTTCGCAATTGCAAAGCCTTTCTATCAAACTAACTGGAGAAGTCACACCCCGTTATCTCGCATTTGCACTCGGTATGGACAAAAATGTCAAGAGTGTTTAATTCAGACATTTATTTAAACGTTGCCTTGAACATATGGCTGAACCCAAAATTGTGTATTAATAAGTCCCCTTTCTGCTGGTCAGAGTGGATTGTGAGGAGGGTTACCACACTCTGTGACCTATATGAGAGTGGAGTGTTGAGATCCTTTGAAAATTTGGTTCAACATTTTGGGATTCCCAGATCTCAGTTTTTTTTTTTTTTTTAGGTATTTCCAGCTGCACCACCTGTACTGTAATATTTTTTGGGAGTAGCATACACCCCCCTAAAGCAGCAGACACTCTGGGAGTGGTGATTACTGCTTTTGGAAAAGGTCATGAGGCATCAGTGTATTACTCCCTGCTAATTAAGGGTCTGTGGGATGGAGCTTTAACTTCTATCAAAAGATTATAGGAGAAAGATTTAAACTTGGTATTGGAGGAGGGAGTGTGTGCCTGGATTCTAAAAAATGTCAAGTCTGCATCTAGAGATGCAAGGGTGTGCCTTATGCAATTCAAGATTTTACATGGACCCCCTCTAGATTGTATAAGCTTGGTCTTAAAGACACACCCGCCTGCTGGCGATGCCAATCAGAAGATGGAGACACAACCCATGTCATGAATTTTGGTTGAAGGTTCCGAGTTTTATGTGTGATGTATTGGGCACTTACATTTCATTTAGCCCCATACCCATGTATTTTAGGCGAGGGGGCGGTCATCAATATAGAGAATAAACACAAAAAAATTGGGTCCAAACCAGCGTCATAATCGGCAGACAAATAGATTTAAGGGGATGGAGGTCGGCTGGAGCGCCCCATTTCAGGAGTGGTGCTTGGAGATGAGGAGGGTGGTGGCTTTTGAAGAAGGGTCATCTAGAAGACTGGGGAATTTGGACTCGTTTGTGGGGAAATGGGGCAAATATCTGGCATTTTTGGAGGGCTCTCGGGGAGGGGCAGTGGAGAGAGAGGTGTAGTTGTTAATGTGTGTGTCTATAATCATGTGTGACCACTGGGATGTTGTTGAGGGTCAGGGTGGGGGTTAAATATTGATTCTGTTCATATGTGTTTTGCTTTTCTTTAATATATGAATCAATAACGACATTTTAATCACAAAAAAGAACTTCTGAATCAAGAAGGGTAGTCCTCTTCACATGCTACATTCTCTCTGGAAAAGTCTTTTTAAACAGTGATTGGTCATCATAAATGCTCTTCTGGTGGGTATTGACTATTTTTGTGTCCTGAGCTCTTCTAAACCACCAATTAAACAAGCAACATTGCAATATTAAACTAGTCAAACAGCAAATTATCCACAATTACAAAATTTCTTCAAAATTCTAATAATAATGTAAAAAATAAATAAAAATAAAATTAATTAAATCACATATTAATGAAAAAGGTATTTTTGTATGTCCAAATCTGATAAAGCAATGATGTTTATATCTCTTGATGCTGGATGCCATGTATGAGGTCATAATGTTTTCATGATAGATTGTGGCAGCATTTGTGAAATCACAGACTGCCAAATGCATGATTTGGCTTAGTTTTCCTCTGTACCCTCTCAACTGTCCTTCCCAGATAACTTGAATTCATTGACTTCAACAAAACTGCTTGGGGAATGCACACTCTCTGTGTTGTGACCATGACGGGATAAAAAGCCTCATGCAAAGTTCACATACAGACTGATCACTCTGTGAATTCGGTGACAGTAGGTTGAAAGTCCTGCAGTGGCCGAAGCTGGAAGTGTTGTTGAACATAGGGGAACGTGTGAGTTTCAGGTTCCAGGTGAAATGGCCATAGAGTGGTGACAAATGCAAATTGTACATTATGTAATACAGTCAATATTTTATTAACCCTCTAATCCAAACCCCAATCCTAAATTTAACCGTCAGTGGAATAAAAAGTTAATTTTAGAGTGAAAATGCAACTTCTGAATTGTGCTCACCATTGTTTATGTGAATGCAATTACTTCCTGGTTCCCATGGGACCAGAACCCAAGTTTCGAAGGTTGCTCATGCAGTGCGCTATTAGTATCTCCAGAGGGAAAAGTAACCATGGTTGAAATTATGCAAAAATGTCTCATTGGGATGGTGCTTTTCAGTAATACGGCAGTATGTGAATGAAAACAGAGTACATGAACTTTCGAAAGCAACATGCTTTTTTCCATCTTGTTTTTTTTTTTTTGGATTAAGAGAAAATGGAGATGTATGCATTGTCTTGCTTTTGCCTAGAGCTTTTCTCTTTTAGTCAGCCTTGGTGGCAGTGTCCACAGGGCAACCCATGCCCAGGGGATTTGGGTCTCCAATGCCAAAACTTCCAAAATCACTCTGGTAATGGGGTGGCCTGCAGCAAGTTTTTTTGATAAACTGCCCGAATTAGCACAATAGTATGGTTCCCCTGGCCATCTATATATCACAGCAGGGCCTCAATTCAGCACCTTCAAATAAACCTGATGGTGTGTAACGGTGGCGGCCCCTGTACTAAATTTAAATTAATAATTTTAAATCAAATTCGGGTTCCAGACATGTTTGGGCCTGTCAAAATTAATACCTTTGACACAGATAGCTCTTAAAGCCACCAATTACATGCAATAAAAATTCACAAAATAAGTGTGTATCAAATTTCAAAGTGTATTATTCAAATAGCATAAAGAAAACAGTAAACAAAAGGCAAGGAGTCTAAGACTCAAACAAAATACCAGCAATAATCATGAATACACAAAATCACAACAGAACAAAACACCCAACAATAATTATTAAAGTGTGTGTGTGTGTGTGTGTGTGTGTGTGTGTATGTAAATGTATGAGAGAGAGTTCAGGCAGTAGGAGAGTTTGTGAATGGTGCATGCTGGGTCACGGAGAGTTTGCATGTACCTGTTTGGTGACTGTGGGCAATACTGCAGGACGCAGAGTGGGAGTTCAACAAACGGGAATACGGGTAGGTCCAAAGTTCCAAGGAATCACCTGGCGCTTCCCCTTTAGACCTTTAGTTTTCCGTCACACCTTGACCATGGAGCTCTTCGGCAGTTGCAGATCCTCTGAACTCGTGTCACCCCACTTTTAATCAAGAAGTGCAATCAACGGCTCTGGTGATGAGCACGGTCAAATTAGTCCCTTTGTTGTTTCTTCCTCTCTCCTCCAATCACGTTCCTTATCCACATCACGGTGCAAACACAAACTTTCTCCTTACTCAGCTTGGCACACCTTAACTTCACCTCACCCCAGTCTCAAACTTCTCTTGGCCCCTGGTGAACATCTGCTCTCCTGTTCTTCACTGTTTCCTTTATTGTTGCCACCTGGCAATCTAAGGAGCAGCCCTTTTAGGTAGTGGTGGTGGATCCTTAAAGGGGCAGTGCACAGTTCTGCTCCACCACAAGTGTTTGAAAGGACAGTGCGGCAGTCAACTGAATGGGAGTGTTCACTATGGACCTTTATTTAAGAACTCTTAAGACATGGGATCTGTCACACATTATGTTGTGAGCAGCAGTTTTCGTATTAAGAAATATATGGAACCTGGCAAATATGCTAAATATCAAATAATGTAGATGCACTAAAGGTGCATCCCATTAGCTTTTTTCTACATTCCTTGCAAGTTTCAAAAGCAAATAGTAAAGTAAATACAGACATTGACACACATGGCTATTTATTTAGAATGAATAGACAGATGCTGCCTTGGGGCATTTTCTTTTTGCCTGCTTTTGCACAGGGTATCCTTGTATACACCTCTATTCTCAAATGTGCCAAATCAAAGGAGGGGGCTCTCCCTCTCTCTGATCGTAAGACATGCCTACACCTTTTAATGTGGCCTCACTTTAGAAAATGTGCCTTAGATCTTCAAAGCCCTATGCATCATGCACAGCTCAATACCTGATTCACCTCCTCTCCCCACTGCAAGCCAGATATTATCATGACAAAACAACGCTGCTGCCTCTCGGAACCCTGATTTTCATTTGCATTTATATTGACGATGGCGACAGACAACTGCTAAAGCTCCACTCACCATTAAGTATCATTCCTAAAGGTGACAGGGAAACTTGGATAGCAGGCGACAAAAACACCTATGCAAAAGGGAATGCCTTTTGAAAAGAGCTCCAAGAGCACTGCTAAAATGAATATTGCTGGATCAACTGTCCATTAAAAGCATTTTATTTTTATTTATTTATTTATTTTTTTTAAGGTTCTTGTTTCTTACAATAATATAAGTGGCCATTTTCCAAATATGAAAGGCAATATCATTTCAGCAGCCTCTTGATTGTCAGAATGAGAGCCTAATTAAGGCGTTTGTTTGAATTTGGGAGCGATCCAATAAGTTAGGACAAACAGAGATAGGGAGTCAATGCCCATTTTGATTAGTGACAGTTCAGTAGTGATTAACACTCAAAAATACTGCTCTCTCTCATCCTCAGACAAGCGTTGCCATGGTACTCAATCTCCTACCAATTTGCGTTGAAACTGAGTGACGCAAAGCAGTACTATTGCACAGTATTAGCAAACGAGGCATCTTTAGCCATCTAACCTAATATTGATTGCAGAGAAAGAAAAGGAAAAGGTAGGCCTATGACATTTTTTTAATCATATGATGCCTTTCCATATGAAGCATTATTTAATAATAAAGGATGTAGTGCTGAAACCATCCTAAATATTTCTTCCTGCTTTCTTATACTTTCTCAATCACTCAAATGACTCAAATGCTATGAAGTCCAGTGCCTGCTTAGCTTGATTTTCTACTTTGCACCTGTTGAGATTGAGAATCTACTTGCCTCAAATAGTCCACAAAGACCAAAGCTTGTTTTATATATCTCTGAGAAGGAGGAGGGCATGGCTGGGCTGTGAGGACGCACACCTGGCGCTGAATTGTCCTAATGATCCGGGAGGGGGATAAAGATGAGCTGGAGGCACCAGTTCGAGAGAGAGAGAGAGAGAGAGAGAGAGAGAGAGAGAGACACGTGGCTGCTTTCTGTGTGTATGTCTGTGTGTTTATGTTTGTTTAAGTTGATTTATTTCATTAAAGTTATGTTGACTGTTCTGCCGGTTGTGAACTTGTGAACCCCATTACATTGGTGCCGAAACCCAGGAAGGAGGAGGGATGTGCTGTTGTGGAGTCCTTGCCGCTGCCATCCGCTGGGAATTGGAGAAGCCATGGACGTCTGCCAGGGTACGGAGGAGTCGCTGCCGGCCGCCGGGAGATGGAGGAACTGCTGCCATCTGCCAGGAAGTGGAGGAGCCATTACCGTCCATCAGGGGTCGGAGGACTCGCTACTGTCCACCAGGGGGAGGACCAGGCGATGGCGTGTCCAGGGACCGGCGAGCGAGTTTTTCTCTCTCTCTCTCACCTCTCTCTCTTTCCCTCTCCCTCCCCTCATCTCTCACAGGGCTCCAGAGCGGTGGGAAAGATCTGCCGGCAGAAGGATGGCCGGAAGGACAACACCTCCTCTCCATGAAGGGAGGGGAATATGTCAAGCCAGAAGTTTCCCTGGCCAGAATCGGGTAGTGTTGGAGTGTGATGAGGAGGAGGGCATGGCTGGGCCGTGAGGACGCACGCCCGGCACCGAATTGTCCTAATCAGATGGGAGGGGGATAAAGACAAAACGGAGGCACCAGTTCGAGAGAGAGAGAGAGAGAGAGAGAGAGACACGCGGCCGCTGTGTGTCTGTGTGTTTATGTTTGTTTAAGTTGATTTATATTATTAATGTTATGTTGACTGTTCTGCCGGTTCCCGCCTCCTCCTTGCCCATCTTGTGAACCCTGTTACAATATCTTATATTTTACAATATAGGGTTACATTATTATATTATAGTAATAATTACTAATAAATATTACTAGGGCTGTGAATCAATTTTTCCTCCCCGATTAATCGTGATTAAATTATTGTACATGATACATTACAACAAACATTAAAAAATCATAATAAATATATTTACTTAATACTTTGTGTCAAAGAACTTGCAAGAAATTGGCTAGTCATCATTTATTTTAATTATTTAAATATGGATGTTAAAATTTTATTTTCTCTGGCTGCCATTCAGTCTCTACAAGTAAACCTGGCTGCAGCTTGCTGAACCTCCAGGTCCTTCTCAGTCTCTATCACGCACCCATTGGGTCTCTCTTTCGTGGTTTTGCTTTTGACAGTGGTTTAGATAAAAGTGAGTGTGCGTTTTCAGGCGATGAGAAGAGATACGGCAGCTTGCCCGTATCTCTCCAGTCGGCCATCCATCTCTTGCATGCCTGGTTCACCGCTTGCGCATGAAGTCTTCCTTATCCATACAGTAAATCTGCTCCCATGTTTTTTATGCCTGGGACATGCGTTGTGCGTAATGAATAACATGCACTGCTCCACGCAATCAGTTTCTGTGTTAAAAATATTAGTGAATTGTCGCTATTGTACAAAAGTGCCTGGGTTTGTTCCTGGCAGGCAGCAGATAACCTAAACCCGCCCCCACCCTGATCGGAGCCTGTAAGGCTGAGTAGTGTGCCAGGAACAACTCGGGACATCTTTTTCTTGTTGCGTGAAGTTTCAGGAAGTAAAAAACCCCGAATACTGCATTAATTGCGTTAGTTTTTTTATTTTTTTATACATTAAACAAAAAATTTAATCGCAGAAATTAACGCATTAAATTTCCCAGCCCTACAGCACTTCAGATAAAGTGTTGTTTAGCCACCATGTTTTAGATCTCAAAATTTCTCTTGTAAAGATCGTCTCCCTTTGTACTACACTTCCCCAATTAATGTAACATCACTACAACATTCTTCTCAAGTATCAGTTAGCATTTCTTCTCCCATGACACTGTAAATAAAAAATGTTTAGAGCTCTTTAGTGAACTTCAGTATGATGGCTCAGTATTCAGTTTAAAAAGTAAGTGTGGGTCAAGATCAAGAATATTGTCTAAGGCCAGAGTTAACAACGTAACCAGTATTTATTACACAATGGCCTTCTGTTCTATTGCATTTTAATTTCTATTGCATTTCTAAATGTGGCAAGGTTTGTGAAGACAGACACAGTGGGTGCCTTGGAGAGGCTTTTTTTTTTACTTTCCTGTTATGTTTGCTTTATTTTTGACCAATTTAAGAGTTGAAAACAGTGAAAAACGTATCTTCATCTTGTATTTGGCCAAAATGCTTCAACAATGAATACATGAAAAAAAAAAAATATATATATATATATATATATATATATATATATATATATATATATATATATATATATATATACACACACACACAGTATATATATTATTACATTTTTATGATACTTCTTTACCTGCAGGGTGTTTAGGATGGTTCCTATGGCATTGCTAGGTGGTTGCTAGGGCATTACTAAATGGTTGTGAGATGGTAGCTCACTGGCCAAAGTAAAAAAACAAAAACAAATAGACCATACCCAAGTGTCTATGATATCATGATCCCTAGATATGTGTTTGGACCTTTTCAATATAGGTCTATATGGCATCTTTAACTCTATTTTCTTCTGTCAGTTAGACATTTATATTCTGAAATAAAAATCTTTTAAAATATAAACCATGATTTTGTATTCGTTTCAATTTTGCAATGTCTGGCAGCCCATCAACTTTCAACAAATGTTTATATACGCTTGAATATGTGGCCCTGTAGGATCTTATGAGCAGAATAATTGTTAATTTCCACGATCAGAGGCCAGGAGTCACATTAAAATTTCTCAGCATCATAAATTGAAGACTTTGCTCTGCTGGCTTCAAGGAGTCTAGCTAAAACTGGTATCTGGGTAATGTTGACCATCTTGAGAACAAAGAAGAGTTCTGTGGATGCATCAAGACTCTTCCTCTCCATGTCGTAAATCAGGAATGCCCTGAACGCTATTGGTCATCACATTACTTAACCCTCTGGGGTAGACGGACGCGCATCCTGCTGGATATTTTCCTCATAACAGATAAGTGTAAGACATCATTAGAGACTATAAAGGGTCTACTTTTATTTGTGTACACTCACAATAACAACAAAACCTTGTGCTTTTGTAAAATAAAGAAAATAAACAGGGTGCGCTTTCAGCCGCCTCTGTCTCCGTGAGCATCTTTCTGAAACACGTCACAAAAATGAACTGAAACTCTGCGAATATTTAGCACACAAACATGAAACATATGTCTAAAGAAAGCTTAAAATGTCTACTTTCAAATTTAAACAATTCAAATTTAAAAGAAATATTCTCCTGCAATGTAATCTGTATGAAACAAAGCGATGTACAGTTTCTCCTGGCTCAGCTTATTATCCCTAATGCGATCCCACCCACCAGCAGAGCGTGCTGTTCATACGGTAATGTGCTGAGGTGATCAATGCAAATGGTAAACGCCCCCCAACAATGCCTTAAAAAACATCAAGTTCATTCACTTTTCTGTGTGTTTGGAAGATGGCACGCTACACAGGTGAGAAAGCCCTACAGATGGTCCTGGATAGTGAAGAAGAGTTCATATTTTCCTCAGAAGAAGAGCGGGAATCCGACAAGGAACATTTGCATTTTGAAGAGCAACTTCATCCAGCCGAGGATACAATTTCAGATGAGTAAGTCAGATAGTTTTACTTACATTAGTTGACATGCTATTTTATATAAACATGTACATATTTTACTAGTTGGACTATTTCCAGACTTGCCAGCCAGGATTCAGAGTATTAAAATTTTAAATATGTCCTAATAGGCAAGTTTTAGTTACATTTAAATGTTGTTTCGGCTAAAGCAGGTATTTAAATTGTATGCTGTATGATATAAATTTGATATGTAATATGACATAAAAATAATAAATATGCCCGTATTAGAAAATCAGCATATTAGAATTATTTCTGAAAGATCATGTGACACTGAAGACTGCAGTAATGATGCTGAAAATTCAGCTTTGATCACAGGAATAAATTGCATTTTACAATATATTCAAATAGAAAACAATTATTTTAAATTGTAAAAATATTTCACTATATCACTGTTTTTGCTGTATTTTGGATCAAATAAATGCAGCCTTGGTGAGCAGAAGAGTCTTCTTTTAAAAACATTAAAAAATCTAACAGATCTAAAAACTTTTAAACGGTAGTGTAGGTCAAAAGTTAAGTAAAGTCTTTATGTAAAGAAAATGTATAGTCAGATTACTTCTTTTAACTTAAACTTGATTTTGTGAATAAGCTACAAACAATACATTCAATCATTAAGTCTCCTCACATTTATTCTCTCTCAGGGGTCTTTGTCTCCTCAGGTGTGAATCACATCAATATTCATGATCATCCACGCCTCCTAGCATATGGCCTTTCTAACACTAAAAGTGTCTTACAAAAGTTAAATGACTATATTGTTTTGTATGAATGAGTGATCAGGATGGTTTTCACATCATTTTTGTAGCAAAAACTCTGGGCTACAAGATCCAGTTCTCAAAAGAACAAATGTTTAGTATGTGTTATATGGCCTTATTTCAGTGACAACATTTGTTTTTTCAAAACCACACATAAATGTTATTTTCTCAAAAATACAAACATGTACATACATGCTGTTAAAATATTATTGTAGCCCAGTGTTATCAGACTTTAGCCATTAATATGTTTTTAAGCAACTGAAAAAAGCACAAATGTCAAGGCATGTCAAAATTTCTCCAGGGCCCAAAACACCCTCAGACCCCAGAGGGTTAAAGACTACTCTTCTGAAGAAATCCTTATGCCAGAAATCTAAAAGAAAGCTCTTTGTTTCATTAATTTAGTAACACATGAACACTTAAAAATTACACATTTTCTGTGTCACATGCTAAAACTCATTACCAAGACACAGAGCTAAAGCAGACTCCCTTATGAGACCCTCATGTTTGCAATGGACAACACAATTCTAATACTAAGACATCTCATCTTAATCCATTAACATTTCACACAAAGTCACAGTACTTTGCTGACTTTACCCTATAAAATGCACAGAATCTACCTTTTTGTACCAAAATGTACACAATTCTTAGCCTTGCTAGACAATTCTGAAAATGATGTTGTTATGACCTGTAATCACTTTGCTAACTGACGAATTGATGATTATAATCTTTAATCTTGTTTTATTCATGTCATATTACTAGAATGGTAACCATTCATGACAAAGCACATCATGTTTACTATCATTGAGATTCTTTCTGCATTTCAAGAATGTTTGTTAATTAATTTTTGATATATTCAGTTGTATCCAAGATATATAAAATGAATGATTAAAACTTTTTGAATCAGAAACGGGAATCTTCACATACAAAGGCTCATCAATCACCTTCAGAAGGAGGGACAGAAATGACCATGTGACCCTGCAGAAGACATTTCTGATTGGCTCAAGACACCTTTGGGGTGCAGCCAACCACAATAGTATAAAGTGTCCCCACCAAGGGCTCTCTCTTAGCTCTTCAGCTCTCTTCCTCTTCAGCTCTCTTCATCCTCCACCCTCATGGCTCTTAGCCCTAGCTCCAGCACCCCTCTGTCCTCGCACAATGTAGAGTCCAGAAAAGCTCGGAACACAAAGTTCAGAGGAAGCTCTTCTCACTCTTTGCTCTATGACTCACACACATGACGGGAGTCGTGAGTCTCCCGTGCGGGAGGCCTTGCTTCAATGCCCCGCCTCATCATTCCAGCAACAAACTGTCCACTATCTTAACAGAGGTTCAAAACATAGACGGAACAACCAGAACTTTCTAATGACACAACCAAAGAACCAAAGCAACGCAAGGAAACGCAACAACATGCAAGTATATCTCCAGACTTTTGCTGAAAGTGCTGGTGTTTTATTTAAATGCTTCAGGTAATCCGATTGCAATTCGAGGTATACTAAAAGAAGTATCGAATAGTTCTCAAGGCATTGTCTATAGACTCAAGTTCAATTTCTCTGTACAAATCATTTCATTCACCTTTTGTTACAGTTCACTTACCAACCTGTTTATGATTGTCTGTATGTGTTAGTTTTATGTTAGATTAGCAATAAAGTCTTGTTTGTGTTCAAAGCTAATTTTGACTGTGGTATATTTTGATAAATAATCTTGTTACTTGATTTTTCAAAGATCTGCGCTCTGAAGCTCAAACCATATCTAAAATATTTGTGATATTATTTTCAACAAGCCATGAGAATAGTATTACTCCAATATGTGAATTAATCATAATTCCCTTATTAAGCTAATTCCTTAAATATAAATAGTGAGTGGATACAACGTGACACTGTAGTACGATTTTAATTGTGGAGAATTTTATTCAGACAAATAATCTAATTTTTTGTCATTTATCCTTCTTATAATGGTGGTAGAACGCAGCTATTTCCATTATGAAATTCCTTACATATTATGGTGAAGGTACGTGGACACTTTAATCCATACCATGTGCATTTATACTACCAAATTTCCCTACAGGAAATTCCCCCACAGCTGTTAGCTTATACAAGGCCCCCTCAAAAGGGCCCTGTGACTATGAGGGCCCCCAGCCCACTTATAGGACCCATTTGCCTTCCTGATTCTAATAATTTTTCTAATAATTATTATTATTATTATTTTTTTTTTGAGTCACTCTTTAAAAATTTGAATTTTCTGACTATTATTTCATACTTTAGGCTTAATAGGATTAAGCTTTATGCTTTGTATGAAAAGTGCTGTCGAACAAAAACATCTATTATACTACTCATTGCTATAACTGCATTACTCCCCAATATATAAAAAAATAATAATAACTGGGCTTAGGTGGTTGGGAAAAAGAAGATATTGATATTTTATTTTGTGTGGTATAACAGTACTGACATAGAAACAAAGTTTGTCGAGACAAACTATAATGTTGGTTTGACAAAACCTTGTCTAAAAGTTTGAAGTAGATTTAAATGTTTGAAGTTAGAGATTTTTTTACAGGTCTTACAGTAAGAGAAAGAAAGAGAGAGAAAGAATGAAAGAAAGAAAGAAAGAAAGAAAGAAAGAGAGCAGATTAAAGGGCTTGTGTGTAAGTTTTGACTGCTGAAGTTTGAAATTATGAACATTCAAAAACAGACTCTTAGATCTTTTAAAAATTCTGTTCATATAATCTAATCTAAGGGGTAAGTGTAAGGGCTTACATGATGCCTTCACAGGACTTTTCAATGGGAGAATAATAATGGTAGCCAAGCTGTAAGGTCATTGCAAACAGAATTTACAATAAAATGACCAAATGTCCACTATTTTTGAGCCCCCCACCTTTCAGCCCTTCGAAGCTCTCACAATGGAGGGTAAAGACTTTAAAGGAAATAGGGAATAGGGATGATCACTTCTGAGTGGAACGCACAACATCATTCAGATGAGTTAGAAAATATATTCACTGTAAAACAAATCCTGGCAGTTGTGGTTGCCAGAATAATTATGTTAAAAATACAGTAAAAATGTACATCCTGTACATTTTACACTTTAAAACTGTTGTAATTTACATGAACCACAATGGCACTGTAAAATAATAATAATAATAAAAAAAGTTACATTTATAGTAACAAAATGTTATAAACTTGATATTAACCTTATGAAACTGTACAAATCTGATTTTCACTTAATAAGGTATTGTTAATCACCCCAAAAATTACAGAAGAGCACATGATGACATGAAGTTCACCAATAGTGGCTCTCCAGGAGCAATGACCAATAAACATGTAGAGAGAGTGCTCAGTGTCACTCACACAAACACTAAACACCATCAGGGTAACACATGTGAAATTTAAATAATGTAGTAAACATTAACTAAACTACATCAAATATAAAACAGAACACCCCAATGTATGTAACTGATATTAAAAATAAGAAGAAACATAACTATTCCCATAAAATATAATGAAATATGATGGGTCATGCAGGGAATTGTGGGAACGCCCGATTATTGTTTTTTACTGTAATTTTCACTGTAAAAAGTACATGTACTCTCTTGTTAAACATAATGTACATTTTTACCATTAATTATACAGGAAAATCATACTTTTCACATCTAAAATATTTCAATTTTGTAGGGCTTTACTGGTTGTTTAGATCAATGTTACTATCAGAAATAATTAATAAATATTTCTTTAGTTATTAATTAATATTTAAATTAAATAATTGAATCTAACTCATTAAAACCTCATATGGGGCTCCAGTAAATGTAGTGCACTACGTTTAGGAGCGGGTTTGGTTATTAGCAATAATTAATAATTATCAAAGATAATTATTAATTATTAAAATCAATAGAACATTGATGACAATCAATGTTAGCTTTTTCAATCCTTTAAATCAACAATTATCAAAGATAATCAATAATCATTAACATTGATGAAACATTAATTAAAATTAACACTAGCTTATTGATCCTTCAAATTCAACAATCATCAAAGATAATTATCAATTATCAAAAATCAATAGAATATTAATAAGGATTAATATTGCCGGGGCACCACCCTGGAATCAGGGACTAATAACCAGATAGTATAACAGTCTCAATATTAGATTGTTTTCTTAGGAATATCGACATCCGAAGAATATCGATTTTCGGAAAAAAAAAAACAATGAATGAAGGCTTGAATCCGAGCACTGACATCCCGTCAGCATGTGACACAGGTGTATGCAAAACAAACCAAAACACTTCTCTTTGAAGTATAACAAAGTTTATTTATGCAGTAATATCAATTAATAATTAATACAATGCAATCAATAAACTTCCGACTTACAACTACAAACTAAACAGTGATATGATTAGATATGGAAATCAAAATAATCCTATAACACATGAGGGTGTGTGTGTGTGTGTGTGTAAGGAGGGATGCGCACAAAATGGCGGACATGACTCTCACGGAGAGTACGTCACGCGAGACTTCCGGCCAGAGAATAAGGCCGTGAATGTTGGTGGAGAGAAACCAGTCAATGGCGTCTACCAGTTTACCGCGTGTATCCGCTTGTACGATAGCTTAGGGACGAAGCTGAGCTTTATCACGAAGCTATCTACTAGACAAAAATGTGTGCGAGAATGTTTGTGAGGGGTCACATGTGTGTGTGGTTAGTACGAGAGAGAGAGAAAATAAAGTGATGGCCCCAAAGCCAGTTTCGCGATTGTGGGAGAGAAAGTAGCTGTTAGTTTATCACTCAGAGACGCGGTGGACGGCTCGTAAACCGTCCCATGGTCTTTGGATCTTTAATGGATAAACTCAGTGTGCCGGTCTCACCCGCGATGGCGGAAATGCACAACAGTCCAGTGTGGTTGGACTACAATACAGCAAATCTCATTCGTGATAATTTAATACCTTGAGTATTAATAATGAGCGGACATGGCGGTCCGTAAACTGTACAAGCAATAACCTTGGTACACAAGAATAACACTACAATATTCTATCTCTGCCCAGATGTAAACCTCTTACTTGAATCGTATGAGGACATAGAATGTGTGTTCATCTGTCCTTTAACTCCGACTCAGTTCCTCGAGGCTTGGGTGATGACAGGAGGCCGTTTCCTCGCTCTGTCGGCGGGTGGTACGGCTGCTGATTCTCGGCAGGCTGGCGGAGAAATCAGCGACGTTGACTTGATTGAAGATGGAAGAAAAATCTTTTCTCTCTTCACTTCTGCAGGCGAACGGATGAAGATGCGGATTGCTCGGCGGTCTCCTTCGGATCCGTTAGAGTGTTCGGTGGAACACAGAGTAATCTCAACTCATCTAGCGAGATGGAGATTTTATGGCCACAGTTTCAAGTCGGACGTTACTTCCTTGTGCCACGAGGCTACACCTGAGATTAGCGATGAGCTGTGTCTACACACGGCGAGCAAAGTTGCTGGAAGCAAATCCCGGAAGCATTTCAGAGGTATTTCAACTCCTGATGATGTCATGGTTGAGGTGCGTTCTGTCGTGTGCCTCATCCAATAAGAGTTGAGAGTTCGATCCTTTAGTGAGCAAGGCTTCATGGGATTTGTAGTCTGTTTTGGACTCCCTTTGTTTGATTTTGGTGCGGTTTTTATCAGTAAGATTTATGACTTGGTATGTGGGCCTGATTTGGGTTTTACGACTGTGTTAGGCCTGCCTTTGTCTTCTATCTGAATACATGAGGCCCAACAATTTTATTGTAAAAACTACTGCATTGTCTTTTAAAATATTAAATATTTACTGTATATTTTACAGTTAATATTCGTTAATCAATTAACATTTTATTAAATTCTTTATATTTAAAGTGTTTGATGAAATTAAAATGTCATAATGTATTATTGCCCCTTTAAATATATGCATGTTTACACATTTAATACACATTTTGTTACATTCTTGTTTTTTGTATGCATAATTTGTAGTATTTACAAGTATTTACATTGAGTTTGCATAATGTATAACAAACATTAAAATGGTACTGTCTCTTTAAGAATAAGGGCTGTTCAGCAAACCACTGACATACTGTGTAGGTGGCACTACTTCCAGATGAAATACCAATATAAATGCTTGTATTCAGTATAAAAAGCCTATGTCAATGTTCATGTTTATAATAATCAAATGGGAGGTGTACTGTATATCTACTGTACTCTACCTTTTTTTTTGGTTTTTGGTTTTTTTACCTGAACAAAACAGAATTTTCTCCAAGGCTGAATGGTTAAATAATAATAATAAAAAGGCAAACAAAGTACCCAATATGCATATAGTGCTGACCTGAAAGGGGGCGTTGAGTCTGTGTGGTGATGAGGCATACTGAGGAAGTGTAGATGGGAAGTGTGGAGGGGTTTATCCCGGTATAGCAGGGCCTGGCAGTACAGACACATCACCCTGGTCGCTAGAAAGTGAGGTGAAGTTAAAGCACTCATAATTCATAAGTGGTCATCCTGAAGGTATTGCAATGTCACTTATAGGACTTCAAGTGCACAACAAGGACAAAAGGGAAACTGTGTGTAAAGGACTACGTTAATATTCAAGGACTTTTATTCTGAAATTGTGCTTTGTGGAACTGTGGCACGTAAGAGACCAGAAAAGAAAGTATTCAGAAGAGAGAGACCAGAAGAGGGGTCAGAGAAGAAAAAGTGGTTGAAGCATGCGGTGAGAACGGAGAGAGCTCAAAGTGAAAAGAGCCCATTTTCCTGTGTTTCCCGTCCTATGGACAGTGCAGACAAGTGTCGATGGGAGCTGTTAAGAAGCTGGACCGAGCTTGTGCTGTCAAGTGTTTTCGCTGTCAGAACGACTAGGCAGTGAAAGTTAACAAATGTGTGTCGCGGAAGATGGCAAAAAGCGCCGTATTGATTCTGAGCAAACGTGTTTCACTGAAGTTGGTGAAAAGTGCCGTTGTGACCCTCAGTATATGCAACTGCTGTGAGTTTTCCTGAAGTTTTTGCCTCTCTTTTGAGTGAAACTGTGTGACTGTATCCTTGAGCTTAATTGCCATTGAAATCTGAAAGTATACGGACATTATTCTGTCAAGGAATTTTTGTCTGCCGCTGATGAAGTATGAAATACTTTTCATCGGAGATATACAGTAAGTGAGTGATTTTTGATACATATACGTTTTAAAATTAATCTCTCTGAAGAAAATGTGCTGAAGTGGCATTGCTACTTTTCAGTTTGTTTTTTTTTGTCAAGTGAAATTCACGTTTTGGATACATTGCAGTTTTTCTTTTTTCTTAGTTCTGGAATTTTTTTCTGATTGCAATGCTGCATAAACGCTTTGAACTGTGAGCTGAATTGGTCACGTGAACGAGAAGTTTCTGGAACTGTGAGCTGAACTCGTCACGTAAGAGAAGAGAAAATGTTTTTCCAAGGTAACCGTTGCTGTGTTTGAAATACAGAGTTGTTGAACTGAACATTCTTCACAGTACAGTGTTTGTGAAAAGGGACTATTTCATCGAGTGAAAGCATTCAAGTGGATGTTGCCTTGTCGTTGTTTCACTACAAACTGTTATTCATTTGTTTGTTTTTTTAAGAGAGAGACTTTCTAACTTTAAACTGGTCGCTATATAATGAAGCAACTTACCCTGCCATACCAGGACACTCCATTACCACCCCATTCTTCAGTGGGAGTAAAGTCATTGGTTTGTGTCACTCAGGTGTGTTGCCAAATGCCAGAAAATGTGTCTGATGTGTTTGTGATATTCATTGAACATTGCTGATTGAACTGAACTGTTTATTATCCGAGCACTACATTTGAATTGCCTATTGCCTGATGTAACGACACCAATGCGGGAGCTGTGATGAACCCAGATGCGGGAGTTTATTTCAAGAGAACACAGGTGAAACAGGTAAGTAGTGTGCTCAGATTATCACAGGTTAGGCATAAAGTCTTAGACAATAATCTTCAGTTAAACACGGGACAATGGCAGAAGGCACAGATCCATTAAAGGGTAACATAATACACGGCACTTGCCGAAACAGAGAACTTAAGCTTCAAGCTGGCATAAAGGTGAGTTACTTCTTTAAACAGGGGAGTTGGTCTGCGTCTCAAGACATGAAGTTCATACAATGTTCACAAAGTCACATATCCAGCACTGACACAGCGGGGTGAAGTATAACAGGGAAGTAACACTCAGGTAAGGGAACATTCATAAATATACATAGGAGTCACTCAGGCTTCATGTTAATCATTAATCTTGCAAGTTCAGATTAGTTTATCAAAACACAAGTGGGGTTAATACTGGTAAGTCGGCATGCCATACATTCGAAACAAAGTCACTTATCTTGAAAATATTGAACAGAGCGTTGGTAAAACAGGTTGGCGACATACAGAGATGCAGCAAGTCAGTGTCAGAGCAGAGGGAGAGTCCATGGTGCCTACAACAAGGCTAGATGCTGACTGAGGGTGAGAGTGAGGTTTAAGTGCGTGTCCAAACGAGGTGAAGATGAGCTGCAGGTGTGAGTGATTAGAACGCAGGTGAGTGAGCGAGTGACTGACGGTGAGGGAGAGCCCAGTGCCATTGTGACAGTACCCCCTCCTCCACGGGCTGCTCCTGTGGACCGACGATCCTGACAGCAGGGTCGACCTCTTCCGAGGCGCTGGGCGGTTAGGGTGTAAGGCGTGGAATCTGGTGAGTAGAGTGGGATCAAGGATATCTTCTCTAGCAACCCACAACCTTTCCTTGGGGCCGTAACCCTCCCAATCGACCAGGCATTTGAGGTGCCTATCACAATGTCGGGAGTCAAGGATGTCATTGACCAAATAGGCTGGTCCATTATCCAGGAGAAGCGGCAGTGGAGGACCATCAGCAGCACCGGACTCTGTGCGGGAATCGGACAAAGAAGGTCGGTGAGGTTTTAAAAGTGAAACATGGAAAATGGGGTGAATACGATAAGTGCTGGGGAGTTTGAGCAGGTAGGTGACAGGATTGATTTAGTTGACTATAAGGAATGGGCCAATAAACCAGGGACTTAACCTCTTGCAGGGTAGATGGAGCTGGATGTCCCTGGTTGAGAGTCAGACCTTCTGCCTAGGTTGGTACTGTGGTGGTGTTGATCTCCTGACATCGGCCTGGCTCTTTTGGCGACGTACTGCCCTGCTCAGGTGGACGTGGTCCACATTCCTTACCCTCTCGCTCTCCTTGAGCCAGTGGTCCACAGCTGGAACCTCTGATGGATCACCTGCCCAGGGAAACAGGGGTGACTAAAAGCCGAGCATGCACTGAAAGTGTGTAAGACCAGTAGCTGCCTGCTGAAGGGAGTTCTGTGCATACTCGGCCCAAGGTAAAAAATGGCTCCAGCTGTGCTGATTGGTGTGACAGTGTTTCCTCAGGAAGCGGCCAATTTCCTGGATCTTCCTTTCCGCATGCCCGTTAGTCTGTGGATGGTAACCAGAAGACAGACTCACAGTCACACTTAGGAGAGTGTAGAAGCTGCGCCATACCTGTGAGATGAAATGCGGACACCTGTCCAACACAATATCCTCAGGTATTCCAAAGTTTCTGAATACATGGTGGAATAGCAATTCAGCTGTTTCCATGGCAGTGGGTAGTTGCTTCAGGGGGATCAAACGGCAGGCCTTGGAGAATCTATCCACCACAACTAAGACACAAGTATTACCTTCGGACTCAGGAAGGTCGGTGATGAAGTCAACTCCCAAGTGTGACCATGGATGTTGTGGTACGGGCAGCGGGAGGAGTTTGCTGGCTGGTAAGTGACGAGGAGATTTGGCGATAGCACACTCAGGACATCCTTGGACGAAATGGCGTACATCTTGAGACATGCATGGCCACCAATATCTGGACCAGAGGAGCTAGAGGGTTTGTTGGATACCAGGGTGACCAGTGCCCAGGGAGGATTGAACTGATTCAAGAAGGGTGGTTCGAAGTGTGGCAGGAATGTAGAGTTTGCCCTCGGGGCACTCAGGCGGAGCAGGATCAGTGGCGGAGGCTTGGATAATCCGGTCATACAAAGCCCATTGTATGGGGAACATGAAAATCTCAGATGGCAGGATAGTTTCAGTTTCCATGGGGTTGGTGTTGGGAGAATGTCTGCGAGACAATGCATCTGCCTTGGTGTTCTTGGATCTGGGGCGGTAGGAGATCATGTACTGGAAGCGGGTGAAGAACAAGGCCCACCGAGCCTGACGTGGGTTCAGCCTGCGTGCCTTCTGGAGGCATTCCAGGTTCCTGTGATCGGTGATGACTAAGAAAGGATGACGGGAACCCTTGAGCCAGTGGCGCCACTCGTCTAAGGCCAGTTTTATGACGAGTAGTTCTCTATTCCAAATATCGTAGTTCTGCTCTGCCTGAGATAACTTCCGGGAAAAGGAAGCACATGGATGCAATTTAGCTGGGTTCCCTTGCCGCTGAGAAAGCACTGCACCCACTCCCGAGGAGGAAGCGTTGACCTCAACCACAAAAGGGAGTTCAGGATCTGGGTGGACTAGAACAAGAGTAGTGGTGAAAATTTTCTTCAGTTTGAGGAAGGCGTGGGAGGCTTCTGGGGTCTGTTGTGGCTTCTGCCCCCTCTGTGAAATATCACTCTTGAAGTCTTGGGGTTTTGATGCCAGAAGATAGACTTTATTATCAGAGATAGCAAAGCCGAGTTGCTCCCAGCACAACTCACTTTCTGTATTCAAACAGGCCTATATACACATATTCACCTAGGGCGTGACCAATACCCCCCATACATTTTGTTCTGTGTCTTCAGTCTGTTTAGAGAACATTAAACTATAAGAGAGGCCCCTCTCCATCTGGAACTTCTTTACGGGGTCTTATCCTATATTTTCTCTAGTGTCAAAACATGAGACTCAAGTTTACCATATGTGAGGGCCTCCTTCACACAGGCCTCTACACACACACACACACAGTAAAATACATGCTATACCATCAGAAATAATTGTAGAATTGTAGTCTATATTCACATTGATTATACTTGATTAATTAATATTTAACTTGATAAAAATATTCCACATATCCCCCCTCTGTGACTTTCAGAAGTCACACCTTCACATTCTTTATTCAGAGTGCAGTTTCATAATTCAGTCGCCTCAGCTATGCTATCTACTAACTAAGTTAAGTCACACAGCTTCTTTACCAATGACCAGATTATGCAACCGCACTCCGGTGGAGATTTGCAGAACCAAATGTCACTATTCAAGTTTGATTAAGAACGGCGTAAAAATATTCTGTCTCCTTATATCTTCATTCAATAAATGAAACCTATAAGCATGTTATACTGTAATCATGAGCATGCAATTGGTTCAGCCTTGCCTGTGGTTGTCACAGTTATGTAGAGTACATAAAACAAATATTCATTATCATATTAAGAGTTCTCTTTTGTAGTGTAGATATCTTCAACCCAGATACTTTGCACATCATAAAGGGTCACCTCCGGGGAGAGGTTAGGCTAGCACTTTCATCCAGCATGGCTCATCATTCATTTCATCATATATATTCATTGGAGGAATCAATTTCCTCCCAAATTGGTCTTTCTGTCCATCCAGGGTAGTTGTAATTGCATTGCATTGGATCATTCACATTGATCAGTGTCATCTGCTTCACTGTTGCTTGGATCAAGAATGATTTTACTAATGGTAACACACAACAGAATATTATTCCTCCCACAAGGATTGTTATTCCAATCATTACATTAATTTTAGCCAATCGTGCACCCCATTTCTTAAACAATTCTATTTAAATGGTTATAAACAAACAAGACAAGCAATGTTAATCTTTAGTCACTACCATGTCTTCTTTTTCCAATCTTCATTAATTTTAAAATGTACATGAGTTCAATAAAAGCATAAGTAAAAGTAATAAATCATCTTTCAATCTTAATTCTTCATCATACAAATATTCCCAGGTTTGTTTAATACTTCTTTAATAAGTCAGGCACTTGTTTGTCTGCAACGGTTCTCAAAACTTTACCCCCAAATTCTATAATTAATCTTCCACACAGGGGATGATCCCCTGATGGCACAGTGACAGAATGCTTGGTATTTAACACTATGATAAGATGTTTTAATAAAGCGGTTATTAAAATGCAGTCGGGTTGAGTGGAACTCACAATTTTCGGGCAGGTTTCTTCTATACCTCCCTTTTGATGCTTCCAACCTAAAAGCATCCATCCACTTCCTTAAACCCATATCACCCCTTCCAGGATGGTGATGCCCTGCATTAGGTTGCCCCCCTTTCTTGCCATTGGAGAGTCTTACCCGCCATTGGGCCATCACCTCTTGCCACTGGTCTTGATACCGCTCAGTCCTATTAGTCAATCCTTAATAATTTGGTATCAGTAAACAGATATTTTCTGTTGTTTCAGGGAGTATCACCTGAGAACTGTCACAGCCAATAGAACCATCTACAACTGCTTAAATATGGAGACAGTTCAAAACATGGTTAAATTCACAAAGCATTATTCAAAATTCAACAGTCTATTAAAATTGTCCAAATTAAAAGTAAAAGTAAGAATGCTACAATTGAACTCATTTACAGATCATTCATTTTCATTCAAGTTGTATTTCTCCTAAAACTTCTACAGTTCCCTTGAGTATTGGGAACTGACCTTCTGAGGGCACATATGGAGGTGATTTGACAAGGGCTTCTCCTTTTTTACTTATCTCTTTTTCTGCATCCTTAAGTATTTTTCTTACCAGTCTTATATTTTTTCAGAGAATTTTCTCCTTTCAGTGCTAGCACTTTTCTCTTTTTACTTTTTACTCTTATCTTTAGTTTTATATTTTTTTTTATCAAAGTTTCCATTTTCTCACACAACGCTACATCAAATGTCCCTTCCTTTGGCCATTTTGTCATCATATCTTTGTTCTCTTTTGCCACTTGCTTGAGAGCTTATTTATGAGTTCTCTACACAATGGATATTTTAATCTTTAATTTGTCCACAGATTAATCTGCCATGATTTTTCCTATAATACAACAAACCCTTTCTTTAGGAAAAATGTATCAATGTATCAATTTTTGAAAAAAAAAAAAAAAAAAAAATATTGTTCGAATAACATCATCTTCCCAAAGAAATTCAAATTTTTTCATTTATTTATCAACCAATTTCCCTTTTCTTCTTCTATAACATGCACTTTAATTGTATTAATTATTATACCACATAAATGTACAAATTTCCTATATAATGTAAATTTACTTTTAGGATCACTCTGCATCCAAACAGTGCCAAACCACTATAACAGTTACTTTTTCTTAGAGTCTTTATTTCTTTCACTGTTATTCTACTTGGCATATAAAGAATGAAAAATTATTTTATCACCATTCATTTAGATAAATCATTAAATTTAGAGGATCTACTTAATTTATTTGCTTCTAGAATAATCTGCAATGCCAATATCTTGAAACTATTTTTCTAATTTCTTTCACCTTCACTTTTTTAATACACAACGTTCATACACGTCCCTTTATTATTTATTTATTTCGCGTTCTCATTTCTTTGAGATTTTATCAATCAATTATTTACACAGTGGATTTCTAGATTTTAATATTTCTGCTGGAGTTTTTGCCAAAATTATACCTTATGTAATATAACACCACTTATCTTAAATACAACCTTTGTTTAAAATCCAATTACTTAGTTGACTTTAGTTTAATGCAATACACTGGACTCAAAGCTTTATTGTTTGTCCAGATAATGTGATTTCCCAAATGGAATTCAATCACTTTATAGTTCTTTATCATTTTAATATTCTTCTTTGTCACTGTGATATTAACTTTAAGTACAGTTATTCCACTTTTATGTATAAATTATCTGTATGAAGTCAAGTAAATTTCTATGCTACAGTCTAGTTTAGGAGTTATGATTTGGCACACGTCCAGCTGCTGCTCTTTCTCAGTTTACTTAATTTTACATCAGGCTTCCTTCATGGCATGAAAAGAACAGCCCAAGACTACATTTTGTCAAGCCAGCTAAGAGTTAACTTTTTGCTTTCATGCACATTTTGTTTTACAGCAGTGTTGACTCACCGTTTTTATTATTTTTCCTATTGTCAGTATATACTGTATTATATTTACCCTTCCATATATATATCATTGGTTTTAACTCCACTATGCAACCAGAATAATTTTTAAGTGCTCTCTTTTGCTTCTAATCATCAGATCTCTTCTGCCTCATATATTAATGGAAGGTTGAAAATAGGCCTAAATAGCTTTCCTTTGCTGTAAATTGCATATAACTCCTCATTAGTTACACAGCAAAGTCTGAGTCTCTCTATCTGGATCACACATTCTACAATTTGAAGAATGGCTAAACAAACTACAAAGCCAATATCTCAGAACGTTTTTAGTTTTCTCTGTGTTAAAGGAAATTTCTTTCCAAATTTTCACAAGAGACAGGCTTTCATTCCCAACATTCATTCAACATATAAAAGACAATCCTTCTTTATTAGACAACATTTACTCCATTCATCGTGTCCCTTTAAAAAAATATATTTTTTTTATTTTTAGGGCATATTTCATTCAAATTCACACTTGTCTTCTTATTTATAGGACACCTATAACATACACTCTGTGTTCCTTTTATTTTAAGGACACATCATACATTCCAGTCCCTCTACTGTGCTCATATTTGTACTCGATCATACACTTCCATACGCAATTGCACTTCAGTCACACTTCACACACTTTCAAACACAGACACAAACACTCTCACAGACACAGAAACTTTCACACTTTTTACAAACACAAGGCCTTTATAAACACAGAGCTCTCAAAACAATACAATAAAATTCTAAAACACAACTATTCTATCACCCCTCTTAGGTGACCTGCAGTATTTGCCTCTTTTGCCTTCCTGGCTTTTTTATTTTTTATTTTTAAATTTTATCTGGTTTTCATTTACTGTTATTCGTCAAGGCTCCCTTAACAGTAAAAACAGATCATTGCAGGATTTGCCTACCTGATCAAAAACCTGTCTCTCTTGCCTTCCTGGCTTTTTTTTTTTTTTTTAAATATATATTTTTAAATTGTATCTGCTTTTCATTTACTGTTATTCATTAAGGCCCCCTTAACAGTAAAACAGATCACTGCATGCAAGTATTTCTTCTGGAATCAGAACCCTTTATTCTATTTTTGTTCTTTGAATTTGGAGGAGCTTTTTGAATGTCCTTACCACCACGGGCAGATTCTGGCAAGCAACACAAACTAATTATATAAGCAAAAAATGCTTACATTTTTAAGTGGCCACTGTTTGAGTTGCTTGTCCAGATAGCCCACTGTGGCTTCCACTTTGCTCCTTTCCAGTGCCCCACGTTGGGCGCCAATTTGTTGTGGCTTCTGCCCCTTCTGTGAAACATCACTCTTGAAGTCTTGGGGTTTTGATGCCAGAAGATAGACTTTATTATCAGAGATAGCAAAGCTGAGTTGCTCCCAGCACAACTGACTTTCTGTATTCAAACAGGCCTATATACACATATTCACCTAGGGCGTGACCAATACCCCCCATACATTTTGTTCTGTGCCTTCAGTCTGTTTAGAGAACATTAAACTATGAGAGAGGCCCCTCTCCATCTGGAACTTCTTTACGGGGCCTTATCCTATATTTTCTCTAGTGTCAAAACATGAGACTCAAGTTTACCATATGTGAGGGCCTCCTTCACACAGGCCTCTACACACACACACACACACAGTAAAATACATGCTATACCATCAGAAATAATTGTAGAATTGTAGTCTATATTCACATTGATTATACTTGATTAATTAATATTTAACTTGATAAAAATATTCCACAGGTCCAGGATAGTTTCTTGGGTCCCTTCTTGAGTAAGGAGGTCAGAGGAGTGGCAATGGAGCTGTAATCATGGATGAATCTTTGGTAAAAGTTTGCAAACCCCAGGAAGCACTGAAGATCTTTGACAGTTTTTGGAACAGGCCACAATTTTACAGCCTCTACCTTTCCCTGGTCCATCTGGATTCCTTGCGGACTGATGTTGTAGCCCAGGAACTGAACATGACTCACATGGAATGAGCACTTTTTGGCCTTGAGGAACAACTGGAACTTGTGCAGACGCACTAGCACCAGGGCCACGTGCTGACAATGGTCGGTCAGGTTCCGGGAGTAAATCTAGAAGTCATCTATATAGACAGGAACAAAATGGTGGAGGTACTCCCGGAACACCTCATTCAGAAAGCCCTGAAATATGGAGCGGGTGTTGACCATGCCGTACGGCATATTTCGGTACTCGTAGTGTCCCGTTGGTGTCACAAAGGCCGTCTTCCACTCATCCTCCTTCTGTATGCAAACGAGGTTATAAGTGCTGCGGAGGTCAAGCTTCATGAACACAGTTGCTCCTCTTAGCATTTCCAGGGCAGCGGTGGATGAGGGGAAGGGTATACCGGTACTTGACTGTAATGTTGTTTAGACCCCGGTGGTCAATGCACGGTCTCAGACCTCCATCCTTCTTCTGAAAAAAGAAGAAGCTTGAGGCGCCAGGGGAAGTGGATGGATGGATATAACCTTGGGCTAAAGCTTCCTTGATGTAACCTTCCATTGCCTTCTGTTCTGGGAGTGATAAGGGGTATATCATTCCTCCGGGCAGTGGTGCACCCAGTAGGAGCTTGATGGCACAGTCCCATGGTCGATGTGGGGGGAGCTGGGAAGCTTTCTTGGGGCAGAACATGTTGAGATATTGCTGGTAACAGTCAGGAATATTCAGGGGACCGTCACTGGCTGGGCTCTTGATGGTGGTGTAGAAGTCATTCACGGGCTTGACAATGGCAGAGATCTCCTCTTTCTCCTGTGAGGATGGAGTACTGGGCATATACAGGTTTTAAAACATTTCTGTCCCCATTGCAAGATTTCACCAGACTTCCAGGACAGGACGTGGGAATGATCACACAACCAGGGGCGGCCCAGAATGATATATGTGGTTGAGCCCTCCAGAACCATAAACTCAATGTCCTCCAGATGCATAAAACCCACCTGTAACATTACCGGGGTGGTATGGTAATGGATGTACCCCTTGCCCAGCGGATGAACAGTCACGGAATGTATGGGGTGGTCGGTGTCAAAGGGGACCTTTGTGAGTCGGAGCTTGCAGCAGAGGTTGTCTGTGATGAAGTTCCCCATGGCCCCGGAGTCAAGGAGCGGGGTGACTGTTAAAGACAGGAAAGCAGAGGACACATTTACTCATGCATAACGGAACATTGCTTGAATAAACAGCAGTAACAGAATTCACTGCGGAGCATGAGGGTTTCACAGGGCATGTGGCTATGAAGTGTCCCTGATTGCCACAGTATAAACAAATTTATTGTTGAACCTCAGGTTTCTCTCCACTGGAGTGCGGCGAGAGTGGTCAAGTTGCATGGGTTCAGGGTTGGGTTCTGGAGGGCGATTACCAGACAGGTAGTGACCAGGGGGAATTGTAGGGCGGAGCGTTCTGTTAAGCATGACTGCATGCGATGTGCCACTCGTATGGACAGCTGGATGAATCGCTCTAAGTCGATGGTGACATCATAGGCAGTAAGTTGCCATCTCAGTTGAGGATCCAATCCCGGGCGGTACGTGGTCATCAGGGCAGGTTCATTCCAACCACTAGCCACCGCCAACATGCGAAATTGAAGCGCATAGTCGGTGATCGGTCGTTTACCCTGGCGAATACCATGAAGCTGCTCAGCCACTGAGGAATCACCTGAGTGGGGACAAAACACTTCCTTAAAGTGATTTTCTAGAAAATTTTCTAATGTCTTTGTTACCAAGCCTCCTTGATCCCAGATGGTTTTTGCCCACTGGAGAGCTCTCCTGGTCAAGAGGGAAATCACGTAGGCTATCCTCGAGCGGTCCGTGGGGAAACGCTGAGACTGCATCTCCAGAACGAGCTAACACTGCAGGATAAAGCCACTACAATCCCCGTGGACCCGGAGTATGGGGCGGGGTTAACCATGGGACTAGCATGAGGTGAAAGTGAAGCGGGCTCGGGTGCAGGAAGTGTGGTTGGCTGTGTAGGTTCGGGAGTGTAGAGGAGGGCTGCTCTGAGCCGGCGTACCAGTTCCGCAAACGGATCATCCTCCACGCTGGCGGTAACTTCCACTGGGTTCATATTCCTGTGGTCTAGCCTTTCTGTAACGACACCAACGTGGGAGCTGTGATGAACCCAGATGAGGGAGATTATTTCAAGAGAACACAGGAGAAACAGATAAGCAGTGTGCTCAGAGTATCACAGGTTAGGCATAGAGTCTTAGACAATAATCTTCGGTTAAACACAGGACAATGGCAGAAGGCACAGATCCATTAAAGATAACATAATACACTGCACTTGCCAAAACAGAGAACTTAAGCTTCAAGCTGGCATAAAGGTGAGTTTCTTCTTTAAATAGGGGAGTTGGTCTGCGTCTCAAGACATGAAGTTCATACACTGTTCGCAGAGTCACATATCCAGCACTGACACAGCGGGGTGAAGTATAACAGGGTAGTAACACTCAGACAAGGGGGCATTCATAAATTTATATACATAGGAGTCACTTAGGCTTCACGTTAATCATTAATCTTGCAAGTTCAGATCAGTTTTTCAAAACACGAGTGAGGTTAATACTGGTAAGTTGGCATGCCATACACTCGAAACATTAAAAGTCACTTATCTTGAAAATACTGAATAGAGCGTTGGTAAAACAGGTTGGTGACATACAGAGATGCAACAAGTCACAGTGTCAGAGCAGAGGGAGAGTCCATGGTGCTTACAACAAGGCTAGATGCTGACTGAGGGTGAGAGTGCGGTTTAAGTGCGTGTCCAAACAAGGTGAAGATGAGCTTCAGGTGTGAGTGATTAGAACGCAGGCGAGTGAGAGCGAGTCACTGACGGTGAGGGAGAGCTCGGTGCCGTCACGACACCTGAACACTATGTTTGAATTGTGACTATTTGAACACTGAATTTGAACTGTATGTTAATTGAATATGGAATTTGAGTCAAACTGAATAGAAAGGACTGTGCAACAAAAGGTTAAAACAAAGTGAAACATTATTGATATATATTTTTGGAACATTTACAAGTGGACTGAAAGTTTTGGGTTTATTGCTGAATTTTTGATAATTACTATTATTGCTTTCCTTCCCTTTATTTTGTTTTTTGAAGTTTTTCAAGAAATAAATAAGAGTTTCTAAGCAAAGTAACATTTCAAATCTAGCTTGTGTCATTATCTTGGAGTAGGGGCATTCCTTCTGTCTTGCAGGCTGGGTAGAGAAGAGGGGGTAAGCTAAGTACACACACACACTTAGACACCACACTGTGGAGCTAACATGTCCAAACTGAAACCTAGAGCCTCCTTTTCACCAATTTGTTCAAAAGAAAGAGAACACAATTACACAAGGCAGACAAAAACATACTTATTTCTTAAGTATGGGAATTAATTGTGCTAGAAGGTGGGGACCTAGCTCCTGTTATGATTTTATCCATCCAAGATATTTGATAAAGTGTTTACCCCTACATTGTAGTGAGAAATCCCTGCTACATGTGTGAAATGAAAGATACAATAGCTGGAGTTCTCAGGGCTGTCACCAACTGTAGAGAATATTTTGACAGTCTTCTGTGAACCTGAATATTATTAGTATTATTATTATTACATGTGTTTTAATTTTAGTATTTCGTATTAGTGTTAGTTTATTATTATCACACCTGTTGAAACTGATTGCTGTATTTCTGTCACATAAATTACAAATAAAATGAAAATGAAGAGACCAAATACTTTAAATAAAGGTCAAAATTAATTTTACACTAACACTAAGCCAATTAAACACTAATTCAGAGCATATACAGAGTAGTCTTCCTTAACACTGTACCTCTCTTAATGTGTGTTATCAAGCATTGTTGCGATACAAAGTTATGTCATCAGCCTGTCAGGATGACAGAACTCCCCTGACAACAATTTTGAGAGCTAAAAGCTTCCTTTCTCCTCGCTACATACTGTTTTACCTTTCAACCATGCTCTTTTCCCCATCCACCTGTTACTCTTCTTTGCTCTACGAGCTCATACTCCTTATTATCTGTCATTAGGAAAAAAATAACCTGTCATTACCTCTTGGTAAAACCATTTTTTCCCCCATCCATGTTGGAGAGAAAACAAGATGGCCATTACTGAACTGGCACTCAAGTAATACCATTCTGCTTGTGGAGCTTCTGAGAGACCAACAAAAACAAGTGAAGGAAGCGCTGGTGGAGAGACTGTAAAATCAAAGAAACACACTCAAAACCACCAATGGGAGTGCAAATGTTGGAAAAGAACTGATAGTATGAAATGGCGCAATGTCCCCTGGAGGCTTTCTTTCAATTTTGAAATTAAGAGATAATTGTGTCAAAGTTACTCTCACCATGACCTTTGCAACAGCAGCTGTGCTGGCAACATTTTGGAGTGCATCTTTCCAAGCTGAGTAAAATTTTAGTTTAGCCATGCATTCTGGCACACTTAAAATACAGTAACTTGTCTTTCTTTCTCCTCAGCTGGAATAAAAATCCAGAGAACATCAGGATATACTGTACACCTTCTTCTCTAGAGCTTTAATAAAAGGTTAGGCTTGTCTCAGATCTGAGCAGACCTGAGCCATGTGAAGCTTCCACCTGTAAGATCTCTGTCCTGCACTCTCTATGGGTACACGGCCTAAATCTCCTGATCCTCTTGACTCACTCAGGCTGGGCTGAAGGTGAGAATGTTGGAAAAAGATAATCATAATTTATTTGACATTAATCATGAATGTTAATGTACATATTAATGTAAAATTGCACTGATTTATTCAAATTGGATGACATTGTTTGGTAAATTCAGTGCTGTGTTATTTACACTAATTACACATGTGTTTTTACTGATCAGATTGCTATTCAATCATTTACAGCTGGCCACTCAAATGTGTCTCCACAAAAGTTTATATAAATCTAATCTTCAGTTCCTGCACTGAATGCTAAATTCCACTTTTCCACTTTCACAGAGTTTAGATGATGGTTATATTGATCAGTGAAATCTTTAAAGAAATAGTTCACCCAAAAATGAAAATTATCTCATCATTTACTCTTATACCCTTATGCCATCACAGATGTGTGTGACTTTCTTTCTTCAGCAGAACACAAATTAAGATTTTTAGAAGAATTTCTCAGCTCTTTTGGTCTATACAATGCAAGTGAATGGGTGCCAGAATGTTGAAGCTCCAAAAATCACACAAGTCAGCATAAAAGTAATCAATATGACTCCTGTGGTTAAAACAGTGTCTCCAGAAGCGATAGGATAGGTGTGGGTGAGAAACAGATCAATATTTAAGTCAATTCTTACTATAAATTCTCCTCCCTGCTCAGTCAGGTTGCACTTTAAATTTAACTTTTACATTCTTCTTCTTGTGTTTCTGATGATTCACATTATTCTTGCATACCCCCTACTGGGCAGGAAGAAGAATTTCAAGCAAATATTGACTTAAATATTGATCTGTTTCTCACCCACAACCAAGGGCGTACTGTAGATTTGGCTTGAACATACCTTGCATTGTATGAACCAACAGAGCTGAAATATTCAATAATATTTGTGTTCTGCAGAAAAAAGAAAGTCATACACATCTGGGATGGCATGAGAGTGAGTAAATGATAAGAGAATTTTCATTTTTGAGTGAACTATTCCTTTAATATTACATGATTTCAATTGACTTTGCACTGTGTGTGTGGTATATTTTCCCCCTCAGGGCTTGTCATATATAAGATATGTCCATGCATGGCATGTGTACAGTGTTTAGTTTTAGTTTCATCAACAAGCTGCATCAAATTAATGAAGAAGAAAGTGCTGTCTCTCCCACAAGGTGCATTTGCTTTTTAATTGTTATTATTTAATGTTTACGCAAGCCCTAATCAAATACTCAGTACAGCTGTTATGTTTCTGAATTTTTGTATGCTGACAGTGCCATTTGGGTAGACTAAATTTTACATATGTGGCTTGAAAAACCAAATGCATTTACACTTGGCCGAGTCACGTCTGGTATGTGTCTCAAACACATTCCAGACGTGAGGCAGTTTGATTGATGTGCCTCAAATGTGCATTGGAGGGCACTTATACTTGTTCTTTTCATGATCGGACAGAAAACACATGAAGTGACCAAGTGTAAATGGGTGGGAACCAAAGTTTTTATTTATTTTTTTTTTTTTTAAACAACTTTTCAAAAAGGAAAGCTTTGTGGTTTGTTTGGTATTCTGGCATTTTACTAAATTGCTGAAACATTAGAATTAAATTTGGAGTACATTTTTCTTCCCAGACAAAAGGATTGCAGCCTTTCCCACAGTGAAAAAAATAGACAGTATTTAATTGCAAAAATGCAATAATTGAATGTCTTGTTCTCTCTGATCTGGGGGAGAAGCATTACTGATCTGGGGGAGAATGCTACTGGGTTAGAGTATGTTTTATTAGTCCTCTGGATCTGTCTGTCTGTCTGTATTTATTTATTAATTTTTTTAGATTATCTCCCAATCCTATTTGATAGTGTTAATCTTAGGGGATAGGAAACTGGGAGGTGTAAAACAGGTAGAGATGGAGAATGAAAATAGGCGGAAGCACTGAAGAGACAGTGGCAGTTGCGACCGCATGGAAATGAGCTCTGCGAAAGCTAAAAAGCACTGGAGAGATCGTTACACCTGAACGCGGGGCCGCCCTAAAGTCTCCCTTCAGGCTTGGTGAGTTCACGGATGGGCCCGTGCAGCGAACAGTCGAACCCTGAGGGACGGGGCACTGCAACTGCTCGAGCAGGCGAGCCCAACCTGCGATCGAATGGGGGCTCTCGCTGCATTCGACCAGGAGAGATCTCCGAGCTTCGAACGGGAGAGCCCACGATATAAATAAAATGTGAATAGCTCTCTCAGCATTTGGAACGAGCGAATGCGTGAAACCTAGCTGCTAGGGCGGATCGCCCCAAGTGTGGCGCTGATGTGCTTTCCTTATATGGTGCAGATGTAGCCGAGATATGCGTTGGATGAACAGCAACCCAGTAATCATATTTGATGTTCGGGCAGGGCTTTGTGGGTTGCTTTGGTTGTGGCGTTTATCTGTATAGTTTATCTGAGATGCCGGAATTGAGCAGGACAGATTTTAGGTGTTTTTGGAACCAGAATCGGGATACTGCTTGATATTTGTTGTCGACGAAGAGGGGATCTAGAGGGGTTTTGGTTTGGGATCCTCTGTAATGTTGATAGTGGGCTAGCAATTGGAAGGGCTTGATGGGACTAGGAAGGTTGAAAATGATAATTTGGTGCCCTCTTTTGGTTTGGTCTGTTTTGCTTTGTTTGATGAAATAACTGATGTGTCATTGTCTTGGATGTGGAGGTCTGAAATGGTGTTATGGATTCTTGGGTTGAATTTTGTCATGGTGTGAGTTCGGAGCAACGGAGGAAGCAAAAGAAGGCAAGGATGAACATGGCATCTAGTGTTTTTGAGGTTTTCAGAGAAATGTAGCCCTAACAGAGAGTGTTTAGGCAATGAGTCAGTAGATCGATAGTAAGTCATTTTTTTGGTTTTGTTGAGGTGTGAAGCAAAGGAGGATACGGAGAGGAGAGAAAAATCTGGAAAAGGCAGATTGTAATTTTGGTGGAAATCTTTGAAAGATTTCCAAGCTGTCTGATATGTTGTAGGGGGAAAATGGCTTGAAGTATGGAGTCCTGGGGGGCATGGAGGAGGAGTCTGAGAGGGTGATTTCTAGGAATTTCGTTTCTGAACAGGAAGGAAATGGGGTTGGTGTCAGATTCACTTGTTTTTTTTAGCCTGGAATTTGTTCTGCTTTAATTATGGTTTGCTGAGGTGGGATTTGGGACAAAGTTCGCTTGCGGAGGCAGCCTCGTGCAGGGAATGGTTCTGGAGTAGGAGAAATTAAAATGGTAGAAGGAAGGGGGATAAGGTGAAGAGGGGAATGGGTCTGGAGTGGGGTTCTCCAGCGGAGGCAGCTTCATGTGGGAATCCACTGTAGTGGCCCATGGATAGGAAGGGGTAGAGGGATGGATGTTGGCAGAGAGAATAGATTGCATGGAAAAACGAAGGCATCTGGAACATATGTGATGCAGTGTCAGGATATGTGCTAGCATGGGCATGTGTGACATGAACGGGCTGAATCCTCAGGCACGGAACCACACAGCATTCAGTGTGAATGTTTATGCTGAATTTTACTGAGCTCGCTCGAAGCTGCGAGCGGCTGGATCTGCAGGCATGGGCCCACACGGCATATGATGGTAGGATGAACAGGATGAATCCTCGAGAGTAGACTCACACAGAGTTTCACAGGAAGACCCCATGTTTTCGTGTGAAAAGTTTATGCTGCGAATAAGCAAGAACTCTGCAGTATGAATGGGTTGAGCACAGTATTCAACGTGAGGGAGTATGATAGGCTATTTTTGAATTAAATTGATTGATGAGGAGATGCAGGCTTATGGTGAACTCTTTACAGAAGACCTGAAACAGCCTGATTGTTGTCAGTTGCTAGATGGGTGATGGTTCGTTTGGTATGAGTGGCATAATATGGGTTATGGAGCCATGGAGGCTGAGACGCATGGTCTAAAAGATGCGGTTGTGGCACGTGAACAGTTGCGGCGCTTGGACAGTGCATTTGCGCTGTTTGCCGTGTAGTGCGATTTTGTCATAAGGCCCTAAAGAAGACACAGTTTCAGAGCTTGGACAGTGCATTGAACTGTTTGCAGTTAGTAAGAGTCTGTCGCATGGCCTGAAAGACGCCACAGTTGCAGCGCTTGGACAGTGCAATGCACTGTTTGTGGTGTAGTGGGAGGTTTAGTCGCATGGCCCGAAAGAGGCCGCAGTTGCAGCACCTGGACAGCACATTTGTGCTGCTTAGGGATGTGTTGAGCCAATGGAAAACATGGTAACGTGGTAAATGTAGCATCTGCAAATGCCTGAACATAATTGTTTGATATATTAAATGTCGGGAACATTTGTGAAACGATGTCAGGAAACTTGCTTGCATGTGCATATGAACAACGTTATTAGAGTTGGTTTGTCATGAAATTGGAAGGCACCTGAAACTGAGTGCCCAGATGAATACCGTAGTTTGATGTTTGTTAACTTAAGCGTATGGTTTGGAGCTTTGTCGATTGTTTTCCAATGTAATGCAAATCATTTCATAATTCTGTATTACTGGCACAGGGTGACTCGTCTCGTTTGATGAGGACAGATGAAATCGTAAGAGTTTGTGCCTAAGAGTTGGATTTAATAGATACTATAAGAGCACTGTTTGCAGTAGTGTGGTGAATAAAACGATTTGTTTATATTGATGACTTGTAATAAATTCTACAGAAAAGCTGAAATATTGGAGAATAAGGCAAGGTGCCAAGCTGAGTCATTCAGCATCGGTTTAAACCTGTTACTTTAAACTTGGGTGGAGTGTAAAATTATGATTATTGAACGCTTTTAAACAACGATGCACACACATAGCTTTGTGCATCTCTCTCTCTCTCGAACTGGTGTCACCGGCCACCCTTATCTCCCTCTCCCACTGATTTGTCAACTCAGCGCCAGGCGTGCGTCATCACGGCCTGGCCATACCCTCCTCCTCGCCACACCCCTGTATATGACTGCATGAGGTAACACATAAAGTACACTTAAAGCAAATGTCTGGTACAACATAGAAAAGTGAATCGGTTGCATAAAGCATCTTGAGAAAGGGCTTATAGTACCACAGTTGACCAGGCATAGTAACTGAAAAGTTGAGCTCTAGCTCTTAAACATGAAAAGCATGAAAGTGCTCTACAAATGTAGTCTCCATTTGTGAAACAATAAATAAAACTCCATTCTCAGAATTACACAAACAGTCTTACCAAACGCTCGCATCTCACCAAGAAATGAGGGCAAACAACAAGATCCGAATGATATTCAACAGTTTCTTGTCCATCACAACATAAAAACTTTTAGTTGCCTGCTTGCTGGTCCCTGAAGTTAGTAGGTATGGCTGCTGATCCTGGTTCTCAAGGTGTTCCTCTTGGCTCCTGCAAGACTTAGGAAAAAGCAAAATACCAAACAATGATTTATACCCTCTTATGAAATTTTAACTACATAATTTTGTGCTATGTTTCACATTTCAAAAAGTATTGTAATCACCTTGTGAAAAACAACTAGATGACCCATGGTCTGAGCTGCACTGATCTTTTTTTTTCTGACAGGCTGAGGTGGCAGAATGTGTAAAGTATCAGGGAAGATGTGTCATAGTCCCATTCTGTCAGAAGCAAGAGAGTTTGCCATCAATATGCATTTTCAGACAAAATTACTCTGCTTGATTGAAACGCCCTACTTCCAGGTTATAATCCATTATTTTATATTTTTTATGTTTTTAAAAAGTAACATGTTAAGTATTCAGTATCGAGATTTAACTCACTAAACTATAAATATAAATTTGCCCATTAACACTGTGCCTGGATGCTCATTCAAGTATTCAGTGTATTGGCTCCTTGCAGACTTCAGCAAATCTTCAAGCACTCATGAGGAAGTCAGGGTCTCTGCTTCTCTGATGATCTTTTTTTGATAAAGATTCGGACACTTTTCAAACAGTTTGGCAGCTGTTTCTGGTGCAAACAGGAGGCTTAAGTCCTGAAATATCTGTATAATCAGAAAAATAAAAACACTTCACTGCAATTCACCTTTAAATGGATTCTTCATTACTTGCTCTTAAAAATGTATGAAATGTATGCCATGCTTTCAAATAAAATTACTATTTAAGAAATATTAATAAAATAACAGGATTATCCATCTACATCATCTTACACATGACAAATAAATAACTCTCTCTATAGAGACTTTTAGAGTGAAATTAAAAACAGGCTGAGATTAATTAATTAAGCTCTTTTACACTCAAAGTCGAATCAAAGATTTGTGTTATAAATGGTTATAAAAATACACTATAAAACCATTCATTCACTTTCATCACTATAAAGTACAAATAATTAAATAGTAAATTAAATTTATTCTTTAATAATCTGGGGTTTGTCAGTGGAGTTAATTTAACAGAAAAACATGCTAGATTCACATTCTAACTATATTTTCTGGATCAACAAAACCTAATCTGAAAACTTTTAGTATGCTCTGGACATGAAGCACAACAAATTCTTCGTTTATCTTATTTTGTTACTTGTCTTCATTAACTCATATTAAATACACATTCAATCATGTTAATTTATTTTGGTTTTCACCTTACTTTGCAATGGGATTGTAACAGTCTAAGGAGGAGGCAGGAACCGGCTGAACAATAAACAAAGTTTATTGATATAAATGAACTTAAAACAAACATAAACAGACACTCATGCAATGCGGCTGCGTTCGTCTCTCGAACCGGCATTCCCGGCTGCCCCTTATCTCGCTCTCCTGCTGATCAGCTGATTCAGCTCCGGCTGTGCAGCCTCACGATCTGGCCATGCCCTCCTCCTCGTCACAGAGATCACATTCTATTTGGGAATCCATGTAACCATCTGGAATGCTAGAAAAAACAAACAAACCTCAAATTAATTGGATTAAGAGTTCCAGTTTTATATGATCTCATATTCGGGACTGTTGGCAATATTTAATAATAAATAGCACTGTTGTCCTGAGTCTAGGGACGTATGGCTGCTTACAGGGCACTCAAATTTGTCTAAAATGAGACAGAAATGTGGTGCAAACTTGGTGAAATTGATGCTTTTCAGGCATCCGCAGAAAAAACTTTGACATGACATGCCTGGATATACACCATAATTAAAGACTTAATGACTGAAAAAAATGCAACAGCTTTTTAATACACCTACAGACATTAAAGATCTCTTTAATATGCACTTTTATAACTGGAAGTAATGCATAGAGGTCAAGGGAAAGCTTCAGATCAGTGTGACACAGGCGCCTTCTAGCTAGCGAATCCTTCGAATAATCCCTTTTAAACATAAATTTGTCGCCATATCTGAAATATTTAAGTTAACATGCAGATATAAGCACGTCTGGATATAAAATATCTATTAAACGCAAAGTTTTAAGTACATTTACTCACCAGTTGCAGCTTCTCATCCTCTCGGTGAAGCGAGGGAAAAAATGGCATCTGGAAAATTCCTCAGCCACAGCACTGCCCAAATGCCCGGATGTTGACAATAACACTGGCAGGTGTTGGATACCTGTAACTCTGTGATTTTACAACCACACTACACCCAATAGTGTTCATTTCACTAGATCTAACACTGAAACTAAACACTTTACTCTGAAATGCCTTAACACTGGGATTTTAACACCATTGAATTTGCTGTGTGGGGAGCACTGGAATGGTGATTGAATTAAATAGTTAATCTTTTGTTTCCCTTGCATTCAAATGAAGCTGTTTTAGGGCTCAGGTGGAATGAAGCCGGAGCAGCGCCCATTCACGGAGGCAGGCACGCGATGGACTGCTCCGGGTGGAAAGTTTAGATAAGAGTACATATGAGCAGTCATAGAGAGCTGTTTGACATGTATACAGAGCCGAAGCAGCCAGTTTGTGGAAGAACTTCATGCTATAAACTGCTTCGGCGAATGGAGCATAGAAAGAAAGACAGAATGAAAATATAACGCTTAGCATGGTAGCGGTCAATTCTGCAAAACTCAAATGAGCTGCTGTGGCAACTTCTGTTAAATAACGAGATTGTTTGGATGGAAGAGCTGTTCTGATGAAGGCGAATGCTTTGCAGCGAAGTTGCGTCCGATGATCCGAGTCACTGCCTGGGTCTATTCGTGGGCAATGTGTGGGGCAGAATGCCGGAAGACTCGACACCATGTAGAGGTAAGCAGCTGTTTATATACGCTTACTCTATCGATGTGATTGTCAGATTAAATTACCTTGCTCCTCCCGAACCTTGTTTATAAAACTCCATTTGAAAATGGCTGCAGTGGCGATAATGCAGTTGTCTTCTCGATCGTTCTTTCCCACCTGTAAAAATTCAGTTCACTTTAATGTCCAACCCCTATCCACACAGAAAAAAATAATATTAGGCTACATGATTTTAGAGACTTTAATATCTTTCCTGACTCATGTAAGCACCGACAGTGTGTGTGAACTATTGAGAAAATCACAGCAAGTTAGAGGGATCCAGTCCACCAGTTAAGTTTATATTCATATTTATCTTCTCATAACACCTTTGTGAAATATTATCCATTGTTTCTATATAAATTTAAATGTTTTTCGCATTCACAGTGTTTTAAATTTCTTTATTTATCTTGTAGGTACAGGAGAAACTCAGTGCTTTGTTTACCGGAGTCTCCATCCAAAATGGCAGTGGGGGCGTGTTTGATGATGTAATCGAATGCTACCTATACCATGCATATATATAATACCATTACTCTGTATCTCTTATGCAATTGTAAATAAAGAGCTCAGTTTGATAGTGTGAGAAAGTGAAAGCACAAAGGCTTTCTACTAAACTAGCAATAATATCAATAGAGTAGCAGAATTAACATAAGAGGAAGACCAACAGAGGAGAACGTGTTTATGATAGACAGAACAATTGGATGACAAATATAAATTCTGACTGCTCCAGAAGATCTATTTTTATAGGTGAATTCTTGGAATATTAGAAAATCAGGATAGGTAATATTAATGATGAGCCATGCCAGGGTTTTGCAAAAGATTCATGATACATCCCCTGTATGTCATGTTAATGTCATGTAACAGACAACTGGCATCAGCTCATTACTGTGTTTTGTCTTTTGATTTAAATAACACTTGAAAATAATGGCCATGTTCCACAAGCTGAAAGAAAGAAAAACTAAAACAATTTGTGATTTTCAACTGTAAGTTCCAGATTCATAACAGTATTTAATCCACTGAGACTAAAGGTCCTGTTATTAGTTGGATTTTTACAACACAGAGACCAAGTAAACACTTAGGCTTAATTAAGAGAGTGCAGTAGGCCTGAAGTAGTGGAAATGCATTTAGTGTGAAATGCTTTAGACATGGTCATTATTGGAGAATTGTCACACGCGCCTGTCTTGGAGCCGTTTACCAAGAACTGAGCACAGTGCAATTGATAATAAAGCTTCAGTGTTTGAGGAAATCTTTAGTATCTGGAAAAGACAAATGTCTCCAGCATTTAATTAGCTTTCATGTTTTGATCTTTCATTTGATGAACTCTCTCCATGCATCACCTTACCCTTTGGTCTTCGAATTCTTGCCATTTTGTTACTAGTGTCCAAGTGTTTGATTAGCTCCAACAATTAGACAGCATGGCACAGTGAAAGCAAGAGGAGGCCTTGGGGAGCTTTTCTAATTAGAATTGTAGCCACAGTGCAAGACAGTTGGTGTGTATCATGTTAAATATGATTCAACCAATGATTTCAGCAGGGGACTCATCCTGGGCCAAAATTAATCATGTATTTCAAGCCCATGGAGCCGATGTCTGGATGAACTTTCCTTCTGTTAGAGACCAACAATGACTTTGCATCTTACTTTTTTCTTCTCCCTATCCCTGGCGAACCTCTCCCCATGGAGTTTTCTGTGGAGACTGACTCTCATCAAACATCTTACACCATATGTTCAGGGATGTTCAGATTACTGAGGTCAGGCATCATACAAAGTGGTGAAAAGGAAATATTCTTTTTTATATATAGACAGTATATAGATCTCCTTCCTCTTACACATTTCCTCTGCTTGCCTCGATATGTCTTCAGTTGTCATCCCATGTTCTACTGATTTCTCATTTTCTCCTGTTTTATCACTGGTCCTTAACTAAGCACTATTTCCTGTCCAATTGGTATGTTTGACATTGATCATCTGTATAGCCAGTTAACTGGGCATTCAAGGGACACTCAGAGGTCTATTGCAGCTAATGAGGTCAGGCAGTAAAGTTAGATCAAAATTAATTGCTTGCATATTTCAGTCTTTTTCTGCCCATCCTCAATTTCAATAAAATATGCTTCGGTGGAAGCTTTGCCATAGGGACAGACTTCCTTCTTGACCAGTGATGCACAAAGAAAGTTAAAGATGCTTAATATCTCAGAGATATACTGTAAGCTGAGAGGATAAAAATTGATCTCCTGATGTAACATTATATGCTGGCATAGGCATGAGAGAGGTGTTTAGAGAGAGTTGGTGGTAAAAATTAAGAAAATCCTAAAAAAAAAAAAAAAAAAAAAACACAAGTTATTTGTTTTTAAATCTGTCAATTTTAATACTACTTCCACAAATAATGTTAATCTAACCCTATAAATCCTGAGAAATAAGTCAGAATTTTTTTTTATTGAAGCTTTTTTTAAGACAAAGCCTACAGACAAAATATAATAAATACATAAATAATAATAATAATAATAAAAATATTTTTGAATATGTGATCTTTTTTTTTTTTTTTTTTAATGCTTTAAAATTCATTATCCTCCTGAGACCCCGCAGTTCATTTTAGTATAGGACATTTTTTTATTTAAGTTTCTCCTAGCCCACACATGACACAGTCATAAATCTTGGGGTATCTTAAGAGGACTTGCTTTTCAAAGAACCCAAATATTTGGTAGTTTGGCCATGACAGCTTCCTTTATTTGGTCTATGGAACTGTGTAAAATTACAATCCATCACAAAGAAAAAAAAAAAAAACGAATTTTATGCACAAAACACTATTATTTATAAATTAAATGTCAGTATTTTCAAAGCTCTGTTTTATTATTATTATTATTATTATTATTATTTATTATTATTATTATTATTACTATTATTGTGGTGAACATGAATCGAATATATTGATGTTTGAGAGATATACCTCAAAACCTCTTATATTTGATACACCTTTCAATGTTATTTTTTTCTGTAAAATAATCTAATTTGAAATAGCAGTAACAGAATAAAAGTTATTGTTACTTTTACTTTATCAAAATCAGCAAAGATTTCACAGCATATAGACATGTGTCACAGTACGAAGACCATTTAGCAAGGTCTTCTACTTCAGAAGAGCACAGAACAATCACATATAAAATATGAAACTTTATAGTTAATTGTCTGCTTTGTGGCTTGGTGGAATTGTGGCTTTCATTAAACGTCTCATATTAACTGAAAATGTCTATATTAGGTGCCATTAGTAGAACAAACAGCTCACTTAAATATACACAGAGCAAATGTGATTACTTAATTTCTCTAATAGGCTTTATTAGAAATGGCATACACCTTAACTTCTAATCTGTTGGCCTGTGTTAAAATAGGGGTTGTCAGGTTTAAGACTAATATAACTCCATATCTGGTTACTGGAAATGAGGGAGCTTGGTAATGGCTTGACTCTACAGGTTATATTTATATATTGTGCCACAAGGAACATGTGCCATACTTTTGGTGCAGTCAGACAGGAGGGAGATGTTCCTGTGACCACCATTTTTGACTGTAGGGGTACAATGTGTATCGGTATGCATGTGACAGGGGCAGGTGAGTGTGGCCACAGTGCTAGTGTAATCAATGTAAGGATATGGGTGACAGCCCATAGGTCAACTTCCATTATTTTAGGTAATTTCAGTGTAAGTTTTGGGTGAGTGGCTCATTTTTCAGTATGTCTAGCTCGCACCCCCCCCACCCCCCAACTGCTCTTTCACAATCTGTAAGGATATGTCTTTGGATGCTTGTTTCCACTCTTATGGCAAAGCCTGTTTCATGTTTCTCCACAATTTGTCATCTATTAATTAATTCAGTTTCCATATGGATATATAAATATGCTGTCAAATATGGGTGTTATTTTGTTATGAAAATCACTGACTGATATTAAGTCTGAACAATTTCCAGAAGAGATCTGTAACCACATATATATTATCTCTTCAGTGCCAATGAACTCATGGACAGTTTGCTCCACTCTAACAAATACAAATTATTCACAAAATAGGGCCATTTGATATGTTTTTATTTATTTATTTTATTATTTTTTTTTTTTTTACCAAATTCCGCGTTTTCCATTTTATTCGATTTTTTTTCTGAATTCTGTGTATTAAAGTTTAACTACATATTATCAACAAATTACTTCCTAGAACTTTAATTAAACGAAAATAGAACAATTAATTTTCAACATGTCATTGCATAATTTTTATCGAATTAAGTGCTTCTAAAAAGTTCCTCACAGCAGAATCCAAAACACAACATTGGAATTATTTATTTATTTTTTGTCAAAAACAGTGCAGAACAAAATTGCATCATAGTATTAATGAAAGCATTGATGAGAACATTTATTTAGTATGAAAGCATTCTTGTTTGTGAGATATTGCTTAAATATAATGTAATTATTATTGATATATTGTTATTATTTTTATTTATTATCATTACATAGAATATTACATTTTACTATATGGTAGTAATATATTTTGGTCAATATTTATTCAATTTCATATGCAGGTTTGGGGAGTAACGAAATACATGTAACGGGAATACGTATTTAAAATACAAAATATAAGTAACTGTATTCCACAACAGTTACAATTTAAATCATTGGTATTTAGAATACAGTTACATTAAAAAAAGTATTTAGATTACTGAACAGATTAATTTGCATTTTATTGTCATTTGTTTCGTTTAATATTTAGTCCTTTCAGATGGAAAACATTTATACATACAGGTGCATCTCAGTAAATTAGAATGTTGTGGAAAAGTTCATTTATTTCAGTAATTCAACTCAAATTGTGAAACTCGTGTATTAAATAAATTCAATGCACACAGACTGAAGTAGTTTAAGTCTTTGGTTCTTTTAATTGTGATGATTTTGGCTCACATTTAACAAAAACCCACCAATTCACTATCTCAAAAAATTAGAATACATCATAAGACCAATAAAAAAAACATTTTTAGTGAATTGTTGGCCTTCTGGAAAGTATGTTCATTTACTGTATATGTACTCAATACTTGGTAGGGGCTCCTTTTTGCTTTAATTACTGCCACAATTCGGCGTGGCATGGAGGTGATCAGTTTGTGGCACTGCTGAGGTGGTATGGAAGCCCAGGTTTCTTTGACAGTGGCCTTCAGCTCATCTGCATTTTTTGGTCTCTTGTTTCTCATTTTCCTCTTGACAATACCCCATAGATTCTCTATGGGGTTCAGGCCTGGTGAGTTTGCTGGCCAGTCAAGCACACCAATACCATGGTCATTTAACCAACTTTTGGTGCTTTTGGCAGTGTGGGCAGGTGCCAAATCCTGCTGGGAAATGAAATCAGCATCTTTAAAAAGCTGGTCAGCAGAAGGAAGCATGAAGTGCTCCAAAATTTCGTGGTAAACGGGTGCAGTGACTTTGGTTTTCAAAAAACACAATGGACCAACACCAGCAGATGACATTGCACCCCAAATCATCACAGACTGTGGAAACTTAACACTGGACTTCAAGCAACTTGGGCTATGAGCTTCTCCACCCTTCCTCCAGACTCTAGGACCTTGGTTTCCAAATGAAATACAAAACTTGCTCTCATCTGAAAAGAGGACTTTGGAACACTGGGCAACAGTCCAGTTCTTCTTCTCCTTAGCCCAGGTAAGACACCTCTGACGTTGTCTGTGGTTCAGGAGTGGCTTAACAAGAGGAATACGACAACTGTAGCCAAATTCCTTGACATGTCTGTGTGTGGTGGCTCTTGATGCCTTGACCCCAGCCTCAGTCCATTCCTTGTGAAGTTCACCCAAATTCTTGAATCGATTTTGCTTGACAATCCTCATAAGGCTGCGGTTCTCTCGGTTGGTTGTGCATCTTTTTCTTCCACACTTTTTCCTTCCACTCAACTTTCTGTTAACATGCTTGGATACAGCACTCTGTGAACAGCCAGCTTCTTTGGCAATGAATGTTTGTGGCTTACCCTCCTTGTGAAGGGTGTCAATGATTGTCTTCTGGACAACTGTCAGATCAGCAGTGTTCCCCATGATTGTGTAGCCTAGTGAACCAAACTGAGAGACCATTTTGAAGGCTCAGGAAACCTTTGCAGGTGTTTTGAGTTGATTAGCTGATTGGCATGTCACCATATTCTAATTTTTTGAGATAGTGAATTGGTGGGTTTTTGTTAAATGTGAGCCAAAATCATCACAATTAAAAGAACCAAAGACTTAAACTACTTCAGTCTGTGTGCATTGAATTTATTTAATACACGAGTTTCACAATTTGAGTTGAATTACTGAAATAAATGAACTTTTCCACAACATTCTAATTTATTGAGATGCACCTGTATAAATGATGTGATCCAAAGTGCATTTGAACAGCGGTGAAACACTTTCGTATGATGTGTTACATTCATACGAGCAGACAGAGAAGTAAGTTTGAAGTAAGTTTGGAGCAGAAGAAATGGAAATAAACCTTGTGTAAATTGTCAGCTTTATGCTAAGCTAACATGCTTTTTCTAGCCATTTTACATGCACATGTTACCAGCCACGATCATATTGTTTTTATCAAGAAAATTCACTTTAGATCATAATTTCTCTTTTTCTAGTAAGACCTTTGATATTAGGGCAAAAATCATATTCTTGATAATAATTTTTGTATTGTTTTCCTGTAAAAATATCCAAAATCCTTAAAACAAGATCAGTTTGATTAATCTTGTTTTAGAAACAACACTGCATAAGATATTTAGGTTTTTCAGAGAATGTATTTTTAACATGTGTATTTTGTTTTACTGTACTGGCAGAGTTTTTATAGTCAAAACAAGTTAAAAAAATCTACCAGTGCTGAAGAAGTAATCCAAAGTATTTAGAATACATTACTGACCTTGAGTAATCTAACGGAAAACGTTACAAATTACATTTTACAGCATGTGTTCTGTAATCTGTAGTGGAATATATTTCAAAAGTAACCCTCCTAACCCTGTTCACGTGTCTAGTTAAATTGAGCTTTTATTTTGGCGATAAACTGGGTGTAGCACTTTCTGTCTGTTGTTACTGACGAGAGCTTCACACCTCCACATAAGCAGTTCCCTATATGTTCTAATGTGATTATTAAACTGCAAAAGGCTGTGATTTAATTATGTAAATATATAGTGTTCAAAGTTAGTAAGTGCTCTGCTCTGTCATCTAATACACAAACAGAACTCATGATGCTATGTTGACAGCCGGCTTCAAACATTCACATTGAAGAGTAGAGCACATACAAACTGTATAGCATATTTATAAAATTAAATCTTTGTGGTTTAATCATCACACTAGAAAATATCAAAATTTTAATTTGATTAATTGTGCATTCATACATTCATTTTATCCCAATATCCCAATATGCCAAATTCCTTGACATTCCATATTTTACTGTTAATTCCATTTTTATGACTAGATTCTGTGATTCCAACCGTGTTTTCTGCATTTCAGAAATCATAGGGCCCTAATGATAGAATGGATCCATTTTGTATTTATATGAGTCTTTGACTTTGTTTGTTCTCTGTGTATTACACAACCACCCTAAAAGTGAATTAAGTACCATTTCATTTATATTTTTAAATCCTTTTCTAAAGCCTTCCACTTGGGAGTCGCTCATTCTAATTTTCTCTGGCACATATTTTTTCCACAGCAAAACAATAAAGTTGATAAAAAGGAAACAGGCTCATCAGGAGCACATGAGAGAGATGACACCCCTGCAACAGCCACTATTCTGCTAGAGATGTTGTAACTTCAGTCTAGACTTGATTGCTAAAGTGGATAATACTGTGCTCTCCAACAGACATTCAGGCACAGAGCAGCGGGGCAACGGGTCATTCTCTGGCTTTATGAAGAGTGCCTCACAGTGTTTTATACAGTTATGACCCTCCTCTGAGGGCGTAAATCAAAGAGAGAAACAAAGAGAGAAAATCCGAAAGGGAAAATGAATCCTTTTCAAGTTGTACATGCAAAGTGTAAAATTATTATCAATTGTTATGAAAGCCCTGGATGGGTGGAATATTTTAGGCATGTGAGAGAGCACTGTTAAATGAGCTGAACATGAATTGATGCAAAGATTAAAGGAATAAATAAACCAAAAATAAAAATTCTGTCATAATTTACCTATCCTCATGTATGTCCAAACTTGTATGATTTTCTTTCTTTCATAGAGCATAAAAGGAGATAGTCATGTTCTGTCTCCCTCATGTTTTCCATGGACTCTTATTTTGAAGTTTCCCCCTGGACTCCATTTCCCATAGTGCACTGACCTTATCACTACCAGCTGTTCCTCATCATCCTCACCTGTCTGCCATCCCCTCATTAGTTCTGTTGTGTATAAATACCATCCTGTGTTGTTCATTCTTTGTCAGTTCTTGTCTGTGTAAAGCTTGTGATGGTTTGTTGATTTTGTTCATGGCACGCCACGTTGTCTTTTGTCGCCATCTTCTTTTTCTTCATTAAAGCCTGCATATAGATACATTGCCTCTCTCGCCACTCCATCATCATCATCATCCTCTCTACCACAACTTGTGACAGAAGAACTGACCGACAAGGATGTATCTAGCGGCTGTACAGATCATTCTCCTCGAACAGGGGGAGCATCCAGTTGAGGATCACATTCGTGATTTTCTCCATCTAGCAAATTTGGTGCACTATGATGACCATGCTCTGGTGAATTTCTTCTGGGCTGGTCTGAGTAGTGCACTGAAGGAGCCGATGCCTCCGACGGGTCGTTACTGGACGTTCGCCGACTACGTTGAGGAGGCTTTGAAGCTCAGCTGCTCACCATTCTCTGTGGGTAAGGAGGATGAGGATCTTGAATCTCCTCCCACAATGGACGCCCTCCAGCCTTCCATGGCTCCTCCCTCGTTGCCTGCCACGGTTAACAAGCCAGAGCCCATGCCTGCCACGGTTAACGAGCCAGTGCCCATGCCTGCCATGGTTACCGTCCCAGAGCCAGAACCTGTAGCCTCGACCGTCCCAGAGCCAGTAGCCCCATCTGTCCCAGACCCAGCTTTTGCCAAGTTGGTAGACCTGGACTTTATTCCCACCCTGATCCCTACCCTGACTACCCTTCACCCTCCACTGGTTCCAGCCAGCATATTGGACACCCTGGTTCCGTCCTGTGCCCTATTTGGCCCTATCACCCTTTGGCTGAGCCTGCATCATTGCGGGCTACACAGCGAACTACTACCCATTGTTGATACTCTTGACCAATCACAGCGGACTGGAGTTTCCGAGCTGGAGAAAAAAAATCATGTGTCACGAACCGCCCTTTGTGTTCCCCTTATTCATGGACTTCTTTTCCCAGGATGCATCTTTGATTACGCTCACCTGCTCTCCATCTTCCACAGCTGTTCCCTGTTCCACCATCATCCTTCTGTGTATTTATACCCTCTGGTTTCCTTCCCCCATCATTGGTTCTTGTTTGTTAACATGTTAATTTTAAATGTTACATTCATATTTACCAGCAAACTGCTGTGATGGTTTTTTTTTTTTTTTTTTTTTTCCCCCCCCAAGTGTTTTTTTTTTTTTCATCTATGTCTTCATCTTCTGAGTTACATTAATAAAACTGTCTGTGTTTGGATCCACACTCTCCCGTCTCATCTCTCCCATCAACGTTACATCATGGTGGATGAGGTGCTGTCAATTGCAGGTTAAACTGATTTTAATAATATATATATTTTTTACTGATTGTCACCAACGCATCACTTGCTTTTCTTGTTTGTATACAGAATCACTTTTTATTCTGATGTGTAGAACAGATTCAAAACCTTGTTTTATTCAGTTGTACAGAGATATTGAATTATTCCTATTCAGTTTTTATTGAGTAGCTTTTCGTGGTGAAGTTTTACATTCATAAATGTAAGTAACACTAAACCTGTTATTGTTGTTTGAAAGTGGATTTTTGAATTAGTGTGAGTCTCTAAAATAGCAATACAGGAGAGAATACTTCCCTGCACATAGCTGTACAGTAGCTTGATAGATTGTGTATATGTATTGATAAAGCAACGATCGGTTTAACCAAGGAGCTCTAAAAAAAGTGATATTTGATGCACATTTAATGTTAGAGGGTAAACTGCAACCTCCGAATAGCACTTGTCACTGATTATGCGAATGTGATTACTCCCTGGACCATGAAATGTTTTATTTACGCATGACAAAAATATTTTATATATGTAGCCGTTGGATTGAAAATAATCAACACGGGATACAAAACTATTTTTGGGAGGGGCATATATGTAGAACAGTGGTCGATTGGGCTTTATATATGTAAAAAAAGAATGATGATGAATTACAGCACAGTGAAACAGCAGAATAAAAAACAGAAATGAAATACAAAGATAAAATATGGTAGAGGCTAATGTTAAATGAAAATACAAACAGGGAATTAGCCTACCCATATGCTTCAGCATACAGTACATCACCTTAATACATATATCATTCACAGCATTTTATCCATTTAAGTACTTGCTTAAATCACTCTCAAAATCTATTTTTAACAAGGCTTTAAGGACATGTATAACGGTTTAAAACAATAGAATTCTCATTACACGTTCACTTAATTGGAAAACACTCTGTGCTATAAATCATTAAAATGTGATATGATTAATACTAAATTTATATACCCAGTCCTCGCATGTGTGCAAAACATGATCATACTCCACACATGCAATCCATAAGCAGCTTTTAAATATAACCCATAACAAACTCTAATTTTTAACATATAAATTGCATTAAATATGTGTTCAGAAGAGTTGTAAGCATTTTGTGAAAAATGTTATATTTACCCAAAGAATTCTCAAACAATAAAAAATCGGGAGCTCTCTTGCACAACGTATGTTCTCACGTCTCTAACACAAGTGAGTGCCGAAAAACACTTAAAGGGGCCACATCCAATCTATGAGTTAAATTACATGAAATTTCTCCACTTGGCTACATACATATAATGTATAGATATATAATATAAAATAGTTTTTCAGTGTAAGCCTAAATGTGAAGAAAGTGACTTAAAATTGGCTGTGTGGGAGCATTTGAATGACTGACTGAAGATGATGGATGGAAAACATGCTGACAGAAGTCATAAAAAGTTACACATCCTACAAACGGGGCAGGATGTTCTACTTAGTCATCCAACAAACAATTAGTGAGTTTAATATTTTTAACTATGGTGCTTTTAAAAGGATAAATTGAAAGATGCAATGTTTTGTAATGTTTAGCGTGCTGACATCGCACGGTACATTTACATTACTATTTGGTCTTAAATCATCCTCTTTATTTAAAGCATTGCTTGAGTATGAATTCAACAATAAATGTCAATTTTAGTCATTATTGGACTTTAAATATCATGCTTTAAACAATGTTCCTGTTAATATGCATAGTCCACAGATTTATTTGTGAAATTTTCTGTAAAGATTAAAGGACAATATTTTTATGGAGTCTGTTGCCGATTATTTATAGTTGTCATGATTCACTGTTATTTTGCTTTGTGTTTTGCCCGTCATCCGCTTCCCCCGGACTACACTTCCCATAATTCCCTGCCCTCATCACTGCCAGCTGTTCCCTATTGTTCTCACCTGTGTTTCATTCACTCATTAACCCCTGTGTATATAATGCCCTGATTTCTACCCAGTCATTGTCAGTTGTTATGTATTTCTCTCCCATTCATATGTATCGAGTTCCCATCGTGGCTGTTTTGTTTGTTTTATTTCCTAGTTCTTAGTTCTGCCATGTTCCAGAGTTTTCTATGGTAATTTGTACCACACTTTGTTTCTTTATTAAACTTCTTAAGCCGCACCTTGATCCTGCTCTTGTGATTCCCTTCAAAAAGTTACAGTGCAACTGACCGCACAAATGGATCTAGCGGCTATGTTCATTCAGTTGAGCCGGGAGGACTTACCCATTATGGAGTATTCCTGTCATTTCTGCACCATTGCCTGCTTCACAGATTTTGCGGACTCCCATCTCAAGTCAATATACCGGATTGGTTTAACAGCTCACCGATGGAGGGAATTGCCTGAGATGGGAGACCACACATGGAGGGAGTACGTGAGGTTAACCCAGGAAACTCTCGCTTCTGAGGATCCTCCTCTCTCTGTCCCGATCCATGCCTGAGTCCTCTCCACACCATGTCACAGCCAAGTCTGAGTCTGCTCCACGCCAAGTCACAGCCAAGTCTGAGTCTGCTCCACGCCAAGTCAACGCCATGTCACAGCCAAGCCTTCGCGACTCCTTGCTCCAAGTTGAATGATCTGCCACTGATGTCGGTGCGTAGGGCCATGAAGACCCTGCCACGGCCAGCGAGCCAGTGCCCATGCCTACCACGGCCAGCGAGCCCACGCCTGCCACGGGCAACGAGCCAACGCCCACACCTGCCATGGCCAACGAGCCGCCGTTGCCAGCCTCGTCCATCCCAGAGCCGGCGTTGCCAACTTCGGCCGTCTTGAGGAGAAGAAAGGCTTCTGTTCCCAAGTCTCTTCCTGTGTACACGACCACAGAGGTTGTTTCCAAGTCTCTGCCCATGTTCACGACCACAGAGGTCATTCCAAAGTCTCTTCCCATGTACATGACCACAGAGGTCGTTTCCAAATCTCTGCCCATGTTCACGAACACGGAGGTCATTCCCGAGTCTCTTCCCATGTACATGACCACAGAGGTCGTTTCCAAATCTCTGCCCATGCCCACGACCATGGAGGTCGTTCCCGAATCTCTGCCCATGCCCACGACCATGGAGGTTGTTTCCAAGTCTCTGCCCAATGTTCACGACCACGGAGGTCATTCCCGAGTCTCTGCCCATGCCTACGACCACAGAGGTCATTCCCGAGTCTCTTACCGTGTACACAACCACGGAGATCGTTCCCGAGTCTCTGCCAGTGTTCATGACCACAGAGGTTGTTCCTGAGTCTCTGCCCACGACCACAGAGGTTGTTCCCAAGTCTCTGCCCATGCTCACGACCACAGAGTCATCCCTGGGTCTCTGCCAGTGTTCACGACCACAGAGGTCATTCCTGAGTCTCTGCCCGTGCCCACATCCACAGAGGTCCTTCCCGAGTCTCTTCCCATGTTCGCAACCATGGAGGTCATTTCCCAGTCATCCAGGACTCTTTGTCTCGAGCCTTCCATGGCTTTTCCCCTCAAGCCTGCCATGGTTCCGCCTTCCACGGCTTTTCCCCTCGAGCCTCCCACGGCTCCGCCTGCCAAGAAGTGAGTCTCCTATGGTTCTGCCTTCCACAGCTCCACCCTCAAAGTCTTCCATGGCTCCAGTCTCTAGTCTGTGGTCACCACCCAGGCCTCCTGACCCTGTTTCCGCCCTGTGGCCATCAACTAGGCCTCCTGATCCAGTCCCTACCCTGAAATGGTCTTCTGGGTCTCCTGGCCATCCGCCTGATCTGCTCTGCTCTCCTGGCCATCCGCCTGATCTGCTCTGGTCTTCTGGGTCTCCTGGCAATCCGCCTGATCTGGTCTCCTTGGTCTCCTGGCCATCCACCTGATCTGCTCTGGTCTCCTTGGTCCCCTGGCTGTCCGCCTGATCTGCTCTGGTCTCCTTGGTCTCCCGGCTTCCCACCTGATCTGCTCTGGCCTCTTTGGACTCCGGCCCCATCTTGGCCTTGCCTCCCTTACCAGCCTTCCTTGGGTGTCGGGGGGGGGAGTGTTATATCATAATTCACTGTTGTTTTGCCTTTTGTTTTGCCCCGTCATCCGTTTCCCCCAGAAACTTGCCATAATTCCCTTCCCTCAACACTGCCAGCTGTTCTCTATTGTTCTCACCTGTGTTTCATTCACTCATTAACCTCTGTGTATATAATGCCCTGACTTCTACCCAGTTGTTGTCAGTTGTTATGTGTTTCTCTCCCGTTCATATGTATCGAGTTCCCATCATGGATGTTTTATTTGTTTTATTTTTATTTATTTTTTATTTATTTTTTTGGGGGGGGATTTTTCCCCTTTTTCCTCCCAATTTGGAATTCCCAATTCCCAATGCGCTTGTTTGCCTCAGTGCTGTTGCATTAAAAGAAAATTAGCAAATAATCATAAAACCAGTTAACCACGTTTACATTAACCGACATGTAACTGTCAAAATCTCACAACACGGCATCTCTACTAGTGAGTTTAACAGTTTTTGCTGTGTTGCTTTTAAAGGGATGAATTGAGAGATGCAACTTTTTGTAATGTTCAAGCATGCTGACAGCGTGCTGTGCATTTGCATGTAGTTACTATCAGTGTAGTTAGTTGCGTCTTGAATTATCCTCATTCTTTAAAGCATTTTTGTGTAAAAATTCACCGCATTGGACAGTACATTTATGCCCCTTTAGTATGCGTAGTCCACTGGTTTATTTGTGAGGTGTTTTGGACAGATTAAAGAACAGTATTTTTATGGAATCTGTTGCTGATCCTTTATAGTGGGGTGTACAGACAGGACAACAGATTGCTTTCATAAACTGTGCAGAAGAAAATAAATATAGGATGCCGTGAACTATGTGTTGCGAACCCACCATAATCTTACAGTTATGTAGTTCGGAAGACTCCAAGCACTCCAGTTACATTGAAGCGAATCATGCTGCGCCCGGTATGCAGATGTTGGAGCGTCTCTTTTTATATACCCCTGTAAAAAGTTTGTGAATTATGGAAGGAGGAAATGGGACTCAGGGACGTTCAAATCAAAAGGTATGTTTATTTTCCAACTCATATACTTATCAGCATAACAAGCAACACCACCGTCTCTGCGTGCGGGTGTCTAGCTCTCTCTCCCTATCTCTGGCATGGGCCCTCCTTATATTGCTCTCCACTGTGCTTACTGCAATCAGAAACAGGTGTTAGACATAATAACGCTCAGATGTGTACCCTTACCGCTTTCTCTCTCCGAACGAATGCTCTACCACACCGCTGCCACCACAACCTCCTATTTATAGTGTGTGTATTTATCAGTTTTCCTATTTTATGGCTGCCCTTAGGGTCCATATATCTCTAAGAAAAGCATCCACTAACATGTTCAATTATGATAAGATATAAATTTTTGCCTCAGTTTCTTGCATAATAAGAAAATGTGCAAATAATCGTAAAACCGGTTAACCATGTTTTGTTTTTCTCAGACGGTAATCTAACCTTCAAAAACGCACAACGCGGCATCCCTATGTCCTGGTTTCAATGCGATCTGATGACGTAACACACTTCTGGTTATGCCACAGGGTAAGGTAAACACACTGGAGCCGATGCAGACATGTATAATAGAACATGGTGATGGCAAGAGCGTCAGAATAATGTGGCCAATCTTGGGGTACCGGAAATATCAGAAACAACACGCAGACCTCCCGTGTCATGTTGCCTTGGGATGCAGGTTTGAGTATGGTCTGTGTTATGCCCTAATCTTCCCTCTCTCTCCCAACACTTTCCTGCACTTTGTTTAGTGCTGCTTTGTAATAAAGTTGTAATATACATATATATATATATATATATATATATATATATATAAGCAATATCACACGAGCAAGGGTGCGATATGGCCTTATATCAGTACTGCTGTGATTCGGCTGCAGACACGAGACCGCAGGCCGAGTGCCATAGGTAATCACAGCAATGCTAATTTAGGGCCATACAGCATGATTGCGAGTGTGATATTGCTTATATACAACACTTCAATGAACAAGCAAATAAAAATAAAAAAAATAGGAAAAACTGAGTACGGTCATAAAAAACGCATTTGTGCATGGAAATACTTTCTTACACCACGGATCAGAATCTGACGTTGCTGGTTCAAACCAAATGATGTGTCCAAGCTTCTCAAAAACATCACTTTAGAACTACTAGTATCATGGCATGGGCTGTTTCTAACATGTTATTGGAGAAACAAGGATGTTGTGTGTGTGTGTGAGAGAGAGAGAGAGAGAGAGAGAGAGTGAGAGAGAGAGAGAGAGATGGAGCATGTGTGATCACCTGTTGATGATGCTGTAGTCTGTTAGTCAGCTTTTTGAAGGTAATGTTATTTTAGTGAAATTCATTCTATTTTCTCTGTGAAAAATAGCCGTCCAAGCGGATATTGGGATATTCCTCCCTATTTCGCGGTAACTGGTGTGCAAGAGTCATTCAGTATAGAAATCACAATCTCCTCCACCATTTTGAACAGTATGTCCTCTCCAATGTGGAAACTCCAGTAAGAGGTCAACGCCATGAGTTTGTGTAATTAATCAGTCTGTTGTGTCTCTCAGCTGTGATGAACCTTAATGCTGAAGTTTAAAGCTATTTCCTACCTTTAGTAGTGTAGTAGTAATACGAGTGATCACGGAGTGCTGTTGAATGTAAACACTGACTGATGTAATCACCAACTGGCTCATATTACACACAAAAATGGTCTTTTGCCTCCACCTGCTGGCTAAAATATGTAATGGCACAATATTAAAAGTAAAGAGACAGATAGCTCTTAATACATCTGCACTGCTCTTACACTTCAGTTTAGAACGTCATGAACACAAGCGCAGTGATACATACAGTGATTCATCTGAGTGCTGATGGTGTGAGACCATCAGTACTCATGGAACGTCTCATGTCCAATCAGATTCAAGGACCAGAACTAACTGTTGTGTTTTTATATATATATATATATATATATATGTACTGTATATCACACTTTCAATACATTTAATGCAGTACCACTTCCATCAAATTGATAGTTTTATTGACTCATGGACAATGAAGCAATCTGTTGCTGTTGGCAGTATAGTTCTATTTTGGGCAAACTCCCCACCCAGCCATGCAGCCATGCATGGGCAAAGTGGAGAGAGCAGTGAATCAAACTCCTCCAGGGGTAACAGAAAAGATCCACCAGAATTATATTACAACTTGGTAAAAATTTTTCCCATTTTTTTTTTTCCTGACAGTGCAACATATTAAATTGTTCACTTGCATAATATAGATTAAATGGACACGTGACCTTCAAATATTTAATAAGTTGGTAAATCCAGAACAAGGCACAGTAACAGATTTAAAATAGAATTACAATAGATTGCCAGTCTATAATTCCTATTATCCCAGATTAACAGCTTTTAAGAGAACTAAAGGCAAATAGCTGTAAGACAAGAGGTGCAGCTTGGGATTGAGGAGGTTGTTAAGTGCGGCTTTCATCTGTGCAATGGAAAGGCCACTGAGAGTATGAACGAATGAATGAAAACATTCTTATACGTATGTGTCTGAATTGTATTGGTAGACGTCATGATCAGCTGAAGCTGCAAGCTTGACTACTGGCCTTCCTGAACTAACACAATGCTTGATTAATTAATTTAGAATACAAAGATATCTTGTAACAAGTCTCAAAAAAGAGGTTAAAGATTTATTTGTTTATTTATTTTCAAATAAATATTGGGTTAATTTTGAAGGCCTACTAGCTAACAATCTATTCCCCTTGTGCCCTTATCGAGATGCCCCTTTTAATCTGTGCCTGTTTTCACAGATGAGTGCCATTGATTGATTGGGAAACTGTGAAGCTGAGACACGGGAGAGATAAAAGCTTAACCAAAATGACCTTCAACACTTCTCATCCCATCTCATTTTCCACTCATAATGGGTCCTCATCTCCCTTCATCTTAATGAAACTTGCAAGAAGAGAGGAACAGCTCAAAAGTTGGCCTGGTGTGGCTTATATGTTTAATCAAATCAAATCACTTTTATTGTCACACAACCATATACACAAGTGCAACAGTGGGTGAAAGACTTGGGTGCAGTTCCGAGCAACATAGCAGTCATGACAGTGATGAGACATATACCAATTTACAATAAACATCAGATTTACATATCTAATATACATATAATTACACAACACAATAATAATATACAATATACAGTATACAATACACACAATATAGAATACACATACACATAATATAGAATACACATACAATAAAAATAGTATATAAAGTATATATAAAATATATAGTAGGTTGTATTGTACTGTAGTGACATTCAGGCTGTCGGTTGATAGTCAGTTGCCAGTGTATTGTTAAGAGAGAATATAATTTATGACAGTCTGGTGTGAGATAATAAGATTAATAAAGTGCAGTGCTGATGTATTTTGATCGTGAGAGATCAAGAGTTCAAAAGTCTGATTGCTTGGGGGAAGAAGCTGTCATGGAGTCGGCTGGTGCGGGTCCTGATGCTGAGATACCGCCTGCCTGATGGAAGCAGTGAGAGCAGCCCATGGCTCGGGTGGATGGAGTCTCTGATGATCCTCTGAGCTTTTTTCACACACTGCCTGGTATATACTGTATGTCCTGGAGGGAGGGAAGCTCACCACCGATGATGTGTCTGGCAGTTCGCACCATCCTTTGCAGGGCTTTGTGGTTGTGGGCGTTGCTATTGCCGTACCAGGTGTTGATGCAGCCAGTCAGGATGCTCTCTACTGTGCTGGTGTAGAACCATGTGAGGATGTGGTGGTTCATTCCAAACTTCCTCAGCCATCTCAGGAAGAAGAGGCGCTGATGAGCCTTCTTCACAATGGCCTCAGTGTGGACGGACCATGTGAATTCCTCTGTAATGTGGACACCGAGGAACTTGAAGCTGCTGACTCTCTCCACCGGTGCTCCATTGATGGTGATGGGGCTGTGTTCTCTGTCTTTTCTCCTGAAGTCCACCACAAGCTCCTTGGTCTTGCTGACATTGAGGGAGAGGTTGTGCTCCTGACACCAATGTGTCGGAGTGTGCACCTCCTCTCTGTAGGCTGTTTCATCATTGTCAGTGATCAGACCTACCACCATCATATCATCAGCAAACTTATTGATGGCATTGGAGCTGTGTGTTGCCACACAGTCATGTGTGTACAAGGAATACAAGAGTGGGCTGAGAACACAGCCCTGTGGGGCTCCAGTGTTGAGGGTCAGTGATGAGGAGATGTTGCTGCCCATTCTAACCACCTGGCGTCTGCTTGACAGGAAGTCCAGGATCCAGCTGCAAGAGCGAGCTGTTTAAGCCCGGAGTTTCACATAAAGCTTGGAGGGCACTATGGTGTTGAATGCTGAGCTGTAGACTACAAACAGCATTCTCACATAAGTGTTCCTTTTTTCCAGGTGGGAGAGAGCAGTGTGTAGTGTAGATGCAATAGCATCATCAGTGGAGCGGTTGTTGTGGTAAACAAACTGCAATGGGTCCAGTGATGCAGGCAGCACAGAGCAGATGTAATCTATGATTAGTATCTCAAAGCATTTGCTGATGATGGGGGTAAGAGCAACAGGATGGCAGTCATTTAAGCAAGTGATTTTGGATTGCTTTGGTACAGGCACAATGGTGGACGTTTTGAAGCATGTGCGGACTACAGACAAGGGGAGGGAAAGGTTGAAAATGTCCGTAAAAACACCAGCCAGTTGGTTTGCGCACACTCTGATGACGTGGCCCGGAATGCCGTCTGGACTCGTGGCTTTACAAATATTCACCCATCAGAAGGATCGGGTTACCTCCGCTACAGAGACGGAGAGTGAACTAACCTCTGTAGCTTCGGCCACGAGACATTATATTTTGCTCATCCAGGAGAGAGGCAGCGGTGTTCACGGCGGAGTTTTTATTCCCTTTGTGGTCCATGATGATATTAATTCCCTGCCACATGCTTCTAGAGTCAGTGGTGTTGAACTGTCCTTCAATCTTGTCCCTGTACTGGCGTTTTGCTGCTCTGATAGTTTTGCGGAGGGCATAACTGGCTTGTTTATGCTCCTCTGCATTCCCGGAATTAAAAGCGGAGGTCCGCTAAGTGCCGCACAAACATCGCTATTAATCCATGGTTTGTGGTTGGGGTAGATCCGTATTGTTTTGGTCTGAACAACCTCCTCTACGCACTTTCTGATGAAACGTGTTACGCTATCAGCGTAAACCTCGATGTCGTCATCAGAGGCGGACCGGAACATCTCCCAGTCCATGTGATCAAAACAGTCTTGTAGCATACAGTGCATCTGGAAAGTATTCACAGCGCTTCACTTTTTCCACATTTTGTTATGTTACAGCCTTATTCCAAAATGGATTAAATTCATTATTTTCCTCAAAATTCTACAAACAATACCCCATAATGACAATGTGAAAGAAGTTTGTTTGAAATCTTTGCAAATTTATTAAAAATAAAAATGAAAAAAAAAATCACATGTACATAAGTATTCACAGCCTTTGCTCAATACTTTGTTGAAGCAACTTTGGCACCAATTACAGCCTCAAGTCTTTTTGAGTATGATGCTAAAAGCTTGGCACACCTATTTTTGGGCAGTTTCTCCCATTCTTCTTTGCAGGACCTCTCAAGCTTCATCAGGTTGGATGGGGAGCGTCGGTGCACAGCCATTTTCAGATCTCTCCAGAGATGTTCAATCAGGTTCAAGTTTGGGCTCTGGCTGGGCCACTCAAGGACATTCTCAGAGTTGTCACAGACAATAGAGCCACTCCTTTGGTATCTTGGCTGTGTGCTTAGGGTCGTTGTCCTGTTGGAAGATGAACCTTCGCCCCAGTCTGAGGCCCAGAGCGCTCTGGAGCAGGTTTTCATCAAGGATGTCTCTGTACATTGCTGCATTCATCTTTCCCTCGATCCTGACTAGTCTCCCAGTTCCTGCCGCTGAAAAACATCCCCTCAGCATGATGCTGCCACCACCATGCTTCACTGTAGGGATGGTATTGGCCAGGTGATGAGCGGTGCCTGGTTTCCTCCAGACATGACACTTGCCATTCAGGCCAAAGAGTTCAATCTTTGTTTCTCATGGTCTGAGAGTCCTTCAGGTGCCTTTTTGCAAACTCCAGGCGGGCTGTCATGTGCCTTTTACTGAGGAGTGGCTTCCGTCTGGCCACTCTACCATACAGGCCTGATTGGTGGAGTGCTGCAGAGATGGTTGTTCTTCTGGAAGGTTCTCCTCTCTCCACAGAGAAATGCTGGAGCTCTGTCAGAGTGACCATCGGGTTCTTGGTCACCTCCCTGACTAAGGCCCTTCTCCCCCGATCACTCAGTTTGGCCAGGTGGCCAGCTCTAGGAAGAGTCCTGGTGGTTCCAAACTTCTTACATTTATGGATGATGGAGGCCACTGTGCTCATTGGGACCTTCAATGCTGCAGAAATTTTTCTGTACCTTTCCCCAGATCTGTGCCTCAATACAATCCTGTCTTGGAGGTCTACAGACAATTTCTTGGTCTTCATGGCTTGGTTTGTGCTCTGACATGCACTGTTAACTGTGGGACCTTATATAGACAGGTGTGTGCCTTTCCAAATAGTGTCCAGTCAACTGAATTTACCACAGGTGGACTCCAATCAAGTTGTAGAAACATCTCAAGGATGATCAGTGGAAACAGGATGCACCTGAGCTCAATTTTGAGTGTCATGGCAAAGGCTGTGAATACTTATATACTTGTGATTTTTTTCATTTTTTATTTTTAATAAATTTGCAAAGATTTCAAACAAACTTGTTTCACATTGTCATTATGGGGTATTGTTTGTAGAATTTTGAGGAAAATAATGAATTTAATCCATTTTGGAATAAGGCTGTAACATAACAAAATATGGAAAAAGTGAAGCGCTGTGAATACTTTCCGGATGCACTGTAGAATCTGATTGGTCTGACCAGCACTGGATCATTCTGAGGGTGGGTGCTTCCTGTTTCAGTTTCTGCCTGTAAGCGGGCAGAAGGAGAGCGGAAGAGTGGTCTGATTTGCCAAATGGTGGGCGGGGGAGGGATTTGTAGCCATCCTGGAAGGGAGAGTAGCAATGGTCCAAAACCCAGTCCCCCCATGTGTTGAAACTGATATGTTGGTGGTATTTTGGTGCGATTGATTTGAGATTGGCTTTGTTAAAGTCACAATGAACGCAGCCTCAGGGTGCGCAGTTTCCTGCTCACTTATACTCCCATACAGTTCCTTGAGTGCCCGGTCTGTGTCGGCTTGTGGCGGGATGTACACAGCAGTGATAATGACCGCTGTGAATTCCCTCAGTAGCCAGAATGGTCAACACAGAAGCATGAAAAATTCCAGATCAGGAGAGCAGAAAGACTTGATAGAATGTACGTTCCTCTGATCACACTAGGATTTGTTGACCATAAAACATACACCACCACCTCTGCTTTTACTTGAGAGGTCTTTCACTCTGTCCACTCAGTGCACGGAGAACCCTGTGGGTTCGATGGCTGAATCTGGAATCTCAGCAGAGATCCAAGTTTCCGTAAGGCAGATAATGCAGCAGTTCCTCGTGTCTCGTTGGAAAGAGATCCATGCTCTTAGCTCGCAGAGCTTGTTCTCCAGAGACTGAACATTTGGCAATATAATACTGGGTAGCGGTGGTCGATTTGCGCGACGTCTTACTCTGATGAGAACACCGGCTCTATTTCCCCTTTTCTTTCTGCATTTCCACGGCGGGCAGCCCAGACAAAGGGCTACGCTGGCGTGTTTGTAAACAGCGGGTCGGCATTGAGGAATTGGAAGTCCGGTTTTCGGTGTGCAATTGCAGAACCAATGTCCAAAAGTGTTTGTCTATCGTATACAATAAGGCAGACAACATCTAAGACAAAAAACATAAGAACTGTAAACAAAACAAACAAAAAAACTGCAATGTTGTGTCTGAGCTCGCAACACAGCAGCCATACTCGGTGCCATCTTGAGTCCAAAAATACAATGTTGTGACACAAATAATGCTGTACAATTAACACACACTTAGATATTTGTATTATAACTTTTACAGGGATAGCTCAGGAAAAATAAAAATTCAGTCATAATTTATTGACCATCATGTTGTTCCATTGCTCTTTGGCTTTCATTCTTCTGTGGAACACAAAAGGAGATTTTAGGCAGAATGACAGCCTCAGTCACCATTCACTTTCATTGTATGAAAAAAAAGATGCATTGTTTTCCACTAAGGCTAGAAAGTCATATGTGTTTGGAACAAAATGAGGGTGAATAAACAGTGACATAATTTTCATTGTTGGGTGAACTATCACTTTAAGCTGCAAGACTGAAAGCTGGTGTGAACAGAAATAGGAAAAGCAGATAGCATCTGTAATGACTGAATGTTAGGTTTAGGGCTGAAGATGGTTCTGATTTGTCACTCGAGAAGATTTTCAGGGACACATGGTGCTCTGAAAGGAGCTCCCTTCTTCAAAAAGAAGCAGAGTAGAGTATGAGTAGACTAAACAAACACAATATATCTGCAATAAGCGAGTGAATTTGCAATGCTTATTTTTGTTTTTTTCCTGCACTCACTTGGCTCCTTCCCATTGACTTTCGTAGTCTCCTGGTCCACAAGCTTTTCAGGGCATTTTCGCTGATTCATTTTGTTTGATTAACTGTGGAGTTTTGCTTGGATAGCTTGAATACAAATGAAAAAGATGCTTTATAGCACAATGAAGGGAATGACATGATAAATAGCATAATCATACAGTTGGTGGTATTGGCTCTTGTAACGTGGTGTGCACTCTTTTGTGCTATAGGAATACAGAGAAAGCGCAATGCAAAATTAAAACTCTTTTGAAAATTCTTATCCCATTACTGCAGCTACCCACTTGGAATGATGGCTCAAGATACTCGATTAACCTTGAAATAAGTTTTGCATAAAGATGTTTAAATTAAATGAAATTTCACATAACATTTTCACACAACAATTCTCTGAAATATAATTTTCACTGATATGTGGAGAGTCTGATCACATTTATATTTTTTTCTCACATTTTATTCTTTAAACATGCACTCTTCAGATACTGTTCAGTTTGGTTATGGAATTTTGCCTATTACAATTCATATCAGTCTGTAATTCAGTCAAATATTACAGTCACTGTCCATTTACATTCAGTCTCAAATATGGCAAGGGCAGTCACTGCAAGCACCCTGCAATTTCCGATTGTTTATCTATTTAAAATATTTAAATAAATGATTCACTGTCATTCTAGGGTTTTTTATAATTAAAATCAAATGGTGACTTTACGAATAAACTTCCGGGCACGTAGTGCTGCAGCTGTCCTGGCCAAGATGGAAACATTAACTGTTGTTATGGTTATCTAATTTCTTCTGAGAATGGATTCTAAAGATGGTCATTATCCCATCTATCTCTCAAAATGCTTTAGGTAATTTATCAGACATAATTAAACAGCAAGTTTTCAGATGGAGACATGAGATACAATACACAGTACTGGCCAGAGACTGTTAGTCTTTTGAAATGCTGATCTTTCTCAGCTGTTCCAGACTTCAGCATTAAGACTTGATTCCACTTGTGGCAAGCAGGATGCTGCTGAGTGGCATCTGGGCAGAGTGAGGCCAGGAAGATAAGTGGTGAATGAGTTCCACTTGTGTGCCACACTGGTCTCGCGTTCCAGTAAGGGGTGGCGGGAGTATATAAGGAGAGGAGACAGCTGCAGATGGAGAGAGAGAGACGCATGAAGCTGTGTGTGTGTGTTCGGCGTGTCTGCGGGGAAGGAGCACATGAAGTTGTTTTATGTTATGTTATGTTGTTTTATGTTATATTTCATGTTAATAAATAAATGTCTACATGTTTGTCAAGCCGGTCCCAGCTTCCTCCTTTCCCAACTTTGAATTGTTACACTGGTGCCGAAACCCGGGAAGGAGGAAGGATGCGCTGTCATGGAGTCCTCACTGCTGCCGTCCACCGGGAAGTGGAGGAGCCGATGCCGTCCACCCAGAGAAGGAGGAGCCGTTGCCATCCATCAGGAGCCTGAGGAACCGCTACCATCTGCCAGGAAGCGGAGGAGCCATTGCCATCCACCAGGGGACTGAGGACTCGCTGCCATCTGCCAGAAGGGGGAGGAACCGCTGTCGTCCGCCAGGGGGCGGAGGAGTGGCTGAGGACCAGTCCACAGCGTGTCCAGGGCCGACGAGCCCATCTCTCCCTCCTCTCTCTCTCCTCTCTCTGCTTTCTTCTCTCCCTCTCTATTACCCTGCAGCTCCCCCACCCTCTTGATGGAAGTGAGCGCCACAGGGGGCAGTGAGAGGAGTCTTGGGAGGCGAACAGGTCTACCTATATCTCCTCTAATCTCTCCCAAATCAGCTGGGCTATGTGGGGGTGGAACCTCCACTCCCCACAGAGCGTTACCTGCTGTGAGAGTATGTCCACTGCATGGTTGAAGGCGCCCAGAAGGTGAGTGGCTCACAGAGACTTCTGCTGACTCCAAAGGAGGCGGTGGCGGGCGAGTTGCGACATTCGACCCGAGCATACTCTGCCTCGGCGGTTTACGTACACTACAGTCGCTGTGTTGTTGGTTCGGACCAACACATTCATGCCATGAATCAACGGCTGGAGCCTCCTCAAGGCCAGCTATACTGCCAGCAACTCTAAGCAGTTGATGTGCCATTGGAGTCGGGGCCCCGTCCAGAGCCCCGACACTGCCTGCCAATTGCACATGGCGCCCCAGACTGAGTTCGAGGCATCCATCGTAAATGCACTGCTATGGTGTGCTCTACCCGGGGAAGCTTGACATATCCCTTAACCGCTCCACCGTCAAGAGTAGTCAGAGTGGACGAGCCCACGAAGCGTGTGCGGGCAGTAAAAGGTGCCTTCCACGAATTTGCTAGCTCCTCGTACACTTCTGAGAAGAAAGCCACCGGGGCAGGGCACGGCCGCGAACACTCAGGGCAGGGTGGAGGGTTCCACTTCAGCCCAATTTTCGCAGCCGCCCGGTCAAGAACGGCTGCCATCTCAGCGTCCGACTCATCCTGTGCTCTACCACCCATGGGCGGGAGCTCAGAAGATTCTTCCGCTTCCGATAGCAGAAGCCTACACTCTGATGCCGTGACCAAAAGCTCATCCTCATCACAAACCGTGAACGACACATTAAACCCGCCCTGAGGCAGACCGCCTGCATCGCTTGACAGCTCATCCGGACAGAACGAGTGTGCTAGGGGATGGGAGGTCCGTGGGGGCTGAGCCTGCGGAAACACTCCCATGTCCATATCCAGATCGCCCGTGGTGCTTGCCAACCCAGCCGGCTGAGCATCAGCCCAGGACGGACCGGGTTGGGGAGCAGCCACGGTGGTTCCTTGCTTCATGAAGAAGGAAGTGAGCCGCAACCGCAACATTCTCATGGGCATGTTCTCACAATGAGAACATAACCCTTCCATGAAAGCTGCCTCGGCGTGCTGGCGCCCCAGACACTCAAGGCAGATTTCATGGGTATCCGGAGGGGAGAGATAACGGCCACATCCAGTAGCGTAAACGCGGAAGGACATCTTTAAAAAGACGGCAAGCGTTTGTGCGAGCTCTTTTAGAAGGAAATATACTCTTTCTAATATACTCTTTTAGCACCTGTAGACTCAGGCTGCCAAAGCGCCCAAGGGAAACACAGCACTCAACCGTGTGAGGGTGACCGCTGATATGCGCCATTAGAATCCAGCAGCGTAGCAAAGTGTGAGAGGATGAACACATGCATTCGGCTCCGAAGAAAAAATCTGAATGAGTGATGCACGCCATCTCCTATTATACCCGTATGTCCGGGGTGGAGAGTGACATGCAGATTTCACTCACCAATTTTCATTGGTCTTTTCTATTTTAAGCAAAGGTGATTGGGGCTTTCAAGATCGAACCCCTAGTGTCACTACATCGACACAACGTCAAGTGAGTGACAGACAGGGAACAACTCATTTGATAATCAAAATCATTGGCTGTTCTGTCTGGTGAAATGCTACAGACATTTCTTACATTTTAATTTAGAATTCTTCTCTAATCTCATGACAAAGCTGCTAAACATTTGGTACATTCAGGAGTATGTATAATTTAAAGCAAAGGTTCCATGTTGTAGGGATAACATCTTATTTTCTCTCAATGCTGGAGATTCACTTTGAGATTTTTGTACATGTCTGAGTATATAAAGAGTTATGTGCTGTAAAAAGCTTCTCTGTGAATTGAATAGCTGATTTATATTTGAATCATTCATAGAGTGCCAATGGCTACCACACACATATTTCCAGAAAGATTCTCAAAGAAATTACAATTTGTACCAAAACAAAACTGCCAAACAGAATTTCTCACTGAACAGTATAAGTACTTTTGGGTACTTTGCAAAAAGGAAGATTATTTTAATAACACACAAGTTTTCCACACAAAGAAGAATTCACATTACCACAATGTGGTTGATTTTCAAATGCTCTTAAAAATATTTTCTTTAAATGGCCAAAATTATATGGGCCCAAACTTACACAAAAATCTCCAAATAACCAAATTGCGCCAGAAACAATGACAAGGAAACAGGTTTTTGAAAATATCTATGTGCCTTCTGATTTAATTGGAAGGGTGAAGAAAATACTCAGCACTCTTTACTGTGTCAGTAATACAACAGAGAAACAACACAAAACATACAGTAGCAACACACAACACAGTTCTTGTTAAACTGTTCTAGGGGGCTGCTAAAATTGGCATGACCTCAAAGGTTTAATAGAATAGATCTAAAAGAGACTACACACAACCAAGAAATAAAGGTCAACCCTCTGACTTGCAAAACAAAACACCTCTCCAAGACTCCAAAATAACGAAAGTGAGGTAGTCAGGCTTTGTGAGATATTTGAATAAAGATTGGTATTTAAAAGCATAGCAATGGGGAATGGAAATATGATTTTTCATTCATGCTCTGCATCATCCAGATTTTTATTTATCTTCTTATTTAAATCCCAGAATTTGATTTACACAACCAACAGTATACATGGTTAATTATCAAAGGGCAATGTCCCCAGAAACTTAATACATAGTAGTTTAGTAGTTATTTACCATACTCATATAAGAAATATTCAGAGCTACAGCAAGGGAAAGCTTTGCATTGCAAATGCATCTTTAAAATGTTATGAAGACCAAGTTCATCCAGGTACAAATGTAAATGTATAGGAACGAAAACTGGGCAGAGCCTCTGACCTTTCGGTGGTTGCGAACATTCACAATTAGGCAGTGTAAGCGAAAGTGCTGGCTACAAAGCCTCAGTAACATTAAATTGGTTCTCCCTCTCACACTTTCTCTCCCACTGGTTTGAGGAAAGTCAGTTTTTAGAGCTGCAGAGGCAATATTTAATCCTCTTTAATGAGGGGGGTGTGATATTAATCATGAAGCAAAAGGCTAATAATGAAAAAGCCATCCTGATTAATGGAGAATTACTGTATCTTAATAAGCCCTACCACCTCAGCGCCCATGCTCTTTCATTTCATCTGATGCTCAAACAGAAAAGGGAGTAAAGGATTTAAAATATTTGCCTATCCTCAGATAAGGCTCCTTTGTTCCTCTGTCAACATTGTCGGTGTGACAAAGAGGACACACTGAGTCGGAGCTACACACCTCCAGCTAACACCACAATTGAGTATTATTTTCAAGCTGCCACCTGTATGGAGAATTTAATCTAGGTAACCCTTACAATTTCCATTACACTATCACAATGGACTTCAAATGTTCGTAAGAGAAGACGTGGCTATGAAGGACTTTATGTTCATGGAAAGTTTTGAGTAGAGGGAAAATAGAGACTGGATAGTATTAGCTCTCTCAGTTGGGGCTTGAGTGGTGGAAATACTGAGTTCCATTTTGACTGTTTTACCATTGTACCATTCTGTACTCAGGTGATCTCAGGTTACACTGTGTCCAAACCAGATGCGATGCGATAAGATTCCAGCAACAAGCAATTTGTCTTTCTACATCACAGAAATAAAGAGCGGTAGAATTACATTTTACACGGAACATGGGGGTCTGCTTCTGCTAAAACGGCCTGGATGAATTTTTTTTTCTTTTTCCGATTGGCTAGTTATGATGATGCCGCATGCACGCTGTATTCATCCAGACAACTGCTAAACCAGACTTGGATGAGCCTTTGGTCACCTGGTGTACCACCATCCGATCCTTTACTGCCAGCATTGAGAAAAGTAACATGCCTCACTTTTCTCAATGCTGGCAGTGATGGGTCTGAATGACCAATCACAGTTGTTTGTGATTACAGGATATGGCATTTCTTTAATCATTTTTTAGAGATTGCAAGGGCATGTGCCCATGCGTATCTGAGGTATCTGTCTTTGGAATGAATAGATTTAAGTAAAAAATTCAGTAACACTTTAGTTTAGGGATCAGAAATTAGACAGTTAAATGACAGTCAATTAGTAATTAATGACTAATAATTGGACTTGTAAGGGACTAGTTACGGACTTACGGAATTATAAGGTGTTTATTAGGCCTTTGTTTGTTAATTTCTTACCCATGCCAAATAACACCTTTACATTTGTTTTTTTCCTAACAATTAACTTATTAGGGAAAAACAAAAGATACCAATAGCTAGTAAGGTGCAAAATACATCCTTTATAGTTTTCCATTACACTGTGTTAATGTGCAGCTTATAAGTATAAAATAAATATAGAAGGCAGAGACTTTTGATGTTTAGTGTAATAGGAACAAAATGCATCTTAAATAAAGGGCAAATGGTGTTAGATGCTATTTGCACCCCTAACTAAATACTACCATACAGTATAGGGACATCACTGCAGCATGTTTATTGTGTTTATTTAGAGTCCCACAAACACCCCACACCAACCCCTAACCCTAAAACTAACCCAAACCTTCCCTACTGTGTTGAAATACTATATTTCATACAGTATGAGCCGCACATACACTGAGTACTGAGAACCTATAAAGGATGTATTTTGCATCATACTAGCTATTGATGTTTTGTTTTTAGCTAAGAAATTAATTATGACAAAAGCAAATATAAAGAGGCTATATAGCAAAAATAAGAAATCAGCCTATAAAGGCTTAAGAAATAATTAATAATGCCAAACAAGTCCATAGTCAATTACAAATGTAATTATTGGTCATGAATTACTGTCTAATTTCTATTCCCTAAACTAAAGTGTAACCCAAATTTCTGTACAAACATGTGTACAAAAACATCTAAAAATCTGATTGCAGCCCAATGTCGGATTCGACTCCTAGAGGAAGACCCCGTTGTTTTTCATAGGCCATTGTTATAAGCTGACAGCATTTCCTGCCCAATGGTCACCCTTATCATTAACCTGCTGCACGACGCAGCACAATCAGCTAATCCAAATTTATTTTGATGTTTAATATACAGTTTTGTGCAGCAGAATTTTGAACCACTGAGAGTTTACAGAGGGTGGGGCATAATGCAGCAGAAATAGAATCCAAGTGATCAACAAAAAATGTCCTGTCGCTGCTGGTTGGGAGAAAAACTCTGATAAACATGTTGTTAGGATGAGGTAACCAAAGGGCCTAGAAGGCACCATTCCTGGTGAGCTGCTGGTGGTATTGAACTGTTTTATCACCAGCATTACTGTTCCACTGGTGAATCTTCAGCTCTGCCTGTTGAACAGGAAATAACAACCATGAGCCCCAATAGCACAGTCTTAAATGTCAGACTCCATTCTCCCCATTCACCTCCCCCTCATACAAATGATTAAATTATTCAGATTTTTTCGATTTGACCACATTTACAGTCATCCATCACAGCTCACTGGCCTTCAATTCCCCATCCACACGCAGGTCTCTCGCTACCCTCGTCGGTCTCTCTCACTCTTTTATTTCCTCACTTCGTCATCATGCCTCACTGCCACACAAATATTGCCATGCAACTATTGAGATATGTGCGGTGCGGTGCAGTGTTGTGTTGTTTTGTTTGGTCCTCTCTCTTTGGGCTGTGGGTGAGTTGAGATTAAGATGCAGTGCAATTGCTGTAGTAATCTCCACAGCATGGCTGCGCTTGGCTGTCCCAGTACCAGGCAGAGCAGGGGGGCCTAATTGAAAAGAACAGCAGCTTTTGTGGTGTATTGAGAGTGTTTGCCCTCACTTGTTGTGTAGGAGATGATTTTCTGTTGCTTATTTGAGCATGTGCAAAAAATAGTTTAGAGGAGAAAGATACTGTGCCGTGTATCACAAAGAAAGTTAGACAATTTCAGGATTCCAGGACTGGTTATAGTTGGACAAAACCCACCAAATCTAATCAGGCTTCATTAGGGTTAATGAATAGGGTTCATTAGTGATGTCAAGACGCTCATTACCAACTTTCTCTATCAACTCAGAGTTTAATCCTGTGCTTATGATTAGTTCACAAGCTCGATCATGTGAATGAAACGAACAGCCAATTGTGTTCAACATGAAGCGAGACAGCACAAATCACTTCTCTTGAGAGAATCAGCACAATTTATTTCTCCGCAAAAGATCTTGAAAATTACGAAGAATTTAAACACAGTTACAAGAGGACATTCTAAAACTATGATCAATGAAAACACATCTACACAACAGAAATGATAACTATGAAATCATAAATAATTATAATACATATACACAGCAAGAAGAAATATCGTTGCTGCTACTAGAGCATGAAAGGGCAGCTGGAAAATTGAATGAGATTAAAAATAGCTGATATATCAATGTGAAATAACTTTTATTAAGGTCCACAACAAGAACATTCAGGCTTTAAAAAATTTTTAAGTTAAAAGTTTATTATATTGATTTGAAATAATAAAATAAGCTTTAGTATTAATTTTAAATATAAATACTATTAGAAATGAATACACTATTGAATAATAAAAATAAGTCTTTGTAACAAGTCACTGGATCTGTCGGAAGGAGGAAGCTGGACTCTGCGTATTCTTTTCTCAATGAAGCCGTTTATTTACAATAAACAATGTGGTTTTTCAGCACACACACTTAAATGCACACACACACACTCAGGCATTTGAAGCGTAGCTCTTTCCCTCCTCTGGAGGTTTCGATTGCCCTTTTATCCCTCTCCAGCTCTCACTGCAAAAAAAAAAAAAAAAAAAAAAAAAACAGCTGATAGAGGTGATTTCCCACAGGTTCTTCCTCTCCCAGCCTCACTCTCTACAGACGTCGTTCGGCCACGCCCCCATCACCACAGACTTATTTTTCTTTCTTTCTAGCAATATGACACACAATAAAGACGTATTTGCTTTTACTGAACTTTAAGTGAAATACTATATGTTCATGGCATCTCTGCCAGCAAATCCATAAAAGAATGGATTTGGATGGCATTCACACTTTTCTGTTACATCTAATTTCGGGAGTGATTACATTTTTTATATTTAAATCCCAAAAATATTTCGGAGTGTCTACTTGCACCCCAGTGTAAATAGCATCTGCCACACGGCACAGCTATTTGCACCCCAACAGTCTGGTGGAACCACAGAAATATACTGTACGACAAACTAACCAATAAATTTAGCTGCATGGTGTGGGGTGTAAAGACGGTGTGTGAATGTGTACTGTTGTCCTAGCGACCGCAGTTTGAATCTGCATTTTGTCACACTCTTTTCCCCATCCAATTTCCTGTTTCCACTCTTAATATTTCCTTTAATACTACTTAAAATAACAGATAAAAATTAATATAAATGTTGATCTCATCACAGTGATTTGGTCATGGTGATCATCGGGGAGTGCAGAGAAGGGTTTGATCTGGAGACGGGGTCTGTCGATTGCACTCGTTCCTGCGTGAAACAAGGGTTACTGAAGTATAACAAGGTTATTTTTTCTAAGGTAAGGTTAAGGTTAAGTTTATGGGTAGAGGTTAATGTCGTTTGTCTGTGGGACTCTAAATAAACACAATAAACACACTGCAGTGAAGCCCATACTGTATGTTAATATTTAAATATGGGTGCAAATAGTATCTGAAACTATTTGCATCAGGGTGCAATTAGTATCTACCATTATTTGCACCAGGGTTGGGGTGCAAATAGTATTTGCCACTATTTGTACTGGGTGTAAATAGCATATATCATTATTTGCACCAGGGTGCAGAAAGCATCTGAAACTATGTGCACCAGGGTGCAATTAGTATCTACCCTTATTTGCACCAGGGTTGGGGCGCAAATAATATCTGCCACTATTTGAACTGGGGTGTAAATAGCATATACCATTATTTGCACCATGGTGCAAATAGCATCTGCCAAAACATTTTGATTGATTGTTAATGATATGCATTGAATTAATCCATCTTACTTGAAGGCCTAATTAATTAATTATTTTAATTTTTTTTTTTTTAAGATATTTTGTGGCCTGTGTGGGAAATGATTGGGAAAAAACGAAAGTGTCTTTAGATAAAATGTAAAACTTTGCACATAAATAATTTTCATAAACAGCTGATTTTGTGGATTTTTTAAATTGTCTCTGAAGTGCAAATTTTTGTCTTTAACTATTTTTATTGATTCCATACTCAAAATAACACAAACAGCACATGAAAACACGGAATCAACTTTTATCAATATCCAGCATAGCAACTCCCTTCTCAACTCCCTTCTCAATCCATTCTGTCAAGCAAAAAAGGGACTTGTTAATGCACAATTTAGGGTTTAACCAAATACTTGCGTCAATGTTCAGGTAAATGTCCGAATTGAACACGCGGGAAACTTTTGTCCACACTAAATGCATGTGCGAGATAACGGGATGTGTCTTTACTTCTCCGGGCAGCTTGACAGAAAGACTTTGCAATGGCAAGATAGGGGCAAGGACCTCCTGTTCAATAAAGAGCCAGGGAGGGGCTCTCTCAGGTGGAAGTGACCAATGAGCCAAATGTCTGAGACCAAAAGCATAATAGTAAAATGTCTTGTTTACTGATGTAACCTCTGTTCCCTGATGGAGGGAACGAGACGTTGTGTCAATGTAGTGACATTAGGGGTTCGATCTTGAGAGCCCCAATCACCTTTGCTTAAAATAGAAAAGGCCAATGAGAAGGATGCAAGACTTCAGAGGCCAGGAGGCGGCCGAGTTGCCCTGGCAAGATGTGCTTAATCGCCTCGGTCTGCTTTCTCACCGTCGAGAATTGATGGGTGAAATCCTCGACGGTGTCACCCAAAAGCCCCACTTGGGAGATGGGCGCATCGAGAAAGCGCCCGGGCAAGCACGGCTGCCATCTCAGCATCCGCCTCATCCTGTGCTCTACCACCCATGGGCGGGAGCTCAGAAGATTCGTCCGCTTCCGATTGCAGAAGCCCAGCTTCCGATGCTGCGACCGAAAGCTCATCCTCATCGTGAGCCGCGAAAGACACATTAAATCCGCCCTGAGGCGAACCGGCTATATCGCTCGACAGCTTTTCCGGATAGAACGAGCGTGCTGGAGGATGGGAGGTCCGCGGGGCTGAGCCGGTGGAAACGCTCCCATGTCCACATCCAGATTGCCCGCGGTGCTTGACGACCCAGCCACCTGAGCGTCAGCCCAGAGTGGATCAGGTTGGGGAGCAGCTGCGGTGGCTCCTTGCTTCATAAAGAAGGAAGTGAGCTGCGACCGCAACGTTCTGATGGGCTTGTTCTCGCAATGAGAACATGTCCCTTCCATGAAAGCTGCCTCGGTGTGCTGGAGCTCCAAGCACTCGAGGCAGATTTCATGGCTGTCCGGAGGGGAGAGATAATGGCCACATCCAGTAGCGTAAACGCGGAAGGACATCTTTAAAAAGATGGCAAGCGTTTGCGCGAGCTCTTTTAGAAGGAAATATACTCTTTTGAATATATTCTTTTAGCACCTGCAGACTCAGCCACCGAAGCTCCCAGGGGAAACACAACACTCGAGCGTGTGAGGGTGTCCGCTGATATGTGCCGTAAAATCCAGCAGTGTAAGCAAAAGGTGAGAGGACGAACACAAGTATGCATTCGACTCCGAAGAAAAAATATGAATGAGTGGTGCACACCATCTCCTTTTATACCCGTATGTCCAGGGCGGAGAGTGGCATGAAAATTCCACTTGCCAGTTCTCATTTGCCTTTTCTATTTTAAGCAAAGGTGATTGGGGCTCTCAAGATTGAACCCCTAGTGTCACTACATTGACACAACGTCGAGTGAGTGACAGACAGGGAACAAAATCTTGGGGAGACCTAACCCACCTTTGTCAACTGGCCTGTGTAACTTATTAAAATGCATCAGAGGACATTTCCCATTCCAGATAAAGGATTTAGCTAACTTCAGTGGGGAGAGACTGTATTAGGTGGTTGAATTTTGGAATACATCATTTTTATAACATTAACTACATAGATAAATGTAGTGAAGCCCACTTGTCCACATCGCTCGAAAACCTTTTTATTAAAGGGTCAAAATTAACTCTAACTAAATCACACAAATTTGCTGGGAATAAAATACTTAATGCCCTGTTTGGGCCACTGGAAGGTGCCCAGCTGGAAAGCTGTTACCGGGTAGTACGCTGTCAAAGCCAAAGCTTTGGATTTAGACCAATTAACTCTGTATCCTGAGAATTTAGAAAATTAATTAATAATTCTGTGGAGGCAAGGCATAGATCTAGTAGGGTCGGAGACGAATAACAAAATATCATCTGCGTAAAGCAAAAGCTTATGTGCCACACCTCCCGCCAATGGTTCCAGAGCAAGACAGAACAATAATGGGGAAAGAGCGCAACCCTGCCGGGTGCCCCTATCCAGACTAAAATAATCTGAAATTAATCCATTCATTTGTACCGCCGCTACAGGGTGTCTATAAAGTAACTTAATCCAACCAATAAATGTACTCCCAAATCCATACATTTCCAAAATCTTAAAATGATAATCCCATTCTACCATATCAAACGCCTTCTCAGCGTCAAGTGAGATGGCAGCGACCGGAGTCTGATCATTCACTACTGACCACATGATATTGATGAAACATCTAATGTTGTCAGAAGAGCTACGGCCCTGAATAAACCCCACTTAATCTATATGTATAAGAGATGTCATAACTTTACTTAATCGGTTAGCCAATATTTTTGCCAAAATTTTTACATGTAGCTGGATCAGGGAAATTGGACGGTAACTTTTACACTCACTTGGATCTTTGTCTTTTTTAAGAATCAGACTGATCTGGACTTGTGTCATGGTTGGTGGGAGCTTTCCATTCTTTAATGATTCTGTATAAACTTCTAGTAAAATTGGAGCCAATTCTGTAGCATAAGATCTACAAAATTCAGCGGCAAAACCAGCTGGCAAGGTAAGGCCTTAATTACCTCGTCAAGCTCCTCCAAGGTTAACTTAGAATCAAGAGAATTTTTGCTCGTTTGTTCAATTTAGGGAGTTCTAATGGTTCCACAAAATTTCTAATATCTTCATCAGTAGACGAATACATGGAACTATAGAGATCAAGATAGAACTCTTTAAAAGCATTATTAATATCAATGGCCGAGGTAAAAATTTCACCACCAGCAGATTTCACTGAGGGAATGGTAGAAAAAGACTCTCTCTGCTTTATATATCTAGCCAAAAGCTTCCCTGCTTTGTCACCCGACTCAAAGAATGACTGTCTTGCCCTGAATAACCAAAACTCCACCTTCTGCGATAAAATAGTATTATATCTGTAATTCAAACAAGTCAATTCTCGGAGGCCATCAGGCGACATTCGGCACTTCAGCTCTGCCTCGGCACTTTTAATATTCCCTTCCAACTCCACGAGTTCACGTGCTTTCGATTTTTTTATGAATGAGACATACTGTATGATCCGGCCCCTAAGAATTGCCTTAAGTGCCTCCCAAGCCACACCCACAGAAATCAAATCAAATCAAATCACGTTTATTGTCACACAGCCATATACACAAGTGCAATGGTGTGTGAAATTCTTGGGTGCAGTTCCGATCAACATAGCAGTCGTGACAGTGATGAGACATATACCAATTTACAATAACATCAAATTAACACAACACAATTTAAAGTCTAATATACACATAATTACACACAACACAATATACAAATAATAACATACACCGTACAGTATACAATACACACAATATAGATACACTATTCAATATAAAAAAGTATATATAGCATATATACAATGTACAGTAGGTTGTATTGTACTGTATTGACATTCAGGCTGTCGGTTGATAGTAAGTTGTTAAGAGAGAATATAATATAATAATAATATAATTTATGACAGTCCGGTGTGAGATATAAGAGTAAGAGTAATAAAGTGCAGTGCTGATGTATTTTGATCGTGGGAGATCAAGAGTTCAAAAGTCTGATTGCTTGGGGGAAGAAGCTATCATGGAGTCGGCTGGTGCAGGTCCTGATGCTGCAATACCACCTGCCTGATGGTAGCAGTGAGAACAGCCCATGGCTCAGGTGGCTGGAGTCTCTGATGATCCTCCAATCTTTTTTCACACACCGCCTGGTATATATGTCCTGGAGGGAGGGAAGCTCACCTCCGATGATGTGTTTGGCAGTTCGCACCACCCTTTGCAGTGCTTTGCGGTTGTGGGCTGTGCTATTGCCATACCAGGCGGCGATGCAGCCAGTCAGGATGCTCTCCACAGTGCAGGTGTAGAACCGTGTGAGGATGTGGCGGTTCATTCCAAACTTCCTCAGCCGTCTCAGGAAGAAGAGGCACTGATGAGCCTTCTTCACAACGACTTCAGTGTGGATGGACCATGTGAGTTCCTCAGTGATGTGGACACCCAGGAACTTGAAGCTGCTGACTCTCTCCACTGCTGCTTCATTGATGGTGATGGGACTGTGTTCTCTGTCTTTTCTTCTGAAGTCCACCACAAGCTCCTTTGTCTTACTGACATTGAGAGGGAGGTTGTGCTCCTGACACCAGTGTGTCAGAGTGTGCACCTCCTCTCTGTAGGCTGTTTCATCATTGTCAGTGATCAGACCTACCACCGTTGTGTCATCAGCAAACTTAATGATGGCATTGGAGCTATGTGTTGCCACACAGTCATGTGTGTACAAGGAATACAAGAGTGGGCTGAGAACACAGCCCTGTGGGGCTCCAGTGTTGAGGGTCAGTGATGAGGAGATGTTGCTGCCTATTCTAACCTTCCTGTCTGCTTGACAGGAAGTCCAGGATCCAGCTGCACAGCGAGCTGTTTAAGCCCAGAGCCCGGAGTTTCTCATCTAGCTTGGAGGGCACTATGGTGTTGAATGCTGAGCTGTAGTCTACAAACAGCATTCTCACATAAGTGTTCTTTTTTTCCAGGCGAGAGAGAGCAGTGTGTATTGTAGATGCAATGGCATCATCAGTGGAGCGGTTGTTGCGTTAAACAAACTGCAGCAGGTCTAGAGAGAGAGGCAGCACAGAGTAGATGTAATCTCTGATTAGTCTCTCAAAGCATTTGCTGATGATGGGGGTCAGAGCAACTGGACTCCAGTCATTTAAGCAAGTTATTTTTGATTGCTTTGGAACAGGCACAATGGTGGACATTTTAAAGCATATGGGGACCACAGACAAAGAGAGGGAAAGGTTGAAAATGTCCATAAAAACACCAGCCAGCTGGTTCGCGCACGCTCTGATGACTTTGCGGATGTTCACCCATCGGAAGGATCGGGTTACATCTGCTACAGAGACGGAGAGTGAACTAACCTCTGTAGCTTCGGCCTCGAGAGCTCTCTCCACGAGGGCGGTGTTATTTCCCTCAAAACGAGCATAAGAAGTATTTAGCTCATCCAGGAGAGAGGCAGCGGTGTTCATGGCGGAGTTTTTATTCCCTTTAAAGTCCGTGATGATGTTAATTCCCTGCCACATGCTTCTAGAGTTAGTGGTGTTGAACTGTCCTTCAATCTTGTTCCTGTACTGGCGTTTTGCTGTTCTGATAGTTTTTTGGAGGGCATAACTGGCTTGTTTATGCTCCTCCGCGTTCCTGGAATTAAAAGCGGAGGTCCGCGCATTAAGTGCCGTGCAAACATTGCTATTAATCCATGGTTTCTGGTTCGGATAGATCCATGTTATTCTGGTCAGAACGACGTCCTCTACACACTTTCTGATGAAACACATTACGCTATCAGCGTAAAGCTCGATGTTGTCATCAGAGGCGGACCGGAACATCTCCCAGTCCGTGTGATCAAAAAAGTCCTGTAGCGTAGAGTCTGATTGGTCCGACCAGCACTGTATTTTTCTGAGAGTGGGTGCTTCCTGTTTCGGTTTCTGCCTGTAAGCAGAAGTAGTATGGAAGAGTGGTCTGATTTGCCAAATGGTGGGCGGGGGAGGGATTTGTAGCCATCCCGGAAGGGAGAGTAGCAATGGTCCAAAACCCGGTCCCCTTGTGTTGAAACTAATGTGCTGGTGGTATTTTGGTGCGACTGATTTGAAACTGGCTTTATTAAAGTCCCCGGTCACAATGAATGTGGCCTCAGGGTGCGCGGTTTCCTGCTTGCTTATAATCCCATACAGATCCTTGAGTGCCCGGTCTGTGTCGGCTTGTGGTGGGATGTACACAGCAGTGATAATGACCGCTGTGAATTCCCTCGGTAGCCAGAATGGTCAACACAGAAGCATGAGAAATTCCAGATCAGGAGAGCAGAAAGACTTGATAGAATGTACGCTCCTCTGATCACACCAGGATTTGTTGATCATAAAACATACACCACCACCTCTGCTTTTACCTGAGAGGTTTTTCGCTCTGTCCACTTGGTGCACGGAGAACCCCGTGGGTTCGATGGCTGAGTCTGGAATCTCCGCAGACATCCAAGTTTCTGTAAGGCAGATAATGCAGCAGTCCCTCATCTTTCGTTGGAAAGAGATCTGCGCTTTCAGCTCGCAGAGCTTGTTCTCCAGAGACTGAATATTTGCCAGTAGAATACTGGGTAGCGGGGGTCAATTTGCATGGCGTCTTACTCTGATGAGAACACCGGCTCTGTTTCCCCTTTTCCTCCTGCGTTTCCGCGGCCGTGCAGCACACACAAAGGGCTCCGCTTGTGTGTTTGTAAACAGCGGGTCGGCATTGAGGAATTTGAAGTCTGGTTTACGGTGTGTAATTGCTGAACCAATGTCCAAAAGTGTTTGTCTGTCGTAGACAATAAGGCAGACAACATCCAAGACAAAAAAACATAAGAATTGTAAACAAAACAAACAAAACACTGCCATGTTGTGTCGGAGCTCACAACGCAGCAGCCATACTTGGCGCCATCTTGAGTTGAAATACAGAAGATACTGAGGACCAGTTGGTCTCCGTATAAACATTGATTTCAGCCTTTAACATTTGTTGGAAATCAGGATTTTGCAAAAGGGATACATAAAAGCACCAACTATATGATCTCTTTTTCTCCGTATGTGGCAACACCTAAACTCACCAGGGCGTGATCTGAGACTAAGATGTTTCCAATTGAGCAATCAACAACAGATGAAATGAGGGACTTATATATATATATATATATATATATATATATATATATATATATATATATATATATATATATATATAAAAATCTATTCTAGAATAAATCTTATGGACTGATGAAAAAAATTTATAGTCTCTACCAGATGGGTTCAGAAATCGCGAAATATCTGCAAGACCAAGATTTTTACACATCCTGTGAAGTGTCAATGTTGCTCTAGGGGCTTGCACACTTTTGCTTCACTATGATCAAGGACTGAGTCCGTCAATAGATTAAAGTCTCCTCCCAATATTATATTATGAGGGGTGCCAGCAGCTTGCAACATCCCTTCAAGATCTATAAAAAAGCCCTGATCATCAGCGTTAGGTGCGTAAATATTAGCCAAAATCAACCTTTGCCCCTGAATTTCTGCTTAAACAATAATGACTCTTCCTAATTTATCTTTAATCTGTTTGAGATATTTGAATTGTAGATGCTTACTTATCAGTGTAATGACTCCCTTGCTCTTACTTGAGCCAGCACTAAAGAAAACATGTCCACCCCATATCTTCCCAAACTCTTCAGCTTCCTGCGGGGAAAGATGCATGTCTTTAAGAAACACTATATCATATTTCTTATGTTTAAGAAGAGAAATAACCTTCCTTCTTTTTATGGGGTGCCCCAACACATTCACATTACACATGGAAAGAGATCCACTCATATTAACATTTGACATTTTGACGTGTTAGAAAAAATAGATTGTGTGTCAAAAATAAAATTATAAAGACCACATTCCCCATTAGTGCAACAATCAAACCCTGAACTTCCCCCCGAACCAAACAATGTTTGAAAAAAGAAAAACGTGTGTATTAACCCCACACACGACAGCGCCAATTGGCATCCATCCCTCTAAACTCAAAAAGTCCATGTACGCCTACGAGAGTCCCCACGACAACTTTTCCGTCGGATTGCTCAAAAAATTCTATACAAATTTTGTGAGACAGAATTACATAACAGAAAATAATCTATAAAAAAAACTCCAACCAATAAACACAAAGAACGTGTAGATTCATTCACAAAACTGTATCGAAATCTGTTCAGTTTCCTTGAACAGTCAAACAAATGTTCGGTGAGCCGGCTGTTCATGAGTGCAGCAGATGACTTAATTCTTCCAATGTTCTGCAAACAATACTCCACAAAACAAACTCAGCCAATAGGAGGCATAAGCACAAAGAATGAGCAGATTAATCCACAAATGTTGAGGGAGTGTTACTCCACACAACAAACTCCAGCTGCTAGGCGGAACCAGCACAAAAAGTAACAAGAAAGGCGCCCAGTTTCCTCGGACAGTCAAATGTATGTTCAGTGAGCCAAGCTCACTTGGGGTAACACGAGAAACACTATGACATCCTCAGTCCATTGATTTTATGAAAGACATCGCTTGTTGTGGGCATGTAAATATTTTGCGGCCATGCTTAGTACCTATTCTCAATTTGGCTGGAAACATCAGTGCAAAAGCGATCCTCCGTTGATGCAAGAGGTTCTTGAAGGAGTGTTACTACACAAAACAAACTCCAACCACTAGGCAGAACCAACACAAAAAGAAACAAAATGGTGCCCAGCTTCCTCAGACAGTCAATTGTATGCTCAGCGAGTCAAGCTCACTTGGGGGCCACGTAAGAAACACCAAATGGCTTACTCACCCCATTGTTTCTATGAAAAACAATGCTTGCTGTGGACATGTAAATATTTTGCAGCCATCCTTAGTATCTATTCTCAGTCTGGTAAGAAACATCAGTGCAAAAGCGATCTTCCATTGATGTAAGAGTTTCTTGCATTTCTCGAATCGATCATGTTTCTCTCTTGTTGAATTTGCAAAGTATGGGAACAAGAAAATGCTGTGATTTTTCCAAGAAATCCTTCCTTTATTCCTCGCCTGACGTAACACAAGATCTTTATCGGATAATCTCAGAAATTTGGCCAGAATTGATCGAGGCCTGTCTCCCTCAGCAGATCTGTGAGCTGGGACTCTGTGAGCTTGGTCGATTTCCAGCTTATGGCCTGTTATGTCGAGCAGACTCAGGAAGAGCTCGTCTAGGAACTTCACCATATTTCGGCCTTCCTCATGCTCAGGAAATTCAACAATTCTGACATTGTTTCGCCGATTACAATTCTCCAAATCCTCCAGTTTTTCCCAAACATGTTCCAAGTCTATCTTGGTCGCTAGTGGGTTAGCATCTAATTCCCTCTCCGATGACTCCAGATAAACGATCCGTCTCTCGACATCCCCAATTCTTTTAACCAACTCAGAGAATTTCACCTCCATCACTGTAATCGATTGATGTATTACAAGATCCTCCAGGTCTGCTACGACTTTCACCAGCATTACAGACATGCTCGCCAGTTGCCGCTGAATATCTCCCACCGCACCATCCAAACCGAGTCCCTGGTCTGCGGGCCCATCTGAGGTATCAGCCTGAGTATGTAAGTGTCTTCCAACATCTCCAGAGCCCGAGTTCTTTGAATTCCCTGACATGTTGACCTCCCAGAACAGCCATATATCAGGGCACATAGAATCTCACCAGTTCATGATACAAAAAGAATTAAAAACTAGCAAAGTGCGCAGAGCTCATCATTCACACATCCGACCCCCGCAAAACTATACTCAAGCAATTGCTTCTGCATCAGCGCAGCAACCACAACAGCCCAAAAAGGACTGCCCAAACAACAATTATGTCGACTAGGCTGTTGGTCATCTGATGCTTACCTCAACTACATCCGAACTATCCATCTCCATATCAGAAACGCACAACAAGCCCTCATCAGCTAACCACGAGGCATTCACGACCAGGGCCGGGGGGTGGCACTCACTTATCCCTGTCAACAAGGCTGGACCCACTGTTTGGACGCCGCAGGGGTCTCTCCAGCTAGTCCCCCCTGTCTCAAAATGCTGGACGGGCCCGCCACTATGCTCAAGGGCCCTCCCATTCGAATCAGTTTATTTGTATCATGGGCTCCACATTCAAAGTGCAAGGAGGACTCCCCCGTTAGAATGCTGTGAGGGCCCCTTCATTGTGTCTGAAGGGGGAGCCAGGTCGGTTTCAAGTGGCTAGGATTCACGCCTCCGCTCAGGCTGATCCTGCCCTTTCACCGGGGTGCCCCCATGATAGGAAGTTGTAGACCCCTCCAACACAATCTATTCTAGGGCTCTCCCATTTGATTGGCAGCAGCATCTCCCACCTGAATGCAGCGTGAGCTTTTCACATTTATTTGTATCATGGGCTCGCCCGTTCGTGGCCAGGTTGACTCCCCTGTCGAATGATGTGAGTGCCCTTCCCTCCCGAATGCTGGTTGGGCTTGCTTGCTCGAGCGGCCGCCGAATCTCCCACGGGACTTGCACCGTTCTTCACACGATCCCATCCGTCGAACCAAGCCAGGAGGGAGACTTAATGTTTTCCTGGGTGGTCAGGATTCATGCCTCCATCCAGGGCGACCCTGCCCTTTCATGGGGGTGCCCCCCACATTAGGGTGTAATGATCCCTTTGGCACAGAAAAGCTCTCTGCGAGCTCATTACTCTGTGGCCAATACCACCACTGTCCTTCTTATAAGCATCTTTTGGGGGGGGGTTCGAGCTTGGGTCAAATCTCGAGCCTCGAGCCCTTCGCCTTGGACAGTGAGCCACACATGTTTATACTAACCTTAATACAGGATTACATTAACTGCGAACTACTGAATTCCAGGGTTATATAACACAAAGCATTATGTTATAACTTTACACTCAATATTTAACAAATTTATAATATAAAAAATGGAGAGATTTACGCTGATAAATATGGCAAAAATGCGTCAACACAGTCTGTGAAAAATTCTATTGAAAAGAAACATCATCATCGTTAACAGCTTTGAGGTGAGGCACATACCAGTTATGTTATAAAGAGTTATATTGTTATGTATTATATAAAATTAATGCATTTAAAATAAGAATACAACATTGATAACATGAAAAAATAAATGAAATGTATAATAAAATATCTGCAAAGAACAACATTAAATTTAAATCATCACATTACAGCATAAATTACATTGTGCCTTGCTGGGAAACAAGTCAAATAATTTTTATTTGTATAGCGCCTTTCACAACACACATAGTTTCAAAGCAGCTTTACAGAAGATCAGGCATTAACAGAAGATAAATCTATAATATCTATAATGTCTAAGAGTCATCATTGTGCAGTTTGATAAATTACGATTGTGAATTGTTTAAAAATAAGTAAATAAATAATAATTGTATTTATAACCCCGGTGAGCAAGTCGAAGGCGACTGTGGCAAGGAACACAAAACTCCATAAGATGTTGGTTAATGGAGAAAAATTACCTTGGGAGAAACCAAACTCACTGTGGGGGCCAGTTCCCCTCTGGCTAAAATCATGAATATAATGCCAATATTACTTATGTATAGTGCAAGTCATGGTTTAAAATCATTAAACTAAGTAAGTGTTAAGGGTCAGTGTTTAAAACAAAGATTTTGTATGGACTGTAAGATTAATGACTAATGTCTTTGAAGTGCATCCTGGATTAACTGCAGAAGTTCACATAGATGCAATTGCACTTGTTAGTTGGCTGATGAAGGGTTTTGTTTGCAATTAATTGATAGTCTATGTATTCCATTTCAAGAGTGTAGTCCATCATTAGACCGAGGTGATGCAGGCAGAGATCAGTTAGGTGCATCGCAGTTCAACCTGGCTGGTAATTTCGGTGAGGTCTATCCTAAGTCCAAGGTTAGTATCATCACCAAGTCCAAGGTTAGTCATCATCACCCAGCGACACGTTGCAGTGGAGTCCAACACCAAGCAGGAACGGAACTAGATCTGGCCAGTTCTGGTGACCTCAGGATAGGAGTCCTGAGGTTGAGACAGGGAAACAAATAAAATAATATTAGCATAGATGCCATTCAATTTATTGCAGAGTTATAGATCATGATCACTGTTTCTGGATCCGGAAGACCTAACTAAAGCTGCCTAATTGTGAATTGAAGGAAAAATTAGGTGTATGCCTGGCTAAATAGATGAGTCTTTAGTCTAGACTTAAACTGAGTGAGTGTGTCTGCACCTCGAACAGTGTTAGGGAGACTATTCCATAGTTTAGGATTTTCATATTTTAGGAACTATTAACAGGCCAGAATTTTGCGATCGTAATGAACGTGATGGAATATTGCGTGGTAGAAGGTCACATAAGTACTGCAGAGCTAGACCATTCAAAGTTTTGGTAGAAAATGTAACGATGATAAAATGGGGCTAATATGGTCATATTTCTTGGTTCTCGTCAGCACTCTGGCAGCTGCATTTTGAACCAATTGAAGTTTATTTATTGATCTTGCTGGACATCCTCCCAGTAATGCATTACAATAATCTAATCTTGAGGTCATGAATGCATGAATTAGTTTTTCGGCATCAGCAACAGAGAGCATGTGTCAAAATTTAGCAATATTACTTAGGTGGAAGAATGCTGTTCTACAAACATTGGTAATTTGATTTTCAAAGGACAGATTGGTATCAAATATAGCACGAAGTTCTTCGCTGTTGAAGATGATGTAACAGTACATCCATCGAGAGTAAAATTATATTTTAACGGCTTATTTTTAGAGGTTTTTGGTCCAATAATTAGTACCTCTGTTTTGTCGGAACTGAGTAGAAGGAAATTTCTGGCCATCTAATCTTTTATTTCATTGATACACTCTGCTAATTTGGAGAATTGTGAAATCTCATCAGGTTTTGAAGAAATATAAAGTTGGGTATCGTCGGCATAACAGTGGAAATGTATTCCATGATTCCTGATAATATCTCCCAGGGGAAGCATATACAATGAGAAAAGCAGAGGCCCTAAAACTGATCCCTGTGGCACCTCACACTTTACTTTTGTTTGGTTTGACAATTCCTCATTTACATACACAAAGTGGTAGCGGTCTGCTAAATAGGACCTAAACCATGCTAATGCAACTCCACAAATGCCAACATAATTCTCCAGCCTATTCAAGAGAATGTTGTGATCTATCGTGTCGAATGCAGCACTAAGATCTAAAAGCACTAGAAGTGAAATGCAGCCGCGATCAGATGATAAGAGCAAGTCATTTGTAACTCTGATAAGTGCAGTCTCTGTACTGTGATGAGGCCTAAATCCTGACTGAAATTGTTCATATATACTATTTCTCTGTAGAAATGAACATATTTGGGAGGATACTACCTTTTCTAGTATTTTCAACATAAACAGGAGATTTGAAATCGGCCCATAATCAGCCATTTCTCCAGGATCAAGTTGTGGCTTCTTAATAAGCGGTTTGATAACTGCCATTTTAAAGTTTCTTGGGATATGTCCTAAGGATAGCGAGGAGTTAATAATACTAAGAAGAGATTCTGAGATTACTGGGAATACTTCTTTTAAGAGCTTGGTTGGTATTGGATCTAACAAACATGTTGTGGCTTTTGATGTTTTGATAAGTTTTGTTAGCTCTTCATGACCTATGACAGTGAAGGATTGAAGTAGCACGGGAGTAAAATTATGAGACACTGTTTTCTGAGGTACTGTGACAGATGATTGCATAATTCCAATTTTATTTCTGATTATTTAAATTTTATCAGTAAAGAAAGTGACCAAAAAGAAGCATCATAATGCATAAGAGTTGATCAAAATAAAAGGAATAATTAAGAAAAACTGGTCCATATGAGATAACTGATAGAAACAGTTAGGTGAAATAGTGAAATAATAATAATAATAATAATAATTATTATTATTATTATTATTATACAATATTGAATATCTTTGTGTCATGACTACAAAGTGGAAAAAATCTCCAACAATATGAGGCATCTAAGGGGGGTAATCGCCCCCTTCACAAATGAATTTCAGGCCCTGATATCATCTATAGCAGTGGTTCCCAACCTGGGGTCCGCGCCCCCCTAGAGTTCACGGGGAGGCGTGTGATCTCATTTGCTTTCAGGTCAAACATGCATAAAATGTTTCACTATAATTTAATTCTAAAATTAATACAATTTGAAATGATATTAAAAATCATATGCTTGCAATGCCAAGGCCAATCTAAAAAATAATAATAATGGCAGAGAAACGTAAAAGCGGTTTTTCCCTGAAAAAACATTTGTGCACGTCAATGACCCGCGCTCAATCAGTTCCAGCTAGCAGCTCGTTTTTCCTGCAGTCAGAGCATCACTATTTTATGAATAAAACGTCTAAGAAACGTAAAAGTGCTGATGACTCATCATCAAAAAAGAAAGAAAGGCTACATCTCGAGAGTTACCTTAACATCGGTTTTATTGAAGGACAGGACAGGACTCGGCCAGAATGTGTCATTTGTGGTGAGAAGCTAGCTAATGACAGCATGAAGCCAAGCAAAATGCAACGCACCAGGAAACAAAACACCAGGAGACTATTGGTGAAGGTCAGGATTTTTTTGAGAGGAAGAAGCAGTTGGCACTATCAAAAAGATCCACAGACATCATAAAAGCATTTGAAAGTGCAGGCAGTGATTTACAAAGAGCCACAGAGGTGTCATTTGGGTGTTCGCTATAAATTGCCAAGGCTAAAAAGCCACACAATATTGGAGAGCAGCTAATCAAACCCACCTTCATGAAAATTGTAGAGAGGCTGTGTGGCCCACAGGTGGTGGATAAAGTGAGAACCGTCCCACTCTCTGACAACACTGTCAAAGACAGAATTGATAAAATGGCTGGAGATTGTCAAAAGCAGCTGCACGAGAAGCTTAGGAATGTTCCCTTTGCCATTCAGTTGGATGAAACAACAACACTGCAAGACGAATCCGTGCTCATTGTTTATGTGCAATATATTGATGGTGATGACTTGAAACAAGACATTCTTATGTCTACCAATCTAGCCGCAACAACAACAGGCCAAGATATTTTTATTGCTATGGACTCTTATCTCTCGTCCAACAATCTGCCCTACAAGAATATTGTTGCATGCTGCACTGATGGGGCTGCAGAGTTGATGGGCAAAAACTTCATGGCTACTTTCATAACTTCCGTTCCCTGATGGAGGGAACGAGACGTTGTGTCGATGTAGTGACACTAGGAGTCACTCTTGGGATCCCCAAACACCTCTGCTTTTTTGAAAAAAGGCCAATGAGAATTGGCGAGTGGAATTTGCATGCCACTCCCCCAGACATACGGGTACAAAAGGATCTGGTATGCAGCCACTCATTCAGGTTTTGTGCTGAGGAGCCGAGACCAGGTCCCGGCCATTTCAGCGGGTAGTTCAGCATTGTGGCAAGAGGGACTCAACATCTCATTCCCTCCATCAGGGAATGGAGGTTTCTAAAGTAACCATGACATTCCCTATCTGTCACTCGACATTGTGTCAATATAGTGACACTAGGGGTCCGTATACAAAACTAACTGAACTTTGTTATGTGAAGTGGTGCTGTGTGACGGGCAGACTGCTGTGTGCCTCGTAGCCAGTGCACCAGGCTGTCACGTAACCTCCCCCAATGCTCTTTATGAGTGTTGAACAGTCCTTCAGGAACAAGTGGACTGCCCAACGAATAGGTGGACAGACTGGCCCAGCCGAGGCCTCTTTTCCTTCTCTTTTCTCCCCAAAAAGAGTGGAATTTGTTAACTGACTGAGAGCCCTAAGTTTCTACCTCGGTGGGGGGGGGTGTCACTCCTAAGGAGAAGACACCGTGGAGACCACACCCCGCCCAAAAAAAGGGGGGGGGGTACTTCAAGTGGAAATACATCACATGGTCTTACCGAGTCTTGTCGTAAGTAAATCATGTGGAGAGTCGCAGTACAGGGCCCAGCGCACTTACTGAGCCAGCAGCGAGTTTTTCCGCAAACTCGACTGCCACAGGGCTAAGGAGGAAGTCATCCAGGGATCACAGTCTGTGAACACTACTGGGAGTCAAGAATGCACATCTTCCCCTCAAGGGAGGGGCAAGGCACTATGCTCAAGCGGTACACCCGGCCAACTGTCCTGTAAATTACCTGCTTGTGCCGGCCACTACACGGGACGAAACCGACTCAACTCGGAGGTTGTAGAACCTCGCAAAGGTGTTGGGTGTTGCCCAGCCCGCTGCTCTGTAAATGTCTGCCAAAGAAGCACCACTGGCCAGGGCCCAGGAGGCCGCCACACTCCTGGTACAGTGGGCTTGTAACCCCATGGAGGGTGGCACGTCCTGAGCTTGATATGCCATAACGATGGCGTCAATGACCCAGTGGGAAATCCTCTGTTTGGAGACAGCGCTTCCTTTCCGCTGTCCACCAAAACAGACAAAGAGCTGCTCGGAGCTTCTAAAGCTCTGCGTGCGATCCAAATAGATGCGTAAAGCTCGCACCGGATACAGCAACGCCAAGGCTGGGTCTGCCTCCTCCTGGGGCAGTGCTTGCAGGTTCACCACATGGGAACCTTGGGCACATAGCCTGGTCAGTGTCTCAGGATCACATGAGAGTAACCTGACCGAACTCCAGGCACGATTCACTGACAGAGAACGCTTGCAGGTCCCCTACCCTCTTGATGGAAGTGAGCGCAGTCAGGAGGGCAGTCTTCAAAGAGCGTGCCTTAAACTCAGCTGACACCAAGGGCTCAAAGGGAGCTCCTCGTAGACCCTGAAGGACACAGAGAGGTCCCACGGGGGAACGAGGTGCAGTCTAGAGGGGTTCAACCTCCTAGCGCCTCTCAGGAACCTGATGATCAAGTCGTGCTTCCCCATGTACTTACCATCTACTGCATCGTGATGAGCCGAAATAGCGGCTACATACACCTTCAAGGTGGAGGGGGAAAGCCGCCCCTCCAACCTCTCTGGCAGGAAGGAAAGCACCGATCCAACTGCGCATCTCTGGGGGTCTTGTGGTCGAGAAGAACACCACTTAGTGAACAGATGCCACTTCAAGGCATACAGGCGCCACATAGAGGGAGCCCTAGACTGAGTGATTGTGTCAATCACCGTGGGCGGTAGGCCACTTAAGTCCTCTGCGTCCCATCCAGGGGCCAGACGTGGAGATTCCAGAGGTCTGGTCGTGGGTGCCAGATGATGCCCCATCCCTGAGAAAGAAGTTCCTTCCTCAGGGAAATTTGCCGGGGGGGTGGCTGTTGTGAGGAGCATGAGATCCGAGAACCATGTCTGGGTGGGCCAGTAGGGTGCTAATAGGATGACCTACTCTCCGTCCTCCCTGACCTTGCACAGGTTCTGTGCGAGTAGGCTCACTGGGGGAAATGCGTATTTGCATAGTCCAGGGGGACAGCTGTGTGCTAGCGCATCTATACCGAGGGGTGCCTCGGTCAGGGCATATCAGAGCGGGCAGTGGGAGGATTCCCGGGAAGCAAGCAGGTCTACCTGTGCTCGACCGAATTGACTCCAAATCAGTTGGACCACCTGAGGGTGGAGTCTCCACTTTCCCCTGAGGGTAACCGCTGTGGTGTTGAGGTCGCCCGGGATATGAGTGGCTCGTAGCGACTTGAGGCGCTGCTGACTCCAGAGGAGGAGATGGTGGGTGAGTTCTGATATGCAATGGGAGCGTAGACCGCCTTGGCGGTTGATGTACGCTACCAATGCTGTGTTATCCGTCCGGACCAACACGTGCTTGCCCTGGATCAACGGACGAAGCCTCTGCAGGGCGAGCAGTACTGCCATCAATTCTAGGCAGTTGATGTGCCAATGCAGCCGCGGGCCATTCCAGGAGCCGGCAGCTGTGTGCCTGTTGCATACGGCACCCCAGCCCATCTTGGAGGTGTCTGTTGTAACCACAACATGCCTGGAGACCTGCTCTAGGGGAACCCCAGCCCATAGAAATGCAAGGTCGGTCCACAGGCTGAAGAGGCGGCGACAGATCAGTGTGATGGCCACGCGATGTGTCCCGTGGTGCCATGCCCATCTTGGGACTCGAGTCTGAAGCCAGTGCTGAAGCGGTCTCATATGCATCAACCCGAGCGGTGTGGCCGCTGCTGAGGATGCCATATGCCCCAGGAGCCTCTGAAAAATTTCAGCGGAACCGCTGTTCTCCATCTGAACACCTTCAGACAGCTCAGCACCGACTGTGCGCGCTCGTTCGTGAGGCGCACTGTCATCGAGACTTAATCCAACTCTAGACCGTGAAAAGAGATGCTCTGAACCAGGGAGAGCTTGCTTTTTTCCCAGTTGACCCGAAGCCCCAGTCGGCTGAGGTGCCGGAACACGAGGTCCCTGTGTGCACACAGCAACTCTCAAGAGTGAGCTAGGATTAGCAAATCGTCAAGATAGTTGAGGGTGCGGACGTCCACTTCCCTTAGTGGGGTAAGGGCAGCCTCTGCGACCTTCGTGAAGATGCGAGGGGACAAGGACAGGCCGAAGGGGAGGAACTTGTACTGGTATGCCTGGCCTACAAAGGCAAACCACAGGAAGGGTCTGTGTCGAGGTAAGACCGAGACGTGAAAGTACGCATCCTTCAGGTCTACTGCCGCAAAACAATCTAGATGTCGGACGCTCGCTAGAATGCATTTTTGCATCAGCATCTTGAACGGGAGTCTGTGCAAAGCCCGGTTCGGTACTCGCAGGTCCAGGATTGGTCGCAACCCACCACCTTTCTTCGGTACAATGAAGTAAGGGCTGTAGAACCCTTTCGGTGGCATCCGTCATTTCCGTGTCAGCATGAGACTGGGTGACCGTTCCCGAAGGAGGAAGCTGAGCCGAAGCCTCTGCGTCAGACTGGACGAGCTCGCTCTCCGATGCTACGCTCGTTAACTCATTGTCTTCCGGAGCTCCGAACGAGAAGTCGAACTCGTGCTGAGACGAGCTGCCAGTCTCGTGCGAGAGCCTGATCAGGGAAAGCGAGCGTGCTGAGGAATGGGAGGTCTGTGGGGGGATACCCGGCGGAGGTGGTCCCATTGATGTCCCCAAATCGGCCCCAGTGCTAACCGATGTGGCCTCAAACCCGTAGGTAGAAGGACCGGTGCGGGGAGCCGCTGGGGTGGCTTGCTTTCTCGCGATCGCAACGTTGCCACGGTCATGTTCTCGCAATGAGGACATGACTCATCCACGAATGATGTCTCCGCTTGGGCAGTGCCCAGACACATAAGACAGCGATCGTGGCCGTCGGAAGCAGAGAGATAACAACCGCAACCAGGAATAACACACAAACGGAAAGGCATCTTTAAAAAGATGCGTTTTTAAAAAGACGTTCCGTGTGTGCCGCTCTTTCAGAAGAAAATATACTCTTTTAGAATTTACTCTTTTAAATGTTCTGCCGAAGCTCCCAGGGGTGTTCTCTGCAAACCACAGATGCTGAGGGGTAGAAGCCGCTGAAATGCGCAGTAAGATCCAGCAGAGAGAGGTGAATGAACTCGGCGGATGAATTCTGCTCAATGAATAGAACCGCTCGGCTCCGAAGAGAAAATCTGAATGAGTGGTTGCATACCAGCTCCTTTTATACTGTATGTCCGGGGGAGTGGCATGCAAATTCCACTCGCCAATTCTCATTGGCCTTTTTTCAAAAAAGCAGAGGTGTTTGGGGCTCCCAAGAGTGACCCCTAGTGTCACTACATCGACACAATGTCGAGTGAGTGACGGATAGGGAACAAGGGATTTAACAGCCGATCAAAGGAAAAAGCCCCGGGGTGCGCAATTTTCCATTGCATGCTACATCGCGTAGCCAGTAAAAAACTTTCGGAAGACCTTAGTAACACCCTGGCAACTGTTGTTAAATTTGTAAACTTCATTAAGGCTCGCCCTACTAACAAGAGACTGTTTGCCCAGCTGTGTCAGGATGAAGCACATCAAACACTGCTGTTATGCACAGAGGTACGCTGGTTGTCGCATGGACAAGTGCTTGTGTGTTTTATGGAACTGCAGGAAAAAATAAAGGAATTCTTGCAAGATCACAATCGACCACTGTGCGAACAGCTGACTGATGCGTTTTGGATCAAAACGGCATACCTTGCGGATACATTCACTCTCTACAATGAGACAAACAAGCGGATGCAGGGTCCAGAATCAAACGTCATGCAGTGCAAAGACGCTCTCGATGCTTTTGTGCAGAAACTGGAGTACAGAGTTGGAATAATGTCAAAGGGGAGCTACAACAATTTCCACTGCTGATGAAACAGTCTGGTGGCACTGTGCCTGCGTCTTTACACACTGAGTTTACCTGGCACATGAACATGCTTCGGGAGGAAATTAAGTCCCGTTTTGCCGATATTGACAAATACTTATCAAAGGAATCGTGGGTGATGGACCCTTACATTTGCAGTCTCGAGGACGTATAATACCTCGGCTGTAAAGATGAGCTTGCTGACCTTCAAGCCAATTCTGTGTCAAAGAAATATTTCCACGAGAACGGATACAAAAAGTTTGGATTGTCAAAGGACATGCTGTTGCACCTAGACTGGCCAAACACGCAGCTACAAGGGTTATTCTACCATTCAGCACTACGTACCTGTCTGAGACAGCCTTCAGTGCGTTTGTAACAATAAAAACAAAAGCCTGTATCAGGCTCGATGTCCACCAGGACTTTAAGCTGGCTGTCACTAGCATCACACCTGACATCCCATTCCTGGTCAGAGGTATGCAGGGGGGCTCAGCTTTTCTTAGATACAAGTAGGGGGGGCTCCAAGGAAAAAAGTTTGGGAACCACTGGTCTATAGTGTAAGTGTTTCATATGATTTCAATTGTAATGCTGAGGGAAATGGTAGTCAATTGAGCTAATTTCTTTTTAAATTCCTCTGCCAGTTTGCCAGCAAGCAAATTAGTAGCCTACCATCTTGCATTTAGGAAAGTGTCAGGTAAAGGTGAAAGAAAAGAGAAGAAGAGAAGGAATTTTAGAAGAGAGTAAGAAGAGTGATGTAAAGAGTGTGACCAAGGGCAGGTGTCTCTGTGCTGTGGAGTCAGCTGCAATAGTTCCTATATTCATTCATTGTTTATATATGTTTGTTAAGTTCACTTTTATGCCACAGTGTCATCTACTTTATACAGTGCAGAAAATAATGAACTCACGTAACAGAAGACAATTAAAAACGATCAACTTTACCTGTGTATTGGAATTTCATTGAGACATATTCAACAGAGTATGATATACCATAGTTCATCACATTACTACATTCACCATGGTCAAAATACATAACATCCGATTTGTACCCTTTTTTAAATCATAGATAAGTAACATGAAATTTCAATGACATATTTATATTTACCATAACTAGAAATGTCCCCATTTTTCATTTCAGAAATCTGGTCACCTTAAAACAGACAGACAGACATCAATCATAGCCCTGCAGCCCTATACAGTAAGTGCAGAAGCTGGTGTGCAGATTAAGTGACAAAAATAGGACAAAGTTACAAAAAAAGGTGAATTGTTGAAATGAGCAAACATAGATCAGAACAAATGTTTACCTAACAAACAAACATACCTGGAGAAAGGCAGCAGTCAGCCTTCGATGCTCGATGTGAAACACACACGAACAAACGCTACCACAAATAGGAGAAGCTAACATTATTCACAAGCTAACGCATAAACACACAGACTAGCATGTAAGCCCAACACCCAACAGCACATACCTTTAGAGCAGAAGTATGCAATACCGGAAGGGGCACTATTTCAGAAAGAGATAAGTCAAAACATTGAATCGAACAACGTTTGTCAAAGCACTTCAATGTGACTTTAAGTTAGGCCTAATGCCTTATTACATTACACATGAGTGTTACAACTGTCCTGTGGTAACAACAGTAAGCAGCATGGTTGTTGGAAAAATGCGCTCCTTTACATACTGTACTAATTGAGAAAAAAAATAAAAAATAAAAAATAGGAACAATGTATGCAGGTTTTTGACATTTATTTTGTTGGTAGACATAAAGGCATCTCGTGTGAAAAATGTGCATGTTTAATCTGGTCATTCTTTGAACAGTGTATTAAAAGCAAAACGTGTTACAGCTGCACTAGGTCTAACCTACTTAATCATTTAATTTTTATTTTGTTTGCCATGGTACACAAAAAGAGTTTTCTGAATATGCTGCAGCTCAAATTCCCATAAAATGAACCAGAAAAGCATCATAACACAATCATGAATGTAATCCATTATATGTGAGTACTAGAACCAATCTCTGTGTGAGGAATGGATAATGGATTCGTAAATATTTTACATTTCTATAGCTGTAAACCTGAAGAAAATTGTTTAGATACAGTCAAAATGTCAATATTATCCATTCAGCGATTATGCAAATGTACAAAAATGTACATTTAAATGTTATGTAGGAATAGCTTAGTAATGAGATCAGACTGGTATATTTAACATTCACTGGTTACACCCAAATTTGTTTTAGAAATTGAAATTGAAATGAAAGATTACCTTTATTGAATGATTGTGAATTATGGCAAAACAATTTAATTATGGCCTTTAAAAAATATGGTGGCATAATGCATATAATTACTACAATGCACTTTTGATGCTTATATTTTTACTTTTGAGAATTATAGTCTACAACCAATTATGACTATTTACTGTATGTACATCACAAGACATAACATCTTAACTAAATTAATTTTACAAGTTTACTCAACTGACTTTTTTTTTTTTTTCACTGATTCTTGAGATAAGGGACAAAACATGTTTAAAATCTGAGTTTTTATTTTTTAATAATAAATTAATTTGAAATGTATATATTTGTAGACAAAAATGTCAGCTAATGAACCATGTGAGGGAACAGGTTTTTATAAAAATGCTTTTTTCCAAAAATTGACATTTATTCACTTTATAACTTAATCTTACTGTAATTTCTGTCAACTCCATCAGTCACACTTAAAGCATGCTTTTTTAATTTGATCCATCCAACAAGAGTGTAAAGTCTTTAATTATCTAATAAGGGTGTTCAGAAAAGGAGTTAAGTGATAAAATACATTCCAGAAATGTTTTTTTCTGTTTTCACATTATTCTGAAAATTCTGATGGAGTTCACAAAATTGAATATTTTTCCATCTTAAATATGTGTTGTAAACTGGAGCCATTTTGTGTTTTTCCTCAGTTGAAGCTGCATCTATAACCTAAACTAAAATGCCAAAATTATTCCACAATTCTTAACAGAAATTATCACAATGGGATGATGGTATTGATATGTTGAATCTGTGACAGCAAAGACTTAAACATTGTTTGTTTGAAATATATAAAAATATAAAAATGACCAGACCACGTGTCCTACTGTTGCATCCACCATGAACAGGAATTGGGAAAGGGGTACTCAGAGTTATAGCTGACCAATTCTTAGTCTGATTTATTCAGGATTATTAAAAAATCTGTCACAGTTGTCACAAAGTGAGGACAAAACTTTGATAGGCATTTGTTTTTTATGGAAAAACATAAACATAAAAATAAAAATACATTACTTTATGTATTGTTTGATATCTTACAGGTCCCTAACTTTCATTTGATATTCATATTTATTAATTTGTTGCATTTTTAAAAAACTTTTTTGCAGTTTAACATTGTGACCTCTTGCTGAGGACAGGTTAATTTACAGTACATGTGCTTCCAAGTATAGAGCATGCATTTTAAAATATTCTAATTAAATTATTTAAAAACATAAGTAATAAATGAATATACACATTTCCTTTGGATTTAACTTTTTCAGTATTTTTATTACTATACATTTCTTGATTTTTAACATAAATAGGACTTTTGTATGTAGGATATGTTTTATCCCTTATCTCAAGAATCAGTGACATATTAATCCCATATACTTTGAGAGAAATGCCTAAGAAATCCATGAAGATAATTTACTTTATTCAAATGTTTGCTCATTAAATTTCATTGCATTACATATAGGATTAAAAAGATCATACTCTGTTTCTCTATTGAAAGTCTCATTATGTAATTTGAGTTGGTGTTATTTGTTTTCAGCGCTTCCATGCACGTCACTACATACATTTGAGGTGTAAAAAGTGAGGATGTTAGGATCATGAAAAAGAATGAATGAACTGTGGAGAACTGAAGAGTTTATTGATGGTGGCTGCAACTGATAGCAACGCTGCTGACAAATGACCAGCCTGCTGATACAAACTGTTGCCAAGCAAGGTCTCTGATATTTTCTGATTCACTGTTCATGCTACATTCAAACTGTCAAGACATTTTTGCTTTCACAAGGCATTAATAGAGTTTTGACAGATCTGCTGAAGAATAGCAACCTACAAATATTAATTTCACTTGCTCATTTTATTCTTTTACCTACCAACATCATTCTCTCTGTTTCGAACATTTCTCTCTCTATGTCTCGTTCTTTCTCTCTTTGTCCCTTTCCCTCTGTCCATTCAGACAGATGTACTCAGCTCTAATTTGTTCAATTCTCTATTCGTATCAATCCTTTCCTTTCTGTCACCAGAACAGGGCAATTTACGGTAGGAGGGCAGGCTGTAAGGCTAATGAGACGTGCCATTTGTTGTAAATCAGGTCCTTGTATATGTGGAAATAGAAATAGAAATAGTGAGCAGGAATGTGAGGAAGAGAAAAGAGAGGAAGAGAGTCAGGGAGGGCAAGAACAAGATGAAAAGATAGAGAGAGGGAGAATGTGAAGGCAAAAATGAGAGGGAATGGGTTCAGTCGGTCACCTTTAATATGCCATCTCATTTGCAAGTGTTTCCCATTTGAGGCCATGACTAGCCAGAGCAGACTGGTGAAGGCTCCTGCTCACAGTGTGTTGAGGCCCAAGAGAAAGATGTGCAGTGAAATAACAGCCTTGATCCAAGTAATGGCACGTGCAGAGACAAGACAGTACACTCATCTGTCCCTGCGGCTGGAAATGTTTTATTAACCCACACCATGCCATTCATTCACAACCAAGTGCTAAGTATGATTGGATGAGTCAATTCGCCAGCAGCATGTAATCTGAGTAAAAAAAATAAATAAAAAGGAAATAAATGGAAAATATAAATACACATGGGTGCCATTACATGGTACATTAAAACAAACATTAATTTAATCATAATTTTATTCAATTTATACTTTCTCAGAGAACTTGCAGGAAACTAGTAAGTCATCGTTCATTTTCATTATGTAAATATGTGCATGTAAAAATTTTCTTTTTCTTTCTTTTTTTTTTTTTTTTTTGGCAGATAGTTAATTAGACAAATTTTTACAGGTATAAACTTTGATACAAGTACAGTATATACTGTATATAAAAAATCAGTGGACATGCTGGAATTAAAATTTGGGCAAATTCTTCTGTCGCTTTCCAGTGGACTTTTTCAAATAGGATCAAATGGGCAGATTCAGTTCATATCAAGCTTTATTGGCTAGAAAAAACTTAAGTGTACGTTGCCAGTGCATTATTAGACACCAGTGTTGTAGTCAAGACCACCTAAACCAAGACCAAGTCAAGACCAAGAACAGAGTGTATCAAGACCCAGACAAGACCAATACTTTGAGGGGTTGAGACCAAGTCGAGACAAAGACCAAGGCAGGGCAAGACCGAGTCAAGACCAAGACCAGACCAGTGCAAGTCCCACACTGCATGACACACTTACGATACAATGTGGAACATGCAAACCATAGGCACTCCTCAAATTAATCTGAAAGATCCACATTCCCATAAAAACACCCACAGAAAACAAATGAAGATTCCTCTACATTCACCTCTTTTATTGCCATATATATATATATATATATATATATATATATATATATATATATATATATATATATATATATGTGTGTGTGTGTGTGTGTGTGTGTGTATGTATCAGTGTACCATGAGAAATGTCTTGATAAAATAATCAAAAGGCATTGCAGAGGTGAATTGTATGTGTGTGAATTTTCCTTTGTTTTCAATGAAATTGTTTTCAATTAAGGAGCTGAAATCAACTTAACCATCTTTATTCAACACTCCTTTTCAAAGTTTTACCATCCACCTAAACAATAACATTTTTGTGCAAGCATCGCATCAGGATTTTTGGGTGACTCTTCCCCTAGAAACCATCTTTAAATACAGAATATATCAAACAATTATTCAATACTTAAGTCTTCACTTTTTTCTGTCTTTTCTTAAACAATATAGTAACTTTCTGAGTTGAATGGAATGCAGCAAGAGGCAGATTACTAAGGTTAGCTAGCATCACTTACACTTATCTTTCTTAATGCTTCCTTTCTAAGTGCCGATTAAAGTTTGACGTGGTCCCAGCCATCTTGGTAAGCATTGCATTGCAGAATTTACATACTGCTGTGTTTTTTCTTTTGGACGGTTTTTTGGTTCTTTGTGGTTTAGGTCAGTGTTTCCCAACCATTTTTCTGCCACAGCACACTTTTTACGATTAAAAAATCCCATGGCACGCCACTATCCCACATAACTATCGTCGATAGTTTTCCTTTTCAAGAACATGTTTTCTGTCTGTCTTAGCAGCGTGAACTTGTAATGTTTGAAATTCGGCTATGCAAAAAATGAAAGTAACATGCTGTATAATGAGGTCACAGTTGCCAAGAGATCTAATTGGATAATGAAAAACCAACAAATTTGTTCTTGCAAATTAATTCTTGCAACGGCACAGCAAATACATTTTTTATTATTTATATATTTACTGTAGTTTCCGGAAATGAAGTTGCAGCTGACTATAAGTCGCACTGGGTCAAAATCGCATTGTTGATAGAGAGAGAAAAAAAAAAACACATAAGTTGCAATGACAGAGGTTGGATCTGGCAGGCACTAGGACCCAGGAGTAACCGCCCGGCCTCCATTCACCGGTTCAATAAATCAGACAATGCACAGGCAATTTAGTGAAATCCCTGCAGTTGTGGTCTTGACCAGTCTTGAAATAAAATCCTGAGTCCTCTTTGTCTGAGACCGAGACAAGACTGAGTAAAAATGCGTTCAGTTCCGAGATGAGACCAAGACTTTCAAAATGTGGTCTCGAGACCGTTCTCGAGAACAAGACCGATCTCGAGTACTACAACACTGTTAGACACCATACAGTATATACAGATATAAAACTGATTGAATGCTGACTTTTAATTTGCTGAAGTAAAAAAGTTTGAAACTATTATTTTCTCTGGGTTCTGTTCAGTCTCTATTGCACACATGCTGGGTCTCTCTGGCACGGTCATGCTTTTGACACTGGTTCAGATGACCGTACATGTCCACTGGTGCGTGGTGAGCGAAGCTCAGGGTGCTTTTTTATTTCATTCCAATAGAGGCCGCACTGCATGCTTGCGAGGTTGATTCTCACTGGAATGATTTAAAAACTCCCGCTTAGCTTCGCTCACCATGTGGCAGTGGACACATACTGTCAGTGAGCGATTTCGGGCAATGCGAAGACTGCGAGTGACGTCTCAATTCTCCATGCAGTAAATCTGCTCCCGTGTTTATTATGGCTGGAAGATGTGTCATGTGTAATGAAGAAGCATGCTAGGCTCCACATAGTCAGTTTCTTTGCCAGAATGTGCAGTCAAGTCGAGCGTGTACCTCAAATTTTAGCAAAAGGAAGTAGAGAAAAGCTTTAGTGAAGTTTTAGTAAGTGGAAAAGACGGATACTGCACTGATTGCGTAATTGTTATTATATTTTTTTTACATTAAAGTACCCAGCTCTAATATATATATATATATATATATATATATATATATATACATACATACATACAACAGTTAGTTCCGGTCCTCGAATCTGATTGGACGAGACACGTTCCATGAGCACGGATGGTCTGACATCATCAGCACTCGGACGCTTCACTGTGTGTGTATCACTCCGCTTGTGTTCGTGCCATTCTAAACTAAAGTGTAAGAGCAGTGCAGATGTGTTAAGAGCTACTGTAGGCTATGTGTCTCTTTTTACATCTCTTTTTTTACATTACATATGTTAGTCAGCAGGTGGTGGCAAAAGATAATTTTTGTTTGTAATATGAGCCAGTTTGGTGATGTGAAGTGAATCTGTGTCAGTCATTGTTTACATAGAACAGCGCTTCGTGATCGCTCGTATTACTACAACACTACTAAAGCTAGGAAATAGCTTTAAACGTCTTTAAACGAACAACTTCAGCATTACGGCTCATCACAGCTGAGAGAAACAACAGACTGATTGATTACAGAACTCAAGGCGCTTACCTCTGACCGGAGTTTCCACATTGGATACATACTGTTTAAAATGGCGGAGGACATTGCGGTTTCTATAGTGAATGACTCTTGCGCACTGGCTGCCGTGAAATAGAGAAGAATACCCCCGCTTGGACGGCTATTTTACCACTGAGAAAGCTGATCTTCAGAAAGCTGACAGCATCTCTGCTTTGGGTGTGGCAACAGGTGATCGCACACGCTCCATCTCTCTCTCTCTATCTCTCTCTCTCTCTCTCTCTCACACACACACACATCCTTATTTATCCAATAACTTGTTAGAAACAGCACAAGCCGTGATACTATTTCTGAAGTGACATTTTTGAATTACTAACGAAGGCTTGGACGCATCATTTGGTTTGAACCAACAATGGCAGATTCTGGTCCGTCGCGTAATATAGTAGTTCCATGCACAAATGCGTTCCCTATCTGTCACTCACTCGACGTTGTGTCGATGTAGTGATACTAAGGGTCACTCTTGGGAGCCCCAAACACCTCTGCTTTTTTGAAAAAAGGCCAATGAGAATTGGCGAGTGGAATTTGCATGCCACTCCCCCGGACATACGGGTATAAAAGGAGCTGGTATGCAACCACTCATTCAGATTTTCTTTTCAGAGCCGAGCGGTTCTATTCATTGAAGCTGAATTAATCCGCAAAGTTCATTCACCTCATCTGCTGGATTCTACGGCACATTTCAGCAGCTTCTCCCCCCTGCATCTGTGGAGTGCAGAGAACGCCCTTGGGCACTTCGGCAGAAACAACTAAAAGAGTATATTCTAAAAAGAGTATATTTTCTTTCTAAAAGAGCGGCACACACTGAATGTCTTTTTAAAGATGCCTTTCCATTTGTGTGTTATTCCTGGTTGTGGCTGATATCTCTCCGCTTCTGACGGCCACAATCGCTGTCTTACGTGTCAGGGCACTGCCCACGCGGAGACATCGTTCGTGGATGAGTCATGTCCTCATTGCGAGAACATGACCATGGCAACATTGCGGTCGTGGCTTGCTCCCCACACCGGTCCTTCTACCTATGGGTTTGAGGCCGCGTCGTTAGCGCTGGGGGCGATTTGGGGACATCAATGGGACCACCGTGTATCCCCCCACGGATCTCCCATTCCCCAGCACGCTCACTTGCCCTGATCAGGCTCTCACACAAGACCGGTGGCTCGTCACAGCACGAGTTCGACTTCTCGTTCGGAGCTCCAGAAGATGATGAGTTATCGAGCGCAGCATCAGATAGTGGGCTCGTCCAGTCTGACGCAGAGGCTTCGGCTCAGCTTCCTTCTTCAAGAACGGTCGCCCACTATCACGCCAATGCAGAAATGACGGACATGCTTTCCAGGGTGGCCGCGAGCGTCGGGCTAGAGTGGAACCCTCCACTCTCCCCTGAACCCTTGTGGCTCAACTATCTGTTCCTGGGCACGGAGCGCCACCCACCGCCACGCCCTGCCCCCATTCCTTTCTTCCCGGAAGTGCATGAGGAGCTGAAAAGATCATGAGAGGCACCTTTTACTGCCCGGTCCCGGTCTTTCAGCTCCCCTGTTCTTGCTACCCTCGATGGCAGAGCGGCCAGGGGGCATTCAGTGATCCCCCAGGTGGATAAGGTGCTCGCGGTGCACTTGTGTCCTCAGAGCGCCGCCACCTGCCGTGGGCGCCCGAGACTCCCGTCCAGGGCCTGTAGGATTACGTCATCCCTGACGGCTAGAGCCTGCGGTGCCGCTGGACAAGCTGCCTATGCCCTGCATGCCATGGCTCTCCTGCAAGTACACCAAGCCAAGGCACTAAAAGAACTGCACGAGGGTAGTTCTGACCTGGGATTGATGCAGGAACTGTGCTCGGTGACCGACCTCACTCTCCGGGCGACGAAGGTCATGGCGCAGTCTCTCGAGCAGGCGATGTCCACCCTGGTGGTCCAGGAGCGCCACCTTTGGCTCAACTTGGTCGAGATGGGAGAGGCAGACAAGGCACGATATCTTGACTCCCCCCTTTTCCCAGGTTGGCCTGTATGGCGACGCTGTTCAGGACTTTGCCCAGCAGTTCTCGGTGATGAAGAAGCAGATCGAGGTTTTACAACATATCCTGCCCTGGCACGGCTTAAGGCCCCGCACCGTGTCTGCTCGTCGCCAAGGGCGTCCTCCTGCAGCAACAACACCAGCTCAGCCCGGCTCTGGTGTGAAGCCCTCCGCAGGAAGCAGACGCCACCCGTCTCGTGGCCAGCCACTAAGAATGCAAGGAAGGCTTCGAAGTGCCCCTGAGATGCGTGACTCAGGGGCGAGGAGACCCACTTCTCTGGGGCTGGTCAACAGACCACTCCATCCCCGGTGGAGGGCCGGGAGGAGAATCCTTTGTCGCCACATGCCCTGGAGGCTGCAGCACCCGAAAGCCTGACAAAAGAATGGTTCCCTCGTCTCCTGGATCACATATCCAGTGCGCAAGGCCGTCGTCATGACCACCATCCCATTTTGGCAGGTATGGTGCTCCAGCGGCAGACCCCCCGCCCCTGTGCGCCCAGCTGTGGCACAAACACTTCATCTCATTACTTCATTGTACCGAAGAAAAGCGATGAGTTGCGACCAATCCTGGACCTGTGAGTACTGAACCGAGTTTTGCACAGACTCCCGTTCAAGATACTGATGCAAAAACGCATTCTAGCGAGCGTCCGGCATCAAGATTGGTTTGCGGCGGTAGACCTGAAGGATGTGTACTTTCACGCCTCGGTCTTACTTCGACACAGACCCTTCCTGCAGTTTGCCTTTGAAGGCCAGGCGTACCAGTATAAGGTCCTCCCCTTCGGCCAGTCCCTGTCCCCTCGCATCTTCATGAAGGTTGCAGAGGCTACCCTTGCCCTGCTAAGGGAAGTTGGTGTCCGCATCCTCAACTATCTCGATGACTGGCTAATCCTTCAGGTTCAGGGCATCTCTTTTCTCGGTTTGGAGTTGGACTCAGTCTCAATGACAGCGCGCCTCATGAACGAGCGCGTACAGTCGGTGCTGAACTGTCTGAAGATGTTCAGATGGAGAACAGCAGTTCCACTGAAACTTTTTCAGAGGCTCCTGGGGCATATGGCATCCTCAGCGGTGGCCATACCGCTTGGGTTGATGCATATGGGACCGCTTCAGCACTGGCTTCAGACTCGAGTCCCAAGATGGGCATGGTGTCACAGGACACATCGCGTGGCGACACATCTTCAGCCCTTGGACCGACCTTGCATTTCTATGGGCAGGGGTTCTCCTAGAGCAGGTCTCCAGGCACGTCGTGGTTACAACAGATGCCTCCAAGATGGGCTGGGGCGCCGTATGCAATGGGCACACAGTCGCCGGCTCCTGGACTGGCAAAATCTGTGTTGGAACATCAACTGCCTAGAGTTGTTGGCAGTATTGCTCGCCCTGCGGAGGTTTTAGCCGTTGATCCAGGGCAAGCACTTGTTGGTCCGGACAGACAACACAGCGACGGTAGCATACATCAACCATCAAGGCGGTCTATGCTCCCGTTGCATGTCACAACTTGCCCGCCGTCACCTCCTCTGGAGTCAGCAGCACCTCAAGTCGCTATGAGCCACTCACATCCCGGGCGACCTCAACACCGCATCGGATGCTCTGTTGCATCAGGTTACCCTCAGGGGAGAGTGGAGTCTACACCCTCAGGTGGTCCAGCTGATTTGGGGTCGATTCGGTCGAGCACAGGTAAACCTGTTTGCTTCCTGGGAATTCTCCCACTGCCCGCTTTGGTACGCCCTGACCGAGGTACCCCTCGGTATAGATGCGCTGGCACACAGCTGGGCCCCTGGACTATGCAAATACGCATTTACCCCAGTGAGCCTACTTGCACAGACCCTGCGCAAGGTCAGGGAGGATGAGGAGCCCAGACACGGTTCTCAGATCTCACACTCCTCGCGACAGGAGAATCCCCCCCCGGCGAATTCCCCTGAGGAAGAACCTTCTTTCTCAGGGATGGGGCACCATCTGGCACCTGCGACCAGACCTCTGGAATCTCCACATCTGGCCCCTGGACGGGACACGGAAGACCTAAGTGGCCTACCATCCGCGGTGGTGGACATGATCACTCAGGCTAGGGCTCCCTCTATGAGGTGCCTGTATGCCTTGAAGTGGCGTCTGTTCGCTAAGTGGTGTTCTTCCCAACGCAAAGACCCCCAGAGATGCGCAATTGGATCAGTGCTTTCCTTCATGCAGGAGAGGCTGGAGGGGCAGCTGTCCCCCTCCACCCTGAAAGTGTATGTAGCTGCTATTTCGGCTTATCACGATGCAGTAGATGGTAAGTATTTGGGGAAGCACGACTTGATCATCAGGTTCCTGAGAGGCACTAGGAGGTTGAATCCCTCCAGAACATGCCTCGTCCCCTCATGGGACCTCTCCATAGTCCTTCTGGGTCTACAGGGAGCTCCCTTTGAGCCCTTGGAGTCAGCTGAGCTTAAGGCACTCTCTTTGAAGACTGCCCTCCTGACTGCGCTCAATTCCAACAAAAGGGTAGGGGACCTGCAGGCATTCTCTCTCAGTGAATCGTGCCTGGAGTTCAGTCCGGGTTACTGTCACGTGATCATGAGACCCTGACCGGGCTATATGCCCAAGGTTCCCACGACTCCTTTTAGGGATCAGGTGGTGAACCTGCAAGCACTGCCCCAGGAGGAGGAAGACTCAGCCTTGGCATTGCTGTGTCCAGTGCAAGCTTTAAGCATCTATTTGGATTGCATGCAGAGCCTTAGAAGCTCCGAGCAGCTCTTTGTTTGATTTGGTGGACAGCGGAAAGGAAGCACCGTCTCCAAACAGAGGATCGCCCACTGTGTCACTGACACCATCACGATGGCATATCAGGCTCAGGACGTGCCACCCCCTGCGGAGTTACGAGCCCACTCTACCAGGATTGTGGCGGCGTCCTGGGCCCTGGCCAGTGGCACCTCTTTGGCAGACATCTGCAGAGCAGCGGGCTGGGCAACACCCAACACCTTTGCAAGGTTCTATAATCTCCGGGTTGAGCAAGTCTCATCCCATGTATTGGCAGGCATGAGCAGGTAAATTCTGGGACAACTGGCCAGGTGTACCACTTGCGCAAAGCATCTTTCCCCTCCCTTGAGGGGAAGACGTGTGCTCTTGACTCCCAGTCATGTTTACAGACTGTGATCCCTGGATGACTTTCCTCCTTAGCCCTCTGGCAGTTGAGTTTGTGGAGAAACTTGCTGACCAGCCCAGTATGTGTGCTAATGAGCCCCTGTACTGAGGTAGGTGCTCAACATGTGTTAGTTCCCCAAGGTGACCCTATGTGATATCTTCTGCAGAAATTGTTTCCCTGAGAGCAAACTGTGTTTTCCTTGGGCAGAGGCCCCTCTTGGAACAAATTCCACTCTTTTTGGGGAGAAAAGAGAGGGAAAATAGGCCTCGGCTTTGCTAGCCTGTCCCTATAGTTGGGCAGTCTTATTATAACGTTGGGGGAGGTTACGTGATGGCCTGGTGCGCTGGCTACGAGGCACACAGCAGTCTGCCTGTCACACACCACCAGTTCACGTAACACAGTTCAGCTAGTTGTGGCGTTTTGTATAGGGAACCCTAGTGTCACTACATCGACACAACGTTGAGTGAGTGACAGATAGCGAACATCCTGGTTACTTTCGTAACCTCCGTTCCCTGATGGAGAGAACGAGACGTTGTGTCCCTCTTGCCACAATGCTGAACTACCCGCTGAAATGGCCAGGACCTGGTCTCGGCTCCTCAGCACAAAACCTGAATGAGTGGTTGCATACCAGCTCCTTTTATACCCGTATGTCCGGGGGAGTGGCATGCAATTTCCACTCGCCAATTCTCATTGGCCTTTTTTAAAAAAAGCAGAGGTGTGTGGGGCTCCCAAGAGTGACCCCTAGTGTCACTAAATTGACAAAACGTCTCGTTCCCTCCATCAGGGAACGGAGGTTATGAAAGTAACCAGGACATTTTTGTGACTGTACTCAGTTTTTCCTAATTTTTTAAAATGTACTTGTTCATTTAACTGTTGTATATAAGCAATATCACACTCACAATCATGCTATTTAGCCCTAAATCAGCACTGCTGTGATTACCTACAGCACTTGGCCTGTGGCCGAATCACAGCAGTGCTGATGTAGGGCCATATCACACTCTTGTTCATGTAATATTGCTTAAATATATATATATATATATATATATATATATATATATATATATATATATATATATCTTAGCCTGGACTACGTGTTGCTGCTGGCGGTTTCGCTTCATGTTGCAGCCACTTGTACAGTTGATTAACTTTTGACACCAGATCTAGCATGCAGACGGCAAGGGGATGCATTCCGTGATGTCAGTGGACTCCAACTTAAAGCACTTTTCTGACTGTCACCAAATCGAGTGCATACAACATCCAGGTCAGCATAACACTAGTGTTTTGGTTATATTTGAAGTCTAATTAGCATATTTCAGGTTATGGTAGAATTGTGTCATTTTCATCAGAGTAGCCTATGGAATGTTCTGAACATTAATACAATGTTAATACAGTGTTAATACAATGCTATGTGCATATGCAATACACGTACAGAGAATGTGTTAAATTGTTGTTGATACATAGATGCTTTGTGTTGTTGAGCAGAGGAACATATTAAACAAACACCAGTACTTAAGTGCATTCTGTGTGTGTGTCTTTTATTGTGAGTCTAACAGAACATCACAGCCTATATTTGAGCCACTGAGCCTCACACCCACTGTATTTCGTACAGACATGTTTTTTTAAATCATTTGGTGAGAGATTAGTTGTTTTAAAAATATACTATATATACTAGGGGTGTGCAGCGAAGCCATTATCTGTATCTGTATTTGTATTTGTTACTATGACAAAATGATTTGTATCTGTTTCTGTATTCGGATAGAACCAGGTGTGGGCGTGGCTTAAACTGCAAGTGCCTCAAAACAAATTTTAAAATGTCTTACATTTATAGTTTCGGATGGGCCTATTTATATTATTATTATTGTTGTTAATAATAATCATTATATTTATTATAGCCTAATAATAATTATTACTATTATTGATATATTCTTTATTTTTTCTCATCAGATGAAGCTGGATATGTAGGCTACACTAACTGTGGAATGTGTTTTTAATTTTGGTTTCTCCTGGTATTTCTGACATTAATATCTGCTGAAACAGAATTTTCTTTTAGCCTAGTCTGTGCAGTGTGCAAGTATAACAATGTTATTCTGGAGGCATGAGGTGTCAAGCAATTGTGGAAGGTCAAGCACACATTTTGCAGTGAATATTAAATAGCCTACAAATACAAACATAAAAAAATAATAATAATAATTAAGCCTATAAACAGGTGAAAGCTCGTAAATCTATATCAGAAAGTTTTATGGTAGGCTACACTCGAGGATTATTTTGTGTGCACATGTTTTAACATAATGTGGAGGACATAAATAGTTAGTTAAATTACATGTGCAGAATTAGCTAAATGCAGTGGAATAAATAGCACGAGCTAGCCTCAATACATTTCTAGAAGAGAAAAGTGGAAAAAGGTGCATGTTTTGGTTTCTCCGCAATCCTACATGTGCAGGGATATTCTGAATAGATTTACAAGTATTTGGGGCATTTAAACTGTTTGGGGATAAAGGCTAAACCATGCAATTACCTTCATTGGCGATATGGATGTAAATGTGGTCAGCTTTAAGAGATGGGCAGACGAGCTCCGCTATAAAATCATCACTTCTCTGGTCAGGAATTCAACATCGCGCTCAGGTTGGTTTATGAATCCTTACGTATGAAATATGTCAAACATTTGGTGTTTATGTATTAACAGGCATTTTAAAAAGTGGAAAATGTGTATAATATAGTATCTTAGTTAACGTTACTCATGACAAGATTAGATTTCTGAGACGCTCACAGTTAACGGAGACTGAAACGGAGTCGAGACCGCGGCCATCCGATGAACTTGAAATCACATTGTGCGCATTTTCATTCATAAGTTTTCCCCGCAGTAATATTGGCTTCATATACTCATAATTGTTTTGTAATTTTCGATATGTTTATTTTAAATATTGCTTAATACCTGTGCTCATTGGATGATCAGTCTTCCGAATATTTTTCTTATTATTCGGATGAATTCTTTATTTGTTTTGAAGTCATTATTTGTGCCTTTTCGCACAAGGTGTTCTGCTTCGGGCACATCCCTAATATATACAGTATATATATTTGGGATGTTCCGATACTGGAATCGGAAACAGGTCAGGGCATTTGTACTCGTGCTCGTAAAAATGCTCTGTTACCAAAAACCGATACCGTCTGATATACGAATGTCAATACATAAATATTCAGCGTACAGATTAAAATCATGTTATGTCCGAGTGAGATTATTTAACCACAAAAGCTGCGATTTAATACAATAAATACATAGTTTGCATTTGCTGCTCTCTTCAAATGTGAGCGCTTGTGAATGTGTTGAGCCGGAGTTGTGCCCACATAAAGACACAAAGTCCTCTTTTAGAGCTCCTTGGCTCATACAGTACACGGAAAACACCATCATGAGCATTGAGCACTCTGTTTGTAGCAGATGACAGCTAGCAGAGCACTGTAGATTATTTTTGTTGTTTTGACAGTATTATTACTGTATTTCCAACTGCAACTTACCGTAAATACTGTTTACAGTATGTTGCTGTCAATTTTGTTGTTTTTACAGTATTATTGCTGTATTTTCCACCATGCCTTACTGTAGAAACCGTTTACAGTATGTTATTGTCAAACTGAGCTGTATTATTTAGGAAAAAATTAGCAGTAAAATAATTATAGTAATTTACTGTTAAATTGTATGAGAACTGGCCCATTCTCAAACCTGTACATACACAAATTAGAGGAGAAATTTGTGGTATTATTCAGTGGTCTATCATCAAAAAGAAGAAACCCAGAAGATATATTCTCTGCATACAACCACATAAAAAGTAGAACTGTATGTGAATGCACCTGGCAACCTATGGATGTTTTACACCGGTTGAATGTGCGCAATTCATTGGACCCCCATTTTTTTTAGTTATACTGGCCACTTTATTTGACCCTTCCATCTAAAAAAAAAAAAGTTATGTTATGTTCAAATATAACGTGTTAATGTTTTGCTCTGAAATTTATTTGATATGAATGTAAGTAACTTCTATCTAAGTCCTTTCTGAATGACGCACAACCTTGGTTATTGAGAGTGTATTCTGTACCTTGTAGCTTAAATGTCATGTTGATATAAAAACAAGACTGAAGTTTCATGATATTAATTGATTTTTGTATTTTTGTTTTCTAGGTCTGGACAGGCAGAGAATTGGAGAGTGTTCTTTCAGTCATCTGGTGAACTTAATATTGAAGTTTTTGACTGGACATTTATGTGTGTAGTCATAATTTACCTTTATGAGAAACATTTATGTGATATTTGAGTTGTCATTGTGTAATAAATGTTCTGTTTGCAAAAAGGCCTCAATTGTTTCATTCTGTTTTAACTTGTAATAGATACTCTACTCTGTAAGCTATAACTGTGCTTACTGTGGTTAGTTATATGGTATGAACACTGCAATTTAATATACAACATACAAACAATTACCATAATACATTTTATTGTACAGCTAATATACTGTATTTAATATACATAATACAAACAACTACCATAATTGATTTTACAGTACATCACATCCTGTAAATCATTATACAGTGTGCTGTTGTAACGATGCTGGCAATGACAGGCAGACGATAATGATGAAGTGTAGAACCCAAGTGCAGTTTAATACAAACGTGAAATCCAAACGTGAACAAAACATAAACATGAACTTGACTAGACTTGACGAAACTTGACTTGACTTGACATGACTTGACTTACATAACATAACATAGCATAGCATAGCATAGCATAGCATAACTTGATATAACTTGACCTGACTTGACTTGACTACCAAACAATGTCACAACACACGATACCTGACAAAGGACCATAGCAAACATGAGGGTATAAATACATGGACAAGGGTAACAAGACAACCAATGAACAGACAGAACTATAAAAAAGACAAGAAGACTAATAAACTTAAACCAATGACAAACTAGAACTTATAATGAGTAACAAGACAATAAACCAATGAAAACAAGACACATGAACATGAAGGATAACAGGATGATCACATGACTTGACATGGAAACAGGATATCACATGACATGGAAACAGAAAATAACATGACATGAAACCACATGACCCAAACAGGAACAGGAGCTAAACTTTAAATTAAAAGACATGAACACAAAACATGAACAAAAACACATCTAGACGTGACATATCCAGCCCTCTAGGGGCGGCTCCCGATGCCCCAAAACAAAAATACAGAGTTCAAGCATGGTGACTTGACGTGGCTACATGGCATGATGTGGTAACATGGTACGGCAGTATCCTGACTTGGTCATTGTAGACATGGATGCTGACTCATTGGCCATGGCAGGCGTGAGCACTGGCTCATAGAGTGGAGGCGGACCTGGACCATTGAGCAGAGGCGGGCCTGGACCGTGGAGCAAAGGCGGGCCTGGACCGTGGAGCAAAGGCTTGCTTGTGACATGGCATGGAGCAGTCTGGGGCTTGGCTGAGACATGGCATGGAGCAGATTGAAGCCTGGTTGTGACATGGCATGGAGCAGACTGAGGTTTGGCTGTGACATGGCATGGAACAGGCTGAGGCATGGCTGTAACACGGCATGGAGCAGACTGAGGTTCGGATGTGACATGGCATGGAGCAGGCTGAGGCATTGCTGTGACACGGCATGGAGCAGGCTGAGGCGTTGCTGTGACATGGCATGGAGCAGGCTGAGGTGTTGCTGTGACATGGCATGGAGCAGGCTGAGGCGTGGCTGTGACATGGTATGGAGCAGGCTGAGGCATTGCTGTGACATGGCATGGAGCAGACTGAGGCATGGCTCTGACATGGCATGGAACAGACTCAGGTGTGGCTGTGACATGGCATGGAGAAGACTCAGACGTGGCTGTGACATGGCATGGAGCTGACTCTGGCATGGCTGTGACACGGCATGGAGCTGATTCTGGCGTGGCTGTGACACGGCATGGAGCTGACTCTGGTGTGGCTGTGACATGGCATGGAGCTGACTCTGGTGTGGCTGTGACATGGCATGGAGCAGACTCTGGTGTGGCTGTGACATGGCATGGAGCAGACTCAGGCATAGCTTTGATATGGCATGGAGCAGGCTGAGGTGTGGCTGTGACATGGCATGGAGCAGACTCAGGATCCGGGGTAGAAGGTGGCGCAAGAAGGTGGACCTTGGCTCGTCTACAATGAGGTGGGACCCTGGCTCGTTGACCATGATGTGGGACACTGGCTCGTCGACCATAACGTGGGACGCTGGCACGTCGACCATGACGTGGGATGCTGGCTCGTCGACCATGACGTGGGACCCTGGTTCGGCAGCCATGACGTGGGACTCTGGCTCGGCAGCCATGATGTGGGACTCTGGCTCATTATCCGCCTCCCCCACAGTGAACGGTGAACCACTTATCAGTAGGGAAAGGTCGATATACTGAGTTAGGCTGTAGGTACTCCAGCCGTCAGGCATCAGGGAGGATACCAGCTCATTCAGCCCAAAACAGAAACAGTCCTTGAGGGCAATCTCATTAAAGTCGACCCTGCAGGCTAGAGTGCAGAAGTCCTCTAAATATTCCTCCAGGGGACGATTCCCCTGACGTAAACGAAGAAGCTGAACTACTGGGTTCATTTTGCAGTCAGGTATTCTGTAACAATGCTGGCAATGACAGGCAGACGATGATGATGAAGTGTAGAACCCAAGTGTAGTTTAATACAAATGTGAAATCCAAACGTGAACAAAACATAAACATGAACTTGACTAGACTTGACGAAACTTGACTTGACTTGACATGACATGATATGACATAACATAACATAACATAACATAACATAACATAACATAACATAACATAAGATAACATAACATAAGATAACATAACATAACATAACATAACATAACTTGACCTGACTTGACTACCAAACAATGTTACAACACACAATACCTGACAAAGGACCATAGCAAACATGAGGGTATAAATACATGGACAAGGGTAACAAGACAACCAGGAACTACCAGGTCCCACGTCATGGTCGACAACCAATGACGAACTATAAACAAGATAACAAGACTAATAAACTTAAACCAATGACAAACTAGAACTGATAATGAGTACCAAGACAATAAACAAATGAAAACAAGACACATGAATATGGAGGGAAACTGTATGATCACATGACTTGACATGGAAACAGGAAATAACGTGACATGAAACCACATGACCTGAACAGGAACAGGAACTAAACTTTAAAATAAAAGACATGAACACAAAACATGATCAAAAACACATCTAGACGTGATAGCTGTAAACTACTGTAGATAGTTCTACAGTCATTTCACTGTGGTATGGAATACAGCAGCTTGCTGGCTATTTGTTGCCAGTAAGTTACTGTTGATTTTACCTTTTTTTTTTTTTTTTTTTTTTACAGTGAATGCTAATTCACTATTTAGTGCAGGCATATACAGACTACATATTTATTTAATTACACAGCAGCTTTTTGTGGATTAATAATCAATTTGATTCACGTAGCGACTGCCTTTTCCTGATTGAGAAGCTACCATCATAACAACACAGAAACACTAAAAAGTAAAAGTTCTGCCAAAATAAAAGCTGAATTTTAAGTGAAAAAAGTATGACAAAAATAGATGACTCTGTTTAGTTATTAGGGCTGGGAAATTTAAAGCGTTAATTTCTGCAATTAATATTTTTTGTTTAACCCTTTCCAGCCGGAGCATTCAAATTTGCGAACAGTTATTCCCATGGTTCCTGTCTCATCGCCATCCAATCACCGATTTTATTTCTGAAAACTGCCAGATATTCATGACAATATAAGCTAAAAGCACATATGATTGGTTAAGGGGTTACTGGGCGTGAGTAATAAATGTATTGTCTTTATCTTCATCCTCCATTTGCCTGAGCGGAGCCAGAGAGGATACACCGGAAGATTACCTCCAGTGTTGGACTTATTGCTTCAAATTGAAACCTGAGGTGATCTTTTGAGGTAAGACAAGTTATTTAACATGTGTTGTCAATATTGTCTATTGAAAGTCAAAACGTTTTAGTTACAAAACATTTATTTGTAGGAGTAACGCTAGTTATTTCTGGAAAAAATGACATGACCGTCGGCGTTCATCGGACAGGCAGCTAGCCTCTATTTTTTAGGAAAATTCTGTGAAACTTGCTAAATAAACATTAGCTAGCAATACTATGTACATTTTTTAGCTAAATATCAATAACTTTTTTGGCCAATTTTGTTGCTTGTGGAAGATAGTCAAACCTTTTTAGTTACGAAACATTTATTTGTGCTAGCTAGTTTTTTGTTTTTCTGGAAAAAAACGTGACCGTCATCGGCGAGCATCTTCTTTTTATATAAACCTTTTTTTGGCAGTTTCTGTGAAACTTGCTAAATAAAGATTAACTAGCAATAAAATGTACATTTTTAACAAAATATCAATAACTTTTTTTGCCAATTTTGTCACTTGTGAAAAATCCACCTGAAGTAATGTGAGGCAGAGAGCAGATGCTGTTTACACTGTTCAGACCTGCCTGGAAACTGGCCTGCTAGTTAGATAAGTTATCTAGCTTGTTGATTTTTCCATGTAATAAAAAAAAAAAAATAGATATCTTTTTATAATTTAGCAGATAGCCTTACCAATCCATCACACAGACATGATTTTAGGTTGTGTGAAGCTTCCTGTTCACAAGGAAAGTGTGAGAGGGCTGTCTGCAGTTGGACATTCTGGTTAGTTTGCAAGCCTTTGATGACCATTCAGTGTATGGATTTGTGAAGAACACACTGCTGGCTACCAATTGTGTACTTTTTTTCTGTTGTAGAGATAGAAAGACAATGGCTCCCTGCTTTTGAGGGCATGAGCACACAGGAAGAAGATCTGCTGGACCAGGAACTACTGCAGGAAGACCCGGACCATGAGGAGATGGAGGATGAGATGGAACCTGATCCCCAGCCAAGACCATCAACTGGGTATGTATGAATGTGTATGTATTGTTTGTTTCCATTTCTCATATGACTGATACTCACAGTAACACTAACACTGTTACTCTTATTATTTTGGGTATGGCTAGCCATTCTCACACAGGTCCCAAGTCAGCTAGAAAGTGTAAATGCTTCCCTGACTCTGTTTCTTATCCCTCGTACTCTGACATCGATTCACAGGCACCAAAACCTGTCCCATTTAAGCCTAGCCATCCATTCGGTATTGACTTAGGTAGCGTGCGTCAGGCTCTGTGGTCAACCTCAAATATGATGTTGTGAGAAATTTACTTTTTCATGCTGTTTTTTACTCATGCTGTAGTTGCTGAGATATGCAGCTTTACAAACCGTCAGGGGTGGGAGCTCGTCCTAAACTGTCTGTCATATTCCAGCTACCAAGGAGTTTGGATGGAGGTGACCCTCAATGAATTTTACAAATTTCTTGTGTTGCTCATTTACATGGGGTTTTCAATATTCTCCCTGATTCCCATCGTCATTGGGGAACCAAGTCACTTCAGGGCTCGTGGGTGAGGGCATTTATGTTGCGTGACCGCTACAAGGCTCTTTTAGCAGCTCTACATGTTGTAGACCCTACCACAGAGGATAATCAGGATCGCCTTAGGAAGTTGTGTTATCTTATGGACCACCTCAAACAAAAATGCCAGCAGCTCTTTCAGCCTAACCAAAATCTCGCAATAGATGAACATATGGTCAAGTCTAAAGCTAGGTCAGGATTTAAACAATACATGAAGGGCAAGTCTACTCGGTGGGGTTTTAAATTATGGGTAATTGCAACATCAGACTCGGTGTATACTCTCGACTTTAATGTTTACACAGGTAGTCATGATGGGCGTGTCACTGACTTGGCCACCAAAGTAGTTGAATCGTTACTGCAGCCATTCAAAGACCAGGGCCACAATGTTTGGTTTGACAACTTTTACATGTCCCCAGCTCTTGTGGTTGTTAAAAATGGGAACTAATGCCTGTGGGACATGCAGGGTGAATCGTAAACAGTTTCCTGCAGAATTTAAGGATTAAAAGATGGGAGTGCAAGACAGCTCGTGGGGATATGAGATGGTGTAGGATTGAGGGGAATATACTTGTAATTCAATGGAAGGACACGCGTGCAATTACATGCCTCTCCAATTTCCACAATGCGAATGGCTCAACCGAAATTACTAGGTTTGTAAAAAATTATGGCGACTGGACAAAAGAAGTAGCCCTCCAGCCCACTGTCATCAGCGACTATAACAAAAACATGGGCGGTGTTGATAGGTCACTCCAAATGATAAAATCTTACGACGTCGATGTGGCACCATGGGATGAGCGTAGACCGGTGAACTTAACCCAGATAGATATCAGAGAAAACCTGGCTCGTCAGCTGGGAGGTATCAATATTCACGCAAGTTTCCCTTTGCGTACACTAAAGCCTGTAGTCCCTCCTTTGTCATCACTCCACACAGCCCATGTCCCTAAATTTGAATCGTCCTCTAAGAGATGTTGGCTATGCTATCGGAAAAGTAGGACTTTTCAGGAGCTACTCGTTTGACTCAACTGCACATCCTTGCATGGAAACTGATTGTGTGAAACAGTGCACGCTTATTCATTGCATGGGATGCATGTCCCAGGCATAAAAAAAAACACAGGAGCAGATTTACTGTACGGAGAATGAAGATTCTTCATCCGTAAGCGGGCAAGTGATAATGGCAAGCTGTTGTATCTCTTCACATCTCGCGAAAATGGCCACTGAATTTCATCTGGACCGATTTCTAAAGCGAAACCGCCCAGAGAGACCCAGCTTGTGTGTGTGATAGAGACTGAAGGGCCAGCCGTTTAGCAAGCTGCAGTCAGGTATACTTGTAGAGATGTAACGGCAGCCAGAGAAAATAATAGTTTTGAGATTTTAAACTTCAGCAAATTAAACTTCATTATATTTTATATGTATTGTGTCTAATAATGCACTGGCAATGTACACTTAAGTTCCTCTTGTCAATAAAATTCGATATGAATTTCATCTGCACATGTGATCCTCTTATTAAAAAAGTCCACTGTAAATGCCAGAAGATTTAGCCAAAATTTTTATTTCATTTCCACTGATTTTATGGCATGTATACATATACTTGTATAAAAAATGTATACCCATAATAATGTGTCTAATTAACTCACTAACTTATCCACAAAAAAATAAAAAAATAAAAAAAAACATACATTTTAACATGTACATATTTAAATAATTAAAATAAATGATAACTAACCAATTTCTTGCAGGTTCTTTGAGACAAAGTATAATGTAAATATATTTATGATGATTTATTAATTGTTTGTTGTCCCAGTGTTTGTGGATGATCCCACAGCACAGGACACTAAAGTTACAGTAGCGGTCGGTCATACAGTAAAGTCATATGAAACAGATGAATAAATGGAAGGTCAGGCAGCACAGAGAAGCATTTCATCTGGTGGCTGCTGCAGCCTGGAGGTCTGGCGGCTTTCTCCAGTGGCTCAGTATCTTAAGAAGCTGTGGAGAGGGAAGCAAACGTCGGATGCAGCGCGTGCTTTCCGACAGAGGGACGGGTAGTGGGGTTTGTTCTGTTGATGGCATTGCGGCTAACGGCTCCCTTCCTGGACATGTACCACTGTGTACGCTCAGGGAAGGCCACGGTCAGCATTTAACAGCAGGGGTGACAAGTGACCATTAACTTCTGCTACGCTTCACATCCGTTTTGTTTGCATGGGCTTCGTAGAGCATGTTATGACCCCCAACATGCCTAGGGGTATAAAGTGTGTAACATTAAGAATAAATTATTGTCGTGGATACTGGGTACATAAAAGACCAAGATAACAGAGCTATATTCCCAAAAAAGTGGTTTATTTAAATACAAATGGTAGATGCCGCGAATAGTGAGTAATGTACAATAGGTGAAAATTTTAAGTATTTACAATATGTACTGTACCGATAGAATAAAGGGGGAAAAGGGACGTGAACGGCACCAAATCAAGGAACAAAACAAAACAAAAACTGCCCGCTAACTTTACCCCAATCCCTCTAGACTGACTAACAAAACCCAAAACCCTTACTTATCTGCTCTGCTTAACACAACACAAAACTTACAAGGGGTGGCACTCACTCCTTAACTAGTGTCTCTAATATAAAATTTGTCACTATTTGTGCACCAAGTCACACAAATGTCACAATTACGGAACGAGCAATGAACAAAAACAATGAGTGACAAAATGCGGAAACAACAGCACAGCACAATGATACACAGCAACTGTTTTACAATTTTAATTAGAGCAGATAACACAATGACATGGTAGAAAACGGAGCCAACAACATTTCGTTTTGGATGGGCTTTTAAACAGTTGGAGCAACAGCGGATTGGCGGAGGTAGGGTGATGACTTCGGACCGGTAACAATGATTGATCCAATGGCGAGTGTCAGTGAGCATGATATGAGGAGATGAGACAGAGAGAGAGAGACAACACAACAACAAACCAAAACACAGACACATGTACACGACGTAACACCCCCACCCTTAAGACCAAACTCATATATACATGTACGTAATAGACAGTACTGTGCAAATGTTTTAGGCACTTGTGAAAAATGTTGCATAGTGAGGATGTCTTCAAAAATAATGACATAAATAGTTTTCATTTATCACTTAATGTCATACAAAGTCCAGTAAACATAAAAAAGCTAAATCAATATTCGGTATGACCACCTTTGCCTTTAAAACAGCACCAATTCTCCTAGGTACATCTGGACATAGTTTTTCTTGGTTGTTGGTATAGTATATTTTTCTATATCATAGTGTATTTTTATATATCAAATATAGAAAAAGTACTTATTTAGAATAGCCTGGGCATTATGTGATCCAGGAGAGAGAATATAAGGCCTAAGTGCTTATGCTGCAAGAAACACATGGTAGCAAAAACAATGGTACAATACATTCCTAGGTACAGGGAAACAGCCAGTGTTCAAAGTTACTATATTGTGCATAAACTGTTATATTCTATTTACTCAAAATGCATACTTTCATAATAAATTAATTTAAAAGGTTATTTAAAAACAAATGGACTAAAAGCCAGATTTCCACCATTAAAAAGAAGTCAGGGGCTCTGTGAAATAATGATGGTGGACGGCACCCATTGACTACAAAAAAATAATAAGAGGATGTGTGTATGAGGTAATTCAAGATAACTGTATAAGAATGAGAGTCTGGACCAAGAGAGTCAGATCGTCAGCTGGCATCTCGGGTTTGTTGTTTGGCTCAATAAACTCTAACCTTTGACAGCTGGAACTCCTGACTTCGAGAGTTTTCTTACTGAAAGGGAAAAGAGTCTTCAGTACTCCACAACATCATTATTGGTGACCACGAAGGGACTGGAACGGGGCCAAGACACCAGGGGGCCGCTGCGGGCTTGCTAACACAGACTACACAATGTCACTGGCACCAAAAGGGAGGTGAGACTCTGGGGAGTCTCAAAGGAGGGAATATATAGTATATTTTTCTATATCATAGTGTATTTTTTATATATCAAACATAGAAAAAGTACTTATTTAGAATAGCCTGGGCATTATGTGATTCAGGAGAGAGAATATGAGGCCTAAGTTCTTATGCTGCAAGAAACACACAGTAGCAAAAACAATGGTACAATACATTCCTAGGTACTGGGAAACACAGCCAATAATTAAAAATTACCACAGCCAATGTTCAAAGTTACTATATTGTGCTTAAACTGTTATATTCTATTTACTCAAAATGTATACTTTCATAATAAATTAATTTAAAAGTTTTTTTTTTTTTTTTTTTAAATGGACTAAAAGCTAGATTTCTACCATTAAAAATAAGTCAGAGGCTCTGTGCAATAATGGTGGCGAACAGCACCCATTGACTACAAAAAATAAGAGGGCATGTGTATGAGGTAATTCAAGATAACAAACTGCATAAGAATGAGAGTCTGGACCGAGAGAGTCAGATCATCAGCTGGCATCTCTGGTCTGTTGTTTGGCTCAATAAACCCTAACCTTTGACACCTGGAACTCCTGACTATTTTTTTTTCTTATAGTTTTCTTATTGAAAGAGAAAAGAGTCTTCAATACACCACAACATTGGCAGATAGGATGTTCCAAGCTTCTTGGAGAATTCGCCGCCGTCTCAATTGCTTCTGTCTCTTTATGTAATCTCAGACTGACACGATGTTCATTGGGGGGATTTGTAGGGGCCATGACATCTGTTGCAGGGCTCCCTGTTCTTCAATTCTAATCTTTTCTATTTGCAAAAGTAATGTTTGGGAGTCTAACATTTATATTTCCTATTGACACACTAAAGCTGTATAAATAATGAAGAAAAATAAAGATATAGATAACCATCTTAAGACAAATGCTTTTGTGAAACATCTTATGTGTCTAAGACTTTTGAACAGTACTGTATGTTTGTTACAACATACATATTTCTTAACAAATTAAATTCTTGAAAAAGCATCAGCTAACACATTGTCAACACCTTTCTTGTGTTTAACCCTCAGGGGTCGACGGACGTGCCGGCACGTCCTGCTGGATTTTTTCCTCATAACAGCAGAAACAACTTAAAATTCTCCGTTATTTTTGGGCATACAGATAAGTGTAAGACATCATTCGAGACTATAAAGTGTCTACTCTTATTTGTGTACACTCACAATAACAACAAAACCTTGTGCTTTTGTAAAATAAAGAAAATAAACAGGGTGCGCTTTCAGCCGTCTCTGTCTCCGCGAGCATCTTTCTGAAACACGTCACCAAAATTAACTGAAACTCAGCGAATACTTATCACACAAACATGAAACATATGTCTAAAGAAAGCTTAAAATTTCTACTTTTAAATAAAACAATTCAAATTTAAAACAAATATTCTCCTGCAATGTAATCTGTATGAAACTAAAGAGATGTACAGTTTCTCCTGGCTCAGCTATTTATCGCTAATGTGATCCCACCCAAATGCAGAGGGCGCTATTCATATGGTAATGTGCTGAGGCGATCAATGCAAATGGTAAACGCCCCCAACAATGCCTTAAAAAGCATCAAGTTCATCGTCAGATTAATTCACTTTCCTGCACGTTTGGAAGATGGCACTCTACACAGGTGAGGAAGCTCTAGAGGTGGTCCTGGATAGTGACAAAGAGTTCACATTTTCCTCAGAAGAAGAGCGGGACTCCGGCGATGAACATTTGCATTTTGAAGAGCGACTTGATCCAGCTGAGGATACAATTGCGGATGAGTAAGAATTTACTTACATTAGTTGACATGCTATTTTATATAAAAATGTACATATTTTACTAGTTGGACTATTTCCAGACTTACCAGCCAGTATTCAGAGTATTGAACTTTGAAATATGTCAAATATGCAGCAAATCAGTATATTAGAATGATTTCTGAATGATCCTGTGACACTGAAGACTGCAGTAATGATGCTGAAAATTCAGCTTTGATCACAGGAATAAATAGCATTTTACAATATATTCAAATAGAAAACAGTTATTTTAAATTGTAAAAATATTTCACAATATCACTGTTTTTGCTGTATTTTGGATCAAATAAATGCAGCCTTGGTGAGCAGAAGAGACTTCTTTTAAAAACATTAAAAAATCTTACCGATCTAAAACTTTTAAATGGTAGTGTAGGTCTAAAGTTTTTAAGTAAAGTCTTTATGTAAAGAAAATGTATAGTCAGATTACTTATTTTAATTAAACTTGATTTTGTGAATAAGCTACAAACAATACATTCAATCATTAAGTCTCCACACATTCATTCTCTCTCAGTCACATTCCTCATTGATAGGCCAAGGGTCTTTGTCTCCTCAGGTGTGAATCACATCAATATTCATGATCATCCACGCCTCCTTGCATATGGCCTTTCAAACACTAAAAGTGTCTTACAAAAGTTAAATGACTATATTGTTTTGTATGAATGAGTGATCAGGATGGTTTTCACATCATTTTGTAGCAAAAACTCTAGGCTACAAGATTCACTTCTCAAAAGTCTTGTGAACAAATGTTTAGTATGTGTTATATGGCCTTATTTCAGTGACTTAATTTTTTTTTCAAAAACCACACATAAACGTTATTTTCTCAAAAATACAAACATGTATATACAAGTTGCTCACATATTGTTGTAGCACAGTTTGTTCTGAATACAGTGTTATCAGACTTTAGCCATTAATATGTTTTTAAGCAACTGAAAAAAGCACAAATGTCAAGGAATGTCAAAACTTCTCCAGGGCCTAAAACACCCTCAGACCCCAGAGGGATAATGACGAAATTATAACCCTGCACAACATCCTGGTTACTTTTGTAACCTCCGTTCCCTGATGGAGGGAACGGGATGTTGTGTTGATGCAGTGACACTAGGGGTCACTCTTGGGAGCCCCAAACACCACTGCTTTTTTGAAAAAAGGCCAATGAGAATTGGCGAGTGGAATTTGCATGCCACTCCCCCAGACATACGGGTATAAAAGAAGGTGGTATGCAACCACTCATTAAGGTTTTGTGCTGAGGAGCCGAGAGCAGGTCCCGGCCATTTCAGCGGGTAGTTCGCCTTGTGGCAAGAGGGACTTCAGGGAATGGAGGTTACGAAAGTAACCAGGACATTCTCTATCTGTCACTCACTCGATGTTGTGTCAATGTAGTGACACTAGGGGTCCCTATACAAAATTCCACAACTAGCTGAACTGTGTTAAGTGAACTGGCGGTGTGTGATGGGCAGACTGCTGTGTGCCTCATAGCCAGCGCACCAGGCTGTTACGTAACCTCCCCCAATGCTCTTAGGAGCATCGAACGGTCTATCAGGAACAAGTCAACTGCCCAACTATAGGGACAGGCTAGCCCAGCTGAGGCCTCTTTTCCCTCTCTTTTCTCCCCAAAAAGAGTGGAATTTGTTAACTGACTGGGAGCCATAAGTGTCTGCATCAGGGGGTGTCCCTCCCAAGGGGAAGACACTGCACAGACCACCTTGGCGGTTGACATATGCTACCATTGCCATGTTGTCTGTCTGAACTAACATGTGCTTGTCCTGGTTCAACAGCCAAAACCTCCGCAGGGCGAGCAGAATTGCCAACAACTCGAGGCAGTTGATGTGCCAATGCAGTCGCGGGCCAGTCCACAAGCCAGCGGCTGTGTGCCCATTGCAAACAGCGCCCCAACCCGTTTTGGAGGTGTCTGTTGTGACCACGACGAGCCTGGAGACCTGTTCTAGGTGAACACCTGCCCGTAGAAACGAGGGGTCGGTCCAAGGGCTGAAAAGACGGTGACAGACCGGTGTGATGACCACACGATGTGTCCCACGGCGCCATGCCCTTCTCGGGGCTTGAGTCTGAAGCCAGTGCTGAAGCAGTGCTATTTTGAATGGAATACGTCACATGGTCTTACAGAGTCTTGTCGGAAGTATGTCATGTGGAAAGGTCTCATGGTAGGTCCTACCCGAAGGGGGAGGAGTTTCTACAGAGCATGGTGACCGGGGGTAGAGGGACCTCTGCCCAAGGAAGACACAGTTTGCTGTCAGGGAAACAATTTTGCATAAGATATCACATGGGGTCGCCTTCGGGGAACCAGCACATGTGGAGCACCTACCTCAGTACAGGGGCTCATTAGCACATGTACTGTGCCGGTCAGCAAGTTTCTCCGCAAACTCAGCTGCCAGAGGGCTAAGGAGGAAAGTCATCCAGGGATCACAGTCTGTGAACACGACTGGGAGTCAAAAGCGCACCTCTTCACCTCAAGGGAGGGGAAAAGGCACTATGCGCAAGCGGTACACCCGGCCAGTTGTCCCGGAACTTACCTGCTTGTGGCTGCCAATACATGGGATGAGACAGGCTCAACCCGGAGATTGTAGAACCTCGCAAAGGTGTTGGGTGTTGCCAAGCCCGCTGCTCTGCAGATGTCTGCCAAAGAGGCCCCACTGGCCAGGGCCCAGGAGGCCGCCACACTCCTGGTGGAGTGGGCTCGTAACCCTGCAGGGGGTGGCACATACTGAGCCTGATATGCCATCGTGATGGCGTCGATGACCCAATGGGCGATCCTCTGTTTGGAGACAGCGCTTCCTTTCCACTGACCTCCAAAGCAAACAAAGAGTTGCTCAGAACATCTAAGGCTCTGCGTGCGATCTAAATAGATGCGTAAAGCTCGCACCGGACACAGCAATGCCAAGGCTTGGTCTGCCTCCTCCTGAGGCAGTGCTTGCAGGTTCACCACCTGATCCCTAAAAGAAGTCATGGGAACCTTGGGTACATAGCCAAGGTACATAGTTGGGGTCTCAGGATCACGTGAGAGTAACCCGGATAGAGGCTACATACACCTTCAGGGTGGAGGGGGACAGCCGCCCCTCCAGCATCTCCTGCAGGAAGGAAAGCACTGATCCGACTGTGCATCTCTGGGGGTCTTCGCCATACCTGCAAAGATGGGACGGTGGATGGTGGTCGTGACATCAGCCATGCGCACCGAACATATGACCCTGGGGACAAGAAAACCGTTCTTTTGTTGAATTTTTGGATACTGCAGCCTCTTGGACATGCGGCGAAATTAAATTAAAATGAAACAAAAGATTCTCACAAGGCGCTTCAAAGCCTTCCTCGGGTTCTTGGCGGCCGGCCGTGAGATGGGTGGCGTCTGCTTCCTGCACTGGGCTCCACGCCGGCGCCGAGCGCAGTTCCTGCATCAATCCTGGGTCAGAACTACCCTCGTGCAGTTCTTTTAGCGCCTTGGCCTTGTGTGCTTGCAGGAGAGCCATGGCATGCAGGGCGGAGGTGGCTTGTCCAGCGGAAACGCAGGCTCTAGCCATCAGGGATGAAGTAGATTGTCCTGGTTAATTGTGTAACCTCCGTTCCCTGATGGAGGGAACGAGACGTTGTGTCGATGTAGTGACACTAGGGGTCACTCTTGGGAGCCCGAGACACCTCTGGTCTTTGATAAAAGGCCAATAAAAATTGGCGAGTGATATTTACATGCCACTCCCCCTGAAATACGGGTATAAAAGGAGATGGTATGCAACCACTCATTCAGGTTTTATGCTGAGGAGCCGAGACAAGGTCCGGCCATTTCAGCGGGTAGTTCAGCGTTGTGGCAGGAGGGACACAACTTCTTCTTCCCTCCATCAGGGAACGGAGGTTACGAAAGTAACCAGGATGCTCCCTATCTGTCACTCACTCGACGTTGTTTCGATGTAGTGACACTAGGGGTCTGTATACGAAATGCCACAACTGGCTGAACTGCATTACATGAACTGGCGGTGTGTGACGGGCAGACCACTGTGTGCCTCGTAGCCAGCATAGCAGGCCAACACGTAACCTCCCCCAACATAGTTATGAGTGTCGAACGGCCCTTTGGGGACAAGTTGACTACCCAAAAGATAGAGACAGGCTAACCCAGTTGTGGCCTCTTTTCCCTTCTTTTTTCTACACCATATAAAAGAAGGGGGGTTATCCGGCTGGGCCACCAGGTCCAGACACCGCGGAGACCACACCTCGCCCAAAGAGAGGGGGGGATATTTAAGTGGAAAAATACATCACATGGTCTTGCCCACCATGTGGAGAGTCTCAAGGTAGATCCTACCCAACGGGGGAGGAGTTACTACAAACATGGAAACTGGGGCAGAGGGGCTCTGCCAAGGAAGATGCAGTTTGCCAACAGGGAAACGAATTAGCGGAAGATATATATCGCATTGGGTTACCTTACAGGGAACCGCCACATGCAGAGCACCTACCCCAGAACAGGGCTCTTAGTTAGCACGTGTACTGGGCCGGCAGCGAGTCTCTCCGAAGACTCGACTGCCACAGGGCTCGGAGGAAGTCAACCAGGGAACATAGTTTGTGAACACTACTGGGAATTAATGGCTCATGTTTTCAGCTCAGAAGAGGTGAAAGGCGCTATGTGCAAGCGATTCATCCGGCCGGCTATCCCGGGCTTATCCGCTTGTATTGCATGCCACTACCTGGGACGAAACCGGTTCCACCCGGAGGTTGTAGAATCTTGCAAAGGTGTTGGGTGTTGCCCAGCCCGCTGCTCTGCAAATGTCTGTTAGAGAGGCACCCATGGCCATGGCCCAGGAGGCCGCTACACCTCTGGTAGAATGGGCTCGTAGCCCTACCGGGGGCGGCATGTCCTGGGCATGATATGCCATAGCTATGGCGTCAATGAGTGGGCGATCCTCTGCTTGGAGACAGCGCTTCCTTTCCGCTGTGCACCAAAGCAGACAAAGAGCTGCTCAGAGATCCTAAAGCTCTGCGTGCGATACAAATAGATGCGTAAAGCACGCACCAGACACAGCAGCGATAGGGCTGGGTCTGCCTCCTCCTGGGGCAGTGCTTGCAAGTTCACCGTCTGGTACCTAAAATGGATCGTGGGAACCTTGGGCACATAGCCCGGTTGGGGTCTCAGGATCACATGAGAGTAGCCCGGACCAAACTCCAGGCACGTTTTGCTGACAGAGAACGCTTGTAGGTCTCCTACCCTCTTTATGGAAGTGAGCACAGTCAAGAGGGCAGTCTTCAAGGAGAATGCCTTAAGCTCAGCTGACTGCAAAGGCTCAAAGGGGGCTCTCTGTAGACCCTGAAGAACTACAGAGAGGTCCCATGAGGGAACGAGGCACGGTCTGGAGGGATTCAGCCTCCTGGCACCTCTCAGGAACCTGATGATCAGGTCATGTCTTCCCTAAGGACTTACCTTTGACTGTGTCATGGTGTGCTGCTATAGCAGCAACATACACCTTCAAGTTGGAAGGGGACAGCCGCCCTTCCAACCACTCCTGCAGGAAGGAAAGCACTGATCCGACTGCGCATCTCTGGGGGTCTTCCCGTCGAGAAGAACACCACTTAGCGAACAGACACCACTTAAAGGCATACAGGTGCCTCATAGAGGGGGCCCTAGCCTGAGTGATCGTGTCTACCACCGCGGGTGGTAGACTGCTTAGGTCTTCTGCGTCCCATCCAGGGGACAGACATGGAGATTCCAGAGGCCTGGTTGCGGGTGCCAGATGGTGCCCTGTCCCTGGGAAAGAAGGTCCTTCCTCAGGGGAATTCACCGGGGGGGGGCTGCTGTGAGGAGCGTGAGTTCTGAGAACCACATCCGGGTGGGCCAGTAGGGTGCTACCAGGATGTCCTGCTCCTTGTCCTCCCTGACCTTGCACAGAGTCTGTGCAAATAGGCTCACCGGGGGAAACGCTTATTTGTGCAGGCCAGGGGGCCAGCTGTGTGCCAGCGTGTCTATGCCGAGGGGGGCCTCGGTCAGGGCGTACCAGAGCGGGCAGTGGGAGGATTCTTGGGAGGCAAACAGGTCCACCTGTGCCTGTCAGAATCGACTCCAAATCAGCTGGACCACCTGAGGGTGGAGTCTCCATTCTCCCCTGAGGGTAACCTGCCGTGACAGCGCGTCCGCTGTAGTGTTGAGGTTGCCCGGGATGTGAGTGGCTCACAGCGAGTTGTGACATACAACGAGAGCGCAGACCACCTTGGCGGTTGACATGCTACCATTGCCATGTTGTCTGTCTGAACTAACACGTGCTTGTCCTGGTTCAACAGCCAAAACCTCCGCAGGGCGAGCAGAATTGCTAACAACTCGAGGCAGTTGATGTGCCAATGCAGTCACGGGCCCATCCACAACAGCACCCCAGCCCATTTTGGAGGCGTCTGTTGTGACCACGATGAACCTGGAGACCTGTTCTAGGTGAACACCTGCCTGTAGAAACGAGAGGTCGGTCCAAGGGCTGAAAAGACGGTGACAGACCGGTGTGATGACCACACGATGTGTCCCGTGGCGCCGTGCCCTTCTCGGGGCTCGAGTCTGAAGCCAGTGCTGAAGCAGTCTCATATGCATCAACCCGAGTGGGGTGACCACCGCTGAGGATGCCATATGCCTCAGGAGCCTCTGAAAGAGTTTCAGTGGAACTGCTGTACTCCATGCCTTCAAACAGGCCAGCACCGACTGGATGCGCTCGTTCGTGAGGTGCGCTGTCAAAGAGACTGAGTCCAACTCCAAACCAAGGAAAGAGATGCTCTGAACCGGGAGGAGCTTGCTCTTTTCCCAGTTGACCCGAAGCCCTAGTCGGCTGAGGTGTGAAAGCACCAAGTCCCTGTGTGCACACAACATGTCCCCAGAGTGAGCTAGGATTAGCCAGTCGTTGAGATAGTTGAAAATGCGAATCCCCTCTTCCCTTAACGGGGCAAGGGCTGCCTCTGCAACCTTTGTGAAGATGCGAGGAGACAAGGACAGGCCGAAAGGGAGGACCTTGTACTGATACGCCTGCCCCTCAAATGCAAACCACAGGAAGGGTCTGTGTCGAGGTAGAATCGAGACGTGGAAGTACGCATCCTTCAGGTCTACTGCCGTGAACCAATCTTGATGCCGGACGCTCGCCAGAATGCTTTTTTGCATCAACATCTTGAACGGGAGTCTGTGTAAAGCCTGGTTCAGTACTCGCAGGTCCAAGATTGGCCGCAACCCACCGCCTTTTTTCGGTACTATGAAGTAGGGGCTGTAAAACCCCTTCTTCATCTCGGGCAGAGGGACAGGTTCTATCGCGCCCTTCCGTAGGAGGGTAGCGATCTACACACACAAGGTAGCAGCGTTTTCGTCCTTCACCAAGGTGAAGTGGATACCGCTGAACCTGGGCGGACGCCTGGCGAACTGAATCACGTAGCCAAGTCGGACGGTCCGGACCAGCCATCTCGACAGATTGGAAAGCCACGCATCCAAAATCTGCGCAAGGGGGACCAAAGGGACAACGTCATTGGACATACCGGCAGGTGGGGCCTTGCGGCGGGGCAGAGCTTGAGGTGCCACACCACGTTGTGGCCGTGCTGAGTCTAGGGACATCGAAGCACATACCTGGCTCCTTGTGACCACCCCTGGAACAGCCTGGGACGGGGGAGGAAGAGGCCTGTCCTCGTGACCTGTGGAGACTGTCACATTGGGGGCGGATGTGTGCCACAGCTGGGCACTCAGGGGCGGGAAGACCGCCGCTGGAGTGCCAATCCTGCAAGGAAAAACCCATGGACGGTAGTCATGATGATGACCGTGCACACTGGGTATATGACCCAGGGAAGGAGGAAACCACTCTTTTGCTGAACTGTTGGGTACCACAGCCACTTGGGCATGTGGCGAAATCAAACAAAAAGGCAACAAAAGATTCTCCACCTGGCCATCCACCGGGGAATGGAGTGGTCTTCCTATCAGCTCCAGATGAGTGGGTTTTTTGACCCTGGGTCGCCCATCTCAGGGGCGCTTTGAAGACCTTCATGGGTTCTTAGCGGCCGACTGTGAGATGGGTGGTGTCTACTTCCTGCGGTGGGCTCCACGCCAGGGCCGGGCCGAAAGGGCATCCACCTCCACTGCAGGGGGACACCCTTGGCGACAAGCAGATGGGGTGCGGGATCTTGAGCTGTGCTGGGGCAGGAATAACACACAATCGGAAAAGCATCTTTACAAAGACACGTCTTTAAAAAGACGTTCCGTGTGTGCTGCTCTTTTAGAGAAATATACTCTTTCAGAAAATATACTCTCTTTTTTGTGCCGAAGCACCCAGGGGCGTTCTCTGCAGTGCACCAGTGCAGAGGAGGGAGAAGCCACTGAAATGCGCCATCAGATCCAGCAAAGGTGAATGAACATTAAGAATTCAGCTCAATGAGCATGAACGTTTGGCTCCGAAGAGAAAATCTGAATGAGTGGTTGCATACCAGCTCCTTTTATACCCGTATGTCAAGGGGAGTGGCATGCAAATACCACTCGCCAGTTTTCATTGGCCTTTTATCAAAGACCAGAGGTGTCTCGAGCTCCCAAGAGTGACCCCTAGTGTCACTACATCGACACAACATCGAACGAGTGACAGATAGGGAACTACAGACCCTGGACGGGAGTTTCGGGTGCCCACGCCAGGTGGCGGCGCTCTGCGGACACAAGTGCACAGCGAGCGCCTTATCCACCTGGGGGATCACCGAATACCCCCTGGCCGCTCCGCCATCGAGGGTAGCGAGAGCGGGGGAGCTGAAAGACTGGGACCGGGCAGTAAAAGGTGCCTTCCACAATCTTGTCAGCTCCTCATGCATTTCCGGGAAGAAAGGAACGGGGCGGGGCGTGGCCGTGGGCAGCGCCCCGAGCCCAGAAACCAATCGTTGAGCCGCAAGGGTTCAGGGGAGGGCGGAGGGTTCCACTCTAGCCCGACACTCGAGGCCGCCCAGGAAAGCATGTCCGTCATTTCCACGTCGGCCTGGGACTGGGTGACCATTCCCGAAGGAGGAAGCCCAGTCGATGCCTCTGCGTCCGACTGGATGAGCCCGCTCTCTGATGCTGCGCTCGATAACTCGTCTTCTTCTCGGGCTCCGAACGAGATGTTGAACTTGCACTGAGATGAGCCGGCGATCTCGTCTGAGCACCCGACCAGGACAACCGAGTGTGCTGGAGAATGGGAGGTCTGTGGGGGGATACCCGGCGGAGGTGGTCCCATTAAGGTCCCCAAATCGCCCCCAGTGCTAACCGGCACGGTCTCATACCCGTAGGTAGAAGGACCGAGGCGGGGAGCTGCTGGGGTGGATTGCTTTCATACGAATGCAAGCCGTGACTGCAATGTGACTGCAATGTTGCCATTTGCTTCTGTCATTTCTCCTGAGACAGCTAAAAATAGAAATACTGCTTAGTTTATAGAGAATGGGTTGTTAATGCAAAAGTGGAGCTCTCATACTGATACTGATTTAGATTGAAATGCTGTTTATCAGATTGTGATTCCATATTGTTTCCGTTAGCAGGTACTGTCATTAGCACATGATCATGATTTGTTAGGGCATTTAGCTATAACAAAAATGTATAACAGAATTCTTAGACACTTCTTCTGACCTGGCTTAAAAAAGGTTTTGTCGTACTTGCCACACCTGACAGTTCATGGGAAAGCTGAACCAGGTGATTCCTCGCAATGAGGACACATCCACGAACGATGCTCCGCGTGGGCAGCACCCAGCCACGTAAGACAGCGATCATGGCTGTCAGAAGCGGAGAGATATCAACTGCAACCAGGAATAACACACAGACATGAAGGCATCTTTAAAAAGACGTTCCATGTTTGCCGCTCTTTTAGAAAGAAAATATATTCTTTTTAGAATATACTCTTTTAGTTGTTTCTGCCGAAGTGCCCAGGGGTGTTCTCTGCACTCCACGGGTGCAGATGGGGAGAAGCCACTGAAATGCGCCGTAGAATCCAGCAGACGAGGTGAATGAACTTTGCGTATGAATTCAGCTTCAATGAATAGAACCGCTCAGCTCCGAAGAGAAAATCTGAATGAGTGGTTGCATGCCAGCTCCTTTTATACCCATATGTCCGGGGGAGTGGCATGCAAATTCCACTCGGCAATTCTCATTGGCCTTTTTTCAAAAAAGCAGAGGTGTTTGGGGCTCCCAAGAGTGACCCCTAGTGTCACTATATCGACACAACATCGAGTGAGTGACAGATAGGGAACCAGAGACCAGCGCATAAGGCGCTGATTCTGATTATATATGCGAGACAGGAACACTAGAGAGTTACGATCAGTATAGACAGTTACGGGGAGATGATTTGAACCAATGTATACTTCGAAATACTGTAATGCTAGTAATAAGGCCAAAGCTTTTTTCTCAATGGTGGAATAGTTTAGTTGATGTTTAGTAAACTTGAGAAATAACATGTGGGGTGATAGATACCATGTTCATCTTCCTGAAGTAACAGAGCACCAGCCCAGACCACATTTGAATCCACCTCCAGTTTAAAAGGCAATGCACAATCCGGCGCGGCTAGAACAGGCGCACTACACAGAAGCGTTTTGACAGTGACAAAAGCATGTTGACAATCTCCAGAACAGGTAAACGTTCTAGAAGGACTAAGAAAAGAAGTGAGTGGGTTAACGACAGTACAAAAGTTTTTTACAAAAACTACGATAGTAGCCAGACATCCCTAAGAATCTACGCAATTTACGGCGAGTATTGGGGACCGGAAACTCAGCAATGGCCATAACCTTCGCTTCCACTGCCCGCACTTGACCCTGTCTGACCTCTTTTCCGAGGTACGTGACAGTGGCTTGGCCAAATTCACACTTTGCTAGATTAAGAATCAAAGAAGATGTTCAAATACTGTTCTTAAGAGAGAAACATGCTCTGACCAATCCGAAAAGTATACAACTAGTTCATCTAAATATGCATTACAATTTGGGACACCTGCCAATACTACATTTACAAATCTTTGAAATGTGGCAGGCTCGTTGCACAAACCTAAATCCATAACGGAATATTGTAAAAAAACTGTCGGGCGTTACAAAAGCTGAAATGTCTGAAGCAGAAGTAGTAAGTAGCGCTTGCCAGTATCCTTTTAACAAATCCAATTTACTAACATAAAGTGCAGAACCCAGATTGTCAATACAGTCTTACACACAGAGTAATTGATTATAGTCAGGTATGGTAATAGCATTTACCTTTCGATAATCCATACAAAATATAAATGTACCATCAGGTTTCAAAACTAGTAAATGTGGCGGACTCCATGGACTGTAATTGTGCTTCACAAGACCATGTTCCAACAAATAATTTACCTTGTCTTTCATGACAGCCCTTTTTACTGCATTAACACGATAAGCATGTTGCTTAATCAGAGTGGCACCATTCACATTAATGTCATGCTGCAAGACAGTTGTTTGTGAAGGAACATCACCAAATATGGAAGGAAAATCATGAATTACCTGTACAATGGCATGTCTTTACTGTTCGGACAAATTAAGAAAATGAGAGGGTAAATCTTGTAATATTTCAGAATTTGCCAACCGTGCACCATGCTGGGGAGCGTTATGCAGCACCACTCCATCCTCATCAGCACCATTAACAGAATATGAAACAACACAGGCTACTGTGACAGATGGGAGAGTGGGCCCTGCACTTTCATTTGTAATTTTAACTGCAGTTTTGGAGATTCCCTTGAGTGATATGCCTTTAAAATATCTGCATGACATACACGGGTTTTACGTTTTCTATCAGGAGTACGGATTAGGTAGTTCGTGTCACTTAGTTTCCTCACCACAACAAAAGGACCAGAAAAACATGCAGATAATGCAGAGCCAAGAACAGGCAGCAACACAAGCACTTTGTCATCCACCTTTTTGATCGAACTGGTGCTTTATACCCTTCCGGGCAGCAGCAAGTGACTCTCTGGCAAGAGAGCAAGTGTTATGCAAATGCTCGTGAAACTTGATAACATAGTCCAACACATTGGTTTTGGTACTAACATCAATAGCCAAAAATTTTTCTTTAAGCACTTTCAATGGACCTCTGACTGTACGTCCAAACGCTAATTCGGCCGGACTAAACCCCAAACTTTCTTGAACGGTTTCGCGAATAGAAAACAAAATTAGAGATACTCCCTCATCCTAGTCATTATCGCTCAAGCACGCCTTGACTCTCTGGGTGATATGCGCTCAAGATTTTGTGGGAAATGTTCAGGGTTTTCAAAACCTGGGCGAAAATTTTGGAAAGGAAATTAGTGCCTTGGACAGTCTGTATGGTTTTTGGTAAAGCAAATGTTGAAAATAATTTAATGAGTTCTTTGTTGATAATCCGGGCTGTAATCTTACATAATGGAATGGCTTCAGGAAATCACATAGCAGTGCACATTACAGTGAGCAAGAACTGGTTACCAGTTTTTGTTTTTGGCAAAGGACAAACACAGTTTATTATGACATGTTCAAATGGTTCGCCAACAACTGGAATGGGTAAAAGCGGAGCAGATGGAATCACCTGGTTCAGCTTTCCCATGAACTGTCAGGTGTGGCAAGTACGACAAAACCTTTTTTAAGCCAGGTCAGAAGAAGTGTCTAAGAATTCTGTTATACATTTTTGTTATAGCTAAATGCCCTAACAAATCATGATCATGTGCTAATGACAGTACCTGCTAACAGAAACAATATGGAATCACAATCTGATAAACAGCATTTCAATCTAAATCAGTATCAGTATGAGAGCTCCACTTTTGCATTAACAACCCATTCTCTATAAACTAAGCAGTATTTCTATTTTTAGCTGTCTCAGGAGAAATGACAGAAGCAAAACATTTCTACAAAGACTGATCGTCTTTCTGAGCAGAAATTAATTGTTCATGAGTCAGTGACAATTTCAGCAAGTCAGGACTTGACACAGGGAAGTTCTCAGATAACTTATTCTTGTCAAGAGATGGGAATACATCATCTGCAAATAAAGGACAAATAAATGAGTTAGACAGATAAACAACTTTGTCTAACTTGCACGGCTGAGCACGAGTGACCACACTTACAGGAAATGTATTAGGGAAAACCTCTGACAACTCATCAGGCTGAACAGACAGAACAGGTTTATCCAAAACCTCTAGCACAGGTAGGACTTTACCACTGGCTAAATCATTGCCAAGGATAAATTCTACTCCTTTCTCTGGCAAAGAACGTCTTGGTTACTGATGTAACCTCTGTTCCCTGATGTAGGGAACGAGACGTTGTGTCAGTGTAGTGACACTAGGGGTTCGATCTTGAGAGCCCCAATCACCTTTGCTTATAATAGAAAAGGCCAATGAAAATTGGCGAGTGGAATTTGCATGCCACTCTCTGCCCTGGACATACGGGTATAAAAGGAGATGGCATGCATCAGTCATTCAGATTTATGCTGAGCTGATAGAGAGTCCCGGCCATGTCAGTGGCTGGTTCAGCGCCGCGGCAGGAGGGACACAATGTCTCATTCCCTCCATCAGGGAACAGAGGTTACATCAGTAACCAAGATGTTCCCTGTCTGTCACTCACTCGACATTGTGTCGATGTAGTGACACTAGGGGTTCCTGTAGGAAACGCAGCAAGCACTGAACTGTGTCACGAGGTATGGAAGAGTGGACACGGGCAAGCTGCTGTGTGCCTCGCAGTGAGTGCTCAACCATGTCGTGACCTTCCAGCGAGTTAGGTAAGGCATCTCCCTAGTCTCGTTAAGGGGGGAGGAGGCACTTACCCAAATAGGCTACCGGTGGTGCCTTTCTTAATTTGCTGTTAAGCAATCTCCCACCGGGCACTTTCTAGAATAGCGCTGGGAAGTGCTCTTCCCTCTCCAGGAAGGAGAGCACTATGGAGACCACTCCGTAGAAAGCTCTTATGAGGGGAAACACAGGGTTCACTTAAGGGGAAACTGAACAGTGGACACTCATCATACGGGATTACCAAGGGGGAATCACCACGCATGGAGCACTGAGCCTGAGCACACAGGCTCACCTGAAAAAGGGGAATACCACGAGTACTGGGCCTAGTGGCATTACTCCTCTGCCGAATTCGTCACGAAACAGTGCTTAAGAATTAAAGAGGCATCCAGAGTTCACCGGGTACGGGGAACTGTTGTGGACAAAAAGGTGCACATTATCACTTTTGAAAAAGGGGAAAGGCACAACGCAAGCGGTACACCCAACCGGCTGCTCGGTCTACCTGCTTTTACCATGTAACACTCGGGTCGAAACCAGGTCTATGCGTAGGTTATAAAACCTCGCAAAGGTATTGGGTGTAGCCCAACCCGCAGCTCTGAATATGTCTGCAAGAGAGGCCCCCCTTTCCAGTGCCCAGGAGGACGCAACACCTCTAGTGGAGTGCGCCTGGACTCCCAAGGGGCATGGCAAGTCCTGAGATTGGTATGCAAGAGAAATGGCATCCACAATCCAATGGGCTAATCTCTGCTTGGAGACAGTTTTCCCCTTCTGCTGTCCTCCAAAACAGACAAAGAGCTGCTCCGAGCATCTAAAGCTCTGTGTGCGGTCCAGATAGATACGCAGGGTGCGAACTGGACACAGCAACGACAAGGCCGGGTCTTCCTCCTCTGAAGGGAGCAATTGCAGTTTCACCACCTGGTCCCGGAAAGGAGTGGTGGGTTCTTTGGGCACGTAACTGGGCTGTGGTCTCAAGATCATGTGAGAGTGTGCCGGCCCAAACTCCAGGCATTCACTGGTAACAGAGAGCACCTGCAGGTCCCCCACCCTTTTGATGGAAGTGAGTGCCACCAGGAGGGCCGTCTTCAGGGACAGAGTGCTGAGCTCGGCCTGCTCCAGGGGCTCAAAGGGGGCTCTCTGTAGGGCAGGTAGGACCACAGAGAGATCCCAAGAGGGGATGTAGCGCGGTCTAGGAGGATTCAACCTCCTCGCGCCTTTGAGGAACCTGTTGATCAGGTCATGCTGTCGTGAGGGTCTCCCGGCCGGTGTATCGTGGTGAGCTGCTATGGCAGCCACGTACACTTTCAGGGTAGAGGGAGACAGCCGTCTCTCCAGCCCTTCCTGAAGGAAAGACAGCACAGACCTGACGGCGCATCTCTGTGGGTCTACCCCACGGGAAGAACACCAGTTATCGAAAAGACGCCACTTCAAGGCATACAGCTGCCTCGTAGAGGGCACCCTGGCCTGAGTGATCACGTCTACCACCGCTCGCAGAAGTCCTGCTAGGTCTTCCACGTCCTGTCCAGGAGCCAGACATGGAGATTCCAGAGGTCCGGCCATGGGTGCTGGGGCATGCCTTGCCCCTGAGTGAGAAGGTCCTGCCTCAGGGGAATGTGCCAGGGAGGTGCTACTGTCAGGAGCATCAGATCCAAGAACCAAGTCCGGTTGGGCCAGTACAGCACAACGAACAGGACATGCTGCTCGTCCTCCCTGACTTTGCACAGAGTCTGTGCAATGAGGCTCACAGGAGGAAACGCATACTTGTGTAGCCCCTGAGGCCAGCTGTGCACCAAGGCATCCGTGCCGCGGGGGGCCTCGGACAGGGAGTACCACAGGGGGCAGTGAGAGGAGTCTTGGGAGGCGAACAGGTCTACCTGTGCCTCCCCGAATCTCTCCCAAATCAGCTGGACTACGTGAGGGTGGAGTCTCCACTCCCCACGGAGCGTTACCTGCCGTGAGAGCGCATCCGCTGCACGGTTGAGGACGCCCGGAAGGTGAATGGCTCACAGAGACTTCAAGGTATGCTGACTCCAAAGGAGGAGGCGGCGGGCAAGTTGCGACATGCGACGTGAGCGTACGCCGCCTTGGCAGTTTATTTACGCTACGGTCGCTGTGTTGTTGGTTCGGATCAACACATGCTTGCCCTGAATCAATGGCCGAAGCATCCTCAGGGCCAGCAATACCGCCAGCAACTCTAAGTAGTTTATGTGCCATTGGAGTCGGGGCCATGAGCCCCGACACTGCTTGCCCATTGCACACGGCGCCCCAGCCTGAGTTCGAGGCGTCTGTCGTGACCACGACGTGCCTTGAGACCTGCTCTAGGGGAACACCTGCCCGTAGAAATGCCAGGTCCGACCAAGGGCTGAAAGTCTGATGGCACTGTGGCGTGATGGTCACAAGGCGGGTGCCGTAGTGCCATGCCCACCTCGGGACCCGAGTCTGTAGCCAGTGCTGAAGCGGTCTCATATGCATCAACCTGAGGGGGAGAACTGCCACCGAGGATGCCATATGCCCCAGGAGCCTCTGAAATTGTTTCACTGGCACCGCTACCTTCTGCCTGAAGGTCTTCAGGCAGGTCAGCACTGACTGAGCACGTTCGGTCATAAGACGTGCTTTTAGAGTGACAACTCCATACCGAGAAAATCAAATCAAATCAAATCACTTTTATTGTCACACAACCATATACACAAGTGCAATAGTGTGTGAAATTCTTGGGTGCAGTTTCGAGCAACATAGCAGTCGTGACAGTGATGAGACATATACCAATCTACAATAGACATCAAATTTACACAACACAACTTAAAATCTAATATACACATAATTACACACAACACAATATACAAATAATAACATACAATGCACATTATACAATACACACAATATAGAATACACATTATACAAAAAAAGTATATATAGTATATATAAAATGTACAGTAGGTTGTATTGTACTGTATTGACATTCAGGCTGTCCATAGCAGTGCGCAGTTCCTGCATCAGCCCTGGGTCAGTCCTACCCTCATGCAGATCTTTCAGCACCTTGGCCTGGTGGACCTGCAGGATGGCCATCGTGTGCAGGGTGGAAGCGGCCTGACCTGTGGCCTTGTAAGCCTTCATCATTAAAGAGGAAGAGAACTTACAGGCCTTGGAAGGGAGCCTTGGTCGGTAGCACCAGGTGGCTGCGCCCTGTGGGCATAAATGCACCGCTACGGTGTGCTCTACCTAGGGAAGCTCGACATATCCCTTAGCCGCTCCACCGTCGAGGGTAGTCAGAATGGACGAGCCCGCAAAGCGTGTACGGGCAGTAAAAGGTAACTTCCACGACTTTGTTAGCTCCTCGTGCACTTCCGGGAAGAAAGGAACCAGGGCGGGGCACGGCCGTGAGTCACGCTACAAGTCCAGAAACCAATCATCCAGCCGTGAACGCTCAGGGCAGGGTGGAGGGTTCCACTTCAGCCCGATGTTCGCAGCTGCCTGGGCAAGCACGGCTGCCATCTCAGCATCTGCCTTATCCTGCTGGGGGATGGGAGGTCCGCGGGGGCTGAGCCAGCAGAAACGCTCCCATGTCCACATCCAGATCGCCTGCGGTGCTTGCCTACCCGGCCGGCTGAGCGTCAGTCCAGGACGGACCAGGTTGGGGAGCAGCCACGGTGGCTCCTTGCTTCATGAAGAAGGAAGTGAGCTGCAACCGCAACGTTCTCATGGGCATGTTCTTGCAATGAGAACACAACACTTCCACGAAAGCCACCATGGCGTGCTGGCACCCCAGACACTCCAGGCAGATTTCAGGGGTATCTGGAAGGGAGAGATAACGGCCAAATCCAGTAGCGCAAACACGGAAGGACATCTTTAAAAAGATGGCAAGCGTTTGCGCGAGCTCTTTTAGAGAAAATATTCTCTTTTGAATATACTCTTTTAGCAACCGCAGACTCAGGCTGCCGAAGCACCCAGGGGAAGCACCACACTCGACCGTGCAAGGGTGACTGCTGATATGCACCATAAAAAATCCAGCAGCGTAGCAATAATTGAGAGGATGAACACACAAGCATTCGGCTCCGAAGAAAAAAATCTTAATGAGTGATGCACGGTATCTCCTTTTACCCGTATGTCCAGGGCGGACAGTGGCATGCAAATTCCACTTGCCAATTTTCATTGGCCTTTTCTATTTTAAGCAAAGGTGATTGGGGCTCTCAAGCTCGAACCCCTAGTGTCACTACATCGACACAACATCGAGTGAGTGACAGACAGGGAACAGCGCACACCTACCTTCACAAATCCAGTACACAAGTCAAACTCTAAATGTGTTTGGTGTAATGGGACTTTGACAATGCCCATTTCAATGCCCTGCACCAACACATGAATACAGCAAAAAGTTTTTTTTATGACAAGGGAAACACATCAGCAACAATAAAAGATTGAGCTGCACCTCTGTCTCTGAGCATATTCACCTCTCTCTGATCTTGGGAACTACTAGTCAAAGAAATTAACCCCTTCATCAGAAATGGTTCATAGCTAGAATCAGGCTTGTCACAAGGCACAGTATTCAACATTTCAGTCATGGCCTTCACAAATTTGACACTCTTAGTCTGTGGTTGCTGTTGTTTTCACTTTAACACAAGACAATCAGCAATCACATGCCCTTGTTTGTGACAGTAAAAACACTCTCTTACTTCTTTGGTGTTTGTAGAACTAGGCTTTGATCATGACTGTGTAGATGAACCAGGAGAAACAAATATAGACTTCTCCGAATGGGCTAATGAAAACACGTTTTGTGTGTCAACACAAATTCATAAGGCAACTTGAGTTAAGATGGTTACCTTTTGCTCATTTAGATAAACAACAACAACGACACAGTTAGGTACACAATCTTTAAATTCCTCAAGCAGAATGAATTCTCATAACAAATTAAAATCGCTTACATTGCTCGCTGCACACCACTTGTCAAAGAGAATGCAACACTCCCGGACGAGCCCCCATTAATATTACGACCCCCAATATACCTAGGGGTATAAAGGATGTAACATTAAGAATAAATTATTGTTGTGGATACTGGGTACATAAAGACCAAGACAACAGAGCTATATTCCAAAACAAAGTGGTTTATTTATATACAAATGGTAGATGCCGTGAATAGTGAGTAATGTGCAATAGGTGAAAATTTGAAGTATTTACAGTACTGATATAAAAATGGGGGGAAGGGACGTAAGTGGCGCCAAATCAAAGAGCAAAACAAAACAAAAAATGCCCGCTAACTTTATCCCAATCCATCTAGACTGACTAACGAAAGAAAATGTGAAACTCAAAACCAATCTTCAGCGTCAAGATGCCCTTACTAATCTGCTCTGCCTAACACAAACACAAAACTTACAAGGGGTGGCACTCACTACTTAACTAGTGTCTCTAATACAAACGATGTCACTACTTGTGCACCATGTAAGTCACGTAACATACTTGCCTGTCCTCTTTTCCCCGTGTTAACACACACAAATGTCAAATTATGGAACGAGCAATGAACAACGACAACGAGTAACAAAATGCGGAAACAACAGGACAGCACAATTATATACAGCGATCCTTTTACCATTTTAATTAAAGCAGATAACACACAATGACATGGTAGAAAAGGAAGCCAACAACAGACTGACGACATTTCGTTTTGGATGGGCTTTTAAACAGCCGGAGTGACGGTGGATTGGCAGAGGTAAGGTGATGACGTCAGACCGGAAACAATGATTGACACTTCGATGATTCAATGGTGAATGTCTGTGAGCATGATACAAGGAAACAAGAGAGAGACAACACAACAACAAACCAAAATACAGACATGTACGGGACATAACAGAGCACGTAAACTGCTCATTCCTCTATAAATAACCGGACAATATAGGTCATCTTAAGGATGATTTATACTTCTGTGTCGAACCTATGGCATAGGCTGCACGTAGCTACAGCTGTTTCTGCGTAGCCTACACCATAGCCTGACATGGACCTCTTCAAAATATACACTGCCGTTCAAAAGTTTGGGGTCACTTGACTAAAATTTTTCTCATGATCTTAAAAACCTTTTGATTTGAAGGCGTATACTTAAATGTTAGAAATTAGTTTTGTAGACAAAAATATAATTGTGCTAACATATTAATTTATTTCATTACAAAACTCAAATTTTATAAAAAAAAAAAAAAAAAAAAAAAAAAAAAGTTTTTGAAATGGATGACTTGGACCGAATAATTAAAAAAAAAAAAGCAGCTAATAAGTATCCAGTATTGATGGGAACTCCTTCAATACTGTTTAAAAAGCATCCCATGGTGATACCTCAAGAAGCTGGTTGAGAAAATGTCAAGAGTACATTTCTGCAGTCTATGCAAAGGGTGGCTACTTTGAAGATGTTAAAATATAACATAGTTTTGATTTATTTTGGATTTTTTTAGTCAGTCACAACACAATTCCTATAGTTCCATTTCTGTTCTTCCATAGTTTTAATGACTTTACTATTATGCTTAAATGTGAAAAATAATAATAAAGAATAAATAAGTGACCCTAAACTTTTGACCGGTAGTGTAACTGCATGTTGCGGCAACGCAGACCACAACAGCTGTGATTAGTCAACTTTAACCAGAGACTGCCCCCAGGATGATAACAAGGATATCTGAGTAAGTGTCACATTTTATCCAAGTTCATTTTAATATCTATGCAATATTGCATTTGGACTCAGGACCATTAAAGCAATTATCTTAATTGGGATATGTGAGTCTTGATATGTGAGTGAAATAATACGTTTTTTATTCTACTCACAAACTTTCGATCGGCACAATGATTTGACCGTATGTTTGACAGTATGTGTAAATAATACCGTATGTTTGACAGTAAATAATCATATTTCATAAGTTATGGAAACGGAACACTTCTATTTTGTCAACAAATTAAAAAGAAATTGGTAGGAGTTGGTTATATTGCCTAAATGCATTACAGATCTTTAAAACGTCTCACATTATGTGTTATTTCAGCATAGAATATCAAAAGTATGCCAAAATATTTATGTATTATAATTTAAGTGAATCAAGAGCAAGCAAACAGTAATTTCCTCATTTATTATCTGGCAACATGTATAATAAATAATATTTACCTTAACGTTAACATGTTCACAAACTTTGAACTCATTTGTGAAGCTACAATAATTTAATAAAAACTTTTGAATCCAGAAATGACATTGCATTCATTGCTTTTGTTTATTTATGAGACATATAGTTAGTATTTTGGCTGTGTACTCAGAGAACAATGCAGACACACCAATGCAGAACTATAAATGCAAACCAACATGCTGGCCACTACGTGGAGCCTACACTATAGGTCCGACGCAGAAGCATAAATCAGCATTTACATCTCCTTTGAGTGGCACGTGGTAGCGGGGGGTGTCTTAAAACTGAGTCTAAAGTTCATTGGTTGCTCCCACGAGTCCACAGTCCAATGGCATTTTTAAACTCAATTGTCAAAAGGAAAAAAAAAAGCAACTGACAAATGGAAAAAGAAAAGCCAAAGTAAAACAAAAAAGAAAAGCCATTGGCAAATGAATGAAGAAAAGCAAATGGCAATTTTTTTTTTTTTAATGCAATTTAAAAGGTGCTTTTATAAATGACTTATTAATGTGCTATTTTGTTGTTACATTTAGTTGCATTTTAAAAATGAATTAAATACACAATTTATTAATGCACAGTTTAATTATTAAATATAATTACATTTTTAAACATGAATTAAATAAACAAATTTAAATGTGTCTATATATTTGAACTATTTATAAATTGGCTTATTTATTCACATTTTTATTTTTAAATTAATAGATTGATCATTTATTTCTTTATTTCTTTTTAATGGCACTCCATGGCTTCCATAATCCAAGCATTGTAGCAGGTAAACAACTTCGCCAAAAAGTTAAAAACAGTTTTTAATCAATTAATTTTAATCAATCAAGGAGATTCCACGCCGCTGCTGTCCTGACTCCTGAAACCACGACTGACTGAAAAGCTGATGCACTTGCTTGACATAACACAGCTGGATCATTTTTCTAAGCTTACGGACATGACATCAACACGCAAGGATGAATGACATATGCCTGCGATTTCGTGCCAAATCTGACTCGACAGCTCCAAATAAAAATTATTATTGTAGTCTTTCTGTAGTGAATTTGGGGTAAGACAAGGACAGGGTTTGAACATGGATTTTTTATGTACTAATGGTGCAGGATGAGTTACGAGCCAAAGTTTTATCCAGAAAAAAAATACGCTTAGGGATTTTTTAAAATCCCTAAACCGATGTCAGAGAAACAGTAATAGTAGTGCCTTGCTAAAGCAAATACTACTTATACTACTCATTACATACCAAAGTTTCTAAATTTAGAACATTGTATGATTTTCTTATCATAATTTTTAATCATTTGCATCAGATGTCAACAAACATCTGCTGATAGTACTGAGAATTGTCCTCATACATTCTGTTTGATGTTCCCCATGTTGGATATGCCGACTGAATTTATTATCTGTGATTGAGATGTATTGCTGTGTTGTGTTGTTTTGTTTGTTTTTTAGCTGATATTTACACACTCAACTCTGTAAGTGTATCCTTTCCTTTCTACTTCTCTTTCCTGCTAAGATTTGTTTTTTTATTTATTTACTCATGTTCTCTTAAGCTGCATAGGTAATTTATAGTAATTAAACATGGCCTCTGCATGCAGATCAGATGGTATTATTAATGGCATTTTGTGTTCCCTGAGCATGTACAGTATGGCAGAACTCATGACAGTAAAACAAATGGAGGCAGCCACCATTGATGAACTTTGTTAATTAATAGCCCTGTCAGTGAGCGAGTAAAAGGAATAAATAGAAAGAGAGTGAGAGAGATAGAGAGAGGGAGTACAGAGAATCAAACTTAGACACAATTAAAAAGATGTCTTTATTGACACAGCTATGTTTATAGTTCAGAGCAAGGCTTGTAAATCAATTTGTACGCTCACACCAACAACGTTTGATTAATTTAATTCGATTCCATTGAGCTGATCATAACTCCGTAGGCAACCAGATGGCGATCGAGAGGTAGGCTAGGAAACAGTATAAAAAATAAAAAAAGACAATTATTTTTATTGGCTGTCTACATTGTTCATTGATCTTTGCCTTTCCCTAGTAAACCTGAAATCAGAAACAGCTGTTAAAATGGAAATAATTTTGTCAAAGGCCCTGATTTACTGTGATCCAAATAAAGGGTACTAATTTACTTGCACAATATAACAAATTGCACATGCGTTATGTGGGTGTATTTCTCCTGGTTTACGGAGAATAGTTGTGCAAATAACTGCACGTGCAAATAGGTTGGACACCCATATTTAAAGGATGATTTTGCGTGTTGTAATTGTATTAAATGTTAATTTGTTGAACATCTTTACTGCTTAAATTATTGGTCCATATACAGTAATATTCAAACTTAATAACAGCAGGTTTTGATTGAATTATTTTGGTTCATCACTTTAGATATTCCATGGTGGTATAAGTTCATAGTTAGATCATATTTGGTCTCGTATCTGTCACAGTGATTGTACTTTAGAAATAAAAAAGAAAAAAAAAAATTGTATGATTCATTTGTGAAAAGATATTTAGCCCAGAAGAAAATGTAATTAATTTTGAATTTAAAAGCTCACCATACTGTGGACTGATTTAAAACAACAGTAGATTTAAATGAAATACAAGAGTCCATCTGCCGAAAATGTATATTTAGACTTTCAAATGAATGATAATCATTGAGAATCAATTTTGTGAATTTTTAAGATTTTTTTCTATAAAGTGACTTCATTGCATCAGAGATGTCACTTTACTCACAGGGGTTCAGTATCTGTTAGCGACATGTAACCCAGAACAAAATTTGCCACAGAGCAGGTTAGCCATGTAGCGTAATTACTATGGCGATGAACACAATTAAAAGCTGACCAACCTTCATTGTACCTAAAACCCAGATTTAAGGCAAACAAAACTGAAAATTACCTGGCTAGTCACCGACACCGGTTTCATGGTACAGGCCTGTGGTGTGTGTTTGTTTTGTGTTTGAGCACATGGTTTTGCTTGTGTCAGCCATGTGCCCCCCAATCCACCTCCTTGTTTCCCCTCACCACACCTCTTCATCTAATGCTCATAGTGTTGATTATAATTACCTGTTCCTCATGTATTTTCCATATACATTGTGCCTTCTTCCGTTGTGTTTTGCCAGTTTGTTTTCTGGGTTTTTGTGTCTCCAGTCGATTCATATTTACTTCAGTAGGTCTTGTATTTGCTTATGTTTGGTTGCTCATTTTCATTCATTCTTGTTTTTGTTATTTTTCTCCATTGAGAGTGTTTTGTTTCAGATTTTTGATTTATTGTAAATAAAGCCCATTGATTTGCCATCTTGCGTTTGGGTCCTTCCTTCAGTCGCGACAGAACAAACTGGCCAATACTGGGCCCAGCAGAGGAGCTATGGGCATTCTTCTAGTCACCGGGGCCCTGCTAGAGAGCTTTTGGTCCACCTCGATCGACTCTATGCCCCAAGTCAAGGGGAGGCTGACATCAGGGAGTTTCGATTAAGTTCCACATTGCCACCATTGAGCTGGACAACAATGATGCCACTCTAAAGGACATTTTTAACAGCAGCCTCATAGAGCCCCTTGGCCCCTGGGAGATGGGGGGAGTGAGAATTCTATCAATTTGGGAGTTTGTGGGCTACATTTCTCACTACGGGGAAGGTCCTCCTCAATCCAGTGGCCACCTCCCCATGTAGCAAGTCTTGCCACCCCATCCTCAGGTAGCCTCACTCCCATCGGCCTGATAACCTGGAGGAGGAAGAGAAGGAGGAACAGTTCTGCCTCCCTCACAGCTTCCCCTCTAGAGGTGGTCGGGTCAGCTGTGCCTCTCCAGGGGGCACCCAAGTCTACACTCTTGTCTACTCCCTTTAAATCCTGCTTGTGTAATACTGTCATATTTCATGTAATCTTTCTTTACTATGTGAAATTGGTGTTATTCTGTCATTTGGTTGTTCTTGTAATTATAAACTCTGACACAGAAAAATGGACAGTTGTTTATTGGTTGCAAGTTTAAATACCAAGATAATCTACTTGCCCAGTGAGAAAACATTTGCCCAGTGACATTTCTCTTGTCTACTCTCTGTGTGTGAGATTCCTCCTGGTGCGTGGACTTCTGATTTGACTTGTGATTACACTGTGAGCCATCTGCCCGTCTTCCAAAACTCTTAGCCTCATCTCAGAACTGCATTTATCATCCAAAGCAGGTCTGGGTAGCTCAGCAAGCAAAAGACACTGACTACCACCCCTGGAGTCATGAGTTTGAATCCAGGGTGTACTGAGTGACTCCAGCTAGGCTTTCTAAGCAACCAATTGGTCCAGTTGCTAGGGTGGGTAGAGCCACATGTGTTACCTTCCTCGTGGTTGCTATGTCATGGTTTTCGCTCTCTGTGGGGCTCATGGTGAGTTGTGCATGGATGCCATGGTGAATAGCGCAAGCCTCCACACGCACTAAGTCTCCGTGGTAACACGCTCAGCAAGCCACGTGATCAGATGCATGGGCTTATTGTCTCAGAATTTGGGGCAAATGAGATTCATCCTCCGCCACCCAGACTGAGGCGGGTTACTGTGCCACATGATGAATTAGAGCGCATTTGGGAATTGGGCATGCCAAATTGGGGAAAAAATGGGATGAAACCCCCCCAAAAAACTTCAACATCTCAGGTTGTGCGTACACTAAATGCATGTGCACATTATTTGAGTTTGTTTGCTTTATAAGTGAAGAGGCCAGTTTACGTTTTTCCAGGCCACACCGCACTCGAGCAACAACACAGGCCTGCAATGTTGGGTTTTACAAAGACTATGTGTTAAAGTGTGTGTGTATGTATGTATGTTTGGGACTATTTTATTTATGTTCTATATTGAGTTAATTCAAGTATCAGTCATGGTGTAAATTGAGGTGTTGTAGGAGTTGACACTCTGATTTAAACAAAAGCAGTACGCTTTAATCCAAGTGAAGTAGTAGAATTGTTAGTTGACTTTATATTAATTAATTTTGTTGTTATTGTTTTCTTTCTTCATATATCTTTTTTTATTAGACAAATTAAAAATATACTATTTGTTAGATACAGTGAATGCATTGAGTTGTAAATTCATATTCATAGTATATACAGTATAACCCAACAACATTGATACAGGGATTACAGTTCTAATCTTCTTATTAGAGCAGACTCTGATGATGGAGATCCATGAAATCATAATGTAATATGCAAGCAGAGCAGAGTAGGACGAGACGAAGAGATGCAGTGAAGTTTTATTCAAAACAAGACAAAACAAACAAGAGCCCGTGAACTAAACCAAATGACATTATATTAACAATACAAGACCAAGCACAAAAGCAAACATAGGACTTAAATACACAGACATGGGTAACAAGATGACATGACAACCAATGACTGAACAGAACTAATCAACAAAATAACAAGACTATGAAACAAGACACACCTGGGAGCTATCAAGGGGAGCACAGAGTTAGAGTCACGCATCCGAACGCTAGTGGAGGTCAATGAGAAAGAGAAGCCTTTAGATAATGTATCGGATGTGGGTAGTACAGCGAGCAACACACACACTTTGGTTCCAGCTGTAGAGCCTCTGCAGCAGGGTGTTTGGGTGATGTCTCAGCAGCATACTCGTAGGGCAAATCGACACCACTCTCCCATTCCTGTTAGGATTTACAATCAATTCTCCCCACTCTGTGATGCACCCACTGAGAATCACGTTGAAAGTGCCCTTGTTATTGGTGACTCTATTGTAAGGAACGTGGAAATAGAGACTCCAGCCACTATTGTTAAATGCATTTCGGGTGCCAATGCATCTGACATAAAATCAAATTTACAAGTGCTGGCTAATGCTAAACATAGATTTCTTAGATTGTTACTCATGTCACTAACTACAGTTGGTGTACAGTTTACATACACTTAGGTTGAAGTCCTTAAAACTAATTTGTTTAACCACTCCACAGATTTAATATTAGCAAACTATAGTTTTGGCAAGTCGTTTAGGACATCTACTTTGTGCATGACATGAGTAATTTTTCCAACAATAATTTACAGACAGATTATTTCACTTTTAATTGACTATATCATAATTCCAGTGGGTCAGAAGTTTACATACACTAAGTTAAGCAGCTTGGAAAAGTCCAGAAAATGATGTCAAGCCTTTAGACAATTAGCCAATTAGCTTCTGATAGGAGGTGTACTGAATTGGAGGTGTACCTGTGGATGTATTTTAAGGCCTACCTTCAAACTCAGTGCCTCTTTGCTTGATATCATGGGAAAATCAAAAGAAATCAGCCAAGACCTCAGAAAAAAAAAAATTGTGGACCTCCACAAGTCTGGTTAATCCTTGGGAGCAATTTTCAAATGCCTGAAGGTACCACATTCATCTGTACAAACAATAGTACGCAAGTATAAACACCATGGTACCATGCAGCCATCATAACGCTCAGGAAGGAGACACATTCTCCTAGAGATGAACGTAGTTTGGTGCAAAAAGTGCAAATCAATCCCAGAACAATAGCAAAGGACCTTGTGAAGATGCTGGAGGAAACAGGTTGACACGTATCTATATCCACAGTAAAACGAGTCCTATATCAACATAACCCGAAAGGCTGCTCAGCAAGGAAGAAGCCATTGCTCCAAAACTGCCATAAAAAAGCCAGACTACAGTTTGCAAGTGCGCATGAGGACAAAGATCTTAATTTTTGGAGAAATGTCCTCTCATCTAATGAAACACAAATTTAACTGTTTGGCCATAATGACCATTGCTATGTTTGGAGGAAAAAGGGTGAGGCTTGCAAGCCGAAGAACACCATCCCAACCGTGAATCATGGGGGTGGCAGCATAATATTGTGGGGGTGCTTTGCTGCAGGAGGGACTGGTGCACTTCACAAAATAGATGGCATCATGAGGAAGGAAAATTATGTGGATATATTGAAGCAACTTCTCAAGACATCAGCCAAGAAGTTAAAGCTTGGTTGCAAATGGGTCTCTCAAATGGACAATGACCCCAAGCATACCTCCAAAGTTGTGGCAAAATGGCTTAAGCACAACAAAGTTAAGGTATTGGAGTGGCCATCACAAAGCTTTGACCTCAATCCAATAGAAAATGTGTGGGCAGAACTGAAAAAGCGCGTGTGAGCAAGGAGGCCTACAAACTACAAGAAAGCTACCCAAAATGTTTGATCCAAGTTAAACAATTTAAAGGCAATGCTACCAAATACTAACAAAGTGTATGTAAACTTCTGACCCACTGGGAATGTGATGAAAGAAATATAAGCTGAAATAAATAATTATCTCTACTATTATTCTGACATTTCACATTCTTAAAATAAAGTAGTGATCCTAACTGACCTAACACAGGGAATGTTTTCTATGATTTAATGTCAGGAATTGTGAAAAACTGAGTTTAAATGTATTTGGCTAAATTTTGTGTAAACTTCTGACTTCAACTGTATGTCCAGCTTTGCCAGTCGGAAATCACTAAAGATAATGTTAAAGAGGTGTGTGAACTTGCAAAAATTATGTCAGACACTGTAATATGATCTGTCCCCCTCCCTGCTCATTGTGGTGACGAGATTTATAAGTAGATTAGTGTCACTGAATGGCTGGATGTCTGAGTGGTGTCCATAGAATAGCATATGAGTCATAGACAATTGGAAGACCTGGCCTGCTAAAGAGAGACTACTAATCATTAGATCGCTTTCCTCCAAATCACTAATTGTAAAGTAAATTATTACAGATTTTTGTTTGGATTCACTCTGTTTGACTGAAACCTGGATTAAAACAGATGAATATATTAGTTTAAATGAGTCTACTCCCTCAGTATATTGTTATAAACATAAGCCTCATCTGAAAGGTCGAGGAGGAGGTGTTGCTACAATTTACAGTGATCTTTTTAGTGTTACTCAAAGGTCTGGATATAAGTTTAATTCTTTTGAACTGATAATGCTTAATGTGACATTGTCAGATATACATAAAAATATCTTTGCAGTCTTTTGTTCTTGCAACAGTATATAGACCACCAGGGCCATATTCTGAATTCTTTCGAGACTTTGCTGATTTTCTGTCAGATATAGTAGTTGCTGTGGATAGTTTTAATCATTGGTGACTTCAACATAGTTAAAGACAATGATACACTGCATTTATCAATATTCTCAACTCTGTTGGGATTAGACTAAATGTGACAGGTCCAACCCATCACCAAAATAATCCGCTAGATCTAATTTTGTCATATGGAATTGATTGATTTTAAATTGATTGATTGAAAATATATTAATTCTGCCACAGAGCGATGATATATTAGATCATTACCTCATCTCTTGTATGCTGCACTTAGCAAAGGTCACTCAATCTACACAACATTATTGTTCAGGTAAAACTATTCTTTCAACTACCAAAGATAGCTTCACTAATAATCTTCCAGATTTGTATCAAATACTCAGTATGCCAAAAAGTTAAGAAGAACTTGATGTTGTCACAGAAAATATGGATACAGTCTTCTCTAGCACTCTAAATAGTCACCCCCCTTCGAGTAAAGAAAGTTAAAGAGAAAAATCCCACTCCATGGTACAATGATCACACTCATGCTCTCAAGAGAGCAGCTCAAGAGAATGGAGCGTTAGTGAAAGAATGCAAAATTAGAGGTATTTTGCAGTGCATGGAAGGATAGAGTCTCCAACTACAGACAGGCTCTGAAAACTGCCAGGTCTGCATATTTGAGCAAACTCATAGAAAATAACCACAACAATGCTAGGTGTATATTCAGTACTGTGGCTAAATTGGTTATGAATAAAACTTTGATTGAACCAGATATTCCATTGCAACATAGTAGTAATGACTTTATGAATTTCTTTACTGATAAAATCAAAATCTTCAGAAAGAAAATTGGAATTACACATCCATCCACCACACGGACAACTTAAATCCTTCACTGTTATAGGTTAGGAAGAGCTAACAAAAATGATCAAAACATAAAAATCAACAACATATATTTTAGATCCAATACTGACTAAACTCCAAAAAGAGGTGTTTTCTGTGATCTCAGAACCTCGTCTTAATATTATTAAATCCTCATTATCCTTAGGGCATGTCCCAAGAAACTTTAAACTGGCAGTTATCAAGAAACATTATGGTTACTTGTGTAACCTCCATTCCCTGATGGAGGGAATGAGATGTTGTGTCGATGTAGTGACACTAGGGGTCACTCTTGGGAACCCGAGACACCTCTGGTCTTTGATAAAAAGGCCAATGAAAATATGAAAATTGGCGAGTGGTATTTGCATGTCACTCCCCCGGACATACGGGTATAAAAGGAGCTGGTATGCATCCACTCATTCAGGTTTTACACTGAGGAGCCGATATAAGGTCCGGCTATTTCAGCGGGTAGTTCAGCGTTGTGGCAGGAGGGACACAACGTCTCGTTCCCTCCATCAGGGAACGGAGGTTACACAAGTAACCATGACATTCCCTATCTGTCACTCACTCGACATTGTGTCGATGTAGTGACACTAGGGGTCCCTATACGAAACGTCACAATTGGCTGAACTGTGTTACGTGAACTGGCGGTGTGTGGTGGGCAGACTACTGTGTGCCTCATAGCCAGCACACCAGGTCGACACGTAACCTCCCCCAACATAGTTATGAGTGTCGAACGGCCCTTTGGGGACAAGTTGACTACTCAAGAGATAGAGACAGGCTTAACCCAGTCGTGGCCTCTTTTTCTCTTTTTCCACTCCCTAAAAAAGAAGGGGGATTATCCGACTGGGCAGCCAGGTCTAGTCGGGGAGTGTCCCTCCCAAGGGGAAGACACCACGGAGACCACATCTCTCCCAAAGAGAGGGGGGATATTTAAGTGGAAGAATATGTCACATGGTCTTTCCAACCATGTGGAGAGTCTACAAGGTAGATCATACCCAACGGGGGAGGAGTTACTACAAACATGGAGAATAGGGCAGAGGGGCTCTGCCCAAGGAAGACGCAGTTTGCCAACAGGGAAACGAATTAGCGGAAGATATATATTGCATGGGGTTAGCCTTACAGGGAACCACCACATGCAGAGCACCTACCCCAGAACAGGACTCTTAGCACGTGTACTGGGCCGGCAGCAAGTCTCTCCGAAAACTTGACTGCCACAGGGCTCGGAGGAAGTCAACCAGGGAACAAAGTTTGTGAACACTACTGGAAATTAATGGCTCACGTCTTCAGCTCAAAAGGAGGTGGAAGGCACTATGTGCAAAAGATACACCTGGCCGGCTATCCCGGGCTTATCCACTACCTGGGACGAAACCAGTTCCACCCGGAGGTTGTAGAACCTTGCAAAGGTGTTGGGTGCTGCCCAGCCTGCTGCTCCGCAAATGTCTGTTAGAGAGGACCCATAGCCAGGGCCCAGGAAGCCGCTACACCCCTGGTAGAATGGGCTCGTAGCCCTACTGGGGGCGGCATGTCCTGGGCGTGATATGCCATAGTTATGGCATCAGTGAGCCAGTGGGTGATCCTCTGCTTGGAGACAGCGCTTCCTTTCTGCTGTGCACCTAAGCAGACAAAGAGCTGCTCAGAGATCCTAAAGCTCTGCGTGCGATCCAAATAGATGCGAAAAGCGTGCACCTGACACAGCATCGACAGGGCTGGGTCTGCCTCCTCATGAGGCAGCACTTGCAGGTTCACCACCTGGTCCCTAAAAGAGGTGGTGGAACCTTGGGCACATAGCCTGGTCGGGGTCTCAGGATTCTTGGGAGGCAAACAGGTCCACCTGTGTCCATCCGAAATGACTCCAAATCAGCTGGACCACCCGAGGGTGGAGTCTCCACTCTTCCCTGAGGGTAACCTACCGTGACAGCGCGTCCGCTGTAGTGTTGAGATTGCCCAGGATGTGAGTTGCTCACAGTGACTTGAAGTGCTGCTGACTCCAGAGGAGGAGGCGGGCTGCGGCGGAGCCAGTGCAGTCACCGCAGGTGGACGCCCTTGGCAACGAACAGACTGGGTGCGGGATCTTGAACTGCGCTGGGGCATGATGTGCCGGATAGCCTCCATCTGCTCGACGGTGTCGCCGAATAGGCCAGCCTGGGAAATGGGAGCAGCAAGAAACTGTGTCTTGTCGGCCTCACCCATCTCGACCAAGTTGAGCCAAAGATGGCGCTCCTGGGCCACTAATGTGGCCATCGTCTGCCCGAGAGACTGCACCGTGACCTTTGTCACTCGGAGAGCGAGGTCGGTCGCCGAGTGCAGTTCCTGCATCAAATCTGGGGCGGAACTACCCTAGTGCAGTTCTTTCAATGCCTTGGCTTGGTGGACCTGCAGGAGAGCCATGGCGTGCAGGGCAGAGGCAGCTTGTCCAGCAGTGCTGTAGGCTTAAGCCGTCAGGGACGACGTGAGCCTACAGGGCCTGGACAGGAGCTTAGGGCGTCCACACCAGGTGGCGGCACTCTGCGGGCATAGGTGCACCGCGAGCACCTTATCCACGGGGGGAATCGCCGAATAGCCCCTGGCTGCCCCGCCATCGACGGTAGTGAGAGCGGGGGAACTGCGGAATCGGGGCAAGGCAGTAAAAGGTTCCTCCCAAGTGGTTGCATACCAGCTCCTTTTATATCCATATGTCTGGGGGAGTGGCATGCAAATACCACTAGCCAATTTTCATTGGCCTTTTATCAAAGACCAGAGGTGTCTTGGGCTCCCAAAAGTGACCCCTAGTGTCACTACATCGACACAACTTCGAGTTAGTGACAGATAGGGAACCACAGCTTGATCTAGGAGAACTGACTAATTATAGACCGATTTCAAATCTCCCATTTATGTTGAAAATACTAGAAAGATAGTGTCCTTCCAACTATGTTCATTTTTGCAGAGAAATGGTATATATATATACAGTACTGTGCAAAGGTTTTAGGCATTTGGGAAAAAATGTTGCATAGTGAGGATGTCTTCAAAAATAATGTCATAACTATTTTTCATTTAGCAATTAATGTCATACAAAGTCCAGTAAACATAAAAAAGCTAAATCAATATTTGGTGTGACCACCTTTGCCTTCAAAACATCACCAATTCTCCTAGGTACACCTGGATACAGTTTTTCTTGGTTGTTGGCAGATAGGATGTTCCATGCTTCTTGGAGAATTTGCCACAGTTCTTCTATCTATTTTGTCTCAATTGCTTCTGTCTCTTCTTGTAATCCCAGACTGACTCAACATTCAGTGGGGGGCTCTGTGGGGACCACGCCATCTATTGCAGGACTCCCTGATTTTCTATTCTATTTGTGACGAGGAGGAGGGCAGGGCCGGGCCATGACTACGCACGCCCGGCCCCCAGTTGGGCTAATCAGTCAAAGAGAGGGATGAGTGCAGCGGAATGCAGCAGTTCGAGAGAGAGAGAGCCACACGCAGCTGCAGTGTGTGCATTTGTGTTCTGTGTCTTTTTAAGTTTTCATTAAACCATTATTTTGACAGTTTAGCTAGTTCCCACCTCCTCCTTTCCATTGTGAACCTTGTTACATTGGTGCCGATGCCCGGAAAGGAAGAGGGACGCGCTGTCGTGGAGTCCTCGCCACTGCCATCCACCCAAAGGAGCAGCCGTGGCCATCCGCCGGGGGACGATGGAGTTGCTGCCGGCCGCCTGGACATGGAGGAAAAGAGTCATATGCAGCTGCCATGTGTGCATTTGTGTTTTGTGTCTTTTTGTTTAAATAAATATTATTTTGACTGTTCAGCCTGTTCCCGCCTCCTCCTTTCCCATTTTAACCGTGTTACACTATTCTATTCTATTTGAAAAATAAATGTTTGGGAGTCTAAAATGTATATTTCCTATTGACACAATAAAGCTGAAAATATAAATAACCATCTTAAGACAAATGTTTTTGTGAAGCATCTTATGTGCCTAAGACTTTTGCACAATACTGTGTATATATATATGTATAATTTCAGTCATCATAGTACAAAGACTGCACTTATCAGAGTTACAAATGACTTGCTCTTATCATCTGATCACAGCTGCATTTCTCTTCTAGTGCTCTTAGATCTTAGTGCTACCTTCAACACCATAGATCACGACATTCTCTTGGATAGGCTTGAGAATTATGTTGGCATTTGTGGACAGGCATTAGCTTGGTTTAGGTCCTATCTCTCTGACAGCTACCACTTTGTCTGTGTAAATGAGGAACTGTCAGATCAAATTAAAGTTATGTATGGAGTGCCACAGGGATCAGTTTTAGGGCCCCCTAGGAGACATTATCAGGAACCATGGAATTATTTTTCACTGTTATGCTGACGATACCCAACTTTAGATTTCTTCGAAACCTGATGAAATTTCGCAATTTTCCAAATTAACAGAGTGTATAAATTATATCAAATAGTGGATGGCTAGTAATTTCTTTCTACTCAATTCCGATAAAACAGAGGTACTAATTATTGGAACAAAAACCTCAAAAAGCAGCAACAGTGCTAACTAGAACCAAGAAATATGATCATATCAGCCCCATTTTATTGCCGTTACATTGGCTACTTGTAAAGTATTAATTTTAAAATTATGTTAATTACTTACAACGCTTTGAATGGTCTAGCTCCAAAGTACTTAGGTGACCTTCTTTCAAGCTATAATCCATCATGCTCACTACGATCACAAAACTCTGGCCTGTTAACAATACAGAGAATATCAAAATCCACAAAAGGAGGAAGATCATTTTCATATTTGGCTCCTAAACTATGGAATAGTCTTCCTAGCAGTGTTCGGAACTCAGACACACTCTCTCAGTATAAGTCCAGACTAAAGATTTATCTATTCAACCAGGCATACACCTAATTTATTCCTCAGTTCATAGTTATGCTGCTTTAGTTAAGTCTGCTGGAACCTGAAACACTTCTCTTATTCTTTAACCATGCTTTTAAGTGAATGGCATCTATGCTAATTTTATTCTATTTCTTTCCATGTCTAAACTTCGGGCAGGGTTTGGAGGGTTACTTTTTAAATGTAATCAGTTACATATTACTGATTACTTAACAATAAATGTAATAATTAATGTAATCCAATTACATCAATATGAATGTAATGTAATCAGATTACTTTCCTTTACTTTTGGATTACCACAAGGGCACATATATAAATACAATCATGATAAAATCAATATGATCTCTAAAACTTTAAATTATGCCTTGAATGCAAACATAACATGTTTGAATAATATTAGTAGTACTGTTGTAGCTGTTATTTATAAGGAAAAGAAACATGGACACTGCATCCTACCAAGTGTCTACTACAGAAAAAGACAAATTCTCATAAAGCAAATATAATCAGAACAGATGCGCTGAATTATGTCTTGGTTAATATTAAACTAAATCTGACAGGATATACCTCAGATTCAAAAACACTGCAAAGTGTAATTCTACCATGTATTGCAGTTAGTGTGTATAGGCAATTGTAATTTGCACTATTCATTAACTTCAGACTGTATTCAATTACAGGTTATCATCATCATCATCATTGTTATTATTGTCATAACGCTGGAAAGTGTCTTTCCTCTGCTTGCTCATGATCCAAAGTCAAACATCACCAGCTAACAGTTTATGGCTGATTTCTAGGTTTATGTTTATGTTTCTGTTCAGGAGGATTTTAAAGGGGAAAAAAGTTTTGAAGAATAGATCAAAACAGATTTAAACTTTTAGTGTGTCTTTTCAATGACTTACTATCAGTGTTGAACATGTTACATTTGCCAGAATTTTCTCAAAAATAATGTATCAAAACCAGATATATTCTTCATTGAACTTTCTTTCCTAAGAACACATTTTCATGTGTACAATTTGGATTTGTTAATATTGGTCAGGGATGCAAAAAAAAAAAAAAAAAAGGTGAAAAGGTGAAAAGGAGAGAAAATCAAAGCAGGTTTTCCAGGGTTATTTTTACAGTTGATTTTTGTAATGATGTTCCATATAAAACTTTTTTTTCTTAACATACAGGATGTCCTGGCTAATATAATACAGTTCGCATTTGCAACCATGCAAACCAGTGGATTTCTATGCCATACCAGCAATGATGCGCAAATCGTGTCAATATTGGCAGCTATTCCTGCTCCCGCCAAATGATGAGGGCCACAGATTTCTTTGAGCACTAAGGCTAACTCATTTTAATACATTTTAATATGAACTAATTTTAGCTAACCTAGCTAATGTGATTTCTGTGTAGCTCTTATTACCTTCAAATTCTCAGGTCATAGTATAATGATAGCATCTTCACAGCTGGAAGGCATATATTCCACTGAACTTTGTACAGAGAATTGAAACTTCACCCGCAAGCTGTGAACCAGGTGTGCGAGAGATGCGGGCAAGCAGCCGTATCTCTTCGCATTGCCTATAAATGTGCAACTGCTGTCATCTGAACCATTGTCAAAAGGGAAACTGTAAAAGAGAGACCCATTGTCTGCGTGATAGAGACTGAGGAGGACCTGACCATTCAGCAAACTGCAGCCAGGTATACAGTACTTATAGAGACTGAACGACAGCCAGAGAAAATACGAGTTTTGAGATTTTAAACTTCAGCAAATTAAACTTCAGCATTCAGTATGTTTTATACAGTATCTGTAAGTAGTATCTAATGATGCATTGGCAATGTACATTTAAGTTTCTCTTTCCAATAAAGTTTGATATGAATTGAATCATGCCCATTTGATCCTATATTTAAAGAAAGTTCAGTGTAAAATATCAGAAGATTTTGCCCAAATTGTAACTACAACATGTCCACTGATTTTATAGCATATATACGTGTCAAAAAATAATACCTGTAAAAATGTGTCTAATTTACTCAATCCGCAAAAAAATATAATAATAATAATAATAATAATTATACATATTCAAGTAATTAAAATAAAAGATGAATTACCATTTTCTTGCAAGTTCTTCGAGACAAAGTACAAAGTAAATATGTTTATGATATATTTTTTAATGTATGTTGTAATGTAACGTACCATATTTTTATCGTGATTAATTAATATACATATATACTGTAGATAGATAGATAGATAGATAGATAGATAGATAGATAGATAGATAGATAGATAGATTTAACTAGAAAATTAAGGTTGAATGCATATGTGTTTGCATATTTATTTATATGCATGCTCAGACCCCTTCTGCCTGGATGTGGAGTTTTAGATTTCTAGTGGCCTCTGGGGGCCTGCACAGCAAACTCTTTCTCTGTCTGGATCACTAGTGCAGCCCAGGGATTTACATAATGTTAGAACAGATTCAACTCAGGTAGACCACCACCAATAAATCACACTTAAAGAATCAGAGATAGAGAACCACCAATAAATCACACTTAAAGAATCAGAGAGAGAGAGAGAGAGAGAGAGAGAGAGAGAGAGAGAGAGAGAGAGAGAGAGAGAGAGGCAAGAAGGCCAAAAAGTGAGGAAAGTGCCCAAAACTGCTCACAATCAATTCAAACCAGGCATAGTGACAAACATAGTCTCACAGAGATGCTCTAGACAAGTATACAACCACATAGGGCTCCATCATCTGTGCATCTTTATCATGTACAACCCCAATTCTGAAAAATGATATTCACCTTTTGCTATATTGACAGCACTACAACTACACATTATATGAGGTTTTTCCTTGTGAATTTCATTGCTATTTTCAAATCAGATGGTTGCAACACGCTCCAGAAAAGTTGAGACAGTCAAGTGTTTACCACTGTGAAACATCATTTCTTCTAATAACTTCATTCAGGAGCAGGTTTGGTTATTATCAAAGATAATTGTTAATTATTAAAATCAATAGAACATTGATTAGAATCAATGTTAGCTTTTTAATCCTTTAAATCAACAATCATCAAAGACAACCATCAATTATAAAATTCAATAGAATATTAACTATTACCAAAGATAATTATTAATTATTCAAATCAATAGAACATTGATTAGCATTAACACTTGCTTATTGATCCTTCAAATAAAAAATAAAGATAATTATCAATTATCAAAATCAGTAGAATATTAATAAGGATTAATATCGCCGTGGCACCACCCTGGAATCAGGGACTAATAACCAGACAGTATAGCAGTTTCACTATAGGATTGTTCTCTTAGGAAAGTCGACGTCCGGAGAACATCAACGTTAAAAAGGAAAAAAAATGAAGACTTGAATCTGAGCACTGACATCCCCTGCCAGCCCTTGACACAGGTGCATGCAAAGCAATACCAAAACACTTCTCTTTAAAGTATAACAAAGCAGTAATATCAATTAATAATCAATACAATGCAGTTAATAAACTTCTGACTTCCAACTACAAACTAAACAGTAACATGATTAGATATGGTAACAAATAAGCTTATAATACATGAGAGGAAGGTATGTGTGTGTGTGTGTGAATAGGTGTGTGTGTGTGTGTGTGTGTGTGTGTGTGTGTGTGTGTGTGTGTGCGTGCGTGTGTAAGGAGTGGCACGCACAAAATGGCGGACGTGGCTCTCGTGGAGAGTACGTCATGCGAGGTTTCCGGCCAGAGAATATGGCCACGAATGTGGGTGGAGAGAGACTAGTTATTGGCATCTGCCCATTTAGTGCGTGTCTCCGCTTGTACGATAACTTAGGGACAAAGCTGAGCTTTATCGGCAAGTTATCTACTCGCTAAATGTGTGTGCGGGTATGTTTGTGTAGGGTCGCATGTGTGTGCGGTTAATATGAGAGATAGAACAGAGTGATGGCACCGAAGCCGGTTTTCACGATCATGGGAGAGAAGGCAACTGTTAGTTTATCACTCAGAGAAGTGGTGAATGGCTCGTAACCCGTCCACCACGGTCTTTGGTTCTTTAATGGATAAACTCAGTGTGCCAGTCTCACCCGTGATGGCAGATATGCACAAACAATCCAACGTGGTTGGACAACAACACAGCAAATCTCATTCGTGGTAACAGTACGATACAGTAATACCTTGAGTATAATTAGCAGCAATGAGTGGAATCGGCGGTCTGTAAACTGTACAAGCAATAACCTTGATACACAAGAATAACACACTATATTAATCTATCTCTGCCCAGACATAAACCTCTTACTTTTAGAATGTGTTTGTCTGTTGTTTGACTCCGACTCAGATCCTCAAAGATCGGGTGATGACAGGAGGCCGTTTCCTAACTCTGTCGGTTGGCGGTACGGCGGCTGATTCTCGGCAGGTTGGCGGAGAAGTCAGCGAAGTCGACTCGGTAGAAATCTTTCTTCACATCTGCAGGCAAATGGGTGAAGATGCGGATTGCTCAGCAGTCTCCTTCAGATCCATTAGCATGGTCAGTGGAACACAGAGAAATCTCAACTCGTCCAGCGAGATGGAGATTGTATGGCTAAAGTTTCAGGTACGTACATTACTTCCTTGGGCAACAAGGCTACACCTGGAAGCAGCAGAGCTGCATCTAGACACGGCACATACTGTCGCTGGAAGCAACACCCAGAAAGGTCTCTGAGGTTTTTATACTCTCGATGATGACATGTTGAGGGATGCGTTCTGGCGTGCGCCTCATACAATAGGAGTTGAGTGTTCGATCCTTCACAATTTCACACATAGGTGTAAAATGAGCAAGGCTTCATGGGATCTGTAGTCTGTTTTGGTCTCCTTTTGTTTGATTTTGGCGCGGTTGTTGTATTCTGTATGTTATGACTGTATGTAGGCCTGCCTTTGTCTTATATCTGAGTACATGAGGCCCAACATTCCCCACTTTGGTCTGAAGAGTTGGTTGTTGTCCAGCTTCTTTAGAGCAACTGAAGGGCCGAACAGTTCTTGTAGGTTCACAGTAACCTGTGGGTTACACCATCCATGTCTTCCTGATAGAAAAGAAAATGGTTGCACAGTCCATACAGTTCATTAGAGTTCACAGAGGCTTTATCGTCTGGGCAGAGATTGAGGCACATCTGAGCATAGAACTTCTATCTAAGTCTAAAACTACATTCATCACACATAAAGACAAACATTCCAAGTTATAGGTAGGCACAGCATTAACCGTTGTAGGGCTTTACTGGTTGTTTAGATCAGTGTTACTATCAGAAATAATTAATAATTATTTCTGTAGTTATTAATCAATATTTAAATTAATTAATTGGATCTAACTCATTAAAACCTCATATGGGACTCCAGTAAATGTAGTGTGCTACGTTTAGGAGCAAGTTTGGTTATTAGCAATAATTAATAATTATCAAAGATAATTATTAATTATTAAAATCAATAGAACATTGATGAGAATCAGTGTTAGCTTTTTTAATCCTTTAAATCAACAGTTATCAAAGATAATCGTTAATTGTTAACGTCGATGAAACATTAAAGTTAACACTAGCTTATTGATCATTCTAATTCAACCAAAGATAATTATCAATTATCAAAAATCAATAGAATATTAATAAGGATTAAAATTGACGGGGCACCACCCTGAAATCAGGGACTAATAACCGAATATTAAAACAAGTCTCAATATTAGATTGTTTTCTTAGGAAAATCGACATCCGAAGAATATCGATTTTCGAATAAAAAAACAATGAATGAAGGTTTGAATCTGAGCACTGACATCCCGTCAGCACGACACAGGCGTATGCAAAACAAACCAAAACACTTCTCTTTGTAATATAAACAAAGTTTATTTATGCAGTAATATCAATTAATAATTAATACAATGCAGTCAATAAACTTCCGACTTACAACTACAAACTAAACAGTGATATGATTAGATATGGAAATAAAAATAATCCTATAACACAAGGTGTGTGTGTGACAGTGTGTGTGTGTGTGTCAGTGTGGTTAGTGAGAGAGAGAGAGAGAGAGATGATTAAGTGACAGCCTGAAAGCTGATTTCGCGATAGCTGGAGATGAAGCAGCCGTGTTCATCACTCAGAGACGCGGTTTTACGAGCGGGGCTCGTAAAAGTCCCTTGTTATTTGACTCTTTAATGGATGAACTCAGTTGCTGTCTCACCCGCGATGGCGAAAATGCACAACAGTCCAATTTGGTTGGACTACAATACAGCAAAACAAATTCGTGATAATTAATACCCTGAGTATTAATAATTAGCGGACATGGCGGTCCGTAAACTGTACAAGCAAAAACCTTGAAACACAAGAATAACACGCTATAATATTCTATCTCTGCCCAGACGTAAACCTCTTACTTGAATCGCATGAGGACACAGGTAGAATGTGTTTTCCTCCGTCCTTTAACTTTGACCCGGTTTCTTGAGGCTCGTGTGATGATGAGAGCCGTTTCCTCGCGCTGTCAGCGGCCGGTACGGCTGTTGATTCTCAGAGGGCGGTACGGCTGTTGATTCTCGGCGGGCTGGCGGAGAACTCAGAAATGTCGACTTGATTGAAGATTGAAGAGAAATCTTTAATCTCTTCACTTCTGTAGGCCAACGGATGAAGATGCGAATTGCTCGGCGGTCTCCTTCGGATCCGTTAGAGTGTTTGGTTGAACACAGAGTAATCTCAACTCGTCCAGCGAGATGGAGATTGTATGGCTACAGTTTCAAGTTGGACATTACTTCCTTATGCCACGAGGTTACACCGGAGAGCAGCAAAAAGCTACGTCCGTATTCGGTGAACGAAGTCGCCGGAAGCCACTTTGGAAGCATTTTCAGAATTATTTGAAGTCCGGATGATGTCATGTTCGAGGGATGTTCTGTTGTGTGCCTCATCCAATAGGAGTTGAGTGCTCGATCCTTTAGTGGGCAAGGCTTCATGGATCTGTAGTCTGTTTAGGACTCCCTTTGTTTGATTTTGGCGCGATTTTATCAGTAAGATTTATGACTTAGAAGGAGGGGGCTTGAGAAATGTTTTTCATGACTGTTAGGCCTGCCTTTGTCTTCTATCTGAATACATGAGGCCCAACATTCCCCCCTTTGTTCTGAAGAGTTGGTTGTTGTCCAGCATCTTTAGAGCAACTGAAGGGCCGAACAGTTCTTGTCGGTTCACAGTAACCTGTGGGTTACGCCATCCATGTATTCCTGATAGGAAAGAGAAATGGTTGCACAGTCCATACAGTTCATTAGAGTTCACAGAGGTTTTATCGTCTGGACAGAGATTGAGGCACATCTGGGCATAGAACTTCTAGCTAATTCTAAAACTACATTCATCACACATAAACATTTCAAGTTATTGGAAGGCACAGCATTAACCATAACACAATCCTTTGTTGTTCTTTGGTCATAACACAAAATCAAAGTAGAACCTGACATTGGTTACTAGGAACAAAATGTTAGAGGAAAGGAGGGTTAAAGGTTAAAAGGCTTATCCTTGGAAATGATGGAGTTAACCTGTGTGATGGGCTCAGACTGGTGTGTAAAACGCGGCTGTATGAGAAGTGAGTCCAGTCTGGCCTGTAGGTGTTGAATGTACCTGTACATGGCGTGTGCAATAATTGCGATGATCCAACCACTAAGGAGGAGCCAGAGGGCAACCAAACTGATAGGGTGTTCTCAGTAAGACGACGGTCTGCTTATGTGACTATGAAATATAGTGGTCAAGCCAGTCGGTTTGAGACTGAACTTCACTAATTCCATCCCTTCAGCCTGAAGCTGCTGTCGAAGGGTGTCATCAACGGTGAGGCTGTGACCTCTAAATACGTCCATGATCTCAATTTCTGCGTCATGTTTGTTGACGTTGAGATGATGGAGGACAATATCGTCAGTGTGCACGCTGGCTCCTTGGGGAACCATTAAGAACACCGTTTGGTTTGGTAGCCTTGGTTTAGTGGCCTTAGTTTAGTGGCCTTATCATGGCAGTCGTATGACTTCGGTGGCTGGTGTGTTAACGAGCCAGCGACTGCCTGCTCGCTCTACCTTTGTCTCTGTTCCTTCATCTTTGATGGACATGCTACCATGACACTTGTTCATGGAATTCGGCTCTTTGGCCGCAGAGGTAGTTAGTCACCTCTCTAACAAAGGGGTTGCGTTTTGACAAACCAATGAATGTACTTTGTCTTAGTACACATGTTTAGGTTAGAGATAAGGTAGAGCGAGGGGTCCTCATCATGGTAGGCGAGTGTTGGTGGTGTTTTGAGGTGAATGTGTGCATTACCTCTCTGAAAACCAACATTAAATACAGATTTTAGTCTATATATATTCTGCCTATGATGGTAGATTGAGGATAAATCCTGTTTTGAGGTTCTGAGGATTTACATGGATTGGAATTTCAATGCCAAACTATATGCCATGTGTATCTGTGAAGGTTGCACAATGGAGATAGTTGCAGATCTAAGGATTTGTTTGACAAGGTTTAAGGAGACCAGGTAAGCTGGAATCCTTCCATCACTCAGACTGTTGACTGAGGAGCTAATTTCCCTGAGGTCCTGCATTAGATCTCTAACGATACACGCATAAGTTGTTTTCTCTGACAAAATCCCTAAAGAGTGCAAAGTGTTATTGATAAGAATGGATTGCGAATTTACAGTGACTATAGTACCCTGAAGGGTTTTATTCAGGCCCTGTAATTGTTCTTATTGGAGTCGTCGTCTCTGCTGGATTTTTGGACGATGGCGACATGTGTATCTGAAGCTGGCGAACTGTTTTCTGGACCAAGTGGTCTCGGTATGTCAACCTGAGCCCACGTGTCCACGACGGCAGTCAATGAGTGGAGCCAATCGGTTCAGTAGGTCCTGGCCAACTAACAGTGGTTCCGTACTAATGGGACATATGTAAACAGGGTCTGTTAGCATCATCCCTTGAAAGGTGTCAATCCAGACCCGTTTCGTGATAGACGACCTATCTTGCGTGTAGCTTGTGACGCTTACGTTGCAGGTCTCTGTCTATAATGGTTTGCCAAGGGAGAGCTTTGCTCTAGCCACCTCTGCGAAGGTGTTGGAACCCATTAGACTATTTTGGAACCGGTGTCGAGTAGTGCATGGGAGCGGAATGACCCACGTGTCAGGCGTTGCCCTTATGGTACAGATCGCCCAAGAAGGTCAGAAAAGGAGGGTGTGGCATGTTAGAAGTGACTGTTTTGGGGAGCAACTTGGACACTGTTCCCCTTTTCCCGACATACAAAGTAAACTTTGGCGTTAATGGGAGGGGGTACATCGTCTAGTCATACTGACGAGGTTTCAGCGCCGTGTTCCTTTGAGGAGGTCGACGGACCTGGTGAACAACGGAGCACGTCAAGCTTAGTTACTAACTTAGTCAAGCGTCTCCTTATATCCTCCATTTCCTCTCTCAAATCTTGTTCTCTGAGGGGATTTGAAACCTTGCCTACCCACTCACCTTCTTGTTTGGGTTTTCGTTCGAAACGCGCATTTCTTTTCGGCCGGCGAACGTTTTGTTGTTTAGGCCTGCCGTGACCCTGGGGGTGTGTCTGGTCACCACCCCCCTGGTTCTGTTGCCTACCCTGCTGGCGGGGTGATCGCCACCTTTGGGGTCCTGTTCTAGCATTCACCTTAACGCGAGGCATTTCGTTGCCTTCAAGCGCTAGGTCTGCATATGAGGCTTGGATCCCCAGGGCTCTGGCGTCACCTTCGTGCCCTCGGGCAGGGCGCACGCGTGTCTCCCATGCCAGTTGCGCGTACTTTCTGATTTCCTGCATGGTGGGGTTGCCCATTCTGCAGTGCATTGTGACGTCATATCGCATGCACTCGTGGAGGTTGTGAAGGAAAAGAGACTTGAAAGCTCGTTCCTCCTCCAGACCTGGCGCATTACTTCCTTGGAAGTACGTGGTTCTCAGGCGTCTATAATACTCACGCGGAGGCTCGTGCCTCTTCTGGGTGATGGCGAAAGCAGCTATGGTAGCAGAGGCTTCGTCGATATACAGCGAATACTCCTCGCTTAGGGCTTTACACAGAGCTGAGTAGCGGTTTCGTGTACCAGTCAGTAGCGTTTCCATGAACGCATGGACACTCCTTACCGTGGTCTTCCATATGAGCTTGAGTTTTTCGCGTGAGGAAGCGTAAGGCAAATCAATCAGGCAGTGCTCAATTTCCCTAAGATAATTGTCGATGTTTGAATCTCGATTATTTGGGTCAAAGCGTTCTATGTCCCCTGCGAGGGACTCGAGTTGTCGGATGCGCAAGCGCTGGTGTCGGTATGACCACGGGTCGTCCGAGTCATCCGAAACATCATAGTCACTCGGATCGCTATAGCGATGAGGACGACTTCCTCCCCTTCGTGGTGGGGAAGGAGTCCAGTCGACGTGTGGGGGTGGACCCCGGGTTGCATACAGCTCCCTGGCTAATGGGATATTCGAGCCGCTTACACCACTCTGGGCTTGAAAATAATTGTCCCCCCTTCGTGGTGTGGAATCAGTCGGTTTGAAACGCAAGGTGGCGTGACTGAAAACTGACTGAGGAGGGCAACTATAAGGAGGGGCACCTGCATCCAACCAGCGGGCCGCTGGAGGATTCTGAAAGGTATCTTGGAGGACGAAGTCAGAGACTGTACCACTAGGGGCAGCTCGGCTCCTAGCGTGTGTTCCTGGGTTTCTCAGGGGCACATTTCTACGCGTATCGCTACAAAGGGAGCCTTATTCTATGTCAGATGTCGTGTGGTGCGTTTCATCTGCACTTACCTGATCTGACTCTACTTTTAGCTGGGCAGCTTGAAGCTGCCTGCGCAGGGCTTCGTTTTCCTCCTGCATCCGGGCATTATCTTTCTGTGCCTGGACTTTCTCAGCTTGAGTGCACCTAATTTCTTGGTGCAGGCTGAGATTTTCCCTCTGCACCACATGATAGCTGCTCTGCAGCTGTGTGAGCTGGGCCTGGTGCTCGGCGGTTTGCAGTTGGGTTTTGCGGTGATGAAGAAGGAACATTTGGCCCACAAGGTCCAGGATTGTGCGCATTGGCTTCCCGACCGGGTTGTTGACATAATCAACTAGTTCCTGCAATGCTTCATCACAACGACTAATATTGTAGCCGTTAAGGTTATCTCTTTCCTCTATGGAGAGACGGAGGACAGCAGCAACTACATCTTGCAGTGCTGGGTCGACTAACCTCTGTGGAGCTTTAGCTCCAGTCACGCAGGGCGATTGGTGACTCATTTTACTGGGGCCGTAAAAATTCTTGTGATAGTGGCTCTGACAGCTTGTTGTTTTACAGTTGATATAAGGCTAACACGAAAGCACAGTTGAGAGGTTTTGACCTGTGGCTTACGGTCTACTGTTATGTAATGTGCAAATTTCACTGTGTTCTCTCTTTGGTGGACGTCAATGAAGTGACTTGGCACCTCTCTGTAACATTTAGATGAAAGCGTTAGGAGTTAAATAACAACAACAGCAGGTTTTAAGCAGACTATAGTAAATTTACCAACCCCTAATTCACTCTTAAGAGCACTTTCACACCACACTGGCTTATGTTTGGCAAGTTTTGAGAAGTAAATTGTCAAACAGAACCAAACTTTGAAGTAAGAATTTCAAGTTATTACTTTGGATTCCTATGCATACACACTGTGACAGAACTGGCACGTAGGATGCCTCACACGGGGCACCAATTATTATGTAGGGCTTTACTGGTTGTTTAGATCAGTGTTACTATCAGAAATAATTAATAATTATTTCTGTAGTTATTAATCAATATTTAAATTAATTAATTGGATCTAACTCATTAAAACCTCATATGGGACTCCAGTAAATGTAGTGTGCTACGTTTAGGAGCAAGTTTGGTTATTAGCAATAATTAATAATTATCAAAGATAATTATTAATTATTAAAATCAATAGAACATTGATGAGAATCAGTGTTAGCTTTTTTAATCCTTTAAATCAACAGTTATCAAAGATAATCGTTAATTGTTAACGTCGATGAAACATTAAAGTTAACACTAGCTTATTGATCATTCTAATTCAATCAAAGATAATTATCAATTATCAAAAATCAATAGAATATTAATAAGGATTAACATTGACGGGGCACCACCCTGAAATCAGGGACTAATAACCGAATATTAAAACAAGTCTCAATATTAGATTGTTTTCTTAGGAAAATCGACATCCGAAGAATATCGATTTTCGAATAAAAAAACAATGAATGAAGGTTTGAATCCGAGCACTGACATCCCGTCAGCACGACACAGGCGTATGCAAAACAAACCAAAACACTTCTCTTTGTAATATAAACAAAGTTTATTTATGCAGTAATATCAATTAATAATTAATACAATGCAGTCAATAAACTTCCGACTTACAACTACAAACTAAACAGTGATATGATTAGATATGGAAATAAAAATAATCCTATAACACAAGGTGTGTGTGTGACAGTGTGTGTGTGTGTGTGTGTGTGTCAGTGTGGTTAGTGAGAGAGAGAGAGAGAGAGAGATGATTAAGTGACAGCCCGAAAGCTGATTTCGCGATAGCTGGAGATGAAGCAGCCGTGTTCATCACTCAGAGACGCGGTTTGCCTCTCGGCCCGGGCTTGGGACCACAGAACTTCGTTGACTCTGTCCAACTGAGCACCTAGTCTGACCAGAAGGTCCACCCCCACAAAGAACGGGTTTGGAGTTGAGGGAATATACTCACGAAATGCATGACCTGCCTTTTCCCAATCCGTACAGAGAGGGTGTATACCCCAATCGCTTTGAGGAGACTTTGTGGTAACCCTGCTGAAAGGATGTGTTGACTTTGTGGTATGAAGAACGGAGAAGCAATCTATCTACAGGAGTCTGCAGTTGCGTGTAAGTTTGTTTATTTCATTGTTTTACTTTGTTTTAGAGTGATATTCATTGCTAGACTTGTGCTGCTTGTACTCGCATCACTTAAACGTGTGTTGGTGTGTGTGCTATATTGTTTTGACTTGTCCCAGGGTATTCACTGCTAGATTTAGAGTTGTTTGTCCAGTGTGCGTAAAACCATCATTGTTTTTAGTGTCTATAAACAGCGTTTCACTTGTTTTAGAGCATTATTTATTGCTAAACTGTAGCATAATTTATTTGTGGTGTACTGAAGTCGCATTTGTTCCTGCGCTTGTCACCTCGTGCGACCCGTAGTTTCAGTTGCCCACGTGACTAGCTGTGTTGTGTTAAATAGCATTAAGGCAGTCCAGTGCCAGGTAAGATATTTAAATTGAGGAATCCATAGTCATTCCAGGAGAAGTGATCTGTCTACAGGAGTCTGCAGTTGCGTGTAAATGTGTTTATTTCATTGTTTTACTTTTGTGCTGTTTGTTTACTGTCTTGAACTCGTGTCGCTTAAACGTGTGTTGGTGTGTGTGCTATATTGTTTTGACTTGTTCCAGGGTATTCACTGTTACATTTAGAGTTGTTTGTCCAGTGTGTGTAAAACCATCATTGTTTTTAGTGTCTATAAATAGTGCTTCACTTGTTTTAGAGCACTATTTATAGCTAAAGTGTAGCATAATTTATTTGTGGTGTACTGAAGTTGCGTTTGTTCCCGCGCTTGTCACCTCACACGACCCGTAGTTTTGGTTGCCCACGTGACTAGCTTTGCTGTGCTAAGTATCATTAAGGCGTGTCCTGCTTTTTTCACTGTACGGCTCGTTAGCATTGTGTATATATTTGACTTGAATGCTGACATGGAAGTGGCAGCGGAAGTGGTAGCCATCGTGTAAAGCCCTCCTCGTGTGAAGACCTACTTGTGTAAAGACCAGCGAGTCTACCTGTGCAAGTTCACCGAGCAAGGAGACGACAAGACGCCACTCATCATAGCACTTAAAGGGTTAGTTCACCCAAAAATGAAAATTATCCCATAATTTACTCACCCTCAAGCCATCCTAGGTGTATATGACTTTCTTCTTTCAGCCAAACACAATCTGAGTTATATTAAAAAATATCCTGGATCTTCCAAGCTTTATAATGGGATTGAATGGTACCTTAGATTTTGAAGCCCAAAAAAGCGCATCCATCCATCATAAAAGTAATCCATACAGCTCTAGGGGGTTAATAAAGGCCTTCTGAAGTGAAGCAATGCGTTTTTGTAAGAAAAATATCCATATTTATAACTTTATAAACTATAATCACTGGCTTCCAGTAACGGCCGTCCACAAGTTCACGAGAGAGTCAAGTTCCGGCGTATGACGTAGGCGTAGCATAAGCTCTGGTGAGCTTGGAAGCGCAGAGGATAGAGCAAAACAAAATGCCGGTCACGAATTAGAAGTCAACAACAAGGATTTTTAAAGAAAAATGTCAGAGGATTTTAATATAAGAGAAGAAGAGATTGAGTTTTTTGCCCAGCCCTATTTGTTTGAACAGGAGTACACTGACCAGGAACTCTGGGAGATGGAGGAGGCTGCAGCGGCACAAACAAAAGAATCTGGTAGACGGAGAGTATGGGAGACGTGGTGTTGCTCATGCAGGAAATGCGAGGTAATGCCAATAGAGGCTGAGAGTGTTTGCTGCCATGAATGACTTTATTTATTCTGAAGCATCCTGGATAGACACACGAACGCACCATTTTAAGACTAATACAAATCTACAGTATAGCTAAAACAACTCACTTCTTTTCACTGTTTTTCTTTGCTGTAAACAACGCGTGCTTCCGCGTTCGTCACTTCTCACTGGAGCTTACGCTATGCCTATGTCATATGCCGGAACTCGACTCTCTCGTGGACGCGCAGACACGCGTGGATATTTTTCTTACAAAAACGCATCGCTTCGCTCAAAAGGCCTTTATCAACCCCCTGGAGCTGTATGGATTACTTTTATGATGGATGGATGTGCTTTTTTGGGCTTCAAAATCTAAGGTACCATTCACTCCCTTTATACCTGAGCCCACATGTGTCCAAGAAGGCAGTCAATAAGTGGAGCCAGTCGGGCCAGTAGGTCCTTGCCAATTAACAGTGGTTCCGTATTAATACGGAACATATGTAAATGGGGTGTACCAGCGTCATCCCTTGAACGGTAACGTTGATCCATGCCCATTTTGTGAAAAACGACCTATCTTGCGTGTTGCTTGTGATACTTAATTTGCAGGTCTCGATCAGTAACGGTTTGCCAAGAGAGAGCGTTGCTCTAACCACCTCTGCGAAGGTGTTGGAACCCATCAGACTTATTTCGGAACCAGTGTCGAGTAGTGCGTGGGAGCTGATGCACCCCCCACCACTACTGATGTGTATATGCATCGGACGATGCCCTTATGGACCAGATCGCCCAAGAAGGTCAGAATAGGAGGGTGCAGTGTGTTAGGAGTGACTGTTTTGGGGAGCAACTTGGCCTCCCCTGTTCCCCTTTTCCAACCTACACAGTAAACTTTGGTGTTAACGGGAGGGAGTACATAGTCTAGTCATGCTGACGTGGGGCTCAACGCATGTTCCTTTGAGGAGTTTTGCAGACGTGGTGAATGACAGAGCAGGTCAAGCTGCGTTACTACCTCTGTCAGGCATCTCCTGATTATACCCTCCATTTCCTGTCTCAAACCATGTCTCTCCGTTCGAACTACCTTTCCTTTCATCCGGCGAGCGTTTTGCCGTTTTGGCCTGGCATGACCCTGGGGGTGTGTCTGGTCACCACCCCCCTGGTTCTGTTCCCCACCCTGCTGGTGAGGTGGTCGGTGCCCCTGGGGTCCTGTTCTAACGTTCACCTTAACACGAAGCATGAGGGGGCAACCGTAAGGAGGGGCATCTGCATCCAACCAGCGGACCGCTGGAGGAGCTTGAAAGGCGTCTAGGAGGGTGAAGTCAGAGACTGTACCACTAGGGGCAGCTCGGCTCCTAGCGTGTGCCCCTGGGTTTCCTAGGGGCACATTTCTACAGGTTGTGCTAAAGAGGGGGCCCTCTTCGATGTAAGATGTTGTGCTGTGCGTTTCCTGGGTGGCTAGGTCAGCAGCTGCACTTACCTGATCTGACTCTGCTCTTAGCTGGGCAGCTTTGAGCTGCCTGCACAGGGTTTCATTTATCTCCTGCATCTGGGCATTATCTTCCTGTGCCCGGACTCTCTCAGCTTGGGTGCACCTAACTTCTTGGCAAAGGCTGAGATTTTCCCTCTGCACCACTTGATAGCTGTTCTGCAGCTGGGTGAGCTGGGCCTAGTGCTCTGCGGTTTGCAGTTGGGTTCTGCGGTGATGATGAATGAACATTTGGCCCACGAGGTCCGGGATTGTGCGTTTTGGCTTCCTGACCGGGTTGTTGACATAATCAACTAGTTCCTGCAATGCTTCATCACAATGGCTAACATTGTAGCCATTAAGGTTTTCTCTCTCCTCTACAGAGAGATGGAGGGCAGCGGCGACCACATCTTGCAGTGCTGGGTCGTTTGACCTCTGAGCAGCTTCAGCTCTGGCCATGTGGGGTGATTGGCAACTCATTTTACCAGGACAGTAAAAATGCTTGTGACACAGTGGCTCTGATAACTTGTTGTGTTACAGTTGCTGAGAGGCTTCGACCTGTGGCTTATGGGTTACTGTTATGCAATATGCAAATTTCATTGCGTTCTCTCCTTGGTGGATGTTAATTAGGTGACCTGACACCTCTCTGAAACATCTAGGCGAAAGCGTTAGGAGTTAAATAACAACAACAGCAGACTTGGAGCAGACTATCATAAACTTACCAACCCCTAATCCACTCTAAGAGCACTTTCTCACCACACTGGCTTATGCTAGGCAAGTCGTGAGAGAAGTCAATCGTCAAACAGAACCAAACTTTGAACTAATGATTCAAGTTATTACTATGGTGTAAGGACTTGACGTAGTGAGGGACAGGAGGACACAGGGAACTGGGTTCTTCAACTCAAAGGTATGACTTTTAATTAAACAAACTAAGGATCACTTTTCAGCACAAGAATCATTAGGTCACAGTTTCACACACAGTCTCTTTCTGACCGGTAGCTCTCTCTCCCTCTCATCTCTGGTGTGGTCCCTTTATATCGCTCTCTCCAGTGTTTACTGCAATTAGAAACATGTGTTAGACATTATAAGGCTCAGGTGTGTGCACCCTTACCACTTTCTCTCTCTCCGGACAAACGTTTGACCACGCCCCCACTTCCACATTTGGATTCTTATGCATAAACATTGTGACAAAATTGGCACATAGAAGTCCACACACGGGGCACCATTAATGTTGGGCATTTCTCTCAGGAGCAGGTTTGGTTATTAGAAATAATTAATAATTATCAAAGATAATTATTAATTATTAAAATCAATAGAACATTGATTAGAATCAATGTCAGCTTTTTAATCCTTTAAATCAACAATCATCAAAGACAAACATCAATTATAAAATTCAATAGAATATTAATTATTATCAAAGATAATTATCAATGATCAAATTCAATAGAATATGAACTATTATCAAAGATAATTATTAATTATTAACAGCAATAGAACATTGGTTAGAATTAACACTAGCTTACTGATCCTTCAAATCAACAATAATCAAAGATAATTATCAATTATCAAAATCAATAGAATATTAATAAAGATTAATATCACCGGGGCACCACCCTGGAATCAGGGACTAATTGTGTGTGTGTGTGTGTGTGTGTGTGTGTGCATGTGTGTAAGGAGTGACGCGTACAAAAAGGCGGACGTGGCTCTCGTGGAGAGTACGTCACGCGAGGTTTCTGGCCAGAGAATATGGCCGCGAATGTGGGAGGAGAGAGACTGGTTAATGGCGTTAAAAGCTGATCTTTATCGCCACGTTTCTACTCGCCAAATGTGTGTGCGGGTATGTTTGTGAGGGGTTGCGTGTGTGTGCGGTTAGTATGAGAGAGAGGGAACAGAGTGACAGCACCGAAGCCAGTTTTCACAATCATGGGAGAGAAGGCAACTGTTAGTTTATCACTCAGAGAAGTGGTGAACGGCTCGTAACCCGTCCACCGTGGTCTTTGGTTCTTTAATGGATAAACTCAGTGTGCCGGTCTCACCCACGATGGCGGATATGCACAAACAATCCAGCGTGGTTGGACAACAACACAGCAAATTTTATTCGTGGTAACAGTGCATTGCAGTAATACCTTGAGTATTATTAGCAGCAATGAGCGGACTTTGCGGTCCATAAACTGTACAAGCAATAAACTTGATACACAAGAATAGCACACTATAATAATCTATCACTGCCCAAATGTAAACCTCTTACTTGAATCCCGTGAGGACACGAGTAGAATGTGTGTTCGTCCAAGAGAAATCCTCTTTCTTCACTTCTGCAGGCAAATGGCTGAAGACGCGGTTTGCACGGCGGTCTCCTTTCGGATCCATTAGCATGCTCAGTGGAACACAGAGAAATCTCAACTCATCTAGCGAGATGGAGATTGTATGGCCAAAGTTTCAGGTACGTACGTTACTTCCTTGGGCAACGAGGCTACACCTGGGAGCAGCAGAGCTGCATCTAGACATGGCACATACTGTCACTGGAAGCAACGCCCAGAAAGATCTCAGATGTTTTTATACTCTCGATGACATCACATTGAGGGACGCGTTCTGACATGTGCCTCATCCAATAGAAGATGAGAGTTCAATCCTTCATAATTTCACACATAGGTGTAAAATGAGCAAGGCTTAATGGGATCTGTAGTCTGTTTTGGATTTCCTTTGTTTGATTTTTGCACGGTTGTTGTAGTCAGGCTTTATGACTGTATGTAGGCCTGCCTTTGTCTTATATCTGAGTACATGAGGTCCAAAATAACACTTATTAAGCATTTGGGCACTGAATACTCAAGTATGTTAAGTTTAGAAAGTGGAATTTTCCCCCAATTATCCATTATGTAGTTTTTTTGTGCACAGTTGTACGGGGTCTTCATTGCCGTATGGTGTGCTTCATAATGCGCCACACATTCTCAATTGGAGACAGGTCTGGACTGCAGGCAGGCCAATCTAGCACCCACACTCTCTGCTTACACAGCCATGCACTTGAAATCTGGGCAGTATGTGGTTTGAAGTTGTCCTGCTGGAAAATGCAGGGACATCCCTGGAAAAGACTAGAGCCCGACCGATATGGGATTTTTGAGACCAATACCGATACGATTTTAGAGGGGGGAAATTCACCGATTACCGATATGGTGGCCGATATAATTATATTTTGAGCTGGAATAAAAACAGACCTTTTCTATGTGGATTGTGCACCAATTTTGCACTAATATGACTATGCAAAGGTACTCAGGAGGCTGCTTCCTTAAACAAATATTTTTTTTATCAAAGAATATTTAACATTACTATTATGCATTGTCAACAAATTCTAGAAATGAACACTGAGAAAATAAAGAATAAATAAAAATACAATAAATAGCTAAATAAACATCAATACTGTATGTTCAGTATCAGTCAGTTGCTGACCATTTAAATAAAGAATAAATTAAAATTATAGCTAAATAAAAATCAGTACTGCATGTTTAGAATCAGTCAATGGCTGACCATTTAAATTAAGAATAAATAAAAATTAAATAAATAGCTAAATAAACATCAGTACTGTTTAGTATCAGTCAATTGCTGACCATTTAAATAAATAATAAATAAAAATAAAATAAACAGCTAAATAAACATCAGTAGTACTCTTTAGTATCAGTCAAATGCTGACTATTTGAATACTGCCTATCAATTAGGGGCAGGTTGAAATTACAAGGTTCTTGTAAAACAAGAAGCATTTACACCTGCCGAGTCAAGAGATAAACAGCGGCAGCGGTGTTACACCGTATTCTGCTACACAAGTTCAGGGAAACTTTCAACAGTGGAAAACGTCATGGTTACCGGTGTAACCTCCGTTCCCTGATGGAGGGAACGAGACGTTGGTGTCAATGTAGTGACACTAGGGGTCACTCTTGGGAGCCCAAGACACCTCTGGTCTTTGACAAAAGGCCAATGAAAATTGGCGAGTGGTATTTGCATGCCACTCCCCCGAACATACGGGTATAAAAGGAGCTGGTATGCAACCACTCATTCAGGTTTTACACTGTGGAGCCGATATAAGGTCCGGCCATTTCAGCGGGTAGTTCAGTGTTGTGGCAGGAGGGACCAATGTCTCGTTCCCTCCATCAGGGAACAGAGGTTACACCAGTAACCATGACGTTCCCTATCTGTCACTCACTCGACGTTGGTGTCGATGTAGTGACACTAGGTGTCCCTATACAAAACGCCACAAGGCTGAACTGTGTTACGTGAACTGGCGGTGTGTGGTGGGCAGACTTGCTGTGTGCCTCATAGCCAGCACACCAGGTCAACACGTAACCTCCCCCAACACAGTTATGAGTGTCAAACGGCCCTTTTTGGGGACAAGTCGACTACCCAAAGATAGAGACAGGCTTAACCCAGTCGTGGCCTCGTTTCCCCTTCTCTTTTTCCACTCCCTAAAAAAGAAGGGGGATTATCCGACTGGGCCGCCAGGTCTAGTCGGGGGGTGTCCCTCCCAAGGGGAGGACACCATGGAGACCACACCTCGCCCCAAGAGAGGGGGGGATATTTAAGTGGAAGAATATGTCAAATGTCTTTCCAACCATGTGGAGAGCCTTCAAGGTAGATCCTGCCCGATGGTGGAGGAGTTACTACAACATGGAGACTGGGGCAGAGGGGCTCTGCCCAAGGAAGATGCAGTTTGCCAGCAGGGAAATGAATTAGCGGAAGATATAGATCGCATGGGGTTAGCCTTACAGGGAACCGCCACATGCGGAGCACCTACCCCAGAACCGGGCTCTTAATTAGCACATGTACTGGGCCGGCAGCGAGTCTCTCCGAAGACTCGATTGCCACAGGGCTCGGAGGAAGTCAACCAGGGAACAAATTTTGTGAACACTACTGGGAATTAACAGTGCACGTCTTCAGCTCAAAAGGAGGTGGAAGGCGCTATGTGCAAGCGATACACCCGGCCGGCTATCCCGGGCTTATCCGCTTGTTGCGTGCAACTACCTGGCACGAAACCGGTTCCACCCAGAGGTTGTAGAACCTTGCAAAGGTGTTGGGTGTTGCCCAGCCCGCTGCTCTGCAAATGTCTGTTAGAGAGGCACCTCTGGCCAAGGTCCAAGAAGCCGCTACACCACGGGTAGAATGGGCTCATAGCCCTACCAGGGGCGGCATGTTTTGGGCAAGATATACCATATACCATAGTTATGGCGTCAACGAGCCAGTGGGTGATCCTCTGCTTGGAGACAGCGCTTCCTTTCCGCTGTGCACCAAAAGCAGACAAAGAGCTGCTCAGAGATTCTAAAGCTCTGCGTGCGATCCAAATAGATGCATAAAGCACGCACTTGACACAGCGACAGCAGGGCTGGGTCTGCCTCCTCCTGGGGCAGCACTTGCAGGTTCACCATCTAGTCCCTAAAGGGGTGGTGGGAACCTTGGGCACATAGCCCGGTCAGGGTCTCAGGATCACGTGAGAGTAACCTGGACCGAACTCCAGGCATGTTTCGCTGACAGAGAACGCTTGCAGGTCACCTACCCTCTTGATAGAAGTGAGCGCAGTCAGGAGGGCAGTCTTCAAGGAGAGTGCCTTAAGTTCGGCTGACTGCAAAGCTCAAAGGGGGCTCTCTGTAGTCCCTGAAGAACTACAGAGGTCTGATGAGGGAACGAGGCGCGGTCTGGAGGGATTCAGCCTCCTGGCGCCTCTTAGGAACCTGACAATCAGATCATGCTTCCCTAAGGACTTACCGTTGACTGCGTCGTGGTGTGCTGCTATGGCAGCAATGTACACTTTCAAGGTGGAAGGGGACATCCTCCCTTCCAACCTCTCTTGCAGGAAGGAAAGCACTGGTCTGACTGTGCATCTCTGGGGGTCTTCCCGACGGGAAGAACACCACTTAGCGAACAGATGCCTCATAGAGGGGGCCCTAGCCTGAGTGAACATGTCTACCATCACAGGTGGGAGACAGCTTAGGTCTTCCGTGTCCCGTCCAGGGGCTAGTCATGGAGATTCCAGAGGTCTGGGCGCGGGTGCTGGATGGTGCCCCTTCCCTGAGATAGAAGGTCCTTCCTCAGGGGAATTTGCCCGGGGGGAGCTGTCTCGAGGAGCGTGAGGTCCGAGCACCATGTCTGGGTGGGCTAGTAGGGTGCTTACCAGGACGACCTTCTCCTCATCCTCCCTGACCTTGCACAGGGTCTGTGCAAGCAGGCTCACTGGGGGAAAACACATATTTGCGAATGCCAGGGGACCAGCTGTGTGCCAGCGCATCTATGCCGAGGAAGGCCTCGGACAGGGCGTACCAGAGCAGGCAGTGGGGAGGATTCCTGGGAGGCGAACAGGTGCACCTGTGCCTGGACCACCTGAAGGTGGAGTCTCCACTCTCCCTTGAGGGTAACCTGTTGTGACGGCGCATCCGCCATAGTTTTGAGGTTGCCTGGGATGCGAGTGGCTTGCAGCGATTTCAGGTGCTACTGACTCCAGAGAAGGAGACGGTGAGTGAGTTGTGACATACAACGAGAGCGCAACCCACCTTGGCAGTTGACATATGCTACCGTTGTCGTGTTGTCTGTCTGAATTAACACATGCTTGCCCTGGATCAACGGCCGAAACCTCCGCAGGGTGAGCAGAATTGCCAGTAAATCGAGGCAGTTGATGTGCCAATGCAGTCGCGGACCCGTCCAGAGGCCGGCGGCTGCGTGCCCGTTGCAAACAGCACCACAGCCCGTTTGAGGTGTCTGTCATGACCACGACGTGCCTGGGGACCAGTTCTAGGGGAACACCTGCTCGTAGAAACGAGAGGTCGGTCCAAGGGCTGAAAAGACGGTGACAGACTGACGTAATGGCCACGCGGTGTGTCCCTTGGTGCCATGCCCATCTCGGGACTCGAGTCTGGAGCCAGTGCTGAAGCGGCCTCATATGCATCAACCCGAGTGGGGTGGCCACCGCCGAGGATGCCATATGACCCAGGAGCCTCTGAAAATGTTTCAGTGGAACCACTGTTTTCTGTTTGAATGCCTTCAAACAGGCCAGCACCAACTAGGCACGCTCGTTCATAAGGCGCGCCATCAAGGAGACTGAGTACAACTCAAAACCAAGAAAAGAGATGCTCTGAACCGGGAGGAGCTTGCTCTTTTCCCAGTTGACCCGAAGCCCTAGTCGGCTGAGGTGTGAGAGCACCAGGTCCCAGTGTGCGCATAACACGTCTCAAGAGTGAGCTAAGATTAGCCAGTCATCGAGATAGTTGAGAATGCAAATGCCCACCTCCCTTAACGGGGCAAGGGCAGCCTCTGCGATCTTCGTAAAGATGCGAGGAGACAGGGACAGGCCGAAAGGGAGAACTTTGTACTGATAGGCCTGACCCTCGAACGCAAACCGCAGGAAGGGTCTGTGTCGAAAAGGATCGAGACGTGAAAAGTACGCATCCTTCAGGTCTACCGCCACGAACCAATCTTGATGCCGGACGCTCGCTAGAATGCATCTTTGCGTCAGCATCTTGAACAGGAGCCTGTGTAAGGCCTGGTTCAGTACTCACAGGTCCAAGATTGGCCGCAACCCACCGCCTTTTTTCGGTACGATGAAGTAGGGTCTGTAAAGCCCTTTCTTCATCTCGGCTGGAGGGACAGGTTCTATCGCGTCCTTCCGTAGGAGGGTAGCGATCTCCGCACAAGGTAGCAGCGTTTTCATCTTTCACCAAGGTGAAGTGGACACCGCTGAACCTGGGCGGATGCCCGGCGAAGTGAATCGCGCAGCCGAGTCGGACAGTCCGGACCAGCCATAGTGACAGATTGCAAGGCGCAAGCCATGCGTCCAAGTTCCGCGCAAGGGGGACCAAAGGGACAACGTCATTGGATGTACCGGCAGGTGGGGCCACGCCACATCGTGGCCGTGCTGAGTCTAAGGACATCGAAGCACTTACCTGGCTCCTTGTAACCACCACCGGAACAGCCTGGGACGGGGGAGGAAGAGGCCTGTCCTTGTGACCCGTGGAGACTGTCACATCGGGGGCAGATTTGTGCCACAGCTGGGCGCTCAGGGGCGGGAGACCGCCGCTGGAGCGCCAACCTGCCAAATGGAGTGGTGGACGGTGGTCGTAATGCCAGTCGTACACACCGGATACGTGACCCAGGGAACAAGGAAACCACTCTTGCTGAGCTCTTGAGTACTGCAGCCACTTGGGCATGCAGCGCAATTAAATGCAAAAGGTAACAAAAAGATGAAGATCTGCTTACCAGCTCCAGAGCAGCGGGTTTCGTTGACCCTGGGTAGCCCGTCTCAAGGGTGTTTTGAAGCCTTTCACGGGTTCTGTGCGGCCGTGAGACGGGTGGCGTCTGCTTCCTGCCGTGGGCTCCACGCCGGGGCCGGGCCGAAGGGGCGGGCTGCGGCGGAGCCGGTGCAGTCACCACAGGGGGACGCCCTTGGCGATGAGTAGATGGGGTGTGGGATCTTGAGCCGTGCCGGGGCAGGATATGCCGGCTAGCATCCATCTACTGCTCTACCATCGAGAACTGCTGGGCAAAGTCCTTGACGGTGTCGCCGAATAGGCCCGCCTGGGAAATGGGGGCATCAAGGAATCGTGTCTTGTCGGCCTCACCTATCTCGACCAGGTTGAGCCAAAGGTGGCGCTCCTGGACCACTAGTGTGGCCATCGTCCGCCCAAGAGACCACGCCGTTACCTCCGTCACTCGGAGAGCGAGGTCGGTCACCTAGCGCAGTTCCTGCATCAATCCTGGGGCGGAACTACCCTCGTGCAGTTCCTTTAGCACCTTGGCGGACTTGCAGGAGAGCCATGGCATGCAGGGTGGAGGAGGCTTGTCCAGCGGCACCATAGGCCTTGGCCGTCAGAGACGACGTAAACCTACAGGCCTTGGATGGGGGCTTTGGGCACCCGTGCCAGGTGGCGGCGCTCTGCGGGCATAGGTGCACCGCGAGCGCCTTTATCCACCGGGGGATTGCCGAATAACCCTTGGCTGCCCCACCATCGAGGGTAGTGAGGGCGAGGAAGCTGAAAAGATCGGGACCGGGCAGTAAAAAGTGCCTCCCGTGACCTTGTCAGCTCTTCATGCACTTCCGGGATGAAAGGAACGGGGGCGGGGCGTGGCTTTGAGCAGCGCCGCGAGCCCAGGAACCAATCACCAAGCCGCGAGGGTTCAGGGAAGAGCGGTGAATCCACTCTAACTGATGCTCGCAGCTGCCCAGGAAAGCATGTCGTCATCTCCGCGTCAGCCTGTGACTGGGCGATTGACCCCGAAGGGAGGAGCCCAGCTGAGGCTTCCGACTGGACGAGACCGCTCTCCAATGCTGCACTCGAGAGCTCATCACTTTCGTGGGCTCCAAATAAGAGGTCGAACTCGCCATGAGATGAGCTGGCGGACTCACCCGGAAGCCCGATCGGGGCAGACGAGCGTGCTGGGGAATGGGAGGTCTGCGGGGGGATACCCGGCGGAGGCGGTCCCATTGGGGTCCCCAAATCACCCCCAGTGCTAGCCGCGCTGGCCTCAAACCCATGGGTAAAAGGACCGAGGCGGGAGCCTCTGGGGTGGCTCGCTTTCTTACGAAGGTGAGCCACGACCGCAACGTTGCCATGGACATATTCTCGGAATGAGAACGTGACCATCCACGAATGCTGTCTCCGTGTGAGCAGTGCCCAGACACGAAAGATAGTGATCGTGACGGTTAGAGGGCGAGAGATAACGAGCACAACCAGGAATAACACACAATTGGAAAAGCATCTTTGAAAAGACGTTCCGTGTGTGTGCTCTTTTAGAGAAATATATACTCTTTTAGAGGGGAAAAATGCTCTTTTAGAAAATATACTCTCTAGTTTTTCTGCCGAAGCGCCCAGGGGCGTTCTCTGCAGTGCACCAGTGCAGAGGGGGGAGAAGCCGCTGAAATGCGCCGTCAGATCCAGCAGAGGTGAATGAACAGTAGTATTCAGCTCAATGAGCATGACCGTTCAGCTCCGAAGAGAAAATCTGAATGAGTGGTTACATACCAGCTCCTTTTATACCCGTATGTTCGGGAAAGTGGCATGCAAATAACACTCACCAATTTTCATTGGCCTTTTATCAAAGACCAGAGGTGTCTCGGGCTCCCAAGAGTGACCCCTAGTGTCACTACATCGACACCAACGTCGAGTGAGTGACAGATAGGGAACCAGACTTTTAAATATTACATTTTGTAAATGCAACGACTGGAATTGTTCGGTTGAAGGGGTACCAAATTGCAAATCCTAAACAAAACAGTTTGGTGAATACATGTTTACACATTAGCTTCCACTCAGCTGACAAGCTATGAAAGTAGCTATGTGACACAGACAAAGTGTTCTCATGGTGCATTATGGTGGCAATGGCAGGGACACATTAAACACTGGATCAGGCTTTGGTGGCAAGGGGCGAGATTGGCAAATCAGCATAGTAGAGTAAATATGTATCAGAATGCAGACATCATTCTTCTGAGTTAAAACATCAGGTAACAAGATGCTAGCACACTGTATATCAGAGCTAGATACAAATATGATTATAAATCTGTATGTAATCAGACAACAAAAGCAGATTTAGGGGATTGGGCCATTTACTCGCCCTCATGTTGCTTCAAACACTTAAAATTTTCTTCCATGAAACTCAAAAGTTGATGTTTGGCAGAATGACAGCCTCAGTCACTATTCACTTTCATTGCATGGAAAAAAGATTCAATGTAAATGATTACTGAGGCTGACATTCTGCCAAACATCTTCGTTTGTGTTCCATGGAAGGAAGAAAGTCATATGTGCTACGTTTTTATTTTTATTTATTTATATATATATCTGCTGACTTTCAGGCTAGTAAAGGGCTTGGGACTGTGTGCATTCATGTGGTGACATCAGTCAATCAGCATTATCATGATGTCATTTTCACGCAGCTCCATAGTAATGAGTGGAATGGCATTTACAGCTGTGGTAATTGGCTCAAAAGCTTCCATTCAGAGAAAAAGATGCCCATGAGCAAAGATGTCAGAATTCAAATCTTGTAGTTCATGGGGAGCATGTGCCACCTGAGCAGGGACGGATTAACCACCGGGCCGATTGGGCCGTTGCCCAGGGGCCTCTAAACCCAAAGGGACCCGAGCTCTAAATCAATTATTTTTTTTATTTTTTTATTTTGTGATAGCTATTATAAATCCACGTAAATGTCAGCCTTATGTGAAATACCATTTGTTCGTCCAAATGCCTGCTGGACAACAGCGCGAGCACAGACACTCAGGGAATCTGCATCTCACAGGTACTTTATTTGAAGGACCGCAGAGAACAGAACTTTAAAATGTTTAAGTCATGCATGGATTTAATGTTTAATGATAAAGTGAAAGATGCCTTAAAACCCTAAATATGTGCACAGTAACCATTTGTAATATTTGGCAAACCGCGAGAGTTCATGAATGGTTATTCTGTTATTTGTCGGGACTCTGGAATAAAGAATGTTTAATGCCATGGATGTATTAAACACAATCTCAGATTAGCATGGAATAAAGTGCACAGTGAGCTATGAGCCTAAAAAGCACAATACATAGATCTTCAAATGATAAAATCACATTAAAGTCGAACAAAAATAATCTTCGTCACTGCCTGTAGCATAGTAGGCCTATTCTTAATCAATGGAAAATGAGTAATTCTGCCCGGGCAGGTTCACTTTCCATGAGGCAGCGAATTATACAGTTTATACACCTCTTCGGGCTGCTTTGATTTTAAATTATTTAGCATTTAACTTGTGTAATTATTGTCTACACGCCAGAGCAAAAGGGTGAAATAAACCGTTTATCAAGTGATGAATTTTTGCCAGGTGAAAAACTATCTGGAATCATGTGTAACAGTTACATTAACTCCTCTTTCCAACCTGAACTTCATCAGAATGTCGATTTGTGAAACCAGCGCTGAAAAAGCTTGTTGCAGCACAACAAATTGTGAAACAGAATACTGGTGTCTTAAGACGCGTTTATAATTATTGGAGTTCTTTTTAGGTTAACAGTGTCTAAAACAGTTTGATGGTCCTGCGCGGTACGCTGAAAAAAGTGATTTGTGGCACAACGTTCAAAGATGTATGTCCAGTGCATGTTTACATGGCCTCGAAAAACAATTGAAGAACAGCGCAGATGCACATGTGAACAGCCTGTAACTCGCCCTATAGCCTGCTTAAAAAACTGACCCAAACCTGGCCCAAAACCTGTAGGTTTGTTGGGTACCGTCGAACTCAGATCGGGTTGAAGACCTTACACGTGCAGTATAACCAAATAGTAATTTTGGTATTTGAATACCATGCACATCGCTGTGAATAACGCATGATTTTGAAACGGTTCATAATTAAAAAGTAGGCTACGTATAACTGGCCGAAAGATATTGCTCCAAACTTTTCTTCCATCATTTTGAAAAATCCAACCACATCTGCCAAGTGTCCTGTACCAAATAAAGGTGAATGTAGTCACGTCATGGGGTCTCCATGGTGTACCGGCCCATGGGACTCTCAGTTCTTAATCCGTCCTTGCATCTGAGTGATTGCTATATGAGAAGCATGGGGAAGCTATTATTGATCTCAAAGCTCTGCACAGAACCGAATGCATGAATGATGCATCGCTGTATTGCACATTTTGGTGAGAACCTTAGTGGTGATAAACTATTGCTATAGTGACCATTTTAGATGTTTATATGCAGATACTTATATTTTGTTTAATCGTTCACTACAAAATTTGGTAATGGAATTAGTCATGTTTGACAACCATTATAAGAAAGATAATTGACAAATAATTAGATTATTTGTCTGAACAAAATTCTCCACCATTAAAATTGTAATGCGTCTCGTTGTATCTGCTCACAATTTCTATCATAAGGAATTAGCTTCAATAAGGGAATTATGATTACTTCACTTATTGGAGTAATATTATTCTCATGGCTTAATGTAAATAATATCACAAATAATTTAGATTTGAAGCAAGATCTTTTAAAATCAAGTGACAAGATTATTATCAAAATATACCACAGTCAAATTAACTTTGAATACAAACAATACTTTATTGCTAATCTAAACATAAATCTAATCTAACACATACAAACATGAAACAGGTTGGTGAGTAAAGGGCCAGGGCCCAGGAGGCCGCTACACCCCTGGTAGAATGGGCTCGTAGCCCTACCGGGGGCGGCACGTCCTGGGGGTGATATGCCATAGCTATAGCGTCAATCAGCCAGTGGGTGATCCTCTGCTTGGAGACAGCACTTCCTTTCCGCTGTGCACCAAAGCAGACAAAGAGCTGCTCAGAGATCCTAAAGCTCTGCATGCTATCCAAATAGATGCGTAAAGTGTGCACCGGACACAGCAACGACAGGGCTGGGTCTGCCTCCTCCTGGGGCAGCGCTCGCAGGTTCACCACCTGGTCCCTAAAAGGGGTCGTGGGAACCTTGGGCACATAGCCCGGTCGGGGTCTCAAGATCAATTGAGATTTGCCTGGACCGAATTCCAGGCACATTTTGCTGACAGAGAACGCTTGCAGGTCTCCTACCCTCTTGATGGAAGTGAGCGCAGTCAGGAGTGCAGTCTTCAAGGAGAGTGCCTTAAGCTCAGCTGACTGCAAAGGCTCAAAGGCGGCTCTCTGTAGACCCTGAAGAATTACAGAGAGGTCCCATGAGGGAACGAGGTGCGGTCTGGAGGGGTTCAGCCTCCTGGCACCTCTCAGGAACCCGATTATCAGGTCGTGCTTCCCTAAGGACTTACCGTCCACTGTGTCGTGGTTTGCTGCTATAGGGGCTACGTACACCTTCAAGGTGGAAGGGGACAGCCGACCTTCCAACCTCTCCTGCAGGAAGGAAAGCATCAATCCGACTGCGCATCTCTGGGGGTCTTCCTGTCGGGGAGAACACCACTTAGCGAACAGACGCCACTTAAAAGGCATACAGGCACCTTGTATATGGGGCCCTAGCCTGAGTGATCGTGTCTACCACCACGGGTGGTAGCTTAGGCTTTCCACGTCCCATCCAGGGGCCAGACATGGAGATTCCAGAGGTCTGGTCATGGGTGTCAGATGGTGCCCCATCCCTGAGAAAGAAGGTCCTTCCTGTGGGCTGTCATGAGGAAAGTGAGGTCCGAGAACCACATCTGGATGGGCCAGTAGGGTGCTACCAGGATGACCTGCTCCTCGTCCTCCCTGACCATGCACAGTGTCTGTGCAAGTAGGCTCACTGGGGGAAACGCAAATTTGCGCAGTCCAGGGGGCCAGCTGTGTGCCAGCGTGTCTATACTGAGAAATGCCTCGGTAAGGGCGTACCAGAGCGGGCAGTGGGAATATTCTTGGGAGGCGAACAGGTCTGCCTGTGCCTGTCCGAATCGACTCAGCTGGACCACCTGAGAGTGGAATCTCCACTCTCCCCTGAGGGTAACCTGCCATGACAGCGCATCTGCAGCAGTGTAGTGGTCGCCCGGGATGTGAGTGGCACGCAGCGACTTGAGGTGCTGCTGACTCCAGAGGAGGAGACGGCAGGTGAGTTGTGACATATAACGAGAGTGCAGACCGCCTTGGCAGTTGACATATGCCACTGTTGCCATGTTGTCTGTCCGAACTAACACGTGCTTTCCCTGGATCAACGTCCGGAACCTCCGCAGGGTGAGCAGAATTGCCAGCAACTCGAGGCAGTTGATGTGCCAATGCAGCCGCGGGCCCATCCACAAAGTGGCGGCTGCGTACCTGTTGCAAACAGCACCCCAGCCTGTCTTGGAGGCATCTGTCTTGACCACGATGCGCCTGGCGACCTGCTCTAGGGGAACGACTGCCCATAGAAACGTGAGGTTGGTCCAAGGGCTGAAAAGAGGGTGACAGACCGGCGTGATGACCAAACGATGTATCCCGTGGTGCCATGCCCATCTCAGGACTCAAGTCTTAAGCCAGTGCTGAAGCGGTCTCATATGCATCAACCCGAGTGGAGTGGCCACCGCTGAGGATGCCATATGCCCCAGGAGCCTCTGAAAAAATTTCAGTGGAACCACTGTTTTCTGTTTGAATGCCTTCAAACAGGTCAGCACCGACTGTGCGCGCTCGTTCGTGAGGTGCGCCGTCAATGAGTCTGAGTCCAATTCCAAACCGAGAAAAGAGATGTTCTGAACCGGGAGGAGCTTGCTCTTTTCCCAGTTGACCCGAAGCCCTAGTCGGCTAAGGTGCGAGAGCACCAAGTCCCTGTGTGCACACAACACATCACGAGAGTGAGCTAGGATTAGCCAACTGTCGGTATAGTTGAGGATGCATATGCCCACTTCCCAAGGACTGCCTCTGCGACCTTCTTGAAGATGTGAGGGAACAAGGACAGACCGAAAGGGAGGACCTTGTACTGATGCGCCTGACCCTTGTATGCAAACCGCAAGAAGGGTGTGTGTCGAGATAGAATCAAGACGTGGAAGTACACGTCCTTCAGGTCTACCACCGCGAACCAATTTTGATGCCGGACGCACGCTAGAGTGCGTCTTTGCGTCAGTATCAAGGACAGGAGTCTGTGTAAAGCCCGGTTCAGTACTCGCACGTCCAAGATTGGCCTTTTTTTCGGTATAATGAAGTAGGGGCTGTAAAACCCCTTCTTCATCTCGGCCGGAGGGACATTCTCATCAGACGTACCGGTGGGTGGGTCCTCGTGGTGGGGCGGAGCCTGAGGTGCCACACCATGTCGTGGCCATGCTGAGTTCAGGGACATCGAAGTATTTACCTGACTCCTTGTGACCACCCCCGGAACAGCCTGGGACGGGGGAGGAAGAGGCCTGTCCTCGTGACCCGTTGAGACTAACACATCAGGGCGGATTTGTGCCACAGCTGGGAGCTCAGGGGCGGGGAGACTGCCGCTGGAGTGCCAAATCTGCCAAATAGAGTGGTGGACGGTGGTCGTGATGAAGGTCGTGCACTCTGGATATGTAACCCAGGGAACAAGGAAACCACTCTTGCTGAACTCTTGGGTACTGCAGCCACTTGGGCATGCAGCGCAATTAAATGCAAAGGTAACAAAAGATTCTCCTCACGGCCCTCGACCGGGAGATGGAGTGGTCTGCTTACCAGCTCCAGGGCAGCGGGTTTCGTCGTCCCTGGGTTGCCCGTCTCAGGGGCACTTCGAAGCCTTTCGCGGGTTCTTGCCGGCCGCGAGATGGGTGTCGTCTGCTTCCTGCAGTGGGCTCCACGCCGGGGGACGCCTTTGGTGATGAGCAGACGGGGTGCGGGATCTTGAGCCGCACCGGGGCAGGATGTGCCGGAAAACCTCCATCTGCTGCTTCACCGCTGAGAACTGCTGGGCAAAGTCCTCAGTATCGCCGGACTGGCCAACTTGGGAAATGGGGGCAGCAAGGAACCGTGCCTTGTCAGCCTCTCCCATCTCGACAAGGTTGAGCCAAAGGTGACGCTCCTGGACCACCAAGGTGGACATCGCCCGCCCGAGAGACCGCGGCGTGACCTTCGTTGCCCGGAGAGCGAGGTTGGTCACCGAGCACAGCTCCTGCATCAATCCCGTATGGAACTACCCTCGTGCAGTTCCTTTAGCACCTTGGCGGACTTGCAGGAGAGCCATGGCGTGCAGGGCGGAGGGGGCTTGTCCAGTGGCACCGTAGGCCTTGGCCGTCAGAGACGACATAAACCTACAGGCCTTGGACAGGGACTTTGGGCGCCCACGCCAGGTGGCAGCGCTCTGCGGGCATAGGTGCACCGCGAGTGCCTTTATCCACCAGGAGGATTGCCGAATAGCCCTTGGCCACCCCACCATCGATGGTAGTGAGGGCGGGGAAGCTGAAAGATCGGGACCGGGCAGTAAAAAGTGCCTCCCACGACCTTGTCAGCTCTTCATACACTTCCAGGAAGAAAGGAACGGGAGCCCAGGAACCAATCATCATGCCACGAGGGATCAGGGGAGAGCGGAGGGTTCCACTCTAACCCGACGCTCGCGGCTGCCTGGGAAAGCACGTCGTCATCTCCGCGTCAGCCTGTGACTGGGCGACTGCACCTGAAGGGAGGAGCACTGCTGAGGCCTCCGCATCCGACTGGACAAGCCCGCTCTTGAGAGCTCATCACTTTTGCGGGCTCCGAATTAGAGGTCGAACTCACCGTGAGACGAGCCGGTGGACTCATCCGGAAGCCTGATCAGGGAAGGCGAGCATGCTGGGGAATGGGAGGTCTGTGGGGGGATACCCGGTGGAGATGGTCCCATTGGGGTCCCCAAATCGCCCCCAGTGCTAGCCGCATTGGCCTCATAACCGTGGGTAGAAGGACCGAGGCAGGGAGCCTCTGGGGTGGCTTGCTTTCTACGAAGGTAAGCCGCAACCGCATCATTGCCATGGACATGTTCTTGCAATGAGTACATGACCCATTCACGAATGCTGTCTCCGTGTGAGCAGTGCCCAGACACGAAAGACAGTGATCGTGACCATCAGAACACGAGAGATAACGAGCGTGACCAGGAATAACACACAAAGGAAAGACATCTTTAAAAAGATGTTCCGTGTGTGCCGCTCTTTTAGAGATAAATACTCTTTTAGAGAAATATACTCTTTTCTTTCTGCTGAAGCGCCCAGGGGCATTCTCTGTAGTGCACCAGTGCAGAGGAGGGAGAAGCCGCTGAAATGTGCCGTCAGATCCAGCAGATGTGAATGAACAGTCGTGGGAATTCAGCTCAGTGAGCATGACCGTTCGGCTTCGAAGAGAAAATCTGAATGAGTGGTTGCATACCAGCTCCTTTTATACCCGTATGTTCGGGGGAGTGGCATGCAAATACCACTCGCCAATTTTCATTGGCCTTTTATCAAAGACCAGAGGTGTCTCGGGCTCCCAAGAGTGACCCCTAGTGTCACTACATCGACACAACTTCGAGTGAGTGACAGATAGGGACCTATAGTTTTGGCAAGTCATTTAGGACATCTCCTTTGTGCATGACATGAGTAATTTTTCCAAAATTTGTTTACAGACAGATTGTTTCACATTTAATTGACTATATCACAATTCTTTGGGTCGGAAATTTACATACACCAAGTTAACTGTGCCTTTAAGCAGCTTGGAAAATTCCAGAAAATGATGTCAAGCCTTTAGACAATTAGCTTAAAAGAATTGTGAACCTCCACAAGTCTGGTTCATCCTTGGAAGCAATTTACAAATGCCTGAAGGTACCATGTTCATCTGTACAAACAATAGTACGCAAGTATAAACACCATGGGACCACGCAGCCATCATACAGCTCAGGAAGGAGACACATTCTGTCTCCTAGAGATGAACGTAGTTTGGTGCGAAAAGTGCAAATCAATCCCAGAACAACAGCAAAGGACCTTGTGAAGATGCTGGAGGGAACAGGTAGAGAAGTATCTATATCCACAGTAAAATGAGTCCTATATCGACATAACCTGAAAGGCTGCTCAGCAAGGAAGAAGCCACTGCTCCAAAACCACCATAAAAAAGCCAGACTACAGTTTGCAAGTGCACATGGGAACAAAAATCTTACTTTTTGGAGAAATTTCCTCTGGTCTAATGAAACAAATCAATTAACTGTTTGGCCATAATGACCGTCATTATGTTTGGAGGAAAAAGGGTGAGGCTTGCAAGCCGAAGAACACCATCCCAACCGTGAAGAATGGGGGTGGCAGCATCATGTTGTGGGGGTGCTTTGCTGCAGGAGGGACTGGTGCACTTCACAAAATAGAAGGCATTATGAAGTATTGAAGCAACATCTCAAGACATCAGCCAGGAAGTTAAAGTTTGGTTGCAAATGGGTCTTCCAAATGACCCCAAGCATACATCCAAAATTGTGGCAAAAAGGCTTAAGGACAACAAAGTCAAGGTATTGGAGTGGCCATCACAAAGCCCTGACCTCAATCCGATAGAAAATTTGTTTGCAGAACTGAAAAAGCATGTGCGAGAAAGGAAGCCTACACACCTGACTTAGTTACACCAGTTCTGTCTGGAGGAATGGGCCAAAATTCCAGCACCTTATTGTGAAAAGCTTGTGGAAGGCTTCCCAAAATGTTTCACCCAAGTTAAACAATTTGAAGGCAATGCTACCAAATACTAACAAACCGCCGCAGGCCATGCATTTTAAGTCTAGGCCTTCAGTGTGATTCATGCCATTAAGAAAACACAGTTTCACAATGAATAAGATGCTGTATGCCTATCATACATTACGTGGCAGTCAACTAGTAATACCAACTGACATTTTAAAAACACGTCCACGCACGAAAGCCAGAACTTGAAATGAAACTTAATGCTCAAGCAAGCCTAATTTTAACTGCAGCATGACTGTTTTGTGAAATGAACTTCAAAAATGATAATTTTTCATATGAATCTACCAAGGAGGTCTATAATACCTGGAAAAATATATCTAATAATATTTGTGATTTAAATGTTGCTTGCAATAAATTTCATTTCATCAGGGTACATGGTTATGCTGCGTTTCATTCAAGTTGGATATGGGATATAACTACTTGATATCTCCGACCATAAATGCATTCCATTCCCCGATATTCGGAACTGCAATGCTCCCGTTAGCTTAGCAGGGGTTTGACTCTCATTAGATATGTCTCCTAGCAACCCAACTGATAAACAATGCTGCAGCGCTAGCATTTGTGCTTCAGGTGTACAATTATCAAAAGAGATTATAATGTTTTATACACCTGTTTCTGCAGGTGTTTGTTAAACAAGCTTTAATATCATGTAATGTGGAAACAAACTCATTTATCGATATTACTTAATGAAGTGAATGTTTATCACTTACTTTGTATATCTCCCTGAGTGTCGACATGTTGTGTGACATCATGCCCCTGCATCTCAGCGATATCGGAGTTGAGAATTTCTGCACGAGCCTACAAGTTGTAATTCTGACTTCAAGATGCATTCCATTGCACTTTTCCTAGTAGGAAGTTGTGAAATCCAACTTTCCAAATTGAATGGAACGCAGCGCAACTTTTCAAAACTTGATCCGACACTGAATGCTCCAGCAGCCTAATTTACACTTAGAAAACTCCTGATGTTGCTATAACAATTCAAAAAGCACTTACCAATTTACTTGAAGTGAAAATCAGTCCACCTTTCCTGTTTAATAAATTAAGCAATCACACGGTCATGCAGAACATCTCGTGTTTTTAAATCCATAAGGATCTCTTTCTCAATGGCGATAGCGGCAGTGATGACAGTCGACTGTCAGCAAGATCTGGCACTCTTCAATTTCAAATTACATCACTTAAGGCATGATTGGGTCACTCAAGTCCAGCTAGAAGGCCTCAACCGAGACATATCCTAAAGATCACACCCACCAAGAACAAATAAATCAGTCTCATTGGCTGATGAATCTGACAATCTGACTTTAGTTGCTCATTCATTTGCACTTTTGAGGGATTCTGTGGAAAGGCCTGAGGGGGTGGAGCTCAGACTCACCCGCTGCTTCGACTAACGAGCTCGGCTTCGGGCATGCGATTTGTGAAACAGCTGTCATACTTTGCTTGTAAGCATCAAGGAATAAATTCTGACTGGATAACCTTTTTGTTTTTCTCTATTTGTTTGTAGATTAATTAAGAGCGGAAAGCGATTAAAAATACATAGGCAAAAAGGTGATTGAGAATGAAAGGATGAAAGATATTTATTTATTTGGCATGTTAGGCCAGCAGAGAAGGCTTTGCTGGCCCTGAGAATTTGCCACTGCTTAACAAAGTGTATATAAACTTCTAACCCGCTGGGAATGTGAAGAAATAAATAAAAGCTGACATAAATCATTCTCTCTAGTATTATTCTGACATTTCACATGCTTAAAATAAAGTAGTGATCCTAACTGTCCTAAGACAGGGAATGCTTTTTGCGATTAAATGTCAGGAATTGTGAAAAACCGAGTTTAAATGTATTTGGCTAAGGTGTATGTAAACTTCTGACTTCAACTGTATATATATATATATATATGCCCCTGATACATACATGACAAGACTTTCCTCTGAGTGGATATTTACAATTTACCCTTTCCAGCCGGAGCGTTCAAATTTGGGAACAATTATTCCCATGATTCCTGTCTCAATATCTTCGCTGTCCAATCACCGATTTTATTTCTGAAAACTGCCAGATACTCATGACAATAGAAGCTAAAAGCACATATGATTGGTTAAGGGGTTACTGGGCGTGAATAATAAATGTATCATCATCATCGTCATCCTCCATTTGCCTTGGCAGAGCCAGAGAGGATACGCCAGGAGATTACCTCCAGTGTTGAACTTACTGCTTCAAATAGAAAACTGAGGCGATCTTTCGAGGTAAGACAAGTTATTTAACATGTGTTGTCAATATTGTCTATTGAAAGTCAAAACATTTTAGTTACGAAGCATTTATTTGTAGGAGTAATGCTAGTTATTTCTGGAAAAAAATGACATGACCGTCGGCATTCATCGGACTGGCAGCTAGCCTCTATTTTTAAGCAAATTTCTGTGAAACTTGCTAAATAAACATTAGCTTGCAATACTATGTATATTTTTAGCTAAATATCAATAACTTTTTTGGTCAATTTTGTCACTTGTGGAAGATAGTCAAACGAAGCATTTATTTGCGCTAGCTATTTTCTTTTTTTTTTTTTCTGGAAAATAACATGACCGTCATTGGCGAGCCTCTTCTTTTTATATAAACGTCTTTTTGGCAGTTTCTGTGAAACTTGCTAAATAAACATTAACTAGCAATACTATGTAAATTTTTAACTAAATATTAATACATTTTTTTGCCAATTTTGTTGCTTGTGAAAAATCCACCTGAAGTAATGTGAGGCAAAGAGCAGACGCTGTTCAGAAATTGTTTTTGTTTTTTTGACGCTGTTCAGACCTGCCTGGAAACTGGCCTGCTAGTTAGATAAGTTATCTAGCTTGTTGATTTTCCCATGTAATCAAAAAAATGGTAGATATCTTTCTATAATTTAACAGATAGCCTTACCAATCCATCACACAGACATGATTTTAGATTGTGTGAAGCTTCCTGTTCACAAGGAAAATGTGAGAGGGCTGTCTGCAGTTGGACATTCTGCTTAGTCTGCAAGCCTTTGGTGACTATTCAGTGTATGGATTTGTGAAGAACACACTGCTGGCTCCCAATTGTGTACATTTTTTTCTGTTGTAGAGATGGATAGAGACTATGGCTCCCTGCTTTTGAGGGCATGAGCACACGGGAGGAAGATATGCTGGACCAGGAACTACTGCAGGAAGACCCGGACCATGAGGAGATGGAGGATGAGATGGAACCTGATCCCAAGCCAAGACCATCAACTGGGTATGTATGAATGTGTATGTATTGTTTGTTTCTATTTCTCATATGACTGATACTCACAGTAAAACTAACACTGTTACTCTTATTATTTAGGTCCCAAGTCAGCCAGAAGCATAAATGCTTCCCTGACTCTGTTTCTTATCCCTCATAATCTGACATCGATTCACAGGCACCAAAACCTCTCCCATTTAAGCCTAGCCATCCATTCGGTATTGACTTAGGTAGCATGCGTCAGGTTGTGTGGTCAACCTCCAATATGATGTTGCGAGAAATTGACTTTTTCATGCTGTTTTTTACTCAGGCTATAGTTGCTGAGATATGCAGCTTTACAAACCTTCAGGGGTGGGAGCTCGTCCTAAACTGTCCGTCATATTCCAGCTACCAAGGTGCTTGGATGGAGGTGACCCCTGATTAATTTTACAAATTTCTTGGGTTGCTCATTTACATGGGGTTTTCAGTTCTCCCTGATTCCCATCGTCATTGGGGAACCAAGTCAATTCAGGGCTCGTGGGCGAGGGGATTTATGTCATGTGACCGCTACAAGGCTCTTTTAGCAGCTCTACATGTTGTAGACCCTACCACAGAGGATAATCAGGATCACTTTAGGAAGTTGCGTTATCTTATGGACCATCTCAAACACAAATGCCAGCAGCTCTTTCAGCCTAACCAAAATCTCGCAATAGATGAACATATGGTCAAGTCTAAAGCTCGGTCAGGATTTAAACAATACATGAAGGGCAAGGCTACTCGGTGGGGTTTTAAATTATGGGTAATTGCAACATCAGACTCGGGGTATACTCTCGACTTTAATGTTTACACAGGTAGTCATGATGGGCGTGTCACTGACTTAGTGGAATCGTTACTGCAGCCATTCAAAGACCAGGGCCACAATGTTTGGTTTGACAACTTTTACACATCCCCAGCTCTTATGGTTAAGTTGTTAGAAATGGGAACTAATGCCTGTGGGACATGAAGGGTGAATCGTAAACTGTTTCCTGCAGAATTTAAAGACATCAAAAGATGGGAACGCAAGACAGCTCGTGGGGATATGAGGTGGTGTAGGATTGAGGGGAATATACTTGTAATTCAGTGGAAGGACACGCGTGCAGTTACACGACTCTCCAATTTCCACAATGCGAATGGCTCAACCGAAATTAATAGGTTTGTAAAAAATTATGGCGACTGGACAAAAGAAAAAGCCCTCCAGCCCACTGTCATCAGTGATTATAACAAAAACATGGGTGGTGCTGATAGGTCAGACCAAATTATAAAATCTTCCGACGTCCTACAAAAAACTCAGAAGTGGTGGAAGACTCTTTTTTTTTCCACTTCATAGACATTGCCGTCATCAATAGTTTCATATTGTTTAAGGAATGGCAACACATTCATGAGGCACCAGGGGCTGAGCATACACCGGTGAACTTAACCCAGAAAGATTTCAGAGAAAATCTGGCAAGTTTTCCTTTGCATACACTAAAGCCTGTAGTCCCTCCTTCGTCATCACTCCACACAGCCCATGTCCCTAAATTTGAAGAGTCCTCTAAGAGATGTTGGATATGCTATCGGAAAAGTAGGACTGAAAATAAAACATCCTGGTTACTTGCATTACCTCCGTTCCTTGATGGAGGGAACGAGACATTTTGTCGATGTAGTGACACTAGAGGTCACTCTTGGGAGCCCGAGACACCTCTGGTCTTTGATAAAAGGCCAATGAAAATTGGCGAGTGGTATTTGCATATATAAAAGGAGCTGGTATGCAACCACTCATTCAGGTTTTATGCTGAGGAGCTGAGACAAGGTCCCGGCCATTTCAGCGGGTAGTTCAGCGTTGTGGCAGGAGGGACACAAAATCTCGTTCCCTCCATCAGGGAACGGAGGTTACGCAAGAAACCATGACGTTCCCTATCTGTCACTCACTCGACGTTGTGTCGATGTAGTGACACTAGGGGTACCTATACAAAACGCCGCAACTGGCTGAACTGTGTTATGTGAACTGGTGGTGTGTGATGGGCAGACCACTGTGTGCCTCATAGCCAGCGAACCAGGCCAACACGTAACCTCCCCCAACACTGTTATGAGTGTCGAAAGGCCCTTTGGGGACAAGTCGACTGCCCAAAAGATAGAGACGGGCTAGCCCAGTCATGGCCTCTTATCCTCTTTTTTTCCTCTCCCCCAAAAAAAAGGAATTAAGGGCCACCAGGTCTAGTCGGGGGGGGTATCACTCCCATGAGGAAGACACCACGGAGACCACACCCCGCCCAAAGAGAGGGGGGTATTTTGAGTGGAAATATGTCACATGGGCTTGCCGAGCTTTATCGGAAGTATGTCATGTGGAGAAGTCCCATGGTAGGTCCTACCCTGCGGGGGAGGAGTTTCTACAAGCATGGTGACTAGGGCAGAAGGGCCTCTGCCAAAGGAAGATGCAGCTTACCAACAGGGAAATGAATTAGCGGAAGAAATACGTCGCATGGGGTTATCTACGGGGAACCACCACATGTGGAGCACCTACCCCAGTACAGGGCTTAGTTAGCACGTTTAGTGAGCCGGCAGCGAGTTTCTCTGCAAACTCGTCTGCCACAGGGCTCGGAGGAAATCAACCAGGGAACACAGTTTGTGAACACTACTGGGAGTCAACGGCACACATCTTCAGCTCAGGGGAGGTGAAAGGTGCTATGCGCAAGCGATACACCAGCCAGCTGTCCCGGACTTACCTGCTTGTGCGTGCCACTACACGGGACGAAACCGGTTCCACCCGGAGATTGTAGAACCTTGCAAAGGTGTTGGATGTTGCCCAGCCCACTGCTCTGCAAATGTCTGAGACAGTGCTTCCTTTCCGCTGTCCATCAAAGCAGATATAGAGCTGCTCAGAGACTCTAAAGCTCTGCGTGCAATCCAAATAGATGCGTAAAGCGTGCACCGGACACAGCAATGTCAGGGCTGGGTCTGCCTCCTCCTGGGTCAGTGCTTGCAGGTTCACCACCTGGTCCCTAAAAGGCGTCGTGGGAAGCTTGGGCACATAGCCCGGTCAGGGTCTCAGGATAACGTGAGAGTAGCCCGGACCGAACTCCAGGCACGTTTCACTGACATAGAACGCTTGCAGGTCTCCTACCCTCTTGATGGAAGTGAGCGCGGTCAGGAGGGCAGTCTTCAAAGAGAGTGCCTTAAGCTCAGCTGACTGCAAGGGCTCAAAGGGGGCTCTCTGTAGACCCTGAAGAACTACAGAGAGGTCCCATGAGGGAACGAGGCACGGTCTGAAGGGATTCAACCTCCTGGTGCCTCCCAGGAACCTGATGTCGCGAGGAGCGTGAGGTCCAAAACCACGTCTGGGTGGGCCAGTAGAGTGCTACCAGGATGACCTGCTCCTCGTCCTCCCTGACCTTGCACAGGGTCTGTGCAAGTAGGCTTACTGGGGGAAAAGCATATTTGTGAAGTTCAGGGGCCAGCTGTGTGCCAGCACGTCTATACTGGGAGGTGCCTCGGTCGGGGTGTACCAGAGCGGGCAGTGGGAGGATTTTTGGGAGGTGAACAGATCTACCTGTGCCTGCCCGAATTGACTCCAAATCAGCTGGACCACCTGAGGGTGGTCTCCACTCTCCCCTGAGGGTAACCTGCCTTGACAGTGCATCTGCTGCAGTGTTGAGTGGCTCGCAGCGACTTGGCTGGCGAGTTGTGACATACAACAGGAGCGAAGACCACCTTGACGGTTGACATATGCTACCGTTGCCATGTTGTCTGTCTGAACTAACACATGCTTGCCCTGGATCAACGGTCGAAACCTCCAGACAACCCCTGGAACAGCCTGGGACGGGGAGGAAGAAGCCTGTCCTCGTGACCCGTGGAGACACATCGGGGGTGGATTTGTGCCACAGCTGGGCGCGCCGGGGCAGGGAGACCGCCGCTGGAGCGCCAAACCTGCCAAAATGGAACGGTGGATGGTGGTCATGATGACAGCCGTGCACACCGGGTATGTGACCCAGGGAACGAGGAAACCGCTCTTTTTCTGAACTGTTGGGTACCGCAGCCACTTGGGCATGCGGTGAAATTAAATGAAAAGGCAACAAAAGATTCTCCTCCCGGCCCTCCACCGGGCGATGGAGTGGTCTGCTTACCAGCTCCAAGGCAGTGGGTTTCATCGTCCCTTGGTCGCCCATCTCAGGGGTTCTTCGAAGCCTTTCGTGGGTTCTTGGTGGCCGGCCGTGAGACGGGTGGCTTCTTCTTCCTGCCCCGGGGCCGGGCCGAAGGGGCGGGCTGCGGAGGAGCCGGTGCAGTCACCGCACGGGGACGCCCTTGGCGACGAGTAGGTGGGGTGTGGGATCTTGAGCCGCGCCGGGGCAGGATGTGCCGGATAGCCTCCGTCTGCTGCTTCACTGTCAAGAATTGCTGGACAAAGTCCTCGACGGTGTCGCCGAATAGGCCAACCTGGGAAAGGGGGGCAGCAAGGAACCGTGCCTTTTCGGCCTCACCCATCTCGACCAGGTTGAGCCAAAGGTGGCACTCCTGGACCATTAAGGTGGACATTGCCTGCCCGAGAGACCGCGCCATGAGCTTTGTTGCCCGGAGAGTGAGGTCGGTCGCTAAGCGCAGCTCCTGCATCAAATCTGGGGCAGAACTACCCTCGTGTAGTTCCTTTAGCGCCTTGGCTTGGTGGACTTGCAGGAGAGCCATGTCGTTCAGGGTGGAGGCGGCTTGTCCACCGGCACTGTAGGCTTTGGCCGTCAGGGATGAAGTAATCCTACAGGCCTTGGATTGGAGCTTTGGGCTCCCGCACCAGGTGGCAGTGCTCTGCGGGCATAGGTGCACCGCGAGCGCCTTATCCACCGGGGGAATCACCGAATAGCCCCTGGCCGCCCCACCATCGAGGGTAGTGAGGGCGGGTGAGCTGAAAGATCGAGACCGGGCAGTAAAAGTTGCCTCCCACGACCTTGTCAGCTCCTCGTGCACTTCCGGGAAGAAAGGAACTGGAGCGGGGCGTAGCTGTGAGCGCCGCTGCAAGCCCACGAACCAATCATCGAGCCGCAAGGGTGCCCAGGAAAGCATGTCCTTCATTTCCGCATCAGCCTCTGACTGGGCGACTGTACCCGAGAGGGGGAGCCCAGCTGAGGCTTCTGCGTCTGACTGGATGAGCCCGCTCTCCGATGTTGCACTCGAGAGCTCATCAGCTTCACGGGCTCTGAACAAGAGGTCGAAATCGCCGTGAGACGAGCTGGCGGACTCATCCGGAAGCCCGATCGGGGCAGACGAGCGTGATGGGGAATGGGAGGTCCATGGGGGGGATACCCGGCGGAGGTGGTCCTATCGAGGTCCCCAAATCGCCCCCAGTGCTAGCCGCGATGGTCTCATACCCATAGGTAGAAAGACCGAGGAGGGGAGCCACTGGGGTGGCTTGCTTTCTTACAAAAGCAAGCCACGACCGCAACGTTGCCATGGTCATGTTCTCGCAATGAGTACATGATCCATCCACGAAGGCTGTCTCTGCGTGGGTCATGCCCAGACACGAAAGACAGTGATCATGACCATCAGAAGTTGAGAGATAATGACAGTAACCAGGAATAACACAAAAACGGAAAGGCATCTTTAAAAAGACATTCCGTGTGTGCCGCTCTTTTAGAGAAATATACTCTTTTAGAAAAATATACTCTCTTATTTCTGCCGAAGCGCCCAGGGGCGTTCTCTGCAGTGCACCAGCGCAGAGGAGGAAGAAGCCACTGAAATGCGCCGTCAGATCCAGCAGAGGTGAATGAACAGTCAGCTCAGTAAACATCGACCGTTCGGCTCCGAAGAGAAAATCTAAATGAGTGGTTGCATTCCAGCTCCTTTTATACCCATATGTCCGGGGGAGTGGTATGCAAATACCACTCGCCAATTTTCATTGGCCTTTTATCAAAGACCAGAGGTGTCTCGGGCTCCCAAGAGTGACCCCTAGTGTCACTACATTGACACAACGTCGAGTGAGTGACAGATAGGGAACTAAAGTAGCTTGTTGCACACTGGAATGTAATGGCAAAAGACTTTGCTTGGTTCACGATAAGAACTGTTTTCAGTCTTGGCACTCAGCTGAGTGTGACCAGTTTCGTGAAGAGGCCTAGGCTGGGCTGTGTTTACTGGTGTTGTCCTCCCGCTCCCCTCTTTTCTCCGTCTCTTCTCTCCACAGGTATTGCAGTTTTTGAGTATATATATTCTGTTCCTGCACTCTTTATTAAAAATGTATTTACTGTAGATAGTACGAAAGTTTGATTTTGTATGTTTTGCTGTATAATTCTTGTGTAATTCTAATGTTCAAATTAAATAAAGTGTGTGTTTTATTGAACACATAAAATGTATATTTCAGTGTTTGTGTCCTTCAATTTCAGATGCAATCTCAATTTATTATTACAGGTGCTCAAAGGGAGTATTTGAGGAGTGGTCATGTGAAATGTATCTTAACATTCTAAATGTTTGTTTTTTTCCATTTTCCCACTAATCACTAGATGGTCATAACTTTTAAACAATACGTTATATTTCTAATCTGTCTGCTATTCTACATTGCCCACAAAATGATGTATATTTCATACACTCTAAGTTTCCCTCTAGCTTGTAATTAAAATGGTTGAAAATGCAGTTGTCTGATGAAGTATGGTGACTGGAGAAGACTTTTGTAAAAATTGCTGTGTGAAATCTTATTGATAAAGGATGATTAACCTTAAATAATCATACATATATCATTTGAAAGCCCTAGTTCTTCTCTTCAATATGGTATATACAGTTCAGGTTTGTGATGTTATATGAATATGAATATAATATGAATTTTGATATGAATATCATATTCTGGCACTGAATGGAATTTTCGGAATTTGGGGCTCAGGCTTTAAAGGGTTAAACCCTCTAAGGGCCAGTATGCAAATTCCTAGACCAATTCAGAAACCCAGGACACAGACAATAGAGCAACTGAAAAAAAGAGAATAGTACAGATAATACCTCTCAGAAATCTTTCCCCAGTCCCATGGGAATCTGACTAGAAGAACAAAAAAATAAATAAAAAATGTAGGAGTAGGCAATGTGTGGCATGATATCTAAGGACAAAGAGTTAGTTGAATCAATACAGCTTTTGACCACATCTCTTTTGTAGATCTTTATGGCTTACGTAATAGCAACAAATGGATAGAGCTGCCACACTAACAGGCTATTTAAAAAGCAAGTGTTCCATTCATCACCCTTTGATTCGCTTGTCCAGCAGTCTCATTTACTTGAGCTGTCAGTATTCCCAGGTCCATGTAAACTCTCCGTGCACTCAGCACTATATAAATTGGTTCAATTGAACAATAATTACTTCAAAAAGTTGCTCAAATGGCATGAACAGCAAATTATTTAGTCTCCCTGCAGTGAAGGAAGGCTAATTTACAGTCTGCCTCCAGCTGTAGTGTGGGACAGTTAGCTCAAGGTCCATACACATACATTTCTTGCATTTTCCTCTTTAAAAGAAGACCCATTCATTTAACCCTAGTCTGATTTTCAGAGGCTGTAAAGGGGTGAGTGGGTTGTTTTAAAAAATTTTTTTAGGGTTGGCGGTTAGGAGAGATGTAGAGTGTAGTGACATGGCTGCTGTCCATGAAAAATTAATGTGACATTTTGACTGTGAAAACATCTTATGTAGCACTTTTGGTGAATTGCGCAATTAATCAGGTTTGAGGAAAGCGAAAAAAGTCCCTAAAGAGGAAAAGTGTTTTACCTCTTTAGCTTTCTCTCTTTGTGTGTGTGTGTGTGTGTGTGTGTGTGTGTGTGTGTATATATATATATATATATATATATATATATATATATATATATATATATATATATACACACAGTGTGTGTGTGTGTGTGTGTGTGAGAGAGAGAGAGAGAGAGAGAGAGAGAGTGAGAGAGAGAATGCAAAATAAATGAGATTTCTTGTGGCAAATTACAAACAAATCATCTTGATGTGTTCTGTCTTGTTTGTATGTATTTCTTGACATTATTAGTCTTGACAATTTAAGCAATCTTTAAATCAATCATGCATGGGGGGGGGGGGGGGGGGTTTAAGTAAATTCTGCCCTTTTTTCAGTTCTCTTAGCTCATCAGTAAGAGATTTTTCAAAGTGTCCCACTGAAAGTCCTCTCTATTAGTCCAAGGAGGGAGTCACTGAAACTGTATTTGTCCAAAGTCTCATTTCTCTTAATTTCTGTTTTTATTCTCATTATTTCTCTGTACACTATGTGGATTGTTGTATCACAATTACTACTAAAAAATCTAATCTTCTCCTGGAAAGACAGAGGAAGAGACAGCGAGACTGATGGTGGGCTGATTGATGGGGCTCTCTATGTTAATTAACATTAGCAAAGCTGAAGTAGAATATTGTAAGACATGTTAGCATAAGGAAGCAGCCCACACTGACTGTCTTATCTTTAACAGAAAGAATAAAAATGTTAAAAGGTTGTAGCCAAAATGTTTTAAAAACAAACTGCCATTGAGTGTTTTCATTAGCATAGTGAAGTGTGTGTAATGAGCTGGTGTTTACAGTCTCTAAACAACTGGAACTTGGAGGCTGGCCTGACAGGGCTTACCTGTAAATTCAAAGAAGCTTGATTACAGTGTTGTTAAGAAGGAAACGAGACACCTAGGAATGGCAGTAAAGTGCCTCAAGGAGCTCCCAGTTATCCAGTCCAGTCAATGGATGGGTCTTCAATGGGAGTTCAAATTATAGTATACATTTCAGGCCCAGCTTTGACACGAAGGTATACATGGAATCAGGGTCCACTTTCAGAATGATCTCACTGTGAACTTGGCAATAGTAGGTCAATAGTTCTTGAGATAAACTCGGTCTGTGCTTATCAAAATTCAAAGCACTGCCCCCAGTGGCTGAAGCGGGAAGTAATTTGAAATGATGGGCACATGTGAACTCCAGTTGCTGAGTGAAATGTCCACAGAGGGGCAGCACAAGTGAGTTGTAAATAGACTTGTTGTTAGTTGGAAGTGATGTAATACAGTGAAAAGGAATGCATATGCAATCATAGGGGCAAAACTTAACCTCCAAATCATGCTCATCACTGATTATGCAAATGCTATTACTTCCTGGTTTCAACATCGGATAAGAAACTGGGTCTCTGACAACATGCTGGCATAACACAGGTCAGGCCACAAGAAGAAGTAAATAGTAGGAATGTGCCAATTTAAATTATTTTTAAATACAAATCATCACTTCCAGTCAGCAGCAGTTCAAGAGAGTGCTAAGTTCACACGGTCTCTCGTGTGACGTATTCACGTTGGCCTGTTACAGACTAGGGCTGTCCGATATCTAAGAAATATGTTCACAATATTTATTTTTTTCCCTTTTTCTCCAAATTTGGAATGGCCAATTCCCAATGTGCTTTAAAGTCCTTGTGGTCATGTAGTGATTTGCCTCAGTCCGGATGGCGGAAGATGAATCCCAGTTGCCTCCATGTCTGAGATCGTCAACCCGCGCATCTTATCACGTGGATTGTTGAGCGCGTTGCCATGGAGACATAGCGCGTGTGGAGGCTTCACGCCATCCACCGCGGCATCCACGCTCAACTTACCACGTGTCCCACTGAGAATGAACCACATTATAGTGATCACGAGGAGGTTACCCCATGTGACTCTACCCTCCCTAGCAACCGTGGCCAATTTGGTTTGGTTGTTTAGGAGAACTGGCTGGAGTCACTCAGCATGCCCTGGGATTCGAACTAGCGAACTCCAGGGGTGGTAGCCATCGTCTTTACCACTGAGATACCCAGGCCCCCCACAGTATTTGTATTTTAAATAAATATTGCAAAATCTGATTACATCATCAACCCCCCGGCCGAGGGATTGGTGAATATTCTTGCTTAATTGATTTTGCTTTGAAAAATGTAATGAATTTGTTGAAACACGTACAACTAAAACCAAAGACATTTCTAAATTCAATTTGCACTTCAAATGAAACAACAAAGCAATTAAAATAATGAAGTGGTCAAAAATTCTATATAACAACCCTTCCATTTGCCATCATGCAAGTATCTGTATACGACAACAGATGAAAAATGACTAGTAAGCCACATATTAATATCTAAAGACAATTATAAATGTAAACAAAAACAACGATGATGATAATAATAGAAATACAAGTACATTTTAGGTTCAAGGTGGACGTGTTTTTGTATCATTTTATGATTTAATCACATGTATAGGTATTTCTAAAGTGAACCTGCAGAGTTGCATTCACAATGCATGTTAAGTGCAAACAGCTCATTTTCAGCATTCTCATTAACAATATACTTGCAAACAGTTTTCAGATAACTGGAAAAGAAAGAGTGAGAACTTTTTACATGGGCATATTCTACAAACAGCGCATCAGTCATGCACATCAATGGCGCATGAGACATCCAGGATAAGCACACAAACACACCATTGTGAAAAATGCACAGATACAAATACAGATCTAAACCAAAACCAACAAAGATTCTGTACAGCATTCCTCCTTCTCAGTTGTAAACAGCGCTGCTCTTCTGGGTGTGTCGCATATGCTTCAGTTCTCACGTGAACATGCTAACGCGGTTACGTCAGACGCGCATACAGCTGCTGACTGGAAGCGATGGTTTATAGTTAAAAAGTACTTAAATATTGATCTTTTCACACCAAAAGCAATCTTATCACTTAAGACATTAATTTTTCATCTGGAGTCATATGGATGAATTTTATGTTGACTGTCTATGCTTTTTGGAGCTTCAAAGGTCTGATCACCATCTACTTGCAATTTAAGGACCTACTGAACTAAGATATTTTGGTTTGCACTTTATTTTACAGTACATGTACACTGGCGGCCAAAAGTTTGGAATAATGTACAGATTTTGCTCTTATGGAAAGAAATTAGTAAGTGGCATTCAACTGATCACAAAGTGGCATTCAACTGATCACAATGTATAGTCAGGACATTAAAAACGTGAAAAATTACCATTAAAATAAAAAAATAAAAAAATGTTCAGAACTTCTTAAACTACTTCAAAGGTTTCTCATCAAAAAATCCTCCCCGTGCAGCAATGACAGCTTTGCAGATCCTTGGCATTCCAGCTGTCAGTTTGTCCAGATACTCAGGTGACATTTTACCCTACGCTTCCTGTTGAACTTGTCATAGATGTGTCTTGTCGGGCACTTCTCACGCACCTTACAGTCTAACTGATCCCACAAAAGCTCGATGGGGTTAAGATCCATAACACTCTTTTCCAATTTTCTGTTGTCCAATGTCTGTGTTTCTTCCCACTCTAACCTTTTATTTTTGATTTTCTGTTTCAAAAGTGGCTTTTTCTTTGCAATTCTTCCCATAAGGTCTGTACCTCTGAGTCTTCTCTTTACTGTTGTACATGAAATGTCATAGTTACTTTTGTAACCTCCGTTCCCTGATGGAGGGTACGAGACATTGTGTTGATGTAGTGACACTAGGGGTCACTCTTAGGAGCCCCAAACACCTCTGCTTTTTTGAAAAAAGGCCAATGAGAATTGGCGAGTGGAATTTGCATGCCACTCCCTCGGATATACAGGTATAAAAGGAGCTGGTATGTAACCACTCATTCAGGTTTTGTGCTGAGGAGCCGAGACCAGGTCCTGGCCATTTCAGCGGGTAGTTCAGCGTTGTGGCAAGAAGGACACAATGTCTCATTCCCTCCATGAGGGAACAGAGGTTAAGAAAGTAACCTTGATGTTCCCTATCTGTCACTCACTCAACATTTTGTCGATGTAGTGACACTAGGGGTCCCTATACAAAACGCAACAACTGTCTGAACTGTGTTACGTGAACTGGCAGTGTGTGACGGAAAGACCGCGGTGTGCCTCGTAGCCAGTGCACCAGGCCGTCACATAACCTCCCTCAACGTCTCTTATGAGCGTCGAACAGTCCTTCAGGAACAAGTCGACTGCCCAACGATAGGGACAAGCTAGCCCAGCCGAGGCCTCTTTTCCTCTCTCTTCTCCCCAAAAAGAGTGGAATTTGTTAACCGACTGGGAGCCATAAGTGTCTGCGTTAGGGGGTGTCCCTCCCAAGGGGAAGACACCGCGGAGACCACACCCCACCCAAAAAGGGGGGGGGGGTATTTTGAGTGGAATACATCACATGATCTTACCGAGTCTTGTCGGAAGTATGTCATGTGGAGAGGTCCCATGGTAGGTCCTACCCGCACATGTGGAGCACCTACCTCAGTACAGGGTCTCATTAGCATACGTACTGGGCCGGCAGCGAGTTTCTCTGCAAACTCAACTGCCAGAGGGCTAAGGAGGAAAGTCATCCAGGGATCACAGTCTGTGAACACGACTGCAAGTCAAGAGCGCACGTCTTCACCTCAAGGGAGGGGAAAGGTGCTATGCGCAAGTGGTACACTTGGCCAGCTGTCCCGGAACTTACCTGCTCGTGCCTGCCATTACCCGGGACGAGACCGGCTCAACCCGGAGATTGTAGAACCTCGCAAAATGTTGGGTGTTGCCCAGCCCGCTGCTCTGCAGATGTCTGCCAAAGAGGCGCCACTGGCCAGGGCCCAGGAGGCCACCACGCTCCTGGTAGATTGGGCTTGTAACCCCGCGGGGGGTAGCACGTCCTAGAGCCTGATATGCCATCGCGATGGCGTCAATGACCCAGTGGGCGATCCTCTATTTGGAGACAGCGCTTCCTTTCCGCTGTCCACCAAGGCAGACAAAGAGCTGCTTGGAGCTCCTAAAGCTCTGTGTGTGATCCAAAAAGATGTGTAAAGCTTGCACTGGACACAGCAATGCCAAGGCTGGGTCTGCCTCCTCCTGGGGCAGTGCTTGTAGGTTCACCACCTGATCCCTAAAAGGGGTCATGGGAACCTTGGGCACATAGCCCTGTTGGGGTCTCAGGATCATGTGAGAGTAACCCAGACTGAACTACAAGAACGATTCGCTGACAGAGAAAGCCTGCACTTCCCCTACCCTTCTGATGGAAGTGAGCGCAGTCAGGAGGTCAGTCTTCAAAGACAGTGCCTTAAGCTCAGCTGACTCCAAGGGCTCAAAGGGAGCACCCTGTAGACCACGAAGGACTACAGAGAGGTCCCATGAGGGGAAGAGGCACGGTCTGGAGTGATTCAACCTCCTAGCACCTCTCAGGAACCTGATGATCAAGTCGTGCTTCCCCAAGTACTTATCATCTACTGCATCGTGATGAGCCGAAATAGCGGCTACCTACACCTTCAGGGTGGAGGGGGACAGCTGCCCATCCAGCCTCTCCTGTAGGAAGGAAAGCACCAATCCGACTGCGCATCTCTGGGGATCTTCCCAACGGGAAGAACACCACTTAGCGAACAGACGCAACTTCAAGGCATACAGGCGCCTCGTAGAGGGCGCCCTAGCCTGAGTGATTGTGTCTACCACTGTGGGTGGTAGGCCACTTAGGTCTTCCCCATCCCATCCAAGGGCCAGACATGGAGATTCCAGAGGTCTGGTCGCGGGTGCCAGATGGTGCCCTGTCCATGAGAAAGAAGGAATTCGCCCATGGGGGGGTGGCTGTCATGAGGAGCATGAGATCTGAGAACCACATCTGGGTGGGCCAGTAGGTTGCTACTAGGACGACCTGCTCCTCGTCCTCCCTGACCATGCGCTAGGCTCACTGGGGGAAGTTAATATTTGCGTAGTCCAGGGGGCCAGATGTGTGCCAGCGCATCTATACTGAGGGGTGCCTCGGTCATGGTGTACCAAAGTGGGCAGTGGGAGGATTCCTGGGAAGCAAACAGGTCTACCTGTGCTCGACCGAATTGACTCCAAATCAGCTGGACCGCCTGAGCATGGAGTCTCCACTCTCCCCTGAGGGTAACCTGACGTGACAGCACGTCTGCTGCAGTGTTGAGGTCGCCTGGGATGTGAGTTGCTCGTAGCGAATTGAGGCATTGCTGACTCCAGAGGAGGAGACGGCGGGTGAGTTGTGACATACAACGGGAGCGTAGACTGCCTTGATGGTTGATGTACGCTACCGTCGCTGTGTTGTCCATCCAGACCAACACTTGCTTTCCCTGGATCAATGGCCAGAACCTCCGCAGGGCGAGCAGTCCTGCCAACAACTCCAGACAGTTGATGTGGCAACGCAGCCGCGGGCCAGTCCAGGCACCTGCGGCTGTGAGCCCATTGCGTATGGCGCCCCAGCCCGTCTTGGGAGTGTCTGTTGTAACCACGATGCACCTGGAGACATGCTCTAGGGGAACTCCTGCCCGTAGAAATGCAAGGTCGGTCCAAGGACTGAAGAGACGGTGACAGATCAGCGTGATGGCCACGCGATGTGTCCCATGGCGCCATGCCCATCTCGGGACTCGAGTCTTAAGCCAGTGCTGAAGTGGTCTCATATGCATCAACCCGAGCGGTGTGGCCGCAGCTGAGGATGCCATATGCCCCAGGAGCCTGAAAAAAGTTTCAGTGGAACCGCTGTCCTCCGTCTGAATGCCTTCAGAAAGTTCAGGAACGACTGCACGTGCTCGTTCGTGAGACGCGCTGTCATCGAGACTGAGTCCAATGCTCTGAACCGGGGAGAGCTTGCTCTTTTCCCAGTTGACCCGAAGCCCCAGTCGGCTAAGGTGCCGGAGCACAAGGTTGCTGTGTGCGCACAGCAACTCTCGAGAGTGAGCTAGGATTAGCCAATCGTCAAGATAGCTGAGGATGCGGACGCCCACTTCCCTTAGCGGGGCAAGGTCTGCCTCTGCGACCTCCGTGAAGACACGAGGGTACAAGGACAGGCTGAAGGGGAGGACCTTGTATTGGTACGCCTGGCCTTCGAAGGCAAACTGCAGGAAGGGTCTGTGTCAAGGTAAGACTGAGATGTGGAAGTACGTGTCCTTCAGGTCTACCGCCGCGAACCAATCTTGATGCTGGATGCTTGTTAGAATGCGTTTTTGCATCAGCATCTTGGACGGGAGTCTGTGCAAATCCCGGTTCAGTACTCGCAGGTCCAGGATTGGTCGCCACCCACCGCCTTTCTTTGGTACGATGAAGTAAGGGCTGTAGAACCCTTTCTTCATCTTGGCTGGAGAGACAGGCTCTATCGCACCCTTGCACAGAAGGGTAGCGACCTCCGCACGCAAGGTAGCAGTGTTCTTGCCCTTCACTGAGGTGAAGTGGACACCGCTGATCCTGGGCAGATGCCTGCAACTGAATCGCGTAGCCGAGTCGGATGGTCCGGGTCAGCCATCACAATGGGTTGGAAAGCACCCAAACTCCGGGAATGATAATGTCAGACATACCGGAGGGTGGGGCCTCGCGGCGGGGCAGTGCTCGAGGTGCCATGTTGAGGGGACTCGAGCCCTGTGGCCGTGCAGTCCAGGGACATCGAAGTACTTACCTGGCTCCTGCTACCCACCATAAGATTGGCCAATGAGGGGGAAGGAGGAATCTCGTCCCCTTAATCCACTGGAACCAATCCCATGTGGGCATGTTTGTGCCACAGCTGGGCACCCAGGGGCAGGTGGTCCACCGGTGGAGCTCCATACCTGCCAAATTGGGACGGTGGACAGTGGTCGTGACGACCACCATGCGCACCGGACATGTGACCCAGGAGACGAGGAGTCACAGAGATTCTCCTCCCAGCCCTCCACCGGGGGATGAAGTGGTCTGTCGACCAGCTCCAGAGAAGCAGGTCTCCTCGCCCCTGTGTCACCCATCTCGGGGGGCTTCGAAGCCTTCCTCTGGTTCTTAGCAGCCGGCCGCAAGATGGGTGGCCTCTGCTTCCTGCGGAGGGCTCCACACCAGAGCCGGACCACGGGGGTGGGCTGCGGTGGAGCCAGTGTTGTTGCTGCAGGAGGACGCCCTTGGCGACGAGCAGACAGGGTGCGGAGTCTTAAGCCGTGCCGGGGCAGGATATGTTGTAAGGCCTCCGTCTGCTTCTTCACCTCTGAGAACTGCTGGGCAAAGTCCTCGACGGCATTGCCAAACAGGCCAACCTGGAAAATGGGGGCGTCAAGGAATCATTCCTTGTTTGTGTCTCCCATCTCGACCAAGTTGAGCCAAAGGTGGTGCTCCTGGACCATCAAGGTGGACATCGCCTGCCCGAGAGATGACGCCATGACCTTCGTCGTCTGGAGAGCGAGGTCGGTCACCGAGCGCAGTTCCTGCATCAATCCCAGGTCAGAACTACCCTCGTGCAGTTCTTTTAGCGCCATGGATTGGTGTACTTGTACGAGAGCCATGGCGTGCAGGGCGGAGGCAGCTTGTCCAGTGGAACCGCAGGCCACAGTCGTCAAGGACGATGTAAACCTACAGGCCCTGGATGGGAGCTTCGGGCGCCCTCACCAGGAGGCAGCACTCTGTGGACACAAGTGCACCACGAGCACCTTATCCACCTGGGGGATCATTGAATACCCCCTGGCCGCTCCACCATCGAGGGTAGTGAGAGCGGGGGAGCTGAAAGACCGGGACTGGGTAGTAAAAGGTGCCTCTGACGATCTTGTCAGCTCCTCATACACTTCCGGAAAGAAAGGGACCGGGGCAGGGCGTGGCCGTGGGCGGTGCCCTGAGCCTAGGAACCAATTGTGGAGCCACGAGTGTTCAGGGGAAAGTGGAGGGTTCCACTCTAGCCCAACACTCGCGGCTGCCCGGGAAAGCATGTCCGTCATTTCCGCATCAGCCTGAGACGGGGCAATCGTTCCCGAAGGAGGAAGCCCAGCCAGTCCAGACTGGACGAGCCCGCTCTCCAATGCTGCGCTCGATAACTCATCGTCTTCCCGAGCTCCGAACGAGAAGTCGAACTCACGCTGAGATGAGCTGGCGGTCTCGTCTGTGAGCCCGACCGGGGCAAGCGAGTGTGCTGGGGAATGGGAGGTCCGTGGGAGGATACCCGGCAGTGGTTGTCCCATTGATGTCCCCAAATCGCCCCCAGTGCTAACCGACGTGGCCTCAAACACGTAGGTAGAAGGACCGATGCGGGGTCTTTTCTTACGAAAGCAAGTTGCGACTGCAATGTTGCCATGGTCATGTTCTCGCAACGAGGACATGACTCATCCATGAATGATGTCTCCGCGTGGGCAGTGCCCAGACACGTAAGACAGCGATCGTGGCCGTCAGAAGCGGAGAGATAACGACCACAACCAGGAATAACACACAAATGGGAAGACATCTTTAAAAAGACGTTCCATGTGTGCCGCTCTTTTTGTTAATGAAAATATACTCTTTTAGAATATACTCTCTTATTTTCTCTTATTATAGAATAATTGTAACATATTTTTTCAATCGTATGTATAAATATTTGACAATATTTTTAGCATTATCGTTATTGTAAGTCTAAGTCTTGTATTCTGAATTAGATAATTTTAAATTACAATTGCACTACTATGCAATGTGAAACTGAACTTGAAATGTTTTATTTTTATTATTACCTAAATCGGGTCTATCTTGTAAAAGCTCAGGTTCAGGGAAACGGAGATTGTTTCATAATCCAGTGTAAATACTTCAGTGTTGGTTCACAAATTAGTGGCATCTGCATATAATATTTGTCAACATCATGAACTATGCGTACAGAAAGTCTGTATCTTCACTGTGTTTCTGTCGTTTCATCTAACCTAACATTATACCACAATTAAAGGAATAGTTCACCCAAAAATGAAAATTCTCTCATAATTTACTCATTACCTTATCCCATCCAAGTCCATAAAATGCAAATGAATGGGTGCCAACTTTTTGAAGCTCCAAAAAGTACATAAAGCCATCCTAAAATAATCCATACGATTCTAGTGGTGTAATTAATGTCTTCCGAAGCTAAACGCTATGTGTGTGTAAGAAATAGATCAATATTTAAAACTTTTTTTTTACTAAAAATGTAAGCTTCCAGCCAGCTTGAGGTCTGTACATTGACGAGGGTGGAGTACAAACTGCCTCTCGTGTGACATAAGCGCGTAAGCCTCCTCTGCATAGATATTCAAACATAGATCCCTTATTAGCAGCTGTTTCTATGGACCGTAGTACTTTTTCTACACAAAAGGATGCAGCGGTCTGAGCAAGGAGCTCAGTCTGAGGCATCTCATCCACTCTCTCACTTGCATTCAAACTGATTCAAACAGCTCTCCTTGTTCACCGTTCCAAGATGGTGCCGCAGTTGATGGATCCAACCAGCCGAATGAGGCATCTATATATGATCTATATCTATGCTCCTCTGTTGTAAAAAACACTGCTCTTCCATTTTTTTTTCTCATATTTCATGTGTCAGTTCTCATGAACATGCCAACGTGCTTGACCTCGACCCTCATGAATTTTTAGTAAAAAAATGTTTTAAATGTTGATCTATTTCTTACACACACCTAACTTTTCACTTCAGAAGACACTGGAGTTGAACAGATTACTTTCATGATGCCTATATGTGTTTTTTGGAGCTTAAAAAATTTGGCACCCATTCATTTGCATTTTATGGACCTACAGTGATGAAATATTCTTCTAAAAATCTTCATTTGTGTTCTGAAGAAAAAATAAATTAATACACATTTGGGATGGTATGAGGGTGAGTAAATGATAAGATAATTTTAATTTCAATCCTTTAAAATTGAAATAGAACAATACAGCAACTTAAACAACTTGGGTTATCGTCTTGGTTACTCATGTAACCTCTGTTTCCTGATGGAGGGAACAAGACATTGTGTCGATGTAGTGACACTAGGGGTTCGATCTTGAGAGCCTCAATCACCTTTGCTTAAAATAGAAAATGCCAATGAGATTGCCGAGTGGAATTTGCATGCCACTCTCCGCCCCGGACATACGGGTATAAATGGAGATGGCGTGCACCACTCATTCAGATTTCAGCCGATAGAGAGTCCCGGCCATGTCAGCGGCCGGTTCAGCGCCATAGCAGGAGGGACACAACGTCTCATTCCCTCCATCAGGGAACAGATGTTACATCAGTAACCAAGACGTTCCCTGTCTGTCACTCACTCGACGTTGTGTCGATGTAGTGACACTAGGGGTTCCTATAGGAAATGCCGCAGGTGCTGAACCATGTCACAAGGTACGGAAGAGTGGACATGGGCAAGCTGCTGTGTGCATCGCAGCGAGCGCTCAACCAGGCCTTCCAGCGAGTTAGGTAAGGCATCTCCCTAGTCCCGTTAAGGGGGAGGAGGCACTTACCCAAGTAGGCTACCGGTGGTGCCTTTCCTGATTTGCAGTCAAGCAATTCCCACCGAGCACTTTCTAGAATAATGCTGGGAAAAGCTCTTCCCTCTCCAGGAGGGGGAGCACTATGGAGACCACATCCTACCAGAGGGAGGTTAACATGTGGAGAATACCTCACACGGACTTACCAACGGGGAAGTTCACATATGGAATGATACCACCGGAGGACCCTATTTACAGAGAGGGTACACAGCAACAGTGGCCGAGGCAGAGAAAGCTCTGGCGGGGGAAACACAGGGTTCACCTAAGGGGAAACCGAACAGTGGAAACTCATCATACGGGTGAACTCATATAACCTTTGCTAATAAAGGGAAATCACCACGCATGGAGCACTGAGTCCGAGCACACGGGCTCACCTGAAAAGGGTATACCACAAGTACTGGGCCTGGTGCCGTTACTCCTCTGCCAAGTTCGTCACCGAACAGTGCTTAAGAATTAAAGAGGCGTCCGGGGTTCACCGGATAGGCGCAATGCAAGCGGAACACCCAACCGGCCACCCGGTCTACCTGCTGTTATCGTGATTGCGCTGGCCCAGGGAATGAGGAAACTGCTCTTTTATTGAGCGATGGGTGCCGAGGCCCAGGGGGCACTCGGCGATGGAATACTCACATCGGAGGCAGTCGCCTCATCCCTGGGCTGCCCATGTCAGGGCCACCTCGAAGCCCATCATGGGGTTCTTGGGGGCCGGTTGATGGGCAGGTGAAGCCGACTTCCCGCGGGAGGATATTTTTCTCTGAGGCCGGCGTACAGGCTCCGATTGTGCGGGAGCCGGGGCCGGCACCACAGGGGAACAGCTCTAGCGAGAAGCAGAGAGGGCACGGGACTTCGGAGGCCTGAAGGCGGCCGAATCGCGCCGTGGCAAGATGTGCTTAATCGTCTCAGTCTGCTTCCTTACCGTCGAGAACTGATGGGCGAAATCCTCGACGGTGTCGCCAAAAAGCCCCCCTTGGGAGATGGGCGCATCGAGAAAGTGGACTTCCTCAGCATCACGCATCTCCAACAAGGTTGATCCACAGGTGTTGCTCTTGGACCACAAGAGTGTCGCCTGTTAAGGCAAGGTTGGTCACAGAACGCATTTCCTGCATCAGCCCTGGGTCGGTTCTACCCTCGTGTAGATCTTTTAGCACCTTGGCCTGGTGGACCTGCAGGATGGCCATGGTGTGCAGGGTGGAAGCGGCTTGACCCGTGGCATTGTAAGCCTTCATCATTAATGAGGAAGAGAACTTACAGGCCTTGGAAGGGAGCTATGGTCAGTCGTGGCAGGTGGTTGTACCCTGCAGGCATAAATGCACTGCTACGGTGCACTCTACCTGGGGGAGCTTAACATATCCCTTAGCTGCTCTGCCGTCGAGGGTAGTCAGAGTTTTCGAGCTCGCGAAGCGTGTACAGGCAGAAAAAGGAAGATTCGTCCACTTCCAAGCCAACCCTCCGATTCTGCGACCGAAAGCACCGCGAGCCACGAACGACACATTAAACCCACCCTGAGGCGGACCACCTGCATCGCTCGACAGCTCTTCCGGATAGAATGAGCATGCGGGGAGATGGGAGGTCCGTGGGGGCTGAGCCGGCGGAACCGCTCCCATGTCCACATCCAGATTGCCCGTGGTGCTTGCCGACCCGGCTGGCTGAGCGTCAGCCCAGGACGGACCAGGTTGGGGAGCAGCCGCGGTGGCTCCTTGCTTCATGAAGAAGGAAGTGAGCTGCGACCGCAACGTTATCATTGGCATGTTCTCGCAATGAGAACATGACCCTTCCACGAAAGCCGCCTCGGTGTGCTGGCGCCCCAAGCACTCAAGACAGATTTCATGGGTATCCGGAGGGGAGAGATAATGGCCACATCCAGTAGCGCAAACGCGGAAGGGCATCTTTAGCAAGCATTTGTGCAAGCTCTTTTAGAAGAAAATATACTCTTTTGTAAAGAGCTGCCGAAGCGCCCAGGGGAAGCACAACACTCGACCGTGATAGGGTGACCACCGATATGTGCCGTAAGAATCCAGCAGCATAGCGAAAGGTGAGAGGACGAACACAACATGAATTCGGCTCCGAAGAAAAAATCTGAATGAGTGGTGCACGCCATCTCCTTTTATACCCGTATGTCCGGGGCGGAGAGTGGCATTCAAATTCAACTCGCCAATTCTCATTGGCCTTTTCTGTTTTAAGCAAAGGTGATTGGGGCTCTCAAGATCGAACCCCTAGTGTCACTACATCGACACAACGTCGAGTGAGTGACAGACAGGGAACACATTATTCACAAAAACTAGATGGTTATTGGGTTGCAAGATAACATTTACTTAACCAAGATCTGCTTAATAAATGACCCATATGCAATGAAAAAATAATTTGTATATTTAATAGCGAGTAACTAAGAAATAAAAATGTGTCTGGCAAAAAATTAACCATTCATATAAAAGAAACGTTGCCAACACTTTCCATAAGTATGTTGCATTTTGAATAGCTAGTGGTACACTTGCCCTCAATTAAAGCTATCACGCGAGTCATATGACAATCCCCTCTGATTTAATAAAAGGAAATAACTGAAGTAAAACAAAGACGACAATCCAGAAACATGGTTTTATCTTAAAACACGTTCAGTTTTAGCTTTTTGTTAGCGCTTTCAGCAACATACAGTAGTGCTTTTATTATGAAGGAGGAATAAACAACTTCCCCTCAAACATGCCAGTGATTGGCTGCTGCCAACAACAAGCCTCTTCATTTTTCATTCTATTTTGACAGGTTCTTCCTGCTGCCAGCTGCCGATTTTTTGCTGAACACTTAAAGGGATAGTTCCCCCAAAAATGAAAATTATCTGATTATTTACTCACCCTCATTATATCCCAGGTGTGTATGACTTTCTTTGTTCACCAGAACACATTTAAAGAAAAACTATCTTAGCTCCGTATGTCCTTTAAATGCATTTGAATGGAGATAACATAAATGTCATCGATACACTTCAGCGGTTAAATTAATGTCTTCTAAAGCGACATGATCATTTTTGGTGGGAAAAGATCAATATTTAAGTATTTTTAACTTTAATCAAACAGTTCACGAGAGGGTGGAGTCCAAGCGGTCTCTTGTGTGATGTGTTGGTGTTGCCATGGATACAGATGTAAACTCATGTTCTCCACTCGGTTGAGACATCCAGGATGAGCACACAAACGCACCATTGTGAGTAAAGAAACAGATCAATACAGATCTAAATCAAAATACCAAGATACTGTACAGCATTCCTCCTTCTCACTTGTAAATAGCGCTGCTCTTCCGTCTGTGACACACTTGCGTCAGTTCTCACGTATTTCAAATGCTAATGCATTACATCACATGCGCGTTGCGCTGCTGACCGAAAGAATGATTTAGATTTAAAAAAGTACATAAATGTTTGTCTTAAACATTTGACTATAAAAGTTTGACTATACCAGCCATATACGGTTGCCAGGTTTCCATCTTCGCAAAACTGCGGGTGAAAGCTAATTCTGACAGGCAATTTATGCATTGGACCTGGAAAACAACTGTCCACTGAATAACTGGACTAGAAACCCTAGTCATGATTTCGATCTAAAACAGTAAGTGAAAGCTCAGATTATATCCAAAAATAAATTCTCTAGTAATCGATAACCTACCAACTGAGTTCTGGGTATACGAACAGACCATTGGAACCCATGATAAGAAAACCGTGTATCTCCACGTTCGCTAACAAAAATCTCTATATTAGTGCAATTAAAATATCAAACGGTTCTCTAACAGACATGTAAAGATATAATTATATTTATATGGTGCTAAAGATGACTAATTATGATATTTTAGATTAATTTTGTAAGATTGTTTATGAGAAAAATAGTTTTTCCATGCTCTTGAATATTATTTATTTTGTAGATTTTTTATTTTATTTTATTTATTTTTATTTTTTTGGAGCCTTTCATCAGACAGCAATGATATGGAAACAATAAATAGATTAGAGTCACCTTTAAAATTGGCTTTTCACTTAGTTTTGACACATTTCTGGTTGAAGCCCCACCCAGATTTGATTATATTTAAATATGGCTAAAGATACAGAATTTGCTGTTGCAACAGGTACAGACACAGATATAGAGAAAACATGTCTAAACGAAGATGCCGCTAGTCA